>NW_027507748.1:628694584-631094584 GCF_037356315.1 Lithobates pipiens | reverse complement strand
CTTACATTAAATAGTTCACACTAAACCAGCAATTTAGATACACAAATACCGGTGTAAAATAACTCCACTTTGTAGGGGAACTTTCTATTTCTAAAACCATCTGCCTACTAGAACAGGCTGACTAATTGAAAGTGTTCTTGTGAAAACTTTATTTATCAGCATGAAGATACACACACAAAAAAAAAGGATATTTTTACATACATACAAAAACGTTTTGCCGAAGAAAAAAATAAACTATACAGAGTTTTGCCCAAATGCTGCATTTCAGTCTTGTTTTGTCATGCAACATTGAACCAAACAGCTAAACACATGGCAGAAATACTGCACACCTGTCAAAATACCTGGAATTCCGCTCAGCTTGTTCTTCTCTTGGGGCTCCTCTGTTCCTCCATAAGCCTAGGATGACTAAAGCCGGAATCGGGATGGAGGGCAGGAGAAGACTGGTGAACTACGTAGCTTGCCTAAAACTTTGCCAATACTCTGTATACAATGTAAATAATTTATACTAATAAAACCAACCTTAATAAGAAACATTTTCTGGCACTAGCTTATCAAACTTTTTCAATTTATATAATTTGATGTTTTTCAATAGTTATTTATTGGTTCTGTTTACCCTTTTCTCCCCTTATGGTTTGGAATATACGGCCTTCTGCAGTGCTGTTTCCTGCCATCGGGTGTCCTCTCTATTCTGGGCGAGTGTGTGACCTCTTGTCCTATAGCGTCCATGGTCCATCCACTACTAGATGGTCCTGTCGGACAACATCACAGAGAGGAATAGCTCTCTGTGTCTATTTGCTGTTTTTGCGCTACTGCACATTCCAAGATTGTGTCTGGTGATGTCATTGGCCAGCGCCAGTGCGCTGTGACATCAACTGGATAGGAGCTATGCCTATATAATGGGAGTTCTCTCCTAGTATTTGGTTGTATGATGGTCTTGATGGCGGTGGTGCTATTGCCTCAAAGCATATGTTAAAGTAAGGATCTATGTGGAGGCTTAGGCCATGTTGCAACCTATTATAATGCCCTATTCTGCCGTTCTTTAGTGTTTATGGTCTTTTACCAATTTCTAGGGACCTCTGGCTATGGTTAAGCCTGCTAAACCTTATATATTTCAATCGACCTCACCTGTTTTTGATTTGATATTTGGTCCAAATTATGAAAAGTTTTTTGTTCCCATTTCAACCATCTCAGCAGGGTGAGTGTCTCTATTGACCACTTTTAACTATATGTTCTTAATGGTAGTTTCAGCTATGTACCGTATTTTTCAGACTATAAGACGCACTTTTCCCCCCAGAAACATGGGGGAAAATGTCCATGCGTCTTATGGTGCGAATATACGATAAGCACCGCCCCCTGCCACTGCTCGCATTTCCTACCACAGCCACCACCAGAAGAGAGGCAGGAGAGCGGGGACATAATTCAAAACCCCCCGTGGGCGTGGGGAGAATGCATAGGGTGCAAAGGACACGGCTTCGGCCTAGCTCCGGAGCGGCGGCCATCTTGGTGCACCCGTCGGCCGGTATATTACAGTGGGGACTATATGGTGGTGGAATTTTCACAGGTTTTTGCAAATTTGATTATTATTTGCTGATCCGAAAAATGATCCGATCTGTAAATCTGATCCGAGGAACGATCCGATCCGTGAGTTTTTTGATCCGTTGCACCATAGTGGCCTGATGTAGGAGGTGGAAGTGCCAGCTGTCCCTCGGGGAGCCTGGCACCATAGAGGCAGAGACACGCAGGGCCGGTGACTCTGACAGGAGTGGCCAGAGGAAGAGGCAAAGGCAAGAGTCGGCTCCCAGGAACAATGGCTGGGGAGGAGGAGGAGGACGGACCGAGGACAGGAGGAATAGGTAGGCCACTGGGATAACATCAGGTAAGGCAATGGTAACTCTGCATTTTCTATGGTAATGGTCACTCTGCATTTCATGGGCACTGGAAAATATTTTAGTACACCATTTGGTTCAGAATATTTGTTTTTCTTGTTTTCAACCTCTAAAACCTAAGTGCGTCTTATGGTCAGGTGCGTCTTATGGAGCGAAAAATACTGTGTATATATATGATTTTAATAAAGTGTTTTGAGAATACCTCTTTTGATTTATATCTTATATAGCCTTCCCTCACGTGCTTCAAGCTCCCGATTTCCATCTTTGGAGAATCCCACCCTCTCGGGCCATACTGCCATCTACCTTATCATATGATAAGCATCTAATTGGTGAGATATGTATTCTCTGTATTTCCTTGAGGGTGGCTTATCTTGCACGTTGACTATGCGATCTGCAAGCACACTGTGCAAATAATTTTGTTTGTGCTGTATTAGTTATACATCATCTTTTTGTTTGTCACTGACAGTTGCTTTATATTTTTGTACCTTGACTTGGCTTCCACACTTGCCCGGGAAATTGCCCTTCGGGGCTTAAGAGGTCCTTTTGGCTCATGTCAGCTCTGATTTGGTACGCTATGTATATCCATTTGTTTTTGGAGGCATATTTATTGGGTAGAATTGTACTTTGATCCTATAGATTTAGGTTGCTGAGTTTTGGAGTGGTTCACCTCTGTGGCAGAAAGAGTTGGGTCCCACTTCTTTCCAAAATTTTGCAACCATTACTGTATTGATATTAATTTATTGTTTTGAGGCTCACTCATAAATAAGTTTGTTCTCTAGAGATATATCAAAAACTCTGAAGTATACTCCTGAAGAAGCGGTCTCACCGCGAAACATGTGGAGCCTGAACTGATAAAGGACAATTATCTGATTATCACGGATGGATATACGTTTATTCTTCTATATGAATGGATATACGTTTATACTTTCAGTTCCCGTTCAGACATTTAAAACTATGTGTACTGTATTTTTCTCTAAAGGACCATTTTAATCATGTTTTGTTCTAAGTTAATTTACATTTTTGTATAATTATGTGAGTCTTTACTGTACCATGAAAGTCCATAGTTGCCTCAAACTTGCTGCCCTTTTTCTTTTCAAATAAAACCAGCGCTTATATAATCAAATAGCAGTCTTGATGCTTGCAGGTCTACACAGCTTCCTATAACAATTTTAAACTCTCACTGGACTGTTTGGCCCGGCATGTATTAGGGTTAAATAAAGCTTCTATATCCCCAACAGGTGTATGGTGCCATCTTTCTGATGCTCATATAGTCCAGTGAAAGTTTTAAATTGTTATAAGAAGCTGTGTACATCTGCAAGCATCAAGATTGTGCTAATTGATTACATAAGCGCTGGTTTTATTTGTATGTGTTCATTCATGTGGGAGGCTTTTCTTCTCTGAGCTAAGGGAATCTGTGTAATTGACTGTCTGAATATCTAAATGAGGAGTATAAATCGCTGTATTTGTAAATAATGCCCTTATGCCAGCTAAAACTAATTTCTACAAGACCTAAGGCTCCGTTTCACATCTTGGCGTTCCGTATCATGGGCGGAATCGCCACGATTCGAAATAGTGGAAAAATCGCAAGACACTTGTGCATTCCCAGTCACTTTCAAAAGCACCCCAAACGTGGTGCCATTTTTTGGGGGAGGGGGGCGACAATCGCTGTAAAATCGTGCAAACAGAATTGCAGGATGCAGGCTTCCCTCGATTCCGTTTGCGCGATTTTACCGCAGTTGTCACGACACGTCAGGATGTGAAAGGAGCCTAAATCATACACTTCCACTTAAAGGGGGCGTTCCGGGCGTTTAAAAAAAAAAAGTCAGCAGCTACACACACTGTAGACACTTACCTGTCCAGCGAGCCCACGATGTCAGCCGCCCGAGGCCGATCCATTCATCGGATCGGCACCGGCATTCTAAGGGAAACAGGCAGTGGAACCTTGCGGCTTCACTGCCCATTTCATACCGCACAGCGCTTTGTGGATGGCCCCGTTTTTCCTGAGACACACACATGTACCAGAAGACAACGGGGATACTCGTCGAGGAGGAAGAATTGAAGAAACAGAGCCGCGGAATAGGAAGAGGCAGATTAGGAAGAATGCCTAGCAACAGGGGTTACCCGTGAGTAAAAAAACATTTTTTTTCAACTTTTTTTTTAAAGAATATTAATGTTTTTGTTTTATTTTTTTTAGGGTGGCCCTCCACTTTAAAAGAGAAGTTCGGGATTTAAAAAAGCGAACAGACATTTATACTTAATGCATTCTATGCATTAAGATAAAAATCCATCTGTGAAAAGCAGCCGCCCTCAGCCCCTGTAATACCTACCTGAGCCCCATCTCTATCCAGATGTCTAAGAGTCCCTTGGCCATCCAGGACTCTCCCTCCTGATTGGCTAAGACAAAGCAATGGTGCCATTGGCTCCCATTGCTGTCAAAGTCAGTTAGCCAATCAGGAGAGAGGGGGCGGAGCTGAACCGCAGCTCAGTGTCTGAATGGACACACTGAGCTGCAGCTCGGCTTGGGTGCCCCCATAGCAAGCTACTTGCTGCGGGGGCACTGGACAGGAGGGAGGGGCCAGGAGCAGTGAAGAGGGACCAGAGAAGAGAAGGATCCAGGCTGCACCGTGCAAATCCACTACACAGAGAAGGGAAGTATAACATGTTTGTTATTTTAAAAAAAAAATTGAGACTTTACAATCACTTTATGCAAAAAGCTTTGACTGTCAGTCAGCGGCTCTCTGCTCTACCCTCCAGTGCTCACTGGAGCGTCAGGCTGTGGAGGGGGTAGGAGGGGCTAGTTCAGGCTCTCAGCGGATCACTGAGAGGCTAAGTGAACAAAATCTACAAGGGAAATGGGGAATGAAGAACACCGTGGCTTTGCGATACCAAAAGAAACCGAAACACGTAGTTTGAACCTCTGTCTTTATGCATACTCATTGTACATTTGTACCCTATAGAGCTTCATGATTTTTTTATCCAAGGGCAAAACCCTGAGGAAGACCATCAAGGTTGAAACACATCAGTGCATCTTGCAGAACAAACTGCACTTTGTGATCCATTGGAGAGGTATAGCCAAAAAATCTTTAAAGTCTAATTTCTGCATGCATAATAATAATAAAAAGGCGATCATATGATAATAAAATGTCATATTTTGGTACTACTACTAGCAGAGTTTCAATATACAAAAAAGCAATTATGTATGCAGTTAAACAAAATGTATTTGCTTGTTTCAAAATAAACCAGTAAAGCTGGCCATGCAGATGCAGCTGCTTTTCAGCTGCCAGTTTTCTGTCTGGCTCCTTTGAATTTTCAATCAAGTATTTTAAATTCTTGCTCATCTATTTCCAAAAGCATTTTTTTTTTTTTTTTTTTTTTACTTACATTGTGCCTCAGAATTTTCTTAATCAATCTGACTACTCCAAATAGAGTCAATTCCCTAGCACAGCTCCTCCCTCCTTGCACATCATAACCTTCTCCTTTTCTAGGCGTCTAATTACTTTCTGTGCTGGCCCAGCTCCTCCACCCTTCCCCCTCACCCCCTTATATAACACATACATACACCAGGGGTTGACAAATTTGCTTTGAATTTAGGAGCCAGTTAAAAAAAGTTAGGAGCCAGTTTTTTTTGTTTTTTTGTTTTTTTAAGAGTGGTATGGATTGTCAGCTCCCGGGGTAAGGCCAGTCATTTTCACCCCCTATCCCTAACTCACAACGGAGCACCCAGTCAATAACTCCAATGTAACGCTGTTACATCAGGGTTATGGGCTGACCAGAAAGAGTAAGGCTGGCAACAGATGGAACTGGTTGGCTTAGGCAGGTGGCACTGGCAGGCATGTGGAACTGCCAGATGGCACTGGCAGGTGATGCTGGTTTAGAACTGGCAGGTGGCACTGGTTGGCACTGGCAGATGGCACTGATTGACGGTGGCACTGGTTGGTGTTGGCAGGTGGCACTGGTTGGCGGTGGCACTAGTTGGCACTGATTGGCGGTGACACTAGTTGGCACTGATTGGCGGTGACACTGGCAGGTGGCACTGGTTGGTGGTGGCAGGTGGCACTGGTTGGTGGCACTGGCAGGTTGCACTGATTGGTAGTAGCACTGATTGGCGGTGGCAGGTGGCACTGATTGGCGGTGGCAGGTGGCACTGATATAGCGGTGGCAGGTGGCACTGATATAGCGGTGGCAGGTGGCACTGGTTGGTGGTAGCAGGTGGCACTGGTTGGTGGTTGCAGGTGGCACTGGTTGGTGGTTGCAGGTGGCACTGGTTGGTGGTTGCAGGTGGCACTGGTTGGCACTAGCAGGTGGCACTGATTGGCGGTGGCACTGGTTGGTGGTGGCAGGTGGCACTGATTGGCAGTGACACGCAACACTGGCAGGTGGCACTGATTGGCGGTGACACTGGTTGGTGGTGGCACTGGTAGGTTACAACACACCGCTCCTTCACCGCTCCAAAGAAGCTGCTGGCAGGACTTTTCCCTGACGTCCTGCCAGTGCACAATGGTGCAGCTTTTTTTGGCCGGATTGCAGGCGCTCTTTCTAACGCTATAGCGCCTGCAAAACGCCCTGGTGTGAAAGGGGTCTTAGAAGGTAAAATCCCTTATATGTATTTCACCTGTTTGCCTGAAGTTTAGACACTTTCCTACCACTGTACAAAAAAAAAAAAAGCAAGGAGGTGGAACTATTTTTGGATAGACTTTTGTAAACGCTACTCAGGAAATAGCCCTCTGGAGGCAAGCGTGCCCATTATTGTCAGTGAACCGAGCTGTATTCAGATGGCTCCTATATTTCTAAACTTCCATTTGCCTCTCTATGTGACCTATGAATTAACCCCCACCTCCCTTATCCTGCACATCTGTAAATTTAACCCTTCATCATTATACACCAAATGTATGCAACCAGTACATTAAAGTGGAAATAACCCATTAATTTAACAGTTAAAAAAAAAAACTGTTACATTCATTGGAATGCTAACTGTCACATCAGCTTGTATCCTCAACCAAACTGTCAAACCTCAAAGCTCTGTCCCAAAAAAATGATATAACTGTATTTGGGTTCATAGTTGCACAGCCGAGTAATATTCAAACTACCACAGAACTGCAAACTGAAACGTGGCCTGGTAATAAAGGGGATTTACAGGCTAGTACTGAAGTAGTTAACATAACAGCATCCAATTTTGCATAAATGCCTTCTGACTATTCTAAAGCAATATCTTTTGAATAAAACATTTCAATCAGCTAAAACATTACATAAAAATGTAATTTGATGACTTCTGCTGATTACTATGTACATTTGAATCTCCCTTTGCTAGACCACTGTGTGCAGCTAATCAGGGAAGAGATCTTGAAAATAAGACAAGTGTCTAGTTATTTCCAACGCTGCAAGAAGTCCACCTGCAAGCCAAGTAGGAGTCCCCAAAGACCGGGTCTAATAATTATGGATACAAAAAACACACTAGAGCTTTTCAGGAGAGGTCTTATTTATTTACGGTATGTACAAAAAAGTTCCTCCCCGTCAGTTTAGGAGCTGTGAAAATTCTGAAATCCCAAAAATAAGCCCTAGTGAAAGACCTTGTAAAAGCATGTAATCCATTCTGTAAAAAGATTATATAATGTGCAGTGTGTCTCCTTGTGCAACTTTATTGTGGAAAATACCTTTTTTAGAGTGGTGCTGGTGCTCACGTCACCCGCCGAAGCTCTTCTTTCCCGCTGGCAGCACTGCAGAGGGAGGGGCTGCTGGCGTCAGCCGGGAGCAGAAGAGAAGAGCTCTGGCGGGTCACGCGAGTGCCCAGCGGTGCTGTAAATAATGTATTTTCCACAATAAAGTTTTACAAGGAAACACACTGCACACTATATAGTCTTTTTTCAGGATGGATCACGTGTTTTTACAAGGACTTTAATTATGGCTTATATTTCGGCCATCCCAGAACCTCAAACTAGGTCTTATTTTTTGGGGTAGGGCTTATTTTCAAGGAGAACAGGGTATGTTTAGCGCAACCAAAGCAAATCTTTATAATACGGTCCACAGGGTTCAACTACTTAATCCCTACCATTTGTCTAGCATTACACTTCAAAATGTAAGTAGGTTTATAGTTTATTATTAAATTCCCCAGAACACCCTGATTATGAATGTACATTTATTCAGCTGGAATTTTTTGAATTTTTTTGAACTTTTGAAAGTTTTCATCTAGCATCTCTTAGCCATATATATTTACAATGACGGTGATCAGCAATCTATAATGGGACTGCGATAGTGTGGTGGGCAACCTAAAACTAAATGACATTGGGAAGAACTGATTGCCACTGACATTAATATAGTGATCTGTGAGAATACAATACACTGTCACAATGACACTGACTGGGAAGGGATTAACATCTAGGACGATCAAGGGGTTTAAATGTGTGCCTAACAACATGTAAAGTGTGTTGCTATTTAATACAGATCTCTTTGTTTCTCATCCCTGCTTTTCAGAGATAAGAAACCGAGATCACCCCCCCCCCCCCCCCTTGACAGAGCTTTGTGTTGATTGTGAGCCCAGAGCTCTTTGCTGTGAATGAACACAGCCAATGAGCAGGTCCCATCCTATTATTGATCAGAACTTACTGACTGACTCCTGCCGTGTACAATCACAGCAGGCATCAGCGGGGGTGCGCGTGCGCCCCAACCTTGTAGGCCATATACCGTTTCCATGAAGAAGTGTACTTGATTTATCAGACCAGGCCACCTTCTTCCATTGCTCTGTGGTCCAGTTCTAATGCTCACAAGGCCACTGTAAGTGCTTTTGGCTGTGGACACGGGACAGCATGGGCACCCTGACCGGTTTGAGGTGCTCCATACACAGCAAACTGATTCCCATTTTTTTTCTGCTCTCAACACATCAACTTCGAGAACAACATGTTCACTTTCTGCATCATATATCCCACCAAACTGTGGGGCCATTGTCACGAGATAATCAATGGTATTCATAAAGTTATGGTTGTTCTGTGTAAGTTGGAAGTTGACTTTTCTGCTGATGTTTTTATCAATATTTTAGCCCCTCTCATCCGGGCTCAATAGTGGTCTTGTTGCACTTCTTGCTGATCAATGTGCCCTCCTTTAGTTGGTGGTCAGTGAGAGAAGTCTGACTTACAGGACCAGGCAGGAGAAAACACCAGCTCCAGAAAAATGAAAAAGATAGGGAGGATCGGTGGCAGAGGAAGAAGGGGGCAAAGCTCACATATAAACACAAGCTGTGCTTACATCTGGAGTAAGACTTGCTTTGTGAAACACGGCATGTGTACACCCCCACCTTTCCAGTCAAGAGAGGTGTAGTTGAAAG
Source organism: Lithobates pipiens (assembly GCF_037356315.1). NCBI lineage: Eukaryota > Metazoa > Chordata > Amphibia > Anura > Ranidae > Lithobates > Lithobates pipiens. The sequence continues at coordinate 631,085,383 of NW_027507748.1, read as the reverse complement.
GAAGTAAAAACAAGGCCCAGTCATGTGATTTTACTGTTCCCCAACGGCTAGCATAAACAAGCCCTTACAGTACTTCCACATTGATCAGTTTTTAATGTGCTTTTGGGGTTTGTCGCCCCGAGTGGACATATTATGTCCTCCCAGAACACACTTTGTGCGCGCCCCAAGGGTTGCGCTGAGGCGTGATCTGTCAGTGGACACAGCCAATGGCTGATCAGTGAACGGACCGCTGCCAGTACCACGTGTTTAATCACAGCAGATCCCATGCCAACTGTAAACATGCCATTCATTGTGTTGCTAGCTGTGATTGGTCAGTGATCACATGGCACAGACAGAGCCAATCACAGCCCATCTGTACCATGTGATTAGCTGTGGCTAATCACAACAATACACACTGAAAGAAATCCATTTCATTCAGTGAAAATGGTTGCTTATACCAGTGAAATTCACTGGTATTAGCAATCACAATGTGCTCTGATCAGTGTGTTAAAAAAAATAAATTGTAAAACAAAAAAAAAAAAAAAAAATGTAAGAAAACACTGTTACCAGTGTTTCTGATCACCGCTATACCAGTTATATGACACTAAACTGCACTGGTAACAGTATGTATATAAAAAAATAAAAGTGAAATAAACTTTTTAAATTTCTTTGCTTTCAAAAAAATTGTGACAAAAATTACAACTGCAAAAAAAATGCCATTCCTCTTACTAAATAACTTTGACTGACTACTTTCCAAAAAGGGGACATTTGGGAGGCATTTCTGTCCAGGTGTTTTCGGGCCTCAAGAAATGAGAGAGAGAGTCCATCAGGATTGATCAATTTTCGGATAGATGCCATAGTTTGGGGATTCTATAACCTTCATACAGACTAAATAATATACACCAATTTTGATTACTTTCAAAGAAATGTAGCAGAAGGGCCCTTAGAGATGTTTCCAGAACTCTAGGGTCGAAGTCATCTGGAAGTTTGGTCCCCCTCCTCCTTCCCCTGCCGTCGAGCCATTCACAAAGTCCAGCAAGGAACCAGCTGTGAAGCCCGAGAACCAATTAAATAATTGGCTTGGGTGAGGACACCGCTGGATCCCTAGACAGGCAAGTGTCCCAATATTACAGAGGAAGGGGAAACAAGTCCACAATCATGGCAGCCATCCGGTGGAAACAGAAACCATGCTCCCAAGGAACTGAAACAAACAAGAAAAAGAGGCGCCTCTGGGTGCAGACTGTATAACAGTTTTTAATTAAACAAGTAGTTGTAACCATAGCTTACATTTTTGCAGTAAGTATAAGGCATGGTATGGTCCCATACAACGGGGGGCATCAGTGTGGTCAGTAGAGGTCGACCGATATATCAGCCGATATTTGCCGTTTTTTAAATAATCGGCATCTGCTGATTGTGCTGATAAAAAGACGATTTAGAACTACAGCAGGACTTAGAAATGACTTCTGTATAGAAGTCAGTGTAAGTTTCCTGAGTCGTCATAGAAACACTTTCCTCCTCTCTGGGCAGGCTGCCAAGAAAAGAACAGAAAGATACAATGTTTACACTTGAATGAATGAAATCATCTCTGTGTGTAGAAGTTCTCAGTTTAACCATTTAAAGACTAAATCTTTTCTGACACTTGTTGCTTACAAGTAAAAATCCTGTATTTTCTGCCAGAAAATCACTTAGACCCCCCAAAAATTATATATATTTTTTAGCAGAGATCCTAGGGAATAAAATAGCGGTTGTTGCAATATTTTATGTCACACGGCATTTGCACAGAGGTCTTTCAAAAATATTTAAAAAATAAAAATAAAATAAAAACAGTAAAGTTAGCCCATTTTTTTTTTTTCTAAGTTTTGACTACCTGTTTTTATTTAATATATATGGGGTTTTTTTTTTAAATCGAAATCATACATACAAGTAAACTGATTGGAGGTTTGTTTTGTTTAATAAATGTTTAAATGTAAGAAATTTTCTGTATCACTTATGAAGACTGCTTTCACACTGGAGCGGGCAGGCGTTGATGGTAACGCAAGTTTTAGCGGCTCTTTACCATCATTTTAGCGGTGCTATTTGGCTGCTAGTGGGGCACATCTAACCCAGCTAGCGGCCAAGGAAGAGGTTAAATGCGCCCATGAAGCACTGCTGCCAAATCGCATTGCATGCGCTTCGGCAGTGGTGCCCATTCATATCAATGGGCAGGAGTGGTGGATGAGTGGTGTACACCACTCCAAACGTGCTGCTTGCAGGACTTTTTTTTTTTTTTAAGATCCTGCCAGCGCATCGCCTCAGTGTGAAAGCACTCTGTCTTTCACACAGACTGCAGGGGAGCCATTTTGCAGGCACTTTACAGGCGCCATTTTTAGCCCAAAAGCGCCTGAAAAACGCCCCAGTGGGAAAGGTGTGTTAGATCAAGGGGGATTAAAAAAATAAATAAAAAAGGAAAAAAATAAATAAATAAAATAAAATCGGCCTAACATATCGGCCCAAAAAAATCGGCATCATATATCGGCTATCGGCCGCCATGATTTCTAAATATCGGCATCGGCCAGAAAAAAACCCATATCGGTCGACCTCTAGTGGTCAGTCCCTAGGATGGATGTGCTGGCCCTGTGTTCGTCTTCAGAACCGCTAGATGGTGTTTGGCCAACAGCGATGAATGGGCGTCAGAATGAGGCTTGGGATGCAGACTGGAATCCAGGCGAAGGGCAATGACGTCACTGGAAATTCACCACAATTCTTGAGCTGGCAGCCCGTGGATAGCATGACGGCTGCACTCCTTTCTCAAACTGATAATGGCCATCGTGCTATCCACAGCCTGCCAGCTCGAGGAACGCATTACATTTTCAGTGACGTCATTACCCTTCGCCTTGATTTCAGTCTGCATCCCAAGCCTCGTTCTGACGCCAAACACCATTTAGCGGTTCTGGAGACGAACAGAGGGACAGCACATCCATCCTAGGGACTGACCACACTGATGCCCCCCCATTGTATGGGACCATACCATGCCTTATACTTACTGCAAAAATGTGAGCTATGGTTACAACTACTTGTTTGATTAAAAACTGTTATGCAGTCTGCACCCAGAGGCGCCCCTTTTTCTTGTTTGGCACTGATTAGCAGCACTGGTGGACAGCAAGGGGACCAATGTCCATCTAACAGAAGCTGGTTTAAAAAAAAAAAAAAAAAAAAAGCCAGTAACCAGCTTCTGTTTAGTTCTGTGATCAACTGTCATTGGCTGACAGCTGATAACTTGATAAAGGGCCCGCTGTGATTGGCCCTTTACCCTGATCTGTGATGAGCCGAATCCCAAGGACTCGGTGATCACAGGGCGCAAGAGAATGGAGAGGACGGCCATGTATGTCTTTTGGCTATAGCAAAAGCTTCAAGTGGTTAATGGGTTTGTAAAGGCAGAAGGTTTTTTATCTTTATGCATTAAGATAAAAAGCCTTCTGGGTGCAGCAGCCTCTCCTAATACTTATCTGAGGTCCCTCTCTGTCCAGCGATGTCCACAAGTGTCTCAGCCATCTGAGATTCTCCTTCCTGACTGGCTCCTGCTGCTGTCAGTCAAAGTCAGCTAGCCAATCAGGGGAGAGATGGAGCTGGGCAGGGGCTCCCTGTCTGAATGGACACTAAGAGATGTTACTCGACTCGGGTGCCCCCATAGCAAGCTGCTTGCTGTGGGGGCACTCAACAGGTGGGAGGGGCCAGGAGCACAGAAGTGGGACCCGAGAAGAGGAGGATCCGGGCTGTTCTGTGCACTGCCCACTAGATGGCGCTTCCCTTTCTCTACACAAACAGTAGCGGCAGGGGAAAAAAAAAAAAAAAAAAAATCGCACCGCATTCCTAATCACATGCAATTCTTTGCAGTGGGATGTGCGCCCATTTATTTTGTGTTAACGCAAATTATCGGTACTCTCTGGAAATAAAAATAATAAATAAAATGGTATAGGTACATCATTAATTTCCTCTAACTTACTGTTGCATCTTTGAGACAGAAAACGAGGGGATATTTCCCTAATAGACACAGGCAGAGAAAAAGGGGGTGGGTAACCCTTCCATACACTATACAATACTACAGAACCAATCAAACTTCAGCACAGCCCATAGTGTTCCTGGGCCCCAGACAGAAATGTGGGAGCTGCCATTGCAGGATGTGGGCCTGATAAACTCAGTGTCAGCTTGCTGGTAAGGAAGGAGTAAGATGACAGTACAGGAGCAAACAGCAATGGCAGCCCCCTGCCAGCTTCACCACATTCCAGGACATGGGCGGGCACTGGGAGCTCCACTCCTGCCCAGCTGTGCCTGAACGTCTATGACCCCCCCACCATTCCTCGCTCGCAGCCCCCATTACTTACATCTTGTACTCCTCTCCTCACTCACTCCACACAAGATGCTGCCACACCGGGACTGACGTCACCCGCGCAGGCTTCCTCACTTCAGGGCTGCCCGAAAACACGCCTGACCTATTTCATCGATATAATAACAATAACAAGAGACGTTTTCCCTTCACACTAGTTTCATCCTACTATGCTCTGACTGATATTAATTCTCCAGACGGCTTAGCTCTCAGAGAACAAAATATAATAGGTTTCCTATTTGGCAGGCGCTATAGATCAGCACCCGGCACGGAAGGACCCATGGGGTCCTTCTATGTTTCTACGTGTTCATAAGAATATGAATCACGAAGGCATGACGTCAGCAGCGGTGCGAACGGTGCGGCCATATTTGATAAGGGCAGAACTTGAATCTGTATAGTAAGGATTTGATGGAGACGTATATATTCAATAAAATATAAAAAACCTGTATCCGTGACCAATAGCTAAGACTGCATAAAGATGAAGTGTATTATTATTATTAATATTATTTTGGAAAATAGAACCATATACTGTATATTAGTAACATGTAATATGAGGTGACTGCTTCTGCTAAAAAAAAATCTTCCCTGAAGTCCTTCACAGCTGGATACTGTCATGATAAATATCTTGCAGCACTATTAAGGTTAAAGTGTTTGTAAACCTTAAATTTTTTATTTATTTTTTTAAATAAAAATAACAAACATGTTATACTTACCTGCTCTGTGCAATGGTTTTACACAGAGTAGCCCCAATCCTCTTCTTCCATACTTTCCAACTGTCCAGAATTTACCAAAACATTCCCAGGATTTAGACCCTTTTCCCGATTTTATTGTGTCGCAGTATCACGTCACATTCGACTACCCACCACATTTTGCTACCCGCTGGAGTGCGCATGTGCGACGCCGCCATATGCGTTCCAACACAGGGGCTTGCTTCGTTCGCCACGCTTCGGGCACGGCCTCGCTTCGCTCTGCATTATTATAATCTAACTCTTTGTCCACTTGGATGGTGGGGCTTGAACCAGGACTCAGGGGTGAAATGCATATGGTGGTGTCGCGCATGCGCAGTCCAACGGGTAGCCAAATGTGATGGGTCGCCATACGTGACGAAACAGAGGAGAGGAGAGAGCTCTCAATCAACTTCTCCTCCTCCCACCCTTACCTCTCTGTCTGCCCACCCACACTCCAATCCCCGGTGTTCTGTGTCTCAGGAAAAGAATGGGTGAGCTAGGAATTTGAAGCTCAGCAGCCGGGAGATACATTTTGGATGAAAAGTGTGGATGCCTGAGCCTCAATCCTTGGGTGAGTGAACTCACCATCCAATGTCTGTGACCGAAGTCTCCCCCCCCCCTCCCCTTCTCTCTCCTGCCTCTGATCGAGTGAGTACACTAAGGTAAGGGGGACACAGATTTAAGGGGTGTCCTGTGGACTCTGATGTAAGGGAAACATTGGGAACCCTGATTTAACTACTTGCTGATCAACCGCCATCATTGTACTGTGGCAGGTCGGCACGTTCCTGCAAAATCACTGTCGTACGTTGGTTCAGAAACTGCAGTTTGTGGGCACGCGTGTCAGTTAGATGTCCAATCTGTCCGCCGCAATGTTATAGTCCCGCTAAAAATCGCAGATCACCGCCATTACTAGTAAAAAAATAATAATAATAAAAATGGCATAAATCTATTCCCTATTTTGTAGATGTGATAACTTTTGCGCAAGAGAATCAATATACGCTTATTATTTTTACAAAAAATATGTAGAAGACTATATATCGGCCTGAACTGAGGAAGAAATATTTTTTTTTAATATATGTTTTTGGGGGGGATATTTATTATAGCAAAAAGTAAAAAATATTGCTTTTTTTTTTTTTTCAAAGTTTACGTTTTTTTTGTTTATAGCGCAAAAAATAAAAACCGCAGAGATGATCAAATACCACCAAAAGAAAACTATATTTGTTGGGAAAAAAGGACCTCAATTTTGTTTGGGGACAGTGTGGCATGACCGCGCAATTGTCAGTTAAAATGGCGCAGTGCCGTATCGCACAAAATGGGCTGTAGAAAACTACAGGAGGAGGCGGATATAAGACCTGTCACTCTGCAAAAGGAGAGAGAGCAGCAGTGACCAGTCTTTATTACAGGAAGCACCTGCACAGAGGTCTTCTGGTCCTTAAGTGGTTAAGGGGGAATGCTGGGAACTCTAAAGTAAGTGGGAGCTTGGTGAAGAGAAACCCCCTTTACACCACAGTCCACAGCATTCGCCCCTTAAAAAAGAATTGCTCCGTGCCGCTAAAGTGTTCGGATTCGGCTTGAGGAAAAGGTGGCAACTCTAGCGGGCTTGCTCCCGAGTCTGGCTACTGGGTCCATTGACACAGACAGCAGGACTCAGCCTCACCCCCCCGCATTACAATGGCTTCTGCTGCTATCAATCTGTCCATGACGAGAGAGCGTCAGTAGCTGGAGCCGCTGCACTCATGCACATCACTGGATCGTATTGGGCTCTGGTACGAAAAAGTGGGGTTCTAGGGGGAGCTGCAGCACAGAAGGTTTTCACCTTAATGCATAGAATGCATTAAGGTGAAAACCCTTAAGACTTTACAACTACTTTAAAGCCTAAGTATTAAAAAAAATCAGCACAAGGGACAGGACTTACATTCAGTGTGGTGTGTCTCTTGTGCTGCTGACTCCTGATCTAGTAGAAATCTTCCTTCTCCCCCAACTGCTGTAATATTCCAGAGCGGCAACAGTTTATAGAACAGAGGGAGTTGTGACAGTTTCTCATCAAGATTGCCCTATTATGCCCGACCTTTTCACCCCCCCCCCGCCCTCCATTCATAGGAGCCGCTACTACATAGAAGGAGAGGGTGAAAAAAGACACAGGTCTATCAAGTCCAACCTACGTTTGGGATTATATGTCAGTATTACATTGTATATCCCTGTATGTTGTGGTCGTTCAGGTGCTTATCTAATAGTTTCTTGAAACTATCGATGCTCCCCGCTGAGACCACCGCCTGTGGAAGGGAATTGCACATCCTTGCCGCTCTAAGCCCTTGTACACACGGTCGGACATTCCGACAACAAAATCCGTCAGATTTTTCCGAAACTTGTGTTGCATACACATGGTCGGACAAAGTTGTCGGAAAATCCGATCGTACGTAAAGTGATAACGTTATTTCGTTACGACGGGACTACGTTCAGGCTAGTAGCCAATAGCTTTGGTCTAGGAATTTGATCTGGGCATGCGTGGCACTTTGTCCGATCGGAATACTCTACACGCAATCAGACAAAGTCCGATCGGATCATGTTGTCAGAAAGTTTTATAGCCCAGCTCTAAAACTTTGTCCGTCGGATATTCCGACGGAAACAGTCCGATGGAGCCCACACACAGTTGGATTATCCGACAACACGGTCCGATCGGACATTTTCCGTCGGATAGTCCGACCGTGTGTGCAAGGGCTTACAGTAAAGAACCCTCTATGTAGTTTGTAGTTTAAGGTTAAACCTCTTTTCTAATTCTAATTTTAATGAGTGGCCACAAGTCTTGTTAAACTCCCTTTTGCAAAAAGGTTTTATGCCTATTGTGGAGTCACCAGTATGGTATTTGTATATTGAAATCATCTCAAGCGTCTCTTCTCCAGAGAGAACAAGTTCAGCGCTCACAACCTTTCCTCATAACTAATATCCTCCAGACCCTTTATTAGCTTTGTTACCCTTCTTTATACTCGCTCCATTTCCAGTACATCCTTCCTGAGTACTGGTGCCCAGAACTGGACAGCATATTCTAGGTGCGGCCGGACAAGAGTCTTGTAGAGTAGGAGAATTATCGTTTTATCTCTGGAGTTAATCCCCTTTTTAATGCATGCCTGTTTGCTTTGTTAGCAGCAGCTTGGCATTGCATGCCATTGCTCAGCGTATCATCTACTAGGACCCCCAGGTCCTTTTCCATCCTAGATTCCCCCAGAGGTTCTCCCCCTGTGTATAGATTACATTCATATTTTTGCCACCCAAATGTATTATTTTACATTTTTCTACATTGAACTTAATTTACCATGTAATTGCCCTCCCCATTACTACAGCTTCTACAGAGAAGTATGTTCAATTATTGGCTAACACAAGCACATTGAGTTGTCGAATGTTCATTTGCCATTTTGGCAAACAAATGGCAGGTACTGCACACTCCCATTGTTCTAAACATGTAAAATGTAGTCTGTGCTGTTAAAGCTGCATGTGCCTTGCATAACTTTGTAAGGCAACGGGATGGATTTGAGTTTGAGGACCCAGTACATGAGAACATGGAAAGATCTCATTGGACCGGTGTTCGTGGAAGCAGACAAGGGACACATGTCAGGGATCAATTTGCCTCCTACTTTATGTCTCCAGCAGGACAGGTCCCATGGCAGCTTGAGGCAATTGAATAATTTTAAACCTTTAGTTCTTTGTTAATACAACCATATACTATGCTGTACTGAATAATTAATAAAAATGCTTGCTGTATTGATAATAAGAAGCCCCATGTTTTATATATATATATATATATATATATATATATATATATATATATATATATATTTATCTTTGTGTGCAGTATCCATACAATATCCACTAGGGGTCCGAGTGTGTCATCATGTATTTGTGAAATGCTGATAATACTATACTCATACTCCTACGCATAGGCCCCTTTCACACTGAGGCGTTTTTCAGGTGCTACATCGCTAAAAATGCACCTGTATAGCTCCTGAAAAAAGCGGCTCCTGAGGGCTTTCACTTTCCTCATTGGACAGTTTGTTAGTAGCAGGAGCCATTGGCTCCCGCTGTTGTCAATCGAATCCAGTGGACACAGCAGCAGGACTCGGGAGCAAGCCTGCATGGGTGCCCCCAGGGAAAGCAGCTTTCTGTGGGGGTACCCGATAAAGAGGAGGGGCCTGGAGGGCTGTGGGGCACCCCAGAAGATGAGGATCTGGACCCACTGCGCTCATGTACATCATTGAATCGGATAGGGCTCATGTATGAAAAAGGGGGTGAGCTGCAGCACAGAATGTTTTATACCTTAATGCACAGAATGCATTAGGCTGGGTTCACACTGCTGCGGGGGGAGATCCGGATGTGATTCGCACCTCAAATCACATCCGATCTCCGTAGCGATGCGAGTTCAGCCATACAGATAGTATGGCTGAATTCGCATCGCTCCCGCAGCAAACTCGCACGGGACCCTTTTTTTGGTCCGCAACAGAATCGGATCGCATGGGGGTTCACACCATGCGATCCGATTCCTGTGCGAGTCGGCAGATCGCACTGCGATATGCGGACGGATCTGGGGGTGTCATTAACATATCATTGACACTCCCAGCCATCCGCATAGGGCAGTGTGAACTGCCGGCGGGAGTAATGCGATGCGGGAAAACGCCGCGGATTCGCGGCGTTCCCGCATCGCAGCGGTGTGAACCCGGCCTTAAGGTGAAACAACTTGAGGCTTTACAACCACTTTCATAGCTCCCAACTGTCCCTGATTTTAAAATGTCCCTCTTTCCTCCTCATTTGTCCCTCATTTTGGTCTGATCTATATAGTTGTATATAAAATGCACTTTTTATCTTTCAAAAAGTGTTTCCTGGCGCTAAACCTTTCATCCAATTTCTAAATTGCTGCATTTGTGAATTTTAAACGCTAATATAATGGAAATGTAGTGGTAAAAAAAGCCCTTGTGGATTTGATTAACCTTTTTTTGGTTAATTTGTCTTTTATGGGGGGTGTAGCAGGGGGCATGTCCTATGCCTGCATATGTTTGGTAGTAGGTGTCCCTCATTCCCATCTCAAAATGTTGGAAGGTATGCACTTTGACCCTAAGTGGCAGCATGCAGCCCTTTGGAATTTTTCATTTGGCCCACAGGGCCCCTACAGACACAAATCTACATGTCCCTATTGCCCTGTTATAGTAGTTCTAACAGTCTTTTGTAATATGTCTCCATTCTATGACTGTCTCCTTAAATATGTCCCCAGTCTTCAACAACTCCTATAGCATGCTCACATTCTCTGAAAGACTCCTGCAGGAAGTCTGCAGCCTCTAACCATCTCTTGCATCATGTTTGCAATCTTTGACCATCTCCTGTACCACATCCACAGTCTCTGATCTTCTATCATAATATGTCCACAGTCTTTGGCCATCTCTAGTATTATGTCCATAGAGTCTGGCCCTCTCTTTTATCATCTCCCCAGTCTCTGACATTCTCTAGTATTATGTCCATAGTCTCTGGCCATCTCTTTTATCATCTCCCCAGTCTCTGACATTCTCTAGTATTATGTCCATAGTCTCTGGCCATCTCTTTTATCATCTCCCCAGTCTCTGACATTCTCTAGTATTATGTCCATAGTCTCTGGCCCTCTCTTTTATCAACTCCCCAGTCTCTGACATTCTCTAGTATTATGTCCATAGTCTCTGGCCATGGCTTGTATTATGTCCATAGTCTCTGACCATCTCTCATATTATGTCCACAGTCTCTGACCCTCTCTTGTATTATGTCCACAGTCTCTGACCATCTCTTGTATTACTGTATGTCCACAGTCTTTTACCATCTCTTTTATCATGTCAACAGTCTCTGACTATCTCCTGTATTATATTCACAGTCTCTAATAATCTCTTGTATAATGCCCATAGTCTTTGACTATATTCTGTTGTTTGTCTGCTGTCTCATGACACAATTTTATGTGAGACTCTTTGGTGATGTTGAGGGCCACGCTTGAGGCCCTCCATATCAATAAAAATTACCACCACTGATTTAGAGCAACTATGTGTGAACGTGCCCTTACCAAAGAATCCTGCGTGAACATTGTGTGAATCTTGTGTGAAAACATGTATAAATAGTGTAAATTTCCAGAGACCTAATGGAGCATCAGGACATTCCAAGAGAAAGGTCATCAGTGCGAAATAAGGAGCATACAGAGTGAGGCTACAAATAAAGGTTCTATTTGGTTTTTACAGCACCAGCAGTCAAATCATTACCAAGGCAATACCACAACTCTGATAAGGTCAGAAAGCCAACTCATAGCTTACCGCCTTTGTCACATCTGTGAGCGTGATCAAGTTTACAGGTGCCTCGGGGACATTGTGGTGCTTGAACACAGGTTTGCAGCTACATATTAATTTTGAACACGGCTGTTATGAGAAAAACATGTTCCAGCATCGTTGAAAGCCATGTATGATGCCACATTAACGTGGAAATATTACTTTTTAAATGATTTATTTGTACCTTGATTGATTTAATCAGAGTTTGAATTTGTAGAATATCACAAAAAATGCCAAATGCCTCCCACTGTATGACATCAGAAACCCGGAAGGGATGAGGATTTTGTCAATTCTAGTTTCAGTTTGTTTATTTACAAACTTTTATAAGCATAAAACTGCTCACCATAGCCAATCCTAGTTTGGATGTAGATAAGTGAAAGCCTCAGTCAATGCCACTCATTGTATGGCAGGATATCTGCGCTAAACCCAATAAACAAGCAAAAACAGTGCATATATATAAATATGTCAAATACATGTATAAAAGAAAAAACTAACTATTCAGTCCATAAATGTGTATAACTAATAAAGACGTGCAATCCAAAAAATCAAACAAAGAGGCACATACAAATGCCAGCATACACTACAATAAACCAATGTGCTCAACAAATGCAAAAACAGAGAACAAAAAAAAAAACTAAAATTGATAAAAATGTGTAGTCCAAACAGTGCTTGACCCAATGTGAACAATCAGGACGAATTTCCCAGAAAAACAAACGATTTTTCTGTTCATCAAACAAGTAAGTAAAAACATGCCGCTCCTTGGGCCATACCCTCTAGCAGCAGGGGGGACATGTATACATCCACACTAGGATCGGCTATGGTGAGTGGTGGTTTTATTCTTAAAGTTGGTGTAAAGGCAGAAGGTTTTTTTTTATCTTAATGCATTCTATGCATTAGGATAAAAAGCCTTCTGTGTGCAGCAGCCCCCCCCCCCCCCCAATACTTACCTGATGTCCCTCTCTGTCCAGTGATGTCCATGAGTGTCTCAGCCATCTGAGATTCTCTCTATTGAGTAGTTGAGATACAGCAGCGACGCCACTGGCTGCCGCTGCTGTTAATCAAGGTCAGCTAGCCAATCAGGGAAGAGAGGGGGCGGGGCCAGGGTGGGGCTCAGTGTCCCCCATAGCAAGCTGCTTGTTATGGGGGCATTGAACAGGAGGGAGGGGCCAGAATCACAGAAGAGGAACCCGAGAAGGCTGCTATGTGCAAATCCACAGCAACGGAGCAGGTAAGAATAACATGTTTGTTATTTTTATCTGGAAAAAAAACAAGACTTTACAATCACTTTAAATATTCATTGCTCATTAAATGACTTTTTGTTATGCTGCCATCCCTTCTATCCTGAGTGGCAATGGGGCTCTACACTTCAGAATGGAGCGGCACCACCGAACACTTGGTGATCGCAACATAGCAAAGCAATAATTCTAGGGCTAGACCTTCTATGTAACTCTAAACTTCTAAGGTAATTTAATGTACAGTAGCTTGTTGCTGTTCTACAGGCATGCTTAATTTTAAAGCATGACATGTTTGGTATCTATTTACTCAGCATGACATCATATCTTATATATTATCAACAAATCGGGTATTATATTGTGTCTGTGTTCACTTAAATTGATTAAAGTGTATTTTTTCCCCCAAAAAAGTGTTTAAAAATATTGTGAGACAAAAAATTTGCAACACCCACCATTTTATTCTCCAGGGCCTCTGCTTACAAAAATATAATGTTTGAGGGCTCCAAGCCCTAATCCCCCACATTGTCATACCTCCCACAGTCCCAGGTTCTTCGTAACTGCTTGGAGAAGTTTGTAACACCTGAAACAGGTTAAAGCTGAACTCTTTGATGCGCAGATATTGGCTAAATACAAGATTCACATGTATTCTTCCTTGACTCTTTTGTGTGCTCTGTGTATTTGTTCCAGATCTGTGCAGTAATTTACTGAGAAAATGTACCTCTGTGCAGGAGCTTCCTGTAATAAAGACCAGTCACTGTGCTCTCTCTCATTGTGCAGAGGGACTGGTCTTATATCCGCCTCCTCCTGTCCTTTTCTGTAGACAGTCTGTAGTGGCACCTCCAACAGCTCTGCTTTCTGCATATACAGCACAGTGATGATGCCCCTACTACTTTTAAAAGGTAATATGGGGTTTTAAAGTAATTTGGTGCACACAAATAATTTCTCTCCTTTGTAGTAAGGTATTTGAAATGAAAGCTTTTGAGCCCAGTATTCAGCTTTAATCACTTAGGCCACTTTCACACTGGGGCGTTTTTCTGGTGCTACAGCACTAAAAATAGCGCCTGTATAGCGCCTGAAAAAATCCGGCCCCTTTCCCACTGGAGTGGTGCACTGGCATTACGGTAAAAAAAGTCCTGCTCGCCGCATCTTTGGAGCGGTGAAAGGGTGGTGTATTCACCGTTCCTTCGCCGCTTTTACCCATTGAAATCAATGGGGCAGCGCGGCTATACCGCCCGCAAAGCACTGCTGAAATGGTTTTAACCCTTTTTCGGCCACTAGCGGGGGTTAAAACTGCCCTGCTAGTGGGTGAATACCGCCGCTAAAATGGCAGTAAAGCGGCGCTAAAAATAGCACCGCTTTACCGCCGATGCCGCTCCCGCACCAGTATGAAAAGTGCCTTAGAGACTGGAAGATTTTCCCCCTTAATTTTTAGTGATACAGCACTACACTGCTTTAACTGACAATTGCACAGTCATATGATGCTGCACCCAAACAAAATTGAGGTCCTTTTTTCCCACAAATAAAGCTTTCTTTTGGTGGTATTTGGTCACCTCTGCAGTTTTTATTTTTTGCTCTATAAACAAAAAAAGACCGACAATTTTGAAAAAAAAACTGTATTTTTTACTTTTTGCTAAAATAAATATCTTAAAAAAAGTAAAAAAACGAATTTCTTCGGCATTAGGCCAATATGTATTCTTCTACATATTTTTGGTAAAAAAAAATCTTAATAAGCGTATATTTATTTTATTTGGGACCATTGAAACTTATACAGCAATCAGTGATATAAAAATGCACTGATTACTGTATAAATGTCACTGGCAGAGAAGGGGTTAACACTAGGGGGTGATCAAGGGGTTATATGTGTTCCCTGGGAGGTGTTTCTAACTTGGGGGGGGGGGGGACTGACTGGGAGTACAGAGAGATCGCTGTTCCTAGTCATATCATTAGGAACAGACAATCACTCTGAACTCCCCTGTCAGATTGGTGATCTGTTTGTTTACATTGACAGATCCCCGTGTTGGCTCCCTGTGGAACGATCGCAGGGTGGACAGAAGACATCGCGGCTGCCGGCCACGCGCATCAGCTCCCCCATCGCACGCACGCCCACTGTAGTTGTTAAAGGGACGCCGTATAATGATGACGGCTGGTCGGCAAGTGGTTAAACAGGAGTCGTGACGTAGTTTAGTAAAAATTTACTCTGTCCTCATAAAGTGTAACTAATCAGATGCCCTGGAACTGCAGCCATTCAGGGTGTCCTAATACTATATAAATACAAAGAATAGAACTGGTAACTCCAAACGTCCTTGTTGCTTCTTTATTGGTGCATAAAAAAAAATTAGTAAAAATATACAGGGGCTCACACCTCTATTCTTTGTATTTATGTTTATACCGGTGTGAGAGAGAGCATCAGAGCCAGAGTACCCGGATGGCAGCAGCGCTGTGGGCTGCATCTGTAGTGTCCACAGCGCTGCTCTGTGACAAGTGCAGTCACAGCCATCCATGCCCTGCCAATACTCTGCCATACCCTGCCAATACACTGCAATACCCTGCCAATACTCCATACCCTGCCAATACTCTGTAATACCCTGCCAATACTCTGCCATACCCTGCCAATACTCTGCAATACCATGCAATGCTCTGCAAAACCCTGCCAATACTCTGCAATACCCTGGCAATACTTTCTATGATAATGATCACTCTGCATTTTCTATGGTAATGGTCACTCTGCATTTCATGGGCACTAGAAAATATTTTAGTACACCATTTGGTTCAGAATATTTTTTTTTCTTGTTTTCAACCTCTAAGGCTGGATTCACACTAATGCAGTTTTAGTGCTTTTTGCATTTTGCAGATTTGCACTACAGTCCATTTAACACGGTTTCCTATGGAACATGTTCTGTAATGCAAATCTGCAAAATGCAAAAAGCACTAAAACTGCATAGGTGTGAATCCAGCCTAAAACCTGGGTGTGTCTTATGGCCAGGTGCGTCTTATGGAGCGAAAAATACGGTAGGTGTCAGAAATCAGCAGCAGGGATGGCCAGATCTGCTTGATTACACTCAGGAAACCAAGACTAGACTGTGTATGCTTTAAGTGAGGTTTAATTAAAGTGAAACAATATCCATACAAACAGCAGCACTCAACAAACATGGACATATACTGTAAGTCAGGGGTGTCCAAACTTTTTTCAAAGAGGGCCAGATTTGATGAAGTGAACATGCGTGAGGGCCGACCATTTTGCCTGACATTCTTTGAACCATCACAATTCTGTCTAAGTGTGTTCGTTCGAGCACTATTACACTGCCCAACAATAATTCTCCTGCCTTTGTGGCTGTGTGTGGTTAAGAGATCCAGTGGGTCAATAAAGCTGTATGCAGTTTTCTGCACATCCCTCTGGGGATAGATCTACCCAAGTTGTCACCAAAGATTGCTGAAAGATATGTTTCAGTATTAAATACTTGGGGCTATGACTGCTGCATTTACTTAGATGGTGTGGTCATCTGGAGGCCGGAGAAAAAGGATCTCAAATATTTAGTCACTATGGTGATCGCTATGGGAGAGACCCTGATCCTTTCCGATCCCGTGTACTACTGACAACTGTTATGGAGATACCAGTTTCATATCTCTCTTGTGCATTACAAATGTGCACTTGTTGAGTTAAAAGCAGGTTCTGCTGAAGCCACTCTATTTCTTTGCACAACGTTCTTTGTTAATGGGGATTATCCCAGAATGCTGTACTACCAGGACTGTGCTGGACTGAATGTTACCAGCAGTTACAGGAAGTGATCACCTGAGCCATATTGGCTAGAACTAAAGTTGTTAGGGTGTTCCACCCTGAAGAGCGATCTGTGATGTGACCTTCAGCAGATTGTTGGTTTCAAATGATGAAGAAAGTCTCTTTGTCTTCGGCTGTCATGTGAACAGACTGAAGATATCTTTGCAAGGGGACCTGGGTCCCGAAGTGTCGTCCCTTGCACCATGGCCTGGCTGCTTGATGCCTGAAGTGCAGTCATGCCTTTTGTGCCTAGAGTGACCTTTAAAGAAGAAATGGAACTGCTGAGAAATGTTGTCTACCCCAAGTGGAATTGATGGACTGGGACATGCTATGGATACTAGTTAGTTAGAAAAGGCTGTGATAAAGGGGCAGTTGCCCATTTTCTTCAAATAATGGACTCACCTATGTAACAGGACTGTTACTTGATAAAATCATTATTTAAGTTCTATGCTAATTAGGAAAGGGGGTGCAATTCTCAACGAGAATGGGCCTGCTTTCATTATGTAAATAACGTAGATATTTATAGGATGCATTTACACTGTCACGCTGTCTTTGGCCAGCTTAAATCATTATGCACATATTGCACTACCTTTTATAGGATAGGATGCATTTGCACTTTTTAGCTCTCTTTTTCAGGTGTTGCAGAGTTGGCATGTCTTCCTTGGCTAAGAAGAGACAGGGATCTAACCGGAGGACAACACTAACCCTTCTATATCTTGTTATTACTGTATATATTAGATAGATAGTTAGGAAGTAATACCATTGCTCTTGCTTACTTTTAAAATTGTACATAACTAATTTTGATACTTCCTTATCATATGTGATTTACTATCTTATGTGTATAATACCATGTTTATTTCATGTGGTACGCCACATATACTGTTATTTGTTATTCTTTCCCTGTTTCCCCACCCATCCCAGCTTTTGCCAGGACATTCGCTTTCAGGCTTGGGAGCTCAAATTATTTTTCTGCAAACTCCGAGACATCGTTTTTTGGGCAGGGGGAGCATGTAGCACCCTGGAGTTTAGGCAGGGATGCTCCTCACAAGTTTACTTGCCAGGAGTAGTTATCCTGGTTGATTGTTAGAGATCCATTGATTCATTGGCCTTGTTGCACTTTTCTCTTCTACCATTGGGTGGCCGGGTACTTGGTTATATGATGTGAGAAGGGCAACCTAAGGTCAGGTTATGGGTATATGGGGTATTTCAGCCAATGGGCAGGGGTTTTCCTGAATCCCTTGGCCTGCTGGAAGAACCTACATATTTGGGGAAAGTCAGGTGATCTAGGTTCTGTGCCATCCAGATGGCTGTCTGGGTGGATGTGTGTCATGTGCCCCGGGCTGTTAGGCCAGAGTTTGGGCCTATCCTGAGGGCATCTGGCTGCTAGGTTGTGTGAGCGCCTATCCAGAAGCAAGAGAGCAGCACAGGGTTCGGATTGTGGCTTGCAGTTCAACCAAAAGTGATGGTTTTGTCGGCCAGAGAACCTGTCAGTGGTCGGAGGTAGAAGGGAAGCTGTCACCACTAATGGGCCAACCACCTTATTACCAGGGACCACAGTGAGTAACTGAAGCAAGTACCGGAGCAGCATTCTCACTGAACGGGCACAGTGGAGAATCTGGAAACTTTGGTGGTGATCAAGTCAGGGACCCAGCCAGAGGAGGTGGTGCTTGTAGAGCCAGGGACCGAGCAGACCAGTAAATATACTGTACAATGGGGAACACAGAGAATCTGACAGCAAGTAAAACACTAGCGCTAGAGGCGCTAATGGCCCATACACACAATCCGAAAATCGTACGAAAAATAATGCTTTCAAAGTGATCGTAGAATAATCGGAGTACAGAGCTTTTCGAGAGTCAATCACAACAGTTCATCCGATATTCTCCGATCGGACAAACATGAACAATTTGCTCGTATGATACCAGATCGTACGATTTTCGTTTAATCAGGGCAGTTGTCATCTGAAAATACAATAGAAATACACTACAACACATGACATCACTTCTGAATTTTATATTCTGTCGTATGAAAATTTTCGTAACTTTAGTAACCTCTCCATTTTGCATATGCAACTAGCATGCAAAAATCGTGTGCACGGCCATTACAGGGGATGACCTAAATACTCTCCCAGCAGCCAGCATCAGGTGGAAACTGATTACTGGGATTTGCTGGCTGCTGAGAGACAACTGCCGGTGGACACTTGAATTACAACCCACCTCTAAAGGAACCACAGTGACACCAGCAGGTGATCTAGGTCCTGACAGCAGGACAGCAAAATAAAAGCACAATTTTTCACACTTCATACTGAACCTTTTATTATTGGCAACAAAGTGTTCATCAGCTACTGAGTGTATTTGTGTCTACATGTGTGAAAGTACATGCACTGTCCTCTGTCACTCTGGATATCTACACGTGTCCAAATTCTTTTTTATTGATCCTTTAGGTTTATGTAACTAAGAATGTCACTCATGACACGATATTTGGAGTATGTTGTGGGTACAAGGACCTTGTATAGTGTATACCGTATGTATTAAGCTGGCCATAGATGGATTGGATCAAAATTCAGCCAGTTCAGATGGAACTGGATACATTTTGATCTGTCTATGACCGTTCCTGCTCAACAAAATTTGACATGATTAACCTCTGTCGAATGGGAACCAGCCAATCAGTTGTGAGGATTCTAAATCCACCTTGCTTGTGTGGATGGGCCAGCTGACTGATTGAAAAAAAATGACCTGTCTATGGGCAGCCTAATGCCGCGTACACACGACTGAACTTTTCGAGGGACTAGGTCCGACAGACTTTCGACGGAGTTCTGACGGAGTTCTGACAGAGTTCTGACGGACTTTCCAAATGAACGGACTTGGCCACACACAATCACACCAAAGTCCGACGGATTTGAACGTGATGACATACGACTGGACTAGAATAAGGAAGTTCATAGCCAGTAGCCAATAGCTGCCCTCGCGTCGGTTTTTGTCCGCCGGACTAGCATACACACGAGCGGATTTCTCAGTAGGAACTGGGTCCGGCGGAGTTCTGTCGGAAAAATATGAAACATGTTCCATTTCTAAAGTCTGTCAGACTTTTGCAAATCAAAAGTCCGCTGCAGCCCACACACGATCGAATGGTCTGCCAGAATCATTCCGTCTGACTTTTGATGTTGAAAAGTCAGGTCGTGTGTACGCGGCATTAGACTCTATTTACCATGCTTCTTTAAAATGGATGTAAACCTTCTCCTATACCCAGTGAAGTGAACAGCCTCAGATGATACACAGAGACGAAACAAATCCCCCTACATAAGTTTTACATGTATATCTACTGTCTTCAGCTTTGTGTTAGAACTTTTCAGCAGTGGGAGGGAAGTCTTGACATACATTGTGTGACAGCTGATCAGAGGAAAGCCACCCCCCCCCCACCTCTACAAAGGCAGAGGTAGGAAGCAATGTGCAGAGCTGTGCTGTGAATAGATCAGCTCTCTGCTAATCTATTTATGGCAAACTCCCTGACACAAATTTTCAGCTGCTTTTATCTCCTGTGTCAGAATTTATCATGCTGATAACTGAGGAATGAAGCAGCAGAAAGAAACAGGACTTAGTTAGAGCTTTGGAGATAGATAAGAAAACACTGCAGATATATGTGCCCAGGTCAGATTTCATAAATCGGGTTTACATCCACTTTAAACTTCTTCTTTAATATACAATGCAATTTATCCATGCCCATTTTCACAGCGCTCCGGGTGCTTTATGTCTTTGTTCTTGAGGTGTCCTTCATTCTCAAGCTTGAACAGAGAATAATGAATGTGTCACAGAATTCAAGCAAGTAAATGTGTTTATTCAACTCAAACAGATAAGATTCAATGAACAGTACTTGGGGGGTCTGTGAGCCTGATGTATTTATTCAACTCAAACAGATAAGGTTGAATGAACAATACTTGGAGTGTCTGTGAGCCTCAAACTATTTCTCATTAAGCCCTGTCCAAAAAATGGCCATTTCATACGACCTCTAGCAGGACACTCCACAGACTCTAATGTATCCTGACTATAATTTGTGGTCATAAACCTTCAGAGACAGAGACTTTTAATGATGCCCTACTGGTAAATAGACATTGAAATATGACTTTGTCTTTTATTTTTTAAAGTGTTTAATAGCCAATGTAAACCTCCATAACTAGAGGCTCTTAACCACTTGCCGACCGCCGCACGACGATATACGTCGGCAGAATGGCACGGGCAGGCATATGGGCGTATATATAAGTCCCTGCCTTCCCGCGGGTGGGGGGCCCGATCGGGCCCCCCCCCCCGGTGCCTGCGGCGGTCGGTATTCGTTCGGGAGCGATCCGGGATGAGGGGGCGGCCATTCATTCATGGCCACCCCCTCGCGATCGCTCCCGACGAATGGAAATCCTTCGTGACATCACTTCCTCTCCTGTAATGTAAACACAGGAGAGGAAGTGATGTAATCTCTCCTCCGTGTCGGTATTTTTCGTTCCGGCACCGAGGAGAGAGGATCGGTGAGTTGCACCAACACACCACACGTACAGTAGAACATGCCAGGCACACTCACACCCCCCCCTTTACCCCCCGATCACCCCCCCAATTACCCCTGCCCCCCCAGTCACAGTGACACCAATTGCATTTTTTTTTTTTTTTTTTTGCATTGGTGTCATTTGTGACTGTAATAACTGTTAGGGCAGTTAGGGTTAGCCCCCTTTAGTTCTAATGTGCCCCCTAACCCCCCCCAATAAAGGTTTAACCCCGTGATCACCCCCCGTCGCCAGTGTCACTAAGGCTGGGTTCACATTGCAGCGGTTTATGAGAACGGATGTGATTCGCACCGCACTGCAGTGCAAATCACATCCGATCTCTGTGCGATTCGAGTTCAGCCATACAGATAGTATGGCTGAATTCGTGTCGCACCCGCCGCACCCGCCGCAAATTCGCACGGGACCCTTTTTTGGTCCGCAGCAGAATCGGATCGCATGGGTGTTCACACCATGCGATCCGAGTTTGCAGATCGCACTGCGATATGCGAACTGATCTGGGGGTGTCATTAACATTTCACTGACACTCCCAGCAGTTCGCATAGGGCAGTGTGAACTGCCGCCGGGAGGCATGTGATGCGGGAACCCGCCGCGGATTCGTGGCGTTCCCGCATCGCTCCAGTGTGAACCCAGCCTAATAAGCGATCATTTTTCTGATCGCTGTATTAGTGTCACAGGTGACACTAGTTAGGCAGGTAGGTATTTAGGTTCGCCGCAACTTTTTATAGCGCCAGGGACCCCCATATACTACCGCATGAAGCCCCCTGATTGCCCCCTAGTTAACCCTTTCTCCAGTGATCACCATATAACTGTTACAGGTGACGCTGGTTGGTTAGTTATTTTTTTATAGTTTCAGGGCACTCGCCATTTATTACCTTTATTATTTATTAACCAATGTTCTCCCTGATCTGTATATTCTTTACTCACTGCCCTCTAGGCCACTTACTTTCTCTAAACCTTTGCTATTTTAGAACAGTTGTAAAATGGAAAGAGATTAGGTGCACATGTTTTGCATTACGGAATACGGAACCACATTGCAGATTGGTTACACAAGGGGTATAACAGCTGGGAATGGGTGATATCCAGAACATTCATAAGATATCACTAGGGTCATCACTATTGACTATACATCTTCTGTAGTATCATTCTCTGTACCATTATGAAACATAACCTGGTAGACAATCAATAATTTGTATGCTATTATAATGTAACTCATTTTCTGTTGATTTTTCTTTTGTTCTGTTAATCGAATATATTGTTGTAACGTTGTCCCTATGGGACCTTTTCTGAGAATAAATATATATATATATATATATATATATATATATATATATATATATATATATATATATATTTTTTTTTTTTTTTTTTTTTTTTTTTCTTTCGATGAGTGTGTGAAAAGGTATTCATAATTTGTGAGATGAAACAAATATGCTTTCTATATATGTATGTATTTGTGTATGTCTGAATTTGTTTATGTTTGTGTAATAATTTATAATAATTTACAATAAAAATTATAATAATAATAATAATAAAAAAAAGAACATTATTTTAGAAATTGGAGAACAGAACAGACTTTACCGGTACCAGAAAAGGACACTTGCTACATAATAGTACAAAGTTTCTTTATTACAAAAATTGTTTAACATTTTTTTACATATTTTAATAAAACCTAAATTATATACCTCTGATCAATTTGCCCACTTAGTTGTTTTTACAATAGATCTCTGTTACTAATAGGTCAAGAGGTTGGCTTGTTTTCCCATTTGTGCTTCCTCAGGACCTTATTTTCTTGACTATAGACAGAGATCCTGTTTAAGAAAAAGGGAAATAACATATTTTAGTTAGATAAGACAATGCAGCATGTAAATTTTGCAACTAAATCCCCATATAAATATACATATGCATTGATACATGTTCCCTGAGGCAGGACCCAGGTCCCCAAACACTTTTTAGGACAGTAACTTGCATATTAGCCTTTAAAATTAGCACTTTAGATTTTGAACGTTCGAGTCCCATAGACTTTAATAGGGTTCTAAAGTTCACACGAAGTTTAGGTCTGTTCGCAGGTTCTGGTGCGAACCGAACCGGGGTGTGTTCGGCTCATCCCTACTCATTACTAACATCCTCCAGGCCCTTTATTAGCTTTGTTGTCCTTCTTTGTACTCGCTCCCTTTCCAGTACAGTATAGATATTGTAGTACATAGCACCCTCTGCCCCCCCCCCCCCCCACGGCTTACCAACCCTGTGTTTATCATTATTTTCCAGCATAAGACTACCCGATCAATTTTCTTCCTACTTTTTCTTGTTTTTATTCATCTACCTATTTGTAGAGGACATTGTCTATATGGCGCGTCATTGTTTTTGATCTATATGTGAGTGGTCCCCTATGTACACTTTATCTCTATGTATATTTATATGGGGATTTATTAGCAAAATTGACATGCTGCATTGTCTCATCTAATTAAAATATGTTATTTCTCTTTTTCTTAAACAGGATCTCTGTCTATAGTCAAGAAAATAAGGTCCTAAGGAAGCACAAATGCAAAACGCGTGGACCTATTGGTCTATTAGTAACAAAGATCTATTGTAAAAACAACTAAGTGGTCAAATTGATCAGAGCTGTATAATTTTGGTTTTATTCAAATATGTAAAAAACTTTAAACAATTTTTTGTAATAACATTTTTTTGTACTATTATGTAGCAACTGTCCTTTTTTGCGCTATAAACCAAAAAAGACCGCCAATTTAAAAAAAAAAAATATATGTTTTTTACTTTCTGCTATAATACATATCCCCCCCCCCCCCAAAAAAAAAATAAAAAAAAAATATATATATATATATATATATATATATATATATATATATAAAATTTATTTATCAGTTTAGGCCTATATTTATTCTGCTACAAATTTTTGGTAAAAAAAAAGTTGCAAAAAAAAGTTTTGTATATATCCTTTCTGCCTCATGTTGTGCCTACAAAAGTTCTTTTTTCTTTGAGAAGGTTTTTACTTGTCTCAATCCTTTTCCTATAACTATGGATGTTGGGCATGTTGAGGGTCCTCCCTTCTTATACACAGAGAAGCAGAACAGGGATCTGACTATGTAAACAAGGCGGATCCCCATTCTGACAGGGGACAGCATTGAGATCTTCTGTATCTAGTAATTATGAACAGTGATTTCTGTGTTGTCCCAGTGAGCCCATCCCCCCACAAAGCTAGAACACACCCAGGAAACACAGTTAACCCCTTGATCGCCCCCTAGTGTTAACCCCTTCCCTGCCTATGTCCTTTATACATTGATCAGTGCATTTTTTTTAACACTGATCACTGTAATATTGTCACTGGTCCTCAAAAAGTGTCACTTGGGGTCAGATTTGTCAGCCGCAATGTTGCAGTCCTGCTAAAAATCGCAGATCGCCACCATTACTAGTAAAAACATTAAAAAAAAAAAAAAGTCCACAAATCTATCCCCTATTTTGTAGACGCTATAACTTTTGCACAAACCAATCAATATACGATTTTTTTTTAACTAAAAATATGTAGAAGAATACATATTGACCTAAACTGATGAAGAATTTAAATTTTTTTAAATTTGGGGGATATGTATTATAGCAAAAAGTAAAAAATATATATTTTTTTAAATAGTCCCATTTTTTGTTTATAGCGCAAAAAATAAAAAACACAAAGGTGATCAAATACCACCAAAAGAAAGTTCTATTTGTGGGAAAAAAAAGGACACAAATTTTGTTTGGGTACAGCATTGCATGACCGCGCAATTGCCAGTTAGAGCAACGCAGTGCCAAATTGTAAAAAGTGCTCTGGTCAGGAAGGGGGAAAAATCTTCCGGGGCTGAAGTGGTGGGTTACTGATACGAGCCTCTCTGTGGCTGCATAGAGAATTGCAGGGTATGGTGGAGGAGTTCTGTCTTCCTCTTTGCTGCTGACTGCTGAAATAGGTGAGGGCAACAATGAGGGGGTTGCCACAGCCACAGGAGAGGTGTGAGGGCCACATTAAATGGCCTGGAGGGCTGGATTCAGCCCACGATCCTTATGAATAAACATGTGCAGTAAAGGATGCATGTTTTCAATAAAGCACATGGTGGAAGCTGTTTTTTATGTACTGGCTAATGGATGACATAGTTACGTAGATACTGGTGCCTTTGCTATTCTTGGCTGTGTTCACAGATCTTTGACACAGATGCTGCAGCTTTTCACCTTGTGACTTTCTGCAAAGTTACAATATTGTAGCCTGAATAGTGATTGGAGAAAACTGAGGATCTCCCCTGCCTGCGGTATATTGATGACATCATCTCTTATGTGAAGTCACTAGAGCTAATGGACTGCTTTTTAATTTTAAAATGTACACCTTTTTGAATAAAGATACTGTTTCTGTATATTGACATGTCAGGAATTTATCCATCCAGAATCATAAAAATGTGTTATAGATCCATTTTATTTAGCTACATCTTGAATTGCAGAGTCATTTTAGCAATACAGTGAGTGTATATAAATATAGTATATTGATATCTGTGATATTGATTTATATATGCTCGCTTTATTGCTAAAATGACTCTGCAATTCAAGATGTAGCTCCTGCATTGAAGACACATTCTCCTCTCACAGGGGACCCTCTCACCCCCAAGTGGTTGTACTAGCTCCGCAGTGGAATAGACACCATGCAGACATCTTAGTACACCCAGCTATGTCTTGAATTTCAGAGTAATTTTAGCAATAAAGAGAGCGTATATAAATGTAGTATATTGATATCTGTGATATTGATTTATATACTCTCACTTTATTGCTAAAATTATTCTGAAATTCAAGATGTAGCTGGGTGTACTAAGATGTCCGCATGGTGTCTATTCCACTTCGGAGCTAGAACCACCACTTGGGGGCGAGAGGGTTCCCTGTGAGAGGAGAATGTGTCTTCAATGCAGGATGGAGAGTGTCCTATAAGAATACTGCTACCTATCAGGTCATAAAGTGTGTGGAATGCATAGTGCACCATGGAATGCATGGTGGAATGCATCACGCATGCGCAGTAAGTATTTTTTGGTCAGAACGTCACTCCCATTGCACAATCTGATGAGTTGCTGTTACAGTATATAATAGAACACATGCCTTCTGAACTTCAGAGGTGCTAAGAGGAGGAGTTTCAGGAGGCGGAATCAGTACAGGAATAACTGTTTGCAGGCAGCAAGGTACCATGGGATATGTGGTCCTTAGAAATTGAAAGTATGCAGCAGAGGAGATGCTGCAACACATGCAGTGAATCTAGGAGGCAGTGAAAAGAGATGGCCAGCAAGCAGGCAGAACTCACAACATGAAAGATTATAATGGATTGTCAAATATTATTTTTATTGCATTTATGATGCTGATGAAAATTAAATGAAAATGTATGCTGTGACTGTTCTGCCTCTCCAATCTAAGCATTGAAAGTGTGATCTCTGTAATTTACAGTTGTGGTAAGATATCGATAATCCAATTTTAGCTGAATTAACAGAGAGTGACTCAATCCAGAGGACACCATGCAGATTTTGTGAAGTTTAATCCATAAACTGTGAGGATCTTACAACAATGACCATGAGATAGGTCAAAAGATCATAATGTGATCCACTCTATGAGACATGAGGCAGAGATGCATTACTGGGAAAATGAACAAAGGGTGGAGCTGACTACAGGATAAACTGAGCTAAGGGAAGAGGAGGAGCCAGGGGCAGAAGAGTACATAACCTTTATAGGCATATCACAAGCATGTGAAACATGACAGTGGCTGTATGGGGCTGTCACCATAGATCTCTATTAGGTTCCCAGGATATATAAACACTCAGATTCCTTGTTAATTTGCTAGAGGAAGCCTGACTGATGGCTATGGGCTTATTCACTTTTCCTTTCTTTTAATTTGTTTCATACTTCCAGCATTATTTATCATTGTCTAGAAAATACAAATTTCATAGCTATATTTACAGCTGACATTTTATTGTGTGAAATTAAGAAGGTTTTATGTAATGTATAACCGGGATCACAGTAGAACTGAAATATGCAAAACCTGAAGCCTGAGAACACCAGCTACTGCTGATAACAAAATGAATATACCATATGTCTTCATCATTTAGGATTAATTAAAACCAATGCTTTCATTCCTAATGGTGTTGATGACATTTCAATTTTATTTCAGAAGCTTCTGGGGTAATAGAGTAAACACTTTGAACAGACACTATTTTGCGTTTGCCAAGTAACATCTGTATATCTTTTTCTTTTACACTTATTCTGTATGTATGAGGTTTTTGAATAGAAATTGAAAAAAATGTATGAAAGGTTGTTTAACTACTTGCCTACTGGGCACTTGTACCCCCTTCCTTACCAGGCCAATTTCAGCTTTCAGCGCTGTAACACTTTGAATAACAATAATATCATTTTTTTCACATGAATAGAGATTTCTTTTGGTGGTATTTAATCACCATTGGCTTTTTTTTCCTTGCTAAACAAATGTAAAAAGTCCAACAATTTTGAAATTAAAAAACTTTTTTTCTTAGTTTCTGTTTTCCAAACAGGTAATTTTTCTTCTTCACTGATGTGCGCTGATGAGGCTGTACTAATGGGCTCTGCTAGGCAGCACTGTGGGGCACTGAAATGTAGCACTGTTGGGCACTGGCGAGGAGGCACTGATAGATAGTATAGATAGCCTTAGATAGATAAACATATCAGTATGGATGTCACACCACTTCCTCAAACTCAATGTTTCTAAAACTGAGCTTGTTGTATTTCCTCCTTCACGATCCCCCCTTGTGACTTCACCATTAATATCAACAACACAACCATTGGTCCCTCCACATATGCCAGGGTCCTGGGTGTAATGCTTGACTCTGACCTCTCCTTCAGCCCCCATATCCAATCACTGGCTAAATCCTGCTGCCTTCACCTCCACAATATCTCCAGAATTCGACCCTTCCTGACTAATGACACCACAAAGCAACTCGTTTACTCCTTGATTATTTCCTGCCTTGACTACTGCAACTCTCTCCTTAATGGCCTACCATTAAGCAGACTATCCCCCCTTCAGTCTATGATGAATGCTGCTGCTAGACTAAGACATCTCACTAATCGATCCGTGACTGCCACCCCTCTCTGCCAATCCCTTTACTGGCTTCCCCTACCCCACCTTGTAAAATTCAAAATGCTAACCATAACATACAAAGCCATCCACAACATTACCCCCATCTACATCACCAACCTCATCTGCAGATATCACCCAAATCGTCCCCTCCACTCCTCCCAGGACCTCCTGCTTTCTAGCTCCCTTGTTACTTCCTCTCATGCTCGCCTTCAAGACTTCTCCAGAGCCTCTCCCATCCTCTGGAACTCCCTGCCCCAGTCTGTCTGATCAGCCCCTACCCTGTCTTAGGAGATCCCTGAAAACTCATTTATTCAGGGAAGCCTATCCCACACCCACCTAACAACTGTCCCAGAGCCACCCCCATCAAATCATTTTCTGCAGCTATTACCTTTTGTACCACCACCCCCTCCCTTTAGAATGTAATCTCTACAAGCAGGGCCCTCCTGTACCTTTTGTATTGTACTGTAATTGTGTTGTCCCCCCTATACATTGTAAAGCGCTGCGCAAACTGTTGGCGCTATCTAAATCGTGTATAATAATAATAATAATAATAGCCTTGAGCTGGTCATAGATTTCAGGTGACCATGGCCAATATAGCAAGGATCTCAGCAGGGACAATGAATCCCGGGGTAAAGACTGACCAGACAGGTCGGAGACATCTCAGCTGTGGACTGCGAGAAAGAAAGCGGTGATAGCTCGGTGATGGAAGGCTTTATTTTCAGTTAAGTTTAATATAATGTTCTATAATGCGTTGCCTACTAGCACATTATGGCTTTACCTTGCAGGTTAGAAAAAAAAAGAAAATGCCCAGTGGTTTACTACCACTTTAAAGTGGTTGTAAATCCCATGTTTAACAAATATCAAACTCATCTCCTTACAGTTTGTAGAATGAACAGGACGAGCGCATTATGTGTTCTTTAGTATTTTCATGTCTTTGCTTGTTGAATATTTCCCGATCTGTGGGAGCGTACGTGGCCTGGACCTCAGAAGCTGGAGTAGTGTCGTCACTGGACTCCCCTCCAAGTTGTACATACCCTCGAAATTCTCCCTAGCGTGGCTTAGCAGCGTGCATGGTGGCTGAACTTGTGCGTATGAGTCTCATCATTAAGTCTTTCACTCAAAGGAATGGGTGTTGAATTTTTGTAAGTAGATAAGTGTAGAAAAGCAGGGAGGATTGCAGATGACAAAAAGCTCTTTTCCTGGCCAGACTGAGGACAGTTGAGTTCTGCTGCTTTACTGAGCTAGATACAATATTCAAATGAATTTAGATTTTTTGAGTTTACAACCACTTTGGACCTTTGTCTTACCAAAGGTCAAAACAGCATGTTCCCTTTAAATGCAAGGGTAGCTAATATATGATCAAAAACACCCCAGACACAGATCCTAACCAACCTATGCACTCAAAAAGAAATATTAACAAAACATAGTGTTTCCATGTGTTTAAAAATATACAGTATATTTATTAATTAAAAAAAAAAATCATCCCACTCACATGATGTAATAAAACAATCAGACTTACAGTAATGGCCAAAACTATTGGCATCCCTGCACGCCTCTGATAAAATCCACTTAGGCAAGTCAGGCTGGCTATGAGACACAAATACCTGAATGCCACGGCTGTTTTGTTTTATGATGATCTTTCTCTTTGACTGTACATGTAAGTTGCTACAATAAATCCTTTCACAAGTGAGACGGGCTTCACTATATGCTGCTTTTTTTCCATTTGGTGATGATAACCCCTTGATTGGATGAGACGCCCACTGACTGCAGTGTATTTTAGTGTATTATCTACTTACTGGTGATTGATGAGCTTAGATGTGATCCCTTGGGAAGTTATTAATCAATGCCTATCACTTGCTGATATCTGGTAAGCAGATTTGATTCTCACGTGGTGTGCTTCCCTATAGACACTGAAAACTGGGGAAGGGAATATCATCTTTTCCTATTTTAATACTTCAAAGCGCCGCATGTGGACTTTTTTTAGTACCTTTTTCAGTAATGCAGATACCTACCTGTTTTTATTATTTTACCCCTGCATTTCTGTCAGATAATGCCCCACTTCGCCAAGAAAATTGTTGCAATTACAAATGTTTAGGCATTCTCATGTTTATTTCTTTTGTTTGTATTAGTATGACATTAATGGACTGGACATAATGATTGGCACCTTCTCAAAATTGTAAGAAATAATTGTATCCCAAGTTTGTGATGCTCCTGTATTTTGCAGTTAAAGACAAAACAAAATGACATTAAAATGTTCCAAAAAAAAGAAGAAAAAAAAAGAATTTTTTTTTTTAAACTTACCAGAAATGCCTGTTGCTAGGCAGATCGTCCTAATCTGCCTCTTCTCTCCTCCTCGCGTTGTCTTCTGGGGAATGGGGCACGGTGTGTTCTGGGAACTGTGTGTGTCCCAAAACACAGTGTGCCCAATTCTCAAAGCGCTGAGCGACTAGTGCATGTGCAGTAGGAAACGGGCAGTGAAGCCACAAGGCTCTACTGCCTTTTTACCTTCAGATAGAATGGCGGCGCCGGGACACGAGAGCTGAGGGACGGGTCGGCCTCGGGCGGCCGACATCGCGGGCAACCTGGATAGGTAAGTGTAATTATTAAAAGTCAGCAGCTACAGTGTTTGTAGCTGCTGACTTTAAAAAAAGAAAAAAATTTCAGCTGGCCCACTTAAACTCGTTGGTATCAATTAACATGTGCTGACAATATAGAAATCACGCTGGCAACCAGTTAAAATGGTGAGTGACCCCCTGCGGTCAGTGTGCAGAATGAAAGCTGCTTCCACATCCACATTTACACTGTGCCAAGCTGGACAAATGTAAGTATGCAATACAGATAATTCCTAAAATTCAGCTTGGCGTGGGGGTCCCCCCAAGGTCCATACCAGACCCTTATCAAAACACACCGCGGGCGGTCAGGAAAGGGGATGGGGACGAGCGAGCGCCCCCCCCTCCTAAACCGCACTGGGGCTGCATGCCCTTAACATTGGTGGTGGGTGCTTTGGGGAAGGGGGCGCTCTGCGGGCCCCCCACCCCAAAGCCCCTTGTCCCCATGTTGATGAGGACAAGGGCCTCTTCCCAACAACCCTTGCTATTGGTTGTCAGGGTCTGTGGGCAGAACCTTTAATAAGAGGGCCCCCAGATCCCGGCCCCCCACCCTATGTAAATAAGTATGGGGTACATCGTACCCCTACCCATTCACCCGGGGGAAAGAAAGACAATAAAAAAAACACACTAGACAGGTTTTTAAAGTAGTTTATTAGGCAGCTCCGGTGGTCTCTTCCGTCTTCGGGGGTCTCTTCCGACTCCTCCGTTCTCTCCGGCCTCTTCTCCCGCTCTCCGGCCTCTTCTCCCGCTCTCCGGCCTTCTCTCCCGGTCTCCAGTTCTTCTCCTGTGCTCCCGCTCTCCGGTTCGTCTCCCCGGCTTCTCCGCTATCTTCTTCTCTTTTGCCGCTCTTTTGCTAGTGGTGGCCTGGTTTTCTCCTTCATCGTCTTCTTCTTCCTTCTTCTGTTCTTCTGATGTTGACACAAAGCTCACTCCCGCTGTAATGCTGTGGACACGGTGCACAATGACTTACTTAGGCATGGGGCAGGGTCACCGGGTGATGTCACTCGGTGACCCCACCCCTTATGACGGCACAGTCACAGCATGCCTGATACCCCACCCCTTATGACATCACTGGGACTGTGCCTTCATAAGGGGCAGGGTCACCTGTAAGTCATTGCACACTGGGTCCACAGCATTACAGCGGGAGAGAGCGTCGTGTCAACATCGGAAGAAGAAGAAGACGACAAAGGAGAAAACCGGGCCACCACTAGCAAAAGAGCAGCAAAAGGCAGAAGATAGCAGAGGAGCCTGGGAGAAAAACCGGAGAGTGGGAGAAGGGGCCGTAGAGAGCGAAGGAGCTAGAAGAGACCCCCGATGATGGAAGAGACCCCTGGAGCTGCCTAATAAACTACTTTAAAAACCTGTCTAGTGTGTTTTTTTTATTGTCTTTCTTTGCCCCAGGTGAATGGGTAGGGGTACGATGTACCCTACACTTATTCACATAGGGTGGGGGGCCGGGATCTGGGGGCCCTCTTATTAAAGGAGGCTCCGGGATTCCGATAAGCCCCCTGCCTGCAGACCTGACAACCAATGGCCAGGGTTGTCAGGAAGAGGCCTTTGTCCTCATCAACATGGGGACAAGGTGCGCCCCCTTTCCCCAAACACCCACCCCCCATGTTGAGGGCATGCGGCCTGGTAAGGTTCAGGAGGGGGGGGGGCGCTCGCTGGCCGGGCTGTGTGCTCGGATAAGGGTCTGGCATGGACCTTGGGGGAACCTACACGCCATTTTTTTTCTGCTTAGGGGTTCCCCTTTAAATCCATACCAGGCGACGGGGCTCGCAAGGTGTCAATCTCGCCCATAAAAGTAGCGAGATTGACTTCTTTTTCGAGTCCCATCATAACTCATCACGTTCAAAATGAAAGGATTTTAGTCCGTCCACAACAAGTCTGTTCCTTTGGAAGTCGTTCCGGGTTCGTACCGGACTTTTGGGTTTTTGGGTCCCGGACCCGAACCCGAACAATTTACTGTATGTTCGGTAAATGTAATGGCGCTTTTTTAACAGCTGCAGGTTAGCCAATTAACATTCATTTAACTTGTGTGCCCTTAGAAAGCCATCACAGCCATGCCTACTAATGGCATGGCTGTGATTGGCCAGTGCAGCATGTGACCTAGCCTCTATATAAGCTAGAGGCACGCAGCACAGCACGTCACTCTGCTTTAGATAGTGTACGGAAAGGTTGCTGCTGCTGCTTTGAGGGAGAGAATTAGATAGGAGTCCTGCTTCAGAAATCAAATTACTCAACGATCTACCTTGATTTAGTTGTGTGGGTGCAGTGCACAATCTTTTTACACTGCCCTGAGCCCAGTGCCAGAGAAAATATAACTTTTACCTGTCTGTTAGGTTGGCGTCGGCAGGCATTTTATGCAAGCTCAGTGCACCAGCACTGCATATGTTACTGTGAAATACACCCTTTAGATACTGTTGCTATATTCTGCTATTCTAAAAACAATCATTTAGGGCAAAAAATTATATTTTACAGTGTTTTCTGCATATCTGTACGTGTGAGATACACACTTTAGATACTGTTCTTCAATTCTGCTATTCTAAAAACACCCATTTAGGGCCAAAATAAATATTTTACAGTGTTTACTGCATATCTGTACCTGTGAGATACACACTTTAGATACTGTTCTTGTATTGTGCTATTCAAAAAAAAATAATAATAATTTAGGGCAAAAAATTGAATAGCATTTTCTGCATATTTGTACGTCTGAGATACACCATTTTGATACTGTTGCTCTATTCTAAAAACACCCATTTAGGGCAAAAATATATATTTTGCAGTGTTACCTGCATATCTGTATGTGTGAGATACACTCTTTAGATACTGCTCTTCTATTCTGCTATTCCAAAAAATAATAATTTAGGGCAAAATAATTTTTTTTGAATAGCATTTTCTTCATATCTGTACGTGTGAGATACACCGTTTAGATACTGTTGCTCTATTCTGCTATTCTAAAAACACCCATTTAGGGCAAAAAAATATATTTTGCAGTGTTTCCTGCATATCTGTACATATTAGATACACACTTTAGATACTGTTCTTCTATTCTGCTATTCCAAAAAAAATAATTTAGGCCAAAATTATTTTTTTTGTATAGCATTTTCTTCATATCTGTACGTGTGAGATACACCGATTAGATACTGTTGCTCTTTTCTGCTATTCTAAAAACACCCATTTAGGGCAAAAAAATATATTTTGCAGTGTTTCCTGCATATCTGTACATATTAGATACACACTTTAGATACTGTTCTTCTATTCTGCTATTCCAAAAAAAATAATTTAGGCCAAAATTTTTTTTTTTGTTTTAAATTTATTTTTATTTATATTTTTTTAAAAAACATACATCATCTTAACATTTGTCTAATAATACAACATACATACATACATTTATCCAAAATTCAACACTCATGAAAAAAATAAATAAAAAAAAAGGTACAAGATTCTTTTCCTTTCCCCTCCTCCCCCCCCCCTCTGCACCCCTCCCCCCAGACCCCCTCCCCCTTTTCCTTCCCTCCTCTTTTTTTTTCCTCTTCTCCTCTTGCTCTGCCCTAGGTTCCTGAGTGCCCCTCTCTCGATAATCTTTCTCTAGAGTGATGGGAGGGGTACAATTTTGCTCCTTCAATGTAAGAGGCATTAACTCCCCCTCAAAATGAAATCAAATATTACAATTTCTCCATAAGCAAAAAATAGATATTGTTTTATTTCAAGAAACTCACTTTCGTTCAGATCACATACCCAAAATAAATAACAGGAATTATACTGCATGGATACATGATACATTTTTATATTCCAAATCAAAAGGAGTATTGATTGCGTTCCATAGGGATTTACCATATCAAATAATACAAAAATATAAAGGTAAAGACAGCAGGTCCTTAATAATAAAGGTCATGCTGTGTGGTAAAAAGTTCACAATAATTAACCTTTACCTACCTAACAACAAACAAATAGAGGCTGGAGTGAAGGCCCTATTGGACGCAATGGAGAAAACAGAAGGAACAATAATTTTGGGTGGAGATTTAAACTTTATAATGGATATTAAATTGGATACTACTAATACTCAAATTCAAAGGAAAAAAAATAAAACAAAGGAGTTTAAAAGCCTATTGGGAAAATATCAACTAACTGACATATGGAGGGCCCAGCATCAAATGGAAAAAAAATGTACTTACTACTCGAACATTCATAACTCCTATCACAGACTGGATTATTTCTTTGTAAATCAATCTGGTCTAATGATGGCCCCAACATCAGAAATTGGAGGATTTTTGTGGTCGGATCATGCTCAGATATATTTGGAACTTAAAGTGGTTTGGTACCTAAAAATGAAAGTTCATGTTATTAAAATCAACAGTTAGCATACTTACCTAAACGAACCCTGAAAAAAAAAAATATTATTTACTTACCTTTTATTTCTGATGTTTCAGCTGACTTCCGGGTTCTCCTCCCGTGGGAGTAGGGGTGGCTATCGTCCTCGCAATGGTCCCTGGGAAATTTCCCAAGAATCCATGGGGGACATTGAAATTGCGAAATCTCGCGAGATTTCGTTCGGACGCCGGTCACGTGACGAGGGCGTGTACGAATTTGCCATTTTTAAAGTGGGCAGGCAGCTGTATCTGCCATTACACACGAGGTAGCAAGCAAACAAGTGATTGCTTCTGTGGGTTCGTTTTCATTCATTCTTTGTTCTCTGTGCTGTGTGGTTTTCGTTGCCTTGACAACGGGGCGGGAACTTCCTGGAGTTTTTCTTTCCTTGTCACTGCTCTCACTGAGCATGTGCAAGATGGAGCGGAGCATGCTGGGAGCCAGACGTCATCATATACCAGGAAGTAAATGCCTGTGGGCTTCAGACGCCCACAGTTAAAATGGAAAATGCCAGAGTAGGTTTTTATAAGTCATCCTGAAGAAAAGATTCGTCGCGCCGGGGGTCAAATAAACGCCGGACGTGGATGCCAATCGAAGCTAGCACTCACCCACCAGTGAGACAGGTAAGAAAAAAATAAAAAAAGAGCGGAATCCCACTTTAAGATAAATGAGTCAAAAAAAATTAATGGAGTATGGAGGTTGAATGATAATAATGAAAAATTCTGGCCAAATCATTAAAAGTACAGCAACCGTTGAGTTATATAGTAAAAATCTTGAAACCAAATGGGGAAATTACATACGACCCAGTAGAGATATCTAAATCCTTTCACACCTATTATACTAAATTATATAACATAGAAGAACAGCAAGATTATAAAGAAAAAATGGGAAAGACAGAGGAGATATGTAACTACCGTATATACTCGAGTATAAGCCGAGATTTTCAGCCTCTTTTTTGAGGCTGAAAGTGCCCCCCTCGGCTTATACTCGAGTCATCGCTGTCTGTCTGCCCGATCAGCGTGTCGAGCAGACAGACAGCGGCCATTCTAGGATTCAAAGGCCGCGCCTCCGTCTCCGCCTTCGCCTGTGATAGGCGGAACACTGAATTTCCCAGCAGTCTGTGTTCCGCCTATCACGGACGTCCTCTCATCCTCGTCCGTAGTATGAGGATGAGCGGACGTCCATGATAGGCGGACCACTGACTGCTGGGAAATTGAGTGTTCCGCCTATCACGGACATCCGATAGGCGGAACACTCAATTTCCCAGCAGTCAGTGGGAAATTGAGTGTTCCGCCTATCACCGACGGAGGCGCGGCTTTTGAATCCTAGAATGGCCACCGACGAAGAGCTGCGGGACGGGCCGGGACGCAGGCCGGGACGGGACGCAGGCCGGGACGGGACGCAGGCCGGGACGGGACGCAGGCCAGGACGGGACGCAGGCCGGGACGGACACAGGCCGGGACGGACACAGGCCGGGACGGACACAGGCTGGACGGACACAGGCAGGCTGGACACAGGTAGGCTGCACGGACACACACACACACACACACACACACACACACACACACACACTCACACACACACACACACACACACACACACACGGATGCATGCACACACAGGGATGGATGGACACACACGGATGCATGGACACACACACACACACACACACACACACACACACGGATGCATGCACACACACAGGGATGGATGGACACACACACACACGGATGCATGGACACACACGGATGCATGGACACACACACACACACACGGATGCATGGACACACACACACACGGATGCATGGACACACACAGGGATGGACGACACACAGGGATGGACAGGCATGTCTCACCCTCGGCTTATACACGAGTCAATAATTTTTTCCAGTTTTTTGGGGGTAAATTGGGGACCTCGGCTTATATTCGGGTCGGCCTATACTCGAGTATATACGGTATATAGATGAAACGGCCATATCTAAATTTTCTAAAGAAGCTATAGAGGAGTTGGAGGAAGAAATCTCAACGGAAGAGATTCAACAAGCAATTGCAGAATTGGCCTTGGGGAAAAGCCCAGGTCCAGATGGGTACACTGCTAGATTCTATAAGGCTTTTCAAGATTTGATTATACCTATACTTAAAAAGACATTCAATTCCACATCTGATACGCAAACATTTGCACCACAAAGTACTGAGGCTCATATCATATTAATTCCAAAACCGGAGAAAGATCATACACTATGTAAGAACTATAGACCTATATCTTTGACAAATATAGATATAAGAATATACTCAAAGATTATATCTAAAAGATTAACTTCGATTATACCAGAGCACATAAATTTGGAGCAGACGGGGTTTATGAAAGGGAGAGAAACAAGGGATAATATAATCAAAACTTGTATGTTAATGGAATATGCTCAGAGAACTGCCATCCCAGCATGCTTCCTAGCAATAGATGCTGAGAAGGCATTTGATAGGGTGGGATGGCGGTTCTTGGAAGAAGGTTTAAAGCAGGTAGGAATAGGGCCAAAAATGTTGGGGAGGATTACTTCATTATATAACAACTCAAGAGCCAAAGTTAGAACAAATGGAATCTTAACAGCGTATATAAAGACCTCAAATGGAACCCGAAAGGGATGTCCCCTATCCCCACTGATATATGTAATAGGGAGGGAAAAGATAAACCGCGCTTGGGTGAAAACAGTGAAAAACAAACTAACAATGTGTAGTATAGGCAGCAGCAATAAATGTGATACAAACACCTGACAATAATGCAAAAATACAAAAAGCTGCGCCAACCCTCTAACCAATTCTAAAAAAGGAATAAAATTCTATATAAATAAAATATAGATAATTAATATGTAAATAGTTAATACAATCCAAACATTTCAAGTGCATAAAAATCTGAAAATACATGAAAAATAATAATTCAAAAAAATCTGTTCATAGAAAGTTCATGAATAAGTCCATATGATCGGCAATTATATTCTTAAATGGAGACACCACAGTGATTGAACACACTCAAATGCGCACATGTGCCCGTCACCATATAGTGAGTGCGCTTACCAGAGGGTATATAAGTTGGAGCATAATAATAAGATTGTAGATCACGCCAAAATAATCCTCCTTATAATGGGTCAGCTCTCCACATTACAACAGCATTCCTACGAGAATATTCTATTCCATGATCCCAAAAATGGTACTCAGTGACTTCACTGCTGTGGGTCGGCTGGCACCTGTTGTTCCACTAGCTTGTTTTCAGCTGTGCTGCACTCTGATATATACTTACGTATGTAATAGTGACGGAGCACCTTATGGAAGCCATAAGAAAAAATAAGGATATTAAAGGGATAGAGGTTAAGGGCAAGGAGTATAAAATGGCTTGCAGATGATCTATTATTATATATAACTAATCCTATAATAACAATCCAAAACTTAAAGAGGAAGTAAACCCTGATGGGTTTACTTCCTCTTTTTTTCCCTGCAAAGGTAAAGCATAATGGACTACTATGCATCGCATAGTAGCTCATTATGTGTCACTTACCTGACACAGGAGCCAGCGAAGTCGCCGCTGATCCCTGTAGTCCGCCGCATCCATCTTGCTGGTGGCGTCTCGCAGCTCCGACCAATGACAGCGGCGAAGCCGCGATGACGTCACTCCCGCGCATGCGCACGGGAGTCGCGTCTCGCAGCTCCGCCTCTGCCATTCGGCGAAGCCGCGATGACGTCACTCCCGCGCATGCGCACGGGAGTCGACAAATTAGGCAAATCCATTCTTGGATTTGCCGCATTTAGTGCGCCTGCGCGCCGCTGTCTACGGCGCATGCGCCGTAGACACTGGTGCCCATTTTCGGGCAAATATCTCCTAAACCATATAGGTTTAGGAGATATTGCTTGGACCTACAGGTAAGCCTTAATCTAGGCTTACCTGTAGGTCAAAGTGGTTTGAAGGGGTTTACTTCCTCTTTAATAAAAGAACTTGATAGATTTGGGGAATTGAGTAATTACAAAGTAAATTATGATAAATCTGAGTTGATGAGCATTATGCTAGAGGAAGATATACAAACAATAATACAAAAGGATTTCCCATTTAAATGGAAACAGGATGCGATTAAATATCTGGGAATATATATTCCCAGAGATTTAAAGCAACTGCAAAATCTGAATTATAATAGAACAGTCTATAAGATAGTTTTTTTTTTTTTTTTTTAAATACGATAAAATAACATATTCATGGTTACGGAAATTTAGTATTGTAAAGATGGAAAAATTACCAATTTTTGTTAAAACTACATTAGAAATTTGGAATGCTATATTAAAAAAAGGAAAATTATCTTCTATGATAGGACCCATGACTCCAGTATTCTCCCATCCTGAGTTTGAGCCAGCACTAAAAGTTACAAAATATTTAAAATGGAATATATCGGAGCATTAACGGACAATACAAATCCTGGTGGATGGGAAAATGCCACTATTCCAGGATCTGGGACAAGAATTTAAAGACAAATGGCTACAATATTTTCAATTAAGAAGGTTTATTGATCCAATCAAAACGAGAATCAGCAGACAGATAACTAAATTTGAACAAATAACAATACATAAAGATAAATCGATTAAAAAATTATCTAAGATATATAATTTATTACTTCCTTCTGGAGATATTAAGGAAATAACAGGAGTGAAAAAATGGGAGGAAGAAACAGGGAATATATTAATGGAAAAAGAGTGGGAAGAAATCTTTGAGAAAATACATAAACTATCAATAGCAACTAAATATCAAGAAAAAAATTATAAGATTGTAATAAATTGGTATAGGAGTCCAGTGGTAATGAATACGATAAATAAAGAAAATTCTGAAAAATGTTGGAGATGTAAGATAGAGAATGGGACTCTTGAACATATATGGTATAGTTGTTGCAAGATAAGAACATTCTGGAATGAGACAATGGAAATTTATCAAAAAGTGGTGGGAATAGAGATAAACACAGATATAAATACTGTACTATTTTCTCTTATATCAAAAACATTAAAACAAGGGGAGGTAAAGCTATTGCATTATATGACAACAGCAGCAAAGGTAGTAATAGCACGTAAATGGAAAAAAAAACAAGTAGCCCAATGTTATACGGATTGGGTATGTGAATTGAATGAAATGTATCATATGGAAAAACAGATAAGGGAAGAAGGGTATATAAAAAATCAAATATCAAAATTGTGGATAAAATGGGAGGAGTTTTGGTTATCAGGGAGATTGAAGGAGTATTTGTAAAAAAAAAAAAAATTTGAATAGCATTTTCTTCATATCTGTACGTGTGAGATACACCCTTCACATACTGTTCTTCTATTCTGCTATTCAAAAAACACCCATTTAGGGCAAGATCCTAAATATGAGAAATATGAGGAGAATGTCAAATAAGGGACGTGGCCCTGGTCGTGGTACTGCTGGTGGAGCTCCTGTTGCAGGGGGAGGATGTGGTTGATCTGTGCCAGCTACATGCAAAAGTGAAATACCTTCCTCAGGTGCGAGTAGGCGACAGAGCCTGCAGCAGTATTTGGTCGGGCCTAATGCAGCTCTACTAATGTTGAGGCCAGGACAAGTACAGGCGATAGTAGATTGAGTTGCTGACAGTGCCTTCACATTGTCTCCCACCCAGTCTATTGCTGAAAAGATCAGAGTTGGCACCTGCAGCCGATGTACATCAGTCTTTCACTTCACCCCCTTGCAAATCAGCCAAGCAGTCTAAGCCCCAAATCATGCAGCAGTCTCTTCTGCTTTTTGATTACTCTGTTAGCAGGGTTTCCCAGGGTCATCCACCTAGCCCTGCCCCAGAAGTGGAAGAGATTGAGTGCACTGATGCCCAACCACTTATGTTTGAAGATGAGTACATGGGAGGACCATTGCAGCACTTCTCAGATGATGACGAAACACAGGTGCCAACTGCTGCTGCTTTCGCAATTGTGCGGACTGACAAGGAGGGCAGGGCTGAAGACTGGGTGGAAGATAATGTGGAGGACGATGAGATCCTCAACCCCACATGGAATCAACGTCATGCAGGTGACCTGTGTAGTTCGGAGGAAGAGGTGGTGGTTGCACAGAGCCACCAGCACAGCAGAAGAGGGAGCAGGGTGCAAAAGCGGAGCGTCCGTCCCCTAGACAGTACGCCTGCTACTGCCCAATGCAGCAATGGACTGAGCACATCAAAGCCAGGTCCAAGGATTTCCCTAGCGTGGCAGTTCTTCAGACAATTTGCGGATGACAAGACACAAGTGGTTTGCACGCTGTGCAATCACAGCCTGAAGCAAGGCATAAACGTTCTCAACCTGAGCACAACCTGCATGACCAGGCATCTAAGTGCAAAGCACTAGCTGCAGTGGAGTAGACACCTCAAAAACCAAGAAAGGTCTCTGGCTCCTCCTGCTTCCTCTTCTGCTGCAGTCTTGGCCTCTTCATCCACCTCTGTAGTGACAGTGGCACCTGCCAACCTGCAAACAGAGGATCTGCCAGCAACACTACCACCTGGGTCATCAACCATCTCTACAATGTCCCATGGAAGCGCTCAGCTCTCTATCTCCCAAACACTGGAGCGGAAGAGGAAGTACCCCCCTACCCACCCGCGATCCCTGGCCCTGAATGCCAGCATTTCAAAATTCCTGGCCTTTGAAATGCTGTCATTCCGTCTGGTGGAGACACAGAGTTTTAAAAGCCTGATGGCATTGGCTGTCCCACAGTACGTTGTTCCCAGCCGCCACTACTTTTCCAGGCAAGCCAACCCTTCCTTGCACAACCAAGTGGTGGACAAAATCAGGTGTGCACTGCGCAATGCCATCTGTGGCAAGGTCCACCTAACTACGGATACGTGGACCAGTAAGCATGGTCAGGGACGTTATATCTCCCTAACAGCACACTGGGTAAATGCAGTGGCGGCTGGGCCTGAGGCGGATAGCAGTTGGGTCCTTCCACCACCGAGGATTGCAGGGCGCTTCAGTTTGCCTCCTGTTGCTAACTCCTCCTACTCCACTTCCTCATCCTCTACCGCCTCCTCATCCGGTCAGCGTAACACCTTCACCACCAACTTCTGCACAGCCAGGGGTAAACAACAGCAGAGTTGCGGAGGGACATGGAACAACAGACCGATGAGTGGTTGGCGGCAGTGAGCCTCAAGCCCGGCTTGGTGGTGTGCGATAATGGGCGAAATCTCATAGCAGCTCTGGGCCTATCCGGTTTAACGCACATCCCTTGCCTGGCGCATGTGCTGAACTTGGTGGTCCAGAGGTTCCTTAAAAATTACCCCTATATGCCAGAGCTGCTGCAGAAAGTGTGGGCCGTCTGTGCGCACTTTCGGTGTTCTCACACTGCTGCTGCTCGCCTGTCAGAGCTGCAGCGTAACTTTGGCCTTCTCGCTCACCGCCTCATATGTGACATGCCCACAAGGTGGAACTCCACCTTGCACATGCTGGCCAGACTGTGCCAGCAGCAGCAGACGATAGTGGAGTTTCAGCTGCAGCATGCACGCGTGAGTCGCTCTGTGGAACAGCACCACTTTACCACCAATAACTGGGCCTCCATGCGAGACCTGTGTGCCTTGTTGCGCTGTTTTGAGTACTCCACCAACATGGCCAGTGCCGATGATGCCATTCTCAGTGTTACTATCCCAGTTCTATGCCTTCTTGAAAAAGAACGCTTTGGGCAATGATGGAAGAGGATGTGGCACAGGAGGAGGAAGAGGGATAATTTGCAAGGCTTTCAGGGCAGTCATTCACAAGTGGCTCCGAGGGTGGGTTCCTGCACCAACAAACACCAGGTACACAATTGTCCAACAAGGGCACAGTTCTGGAGGATGATGAGGTGGAGGATGAGGAGGAGGAGATGGAGGAGGAGGAACCATGTTCACAGCAGGGTGGCACCCAGACCAGCTCATGGCCATCACTGGTGCGTGGCTGGGGGGGTACAGAGGACACAGACAGTACACTTCCCATAGAGGACAGCTTTTGGTTGCCTCTGGGCAGCCTGGCACACATGAGCTATTACATGCTGCAATGTCTCCGCAACTACCGCCGAGTTGCCCACATTCTAACTGGTGCTGGTTACTGGGTGGCCACGCTGCTGGATCCCTGTTACAAGGACAACGTACCCTCCTTAATTCCCTCACTGGAGCGTGATCGCAAGATGCTTGAGTACAAGCACACATTGGTATACGCGCTGCTGGTGACATTCCCACCTGACAGCGGGGGCACAGTGGAAGCACTAGGCGAAGGCAGAGGAGGAAGAAGAGGTCACCAATGCAGCCGGGGCACCGCCAGAACTTCAGAAGGCAGGGTTAGAATGGCCGAAATGTGGAAAAGCTTTGTCAGCACGCCGCAAGAACCAGCATCACCAGCTGATATGGAACTTGTTAGCAGGAGGCAGCATTTCACCAACATGGTGGAGCAGTATGTGTGCACACGCCTACATGTACTGAATGATGGGTCTGCCCCCTTCAACTTCTGGGTCTCCAAATTGGGCACATGGCCTAAGCTTGCCCTTTACGCCTTGGAGGCGCTGGCCTGCCCTGCATCCAATGTATTATCTGAATGTTTATTTAGCACGGCAGGGGGCGTTATCACAGACAAGTGCAGCCGCCTGTCCAGAGCCAATGTGGACAAGTTCACGTTCATTAAAATGAACCAGGCATGGATCCCACAGGACTTGTCCGTACCTAGTGCAGAATAGACATGTATACCGGCCTTACCCAGCCATAGTTGTATTTTTGATCTTTCTCACTCTTTTGGGTTGTACCCT
Organism: Lithobates pipiens; assembly: GCF_037356315.1. Classification (NCBI taxonomy): domain Eukaryota; kingdom Metazoa; phylum Chordata; class Amphibia; order Anura; family Ranidae; genus Lithobates; species Lithobates pipiens. The sequence goes on along the minus strand of NW_027507748.1, from coordinate 631,041,567 downwards.
AAATTAAAAAAAACTAAAATTAAAAACAAAAACCAGTGTTGGCTACCTCGTCCTCCTCCACCGCCGCTTTCACCTACACTGCCACATCCACCACCATCTCAACCTCCTACTCCATATGGACCTCGTCCTCCTAGGTCAAGATTATTTTTATTTTATTTTTTATTTCAAAGTATTTTATTTTGTATCACAACAAGAATAATACATTTGAAAGTGACATTCAGAATATCGATTCAGTCAAAACATAGAAAGGTTACAGGCAGCGCATCAAGATGAATCGAGTGTAACACGTCAGATATAAAATGTAAAATCATTTTAGACAGACATGGTAGTGTTAGAGTGAAGGGTTGGTATTCCTGTTAATGGTCGAAGGTGTACCTCTTCCCTGGACACCCCCAATGGGAGCTAGCATTGCCCGTAAGGAGGAACTTAACCACCGACCCCTAGGTGTGAATGTAAGGAGAGGGACGGAAATGACCATGTGTCTTTTTCCCTAAGATAGGAATCTGTGACTAGGCATCAGTGTTTGTCATCTGCAAACAGGCCACATTTGTAAACCTGAGAGCCACATTGAACGCCTTGTATGTTGGGGTCCCGGCGAATGGAGAGGGCGAGTGTCTCAATTGCTATTGCAAAGATTAGTGGAGATAATGGACAGCCTTGTCTGGTTCCTTTGGCTATATGTATTGGCTTGGAATAGTGGCCTTGAAGCCTAATATAGGCTTTAGGATTTTAATAAAGAGCTTGGATCAGGCCCATAAACTTGTCGCCAAAGCCCCAACGTTCAAGGATTGTAAAGATGTATGGCCAGGAGACTGGATTCGAAGACCTTTTGCAGGTCCAGAGATAAAATCATGCCTGATTGTTTTGGACCTCCTGACCAGTTTGTCTGGAGGATGAAGACTATGTCTATGGCTCTTCTGATCTGATCAGGGCCCTGTCTGCCTGGGGTGAACCCCACTTGATCCTTATGAACATATCGGTTACTGAAGGAGAATAAAGAAAAAAGACTGCGCTATACCTCAAAACAATATGGACCTAAAAGCTGCCTCCAATCAAACTAACAAAGTCCTAAATCATATACAAATAAAAAATTGTGGCGCTAAAGTCTTGTATGAGTTAAAGTGAAAGCATATACATGCCAAAACTCTCAAGTGTATAAAAAGCAATAATATACATTACAGCAAAAGCAAAATAAATGAAATAGGTAAATAAGAGGGGTAATTGCATCAATATGCAACTACTCCCAAAATAGAATAAAGTGTCCTATATAGTGCCAAGTGCTCAATGGATGTCTATAGGAGTCTCCATGTGGTCAAACGCTGACACTCGAACAGACTTGCCAGAAGTGGACTTCACAGATGGTATCACAGTAAGCAAATAATGAGGTACTCTTACCGGGTCCGTTGGACACAACCACCCTACAGCGGTGTGTCATACAGGCTTATAGCGCTCAACCTCCTGCGCTGAGGTAAGGCGGACTCCAGGGCTGGAACCAAACGTGAAGGATGACAACTCCCGTGCGGATCAGCGAACTTCAGGACTGGAGACTCACAATACCATCGGTAGAATTCAATGTATGAGAAAAAGAGATGCAGAAAAAAAACGGAAGGACTCCGATAGTGCAGGTCAACTTAAAAATTTGATTTGTTCACATCAAAGTGTGACAATAAAAAGAGATCTCGATGCATAAAAAGGCAACGTGGAAAGCATATGACAAGCTAGTCCAACGTGTTTCGACTCAATGGGTCTTCTACTGGGGATATGAGGATATGAAATTACCCCTCTTATTTACTTATTTCATTTATTTTGCTTTTGCTGTAATGTATATTATTGCTTTTTATATACTTGAGAGTTTTGGCATGTATATGCTTTCACTTTAACTCATACAAGACTTTAGCGCCACAATTTTTTGTTTGTATATGGTTAATGAAGGAAGCTAGACGATTTGCAAGGAGTTTGGTAAGGATTTTTAAGTCGCTATTGATGAGGGAGATGGGTCTATAATTACTGATTCTTCCGGGTTTTTATCCAGTTTCGGTATTACTGCAATGTAGGCTGTGTTTAGGTGAGGATCAAGTGGGGTCACCTGTGTCTTTGCGTTAAAAAATTGTGTCAAATGTGGAGTCAGGGGGGTGGTAAATGTCTTGTAATAGGGGTTAGGGAGACCATCGGGGCCTGGAGCAGAACCGGATTTGAGGTTCTTAATGACTTCCTGTACCTCTTCTTCTGAGAAGGGGGACCTCCAGCATATTATTTTTATTTTTATATATTTTATGTTATTTTAAGTTATTGAAAAGTTTGGGTCTCCATTGACTTCAATGGGGTTTATGTTTGGAGTCAAGTTTGGGTCAAGTTCGGGTCCCGAACTCAAACTTTTTTGCAAAGTTTGGCCAAACCCGTCAAACCCGAACATCCAGGTGTCCGCTCAACCCTAGTCGTAACTCCGTCGAAAGTCCGTCGGGAAGACCGGCGGACCTAGTCTGCAGAAGTCCGGTCATGTGTGGGCAAGTCCGTTCATTCGGAAAGTCAGTCGGAACTCCGCCAGGCTAGAACTGCTAGGGGGGTTTTCAAAGTGGTTTCCCAACAAATTAAAGCATGAAGACAAGGGTGAGTTTGCTTTGAATATTAAAATTAATTTAATAGCATTTCAGTTTTCACTTTAAGTGTTGGAACAGATGGAACAAGGTAATGTTTTAAGGACAGCTTGTATGAAAAGTTATTAGATACAATAAGAAAGATAAGGTTTGTAGTCTTTTCCTAGAACATATCCACAAACAAATAGCAGCAAGAACCAGTTCTTTAAACTTTCTGAGATGCTGTGAGAATTGTTAATGTTGAATAAATAGTACATAAGAACAGAGTAAAGCAGATAAAACCAAAGCTGTAGTCAAAAAGTACACAGTGTACACTGAGTGACTACACATACATGGAATGTAGAATTATTGGTGAAAAAAAAGTGATGCAAAACATTTGATGATTCTAATATATTTATATATAACCACTTCCGCCCTGGAAGAATTTACCCCCTTCCTGACCAGAGCACTTTTTACAATTTGGCACTGCGTCGCTTTAACTGATAATTGCGTGGTCGTGCGATGTTGCACCCAAACGAAATTTGTGTCCTTTTTTTTCCCACAAATAGAGCTTTCTTGTGGTGGTATTTGATTACCTCAGCGGGTTTTATTTTTTGCGCTATAAACAAAAAAGAGTGACAATTTTGAAAAAAAACAATATTTTTTACTATTTGCTGTAATAAATATACCCCAAATAAAAATAAAAAAAACGAATTTCTTCATCAGTTTAGGCCATATGTATTCTTCTACATATTTTTGGTAAAAAAAAAAGAGAAAAATCTCAATAAGCGCATATTGATTGGTTTGCGTAAAAGTTATAGCGTTTATAAACTATGGGAACGATTTATGGCATTTTTTTATTTTATTTATTTTTTTACTTGTAATGGCGGTGATCATGGCGGACAGATTGGAGACTTTTGACAAATTTTTGGGACCATTGACATTTATAGAGCGATCAGTGCTATAAATATGCACTGATTACTGTATGAATGTCGCTGGAAGGGAAGGGGTTAACACTAGGCGGCGATCAAAGGGGTTAACTGTGTGTTCTAACTGTGTGGGGATGGGACCAACTAGGAGAGATGATAGATCGCTGTCCATATGCACACAAATCCCTGTGCTGGCTCTCGTGCATGTGATTGTGCCCGCCAGCCACGCGCATCGGGTTCCCATGCTGTGCAGCAGGCGTGCGCTCGGGCCTCCGGCGGCGCTCTTGCATCCTCTAGTGGCTCTCCTGGGCAAAGCCTTATATATATATATATATATATATATATATATATATATATGGCATTTTGCCCAGGAGAGTCATTCTGACGCAGTATATCTGCGTGAACCGGTCGGGAACCGGTTAAATACTGTACACATTAATGCTAAAATATCTTATGACTTACCAAAAGTAAAAGAAGAAAAAGCACTATTCAATATTATTATAATATTTTTATTTTCTCCATCAGCTCATCCCCCACAGTTATTTCCTTTTGCATCGCTTCTAGATTGTTAGCGCTAACAACCAAGGTCCACTGATCCCTTCTGTATTGATTTGTAGAGATCCATACCCCAGTACGAACCAAGGGCTGGAGGAACCAATACCAGTGTTGGATCATGTTTTTTTTAGCTTATGCTGTTTTGCTTTTTCCAATGAACAAGTTTATTGCATATTGATTCAATAAAGTGTAAAAAATGTAATTCAAACTACTTGGATTTTGTTAAGTACCTCTTTCAGGTTCTTTCCCTGGTTTTTATATAAATTGAACACTACCCTCTCCCTAGACTGAAAATGGTACTGTCTGCTGTGCCCCATGTACTCATTCCTCCAGAGTTGTGTCTCACTAATACAGTAGGTGTAGATCTCTAGGTAAAAACAGAGGGAAAAAAGCTAACGAAAAGAAAATTGGTAAGCTGCAATATACTGTATTACATTTTTGGTTTGGAGTTTAATACTGCTTTAAGGCTGTAAGTACCAGTGGGAGCCAGAACCACAACCACACACAAGTGGGTCTCTTTATAGCTTTATGAAAGCAAGCTTCCGCTGAACATGAAGCTTTGCCAGGAGCTGTGATATAATGAATTGTAAGGAGGAGTGCCATATAATCCCAGATTGCAAGGATAACTTGCCACAAATTTGTGGCAGTGTTGAATTTTACATCTGTTAACTTGCTTAACTTTCAATGGCAAGTTGTACACTTGCAGAGCACTTGAAGCACTAGTTCTAGTTGACACTTTTCCAGTTTGTAGCAAATTTGCATGGCAAGTCTCTAGCAAGAGCAAAGTTGCAGTGGTGTGTCTACAGCAAGAGCTCTGTAAGTTTACAGCATGAAAATTCAGCCACAGTGCCCCCCTGTGGTGGGATGACTATTGCATAACATAACTGAACCAGAACTTGGAGCAGACTTGCAGAATGTTTGCAAAGAAAGTTGATGGAGTCATGCGATGCGGACTTGCTGTAATTATGCAGCAAACTTGTGAAGCCTGGCAAGTCTAGCATTAGCCTAGCAAGCCATTTTCAAACTTACAGCACAATTGGTTGCTATTTGGGGTAGTATCTAACAATCCCAGAGAAGCCATATTCCTATTACCCTTGCAGCGCTTGTACATGTAAAGAGAACAAACGGGTCAGAAAACAATTGGGGTCACAAGGTTTAATTTAAGATGTGTGAACTGGTAACATGATCTCTTTAAAGTGGTTGTTAAGCCACTCTGACCTCTTTATACTATTCCCTCTGTCTTCTAATGACAGGTGTCCCTGTGTGTGATTTATTAAAAAAATGCAGTACAGTATATACCTGATTTCAGACTGCTGCTCTGTGCTCAGGTGACCATCTGCCTTTCTCCTCTCCCAGTCTGACAGCTAGAATGGGAGGGGCTGAGAGTCCCCCGCTGACATCTGTCTGGAGGAGAAGAGAAGAGAGGTGGTGGGTCACATGAGCACCGAGCGGTGCTCTGAAATCAGGTATATACTGCAATTTTTTTATAAATCACAAAGAGGGGCACCTGTCATTAGGAGACAGAGTGACTAGTATAAAGAGGTCAGAGTTATTTCAGCAGCAGGAGAGGGCCGGGCACTGTCACTAGTTGACAGGCATGGAGGAGAAGGGGGAAAGGACAGAGGAGGATGGGGAGAGCAGACAGGAGAGCTGCAGATGACGGACGCACGTAAACTGACCACAGTGCAAGGGCTCAGCAGCCATGATAAACTGTGGTCAGTTTACAGAGGGGAGGGCAGAAACTGGCAGGATCAGTCAGGTATTTCAGGTGTTACAGAGGGCCAAATTACACAACGCAAGCACTGTGCTATATAAAATGCTTTAAAGGGACAGGACACATTTTTATTTTTAGGGTAACAAACACTTTAATTATAAACACATTTAATATTAGAAAGCTATATGTAGAGGAAAAGTAAAAAGTCCCATCAAAGTTTTTTTCTTTTCTTGTTTTTTTTATGCCTTGTGTATATTTTCTTATTTAGAAGCATTTTCTTATGGCTGCTTCCTTTCAGCTAGCTTATGTCCTTTGCCTCAACAATAAATACCAAAAGACAGGCCAATCCTGGAGAATGTGTAGTTCAGAAAAGTTATTTAGGTTTAATGCCAATAGATAAACCAGACTTGCACCTTGTTATCGTACTGACTCTGAGAATTACGTTCTTTTCCTCTTACTTCTGTGATATAACATTGCTACAGTAGAGAATAATGATAACTGCAGTGTTCTAGCTCAGTTCTTTAGACATCACATTGCATTAGGAAGAAATATTTTTAAATCACATTTAGCATTATTTCCATTGCTTTAGTTTACATTTTAATGCATTATTAGTAATACTAAATCAGCTTGTGTTAACCACTGGGGATAATGCAGCAGTGTACCAGCAGATCTATGTGTGTTGGCTGGTATGGAGCTTTAGTTACACTGGAAATTAAGCCAATAATTATAAAATGAACTCTAGTCTATTGAAGCCAAGATATTGTAATAAATTAAAGGAAATGCAGTCGTTGAAGACTTTACTATAGGAGCCCAGCTGATTTGCAACTCAGCACTTAAAGTAAACTTATGCCCAGATTATGCACAATAAATAATTGTATTTATTTTGAACAATCAGCAATTTTTTTTAAAGGAGCCCTCAATTACCTCTGAAGATATGGGCATTGTGGGAAAATGAATTTTCTAAATTTATAATAGAGGCACTAAAATCATGTCTTCTTTTATTTTTGTGGAGGCAGAATCTTGGTAGCCTGCCATCCTTGTAATTAGGGATGGGCCGAATGGACCCCTGCTCGGTTTGCACCAGAACTTTCGAAGACCACAAAAGTTCGAACCTGAATAATAAACCCCATTAAAGTCAAAGGGACCCAAATGTCAAAAATCAAAAGTGCCCATTTTGAAGGCTTATATGCAAGTAATTGGGCATACAATGGTTATAGGTACCCGGGTCTTACCCTGGGTGAAATGTATCAATTAAAAAAAAAAAATTGTAAAAAATTGCAATTATATGCACATGTCAAACAGGTGCTGAAAAATTGGTCTTTGGGTGTCGGTGGCGCCTTCCCACCATAAACCTATAGAGCAGGGGTGTCCAAATGACAGCGTAATTGTCAGTTAAATCGACGCAGTGCCGAATCGCAAAAAGTACTCTGGTCAGGTAGGGGGTAAAATATTCCAGGGCTGAAGCGGTTAATTCCCATAGTCTTGGCACACTGTTACACTTTGAAAATGAACTCCATGTATATATACAATTTGCAAATAAATGAATCACGTTGATTCCCACATCACACAAGTGTGAACCAGGACTTAATGTATTGTTTGCCTCTAATGTAAGTGCCTGCTGTACAGTAAGTACCAAAGGTTCAGATGGACCTTAGACCACAGGTTGGGCACCAAGTATTTATTTAGCTGCTTGCCTGGACTTCAGCTTTGTTGGGAAGAATCCTACTAAGGTGCCAAATGAAATAAAGATGGGGTGGTTCTGGCTTCCACTATTTAACCGCTTAAAGACCAGCCACCACAGTTATACTGCGGCAGGTTGGCTCTCCTGGGCAAATCTCCATCATGGTACGTCAGCCACTTTAAGACCACAGGGGGGTGGCGCTCGCTTGCGGCGTGATGCCCAAGCCAATGTGTGTGGCCGGTAGCCGTGATGTCCACCGGTCACCCGCAATCGCTCCTGAGAGAGACAGAACAGGGATCTGCCAATGTAAACAGACAGATCCCCGTTCTGGCAGGGGAGGATAGACAGATAATCTGTTTCTAGTGATTAGGAGCAGCGATCTGTCTCCTCCCCCAGTCACTATACTGCCCCCAGTTAGAAACACTTCCCTAGGGAACACTTAACCCCTTGATCGCCCCCTAGTGTTAACCCCTTCCCTGCCAATGACATTTATACAGTAATCAGTGGCTATTTTTAGCGCTGTATAAATGTCAATGGTCCCAAAAAAGTCTCAAAAGTGTCCGATCTGTCTGCCGCAATGTCGCAGTCCCACTAAAAATAGCTGATTTCCGCCATTACTACTAAAAAATAATAATAATAAAAATGCCATAAATCTATCCTTTATTTTGTAGATACTTTAACTTTTGCACAAACCAATCAATATACGCTTATTGCGATTTTTTTAAATTATTATTATTATTATTAACAATTTATATAGCGCAAACAGTTTACGCAAAGCTTTACAATGTATAGGGGAGACAACACAATTACAGTACAATACAAAAGGTACAGGAGGGCCCTGCTCATAGAGCTTACATTCTAAAGGGAGGGGGTGGTGGTACAAAAGGTAATAGCTGCGGAGAATGATTTGATGGGGGCGGCTCGGGGACAGTTAGGTGGGTGTGGGATAGGCCTCCCTGAATAAATTAGTTTTCAGGAAACTCTTAAAGGTGGACAGGGTAGGGGCTGAGCGGACAGACTGGACAGACAGACTTTTTACCAAAAATATGTAGAAGAAAACATATCGGTCTAAACTTATAACTTATTTTTAGTATATTGTGAAAGATGATGTTACCCTGAGTAAAAAGATACCTAACATGTCACGCTTTGAAATTGTGCACACTCGTGGAATGGCGCCAATCTTCAGTACTTAAAAATCCCCATAGGCGATGCTTTAACATTTTTTACAGGTTACCTGTTTTGAGTTACAGAGGAGGTCTAGCACTAGAATTATTTCTCTCACTGTAACTTTCATGGTGATACCTCAAATGTGTGATTTGAACATTGTTTACCTATGTGGGCGTGACCTACATATGCGTTGCTTCACGCAGGAACGGGGGCACTTAAAAAAAAATGTATTATGCAACATTGTACCCAAATGAAATTGTTATCATTTTTATCACACAAATAGAGGTTTCATTTGATGGTATTTAATCACCATTTTGTTTTTTATTTTTTGCTAAATCGACGAATAAAGACCGAAAAAAAATAACAAAAACGTTTTCATAGCTTGTTATAACATTTTGCAAACAGGTACATTTTCTACTTCACTGATGTACGCAGATGAGGGTCACTGATGGGCACTCATAGGCTGCACTGATGGCCACTGATAGGTGACACTGATGAGGAGAAACGGATGGGCACTGATTCGCAGCACCGATGGGCACTAATTGGCAGCACAGGTGGGCACTACTTGGCAGCACTGGAGAGCACAGATAGGCAGCACTGGTGGGCACTGTTGGGACTTCACTAATAATCAGAACGCTGACAATCAGTGCCCTGATTATCAGTGTGCATGTCCTTTTTAGAGAAGCCAGTTATCGGCTTTCTTCTCCTCTCTTCGTGTTGTCAGCATGAGGAATGGAGTGCTGATAACCGGCTTCTGTTTACACCCGCTGATGACAGAATCCCAGAACTATCTGGCCGAGCTGTAAACGCCATTTGGCTATAGCATAGTTTCATAATTTCATAGTTAGTAAGGTTGAATAAAGACACCAGTCCATCCAGTTCAACCTGAGTGAGTGTCTACAACTGTCCCTGTACATTGCACACTCACATCGGTCCCTACCCTCAAAGAACCCACAATCCAAGTTCCCCATTCACATACTAGGGCCAATTTTGGACAGAAGCTAATTAACCTACCTGCATGTCTTTGGATTGTGGGAGGAAACGGGAGTACCTGGAGGAAACCCACGCAGGCACAGGGAGAACATGCAAACTCCAGGCAGGTAGTGTCGTGGTTTGGATTTGAACCAGCGACCCTTCTTACTGCTAGGTGAGAGTGCTAACCACTACACCACTGTGCTGCAGGGCCGTCTTTAAGGCAGGGAAAAAGGGGCAGCTGCCCTGTGCCCTGTCATTGTTATGGGGCCCAAAGCAGCTGTCTCATACTTGCCAAATATCCCAGTTTAAATTCCCCTGTCCTTTGAAGTTTTAGTCCTGTGCTGTGTCCTGATATCTCAGTGTGAATTGCTGCTAATAATGCTATCCAGCTCTGCCTTATTGTTGTGTACAGATGACTCACCTGCAGACCCTGTGTTCACATGAAAATAACCGGCATTCATATGTAAATATCGACGGCATTCATAAGCAAATAGCTGCCGCCATTGGCATTGATATTTAACCACTTTAAGACCGGACCATTTTGCTGGTAAATGACCAGAGGTCTTTTTACACTTTGGCACTGCGCTGCTTTAACTGGTAATTGCGCGGTCATGCAATGTTGTACCGAAACAAAATTTGCGTCCTTTTCTTCCCACAAATAGAGCTTTCTTTTGATGGTATTTGATTGCCTCTGCGATTTTTATTTTTTGCGATATAAACGTAAAAAGACCGCAAATTTTGAAAAAAAATGATATTTTCTACTTTTTGTTATTAGAAAAATCCAATAAACTCAATTTTAGTCATACATTTAGGCCAAAATGTATTCAGCCACATGTCTTTGGTAAAAAAAAAGTCAATAATTGTATATTTATTGGTTTGCGCAAAAGTTGTCACATCTACAAACTAAGGTACGTTTTCTGGAATTTACGCAGCTTTTATTTTATGACTGCCTATCTCATTTCTTGAGGTGCTAAAATGGCAGGGCAGTACAAAACCCCCCCAAATGACCCCATTTTGGAAAGTAGACCCCCTAAGGAAATTGATAAGAGGCATGTTGAGCCCATTGAATATTTTATTTTTTTGCCTCAAGCGATTGAATAATGACAAAAAAAAAATTTTTTTTTTTTTTTTACACAAAGTTGTCACTAAATGATATATTGCTCACACATGCTATGGGCATATGTGAAATGACACCCCAAAAAAAATTCTGCTGCTTCTCCTGAGTACGGGGATACCACATATGTGGGACTTTTTGGGAGCCTAGCCGCGTACGGGGCCCCGAAAACCAAGCACCGCCTTCAGGCTTTCTAAGGTCGTAAATTTTTGAGTTCACTTCTCACTACCTATTACAGTTTTGAAGGCCATAAAATGCCAAGATGGCACAAAACCCCCACAAATGACCCCATTTTAGAAAGTAGACACCCCAAGCTATTTGCTGAGAGGCATGTTGAGTTCATGGAATATTTTATATTTTGCCACAAGTTGCGGGAAAATTACAAACTTTTTTTTTTTTTTTTTTTTTTCACAAAGTTGTCACTAAATGATATATTGCTCATGCATGCCATGGGCATATGTGAAATAACACCCCAAAATAAATTCTGCTGCTTCTCCTGAGTACGGGGATACCACATATGTGGGACTTTTTGGGAGTCTAGCTGCGTACGGGGCCCCGAAAACCAAGCACCGCCTTCAGGCTTTCTAAGGGCGTAAATATTTGACTTCACTCCTCACTACCTATTACAGTTTTGAAGGCCATAAAATGCCAAGATGGCACAAAACCCCCACAAATGACCCCATTTTAGAAAGTAGACACCCCAAGCTATTTGCTGAGAGGCATGTTGAGTTCATGGAATATTTTATATTTTGCCACAAGTTGCGGGAAAATTACAAACTTTTTTTTTTTTTTTTTTTTTTTCACAAAGTTGTCACTAAATGATATATTGCTCACGCATACCATGGGCATATGTGAAATGACACCCCAAAATAAATTCTGCTGCTTCTCCTGAGTACGGGGATACCACATATGTGGGACTTTTTGGGAGCCTAGCCGCGTACGGGGCCCCGAAAACCAAGCACCGCCTTCAGGCTTTCTAAGGGCGTTACAGTTTTGAAGGCCATAAAATGCCAAGATGGCACAAACCCCCCCCCCAAATGACCCCATTTTGGAAAGTAGACACCCCTAAATTTAGGGGTACACTAGTGAGACTAGGTAATAAATGGCGGGTGCCCTGAAACTATAAAAAAATAACTAACCAACCAGCGTCACCTGTAACAGTTATATGGTGATCACTGGTGAAAGGGTTAACTAGGGGGCAATCAGGGGGCTTTATGCGGTAGTATATGGGGGTCCCTGGCGCTATAAAAAGCTGCGGCGAACCTAAATACCTAACTGCCGTCACCTGTGACACTAATACAGCGATCAGAAAAACGATCGCTTATTAGGCTGGGTTCACACTGGAGCGATGCGGGAACGCCACGAATGCGCGGCGGGTTCCCGCATCGCATGCCTCCCGGCGGCAGTTCACACTGCCCTATGCGAACTGCTGGGAGTGTCAGTGAAATGTTAATGACACCCCCAGATCAGTTCGCATATCGCAGTGCGATCTGCAAACTTGGATCGCATGGTGTGAACACCCATGCGATCCGATTCTGCTGCGGACCAAAAAAAGGGTCCCGTGCGAGTTTGCGGCGGGTGCGGCGGGTGCGACACAAATTCAGCCATACTATCTGTATAGCTGAACTCGAATCGCACAGAGATCGGATGTGATTTGCACTGCAGTGCGGTGCAAATCACATCCGTTCTCATAAACCGCTGCAATGTGAACCCAGCCTTAGTGACACTGGCGACGGGGGGTGATCACGGGGTTAAACCTTTATTGGGGGGGTTAGGGGGGTACCTTAGAACTAAAGGGGGCTAACCCTAACTGCCCTAACAGTTATTAGTCACAAATGACACCCGCCGGGTGATCAGGGGGTTAAACCTTTATTAGGTAATAAATGGCGGGTGCCCTGAAACTATAAAAAAATAACTAACCAACCAGCGTCACCTGTAACAGTTATATGGTGATCACTGGTGAAAGGGTTAACTAGGGGGCAATCAGGGGGCTTTATGCGGTAGTATATGGGGGTCCCTGGTGCTATAAAAAGCTGCGGCGAACCTAAATACCTACCTGCCTAACTAGCGTCACCTGTGACACTAATACGGCGATCAGAAAAATGATCGCTTATTAGGCTGGGTTCACACTGGAGCGATGCGGGAACGCCACGAATGCGCGGCGGGTTCCCGCATCGCATGCCTCCCGGCGGCAGTTCACACTGCCCTATGCGAACTGCTGGGAGTGTCAGTGAAATGTTACTGACACCCCCAGATCAGTTTGCATATCGCAGTGCGATCTGCAAACTCGGATCGCATGGCGTGAACACCCATGCGATCCGATTCTGCTGCGGGCCAAAAAAAGGGTCCCGTGCGAATTTGCGGCGGGTGCGGCGGGTGTGGCGGGTGCGGCGAATGGCTGAACTCGAATCGCACAGAGATCGGATGTGATTTGCACTGCAGTGCGGTGCGAATCACATTCGTTCTCATAAACCGCTGCAATGTGAACCCAGCCTTAGTGACACTGGCGACGGGGGGTGATCACGGGGTTAAACCTTTATTGGGGGGGTTAGGGGGGTACATTAGAACTAAAGGGGGCTAACCCTAACTGCCCTAACAGTTATTACAGTCACAAATGACACCAATGCAAAAAAAAAAAAAAAAAAAAAAAAATGACATTGGTGTCACTGTGACTGGGGGGCAGGGGTAATTGGGGGGGTGATCGGGGGGTAAAGGGGGGGTGTGAGTGTGCCTGGCATGTTCTACTGTTTGTGTAGAGTGTTGGTGCAACTCACCGATCCGTTCTCCTCCGTGTCGGAACGAAAAATACCGACACGGAGGAGAGAATACATCACTTCCTCTCCTCACAGGAGAGGAAGTGATGTCACGAAGGATTTTCATTCGTCGGGAGCGATCGCGAGGGGGTGGCCATGAATGAATGGCCGTCCCCTCGTCCGGGATCGCTCCCGCACGAAAACCGACCGCCGCAGGCACCGGGCGGGGGCCCGATCGGGCCCCCGACCCGCGGGAAGGCAGGGACGTACATGTACGCCCTTATGCCTGCCCGTGCCATGCTGTCGACGTACATCGTCGTGCGGCGGTCGGCAACTGGTTAAATAAAGGTGACATTCGTATGTATATCATGCCCCCTGCAGTGAGGAGATGATGTGCTGTAACCTCTAGCAACCAATCAGTGAGCAGTAATACTGTACAGTAATTTCTAGCAACCAATCAACAACAGAAATCATTTTTTTTTCTATTTATAGACAATCTTTATTTATAGGAGACAGGGTATTACAGCTTGATATACAGTAAAAGAATGAAAAAAAAATGAAAATGAACAGAGAGGATAAACATTTGCTGTAGGTAATGCTGATACGTAATACTCCAGTCGTTCCTTTTTTGTTTTTCACTTGTAGTGGGAACAAGAACATAAATAGTCAACAGTCATAAATTAACTTGGTACTGATTAGGTTATTGAGAGAGTATTTACCAAGTGACGGGTCAGCACGGTAGGTCAACTCGATTGTTGGATGAGTAATCCCATTCCGCAGTCTATTTCGTGCAGTATAGGACTGGTCTGTCCTCTTGTAAGGGGTTCTCATGCGTGATCTGCTTCGTCAGCTTTAACATTCAAGATAACTCACGTGGGGCGACGGCTTCCTAGACGACCGCGTGCAGGGGGAAGGGGGGCAGTCCTGCGTAACAGCGGCACCAAAGTGCCATTTCCCTGCTCAAGTCAGGTTGTCCCATGGCGTCAGGTCGCCAAATTTTTGTTGGGCCACCCAAGACCTCCATTCCTCACCCGTCACCTGGCACTCAACATAGCAACCATCATAGGCAGCCATAACTATTCAAGTCATAAAGTATTAGAAAGTAGTTAAGTGAGAAAAAGAAGGGAAAAGAAAAGTGGTTTAGAGCATACCTGAAGCCTCTCGTCCGACTCCGCCTCCTCCCCGAGCTCCGTCAACCTCTCCATACATGTAGGATGATCAAGGGGGTGAGTGAAGAGAGAGAATAGCATCCTGTCTCCCCGCCCCTGATTAATGAAATGTTAAATTGAGTGTTGGAGTCTCCTCAGCTCCTGGTCCCCATCTGTAAGCAGAAATCATTTGCTGTAACCTCTAGCAACTAATCAGTGAGCTGTAATGTGTACTGTAACCCCTAGCAACCAGTCAACACGCAGTAATGATATGCTGTAACCTCTGGCAACCAATCGCAATTGCTGCCTGATCTGATACAGTAAACTGATTTTAAGTCTAGCTGCTATTTATTGTATGTCTCAGAGCAAGTGGAGATTGAAATTGCATGGGGGGGGGGGGGGGGGGGCAAGAAAATCTTTGCCCAGGGTCCAAACAATATTAAAGACGGCCTTGATAGCGCAGTCAGCAAGTGAGTAGAAAAATTGCCGGCAACTCAAATCCATATACATTTATTGGCACATGTAGGAAATACAAAATACAGAAACGCATTTCGGCTGGATAGCCTTGATCACTGCGGTCAGCAAGTGGTTAAACTCCCTCTGCTGGGAAACACTTTGCTTATGCTATTCACCTTTGCTGGTCACCATTGCACAGCAACATCTTGGGCCCCTTCATAGCTAGCTGATTCTGGGTACCTTCACTTCAAGGACCCCCCCCCCCCCCCCACACACAAAGGAATTAGCCCACAACATCTGTTTACCTTAAAGGGGAACTCTCATTTAAGTTGTACATTTTGTATGTTATTATTTCTTTACACCCGTGGCATCAGGGCTTAGAGGAAGCGAACAGACCCCTCTTTTGTAAAACAAAAGTTTTACAAAGCAGCATCCTCTGGGACTGTGACACCATAATGGGTGGGGACATCATCCGGTGATGTCCCTATATAAGTCGCTGCACGTCTTGTCCCCATCATTGTGAGCAGAGGATGCGATGAGGCAACATCTGAAGAGAAGAAGAGAAGAACAGAAGACGGTGAAAGCGGCGACAGAAGACCGGGCCACCGCCTGTAAAAGAGCTAGAAGAAGGCGCGGTGGCCCAGCAAGAAGAACCGAAGAGGGGGACAAGACCCCCGAAGTCGGAAGAAGAGGGCGGCGGCGAGGAAGAAAGCCGGGCTCCTCTGCTAGCAAAAGAGCTAGAAGAAGATAGCGGAGGAGTCCGGCGAGAAGACCCCCGAAGACGGAAGACCCCCGGAGCTGTGCAATAAACTATTTTAACCCTTGTGTGTTGTGTTTTTTTACTTTTTTTTTTTACAGGTGAATGGGTAGGGGTACATTGTACCACATACTCATTCACATAGGGTGGGCGGCCCACTTATTAAAGGGGGCTCCCGGATTCCGATAAGCCCCCCGCCCACAGACCCCGACAACCAACGGCCAGGGTTGTCGGGAAGAGGCCCTTGTCCTCATCAACATGGGGACAAGGTGCTTTGGGGTGGGGGGGCCGCGCGGCACCCCCCCATGTTGAGGGCACGCGGCCTGGTATGGCTCAGGAGGGGGGGCGCTCGCTCGTCCCCCCCTTTTCTGGCTGGCCAGGTAGCGTGCTCGGACGAGGGTCTGATGTGGACCTGGGGGGGACCCCCACGCCGTTTTTTTTCCATACCAGGTGGCGGGGCCAGCGACGTCTCCTTCGCAGGCCCCGCCTACCTGGAGACACGCTCAAAATGAGCAGACTTTCCTCCGCGTGTGTGGGCGAGTCCGTTCATTTCAAAAGTACGGCGGATAGTCCAGTGGACTTAGTACGCCATATTAGTCCGCTGAAAAAGTGCCGTGTGTGGGCAAGTAGCCCGTTCGGAAAGTCCGGCGGACAGTCCGGCGGGAAGTCCAGCCGACTAAGTCCGCCGGATAGTCCGCTACGTGTGTACGCGCCATAACATGACCTGTGTGCAAATATCCTTAAAAAAATAAAAATAAATAATCAAGTTGAGAGGTACGCCCGTTCAACTTATGCAAATGCATTTACGTTGCTTGACATTTACTAAGATTTTGCCAGCGCAGTGAACTAAAGCATTTGAATGTGCGCAAATGCCGCTTGCACATGCGCAGTGCATAAATTGACCTCACGCAGTTCTAAGTGTACCTGCAGGCACAGCAGGCTTGTTCAGAAAAAGTTACTTTCTCATTCTATTTTGGGCATATGTGTTACTTGGGCAGGTATTACTATACTTCCTCATATTACCCACATCCCTCCCGTAATATTTGCCCTTCCAGCTTCTTTAAATTTTGAGTTGAAGATGCTGTGCGGCAGGTCTATAGTGGCACACCGATCACCGCCTCCCGTTCGAGAATATTTTAGTAAATGGGGAATTGCGCTGTGTTACAAGCGCAAATGTTTTGTAAATACGAAAATAGCCTTTGCACATCGGCGTGTGCCACAACTCATGGTGCAAACCGTTCGTAAATCAGCCCCACTGTATGTGGCATTTGCTAGGGAAGCATTTGCTATTTGAAGGAAATATATTGTTTGGACCAGCCTGGTTCAAATTAACTATTTAAAATTAACTGAAACCTAGACTTAGGCTTTAAATGTTCCAAAGGGAGGACCTATTTTAGTGGTGGGAATTCTCATTTTATAGGGATTCTCTTTCACCTCCTGTTGAATCTCAGGAGCAGGATGTTAAGAGAAATCCTTTCAAGGAGATACAGCCATAATTTAACTTGCAGGGGTTTTAAAGTGAGCTCATTTAAAAAAAAGAAAATATCATACATGTTGTACCTGCTTTGTGCAATGGTTTTGCACAGAGCAGCTCTGATCCTCCTCCTCTAGGGTCTCTCGCTAGCACTCCTGGCCCCTCTCTCCTGCTGAGTGCCCCCAGAGCAAGCAGCTTGCAATGGGGGCACCCACGTAAGTTTGTTCCTGAGCTGTGGATCTGGGTGTGCATTCACACACAGAGCCATGGCTCGGCCACACCTCCTCTCTATCCTCATTGGTTCACTGGCTGTGATTGACAGCAGTGGAAGCCAATGTCTCCCGTTGTTTTCTCAGCCAATGAAGAGGGAGAGTCCCCAGAAAGCCGAGGCTCTCGGGCACATTGCTAAATACATCACTAACATACAAACTTAAAGTGGTTGTAAAGGCAGAAGGTTTTTTTTATCTTAATGCATTCTATGCATTAAGATAACAAACCTTCTGTTTGCAGCAGTCCCCCTCAACTCCCTAATACTTACCTGAGCCCATCTTGATTCAGTGATGTTGCATGGGACTCTCCCTCCTCAATGGCTGAAACAGCAGCAAAGCCTCATTGGCTCCAGCTGCTGGCAATCAAAGTCAGTGAGCCAATGTGGGGAGATAGAAAGGGGGCTGAGCTGGGGCTCGTATCTGAATGCCCACAGGAACCTGGGGCTCGGCTCAGGTGCTCCCATAGCAAGCTGCTTGCTGTGCGGGCACTCATCAGAAAGGAGGTGACAGGAGCGCCGGAGAGGGACCTGAGAAGAGGAGGATCTGGGCTGCTCTGTGCAAGGCCACTACACAGAGAAGGTAAAAATAACATGTTTGTTATTTTTAACAAAAAAAAAAAAGAGAGAAAGAGACTTTAGTATCACTTTAAGAACTGTTTTATCTGCCAAAGGATTTGAAATTCTCTGCAGCCATTCTTGTTATCCAGACTCCCTTGCTAGAGAGCATAGTCAGATCCTTCACCTTCGCTGCAGCGGTGAATCTCCTTGGCCTAAACTACTCCCCTACCCTGCAGATTGGCTGAAGATGCATCAGCAGACTGATGAGGCCATCCCTGGCCTTCTGTGCTCTCTCCTGTGTGTATGTGTACTGTTAGCACATTCACATACCTGTGTACTGTACCTCCTAACTTTTTGGAATAAGAATGAGGCACTCCTATTAGCAAAAGTATGTAGACATAGGACACACACCCTACCACACTCCTTAAAAGGAGAATTACCCAAAAAAAGATTATTGGGTAAACCCACATATACTTTTTTTATTTTTTATTTTTTTATTTTTTATAACTTTGCTATTCCTTTATACTGGCTTTTGAAATTTACAAATGCAGCAATTTAGAAATTGAATGAAAGATTTAGCGCTGGAAAACACTTTTTGAAAGATAAATAGTGCACTTTGTATACTATATAGATTAGACCAAATTGAAGGAGGAATGAGGGGTAAAGAGGGACAGAAAGACCTTGTTCAAAATCAGGGACAGTCCCTCTAAATCAGGCACAGTTGGGAGCTATGCATTCAGCAAAGCCTGATTCCAAGTGCTGCTCTGTTCCAAATACTGATATACAAGGTGATTACAAGATGCAAATGTTGTGAAACAAAATATAATCAACGCAATATTCAAACTAAGCACATAAATTAATCAGTGCAACACAATATTAAACCAATCCAGTGTCAATAGCCTACCTCTAGGCTTATCGTGGTTACTGCCAACACCTCTCAGAGTGTATTCACATGTGACTTTCAATTCAATGCTAATAAACCAAAATTAATGCAGTGCAACCAATATAAACAATGAAAAAATAAAACAATAATAAAAGTCCAAATAATGTGAAAAATCCACCGTAGTGCAACCCTAGGTAACAGTTCATAGAATTGTTAATTCATATGACTTCAGTGATCACCACCTATAGCTGGAATGCCTGCTCACCTCCAGATAATGACCACACACGCCTGATGTTTATGTCTCTCAGGAATCCACAGGAAAAATAAGTCCTCCTCGTGATGTCCCTGGACAGCGTTGACCTCTTCCTGGGATCTCAGTCAATCTTGTGTGACCATAAAATGATAAAGGCAAACCATGGTGCTCTCTGCTACAAATATTTATTAAAACTACACACAGGGATTAAACATAATCACATAGATATGTGAAAAACATGCATATCATCAACTATCCACGTCGATATAAAATGAAAAATACTTTCTGAATGGTGGGAACCTCACACCTGTACGCGTTAGGCTTGCTGATAAGCTTCTCCAGCAGGTGGGGAGCCATCAGCAATTAGAGGATTATATAGGCATCTACCATATCAACAATGTTCCTACAAGTGTGAACACCTGTGCACTCGGCTGAGGGAATTTTCCGTTGGTGACTCTGAAATCTGTGTCACCATACGTAATTTCCTCTTCTTCCCTGCTCTGTGTCTAAGCCCTTGTACACACGGTCGGAGAATCCGTCGGAATGTGTCATATCGGACCGTGTCGTCAGATAATCCGACTGTGTGTGGTATGCATCGGACTGATACCGTCGGAATATCCGTCGGACCCAATTTTCCAACATGTTGGAAATATTTCCCGACCAACTGGGTCGGTCGGACATACTCCGATCATGTGAAGCGAATTTTGATCGGACCAAGTGCCACGCATGCTCAGATCAAATTCCTACATCAAAGCTATTGGCTACTAGCCTGAATGTAGTCCCATCGTAACGAAATTACGTCATCACGTTCTGAAAGATTGTATTTTTCGAAAATAAACGACCGTGTGTATGCAACAGTTTCGGACAAGATCCGACGGAGAAAATCCGACGGATTTGGTTGTCGAAATCTCCGACCGTGTGTACAGGGGCCTAAGATGTAATCACTTCTGCCCTACTCATAGACTGGAATAACATATCGTCAAAATAGACCTATCACTCGTGATGGAAAAGGAACTAGAAGTGACAAAACCGGATATGACACTCTGGACTCAACTCGTACCTGGAAATGACATTCCGGATTCAATTTAGACACACCACTGTGTTTACTTCCACCCTTAATGGCTGCCCTGCTCCCGGGATATAAAAATAAATGTATTAAGAAGATTAAACACAACAATCTCTAGATCGTTCTCCTCCTCACTGTCTGAAGGGCACCCAGGGATATAGATCACTACTAATTTAAACCTATTCACCTCTGAGCCAAGCATACAGAGTGTCCACACCGCTAGGAGTGCCTCATAAATAATAAAATATACATATAGTGTACAATACATAATATATATAAAAATCTTTCCAATCTTTCCAGTAACAAGTGATAGGTCTATTTTGATGATATGTCACTTCCGGTCTATGAGTAGGGCGGAAGTGCTTACATCTTAGACACAGAGCAAGGAGGAAGAGGAAATGATGTATGGTGACATAGATTTCAGAGTCACCAATGACTCCCCTCAGCCGAGTGCACAGGTGTTCACACTTGTAGGAAGATTGTTGATATGGTAGATGACTATATAATCCTCTAATTGCTGACGGCTCCCCACCTGCTGAAGAAGCTCATCAGAGAGCGTAACGTGTACAGGTGTGAGGTGCTGCCATTCAGGACGTATTTTCAGTTTTATATCAACGTGGAGAGTTGATGATATTCATGTTTTTCACATACCTGTATCTATGTGAGTATTTTTAATCCCTGTGTATAGTTTTAATAAATATTTGTAGCAGAGAACACTATTATTTGCATTTGTCATTTTATGGTCACATATTGACCATAAAGCCCATGCACAAAAAGCCCACCTAGAATTTGCTAGGGCCCATGCTGAAAAAGATTGACTGAGATCCCAGGAGGAGGTGAACGCTGTCCAGGGACATCAGGAGGATTTATTTTTCCTGAGAGACATAATATCAGGCGTGTGGTACTCTGTAGTATGGTCATTATCTGGAGGTGAGCAGGCATTCCAGCTAGAGGTGATGGTCACTGAAGTCATATGAATTAACAATTCTATGAACTGTCACCTAGAGTTGCACTACAGTGGATTTTTCCCATTATTTGGACTTTTATTATTGTTTGATTGTTTATATTGGTTGCGCTGCACTAGTTTTGGTTTATAAGATGCAGATGTTGGCACAAATACAGGCACTTATATTAGCGGCATTAAAACATTATTTTTTTAATTAATACATAACTACATTAATTGGTGTTTTTGTAAGTGCCAGGAGCTCAGCTTTAAGTGATAATTATAAATGGGAACACTGTGCAGCCTTCCGGCCTTTCATGCATCCAGCCCATTATAGCATCACAGCTGCTACATTCACCAAAAGTACGAAAACCGGGTACTATATATAGATCTCTGAAGCTGGGAAACATTCATTATATTTAGTCTCTTGTTCACACCTGGAAACCAAAAAGCTTGTCCTTGTAGTTTATTGAATGTCATCATGCCGAAATCTAATTTCTGCAAAGTTCATTAGTTCATGTAAGTGGTGTTAGCATGTGTGCTATACAAAAGCGCCTTATATGCCAGCAAATAATTAGTAATGAAGGAAGGAGATGGCAATCACAGATCCAGTGACACGCAACTGACACAAAGCAGGGTAAGCAGCTGTGTACAAAGAAAGATTATTATCTATTCTAATGATCGCTTACAGTCTTCTTGAGCTCTTGTGCACTCCGAGAAACATTATAATGGTTCTCTAATCCAGCACAATATTAAAGGCAGCCCTCGAGTTCACATTTTCTGAGATGGTTATGGATGAGCCATGTGAACTCTCTCCCTTCAGCCTCTGTAATAATTTCTTCTTTAGATGACCTCCGACCAAAACATCATATTATTCGGCAATTGTTATGACTGATCAAAATGGAATTGATGAAAATAGAAGGGAAAATGGAAATGTAAGGGAATAAAATTATACAGATGCATGAGAGAGGATACTTAGCTTTGAAATACTCAGTAGAGGCTCTATAATATTTTATATGATATTGTCAAGTGATAAAAGTGGTGGCACAGGTAAAAAAATTGTATATTCAACAATCTCATGTTGTATGATTGCTTTCTTTGTTTTGGGGTCTGAACTTAATGCTCAAGAAATGAGAAAGTGTAATGTAGTCGGTAGATATTCATACTGCAGATGTTTTTTTTTATAAAAGAGACTACAAACGGCAAGTAAATATCTAATTAGTTATTCTTTATATTATTATTATATTGCAGGATTTACAGTGCTCAGCATATATGAGCGTACCCCAACAGATTTGTCAGAAAACCTTTACTTTCCTTTCAGAATCAACATTTTCTATGGGACACTATACTACAAAATACTCAATGCGGGCCATTGATTGCAACCAAGATTGGTTAATTTGCACACACAAAAAAGTATTTTTTTCCAACAAATTCATTCAAGACCACCCCAATGAAAATCTTAGGCTGCTTTCACACTGAGGCACTTTACAGGCACTATAGCGCTAAAAATAGCACCTGCATAACGCCTGTAAGGAGCCTCTCCTCTCACTCCAGTGTGAAAGCCCGAGTGCTTTCACACTGGAGCGTTGTGCTTGCAGGACGGTAAAAAAAGTCCTGCAAGCAGCATCTTTGCAGCGCTGTAGGAGTGGTGTATGCACCGCTTCTAAAGCACCCTGTCCGCTGAAATGAATGGGCAGCACCGCTGAACCGCCGGCAAAGTGCCACTGCAGCGGTGCTTTTCCAGCAGTTTTAACCCTTTTTTGGCCGCTAGCAGGGGTTAAAAGTGCCATGTATAGGAGTGGTGCTGCAAATAGAAAACCTGAATATTCAGCTAATACATATGTATAACGAATTTAGATGCGCAACCAAAATATTATAAATGAATGCATAAAAAACACATAGGTATAGGAATGAAAAAAACACAAATAGTGCCACAATATAGTTAATAGTCCATAACAGATATCAATCCGTGTAAATCCGTTGAAATTGGATTCAGAAGGTGTAACGATTGCTCTATTCACCCCACAAAAAGGGCAGCCAGACAACAGCCAAAAAAGTGAATTTAAAGACCTGAGATCTGTTGGATAAAGATCATATAGTAGAAAAGATGTAGCTGGATAGCCGCACTCCAAATTATTCAACTTTATTTTGAAAATGTAATTAAAATCATAGCATCTAGGCTTGTATACAGACTAACTGCACATCCGCTGACATGTTTCATACCGAACACTAAGCACCATGTTCGGTGTGAAACATGTCAGCGGCTGTGCAGTTAGTCTGTATACAAGCCTAGATGCTATGATTTTAATTACATTTTCGAAATAAAGTTGAATAATTTTGAGTGCGGCTATCCAGCTACATCTTTTCTACTTCAGTTCCTGTTGCAAACAGAGCCGGCACCCTGTGGGATTGTGGAGACAGCTGTTTTGGGAGAAGTGGTTACCTTGGAGAGGTAATTCTTTATATAAAGATCATATAGGCATACACAGGAGGGATCAATCAGACAGGGACGTGTGCTCACACGTTCATCTGCAAACTAATCAATATACACTTATTGTTTTTTTTTTTCAAAATAGTCGCTTTTTTTCTTTATAGCACAAAAAATAAAAAACGCAGAGGTGATCAAATACCACCAAAAGAAAGCTCTATTTGTGGGAAAAAAAGGACGTAAATTTTGTTTAGGGAACATGACACGACCGCACAATTGTCAGTTAAATGAACGCAGTGCCGTATCGCAAAAATATTTATATTATTACATTGTTTTATAAAATAAAATAGTTCAATTCACCATAATGGAGAATCAGTGGGAGCCGTGAGCGTGTCATATGCCAACGTCGCCTGCCTTCAGATACGGATTGTCACTTGCCACATGTTGCAGAATGTCACTTGCCACAATGCCACCTGCCACACATTGCGAATTGTCACTTGCCACGACGTCTCCTGCCACACATTGCGGATTATCACTTGCCATGATGTCACACATTGCGGATTGTCACTTGCCACGACGCCACCTGCCACGCGTTGCAGATTGTCACTTGCCACAACGTCACCTGCCACACATTGCGGATTGGCACTTGCCACAATGTCACACGTTGCTGATTGTCACTTGCCACGACGTTACCTGCCACACGTAGTAGATAGCGGATTGTTATTTGCCACGTCACCTGTCACACATAGCGGATAGCGGATTGCCACTTGCCACGTCACCTGCCACACATTGCGGATTGTCACTTGCTACAACATCACATGCCACACGTAGCGGATTGCCACTTGCTGTGTCCCAGAGTAAAGGCAGGCAGAAGAAAGATGATGTAATCTCTCTGCTGCCTGCGGCTGCACATTGAGGGCAGAACTGCAGTGATGCAGGGTGGGCAGTGAGAGATTATGTCATCTCTCTGCTTCCCCACCCGCCGGCCTGCTGATTGGCCAGCAGACATAAAATTTGATATACTGGGTTTGAATTTACATTGGATTTAATACATTAAAAATCTATACCCCATAACATAATGGAATATAATACATACACATAAAATATTATATATCATATTTGCCTTACAGAACTTCCCGGATGGTCAATTGACCACTGATGATCTCATCATGGATACCTCGTTTCCCCTGTTTATTCTAGAACCTGCAACCCGGTGTGCATTAGTGTGGCCCCCTCAGCTCCCGTGGTGGACACTTTTTGGATGGCCTGTTGGTTGTCGGCGCTCAGGGCTCATGGTGGTATCCGGTTCTGTGAGTAACTCTAACTATTCCTTGACTCTTGCCCTCTTTTGGGCTTAATCTTTTACCTCAGGATTACAGTGAATACAGTGATACTTATGCATACTCAATATGTTCTTTATAGATGGATGGTTGGCGCTTGCTCCTGATGAGTGACAGTTCACGAAACGCGTTGAGCATGCTGTGCGGCAACCCCAATGACTGACTTTTAATATTTTAATACCATGTACTCCCCTGTTTTTGTTTTTATTGCTGTATGCTTTATTGTTGTAACTTTGCTAAAACAATTGTTTCAATGTAACGCTTCGATCTATTTGCAACATGGTTATAACCGTGATTTGATGCCATAATAAAGTGTTCTTTTAAAATGTGCATATGTTTATGTGTGCCTCAAAGTCCCAACCTTTTCTCCATTTAGCAAGCCCGCTCACAAGCCGACTGTCCCGCCCACTGACTGACTTCCCCTGTTCTGCCCGTACACTCCTTTCCCCCATCGGATAGTGTCCGCTATGTACTGCGCAGGCGCAGCGCTTGCCCAGTACAGAGGACAAAGGAGACGCCAAAAGTAACGTGAGCAGTGGGAGCATGTGGCACAATGTACTAATTGTGCAGGCACCATGTAGAGCTGATGAACAGCTGTTCATGTTCAGAGACTTTCAGCGTCTCCTTTGTCCTCCATACTGTGCAAGTGCTGTGCCTGCACAGTACAGGGCGGACACTATCCAATGGGGGACCTTTCTTGGCAGAATACCAGACTCCTCACAGTGGGATCCACAGCGAAGCTGGCGGAACAGGCTGGCTGGAGGGTGGCAATTTGCCGCCCCCCTGAAAGTGCCGCCTGGAGCCATCGCTCCATCGGGTCCAATGGTAGGGTCGGCCCTGCCCAGCACCATCCCTTGGTTCCACCCAAACCCACTTGCCAGTACTTCCCATTTTAGAGAACACAGGACCAGCTAACATTTTGTGGTCCTTGGTAATTTTAGTGAAACTTTTTAATGATAACAAGAAAAGCAGGAAAATAGTTCTCCTTTAGCCAGCAAAATGAGATCCCCCCAGCAACAATTGACCCCCACCAGCAATATTAGATCTCCCAGCAACCAGCATCAATAGACCCTCCAGCAGCCAGCAATCATACACCCATCCCTTAACAGTAGATCCCTCACAGCAACAATTGAGGCTTCAGCAACATTAGTTCCACCCAGCATTAATAGAGCCCCACAACAGTATATCTGCCCAATTACAATATATGCCCCAGCAGCCAGCATCAATAAACCTTCCAGCACCCCTTTGCCATTATAATAATTTAGTGCAAAAGGTCCAAAAATTGCATTCCCCTGTCCTCCTGCTAAAAAAAAAGTCCTGGAGACAGTACAGTTACAAGATGGGTCAGAAGGCCCTGCTCTATATAGCTTACAATCTAAATCGGTAGGTAAATAGTGTATAGCGCTGTGAATTCCTGCGCTAAACAAGTAATTAAAAAATAATAATTGGTGATAGAAATAAAAATAAGTGATTGCTAACATTTAAGGTTACTGCTCTCAAAGTGCATGTGCCTTTAAAAATGTGAACAGGATAAGAGCGCTAGCATACACTATACTAATACATCACCAAATAAATCATGAAATGCTCTTATTCTGTTTACAATCTAAAACTGTTAGGGATGAACTGATAGAGAAAGTAAAACTACAGTTTTATTGGTGGAAGCACAACTATTTTTACCCGCATAGGGGGTCCAGTTAAAAAGCAGTAGTCCATAGGGATGAATGGATCTTCTGATCAGGTACACCAGAAAAATGAGCAAACCTCATTGGAATGCCAATGTGAAAGGGGCTTTAGATTCCTGAGACAGGATACATATCGGTCTTGGTGGAACCCATATTTTTCTTCTCTGACAGGGAGAAAATATAAGTGAATTACAACATAAAACTAGAAATTCTAATTATTACAAATGATCATTTGTTACTTTTGGTCTTTAAAGCAGGGCTATATAGTAAATATCTTCTTTGGCAAGACAATTCTTCAGAAAAACTACTTACTCTTCCCCAAGAATCTTCAAAGCTGTCACATGTACTTTAAATGAAGGTATATACCAATGATAATTATAACAACAGCATCATGGCATATTAATTGCATGTTATACATCTGGCAGTAGCAAACCCTAATGCCGCGTACACTCAACTGGACTTTTCGACAGCCAAGGTCCAACAGAAGAAATCCATCGGACAATTCGATCATGTGTGTGCTCCATCGGACCTTTGTTGTCCAAAAAACTGACTGACTTTAGAAATAGAACATTTTTCGACCGGAACTCTACCGCCCCCATGTTCCTATCGAGAAATCCATTCGTGTGTATGCTAGTCCGACGGACAAAAACCGAAGCTAGGGCAGCTATTGGCTACTGGCTATGAACTTCCTTATTCTAGTCCGGTCATACGTCATCACGTTCGAATCCGTCAGACTTTGGTGTGAATGTGTGTGGCCAAGTCTGTTCATTCAGAAAGTCCATCGGAACTCCACCGAAAGTCCGTCGGGAAGACTGTCGGACCTAGTCCGTCCAAAAGTCCGGTCGCGTGCATGCAGCATAAGGCTCCATTCACACCTGAGCGTTCTGTATTGTGGGTGGAATTGATGTGAATCTGCCTGCGATGCCAGAATCGCAGCAAAATCTCAGCACTCTAAATGTGGTACAATTGTCGAGTGACAAATCGCGGTACAATTGTGGCAAAAATTTTGACCACAAACGTTCCTGGCTCTGTACCAAGATTTGGTACATGAGCTTCTATTTGAGTGTTTTTGGAGCGGTGGGAGGCCCATTCAAATGAATGATGCAGTTCCAAAATCGCTCAAGTAAAAAATAAAAATAAAATATATATAAAACAAAATTGCAACTTCAGCAGTTGCTGTAGATCGCTCAGGTGTAAATGGAGCCTAAAGGCTTAGGGTCTGATTAAATTTATTACAATGATAAGGAAAATTAAAGTGTATCTAAAGCCAAAACATTTTTATTTTGCACAGAGTAGGGAAGAGCTAAAACCACTGAGAAAGTGAGAGTATATTTTTCTAATACCCTCCTAGATGTTGTCATGTGAATAATTGTCCAGTTGGAAGATTTCTCTTCTCTCCCTGTTCTAGTGGCATGCTCTTCCAGTCTCCGATAAAATTTATGATCTCTCATCACTCTATTCAAATCTAAAATACTTTTACTCATAGGTACCATGAATTCTAAAAGGTATTGCATACTGCTTGAGGACAGAATTATGTAAAGAAGTCTAAATTTACAGCACAGATCCGGATGTGCTGAAGTTGTGCCCTATATTGGACAATTGAAAAATTAGAGCAGCATTGGTCTCTAATACAGGACCAAAAATTATAGATTGTTCCTAGTTTCTTTTTATTTGTACATGTTTTATATCAATATGATTTATCTCAAAGTTAAAAACATTAAAATGGATTGAGTTTCCCTGCCACAGAGGTTTGAATAGTTGGCAGCAGTGTATGCATATCAATTTATATTAGTTTAGTTAAAAGCATTCACAGAAACTGGCAATGTACTTTAAAGCATTAACTATATTGCCAATGTACTTTTGTACCAATGTAGCCTGGAGATCAGGTTTAATTACAGATCTTTATTAAATCTTTATCAAAGCTACCAGTGGGACTTGATCTTATGGATTCTGGCAATACCATTATTTATTCGATGTAATAGATTCAGATTGGATAAACAATACATTGAATTAGCAAAATCTTAGTTGAGAGTAAGGAAAGCTACTTTCAGATGTGATTAAGGCTATATTCACATAGGCACACAAAAAGTCTCTTTAAAATGCATATGTTTTTTGTTTTTTTTAACGTCTCTGAAACTAGTTTTAGCTTATCTAATGTGCATATGCACATTACCATATTTACAGTATCTCACAAAAGTGAGTACACCCCTCACATTTTTTAAAATATTTTATTATATCTTTCATGTGACAACACTGAAGAAATTACACTTTGCTACAATGTAAAGTAGTCAGTGTACAGCTTGTATAACAGTGTCAATTTGTTGTCCTCTCAAAATAACTCTATAATATAGAAAAGACTTTCACTTAGTCAAATGCCTGCTGTAAGGTGGTCCCATCCCTAATGTAGAATTAAGAAAGGAAATCCCCCTTGGATGGGACTTTGAAAGACCACCAACACCAAAATACAGATAAAACATACTTTATATTTTATTAATAATTAACAAGATGATAAAAAGAGACATGCATGCCTACTCTGATGTGCAGATACAGTCACACACATTGTTAGACCAACATCTATACAGTTACAATAAGTACTCTCCTAGGTATCCCACACCCAACGCATTTCCAGTTGCTGTTGTTACAGAACCTTCATCAGGGGTAGAGAGCAGGAATTGATAGTATAGTAGTATTTCTGATTAATCTCCTGTGTACTGAAAACACTTGAATAATGTCAAAGTGATTCAAGTGCCATAGTCTACTAATAGGAGATGATATGGTATCACCGGACAAAGTCCTCTTTAAAAGGTTCAAAATATGGACTACCACTCTGTCATCCACCATTCCCAATGGCACAGAGAGAAGGTTTTTTTTTACTGAATAGTGGACACCCCCGTTGGACATGCTTGTCCCCCCCAAGTGGGGTTATCTACAATGTCTGTTGATTTATATGCTCAAGAGTGGATCGGCGTTATATGGCGTCTAGGGCATCTGGGTGTCGCTCCTCATAATAACTCAATACACAGCCATTAATGTCTAAAACGCTGGCAACAAAAGTGAGTACACCTCTAAGTGAAAATTTCCAAATTGAGCCCAATTAGCCATTTTCCCTCCCAGTGTCATGTAACTTGTTAGTATTACAAGGTCTCCGGTGTGAATGGAGAGCAGGTGTGTTAAATTTGGTGTTATTGCTCTCAATCTCTCATACTGGTCACTGGAAGTTCAACATGACACCTCATGGCAAAGAACTCTCTGGGGATCTGAAAAAAAGAATTGTTGTTCTACATAAAGATGGCCTAGGCCGAGGCCCTGAAACTAAGCTGCAGCACGGTGGCCAAGACCAAACAGCGGTTTAATAGTACAGGTTCCACTCAGAACAGGCCTCGCCATGGTCAACCAAAGAAGTTGAGTGCACATGCTCAGTGTCATATCCAGAGGTAGTCTTCGGGAAATAGACGTATGAGTGCTGCTAGCATTGCTGCAGAGGTTGAAGGGGTGGGGGGTCAGCCTGTCAGTGTTCAGACTATACGCCACACACTGCATCAAATTGGTCTGCATGGCTGTTGTCCCAGAAGGAAGCCTCTTCTAAAGATGATGCACACGAAAGCCTGCAAACAGTTTTCTGAAGACAAGCAAACTAAGGACATGGATTACTGGAACCATGTGGTCTGATGAGACCAAGATAAACTTATTTAGTTCCGATGATGTCAAGCATGTGTGGCGGCAACCAGGTGAGGAGTACAAAGACAAGTGTGTCTTGCCTACAGTCAAGCATGGTGATGGGAATGTCATGGTCTGGGGCTGCATGATAGCTGCTGGCACTACAGTTCATTGAGGGAACTATGAATGCCAACATGTACAGTCCTCTGGGACTGTGACATCATAATGGGCAGGGACATCACCCGGCAATGTCCCTATATAAGTCGCCGCACGCCGCGTCCCTGTCATTGTGGCCAGAGACAGCGACGAGTCAAGAGCTCAAGAAGAGAAGAACAGAAGGCGATGATGAAGACAGCCGCGATAGAAGACTGGGCCACCGCTTGTAAAAGAGCTAGCAGAAGGCATGGAGGCTCGGCAAGAAGAACCGAAGAGGTGGACAAGACCCCCGAAGAGGGGGACAAGACCCCTGAAGTCGGAAGAAGAGGGTGACGACGAAGAAGAAAGCCGGGCTCCTCCGCTAGTAAAAGAGCTAGCAGAAGATAGTGGAGGAGTCCGGCGAGAAGATCCCCCAAGATGGAAGAAGACCCCCGGAGCTGTGCAATAAAATATTTTTAACCCTTGTGTGTAGTGTTTTATTTAAAAAATTTTCACAGGTGAATGGGTAGGGGTACATTGTACCCCATACTCATTCACATAGGGTGGGGGGCCGGTATCCGGGGGCCCCCTTATTAAAGGATGCTCACGGATTCCGATAAGCCCCCCGCCCACAGACCCCGACAACCAACGGCCAGGGTTGTCGGGAAGAGGCCCTTGTCGTCATCAACATGGGGACAAGGTGCTTTGGGCCAAAGCATCCCCCCCATGTTGAGGGCACGCGAAAGACACATGCTCCCTTCCAGCACAGCCCTCTTAACTACAATGAAAAAACATGGGTTTATGTGTATAAAGTTTACCCATAATCCCATGTTTTTCTCACACAGTTAAGAGGGACAATCTGCTGCTGCTGCTGAAAATGTACTTTTTTTATTCAAACTAAATAATATATTGTTATGCTATATGTTATAACATAATAATTTATTATTTATCTATTTACTGCAAAATTGCTGGTTTGAAGTTATAACTTCAAACTTCAGTAATTTGTCTGTTAAGCCACCCGTTTGAGTCCAGTTTTTGAAAATATAGTAAATTACATTAAAATAATATATAATTATTATTTGTATCTAACTTACTTATGGCAATTAACCACTTGCCACTCAGGCTAATTCTGACACTTCACTCCATCATGTACAAATCGTAGTTTTTTTGCTAGAAATTTAGTCAGAACCCCCAAAAATTATATATATTTTTTAGCAGATATCCTAGGAAATAAAATGATGGTTGTTGGAAATCAATACAAAGGATGGAGACAGCAAGGGGTCAGGGGTGAAACAATATTTTTTCTTGATATTTAATGTTATATTTTACATTAATTTTCATAGGACAACTTCCATCTGGTTTCGAGAGGGGGAGAAGAAGGGGCAGGAGGAGAGTAAAGTTGAACCCTCAAACCCAGCTACACCATTCCAGCAGTCAACACATATGGATTCAGAGAAGGTGGTACAGTCTGATCTGACTTCCCTGCAGGTATATATTATATCTAACTAACTATCTTGCTGTCTCTCTCATCTACATTTCTCTTTTTCTCTCTATATTTGACATCCTACTGTCTTTATCTATTCTATACCGTCTCTATGCCTATCAATGTATCTTCAACTGGACTCACAGTGATTGACAATTAGACATTTAGCAGGGACTAGTCGAATATTAATTAGTGTGTTTCCTTTCTGCTTGACAGAAGTCAATGAGTTGGAAATTTTTCCTTGGTCAGCCAATTAGCTGCAGATCAGAATATTCTGACAGATGCCACTGTGAGAATTCAATGCCCCAATAGGAGAAATTCCTCTATCCATTTAATTTGTGTGGATGGAAGAATCTATTTGTTTTTTTATGGTCAGCCCACTGACTGAATGAAAAAAACAAAAATAACAGTCTGCGGCCAGCTTTATCTTTTCTATATCAGTTGATGGTTCAGTATCTATCGCTATAATTTATCCATCTTTGTTTAGCCTAAAATCTCTGTCCCTTTAGGTTGCTGTGGCAGAGGAGAGTACACCTGGTACAGTATGTGGGTGTCAAGGACGTCAGCATTAAGAAAATAAGACAACATTGCTGAACATTTTAATTATACTTTAAAGTTACTGACAAACTGGTAGTGCATCACCCCAACATGTATTCCAGGACCTGTGTATCATATTGCTGAGGCTGCGAATGCTGGAATACCTCTCCAGAAAGTGCAAAATGTTGGCCAAGGATACGTGTGCATATCTCCTGTCCTGCAGATCCAATAAATGGAGTGGTCTTCCACCAACTAGAATACAAATCATGAATCCACCTGTAAATATACTCATCAGGCATTCCAAACTCCACAAGGGCTAACATCATGAGGCAGATCTACCCACCCTGTCTACTTACTTCCTCTGATCCCCTCAGTCACACACAACCCCTTCTTATACCCCAACCCCATTTAACCCAGTCCCATTCAGCCACATTCCCAGTCCCCTATTGATTTTTCTATTCCCTATGGCCAGTCCTCTACTTCCAATTACCCTCAGTACTATGATCTTTAAATATGTCTGCAAAGGTTCATATTCATCCAGGCCATGGTGTAGTAAGTTTCTCAATTCAAACTGGACTTGTGTTATGTTTAAGCCCTTGTACACACGGTCGGACATTCCGACAACAAAATCCATCGGATTTTTTCCGACGGATTTTGTCCGAAACTGGTGTTGCATACACACGTTCGGACAAAGTTGTCAGAAAATCCGATAGTTTGGAACGTGATGACGGGACTACGTTGCGGCTAGTAGTGTCAGGTACTCACCAAAGCCGAAGTGCTGAGAGCGGCTTTCCTTGCAGCTGGGTGCACAGTACCCCTGAGGATGGAACAGTGGGTACAGGGCACAGAGAGGCACGGGTTGCCAGCAGGTGACTGGAATGCAGCAGGTCTACTGAAGGAAGAGATGCCTGTGCAGAAGATCTTGGAACTGGTAGAGGTAAACGCCTGCCAGGGGTTCCAACACCTGGAGTGAAGGCCGAGGGTCAAACACAGGTACAGTCCGTGAGACAAAGGATATACCAGAGGCAGGCCGAGGGTCAAGCAGAGGTATCAGTCCGTGAGATAAAGGATATTCCAGAGGCAGGCCGAGGGTCAAGCACAGGTATCAGTCCGTGAGATAAAGGATATTCCAGAGGCAGGCCGAGGGTCAAGCACGGGTATCAGTCCGTGAGCCAGCAAGGCTAAGTGCAGAAAGTCCGTTTAAACAAGCCAGGGGTCAGATCAGGAGAGAAGCAGAGTGGTCTTCAAACAAGCCGGGTCACAACAGGAAGTGGTCAACAGGAACAGGAAACAGGAACACAGGTGAGCTGAGGAGACAAACCAGCAAAGACACAGAGCACATTGATGCCTTTTATAGGACTGTCAGGCCAATCAGGTAAGGCCCATAGCCGTGTGCATAGGCTTGCACATGCGTGTACGACATTGTATCGTACGACGCATATGCATGCGTCGTTGTGCAGCTCTTCCCCGCAGGCGCACGGGGAAGTGCCGACGTTGAAGTCTGGTGATTCTCTGACAGTGCCCCCCCAAGGGGCAGCCTCCGGATGCCCAATCTGGCTGGTAGCTTGGGATGTCTCCGGTAAAAATCCCGTATCAGGCGAGGAGCGTGGATGTTACTGGAGGGTTCCCAAGAACTGTCTTCAGGGGGATACCCTTTCCATTTTACCAGGTATTGGGTCTGTCTTCCCCTTTTTCGACAGTCCATTATGGCTTCAACCTCAAATTCTTCCTCACCTTCGACTTGGACGGGTGGAGGTGGTGCCACTTGTCTTCCAGTGAAGGAGCTTGGAATCACTGGTTTTAATAGGGATGCATGGAACACCGGGTGAATTTTGTACGAACTAGGTAGCGCCAGTTCAAAAGCTACTGGGTTTACCACCCTTTTGATTCCAAAGGGGCCAATGAACTTGGGACCGAGCTTCCGTGATGGGTATGGCAATCTCAGGTTGGTAGAAGATAACCAAACCTTATCCCCGATCTTGAAACTTGGGCAACTTCTTCTTCCTCTATTGTAGTACACCTCATAGTCTCTTTGAGCCTTCTTCATGGCCTCCTGCATCTGTAGGAAATTGTCCTGAATTGACTTTACCCGTTCTTGGACTGCAGGAGCGGAGATTTCAGGGACGGAATCTGGCAAGAAAGAAGGGTGGTAGCCATAGTTCGCCCAAAATGGAGTTTGGTTGGTGGCGGAATGTACAGAGTTATTATACGCAAATTCCGCGCAGGGCAGGAGAGAGGACCAATTGTCTTGAGAGCAGGAGCAGAAGCAACGAAGGTATTGTTCTAGTGTCTGATTTGTTCTTTCTGTTTGCCCGTTGCTTTGCGGGTGGTATGCGGAGGATAGTGAGGTCTTGATTTCTCGTGCTTTGCAGAGGTCTTTCCAGAATTTGGAGGTGAATTGGATTCCCCTATCAGACACGATGTTGGAAGGGACGCCATGTAGCCTCACGACTTCCTTGATAAAGATACTTGCTGTAGCTGAAGCAGAAGGGGTGCCATACATAGGTAGAAAATGTGCCATCTTCGAGAGACGATCTACCACTACTAGGATTGTAGTGAACTGGTCAGAAGGTGGTAAGTCAACAATAAAATCCATAGAGATCTCTCTCCAAGGGCATTCGGGAACAGGTAAGGACCTCAAAAGTCCCCAGGCCTTGGTGTTTGCCCCCTTGTTACGCTGGCAAGTGATACAGGATTGGACATAGTTCTTGCAGTCCCTTCTCCAACCCGGCCACCAGTACGAACGACTGATTAAATCGGCAGTCTTCTGGATCCCAAAATGTCCTGCCATCTTGTGGTCATGAAAGATTTGCAAAATCTGAGGTCTTACTGAAGGAGGAATGAATACCTTGTTGTGTGCCCATAGCAAACCGTGTTTCCTTTCCAGGGAGGATGCTGTAGTTTTGGGGAGTTGGTTAGTGGCTTGTTTGATGGCAGTTTCTAGATCGGGCTGGATAATTTGGAGGAAGTTGTGTGGAGACAGAATAGTTGTGGGTTCAGGTGGTTCTTCGGCTTCTGGAAACATTCGGGAGAGTGCGTCTGCTTTTCCATTCTTGGAACCGGGACGGAAGGTGATATGGAAATTGAACCTGGAGAAAAAGAGAGCCCAGCATGCTTGTCGGGGTCGGAGGCGTTTAGCAGCTCTGAGGTACTCCAGGTTCCTGTGATCTGTAAAGATCATGATGGGTTGAGACGCACCCTCCAGCAGGTACCTCCATTCTTCCAGTGCAACCTTTATAGCGAGAAGTTCTCGATCTCCGACATCGTAATTCCTCTCCGGAGGACTGAGTTTCCAAGGAGGCGAAGGCAACTGGATGAAGGAGAGCCTTCGGCCCACTTCTTTGGGAGAGGATAGCACCTAAAGAGTCTCTTTAATTCATCAAAGGCTTCCTGTGGGGGGCGTGTCCAAGATGGCGCTGGGAGAGGACGCTCAGTAACAGAGCTCCCGGAGTCCGGCCGCTTATCCTGCTTGTTAGGCGGCATTGGAGTGGCCCTGAGTGGCTGTGTGTGTTCCGACGGCAGCGGGGACTCCCGGGTCATGCCCGGCGGCCGTTCACGGAGATCTTCGCAGCCTACCGCCGTACGAGACAGGGCCCCGGCGGGCGGCCGGGCCGAATCCTCGAGTCACATGGCGTCTCAGACGGAGGCCGTGGACGCTCCTCCTGCGGCCGCGGCGGACATCGCTGCAGCCCTACAAACCATAGCCACGGGTCAGGCAGCACTGATGGACAAAATGGATCACCTGCAGACCAACGTGGACTTTATTCGCCGCGACCTGGACTCTTTCCGCGGCAGAGTTGCGGAGGTGGAGCAGCGGGTGTCCGCAACGGAGGATGCGGTACGGGACCATGCCGGTGACATCCATACCCTGAAAATCAGAGTCAAGGCCCTGGAGTCCCGTGCGGAGGATGCCGAGAACCGGAACCGGCGCAACAATCTGCGCGTCGTTGGCCTTCCGGAGGGTTCTGAAGGTACTGACCCTGTTTCCTTCATAGAAAGGCTGCTTAAAGAACTGCTACCGAGGGCCCAGTTCTCCCCCTTCTTTACAGTGGAGAGAGCCCACCGTATGCCGGCTACTAGAGGCCCACCGGGCGCTCCCCCTCGCACCTTTATTTTTAAACTCCTGCATTATAAAGATCGAGATGTGGTGCTGCGGGAGGCTAGGGGGGTCCAGGAGCTGAAGTTTGAAAACGCACGGCTAATGATCTTCCCGGACTACACCGTGGAAACGCAACGTCAGCGCAAGTCCTTTGATGGGGTCCGAGCCAAGCTGCGTTCCAAGGGCTTGAAATACAGCATGCTTTTCCCGGCCCGACTGCGGGCGGAGGATGGGGAGCGGGTGAGATTCTTTACTTCCCCGGAGGAGGCCTCCTCCTGGATTGAAACGGTGCAGCGGCATTAATTTACCAGTGACCTGACCTTGCTGCCACTCAGTTGGCCACTTGACCTTATCCTGTTTTTTTTTTTTTTTACTTGTATGGGGGGTGGGTTTTTTGGGGGGGGGGCCAATCGCTAGGATCCTGTGGGCCGGCGGCCCGATCGGGCCAGTACTCTATGGTGGATCACCTCCCTCCCCCCCTCCCTGTCGGAGTGGGCCCCCGGCTCGGCTGACTCTGTTGATTCCGGCCCCGTTGGACTTTGGAACTGGACATGGCCGGTACCCTGAAGTACGGTGATCCCATCTGGGCCGCCTTACCGCCCTCGCCCGGCTGCTCCCCCCCCTTTGTCTAGCCGGCACGTAGTGTCTGCTGGCCGCCCTGTCGGTTGCGTGGGCATCCCCGGTCATCCTGCTTCTCTGGGGGTTCTGGTGGGTTGGGAACTGTGCTGATTGTCCCAGGGTGTGGGGTAGCCTGGCCTTGGTTGGATCCTGTAGGGGTTTGCTGGATCTCTGACATTGGACCCCTGCTGGGTTGAGCCGGATGGTCCCTGGGGCCCCTGTGTTGTTGGGGTGCCCCCGGCCTCTCGGATCCGTGGGTTCTGCCCGAGTTGACTGTGTTGGGGGCGGGCGGCCCTCTTGCCATCCCACCTCCCCTGCCAGGTTTGGCCTCTAAGTTACGTGCCCCCGGCCTTGGCCGGGAGATTAGTTTGTAATGACTTGCCGGACTCCGATACCCGCTCCATGTACTGTTCTCCAGAGGACGGGTCTCTGGTGCCCTCTTGCAGTGCACGTCCCCACGGGGGCCTGTTGTCCCTTTTTGGTTTGGGAGTGAAGCCCCCTCCGGGTTGGGTGGGGGGTGGCGGGGTGGGGGGAGGGGGGATTGGGGTTGGGGTTATTGTTTTATTCCAACATGTTGAAGTTTGTATGAGTCAGCTTGTTAACTGTCATTATTGTTTTTTGTTTTCCATTGATACTGTACTGGTGCGGCCACGAGATGGCGGTGTGGCGGGAGCT
This sequence comes from Lithobates pipiens, assembly GCF_037356315.1. Lineage (NCBI taxonomy): Eukaryota > Metazoa > Chordata > Amphibia > Anura > Ranidae > Lithobates > Lithobates pipiens. Next base: position 631,003,646 of record NW_027507748.1, on the reverse strand, counting down.
CGGCCTGACCCTGTGAAGTGGTATGTAGTGCTTTATGTCTTCCTGTAAAATTATATCCTGGAACACCAGGGGACTGAACTCTAAGGTTAAGAGGTCGCTGGTGTTCCAGTTTTTGCAGAAGCACTCTCCCCACGTCTGTATTCTGCAAGAGACACACCTAATAGGCAGCAGAGTTCTGAGTTTGCGCAGAAATTGGGTAGGGCACTCCTATCATTCAACCTACTCGAATCTAGCGAGGGGAGTGAGTATACTTATCCGCAAAATCTCTTTCTTTCCAATTATTGGCCCTGGAGGTAGACCCCATGGGGAGGTTTGTCATTGTCCATGCTAGTATTATGTCCCTGGAGGTGGTGTTGGTGGGGTTATACCTGCCTCCACCGGCCTCGGTGTCATTGCTGTACCAGATTGTGACGAAACTAACGCAATATGGCACGGACAATATCCTGCTGATGGGGGACTTCAACATGGTCCCGGACCCCGCAGTGGACAGAATGTCGCAGGCCTCGGGCGCCGCTTCGGCGCTGGGGGCGTGGGCCGAGGTGTTTAACCTCACTGACGTCTGGCGTTGGCGACATCCCCAGCTGAGGGCTTACACCTGTCACTCAGCGACCTACAAGACTTTCTCCAGGATAGACCTGGTGTACTCGGGGGGTCCTGTCCTATCCAAGGTGCGGGGGATCTCCATCTTACCCAGGGGGATCTCGGACCATGCCCCGGTCTCCCTGACGCTGGAATTGTCTTGTCCCCCCTCAGAGAGCCTCTGGCGCCTCTCCAGATTCTGGCTTGCTGACCCGCGGATAACTGTACCGGGCAGGGCAGATATTGCTGATTTCTGGAGCACGCTAGATAGGGAGGTGCCCATTCCGGATACGTGGGATGCCTTCAAAGTGTGTATGCGTGGGCACTTGCAGGCTCGCATTGGTGGGGTTCGCAGGGCAGTCGGGAGGGACCTTCAGGAAGCTGAGGACAGAGTTCTCCTCTTGGAGTCTAGCTATGTTAGGGACCGATCGCCTCAGACCTACGCCTGTTTCAGGGAAGCTCTGAGGGATGTTGAACTTTTACGGGCCTCCGCTACAAAAGTCCGCTTGCTCCACCAGAGCCAGAGAATTTTTGAGCAGGGTGAGCGCAATGGCAGGCTGTTGGCCTGGCTGTCTCTGGAGCATTCTTCTCCGGTAACGATCTCGCGCATTCAGGCGTCTGATGGGGAAATTCTAACTGATCCGTCTCTGATTAATGCTAGATTTGCCTCTTACTATCAAGAGCTTTATAGCTCTAGGGTTCGGTATACGGGGGAGGAACTGAGTTCCTACCTGGCGCAAGTAGACCTGCCGTGTCTCACTGACACGGCCAGGGAAACTTTGGATAGCCCCCTAACATTGTCGGAAGTCCAACGGGCAGTTAAATCGTTGCAGGGGGGGGAAGACGCCTGGCCCGGACGGGTTCCCTGCGGAGTTTTTTAAATATTATGCGGACGACGTTCTACCTGTCTTTAGAGAGGTTCTGTTGCGGGCGCGAGACGACGGGGTGCTCCCTGGGTCCATGTCAGAGGCGGTTATTATAGTCCTCCCTAAGCCTGGCAAGAATCCTGAACTGTGTTCCTCGTACAGGCCCATATCTCTCCTGAATGTGGATCTGAAAATCCTGGCGAAGGTTCTGGCGGCGCGCCTGAACACGGTGATCACAGCTTTAGTGCACCCGGACCAGTCCGGTTTCATGCCGGGCAGAGGGACTGACATCAACATACGTAGATTGCTGACGCACTTGGATGGAGCACGGGAGGACAGCCCGGGGGTGATGGTGTCCCTGGATGCCGAAAAGGCTTTTGATTCAGTAGAATGGGATTACCTCTGGGCTGTCCTTCGCAAATTTGGGTTTGGACCTGTGTTTATTCAGTGGCTGCAATTGATGTATGCTTCCCCGACTGCTCGTATACGTACGAACAACTCCCTCTCGCGGGCCTTCCCCCTGGGAAGGGGCACCCGACAGGGATGCCCGCTGTCGCCCGGGCTTTTCGCCCTGGTGGTGGAGCCGCTGGCCACTAAAATCCGGGATGCGTCCGCGGTGCGGGGCATTCGGGTGGGAGTGTTAGAGGAGAAGATATCCTTATATGCGGATGACACTATTCTGTATCTAACGGAGGTCTCCTCTTCACTCCCTGCGGCTTTGCAGTTGGTCGACGACTTTGGGACGTACTCGGGTGTTAAAGTCAACTGGGGGAAGTCCTTAATCTACCCTTTGAGCCCGTCCGGGCCTAGGCCCACTCTGCAGAACTCGCTAGTCTGGGTGGAAAGTTTTAAATACTTAGGGATATGGATGGGTGGCCCAACGGCTCGGTATATGGAGCTTAACCTGAAACCGCTATTGGCCCAATTCTCTAGGTGCTGCATGGACCGGAGGGCGCTGCCCCTGTCCCCGGTGGGGAGAGTGAACCTCATTAAGATGGTCTACCTGCCGAAGTTTCTTTACCTCTTTAGAAACACCCCGATCGAGATCCCGGTGACTTATTTCAACAAGCTAAGATCTATTATCACCTCCTTTGTGTGGCTGGGCAAAGTGCCGCGTTTGGCACTGTCCACCCTGCAACTGGCGGTTGGGCAGGGCGGGCTCGCCCTTCCTGACTTCCAGCGCTACTACTGGGCAGCGGTGTTGGTTACTGCCCGGTGGTGGTTCTCGCAGCCGAGGGACAACCCAGCGGTGACTCTGGAGGCTGCGATTCTGGGGTCTTACGCAGCTCTAAGCAACTTGCCCTACCGGGGTGTTGGAGCGCATCCTCGCATTACCTCCCTGATGCGTACGACAGTCCGGGTGTGGAGTCGGGTGGGGAAGGCCCATCGGATTCCTGGGGTAGTCTCCCCCCACATGCCCCTGTGGGGTAATCCGAGTCTGTCTCACTTCCGGAGTATTCCGGACCCCCAGGTGTGGGCTAAAAGGGGGATAGTCACTTTAAAGCATGTAGTGATAGGGGGTAGGTTGGGTACGTTCCCCGAACTCAAAGCTAAATTTGATCTACCGAACTGGATGTTTTTCCGGTTTCTGCAGGTGAGGCATGCCTTTCAGCACCAGTTCCCGGACGGGGTGACGCTTGGGAAAGACCCGGTGGAGACGTTGTTAACTGCTAAACTTCTAATGGCCCCCCTATCCACAATCTACTTTCACCTGACTGCCTCTAGGAAGCCTAGTCTGCCCCGGCTTTACGCTAAATGGAAGAGGGACATTCCGTCCCTGAGGGAAGAAGACTGGGAGTCTTGTGTCTCCTCCTATGTATCAACCTTGATATCGGCTAGGGACCGTTTTATTCAGCTAAAGTTTCTGCATCGGACTTATTATACGCCGCAGAGATTGGCGTTTATATATAAGGATAGATCCCCAGCGTGTGCTAGATGCGGTAACGAAGAGGCCACATTTATGCATATGGTGTGGTCCTGCCCAGAGCTACAAACATTTTGGGTTCAGATTTTGACTGACATTAATCAGGCTGTTGAGGGCTCTCTGCAGTTGAAGCCAGAACTCATGCTTCTGAATGTGGTGGATGACCAGACTGTGGGGAAATATGGAAGACTATTTGTGGCTTTTGCCGCTTATTACGCTAGACGGGAGGTGTTGCTGAAATGGAGGTCTGAGCTCCCGCCCACTGTCACTGCCTGGAGAAATACCTTGAATGCTGTTTTGCCGCTGTACAAAATTACATATATCAATAGAAACTGCCCACACAAATTTGACAAGGTCTGGTCCTCTTGGATAGACTCGTGGGGCTCTCTGTCGGTGGTGGCTCCTCCTCCTGTTCCAGAGGGGGAGTGAGGATCCACCGGCGGGGAGCGTGGGACGTGCGTCTGGTGACTGTTACCTGTTCCCCGGATGGCCCGTTTTGATCCTCCCTTTTCCCCCCCCCTTTTTTCCTACTCCCCCCCCCTTTCCCTCTGTTTCATTGGGTGGGCTTGTGGTTTAACCTGGTCCCCCCCTGATTTCCTGGCCCCCCCTTGCTTTTCCCTTCTCCCACTCTCCCACTACTGTCCCCCCCTACGCCTCCGGAACATGGCGTATCCTTTTCCCCCCCCCCCTCTTTTTTTTTTCCTCTACCAGACGCCGCTCACTTCGGTGTACAGTGATTAATTCTATGCACAGATCTGTGGTATGCTCTTTATCTAGTAATAATGTCCTGTTTGCTATATGTACATGGATAATTTATTGATGGAATGTATGTCTTGAGCTGACCTGTATGTTTCTTTGTTCAAATAAAGTTCACTTTGTTAAAAAAAAAAGGCTTCCTGTGCTTGTGGAGACCATTGAAATTTGACCTGCTGGTTAGTTGGGTGATGGGGGAAATAATCGTGTAGAAGCCCTGGATGAACCTGCGATAAAAATTGGCAAAGCCAACGAATCGCTGTACAGACCTTTTGTCTGAAGGTGCCGGCCATTCTTGAATGGCTTTGATCTTCTTTGGATCCATTGAGATTCCTCCTGTGGAGATGATAAATCCAAGGAACTGGATGGTGTCTCTCTCAAATTCACACTTTTCTCCCTTTAGGTAGAGCCCATGTTCTCTGAGGACAAGGAGGGCCTTCCTGACGTGAGTACGGTGCAGTTCTAAGGAATTGGAAAAAATCTGAATATCGTCAAGATATACTATCACGAAGTTGTCTAGATACTCACGGAATATATCGTTGACCAGATGCTGGAATGTGGCCGGGGCATTGCAGAGCCCGAAGGGCATCACTAGATATTCAAAATGCCCGAATCTAGACCTGAAAGCCTTCTTCCACTCATCCCCATCACGGATTCGGACTAAGTTATATGCTCCCCGAAGATCTAGTTTAGTAAATATCTTGGCAGTTCTTAGGCGTTGAAAAAGTTCAGGGATGAGTGGAAGCGGGTACCTGTTCTTAATGGTAATTTTATTAAGTTCCCTGTAGTCCACGCAAGGCCTGAGAGAACCGTCCTTTTTTTCGACAAAAAAGATGCCTGCACCAGCTGGAGAAGAGGATGGTCGGATGAATCCCTTTTCCAGGTTTTCATCTATGTAAGAGCGTAGGGCTTCTAGTTCAGTCTCTGATAATGCAAAGATCCGACCAAACGAAATTTCGGAACCGGGTAGCAAGTCTATCGGGCAATCATAGGGCCGATGGGGTGGCAGAGTATCAGCCTTCTTCTTGTCAAAGATGTCCAAAAAATTATGATAGGCTGAAGGGACATGTTGCAGGTTATCAGGAATGGTCTGTATGGTTAGGCAGGAGGTGGACTTGTGGGAGGTCGGCAGGTGACAGTGCTGTGAACAGTAGGCAGATGAAAAGAGTACTTCTTTCTTGTTCCAGTTGATCTGTGGGTTGTGGGCTTGTAACCAAGGGAAACCCAGAATGATTGGGAACATAGACGAGTGGATAACATCAAAGCGAAGAAATTCGCAGTGACCAGAGTCTGTGGATGTCAAGATTGGTACTGTTTCCTGGGTCACAGGACCGGAGCAGGGTAGGGAGCCATCGGCCAGATGAATCTGAAGGTGTTGTTTCTTAGAGCAGAGGGGAACGTGCAGGCTCCGAGCTAGGGTTATGTCCATAAAGCAACTGCAGGCCCCGGAGTCAATGATGGCTCCCAGCCGAACATCCTCTTCCGCCACCTGTAATGAAATCGGGAGGACAAGGTGAGACCGGGTGGAAACCGCAATCTGGGAACTCACAGCAACACGAGGTTGGCACTTACTGGGTCTCACAGGGCAGCTGCGTAGGAAAATGCCCGCTTCACCACAATATAGACAAAGGTTGGCTTGACGCCGACGGAGTCTCTCGTCAGGGGTGAGTGGAGCCCGGACCAAGCCCAGCTGCATGGGTTCGCCATCAGTAGAGGAGGTGGGAGCTGGAACAGGTGCGGGTACCGGGGGTACCCTGGGTAGCATCCACATGGGTCTAGGTGACTGGAGGCGTTCGGAGCAACGCTCCCGTAGACGTCGATCAAGTTTGGTAGCCAACTGGACCAGATCTTCCAGGGATGTAGGGGTGTCTACTCAGGCTAGTTCATCTTTTAAGGTCTCAGACAGGCCCAGACAGAACTGATACTTAAGGGCAGCCTCATTCCAGTTAGTGTCCCCAGACCATTTCCGAAATTCCACAATGTAATCCTCTACTGGTCTCTTTCCCTGGGTTAGGGAATGCAGGATGGCTTCAGCCGTAGCGGTGCGCTGGGGATCGTCATATAGTTTTGACATAGCTTCAAAAAAAGTCTCTACTGAATCAAGAAGGGGGCTCTTCTGTTCTAGGAGGTTATGGGCCCAGGACTGTGGCTCATCGGATAGCAGGGAAATGATGAAACCCACCTTTACCGACTCAGAATGGAAGGTCCTGGGCTGCAAAGCCAAATACAGGAGGCATGCGTTTTTAAATGACCTAAACTTCTTCCGGCTGCCCGAAAAACGCTCAGGAGTAGGGACCCTGGGTTCCGGAAGGGTCATGACTACCGCAGGTGTAGCATCGCCTTGGGCTTGCGAAGCAGAAGGGCTGCTGGCTGTGGACGATGAAGAATCTGGTAGACTGGGAGCGACTGCCAAGTGCTGAAGGCGACCCTCAATCTGGATGTAGCCATCTTGGAGTTGCTGTACGGCCTGGGTGAGGGCTGTAACCTGCTGGCAGAGAGCCTCCAAAGGTGAGCCAGCCCTGTCGGCTTCTGACATGGCTGGTTTGTACTGTCAGGTACTCACCAAAGCCGAAGTGCTGAGAGCGGCTTCCCTTGCAGCTGGGTGCACAGTACCCCTGAGGATGGAACAGTGGGTACAGGGCACAGAGAGGCACGGGTTGCCAGCAGGTGACTGGAATGCAGCAGGTCTACTGAAGGAAGAGATGCCCGTGCAGAAGATCTTGGAACTGGTAGAGGTAAATGCCTGCCAGGGGTTCCAACACCTGGAGTTAAGGCCGAGGGTCAAACACAGGTACAGTCCGTGAGACAAAGGATATTCCAGAGGCAGGCCGAGGGTCAAGCACAGGTATCAGTCCGTGAGATAAAGGATATTCCAGAGGCAGGCCGAGGGTCAAGCACAGGTATCAGTCCGTGAGATAAAGGATATTCCAGAGGCAGGCCGATGGTCAAGCACGGGTATCAGTCCGTGAGCCAGCAAGGCTAAGTGCAGAAAGTCAGTTTAAACAAGCCAGGGGTCAGATCAGGAGAGAAGCCGAGTGGTCTTCAAACAAGCCGGGTCACAACAGGAAGTGGTCAACAGGAACAGGAAACAGGAAACAGGAAACAGGAAACAGGAAACAGGAAACAGGAACACAGGTGAGCTGAGGAGACAAACCAGCAAAGACACAGAGCACATTGATGCCTTTTATAGGACTGTCAGGCCAATCAGGTAAGGCCCATAGCTGTGTGCATAGGCTTGCACATGTGTGTACGACATTGTATCGTACGACGCATATGCATGCGTCGTTGTGCAGCTCTTCCCCACAGGCGCACGGGGAAGTGCCGACGTTGAAGTCTGGTGATTCTCTGACAAGTAGCCAATAGCTTTGGTCTCGTAATTTGATCTGAGCAAGCGTGGCACTTTGTCCGATCGGAATTCTCTACAAACGATCGGACAGAGTCCGATCGGATCGTGTTTTCGTAAAATTTTATATCCAGCTCTCAAACTTTGTTGGTCGGACATTCCGACGGAAAAAGTCAGATGGAGCCCACACACGGACCTTTTCCGTCTGAATTTCCGACCGGGTGTACAGGGGCTAAGATTATGTAGCATGACTTCCGTCGAGCAAAATACACATACTGATAGAAATTTAGTAGTCCGAGTCTGAGTTTTGATGCTTAGTCATCCCTTATGCAGTTTTTGCCTTATTGTGGACTCCCTGAAGATATGGTTATTTCCTTGAATTCCAAGCCTCCACACTAACTGCAACAAAACAAAGGTAGGCATGTGCCAAAACCTGATAGGAAGATGGAAAATAATTTCTTATTGTTGAAACACTCTGTCCCGGAATTTGGGGGCATCTTACCCTCACATGCTTTCCATTGAGGGCTCCAATGCAGTTAGGAAAGAGTGTGTTTTGCAAGAACTCCTATGTCATCTTTCTACCCCCAATTCAAATATTTCATTTTTCTTCACCAAAAGTTCATACTGTACTGGGGGTAGCCAATCCTCTGGGACTGTGACATCATAATGGGCGGGGACATCATCCGGTGATGTCCCTATATAAGTCGCAGCACACCGCTTCTCTGTCATTGTGACCGGAGAGAGCGACGAGGCAACATCTCCAGAAGAGAAGAAGAGAAGAACAGAAGAGAAGAACAGAAGGCCAGAAGACAGTGGTGACAGAAAACCGGGCCACCGCTTGTAAAAGAGCTAGGAGAAGGTGCAGTGGCCCGGCAAGAAGAACCGAAGAGGGGGGACAAGACCCCCGAAGAGGGGGACAAGACCCCCGAAGTCGGAAGAAGAGGGCGGCGGCGAAGGTACGGCTCAGGAGGGGGGGCGCTCCTGTCCGGCCAGGTAGCGTGCTCGGATAAGGGTCTGATATGGACCTGAGGGGACCCCCACGCCGATTTTTCGGCGTAGGGTTTCCCCTTTAAGTCCATACCAGTTGACGGGGCCAGCAACGTCTCCTTCGCTGGCCTCGGCTACCTGAAGACGCGCTCAAAATGAGCGGACTTTTCTCCGGGCGGGAAAAGTCCATTCATTTCAAAATTATGGCGGACTGGCACAAACACGGCCGGATTGTCCGCCGAAATGCGAGTCCGGCGGACAGATTGGAGTGCAAAAATACTTTCTTAGTCCGCCAGACTTTTGAGTAAAAAAAGTCCGCCGGAGCCCACACACGGCGGGATTGTCCGGCGGACTTGAGTCCGCCGGACTTTTCCACCGGATTGTTTGATTGTGTGTACGAGGCATTAGGCTACCTCTGAGACCTCAAAAATATGTTTTTCAATTTGTCTGAAAGATAATTTTTTCGCAGGTTTTGAAGGACATGAGAAACATGGATTCTGTGCCCCAGCAGAGATGAAGATTCAAATACACCTTTTCCCCAAAAAACTCAAGTCAAAATACCGTATGTCATTGATGACGTCTTGGAATACAGCTGGAACACTGCATGGGTCAAAAAATATTACCAGATACATAGAATGGCCACCTATGCTTCTACAATTCCATGTATAGTGGTTATTGATTCAGACAAGGTTGTTGCTACCCCAAGTTTAGAAAAATTATAGCATCTGTGATTTGGCTAAAGAGGTCAGTTATCAACAGTATATAACAGTTTATATACACCTTGATATGGGGCTATTTTCAGGGGATTTCTGTATATATGGGTGGTAATTCTTAAAGCTGATCTCCAGCTTTATTTCACTTTAAATAATTAATTTGGGCCAAGGTGAACCAATAGAATTATTACACATACTAATGTGCACCCACTGGGCGTGTTGTTGAAACTGTAAGTAGCCTCAGATACATACAGTATACAGCACTGTGTTCCACATGTGAAACATGACTTTCCCATCCTTCCTAGGACAAAATAGAGTCAGGCGGAGCAGTACTCATCCATTCATAGGTAACTTTGTATTTTATCAACGAATACAAAGCTTCCTCTGGCTAAGTTAGAGAGGTGGGCTGATGACGTCACAATCTCTGACCAATCCAATCAGAGGACGTTTTGTATTAATTGATAGAATACAAAGCTCCCTATGAATAGTCAAATGCAGATCAGCCGACTCTATTTTTTTCAGGGTGTAAGGCCAAGCTGGAGTAATAGAATTATTTCCGACACTAAGGTGCGCCCACTCTGTGTGTTGTTTCAACTGTATATAGCCTCAGATGTACAGTATACAGCACTGTGGTCTGAGTGTGACGTGACCTTCTTATCTCCCACTCAGCACAAAATAGAGTTGAGCTGAGCAGCACTTATCCATTCATAGGCAACTTTGTATTATATCAATGAATAAAAGCTTCTTCTGATTAGGTGAGTCTTCCTCTGATTGGATGAGCTTCTCTGAGTCGGAGAGGCTGATGATGTCACAGCCTCTGACCAATCCAATCAGAAGAAGCTTTGTATACATTGATAGAATGCATGCCTGCCTATGACTAGCTGAATGTAGATCAGCCTGACTCTATTTTCTTCAGGGTGTGAGACAAGAAGGTCTAATTTCACAACCAGAACACAGCTCTGTATACCGTATGTAGCTGAGGTTGTGACAGTAAAGATGGACATCGGCTTTAAAGTTCAGTGGCTGCAGTAGAAGGTAGTGGTGGCCCGTGCATTAAGGGCGCACGGGTGCCGCCCCCTCTATCCTCGCAACCCCCCTATATGGTTAATGGATAGATTCATGCATTGCATGAATCTATCCATGGCCACTGCTGCCACCCCCTATTCAGGTGTCTGGCCCCTTTTCAGATGCCGGGTGTCTGAATTACAGCGGCAGGGGTGTTTTTTTAAGCACCTGTTTAGAACCATAGGCTCTAATAGGCTTCAAATAGGGTGGACTCGGAGTGCAGAGCATTGCACTTGGAGTCCACCCAGATATGTTAGAAAAGCATATGAATATTTGCTTTTCTAAGCCCTTGTACACACGGTCGGAGAATCCGTCGGAATGTGTCCTATTGGAGCGTTTTGTTGGATAATCCGACTGTGTGTGGTATGCATCGGACTGTTTCCGTCGGAATATCCGTCGGACCAAATTTTCCAACTTGCTGGAAATATTTTCCGACAAACTGGTCCGATCGGACATACTCCGGTCATGTGTAGAGAATTCCGATCGGACAAAGTGCCACGCATGCTCAGATCAAATTCCTAGACCAAAGCTATTGGCTACTAGCCTGAACGTAGTCCCGTCGTAACGAAATAACGTCATCAAGTTCTCAACTAATGGATTTTCCGACAACTTCGTCCGACCGTGTGTATGCAACAGTTTCGGACAAGATCCGTCGGACAAAATCCGACGGACAGAATCTGTCGGATTTGGTTGTCGGAATCTCAGACCCTGTGTACAAGGGCTAACACTGAATCGCCTCTCCACCAGTCGGGAAGTGCTATTCCTAGGAAGAGGGAAGGAGATGCACGGCGGAAGCCACCATGATCTCAGAAGGGAAGAGGACACGGAAGATGCTGCAAGATGCCTGCCTCAGCCTGTCCCCCTGCCCGATGATTCCCGATGTGCTTAATGATCCCTGATGTGCCCGCCGATTGGGTAAGTGCCGGTGGACCAGCCAACAATACAGGTGGGTTGAGGTGCTGGGGGTGGGGTTATTTTCCACCCCCCCAAAAAAAAAACAGCCGCCACTGGTAGAAGGCAAGGTGATTCAACAACTCTGTTTGAAAGAAGGGTTCGAACCCTATTGATTGCAAGGTTTTGTTATTTCAACCATGTATAGCTTATGACAGTCGTTATTGAAAGAGACTTCATCAAAAAGAAATCTAGGACGTATATGAGTACAACCTACTTAAAGTTTAGGGAGAGTATTGAGTTACTTTACCCAGTGGTAGGGCAGAGCAGTCTGGATGTTAAATCTGTTACTAGCTAACATAGTGTTCACATGTAAATGAACCAATCTGATTGGTTCGCAGTCTTCAGTGGAGACCCAAGCTGGCTGTGGCAGCCATGATTGAGAGCATAAGCTGTTGTGTTGTATGTTATGCTTCTTAGCATCACTTAGGGCTAAAATGTTCATTGTGCGGAAGAGACAAATGACCACACATTTAGAACAAAAATCACTGTATTTTCCTCAATATATGTGATTCCTATATTGTCAGGGCCACCTAGTGGCTGTAGTGCATTTTTTCTCTATAAATATGTCAGTCAGGAAAAAAACACATTAAGACCACTAGGTGGCGCTAATGGTATAGGAATTACATATATTATTGGACATATGGGTTTTCATTTTAGATGTTCGGATGTTTGTCACATCCACACAATGAAAGTTTTATACATAGACATGGAGATTTTTGCTCTAAATGCGCTGATGTTCGTCACATTTGCATAATGAAAGTTTTATACATGGACCCTTTACTGTTTGTTTTCAATGTAAAAAATAATTGTATTTTTACTATGGAATAAATAATTCACAGTTCTTTTTGGGAATAAATGTACCTAAAGTCTCAATGGTATCTAAAGTCTCAATGAAAATCAGATTTCTGGAGAAGCAATGACTGACGTGTGTCAGCAGATTTCAATTTATCCTAAATGTCTGTGGACTCAAACTGATAAAACAAAAAAATGTGAGATTAAAAATCAAGATCAAAGAACAAAAGGAATAGAAAGTTATTGAAAATTTGTCATGCAAATGTCTGCTGTGGGAGAACAGATCTGGATAATGATATAATATATTGCACATTCACAGCAGTATGAGATTGCCATGAAGGAATAACACAATTGTAATGGTCAAGTCATAAAGCAATTAGGGAACGAAATAGATTGCCGGGATGTGTAATCGGTCGTCTTTGCCCTTTTCACCTTCATAAATCCTCTCATCGGTGTCAGTTATTGTCTGGCTGAAATTGATCTCTGGTCACGTGACTGCTTTTTAATTTTTTTTTTTTTGGTGTTCACAGCTCACACAGTATAAACCTTAAATAAATATTGGAATTTATTTCAGCAGGAAAGATGCACCTTTTTGTGATGACCCTGAATGCTGTGAATGTTTTTATTCTCATTGATAAACTATACATGGCTTGTGAAAGGGCTTATGCTTATATTGATAGGTTTTCTGATATGAACTGTAAAGGACTTACAAGTGTGCTGTTTGTCTCCAAAGACCTACAGAGCACATACCCAGCAGGGATCTTCTGACAAGTAAATCAATAGATATTAAAGTGAGATTTTTTCAGCACTACAGTTAGAGAATGTTAAAAAAAAAAAAGAAGAAGAAAATAGAGCCTTGGAAATGTGTTTGATCTGTGATAGATTATCAAAGCAATGATAGCCTTGGGCGTATAACAGTAAAGAGGGTAAGATCATCTCCATTTGTGGTCATGGGGTTATTTACTAAAGGAAACTCCACTTTGCACCGCTAGTGCACTTGGAAGTAAAGTCGCTGTAGATCCGAGGGGGACATGCAAGGAAAATAAAAAACAGCATTTTAGCTTGCACATGATTGGATGATAAAATCAGCAGAGCTTCCCCTCATTTCAGATCTACCCCTTAGATTTACAGCAACTGCACTTCCAAGTGCACTTGCAGTGCAATATGGATTTACCTTTCGTAAATAACTGCCCCATATGTGTACACATGCATTTTTAAATGTTCTCTTGCTGCATTGTAATGTGTTGGGATTGGGAAATATCAGGTTGAGCAACGTTAAACCTCATATACACGATCGGATTGTTGGCCAACAAAACCGTGAAATTTTGTCCGAAGGGCATTGGCCCAAACTTGTCTTGCTTACACAGGGCCGCACAATTGTATGCCAACAATTACAAACACAGTGACGTACTAGACTAGACGTACTAAACGTACTATGTGGTTTTTCAGCTCTTTAGCGCCACCCTTTGGGCTCCTTCTGCTAATGTGGAAGTTTGGCGAGTGTTGATTTGTGCTTTTCTTTTCACGCTTTTCATTTCATTTTTTTCAGTTTGTTTCTAAAAGGCCATTCGTCAACCAGACATGTTGTGGAATCAGAGGAGATAACGTGTTATTTATTATTGGCCTTGGAGTTATTGCTTTGACATTATTTTTTTGGTTGAATAATAATGATTTGATTTGGTATATTTTCTATATTTTTGGATGCATAGAATACACTTTTTGGTTAAGTTCTATTGGCAGATAGCATGTCTAATTTTATTTGTTTTCTTTTTTTAATGCACAATAAAAACATTGTGGAGAATAATACTTGGCTATGTGTTTTACTCCGAATGACAGTTTGGGAGTAGACAGTTACGGTACATTTAAAAAAATACAATGTAAAATTGACAAGGGACACCAACATAATTGTATCTTTTATCTTAAAAACTACAGGATAATGGTGTTGTGGTAACTTGCCCAAAAAAAAAAAAAAAAAAAAAAAAAAAGCATAGTAATATTATTCTTGTAGAAAAAAAAAGCCTTTGAAAATTAGTTTGTAATAACTCCATCAGTATCACCAGCAAAGCAGCTTCATTATTATCCCATTAAAGAAGAAGACAATTGTACGCTGCATTTGAAGATTTCATAATTTTCCACGTCACAAATGTTATTCCTCCATTACGAAAACTAGTTTACAAGACCGACCGCTTCTGGCTCATCCTTGCTTCCGAGCATGCGTGCTTGTACTTTGGACTTTTGTCTGACAGACTTGTGTACACACACTCGGAAGATCCGACAGCACATATTTGTCTGCGGAAAATTTGAAAACCTGCTAGCCAACATTTGTTGGCAGAAAGTCCGACAACAATTGTCCAATGGAGCTTACACACGGTCGGATTTACCAACAACAGCCTGTTATCGAACATTTCCTGTCAGAAAGTCCGATTGTGTGTACGGGGCTTAAGAGTTTCATATCCTCCAACTTTGTAAAGGCTTTGATGGATGGAAAGCATGACGGAAGAAAAAGCATAACGTCCCTGCTGAACCTGCCTAAATTCAATCCATACATATCCAGCTTAAAGTGATAATAAAAGCTTTCTTTAAAAAAAAAAAAAAATAACAAGCATGTTATATTTACCTGCTCTGTGCAGTGGTTTTGCAAGAGCAGCCCTGATCCATCTCTTCTTGGGTCCCTCGCCAGCGCTCTTGGCCCCTCTTTCCTGCCCCCACAGCAAGCAGCTTGTAATGGGGGTGCCCAAGCGGGCTAGTTTATGAGCTGGGGCTCTGCATGTCCATTCACACAGAGTGTTGTGGCTTGGCCTTGCCTCCTTTCTCTCCTCATTGGCTCTCTGGCTGTGGTTGACAGCAGCTGGAGCCAATGCAGTCTGTCTTTTTCACAACAACCTCATCTGACAGTTGCGCTGCACTTATATTGTAAATAGAACTAAAATGGCAAACTGCTAGCAGATAGATGTTTTTTTTTAATTAACAATGAGTTTATTGGAAATTAGAGTAACAGAACATACAGTCTCAACGTACCATAAACAGAATAATGTATAAACATACAGCATACACGTTCCTTTCTCATTTCTCCATGAATGAAATAGAACTAAAAATAAAAACAACATTAAGAAAAAAGTACATTATCCGGAGAGAAAAATACAAAGCGGCAGGGTGGGCAACACCCGGGGGCTTTGCATAGTAGTAGCAACCTTCTACTGCATTATATGCTGAACCATACGCCATCCCCCGACTGCAGAAGTTTGTTTAGCAATCCGACTGTATACCTGGTAAAGTAGTGCAGACGTGACCCACCGTTTAGCACCGATCGATGTGCCTACTTATAGTTGTATGCAGCTAATCCGTACAGGTATCAGGACTATTAAGCCATCTGTCCCAGATCCTGTTGTACTTATTGGGGCACCCCCTTGTTAAGTGGCAGTGGTAGATTCACCTCACCTATCCATGCCTGAACCGTGGTTGGAGCATCCAGAATTTGGCTACCAGCTTCCTAGCACTGAATAGAGTCTCATGCAAGAGTACAGTTAGGAATGTGTCAGTCGGAACGTCCAAGAAAAAGCCCAACAAACAGGTTTTAGGTAGGGATGAGCTTGGTGTTCGACTCGAACATCAGCTGTTCGCACGTTCGGCGAATACCGAACGTTATGGGCCGTTCGCGCCAAACTCGTGTGGCGCTCACGGCCTACAATGCACTGCGCCATCGCAGTGCATTGCTGGCTCATGATTGGTCAAGCATGCACTGTGACCCCGCATGCTTGGAAAATCACAGCGCCGGCAGCGAGGAGAGCCATGATTGGCCACAGGCAGGATGCCTGTGGCCAATCATAGCTCAGGCTGTGAAGTACACGCCCCACACTATATAAGGCCGCCAGCGCGGAGGCCTTGTGTAGTGTGTTAGCCTCTGTAGGAGTTAGTAGGTGTTCTCTGTGTACCTTCAACGCAGTATACACCGTTTATTATCGACCGATTTAGCGTTCTTGCTCTTCTGTAATTGAGCTTTCAGTCAGCTGTAGGAGTTTGTGGGTGTTGTCTGCGTGCCCTGACCTTCCCGTGAGTTTGTGCAATGTGCGGTTCCTCAGTGGCAGGTCCCCAAACACCACTTTTTCTCACGGAAGGTGATTTCGGCTCTCTACCAGCATGTGGAAGGCAATGTCCTTGCCTCGCTGGACAGGGTGGTCAGCGGTAACCACTGCATATTACCACTGACTTGTGGTCCAGCAGGCATGGACAGGGATGTTACCTGTCTTTCACGGCCCATTGGGTCACTCTTCTGGCAGCTGGGAAGGATGCAGGACAAGGTGCAGTAGTGTTGGAGGTTGTTCCGCCACCACGCCTCCAAAATGCTACTACTGGTTGTGACACACCTCTCTCCTCCACCCCCTCCTCTTCTTCTTCCTCCATGGCCTCTTCCAGTGCTCTGTCCTCAGAACCAGCGGTGCTCCGTAGGTGTTCAAGGGGCTATGCAAGTACGCAGGCAAAATGATGCCATGCCATGCTTGCGCTGGTTTGTTTGGGGGACAGGAGCCACACTGGGGCAGATATTTTGTCAGCTCTGCAGGGGCAGGCCGAGAGGTGGTTGACGCCACGCCAGCTTAAGCCAGGATTGATGGTTTGCGACAATGGCACCAACCTCCTCTCCGCCTTCCGATAGGGACAACTGACCCATGTGCCCTGTATGGCTCACGTCCCTAACCTGGTGGTGCAGCGGTTCTTGGGCAGGTACCCGGGCTTACAGGATGTCCTGAAGCAGGCCAGTAAAGTCAGTGTGCATTTCTGCCGATCATTTAATGCCTGTGCTTGGCTGGCTGAGCTCCAAAAGGAGTTGAACCTGCCCTTATATGTGAAATGCCCACCAGTTGGAACTCAACGTTGGCCATGCTGCAGCGGCTGCACACGCAGCAGAGGGCCATCAATGAGTACCTGTGCGACTACGGCACCAGGACAGGGTCAGGGGAGCTCGTTTTTTTTCTCACCACGCCAGTGGGACATGATCAGGGATGCATGCACTGTCCTGTCACCGTTTGAGGAGGCCACAAGGATGGTGAGCAGTGACAGTGCATGCATCAGTGACACTGTACCTCCTGTCCACCTGTTGGAGCATTGCGTCTGCGTGGAATAATGGACAGGGCACTTGAGGCAGAACAGAGCCAGGAAGAGTAGGACTTCCTTGCCTCTCAAGGCCCCCTTTATCCAGACAGTCTTCCTGTTGTCCTACCCATCACACAGGAAGAGGACGAGGAGGAGGAGGAGGATAATTGTGTCAGCATGGAGGTGTAGGCTGGCACTCAGCATCATGATTTACAGACCCAAGAAACCCGTGGACTTGTACGTGGCTGGGAGGAGGTAACTGCAGATCATGTTGTCCTTAGTGACCCAGAGTACTCTGGACCGAATGCCTCAGCTAACCTACGCTGCATGGCCTCCCTGATCCTGCAAAGCCTGCGGAAGGATCCTCGTATTCTTCGGATCAAAGAGAGGGACCATTACTGGCTGGCCACTCTCCTTGATCCACGGTACAAGGGTAAGGTTGCCGACCTTATCTTGCCGTTGCAGAGGGAGCAGAGAATGAGACATCTCCGGGAGGCCTTGCAGAAAGGTCTGTGCAACGCGCTCCCAGAAACTGGGAGGTTCCAAACTCCTGATCAACGTGTTGCTGAGGCATTGGTCACATCTGACCGATGTGTTCAGACAATTTTTTAGTCCGCATCCCCAAGGTATGATCGGTTCCAGCAACCATCGCCAACGTCTGATTTTCACGGTGCAGGAATACCTAGGGGCAAGGTCAGACTTGGACACCTTTCCCACCGAAAATCCTCTGGCTTACTGGGTCTTGAGGATGGATCACTGGCCAGAGCTTGCACAGTATGCAATTGAGCTACTGGCCTGTCCTGCATCCAGCGTTCTTTCGGAACGCACCTTCAGTGCTGCTGGTGGCTTTGTTACCAATCACAGGGTGCGCCTGTCCACTGACTCGGTTGATCGACTGACCTTCATAAAGATGAATCAGTCTTGGATCACGTGCAGCTACCAAGCATCTGAAGCTGATGTAACCAAATAATTTTTTTGGAAATATCACATCCCTTCAAGACTGCCTATGCTGATGCTGAGTGACTGTCCTGTTATGTTGATTGTCTATCCTCTTCCTCCTCCTCTGATATGTTGGAAGAACATTTTTGGTTCTGGGTGATGCCACCAGCCCAATTTTTTTGCCTTTGTTTAACAGGGGCTTTAATTACAATTTTTGATGCAATGCTTTGCAGCAGGGCTCATTCCTGAACCACAACTAGAGTATATGGGAGAGGTTGCAGTGTCGTGGCACCAGCACCAGTGCCTAAGGCCCAATTTTTCAGCCCCTGTGCATGTAATTACAATCCTTGATATAATATTTCACAGCAGGGCCCGTTCCTGTGCCCACCGAGAGTAACTGTGAGGACTTTTAGTGTTGTGGCACCAGCACCACAACCACCAAAGGCCCAATTTTTCTACCACTGTTCAACAATGGCATGTAATTACAATTCTTGATATAATCGTTCACAGCAGGGTGCTCCAGCGCCCACCAAGAGTCACTTTGAGGGCTTACAATGTTGTGGCAACACCAACACCTTGTTCCGCCATTTCTGCAGAGCATATAGGGCAGGCCCCTACTTTCAAACATCCAACTTACAAACGTCTCCTACTTGCAAACGGAAGGAGACAACAGGAAGTTACATGAAAAAAGATGGACGGCAAAACAAATTATACAGGGGTGATAACCCTTCCCTATGTTTTCCAAAAAGCTTAAAAATAGATTTTTTGACTGGAGCTACACTTTAAAAATGTACCAGTTGAAAATTACAAACAGATTCTACTTAACACAACAAACCTACACAGTCCCTGTCTTGTTTGCACCGCCTGTATACTGCTGTTCTGAGTATATAGGGCCTGGGGGCCCCACGTCTTTCCTTTTTTTAATATGGGTATGGGGTTCCCCTTAATATTCGTATAAGACCCAAAGGGGCTGGCAATGGGCAGGGGGGGCTACTCATGCCATTTTTCTCAATGATTTTCATCCATATTGCCGCAACCAGATATTACATTAAAAACGCAAGCAGTTTTAAATTACTTTTTTCCGTTAAATGTCATTTTGTGCAGGGACTGTTCTAAACACGAGAAACACGTGGCACTTCACAGGCATACTCTAGACACCCCCCAGGCATGATATTTAAATGAATATTTCACTTTTTTTTTCACTTTAATCGTCATTAAAATCAGTGCTCCCAAAAAAATGGCCATTTTTAAAAACATTTTAGGCATTGACCCATGTCCCCTGGGGCAGGAGCCAGGACCCCAAACCCTTTTTAGGACAATATCTTGCATATTAGCCATTAACCACTTCAGCCCCGGACCAATTTTCAGCCTAGGGACCAGAGGTCTTTTTACAATTTCGCACTGCACTGCTTTAACTGGTAATTGCGCGGTCATGCAATGTTGTACCCAAACGAAATTTGGGTCCTTTTCTTCCCACATATAGAGCTTTCTTTTGATGGTATTTGATTGCCTCTGCGATTTTTATTTTTTGCGATATAAATGAAAACATTTTGAGAAAAAAATATATTTTCTACTTTTTGTTATAAGAAAAATCGAATAAACTCAATTTTAGTCATACATTTAGGGCAAAATTTATTCAGCCACATGTCTTTAGTTAAAAAAAAATGTCAATAAGCGTATATTTATTGGTTTGCGCAAAAGTTATAGCGTCTACAAACTAGAGTACATTTTCTGGAATTTACACAGCTTTTAATTTACGACTGCCTATCTCATTTCTTGAGGTGCTAAAATGGCAGGGCAGTACAAACCCCCCCCCAAACTACCCCATTTTGGAAAGTAGACACCCCAAGGAAATTGCTGAGGGGCATGTTGAGCCCATTGAATATTTTTTTTTCTTTTGTCCCAAGTGATTGAATAATGACACAAAAAATAAATAAAAAAGTTTACAAAAAGTTGTCACTAAATGATATATTGCTCACACATGCCATAGTTATATGTGGAATTGCACCCCAAAATATATTCTGCTGCTTCTCCTGAGTACGAGGATACCACATATGTGGGACTTTTTGGGAGTCTAGCTGCGTACGGCACCCCGAAAACCAATCACTGCCTTCAGGGTTTCTAAGGGGGCAAATTTTTGATTTCACTCCTCACTACCTATCACAGTTTCGAAGGCCATAAAATGCCAAAATAGCACAAAACCCCCCAAATTACCCCATTTTGGAAAGTAGACACCCCAAGCTATTTACTGAGAGGCATGTTGAGTCCATGAAATATTTAATATTTTGCCACAAGTTGCAGGAATATTAAACATTTTTTTTTTTTTTTTGTACAAAGTTGTCACTAAATGATATATTGCTCACATATGCTATGGGCATAAGTCAAATTACACCCCAAAATAAATTCTGCTACTTCTCCCGAGTACGGGGATACCACATGTGGGGAACTTTTTGGGAGCCTAGCCACGTACGGGACCCCGAAAACCAAGCACTGCCTTCCGGATTTAAATATAAAACGCTACCAAAAAACTGTTAGCGATCGCAGGGATCAGGCCTGACTCTGCGATCGCTGCAGTTATGTGTTTAGTGTTTTGTAAGTGACAGTGATCAATCGGTACTGCACTTGGGTGGGCTGGGCGGAGGGGCACAACGCAGGTGCTAGCAGGTATCTGGGCTGATCCTGCTAACAATGCGTTTTTTTGGAACCCTAAACTGCTGGGGACGCTAGTATAGATCTGATCAGATCAGATATTGATCTGTTCAGATTCTATACCACTACGGGAGGTGTATGCTTTGCGCGTGGGTGTTAGCGGTACTGGCACTAACCTAGCGCTGCCTGGGGCGACGCAGACCCTGACCCTAAAACCTAATTGATATCACCCGCCGGGTGATCAGGGGGTTAAACCTTTATTGGGTAATAAATGGTGGGTGCCCTGATGCTATAAAAAGCAAACTAACCAGAGTCACCCGTAACACTTATACGGTGATCACTGGTGAAAGGGTTAACTAGGGGCAATCAGGGGGTTCAAATTTTTATTAGGTAGTATATGGGGGTCCCTGGCGCTATATAAAAACCTGACGGGGAACCTAAATAACTAACTGGCTAACCAGCATCACCAGTGACACTTATACTGTGATCACTGGTGAAAGGGTTAACTAGGGGCAATCAGGGGGTTAAAACCATTATTGGGTAGTATATGGGGGTACCTAGCGCTATAAAAACCTGGCGGTGAACCTAAAAAAATAACTAGCTACCTAGCGACACTAGCGACACTAATGCAGCGATCAGAAAAATTATCGCTTAGTGACACTGGCAAAAGGGGGTGAAAGGGTTAACTAGGGGCCATCAGGGGCTTAAAACCATTATTGGGTAGTATATCGGGGTACCTAGCGCTATAAAAACCTGGCGGTGAACCTAAAAAAATAACTAGCTACCTAGCGACACTAGCGACACTAATGCAGCGATCAGAAAAATGATCGCTTAGTGACACTGGCAAAAGGGAGTGAAAGGGTTAACTCTAGGGGCAATCAGGGGGTTAAATCTTTATTGGGGGGTGGTAGGGGGCTACCCTGGACCTAACACTAACTGCCCTGACAGTTTTTACTGTTACAACTGACACTGAATGCAGTGATCAGTAAATACATGATCACTGCAATCAGTGACACTGTGACTGGGGGGGGGGGGCGATCGGGGGGGTGATCGGGGGGGGGGGTTTGTGTACCTATGTGTGCCTATGTGTTAGTGTAGTGTTGGTGCACACTTACTTTCACTTCTCCTCGTAGTCCGGTCAATAAGACCGCCCCGAGGAGAATGACATCACTTCCTCCCTGCCTGTGTTTACTATACACAGAGGGAGGAAGCTTCTCATTCGCCAGGAGTGATCGAGTGGGGATGGCCATCCCCTCATCCTGGATTGCTCCTACAGCGAAACGGACCGCCGCATCCAGTGGGAGGGGGTCCGATCGGACCCCCCACCCGCTGGAAGGCAAGCACGTACATGTATGTGCTTGTGCCTGTACATGCCATTGTGATGACGTACAATGGCATGCGGCGGTCCTTAAGTGGTTAAAATTAGCACTTTTTATTTTGAACGTTCGAGTCCCATAGACTTCAATGCGGTTCTAAAGTTCGCACGAATTTGCGGTCCGTTCGAAAGTTCTGGTGCAAACCGAACCGGGGAGTGTTCGGCTTATCCCTAGTTTTAGGATCCAGTTGTAGGGGTGAGCCCATGTGGTTGTGTAGAAATTGTATGACTTGCGACCAGTATGCCTGGATGTCCGGGCAGGTCCATATTAGGTGATAAAATGTACAGGGGTGTTCCGCGCACCTTGGACAACGAGGATTTTGTGAGGTTTGGTATTTAATAATTCTTGCTGGCGTAACGTAGGATTTATGTACTGTATGATGTACAGTTGGGTCAGCCGGTCTGATAACCTAGGGAATACTTGTTTGGTGTTTTCAAGGATCTCTTCCCAGTGTGTGTCCTCCAATGGGCCTACTTCCTCTTCCCATCTATTCTTTGCTGTATCTATGATTCGAGATACTGAGCAAGTTCTAGGTATGCTGTACAGGGTGGAGATCAGTCTGGAAGGGTCTTCTCCTAATATAACATCTACCAGGGAAAACCCCTGCGGGCTGGGGAAACCCTCAGCGAATTGGGCCTAGAGGGCATGGGACAGCTGTGCATATCTAAATACCATATGTGGAGGTACCCCAAATTCACCTTGCAGTGTTCGGAAACTACGCACTCCAAGTGGGGTAATTACCTGATGCAAGTACACTATTCCCTTGGATGCCCACAGGTCAATTCCTGGTATCAATCTGAGCTCTCCTAGTTGAGGATTATGCCATAGGAGGGTGTGAGAGTGCACAGAGTCTGCCCCGGTCATTTTCAGAGCAATCTCCCATATGCGCTTATGTTGTGCAAGCAAAGGACTGCGACCCTCCCCTCCTCTCCTGCCCTCCCTCCCCCTGAACAGTACCTGAAGGGGGGGGTGTGCATGGCTGTGTGGTCTCCTGCATGTCAGGGCTTGGTACCTGGGTCCATCTGTTTTATGCAGGTGGTAGAAATGGGACAGCTGGGCTGCTACATAATATGAGTGGAAATCTGGAAGCGACGTTCCCCCCTGATCAGTGGGATTTTTTAAAGTATTCCATGTCAGCTTGTGCCTCCCAGAGCCCCAGATAAAAGTATTAAGGATGGTATCCAGTGTTTTGAAAATTTTTAGGGGGATAATAATCGGTGAGTGCCAGAATTTGTAGAGAAATTTGGGCAACAAGATAATTTTCACTAAGTTGATCCTACCCATTACTCCCAATGGAAGTCTGGCCCAGGATTGCGTCCTAGCTTTCAGGTAAGAGATTAGCGGCTCTATGTTGTTGAAGATGTACTCTAGGGGCTCTCTAGTGATCTGAATGCCTAGATACTGTATGGCTGAAACCCTATGCAATGGGAGAGACGCGGCATCCTGCGTGGATGGGAACACATCCAGGGGCAGGATCTGCGACTTCGCCCAGTTTATGCGTAGCGAGTATTTTCCAAATTCTTTGATGGTCTGGAGGGCAGCCCGCAGGGACGGACCTGTGTCCTCCAAATGCAGGAGCATGTCGTCCGCATACATGCTCACCGTCACCACCAGGGAGCCCATCCGGAGACCCCGAATATTTGTATTCATTCTGAGGGATGTAGCAAGCGGCTCCACAGCCAGGGCATATGTCGAGTCCCCTGCCTCAAGGACAGGGGGCCGGAACAACTGCCCATTCACCGCCACCTGAGCCTCCGGGGAAAAGTACAACAGCCTACCCCACTTGATGAAATTCGGGCATTCCCACAAATACTCCCATTCCACAGAGTCAAATGTCTTGGCTGCGTCCAATGCTATCACTGCCCTATTGCCTACTGTCTCATGGCATGCCTGTAGGTTCATGTGGAGTCTACGGATGTTCATTGCCGTGTTCTTTCCAGGCATAAACCCTGTTTGGTCCGGGTGAACTAGGGATAGGATAAGCGGGTTAAGTCGGGTAACTAATATTTTGGCCAAAATTTTAATGTCCGCCTGAAGTAGAGAAATCAGACGGTATGAGTTAGGTTGGTGAGGGTTCTTTCCTGGTTTTGGGAGTACAATGATCGTCGCTTGACGGAGGGTGTCAGGAAGGGTCTCAGATTCGAAGATGTAGTTGTAAAGGTTGAGAAGCTCGGGGGCTAGCACCTCCGAGTAGGTTGCATAGAAATGTAACGGTAGCCCGTCCAGACTCGGGGCCTTAGACATTGCCAGAGATGATAGCGCCACAACAACCTCGTCACTGGTGATAGGGGCTTCTAACTTTGTGGCCTGGGCTTCGGACAGCTGTGGGAATGATATATATTGTAGGAATGCCCGAGTCTTCCGCGTGTT
This sequence comes from Lithobates pipiens, assembly GCF_037356315.1. Classification (NCBI taxonomy): domain Eukaryota; kingdom Metazoa; phylum Chordata; class Amphibia; order Anura; family Ranidae; genus Lithobates; species Lithobates pipiens. The sequence continues at coordinate 630,979,248 of NW_027507748.1, read as the reverse complement.
AACCTCCATGCGGGAGGTGTATAGGTCTGCTTAGTAGGACCAAAACATTTCAGCGACTGATGTTGGATCAGAAATGAGGACGTTCCATGTGTCCAACAGGGATACCACCACTGGCGGCCTAGCGTCTTGGTGAGCCAGGTACGCCAGGAGTTTACCCGCCCACTCGCCCTGTTCAAAAATGCACTGTTTCGAAAAAAAAATGCTTCCGTTTGGCCTGCTCAAAGTGTAATTGGTCTACTATACGTGTTTGGAGCTTAAGTGACGAGACGTTAGCCGTTGTGAGATTTGATATGAAATCTTGTGTTACTGATTCTAGTTTTTCCGATGCCTGCTGGATCAGTAATTTGGAGTACCCTTTCAGCCTGTTAATTTGCCTAGACATAGAAGATATGTATTTTGAACGCCTTCCATACTGCGCCAACAGACGCTGTACCCCTATTTGTGCCAAAGTAATACCGCCGTTCCCCCACTATGTCATCCTGCTCCACCAGTGCTGTCAACCAAAAGGGATGGAGGCGCCACATACGTGGTCCCGCCTGAGGAGCAAGGTGAATAGTAGCCCAGCATGGAGCATGATACCCCGCATCCTCCAATTGGGGGAACAGCACATCCAAGATAATAATGTAATCTATGCGGGACATTGTGTAGTGTGTAACTGAGAAACATGAGTAAGTCAGGTCATCAGGGTGTTTATAATGCCATACGTCAGTCATGGAGAATTCGGTGAGGGTGTGACCCAGACGGGATACAGCAGGGAGTGATGCATTCGGACTAGGGTGCAGTTTGTCCTTGCTCGGGATCAAAGCCATATTGAAGTCCTAAAGCCAAATGGCAGGAGTAGTGGGATGTTGTGCCATACAGTATATGACAACCCCTCAGTCACAAGGCTAGCAGTATATGGAGGTGGTATGTACAGAGACAGAATGAGGTATTGTCTACCATATATGGTGCAGTGTAAAAACATGAACCGGCCCTGGGGATCTGTCCGCATGGATATTAGAGTGAATTGCATTGTCTTAGCTATTAATATGGACACACCAAGGGAGTAAGGGGTATGTGTTGCATGGTATGCCCATCCTATCCAGGGGTGTCTTAATGCCAGCTGGAGCTGGCCGGTGACATGTGTCTCGACCAGTACTATGATGTCTGCTCGATAGGATTTAAGGCAACCAAATACCGCCATGTGTTTAAGTTTGTCCCGGACCCCACGGATGTTCCAGGTCAAAAATGTAATGGCGGCCATAAGTTGTTGATGCACATTTCACCTCGTGAGATTAGTACACCGATCCCCAGGGCGGGGCCACATCCACATCCCCCGGACACGTACAGACTGCAATAGAGTATGAACAATCTTTGCCCATTGTACCAATAACTTGTAAAACTCATAACTACATAAACAATTAACCGTACCCCATTGTTACCCCCCTCCCCCCACCCAGCCCTCAGCTTCCCCAACTTTGCTGGAGCATTCATCCCAGAACGTTTATAAAACTGTCTACACATCATACATAGAGTTAGTGTGAGGTGATCTGCAACAACTTCTCAATCACTCGCTTGTAGTCGCCAAGCTATGCATGTGGTAGCCAGTGTATCTACCCAGTCAGGGGGCGAACACTCGCTGTTCTTGGTCACGGTTGTAGATCTGGTGAGCATATGCTAGCTGCGGTGCTTGTAGCCCCACTCTCAGCATAAGATGGAAGTATAATGAATTAGAAGATGTCCTCTTGCAATCATCCAGGGGACGGACTAAATTGCATCTCCCTCCTCAAATGCCAGTGGCTGGGACTGGACCAACGACAAATGGCACATGAGGTTGCAGGATGGTAAGAAAATAATTATTCTGACATAGACAAAAGTTCTAAAGCAGCTTACCCCTGCAGCAGGTCAAATGTTGCTCTCCACTAGGCCAGACGGTTCCTTTCAGCTTCTCTCTGGTCCAGCTAAGCTGAAGCTTAGCAGATAGATGTTTATGTTATAAGAGACACTGTGTGTATCTTCTGCCATAAAATCATTCCCATGGTCTGCTAACAGTGTTTACCAATTGTACACTGAAATTTGCGCATGTGCAGCTCAATGTACAATCCTGGCATCTGTAAGGGTAAGTACTAAGATAGAAAGTACAGGCCGGCAACTGGACAGCTTCTCCATATTTAAGCATTACAGCAATAACATCATCCAAAAATGCTGATGTGTTTTGGCCTTAGGCCTTCATCAAAAGCATAAAAATATGACATTAAAAAAATATGACATTAAAAACAAGTATGTGTGTGTATATATATATATATATATATATATATATATATATATATATATATATATATAGTTTTTCCGGTAGAAGGACTCCCACACTGGGATCTATCTTATCTCCTAGCCTTTTTCATCCTCATCATCCCCCACGGACACGGCTAAGCACCGCTGGATCTTGTCCTTGTGGCACCAGCACATGTAAACAATGTAGAAGACACAGAAAAACCAAAACTGTCACCTCTTTCTCCACAGGCAAAACCTACACTCTTAAAATTTGTATTAATTGAGGCTCTAAATCACTGGTTTATGTAGTGGAATGTAGTGCTTGTCAGATACAGTGCGTGGGTTGCACCATTCGCCACCTACGAATCAGGGTCTCTGAACACTATAATGACATTGTCGATCCAAATTCCAAAAATATTTCTAATGTATCTAAACATTTTAATTTGGTGCATGGAGGAAATCTTGATACTTTTTCTTTCTTTGGTTTAGAACATGTTAAAAGGTCTACAAGAGGGGAGGATCCAACGGGAGGTGTGGGGGATACACATGTTAAATACCAGAATGCTGTTGGGTATGAACAATAGGATGGATGTTAGCCTGTTTTTGAAATAATGCTCTTAAGTATAGCAATTAATGATTTAAAAAAAATAGATATATATTATTTAAAACCTTCCACTGTTGTATCAGTGGGACTGTAATGGTTAACATTTTGTGCTCTTTGTTGAAACTCCCTGTTTTTGTGTGTGTTTGTTTGGCGAAGGTCTGGTCATCTCCACCTGTAACCAATTAATGGTTTGATTTTTGAATTTTGCCCTTCATACCTCACAAGGGCTGCTTCCTTTATATATGCTTGTTTTTAATGTCATATTTTTATGCTTTTGATGAAGGCTTAAGGCCGAAACGCATCAGTATTTTTGGATGATGTTATTGCTGTAATGGTTAAATAAATATTTTCTATGGAGAAGCTGTCGAGTTGCTGACCTGTACTTTCTATGGATCTTTTGTGAGTTTAATTAGCCAAAGCACCGACTACTCTATACACCAACTATACTATATAGCAGTAGAGCTTGGGTGAGTTTTTCTCTTGCCAAGATAATTTAATTACTGTGAGCATGTGCAGGAGTTATGTCCTTCCTGGCTAATCAAGACAATTAAAGACTCCTGACCTTGAAAAAGATCGAGGAAGATTAAAGTGCTAGTGATGGAAAAGGAGACTACGGCCGTTGCAGTGCTGTAGGATAAAGTTGGCCATATATGGGTCAAAATGGACTGATTCAACAGGAATTTCGATCCATGTAAGTGCACTGTTGTTGAACAGAAGTCAATTAATAGATTGAAAAAAATTCCAGTTGATCAGCGCTGCTGGCTGAAGGTTTGTCTCAGTCCTCCAACTGTTACATCTGCAAGACAGCCTATTATGTTGAAAGACTATGGACTTACCTGCCAGATAACCAGGTAAAAATAAAGAAAAGGAAGCCAAAAAAAAAAAGAGAAGAAAATGAATGCAGCCACCGCATCTAAGAATTATTTTTATTTTATTTCACAATTTTTTTAGAAGCCCTGGTGGGGGACTTTGGAAATATCAGGGTCTAAACAGATGCCTGATGACTTACTTTTGAGACAGAGAAAGAGACAGAGGACAAAGATTCCCCCGTCCCTTTCTCTGCAGTCTCAGCTGCACTGGACAGTAAATTCATAGATAGTGCTCTGTGCGAAGCAGCTTCCTGTTCCTTCACAAACACAGTTTACTATGTTTCAGCTATAAATGGACAAAGGAGCGATCGGTATTCAGAAAATGAAGGGGCTGGTAAATTACTTATTTACCAGCCTCTTCCCCCACTCTCCATTCTTGCATATCCCCCACAGCAGCTGTCAGGAGAGGAGAAGAGGTAAGGGGGGTGTGACACAGGGGAGAATCAGCGCTGCACAAGGTGATTAGGGTGTGCCCAGGCACACCTAGCGCACACCCCCTGCATACACCTATGACTATAGGGTTGTGGTATAAATGAGGCACAAAGAAAATAGAAACATATAAAATACATTTTTGATCTGTTTCACTGACAAAATATAATTTAGCCCAAGGTTAGTATGAAAAACATCCATACCAGTCAAAAGAATATAAAAATGGTTGACTATCTTAGGGGTTTGGAAGTATGATGTTATTTAAACAATGGAGCTCTTATATTCTTTAGAAATATTCTTACACATTTTTGTCACAAGATCACAAGAAATCATAGAAGTGATACTAAAACAAATACAACCCTTCAAATAACACCATGGAACATGAAGAGATCCTTCTTCAGAAAAATAGATGATCTCCTTCTTATCAGCAATGGCAATTAATTAAGAGCTCATATCCTTCAGGATTTAAACAGAATATCAAAAGAAATCAGTTTATTCTGGGTCTGACCCTTTACTCCAGCCTACATTTGGAAAATGTCAAAGGTTCTATCTATAGGAATAGATTAAAGAGTGTGTGAGGTACAAGGATCTATATTTAGCTTTCTATAACATCAAATGTCTATAACGGCATCTTTTATGTTCTGCAAAATGTTACGCCACTTAAGATATTGTGACATTATTAGTAAATAAAATGCTCAGGGACCAGTAAAAATGCACATTTATCTTGGCTTGGCACCATCAATTTTACACAACTCTATGAAATGTTCCTTCTTTCCCAGAAATAAATCCTAAAATTGGTGTACGTCTGTTTTATACTTTATTACAAACTTCGAGGATTTTTTTTTTTTGCATTTTAAGTATTCCCTTTGATGTTCAGTAAAATGTCTCAGCGTTAGAGAAAAAGATTTTGGCGGTAACTGTAGCTTTGTTTTTCCTCCTTAAACAAAATGTATTAATTCTACAGTACGAATTGTAGATGTAATTGCTCAAAGGGTTTATGGTAATGTGAATCTTCATTTATTCTGGTTGCCGTGGTGACCTGCTCTCTGAGTTCACATACATCTCAACGGGTTTCAGGTCATAAAAGTCTAGCTAGACCTACTTAAAAAATAAAAAACCTTTATTCTCTGAATTTTGTTAATACTCCCTTGATTAAATAATGCTAATCTAAATTAATTTGTTTGCAGTAGATATGATGATACGCTAAGGCAGACCATACATTATGCAATGTTCTTTCCTTCATTTGTAGGTTGAAGGAAAGAAAATTTCTCGATTACCCCATAAACATAGTCAGTGGTGATGGGGAAGCCTTCCTGCAGTGCTATTGTGTTCTGCTGATGGAGAGCATGGGGAGCCTTCCCCACCGGCAGAATACAATAATCACCGGCAGCTATAGCCGATGTCAGTGATCGGGCAAAAAAAATGACAGGCTGGTTGTACTGAAGTTGACCGATGTATCAACTTTAGTACAACCAGTCTGCCCATAGATGGATCAAAACTAGTCCGGTTCCTGCTGAAATGGTTGCATTTTGATCTGTCTATGGCCAGCTTAACTCTATGAATTTATTATTATGAATAACCAGATTATGTAATTGTGATCAACATCTTAGAATCTGTAGTGTAAAAAATTTACAGCACAATTCTAGGTATGCACATTTTTACATGGTTATGTTATTCCAACTTGGACCAACATAACTATGTATATACTGTACCTGTGGGTTCCTTCTAGAAACGGGGTCTCCAAACTTTTTAAACAAATAATCAGTTTAATGTCCTTCAGATTTCAGGGAAGCCAGACTGTGGCCAGTGGGAGTAGAAAATGCTCTGGCGTTAATGGGAGACAGTAATGCCCCATCATTGGTTTTTGTGGGAGGAATAATGACCCATAGTTGATATCAGTGGCAGGAATAGTGCCCCATCATTGGTATCATTGGGAGGAATGGTGCCCCATTATTGGTGCCAGTGGGAGGAATAGTGCCTCAAGGGCCAAGTAAGTGCAAGCAAAGGGTTGCATCTGGCCCCTGGGTCACAGTATGGAAATCACTGCTCTAGAAGCTGGAAATGACTACAGTAGGCCCAACTACTACAGTGATATCCACAATCTTCCAGGCCCTGTGTTGAGCCACTGCCCTGCTGTATTCTGAACACAGGAGGTCATCTGTTTGGCATGAACAGCATTCTGAGATAGTTTTGCATTTTCTCAATGAATACAAAGCATCCTTTGACCGGAGGAGGCAGAGAGTCGGGGTAGTGACCTCACGCTCTCCACCTTGTTCAATGAGAGAATGCTTTGCATCCATTTGGAAAATGCAAAGCATTCCCTTAAAGCGGTTGTATAGTTCTTTTTGTAACTTTTACCTACAGGTAAGCCTATAATAAGGCTTACCCATAATTAAAAAGAATATCTCCTAAACCTGTACAGTTTAGGAGATATTCCCCTCGCAATGAGCCGCTGACTTCAGCGGCGCATGCGCACAGGGGATTCTCAGCTGAAAGTCCGGAAGACGCCGGACCCTGCCGGGAAGAAAACTCCCACGTGCATGCGCAGGAGTGACGGCATCAGGGCTCCGGCCACTCACAGCGCCGGAGTTGCGATACCCGGAAGACACGCCAAGGGAACATGTCAGCTCCCTCGATGTGGACCGAGTGAGATGCCGGCACCTCGTTCTAAGGTAAGTATTTCATAATGAGCTAGTAAGTGGTGCATACTAGCTCATTATGCCTTTTCCTTTACAGGTGTAAAAAAAAAAAAAGTCAGCAGGTTTACTCCCTCTTTAATGGTGCTCTGCAGCTGACCTCCTCTGTTCATAGTGCAGCAGGACAGCTGATTGGCTTGAGGCCTGGAAGCTAGTGGAGATCACTATATTAGGGGTGCCCACTACAGTGATTTTGAGCAATCACAGGTATAGTATATGCATTGTTAAATTGATTCAAGTTCTTGGTTAATGGTTAAAGGGAACCGGTTATAATAAGTGATGCATACCGCAAACAAGGCTTTCTTCAGGTGCTGCAGGTTGCCATTATCCAATTCATACAAAGTTCTAATTCCAGTACAGTTAAGCTTCAGCTTGTGATGCTGCAGAGTTGTGCTATACTCAGATATTTAGCATCAGTTGTGGGAGATGGGCAATGACAACCTACTGTAATGGATATAATACATTGATATGACAGATAACAGCCATCATGACACTTTAACAGATACCTGTCCCTGACTTAATAGAATAAGGGTAATTTGATTACGTGTTATGACAAGGTGGTTTCACAAACTTTCACAATTCCCATCATGTTCTTTGACAATTAATAATTTGCCTTGACACATTGCATGTTGATTGACGCTCAATAGAATTGAAGATGTGGCTTGAATAAGAGATGAGATGATGGATAGATGAGAGATCAAATCCAAAAAACATTGTAAATGACCAAGGGCAAACACCCATGGACATTTACAATGTTTTTTGGATTACATTTTTAGGGATGGAGGTACATCTTTTCATGTACCAGACAGTGTTAATTTTGGCAGCAAAAATTTTTTATTTAGTTTTAGTCTTATGTCGCGTACACACGATCGGAATTCTCGTCGGAAAAAGCTCTGATGGTTTTCCCAAAGGAACTCGGCTCAAGCTGTCTTGCCTACACACGGTCACACCAAATTCTGATTGTTTATAACGCAGTGACGTACAACACGTATGACACAACTAGAAAAAGGAAGTTCAATAGCCAGTAGCCAATAACTTCTGTCTCGTAGTTTAATCTGAGCATGCGTGATGTTGGAATTGCATACACACGATCGGAATTACTGATAGAAAGTTTTTCCATCGGGAAAATTGAGAACATGACATCAATTTTCGGCTGGCGGGAATTCGGACAGCTAAATTCCGATAGAGCATACACACGGTCGCATTTTCCGATGAAAAGCTCTCATCTGTCTTTTTCTGGCCGGAATTCCGATCGTGTGTACGCGGAATCAGTCTTAGGACTGAAATGACATTTTAGTTTTAGTCCCATTTTAGTCTTCTGCAATTTTTTAGATTTAGTCGTAATTAGTCGACTAAATCTCCAGAACATTTTAGTCGACTAAAATGTTCTACGTTTTAGTCAACTAAAATCTCCAGTATATTTTAGTCGACTAAAACTACTACAATTTCCAAACTCATTGTGTACTGCTGGAGTGAAAAATCGAATATGTTATTTACTATGGCATTGAGGTATGAACACTACAGACCAATGTTAACTTTGAGGTCAAATTTCAATTTAGTTTTAGTCTTAGTATCTTGACTAAAATGGCATTTTAGTTTTTGTTCCATTTTAGTCTTTTTTTACTAAAATGCCATTTTAGTTTTAGTCGTATTTTAGTCATCTCTGTTGTTTTCGTTTTAGTCAACTAAAATAATATTTATTTAGTTGACTAAAATGTTTTAGTCGATGAAATTAACACTGGTACCAGACCAATGTATTAAGGATAAAAGAGATCAAACATTTTTAACATTACAGAATATTTAACTGTTGCTGCTTCACTGGCAGCAACAACAGATTAGCATGGTGATGATTGCCATTGTGACTGCTGCAGACTGAAGCTATCAAGAGTTTTTAAACTGATTTACTTTGATCATTTTCCTTTGGACAATTTATTTTATTCCTCCTCCTTTTTATCATTTATAAGAGACTTTGCTGTGATTGGTCCTTTGCGCCATCTCACCCCCTTTGTTTGTTTTTAAACTGATTTTGGGCTGTGGCATATGGATGCCTAACAAACGCCATGTTTTTAGGCATTCTTTTTTACTGATGTAAATGCAGCCTATTGTTTTTAATGGGCCTGTTCACACAAGCGTGCAAGCTTGCGCTGCATATAGATCAGTAAAAAAATAAATCTGCATTGGTGGTCAGTATTACATACATAGACACATGTATTCCACACTCCCTTGTTTAAAAAAAAGTTAAAAGGATTTTTAAGCATGTGTACACATATGTGTAAATATGTTCATGTGCTATACAGCCCATCCTCACGTTTTTTTCTGCCAGGAATACTTCCTGTTCATTCAACAGTGGCAAGTGCAAGAACCCTTAGAACACATTTCAGTTTGACAGTGATATCACAATTTCTTCTTCTGAATTCTGATACCAAATATTTTTGAAGCCCTATACAAAAAAAATCTCCAACAAAGAATGGTTGCTGCTTTTATAATAACCATATGCCATTTATCTCATAATTCACTGAAATGCAAATCCAAACTGATAAAACCATGTCTTGTTTGTATTTATAAAATATTAATACTGTAGTCATGGAAGTCCCCACTGGTTGAAACCTGGGTTAAAGCCATACAGCAAAAACAAAATCCATGGTCATTTTGCAAAAAGCGATTTTACAGAAATTTGCAGATCTGGAGGATAGAGTGAGAAGTGCAATTGTGCCTGGAAGAGAAAAGGTTTAATCTCCACACATGCAGAAAGGCTTCTTCTTCAATAAGGGCTGTTTTAACACCATGAATTGCACAGGAACACGCTGTGCGATTCACATGCAATCCAGGTGCATTGCAATTTCAGCCCATAAATTCCATGGGCTGAAATAACAGCAGACCACAGCAAAAGTAGTGCATGCAGTACTTTACAAAATGCATAGCAACTGCATTGCATGGTACTTCCGTACCATGCGATCCGGGGCCTGGAAACACAGTGTGTTTGTGACCTAGGTTAGGGGTGTTGCATTGACATCCACATAGCATAGCATTGCATTGACATCTGCTGCAAAACACAAGTGCAGTGCATTTTGAACACGGTGCAGAAAGCTTGGACGGAACGCAGGTTTACTGCACAGTGTTCTGGTAGGAGCTGTAAAAATGTTAAAAATAAACTTCCACAGGACCTAGCTCTAGCCTAGACTGTAGCTTGATTTAAAAGGTCTGTATGTATTTCTAAATGCGTAGCATATATTTGGCTATTTATATGTATAAGTAATAACAATGTAGATTGTTGATTCAGGGAGCATCCGATTGCCTAGGGGAAGAGGAAGGAATTTTTTCCCCGTTGGAGCAAATATGACCATGCTTTATAAGGTTTTTTGCATTCCTCTGGATCAACTATGGGTTTAGGGTTTTGTGGATGCTGGTTTTTAATTCTTTTTTTTTCTATTGGTGGAACTCTATGGGCATGTGTCTTTTTTTCTCAGTCTAATGCCCCATACACACGGTCGGACATTCCGACCACAAAATCCATCGGATTTTTTTCGACCACAAAATCCGTCGGATTTGTTCCAATGGATTTTGGCCAAAACTTTGGCCAAAACTTGTGTTGAATACACACGGTCGCACAAAGTTGTCGGAAAATCCGATCGTTCTGAACGAGGTGACGTCAAACACGTACATTGGGACTATAAATGGGCCAGTAGCCAATAGCTTTTGTCTCCTAGTTTATTCTGAGCATGCGTGGCACTTTGTCCGTCAGAATTGTCAACACACGATTTATGCAATCGGATTTTGTTGTCAGAAAATTTTTAGATCCTGCTCTCAAACTTTGTGCGTCGGAAAATCAGAGGGAAAAAGTCAGATGGAGCCCACACATGGTCGGATTTTCCGACAACATGCTCCGATTGCACATTTTCCGTTGGAAAATCAGACCGTGTGTATGGGGCATTACTGTGTATAAAGGTACAACTAAATCAGCATCTAAAATAAATTGTGACTACCTCTATGGAGAGAAGTATATTAGTGCAGTGAGAGTGATATAAAAAGTAAGAGGCACTATATAGACGTAATTTAACTATTAGAAATCATTTGTATAAAGTGCTGATAGTAAGCACTATTAGGGAAGCTACTGCAAGTGTGAGGAGATTTAGTCTACTCAACCAATATTGTAACACTCTAAATATAGAACACACCATGCTCCATTTGTATACTAGGAAGCCTATTGATTTATTGCCTATCAACAAATGATGGAACAATGTTAAGTTAAGGTTAATGACCCCAATCACACTACGCTAGCATACATCATCCTCAAATAAGCTGCTGCATAGCCACACTGATAATGGAATTCATATATGAAATCCCATGGGGGAATGTTAGTAAATGAAACGCTCAGAAGGAAAGTGTACACTATAGGTAAATGATGTCTTCCCCAAGAAGACAATTTGTACAGATGATATTAAAGAAGAAATTCAACCCCACGTGGTAACTTTTTTTTAAACTTTCTCTTACCTTCTGTGCTAGGTTAGCCACAATTATCAAACTTACATGCTCGGTAAATCCAATGTTGTTCTTTTTTACAATCTTTTTTATTAAAGTTATAACAAAGCACATAGAGTTTCCTCCATAATGGAGTACTTCAATAAAATCGTCAGTGCGGATCTTCCACAATGGGTATGCAGCTCACATAACAAAAAAATAGAGGCACTAGGCCTTTCAAGCTTATAACAAGAAAACCGCTAGAATCTTTTTTAAATTTATTTTTTATTTTTAATAAAGGACTTTTGCAACGGTGTGCGTGTCTTTTTAAACTATTTTTTACACTTTCTTTGTGAAATGGTAGGGGTAATTTTGTACCCCCTTACCATTTCAAACAGGGGGGAGCCGGGATATGGGGGTCCCCTTGTTAAAGGGGGCTTCCAGATTCTGATAAGCCCCTGCCCGCAGACCCCCACAACCACCGGCCAGGGTTGTGGGGATGAGGCCCTTGTTCTCATCAACATGGGGACAATGTTCTTTGGGGGGGACCCCAAAGCATCCTCCCAATGTTGAGGGCATGTGGCCTGGTACGGTTCAGGAGGGGGAACACTCTCTTGTCCCCCCTCTTTTCCTGCAGCCTGCCAGGTTGCATGCTCGGATAAAGGGTCTGGTATGGATTTTTAGGGGGAACTCCACGCCATTTTTCTTTTCATTTGGCATGGGGTTCCAATTAAAATCCATACCAGACCTGAAGGGTCTGGTATGGATATTTGGGGGGAACCCCACGTAATTATTGTTTTCAAAATTTGATGCGGGGTTCCCCTTAATATCCATACCAGACCTGAAGGGCCTGGTAATTGAATTTGGGGGAACCTCACGCTTTTTTTTTTTTTTTTATCAATGACTTTCAATGACTGTTCTCTGTATTACGGGGAGCCAACAATTCATTATAGCCGTGAGTGATTTTAAATGACTTTTTTTCCTTGCAGAAATGACACTTTGTGCAGGGACAGTTCTAAGCAGGGAAACATGCGCCCCTTTACAGACATACTATACACACCCCCCAGGTATGAAATTTAAAGGAATATTACACTTTTATTGTTTCACTTTAAGCATTATTAAAATCAATGCTCCCGAAAAAACGTCTGTTTTTAAAACTTTTTTTGCATTATAACACGGCCCAGGTCCCCAAACACTTTTTATGACAATAACTTGCATATAAGCCTTTAAAATTAGCACTTTAGATTTCTCCCATAGACTTGTACAGGGTGTTCCACAGCTTTTCGAATTTGCCGCAGACACCCCAAATTGTTCGCTGTTCGGTGAACAGGCGAACAGGCAATGTTCGAGTCGAAGCTCATCCCTATTAGACAGTTTTCTTGTTGGAAGTTTGTTAACCTCCCTGGCGGTACGATTATTTTGGATAATCGGATAAAAGCTGTACCATTATTTTGCATGAAAATTTGGCGTTTTATATTGTAGTCCTGTAATTCTTAGGAATAACTCTCTTAAATCTGTCCAAACCAGAGTCTAGCAGACATCCCGGGTATGATAAAGTTTGAAAAATTAAATCATAAATTATAATATAATAAATAACTATAAATAATTGTACCAAATAATAATATAACAATAATAAAAATTATTCAATAATGTAAGCAAATCAAAAACACTGAAATTTGCTCAGTTGCAGAATTGTCACTGTCATTACTTCTCAGTATTTGACTACCGATCTCCCCACAAATTGCTATCGCTCAATTCTGCGAGTGATTCCAATTTATTATCACTGTTTTCTAGCTGGTCTAAAACCATTTTTGATGTAAAGTGACAGTTTGGTTGCTATGGACAATCTCCAGTTTCCAGGCAGAAAGAACAGTTTTTATTATATAAAACTGCATGCAGGACACTGGGCAGACGACTAGGGACAAAGGGGATGTGAAATATTTACATACAGCAATGTAGTCTGTAAGATTACATTATACTGTATGTATACTGTGTGTTTCACTTTTTGAATTTGGCGCCGATCTCCGTCCCCGTGTGTTGCAACGCTCGCAGGGAACGGAGATCGGGTCCGTGATAGATCGAGCGAGACGCGGCTCGCTCGTACAGCGGGGAGACAACGCTGGATCCGAGGGAGAAGGTAAGTAAACCTCCTCCTGGATCCAGCGATGCAGTCCCGAGTCTGGCTCGGGGACACCGCTTTTGGTATAAAAATTCCACCCCGACCCAGACTCGGGAATACCGTCAGGGGGGTTAACAAAGTGTGCGTTTAGCTTTCTCCAAGTTCCTTCCATCGACAGTAAAATCTTGCAGCTCTAAAGCCTCGTACACACAATCAGATTGTTGGACAACAAAACCGTGGACATTTGTCCGAAGGGAATTGGCCCAAACTTGTCTTGCATACAAATGGCAAGGAATTGTCGGCCAATAAATACAAATGTAGAGGCGTACTACGTTGTTTTTCAGCTGTTTAGCGACACCTTTTGGGATCCTTCTGCTAATTTCATGTTAGTAGAAGTTTGGTGAGTGTTGATTAGCGCTTTTCATTTTGCGCTTTTCCTTTTGCGCTTTTCATTTCACGCTTTTTAGTTGGATTTTGAATGGTCATTCGTCAACCAGCCATGTTGCGGAATCAGAGGAGATAACGTGTTATTTATTATTGGCCTTAGAGTTATTGCTTTGACATTATTTTTTTGGTTGAATAATAATTTGATTTGGTATATTTTCTATATTTTTGGATGCATAGAATTCACTTTTTGGTTAAGTTCTAATGGTAGATAGCATGTCTAAATGTATTTGTTTTCTTGTTTTAATGCACAATAAAAAAAATGTATAGAATAATACTTGGCTATGTGTTTTACTTCCAATGACAGTTTTTGGATTAGGCAGTTACATTTAAAAAAAAAATACAATGTAAAATTGACAAGGGACACCAACATAGTTGTATCTTTGATCTTAAAAACTATGGGATGATGGTGTTATGGTAACTTGCCCAAATAAAAAAAAAGAAAGAAAGCATAATAATATTATTCTTGATATCACTAGAAAAAAAAGCCTTTGAAAATTTGCAAAAACTCCATCAGTATCATCAGCAACGCAGCTTCATTATTATTCCATTAAAGAAGAAGAGAATGTGTGCTGCATTTTGAGATTTCATAATTTGCCACGCCATGAATGTTAATTCTCTATTACGAACTCTAGTTTACAAGACCAACAGCTTCTGGCTCATCCTTGCTTTCGAGCATGCATGCTTGTACTTTGGACATTTGTTTGTGGAAAATTTTAAAACATGCTAGCCAACATTTGTCTGCGGAAAATCCGACAATTATTCGATGGAGCATACACACGGTTGGATTTACCGTCAACAGCCTGTCATCACACATTTCCCGCCAGAAATGTATGTACAAGGCTTTACACTCCTTTCTGGTTTGTGTAGAAATGGTGTTCATATGGAAGTCAGCCCCTCTATTCCTAAATTCCATTTAAATACTCTCCAAAGGCATATGGAAACATATGGCATATGGGAACACAAAAAAAATACAAATTATAAAAACAGCATTGCATAAATATCCCCCAAAAAAATTGGGCCTTGGGTAGTGGTGGTGGTGCCCTAAACCAAAAATATTGTTGGAAGCTAGCATCATCAAGACTGAGGAGGAATAGGATAGTCAGCATAGGCATTCTTCAAGGGATTTCAAATCCATAGCAAATGCAATCAGTTACATTAGCATCAGGTGCTTTAATAATTGTTAAATAGTGCAGAGCTATGAAATTAACTCTAAAATATACATACAAATATAAAGTGTACAGTGCTTATTAATCGTGATTGTCTTACGTGCTAGTCAGTCCTTCTGTGGCTCAAAAAATGAAAAAAGAAAAAATAATAAAAATAATACTGAAAAAACAACTCCTGTATTTTCTGAAAAATCGTTCTCACAAAATGTGTGGTTTAATAAAGAGACCACTATGATAGTTGTGTTTGTTGTTCCATGTTATAAAAACCACACTGATTAAAGCAGAGTTGAACCTGAATGAAAGAGTGAAGGAGGGTGTTCCCTGGAATCAGCTGTAGTGAAGCCACCACCGTGAATGGGCAGGCTAAGGAGCATAGATTCTTACCACCAATAAGCCAAGAAGTAGAAAGGAATGAGGAGGATTTGAATGCAAGATATTTCCTATGAGTTTTAAACTCATCCTTGAGGTGAGCGAGCATTTTGGCTGGTGATGGTGTGCACATAGTATTATACTCAAGAGAGAGAGGATCTGCACAGCGGTGTTTCTGTTTACAACATATTTTATGAGAACATTTTTTCAGAAAATATAGGAGTTGTTTTTTCACTATTATTTTTATTATTTTTTCTTTTTTAATTTTTTGAGCGGTCACACAAGGACTGACTAGAGTGTGAGACAATCACTATTAATAAGCATTGCACGCTTTATATTTGTATGTATTTTTTAGAGTTTATTTCATAGCTATTTAACAATTATTATAGTCTATATTTGGTGTGGTGATTCATTGAGAGTGCCACAGCAGCTGTGGAGATATTGTAATTTATTATTACTATTCACATTTACATGTTGCCTTATGTTAGTATTTAGCACTGATTGCTTTTTTCACAGCATCAGGTGCTTGATAGCTGCTGATCCAAGACTGATTCATTTTTATGAATGTGAGCCTATCAACGGAGTCTGTGGACAAGTGCACTCTATGATCCGTTACAAACCCTCCAGCAGCAATACATGTGCATTCAGAAAGAACGCTGGATGCAGGACAAGCCAGTAGCTCAATTGCATATTGAGCAAGATCTGGCCAGTGGTCCATCCTCAAGACCCAGTAACCCAGTGGATTCTCTGTTGGAAAGGTCTCCAAGTCTGCTCTTGCCCCTATATATGCACTATGTAATGCAGATGCTGGCGATGGTTGCTTACACCGATCAGACATTGGCGCTGAGGAATAAAAAATTGTTTAAGGCATTGGTCAGCCGGCCACCTTCTACACCACTCTTCCTCTGACTGGACGATACCTCAGCAACACGTTGTCCAGCACCAGGAAATTGTAACCTCCCAGGGTCTGGTAATGCATTACACAAACCTTTCTTCAAGGCCTCCTGAAGATGTTTCATCCTCTGCTCCCTCTGTGAAGCCAGGATGAGTTCAGCAACCTTACCCTTGTAACGTGTATCAAGAAGGGTTGTAGCCAGTAATGACCCCTCTCCTTGATACCACAAATCCTAGAGTCCTTTCGTAGGCTTTGCAGAATCCGGGAGGCCATGCAACGTAAGTTTGCAGAGGCATTCAATTCTGAGTCCTCTGGGTCACTAAGGATCACGTGATCCGTAACAACCTCCTCTCAGCCACGTAGAAACTCCTTGGGTTTCTGGGGACTAAAAACCATCCCTTGAAGACTGCTGCTGAGTGTTATGCTCCACATCCATGCTGACACAATGCTCCTCCTCTTCTTCCTGTGTGTTTGCCAGGCCCACAGGAATGCTATCGGGATAAAGGGGGCCTTAAAAGGTAAGGAAGTCCTCCTCTTTCTCCCGCTGTTCTGCCTCAAGTGCCCTGCCACATAGTCCACAAACAGGAAGACTAGAGGGACAGTGTTACTGATGCATGCCCTGTCGCTTCTCATCATCCTTGTGGCCTCCTCAAATGGTGACAGGACAGTGCATGCATCCTTGATCAGTAGCCACTGGCGTGGTGAAAGCACCATCTCGCAGTGCATTATGGGGAATTCCATGATGTGCAAATTTGCCACGAATTCCCCATAATGTTCACTGTCCTGCGAATAGGCAAACACCCGATGTTCGAGTCTAACCTATGTTTGACCGGAACATCAAGCTTATCCCTAATCACAACATTCCAGTCACAGCATCTTCCACAGGGCACAGGCCTAGTGTCACTAAACCCATCTGAAGGATAATTCTTAAGCCAACACTAATAGTCATTCCAAAATTGCCATGTCTTCAAGCCGCTAGCAGAGCCCTCAACAGGCTATATCCTGGTCATAATTGTTTATCATAAAGCCATTCAGAAGCCATATACATTTGAGTCTGGCTCTAGTTGACCTTAAACTGCCCGTTTTAATATTAACCAGCTCTCAAACTCTGCACGTAACCCGTAATCTCAGTTATGATAAAATTACCTTCATAACGGGCATCTATACAAATATAAAAGTAGTTACCAACAAATAAGCTACCAAACATGCCTAGGATATATTGTCCAGAAGCTGAATTATTCAAAGTTCATCTTCTAAGGAGAACATGCATAATATCAACACCATGTCTGATGTCTATCAAATCCTGATTTTTATTTTTTACAATAAATAGTTGGCTCTTTGACAGTAAAACATGGCATCTGGAAATATTGATATAATTAGAAATGTGACATTAAATGATTTCATAATGAAACACTTCAGCAGTGCACACCCTTGAGAGCAGTCATTCTAGGCAAGGGATTTGGCACCCTCGGGTTCCTCCAGCGTTTTATCAGAGGCTAATTGACCTTTCATTTAATAATGCCTACATAGATCCAGGTCCATCACTGCTTAGCAAAGCCAGCAGCATAAAACCAATGATCTATAAAGCTGTATGTAAGGGTGGCATTCTAACCATCACACCAAAAATTATTTCAAGGGTTCCTTCTGCCTAGAAGGTCTCCTAAAAGCTGTTGCAGTTGTCAGCTGACAGTTTTCAATTTTCCATTGAAACTATGCATGCATGCTGAGGGTCATTAATGGGGGCAAGAGACAATGATACACCAGATTGAACTACTGTGAAGCAAACTGGACTCAGCACCGGAAACAAAATCCAGAATTTTTCACTCTTAATCTTGTTTACCTTGTTGTTATTTATTGTCTGTTACAAAATATCTTTTCTATAAATATTTTTCTTGAACCATTTTTCTTAAAACAATTTTCAAAAAAGTTGATTTTCTAAATGCTCTAATCATAAATTGACAAATCTTTGCCTCCTTGAAGAAGGGTAAAATAGTGTACTATCTGGTAACTTCTTTTCTGATGTCGCAGTGGTTGTCACAGCTATTTCTTATAAGTCAGAATTGTTACACTAGCTGCTATGTTTCCAATAAACACATGGTTGCAGCTACTGCTTGTACATGTAAAAGGTTAACTGTCGGGTTAACTGTCCCAGTGGTGATCACTGTTAACCTGCTGACACTTAGATTGTTGTCCTGTGAGCTGGCAAAACTCTGTATGGCTTTAGGCATTTCTCCATTTCTGGTGGCAGCAGTGGGTTTTAAAACTGCCACCTTCACATGGACCCTCTGTGCCATATGCACATTAGAGAGCCCTTAGAAGGGCTGATAACAACTAACCAGGAGTGGTGTAGAGTGGACAGGTGGATTTAGGAATAGGCCAAAGGTCAAGGTTGGCAGTGAATAAGCATGGTCAAATTCAAGCCAAATAAAGTGTTTAAAAAAGGCGCAAGGTAGGGATCATTTCCAGAGTAAAAAGTCCTGTAATATTCTCAATAATATGAGCAGTCCATCCAAGGATCAAATAAATGGTAAAAAATGTCCATCCACCTGGTGATGTCATCATGCCAAGCACTACTGTCCACAAGTGTTTTTCGCCCATCTTTCCTAGCCGACTTCCTAGACCCAGATGTTTGGCAGCAGAGTACCAGCAGAACTGACAATGAACTGACAGATATAATGCCTAATTATATCTTTTGAAATGTGAATTGCCAAATACAAGGCAAAGGCAACAACCAGGGAAGTAGGAATACAGGACCAAATGAGTTAACACAGACTGGAGCCTTGGGATCTGAAATGTATCTATTGATCAGGCAATTGGTTTTGGCCTGAACACAGCTAAGTAATGAGGTTTATTGACAGACTGGGTAGAAACTGGCTGTGTAGATAAAGGAATGTGGTTTAAACCCATAGAAAAATGTTGATGCGGTTGAACCCAGAGAATAGAGCATGAGGAGCAGTAATTTGTGACACTATGAGTGTCTTTTTTGGGGGAAACGCGTTACTAGAACAAGTGTCTTGGAGTGCTTAAAGTAACTTGTATTTAAACCCTAATGCCGCGTACACATGAGTGGAATGTCTGACAGAAAAAGTCTGACGGAAGCTTTTCATCGTATATTCCGATTGTGTGAATGCCTGTTCAGACTTTTTTTTCTGTTGAAAAATTCTGATGGACCTAAAAATAGAACATGTTTTAAATATTTCCGACTGAACTAATTCCTATCGGGAAAACCGCTCGTCTGTATGCTGTTACGACAAACCAAAATCGACGCATGCTCTAAAGCAACTACGAGACGGAGGCAATTGGCTACTGGCTATTGAACTTCCTTTTTCTAGTCCCGTCATACGTGCTGTACGTCACTGCATTCTTGGTGATCGGACTTTGGTGTGATCGTGTGTACACAAGACAGTTTCAGCGGAAAACTCAGTTGGAACTCCATCGGAAAAACCTTTAGTTGAGTTTATTCCGATGGGAAAACCGGTCGTGTGTACGTAGCATTACAATTAACTCTTATTGTTTACTCTTTTTTGGTCTGTTAAATTCACTATTCAATTATCTTTATATCTGTTCACTAAGTGCAAAAATTGCCTATTGATTTTGGCAGAGGAGGGGTTGTGTATATAGTATATCAGTGATCAGGTGGAATCCAACCACAGCTAAACCTTCCAGTCTTGTGGATCAAAGTAGGATGCATTTAAAAGGCAAATGGAGTAACATGATGACAGAACACATCCAAAAAAATGTTTTGGCTTTGGATACACTTTAGTTTACCTATATAATGGCATATGACCATGTTTATTGGAGTTTTTTTTGTCTGTATTAAGTATTTCACTTTAGGTCTTCACTTTGAGTAGTGCATTGTACAACTATGTAGTAGTAAATGTGTCTGATGCTAAGAGACACTAGTGGTCCCTTGCTTATAACTGCTGTATGCATCGTTTATCACAGCGGGTGCTAAGATCAGTGCATCCCTTGTAAAAAATAGGTCTCCTGTGGCTGCGCTTAGAGGTGTATTTTAATTTTTTTTTTGTGACAGTTGATGTGAGATTCATGAAGCCGTGTAGGTCTTGCTTCTTCTTCAAATTAGTTGAAAAGTTAGAACTGAAAGCCAAGAAACATTTGATTCATTTAATAGCATGCAAATTGATGCAAGAAAAACATGTTCATAAGAAGGAATTTGTATAAACATTTAGACCCAGAAGTCTTTAATGTAAGGCTTGTCATTTCTATTTCTATTCATTTTCAGCCTATGCATTGCTGTACTTTCATCAAGTGGAGAAGAGCTTTAAATGCAAAGTCAAGAACAGCGAATAGACAGTTATCCTTTGCTGATAAGATTTGACTGATCTTCAGAATTGCAGGCAGTTGTTGAATCTTAAATTCTACTTTCTTAATTATGGGTCATACTGAGTTTTTATACCATGCTATT
Organism: Lithobates pipiens; assembly: GCF_037356315.1. Taxonomy (NCBI): domain Eukaryota; kingdom Metazoa; phylum Chordata; class Amphibia; order Anura; family Ranidae; genus Lithobates; species Lithobates pipiens. The sequence goes on along the minus strand of NW_027507748.1, from coordinate 630,958,520 downwards.
AATATGTATACTTTAAAGATGTGAAAGTTTTCCTAAATATTATGCAGTTATGCAATATGGTTTATATGTTCTGTAATTTTTTCATTACCACTGTATAAGTCCAGATAGAAAATGCATGGAATTCCAGTTTAAAAAATATACATTCAGGATTTAATCAGAATAATAGATTGCATACATATCATTACTGGGCACTGCAGTATAAAAGAGGGGATTTAGGAGAAATCTATATTTGTGTATTACATTGCCATCCAAAGTGATCATTGGAGTTAATTTACTAAAACGAATGAGTGCAAAATCTGGTGTAGCTTTTCATGTTAGTTAATCAGCTTCTACCTTCAGCTTGTTCAATTCAGTTTGGAAACTGATTGGTTTCTATGCACAGCTGCACCAAATCTTGCACGCTCCAGGTTTTGTAAATCAACCCTGTTGCATTTAGGATTTTACACATATGTAATATACTTTAGGACAGAATAAAAAATGGTGTTGCGCTCCTAAAACTTGGCAGCTACTAAATACTCAATCTATATCTTAAAAAGGTGTCAAAGATATAATAGTGTAAATGATAGTGTAAAAAACTAAAAAACAAAGTGCAAACGTGCTTAATAAATCTAAAATAATAATATCAAGAAAAAATAGAACAAAGTGCATCTGTGCATAGCAGATCAAAATATTAGAATAAGACTTCAAGGTAATATGCATGGATGTCCCAGTTGAAGTCACCGTGTGACGTAACGCGTAGGAAACCGGAAGTGACGCCTACACCTGAGCGACACGCTCGTTGGTCTGTTTTGCTGTGCACTCTGTCCTTCTCTACCGTTGTGAGTAGTTTGATATTTGTTTAATAAAATCGATATTATTTTAATCTACTACACTATGGTGGACTCTATCTATTCCTTGAGTGTATATGCTGATAGTATCCACGGAGGAATTTGATGGATGACGGTGACGCTAGAGAAGTGTGAAGTCCCCCCCCCCCGTCCATCTCCCGAATTCAAGTGTTCCTTATTAAAGGCTATTTTGCTGTATACCTTACAGCAGTAAGGTAATTACCTGGTGTGGCCAGCACTAACACGTGAAAATCACCTGAACGGAGAGAGTTGGCTTGGCACTGTGAACACACAACTGCACTATTTTATTTGGTTGTGATATTTCACCTTATTATTCACGATTGGACTATCTATGGGTCACTCTGATTAAATCCAATCAGTTTTTGATGTTTTTTTTTTTGCTGTATGCACTTTACTACTTTGTATTATATGTTTTATCACAGCACCACTGCCGCTGATATTCGAATTACTTGCATATTACCTTGAAGTCTTATTCTAATATTTTGATATGCTATGCACAGATGCACTTTGTTCTATTTTTTCTTGATATTATTATTTTAGATTTATTAAGCACGTTTGCACTTTGTTTTTTAGTTATTTACACTATCATTTACACTATTATATCTTTGACACCTTTTTAAGATATAGATTGAGTATTTAGTAGCTGCCGAGTTTTATTTTAGGAGCGCAACACCATTTTTTATTCTATTCATATCTAAATGAGAGCCAACTCATAAAGTGTTTGCTGCACCTATTGGAATAGAACTGTGCCTTTCATTTTCTATATATAGCGCAGGAGCCCTCATATATACTTTAGGACAGACTTTCATTATATGCTTTCATTTTTACAATAGTGTTTTGTTGCAGTGGTGCTTACAATCTACTTTTGGTATCTTACACCAAAACAAAAATGTACATTTTTAGCCTCAGGCCGCGTACACACGGGCGGATTGTCTGCCCAACTAAGTTCGTCAGACAATCCGACAGACAGTCCGTCCAAATTTTTAATGAACGGAATTGACCACACACGATGAACAGACAGTCCGCTGAAAACTTGCGCGATGACGTGTACAGCACGTACGACGGGACTAGAAAAACTACGTCCAATACACTGCAATGCAACCTTCGGCCGTGTAAATCCTTTCTGAGCATGCGCCATACTTAGTCCGTCCAACTTGCCTACACACGAGCGGACTGTACGCTGAAACCAAGTTTGGACGGACAAAACCAAGTTTCAGCGGACAAAATTACGGAAATTCCGAAAGACAAAGTCCGTCAGACTGTCCGCTGAAAAAGTCCGCTGAAGCCCACACACGAGCGGATTGTCCGCTGAAACACGGTTCAGCGGACTAAGTTTGGGCAGACAATCCGCCCGTGTGTACGCGGCCTAAGTGGCAAACATCTGTTCCAGTTAAATGCAACTTGGCTAACCTGTTTTTGAAAGGTCAGACCTTCCTGGAGAAATGTACCAGACTAAACCAGACTCCGTAGTTTTTAGATATGGATTTTTTTTTTAATTCCCATAGAATGTCTGTGGTTGCATCAACATTTAAAAATTATTTGTGAGATCAGGGTGAGCTTTGGGAAGGTTCTGAGCTAGAGCCATAAGGCAGGTTCACATTAAGTGAAGTCTCCCCCTTACCCTCAACGCCCCCTTAAAGTCGCCCCCTTACCCTCAACCATGCTGAAATCTTCACTGTGTGACCTTGCCTGGCTCTGTACAGCCTTTTCGCTAAATAAGTTCAGACTAGGCCCTAATTCATTCTTATTGCTTAGTCAATACTCTTGGAAGATGGTTATTAAAGGAGTATGGACAAACCATAGGAATATATGCAGACTGTAATCACAGGGCTGGCTGGGACTATTTTCAATCAATGGCTGCCTGGCGGGGCTGGAGGTATTTTTAGGGTATCTCAGGAGCAGGACTGAAGGTATTTACATCTGTGGATTACACAAAAGGGGGACTGTAAAGAAGTTAGAATGTTTGGAGATTAGCTTGAGTTGATTAGCTTGAGCTGGAAGGTTAAACTGATACTAAGCAGATAAGTGTTAATTGCCATAATTCATTTACCTAAATCATATATATCATGCCACTGTATTTTTTTTTTTATAAATAAATCACTTGCAGCGCTGCTGTATGGTCTCATAATATTTCCCTGTTCTTTGTCATGGGCAGGAAAAGATCCCTAGGATGGGCTACTATTAGTCTACTGATGTATGCTCTCTACAGCCTGAGTCTGTGTCTGCACAGCCTGAGCATTTCAAATTAAATTCTAAATGTCAACAGCTCCCTATAAATCTTTATTGAACATCAAATGTGTATTTTTGTGTATTAATATGATGTAGGTGGAAGTAGAGTCAAAGATGATTGACACTAGCTTTCATTTTGTTCAGATGGATTCTGGCTCCAAGACTCATTTTTTACTTTACAAATATTAAAAATGACATTTGATATATTTAATACTGATTTATAGCTAAAATGATCGAATTTTTTTTGTAAATTTCTTTGTGAATGTAATCAATCGGCACATTATATCCTGCCCCCATAGTGTTTAGCAGTAGGAAGACATGGAGGAGTGAGGAGGTAAGGGATTATCATTTACCACTGGTATACACTCACATGTGTGAATCTACAGTCACATGGGCTGCATATATAAGAAAAAGGAGGAAATTAAGAGCTTAAAAGGGAATTGAAACTGGAGCATGCTCAGTAGATGACAGCAGCTGGTCTACACAATCTCAGGCTGTAATGGTGATACAGAGAAGATAGGAGAGACAGGGAACAGCAGGATCAACCCTCAATATTTCACTATGTGAAAAAGGAATGCTTTAGTGGCTTTGTGAGTATGCACGCTCTGTTATATAACATGTAATGGGAGTTTTTCATAGTCTGGGTTTAATTATACTTTAAGGTATATTAATATCAATCTTCCATGAGAGCTTCATAAGGCATTAATAAATTATGAAGTTACTACACTCTTTGTTAAAAACTGATCTTTGACTTTAAACTGTGCACAGCTTTACCTTTGTTTGTTATACCCATGGTGCTGTGACCAAGGCGGTGTGCCAAAACGCGTCAACCCTTGTATCTTTTTACTTGTACCAATAAACGTTTACATTTGGATATAGAGTTGCTGGATTTTTCTATTTTGACTGTTGCCTAAGTGTTGTCCGGAGCACACACAACAACCTGAGCACCCTATTGTGGACGCTACTTCTATAATCAGGAGGCTCCCTTGGTGAGAGCGCTGCATTCCTTTTCATTTACCCATGGAAATGGCATCCAGCAATGTAAAGAAAAATGTCCATGTTATAATTCCCCATACAATAGAACAACAATGTCCTAAATGCTCATCCCCAGAACTTGTCCTAACGTCCAAACAATGAGAAACAATAAATCATTTTGTCTTTCTGCGTTTTCATTTTTAAGTAGGGGAAAATATATTGGCATTACATTCTTACTATTTTTATGAATTATGAAATACATAATTTAAAGCGGTTGTATACCGCTGGACTTTTTTTTTTCCTCCTGCAAGCTAAAGTCATAATGTGCATTGCATACTAGCACATTATGTGAAACTTACCTTAAAATAAAGCTGTTCCAGTGACGCGATGTCAGTGCTGCAGCTGCTTCCATTTTCACTCGTCTTGCTTCTGGGTTCGTGGGCTCCGGCTCTGTGACTGGGCGGAGCCATGATGACGTCATGTGCGCGGGAGTCCCCTTTCACGGCACAGGGCTTGGAAGGAATGACAGAGGTGGCCACCCTTCAGAGTGTGTGCGTCCGTGATGTTACTGGCTGCATTTAATGTAAATATCACCTGAACGGTGGACATTTAGGAAATATTTACACTACCGAAAGGTAAGCCTTATTATAGACTTACCTATAGGTAAAAGTCAGTAGAGGAAGTTTACTTCCTCTTTAAATACCTCCTCGGTGCAGATGAGATTGTTTTCTTCATTTATGTATAAATTAGCCTATGAAACAAGCTCCTTGATTGAATTTACAGATTTTCAAGGTTGCACTGCATCCATGATATGGGTTAACCTGCAGCACATCCATTTGAAAGCAGCCCTATACTATTATGCCCAGTGTTTTGCTTCAGAATGACCTGAAGATCTCCTTTCCTGCTGCTGGCACCATTCTGGAGACCACTAGCCAGGATAAGAGGTGGAGTGCAGTTGGTATCACTCCGCATGGGGCAGGAGTGAGCATTACAGAGGAGGCATCGGATTATGCGACTCTTGCTCCCTACTACCACTCCAACTTTACAAGCAGTCTCCCTGCATTGCACTCTTTTTGATGCTCTGAGATGGCGGGTCAGCAAGCCCAGACCATAATGTACCAGTCACCTGAACGCTCTACTGGTAGATCGCCATCCACAGGTTGCTGATCCCCGCTTCGAGCTTTTGTTTGAATGCAATGAGCTCTTCTGTGTTTGCAAGAAAATTTTGTAAACTGGGTTACATTGTAATATTTTGATATAATATTTCAGAGATTCTTTATGTATAATTCAAATAAACAATCAAACATTTATAACAGTTCAAGTAATGTGCTTGTTTTTTACACAGCTGAGCCATCCCAAGCACAACAATGTTCAGGTAGTTAGATTTTCTGCAGGATACTGGCGATAGGAGCAGGCTACTGCACATGTACAAGGATTTACATGATTGGTCATCCTTGGGAGAGCATCTTTGTCCAGAAAATAGATGCTTACAGTGCATGAAGCCTAATTAAAGATGGTATGGTTCTTCTGATAAGAAAGGTGTTCATAGGCTTTGCAAGGGTTATTAGTTCAATTCCTGATAAATAATTAATACTTGCTAGGAAAATGTATACTTTGGTTAGTGTGATTGTGCTTAAAATTAAAAATATTAATGTCCACTTTATTTAGCCTAGGAATTATGCCAGCATGAAATAATTATCATGTTTAGGCATAGCATTATTCAGATAAAATAAAAACATAAACTAGAAATATAATAATTTCAGAATGCTTCTAATCTAAAAACATCAAAGAGGGGAAGAATCTGACCAAGTTTTTTTTATAATAAAGGCCAAATAAACCCTCTGAGCCTAATGCGTAGCCTCCCTGCCAGTATGATTATGTCAGATTTTTGCTGTAATTATTAGTAATAATACACTTAAATCTGTCTAAAACAAGAGTCTAGAGAGTAGACATGCTGGTCATGATAAAGTTTGAAACACAAAATCATAAATTATAATATAATAAATAACTATAAATAATTATAAAAAATAATAATATAATAATAATAAAAGAAATAATTTACCCGCGATTCACTATGGCTCCATTCTGCAAGTGTTCTAATTTACTATCGCTGTATGATAGCTGGTCTAAAACAGCTTTTGACATAAAGGGACACTTTTTGGTTGCCATGGACAATCTCGAGTTTCCAGGCTGAAAGAACAGGATATATAATATAAAAGTGCATGCAGGACGCTAGACAAAGCACTAGGGACAAAGGGGGTGTGAAATGATTTCATACAGTAATGTAATCTATAAGATTACAGTGTACTGTATGTGTTATGAATTTTGTACTTTTTGAATTTGCTGCTGGGTTCCGGCCCCATGTGTCACAATGCTTGCAGGGAACGGAGCCCGGCACACAGAGGCATCAGGCGGAGGACACAGCCTTGCAGACACAGCAGGGGGACTTTGCAGGTCCCTGGGGACAAGGTAAGTACACTGCACCAGGATCCTGAGATTCGCAATCCCGAATGTGTGGCTCAGGATTATCGCTAATGTTACTGAAATTTAAGCCCGGCCATACTCGGGAATACTGCCAGGGAGGTTAATAGGGTTTACTTGACTTGTTTCTAGTTTTTTTATGTGTTTCTAGTATTTTTAGTATTCTTTTATGGTGAAATTTTTTTCTTTTCACAAAAACAATGTATTTGGTAGGGCTTTAAAATATAGAGGACAGCAATAAAGTAATGAGGTAGTGGCATATTTACTTACTAAAGGCAAATTGGCTGTGCATTTTTATGGGAGTTTTCCCTTACCTTAGTGAATGTTGCAAAAACTGGCTATGCAAAGAATACCCAATCATGTGCAAAGAGTATAAAAAAAACAAAAACATTTGATGATGGATGTCACCAGAGACCCCACGCTGTTTTTTTCCTATTGCTGACATTGTTTTGTTTACATTTCAGCTGTCAGTGAGGAAGCCAGCTGACAGCTGATGACTCATCGGTTGTTAAGGACCTGACAGCTGACTTCCCTGCCCGCTACTTAACAACCAGCTATTTTTCACATAGAATATGAATCGGTTAATTATTTTTCGACCGATCATAGGGGCAACATGGCTTGCTGGGCAAGAAAATAAGGGGAAGTCAATAAAGCTGCCGCACACCTTTTTTTAGTGTTAATCCTTCTTGTTACTGTATTGCACCAAATTCATGAAGCATATGCAGCACTTTCGGTTCTGACAGCGACTTTTGTACCAAAATCATGTAATTCTAAAATGCGCCATTTTTACATTGTGTCACACTGAATGCACCATTTCTACATTGTGTTGCATTAAATGTGCCAAATTCAAAAGTGGAGCTAATTTAGACAGACTCTCTTTTAGTGAACAGAGAGAAAAACTGGCGCAGACAGATTTTGTCAAAGTGTTTTGAGTGTATTATAAAAGTGGAGTAGCTAGGCCAAATTCAGGTACAAGTTGTAGACAGATACACAAATTTGGTGCATTCTTCACCACTTTTAGCATGAGAAACACTTTAGCAAAATGTCTGTGCCAGGCTTGGTGAATTCCAAGGAATCTCTCCAGGGTTCATGCTATTTATTAGCTTTCCCAGCCACCATCTGAGCACATCACCCCAGGGATTACCTAGGCCCTGATAAATATTCAGGTAGCTAATTTGAATTCTCCCTCCATAAGCTATAGAATCTTCTTCCAGAGCCAGGGGAAAGCAATCAAGCTCACAGATTTTGAAATCCTGAACAGACCCAAATAAACAATCACTGCTCCGTTAACTACAGCCTAACTAAGAGAGTGCTGCATAAAAGAAAAAACTGCTTTTGTTTCATTATTCACTTATATTCAAAGTGCTTCTTCTGAGCACAAAATGTCCTAGACCCACCCCAGCCTGTGACAGTGAAAGCAGAGGCAGCAGAGTGATGGGAAAACCTCACTTACTTTGCTCTCTCCTCCTATCGGCATACTCCTTGTAAACAGGTGACAAATAGCTACTTCTTCTGCTTCTTCCTCTTACACTCCAATCTTGCTGAACAGCGACTGCCAGAAGCTGATACCAGGTCAAATTCAGGCACATGCACTGCTTGCATTAAAAACTAATTTAATTATGTATTATTGATCATGGAGCTCCATTAACCAGTAAAAACAAACAAAATTTGACAAGCCACAGGTAAATAAACCTAATTGTTGCATGAACATTTGTTTGAAGGTGGAGACTAATGCCTTCATAAATACATATAGATAAAGAAAAAAATGCATTAAAAGTTACATATAGTCAACCACCCAAATACTTCTGTAAAAAGATTATAGAGTTGTATTACATGCTTCTAATCAAGTAAAAAAAAAAAACACCAAATTATCACCAGAAAAAAAACATTGCTTACCCATACATATAACATATTGTAACCCCAGGCCAAAACCCACCCATGTATAATCACATATTTCAAAATATACCTGTAAAAAGCCCAGTGTATTGAGTGGGAGCCTCAAAAAATCACCAGACTCCTTCTGGTGTTATGTATATCCAATAGTGGAAACAACATAAAGTGCAATAATCTTTCCAAGAAAATAGCTTCTGTTGTTATTGATTAATCCTTTGCAGAAATCACGGCAAATATATTTTGGTATTGTTTGCAGCAAGCTTTTATGAGAAAAACGCACTCCAATATCATACTTTCGTCACGATATAAAGAATAAACATATTTTCTCATATACAGACGTGCTACCAATGACCAGATACTTTACCTGGTTCGATAGGTGAAATGCTGTAGATCTAAAAGCATATAATAAACCCTAAGGAACTCATGTCCAGTGCTGGACACCAGTATGGATGTTTAGGTGGTGGAACCAAACTTTCACTGTAAATTACCATTTTCACTCACACTTGCTCCCTACCCTTTTCTTTATTAAAGCAGTCCTTCCATTGAAGTGAAAGGTCTGCTGTATTGAAAGCCCCCCCTCCCCCCCTCCGACCATTCTCCAAATGTTTTAATAAAACTTAAAAGGAAAAAAAATACTCACCTTAGCCCTGATTCAAATGCTTCTTTAACCACTTCAGTCCCAGAAGATTTGGCTGCTCAATGACCAGAGCACTTTTTGCGATTCGGCACTGCATCGCTTTAACTGACAATTGCGTGGTCGTGTGACATTGTACCCAAACAAAATTGACGTCCTTTTTTTCCCACAAATAGATATTTCTTTGGTTGTATTTGATCATCTCTGCGGTTTTTATTTTTTGTGCTATAAACAAAAAAGTGTGACAATTTTGAAAAAAACCCCCAATATTTTGTACTTTTTGCTATAATAAATACCCCCGATTTTTTTTTGTAAAAAGCTAATTTTTTCCTCAGTTTAAGCCGATATGCATTCTTTTACATATTTTTGGTAATAAAAATCACAATAAGTGTATATTTATTGGTTTTCGCAAAAGTTAGCATCTACAAAATAGGGCATAGATTTAGGCATTTTTTATTTTTTTTTGCAAAATCTTTTTTATTACATTTTTCATTAGCATACAAAATTAGCCCACACAGGGGCCAAACCTTGCACACGCAGGGGCAGTTCTTCTGATGCAGCAACATACCGCAACAGGGCACAACAAACAACATAAACAAACTTATACTATAACCCCAATGTGGGAAGAGGTTCAGTTCATAAGAATCTGTGCTCAAATTGGTACCAACAGCATAATGCAACATGAGAGTAGTTGGGTCAATATACTAACAGACTAGAGACATATTGTTAATCTAGGATTTGGTTACTGCATCAGTTGCTGTGGTATTATCATCTAGCCAACAGGTCCATACCTTTTCAAATTTTTGTGGACAACCCCTGCATGACTAGGTGGCTTTATACAGGGGTAAACTAGGCTTTTCCAGAATCTGACAGAGGGGGGAGTCAGTTGTTTCCAGTTCATCGTAATGGCCTTACGAGCATAGTACAATAGCAGGGATATGAGTATTTTCCTGGCTCTGAGCATTGAGAGTTGTTCCACCAGCCCCAGCAGACAATATTTAGGATCATAAGGAACATGAGTCTTAGTGACCTTAGCAATCACCTGGAGTACTTCATTCCAAAAATGTTCCAATAATGTTCGATTGCTGGGCAAACCCAAAAAATTTGGAAAATGTCACCCGGTTGGTAGGAGCAACGCCAGCACGCCGGAGAATGCGCCAGCTACATCTGGTGCAGCCTGTGAGGCGTGTAGTGAGCTCTATGCACAATTTTGTATTGGACCAGTTTGTCCCTAGCTGAGACCAGAGGGGAGAAGGGAAAGTCACAAATCTCTCTCCAAATCTCCCTCCAGTCGTCCTCGTCCAGCTCCAGTATGTCCCCCAACCATTTCCTGTGGTGGGAGGACAACTCGGGGCCGGCAGCAACCACATAGAGCTGAGGACCCGTAGAGCTGAGACGTGAGTTTCTCCAAGTCTTTTACCAGAAGGGTGGATTCGAACTCCGAGCATGCCAATTCAACTGGTTAGCCTAAGAACTGACACCTGCATGCATGAATGATTTGAAGATACCTAAAATGGGCCCGTGCAGGCACATTAAATGTGGTGTGTAAAACATGAAATGGGGTGAGCTCTCTGTTGGTGATAACATGCTCAAGGGTCAGTATTTTGTACTTGGCCCAGGCCTGTGGATCTGGGATGGTATTGAACTGTGATAGGTTAGGGTTCAGCCACAGGGGGGTGTGAGGAGACCAGGAGTTCGGCTGGGGTGCTCTCAACGCCTCACCCACCTTCCATGCCCGCATAGTGGTGCGCATAGAAGGGGTGAAATGGTGAGGTGTTTTAGGCCCCCTGAATAGCATCCAGAGATGCTATTCAGGGGGGCCTCCATTCAAGGCCTCCAGAGACCCCACTATAGCCACCTCCAGCACCACCGCAGAGTTGGTCAGGTCTGGCTGCAACCACCAATGGGCGATCACAAGCTGAGTGGCCAAGAAATACTTGTGGCAATCAGAGAGAGCCAAGCCCCCACTCTCCACAGGCCTGGTCAGAGTGGTGTATTTGAATCTAGGTGGTTTATGCCCCCAAATAAATGAGAGGAAAAGTTGCTAAAGAGAATTAAAGAAAGTTTTGGTCAGCCATTGTAGGGAGTTCCGAAAAATGTACGTAAATTTAGGGAGGACTTTCATTTTGAGAAGATTGTTGCACCCAATGAGGGAAAGGGGAAGAATGCTCCACGCCTTCACTTTGGTTTTAATTGCTACCAAGGCAGGGTCAAGATTGAGCCGCACAAAGTCCCTACTCTCTCTTGAGATGATAATACCTAAATAGGTAAACTGATCAACCCACTGGAGTGGGAGAGAGGAGGGTAAGGAAGACCTGGCCCCCTCATCCACTGGGAACAGCTGAAACTTGTGTCAGTTCACTCTCAACCTCGTGAAGGTGGAAAAGGCATCCATGATACCAAGTGCACCCACAGAGAGTCACCAGCGTCATTCAAAAAAAGCAGCAGATCATCCATGTAGAGAGCCACTCTCCCCTCCAGCCAGCCCACCCTAAGACCACGAACCTTGGCCGAGCTCCTGAGGGCCTCAGCAATAGGCTCCATGGCTAGGTCGAACAGAGCCGGGGAGAGAGGGCATCCCTGTCTGGTGCCCCTCTGCAGGGGGAACGGAGGAGACAGGGAGCCATTCAGTTTAATGCATGCCATGGGACCGGTGTACAATCTGCATATCCAAGTAATACATTTCAGTGGGAAACCCATTCTTCTAAGCACCTCCCACAGATATACCAATGCCACTGTGTCAAATGCTTTTTCTATATCAAGGGTGGCAATGGTTCTAGTGCCCTGGTTAGTATGGGGGACATGTATATTAGGAAATAGTCTACGTATATTAATGTCTGTGGCCTACCGGGCATAAAGCCTGTTTGATCAGAGTCAATCAGGGTTTTTATTACTCTATTAAGTCTAGTGGCCAGTAACTTGGTTAGTATTTTTAGGTCACAATTGAGAAGTGTGATTGGTCTGTAGGAGGCGCACAGCTTAGGGTCTATTAGGCTTTGGAATGAGAACAACATGGGCTTCCCTCATAGAGTACAGCAAGGAGCCCTGTTGCAAACAGGCTTGAAACATCTGAGCTAGTTTGGGGGCAAGTAGTTCTGTGTGGGTTCTATAATACTCTATGGGCAGGCCATCCGACCCTGGGGTTTTACCTGTCGGGAAAGACTTAATGGTCATTGTGACTTCTTCTGGAGTGATCTCTGTTGCCTCTCTGCATCAGAAAGCCATCCCAGTGCTAGCGCATCCAACACAGAGATCATAGGTGTAGGGTCAAACCCTTCAGGGAGTGAGGAAACATACAAAGAGGTATAAAATATGGTAAACGCAGACAGGATATCCTCCTGAGTGGTGACTAATACGCCATCTGCCGTAAGGATTTCCGATATAACTGCTAAGGGCCTATCCTGCTGTGCTAGCAGCACTAGTAGTTTGCTATTGTCTTGTCTCCATGCTCAAAGTATTCCTGTCTGCTATGTTGTATACCCAACCTGGTGGTGTCTGAAAGATGGAGATGCAGTTCTCGCCGAAGCGATGAAAGGTGCTCAAAGTTGGGGTCTGTTGCGATTTATGGCATTTTTATTATTATTATTTTTTAACTAGTAATGGCGGTGATCTGAGATTGTTATCATTATTGCGTAACCGCGTTACTCTTAATCTGATGTTTTACTGTAATTTTGTTTTCTTTATTTATTTTTTATTATTATTTTCCTAACAGCTTTAAATGAACTACTTGAAGGCCAGGTCTATTCTAACACGTTTTGTTTACTTTTTCAAGCAAAAAACACACCATAATATGTACATTGAATTATCCATATGCACTTTAAAAAGCCTTTATAGGTTACCAATTTAGATTTACACAGGAGGTCTGGTGCTAGAATTACTGCTCTCCATCTGACATTAGCAGTGATACCTCACATGTGTGGTGCGATTGCTGTTTACGTGCGTGCACAGGGGGATGGGTCGTTTAAAATATATTAATATATATTTTTTATTTTTACACTGTCCCTTTAATTTTTTTTAAATCTCTTTTATTTTTATCACATGGCATATAAATATCCCCTGTGATAGCAATAGGTAGTGACAAGTACTCTTTACTGAGAGGTCTGGGGTGTATTAGACCCAAGATCTCTCCTCTTCCCATAAAAGCTTTGGATCATACCAATCTTGGTATGATCCAATGCGTTTGTTAAACCACTAAGTGTTTGTTTACATTCGACGAAACTGGAAGTGATTAAATGCTCATCGCTTCCAGTTACTGAGACCATAGGGATGACTGGAGCCGTTCTGGACTCCAATCAACTCTATGGTCAGCTGGCAGAACCGCTGGCTTCACTCTTGGGATGGGAGAGCCAGAGAGAGCCGTGAAAGACAGTGGGAAGGGGGATCTCCCCTCCTGCTGCTTGTAAAAGTAATCCTGCGGCTAATTAGCTTCCGGCTGAAAAAACAAGCAGCTACCAGTATCATCCCGGTATGACCACTCAAAGTCCAGCAATGTACATCAAAGGTGATCAAGTCGATTACATGTTTGTAGGAGATCCTAACTGGAGGGGGGAGGGAGAGAGTGAGATGTACATTTCCATGGAGTGTCTGCTTTAGGGAAAAAGGGAGAGGAAAGGTACCTGTTACTTTGAAATTCGTTTTCACCATCTAAAGATCAATACTCATTTTTAACACTGGGCTTGGATGCTTTAGGGTTCATTGTTGATGAACATTTTCCATTTTAACTGCTAGCTGCCCACCCTCCGTCAAATGACGGCTGGGCAGTGCAGCTCTCGCTCTGGGACAATGTCATATGATGGCATCTGAGAGGGGGCACACAGCGTGCCATTCGTGGCCGTGCCATGACCCCGATCTCTTTAACCATGTAATTGGCTGTGTCCAATCACAGCCGGGCACATGTAAACAAGGCAATGCCGGTAATCAGCTCTCCTCGCCTCACACTGACAGAGTGTGAGGAGAGGAGAGCCAATCAGCGGCATCTCCTCACGGGGGGGGGGGGGGCATCTAGGGATGTAATCAGGGCACTGATCATCAGTGCCCTGATTACAATACATAAATACAGTGTCACAAAACAATGCCCACCAATGCCAGCATACAGTGCCCACCAGTGGCAGCAATCAGTGGCCACCATTGCCCACAAGTACCACCAATCAGGGCCCATTAGCGATGCCAATCAGTGCCACCTATCAGTGCTGCCCATCAATGCCCATCACTGCTGTCGATCAATGCCCATCAGTGTCTCCCATCAGTGCCACTCATCAATGCCCATCTGAACCGCCTAACTGTGCCACCTATCCATGCCCACCAGAGCTGCCTATCAGTGCCCACCAGTGCCACCTATTAGTGCCCACCAGTGCTGCCTATTAGTGCTCATCAGTGCCGCATATCAGTGCTACCTATCAGTCCCCGTAAGTGGGGCATATTAGTGCCTCCTCATCAGTGTCCATAAGTGGTGCCTTATCAGCGCTACCTAGGGATGAGCTTCGCGTTCGAGTCGAACATACATTCGACTCGAACATCGGCTGTTCGCCTGTTCGCGAATACCGAACATTATGGACCGTTCACACCAAATTCGTGTGGCGCTCACGGCCCACAATGCACTGCGCCATTGCAGTGCATTGCTGGCTCATGATTGGCCAAGCATGCACTGTGACCCCGCATGCTTGGCCAATCACAGCGCCGGCAGCGAAGAGAGCCATGATTGGCCACAGGCAGGGTGCCAATCAAAGCTCAGGCTGTGTAGTACACGCCCCACACTATATAAGGCCGCCAGCGTGGAGGCCTTGTGTAGTATGTTGGTGTCTGTAGGAGTTAGTGGGTGTTCTCTGTGTACCTTCAACACAGTATACACTGTTCGCTATCGGTCAATTTTGCATTCTTGCTCTTCTGTAATTGAGCTATTAGTTTGTGCCTGTTGTCTGCGTGCCCTGACCGCAGTATGCACCGTTATATCCACCTATATAGCTAGCTATATTGCTCTTTTGCAATAGAGCTTGCAGTCAGTTGTAGGAGATTGTGCGTGCTGTCTGCGTGCCCTAACCGCAGTATACACCGTTATATACCCCTATATAGCTAGCTATATTGCTCTTTTGTAATAGAGCTTGCAGTCAGTTGTAGGAGATTGTGCCTCTTGTCTGCGTGCCCTGACCGCAGTATACACCGTTATATCCACCTACATAGCTAGCTATATTGCTCTTTTGTAATAGAGCTTGCAGTCAGTTGTATGAGATTGTGCCTGTTGTCTGCGTGCTCTGACCACAGTATACACCGTTATATCCACCTACATAGCTAGCTATATTGCTCTTTTGCAATAGAGCTTGTAGTCAGTTGTAGGAGATTGTGCGTGCTGTCTGCGTGCCCTGACCGCAGTATACACCATTATATCCACCTATATAGCTAGCTATTTTGCTCTTTTGTAATAGAGCTTGCAGTCAGTTGTAGGAGATTGTGCCTGTTGTCTGCGTGCTCTGACCGCAGTATACACAGTTATATCCACCTATATAGCTAGCTATATTGCTCTTTTGTAATAGAGCTTGCAGTCAGTTGTAGGAGACTGTGCGTGCTGTCTGCGTGCCCTGACCACAGTATACACCGTCATATCCACCTAAATAGCTAGCTGTATTGCAAAAAACGCAAGCAGTTTGAAATGACTTTTTTTCCGTTAAATGTCATTTTGTGCAGGGACTGTTCTAAACACGGGAAACACATGGCACTTCACAGGCATACTATAGACACCCCCAGGCATGATATTTAAAGGGATATTTCACTTTTTTTTCACTTTAATCATCATTAAAATCAGTGCTCCCACCAAAACGGACATTTTTAAAAACATTTTAGGCATTGACCCATGTCCCCTGGGGCAGGAGCCAGGTCCCTAAACCCTTTTTAGGACAGTATCTTGCATATTAGCCATTAAAATTAGCACTTTTTGTTTCGAACGTTCGAGTCCCATAGACTTCAATGGGGTTCTAACGTTCGTACGAATTTGCGGTCTGTTAGAAAGTTCTGGTGCGAACCGAACCGGGGGGTGGGGGGGTGTTCGGCTCATCCCTAGTGCTACCTCATCAATGCCCACCAGTTTAGCCAATCAGTGGCCATCAGTGCTGCCTCATCAGCGCACATCAGTGAAGGTGAAAAAATACTTAATACTAAATTTACTGACAGAAAAATGTAAAAAACATTTTTTTTCAACATTTTTGGTCTTTTTTTTGTAAAAAATTAAAAAAAACAGCAGCCATTAAATATCACCAAAAAAAGCTCTGTTTGTGTGAAGAAAATGATAAAAAATTTGTTTGGGTATAGTGTTGCATGACCACGCAATTGTCATTAAAAGTGCCTCAGCGCTGAAAGCTGAAAAATGGTTTTGGCAAGTGGTTAAACAAATCCTGGCGTGTTCACATGGTAAATGTAGCTCTGACAAGAAAAGGATGTTTCTTGTCTGCAGTTCAAACACACTGCAATGGGTCATGCTGTGTCCAAAGAAATGCATTGCAGTGCAGATCGGGTCAAAGTCAGGCTCTGAACTGTGATGTCTACTGATCCTTTAAAGTCAATAGGATTTTACTGACCGGTATTTGACATGTGATTGTTCCAATCACATGTCAAATGCAGGAAAATAATACCTGTCAAGATGATCCCTTAAACTGGCCTGTATTAGGATATAGAGTAATGCGGTTATGCAAAAAAGATTTTATTACATATGTAACTTTTTAACTGAAACAGTGCATAGAAAATGCAAGCTTTACATCAAAAGAAAACGTTTTATAGATGACATAAAAGATATCTAAGATCATCCATTTCATATGCATGGTGTTTCTTTATAAAAGGTGTAAAAACCAAGGATGTATGCATGGCTAGGAAGTCTGCAATTCTTCTGTATAGTAGGTGCCCTGTGATTTCAGCATTGCGTGCAGAAGATGAAATATGGTGATAATTGCAGTATTGGCCTCAAATTAATGGAGGGAAGCTGTAGAGATGGTCAGAGGTTTCGAAGACACCATTAGTACTTAGGTCTTTGTGCTTGAAGTTTTTTCTTTGATTTATTTCAGGCTGTATAAGAGGTCAGAGTATTGTGTCTCTGCTTTATCGGTAGCCAAAAAGCAGCTACCATTTACAGTCATGAGGTTAAAATCAGTAATAGCGTTTTCTGTTATGAAATAATGTGAAATAGAAATGAGACATCAAACTAATACTCACTGTTAGTAAAATGATTTGTTGTGTACATTGCTCGCAAAAAGTATAAAGCGGTATTAAACCCAAAAGCAAACATTTATTATACAGCAGTGTTGGGTGAGTGGTTCGGACCAAGCATGAGATCGACCCGAACATCGCCCGTTTCCCCGTTCACTGCACAGTTCATTCTAAGCCCTAACTGAGCAAAGCTTTGCTCAATCATGGCATAGTGAATAGTTGGTTGTTAAAGAGCGAGCTGCTATGTCCTTAAAGCGGAGTTCTACCCATAAAATTTACTTTATTGCCGTCCGTTGTGATGGCAACCTGAGAAGTTTCCTGTGCTGGGAGGTGTGCTTACTGCGCATGCACGAGAACGGGTGGTGCATGCTGGTTATTCAGCAGCACCGTATCCCATAAGTTTATCCTTGTGGGCTTCGCCTGCCCACAAGCAAGATGGGAACGTCCAAACTGGGGGAACATAAGATTTGTTTTTTAATAAATTAAGAGCAATTGCGGCGCAATTTACCCGGCTATTGAGTGAAATATTAGTATACTATGATTAGAACAGATGTATTTAAAAAATATAAATAAATGCTATATGTCGTGGAACTTCGCTTTAACAACTGATGAGTCATGGACTGTCAATGGGCTTCCCCGCTGACAACTGAATAAAAAAAAACATTGATGGCAATAGAAAAATGTGAAAAAAAAAACGCCTTGGGGGTCCTCTCCCAATCCATACCCTGGCCCTGAGGGATCTGAAGCTGGTCCCGAGTTGGGGCTAAAAAAAATGCAACAACCAATTGCTAATTAGCAATACGGGGCCAGAGTCAAATCCCCACCCAGTGGCTCGAGCCAAATTAGGAAGTAAAGATTAGAGATAGCCAGGAAAGCAGCAACCAAATAGAAAAGCTGTAGGCATACTATCAATGATGATGATAACCCCACCCACTGGAATCTGACAGGCTGAAACGAAATCTCTTGAAAGTCATTGATTCTTTTTCTTCAACAGAAGAACAGTTCATTCATGTAGTATAATAAGGCTATTGCCACAGCACAGATGATAATAAGATAATCCAATCGAGGCACAGAAAGTATGCGAACTGAAGATGATGCTAAAATTTTATGCGGTAGTTTTGCATATTATTGATTTTCCTTTTCCAATATCAAAAACAATTTTGGCAATAATAAACTTGTTATTTAACTTCCCATATATGCAAGTCTCTTACGCTGAGGGATGTATAAATAACCTAACAATGCTATTTGCTGCTCGGCTGAAATGGGATATACTTGCAGAGCTGAAGTTGAATTCATAATGCTCTGCTTTGCCAATACATGTCATCCACAGTATATGAAACCACACAGAGGTACCTCACCTGGCTATGACTCTGTGCACGCTGGTTCCAGTATTGCCAGCAAACTTAATCCCAAGTCGCTTCATGTATACTCATGTGTATTCGCCGACAGGCTCGTAACCCAATGAGGGATCCTCGTCGCTGCACCGCAGTGTGGTGTCCAGGCGGAAATGACGTCAACGCGTTTCACAGTAAACAGTGTGTAGCTTCATCTGGATGTCAGTGCCCAAGTAAATGAGTATGGGGTACATTGTACCCCTTTTCATTCATCTAAAAAAAGTGTCAAAATGAAACAAGAACACACACATCATTTTATGAAAATTAATTTATTAAAAATAAAAAATAATGTCCCCCAATGTAGATTTATCAATTATCAGTGCAATCCCAACATTGCCCAATGCTGCCAATCTGTGCCCACCAGTGCTGTCAATTTGTGCCAATCAGTGCCCACCAGTGCTGCCAGCCAGTGCCCATCAGTGACTCCTCATCAGTGTCACCTATCAGTGCCACCTACCAGCGCCCATCAATGTCACCTATCAGTGCCCATCAGTGCCACCTATCAGTGTCCATCAGTGCCTCCTATCAGTGCAGCCTCATCAGTGCCTCCTCATCAGTACCCACCAGTACAGCCTCATCAGTGCCCATCAGTGCCACTTATCAGTACTCATCAATGCCCATCAGTCCCGCCTCATCAGTGCTATCTCATCAGTGCCCACCAGTGCAGTCTTATCAGTGCACATCAGCGAAAGAGAAAATGTACTTTTTTTTTCAAAATTTTCGGTCTTTATTAATTTATTTAGCAAACAAAAAAAAAATTCAGTGGTGATTAACCACTTCAATACCAGGCACTTACCCTCCTTCCTGCCCGAGCCAATTTTCAGCTTTCAGCGCTGTCACTTTTTAAATTACAATTGTGCGGTCATGCTACACTGTTCCCAAACAAAATTTATCATTTCGTTCCCACAAATAAGAGCTTTCTTTTGGTGGTAATTTATCCCCTCTGCGTTTGTTATTTTTTGCAAAACAAATAAACTTTTTTTGAAAAAAATTTAGTTTTTCTTTGTTTCTGTTATACAATTTTATAAAAAAATTAGTTTTCTCCTTCACTGATGGGCACTGATAAGCTGCACTGATGGACACTGATATGGTGGCACCGATGAAGTGGCACCAATGAGATGGCACTGATGATGGGCACTGATAGGCGGCACTGATGGGTGGTGCTGATATGGAGAACTGATGGTCATTGATAGGCAGCACTGATGGGCACTCATAGGTGGCACTGGTGAGGACTGAAAGGCTGCACTGATGGGTACTTATGGTTGGCACTGATAGCCGGCAGTGCTGGGCACTGATGAGCAATGATAGGCGTCCCTGTTGGGCACTGATGGATGGCACTGATAGATTGCACTGATAGGCATCACTGATGGCACTGGCAGGCATTATTAATGGGCACTGATTGCCAACTACCTGGGCACTGATTGCCATATCCTTGGTGGTCTAGGATGGCATACCTGTTGGGGTTTCTATTTGGAAATCTCTGGTGGTCCTGGGCGGGCATCAGCGGGGGGCTGTGCGATAAACAATCAGCACAGACCCCCCTTGTTAGGAGAGCTGCCAATCGGCTCTCCTTTACTCACGTCTGTCAGACGCAAGTGAAGAAAAGCCGATAAACGGCTCTTCCTGTTTACATCGTGATCAGCCTTGATTGGACACGGCTGATCACATGGTAAAAGGCCTCCATCAGAGGCTCTTTACTGAGATTGGTGATTCAGTGTGTCAGACTTACACACTAAACCACCGATCGCTGCACCGTGTGCCCCTATGGGTGTGCGACCGTGGCTTATCCTGCTGGACATCATATGCCGCCCAGTCAGGATAACTGAGCCAGTTCCCGGCCGTCATTTTGCTATCGGCTGGGTGGGAAGTGGTTAAATACCACCAAAAGAAAGTTCTATTTGTATGGAAAAAAAAACATTTCGTTTGTGTACAGTGTTGCATGACCACTGAATTGTCATTCAAAGTGTGACAGTGCAGAAAGCTGACGGAGCCTGCAGACCTGAAAGGAAGACGGGAGAAGATGGATGCGACCTCCAGAAGTGACAACGAGGGCTTTGTTTGCAGGTAAGTTTCACATAATGCGAAAGCAAAATTGTATTCAGAGCAGACTCAGAAAAGTAATGGAACAACTATACAACAGGTACTATGTATTGCCTGCTCTTGGCAGTACTGCTCTCTGTCATGATCTTCTGACCAAGTTGACCTGATTACAAACGCCAGTATTTAAAGCGGGGTTCCACCCTAAAGTGGAACTTCCGCTGATCGGAACCCTCCCCCCCTCCGGTGTCACAATTGGCACCTTTCAGGGGGGAGGGGGGTGGAGATACCTGTCAAAGACAGGTATTTACACCCACTTCTGGGCATAGACTCCCGTGGGAGTCTACGCCATTTCCTGTCCTGCCGCGCTGTCTGCTGGGACACACACGGGTCTCAGAGACAGCGCGGACAATTCCTATTGCGCTGCGCGACTCGCGCATGCGCAGTAGGGAACCGGGAAGTGAAGCCGATTCACTTCACTTCCTGATTCCCTCACCTAGAATGGTGGCGGCAGCAGCCGAGAGCCAAGCGATCGATCGGCCTCGGCTGCCGGCATTGCTGGACCCCGGGACAGGTGAGTGTCCATTTATTAAAAGTCAGCAGCTGTAGTATTTATAGCTGCTGGCTTTTAATATTTTTTTTGTAGGTGGAATCCCTCTTTAAGTCAATAATTGTGCAGGGCTATGTATGGCTCTCATAAAACTGTGCTTAGGTCTGGCTTTAGATAATTCAGACACAAACAAATAACTGTGGGAAGCAGGGAGAGTTATCATGCGTGTCCATACCCAATGTTCTGAGTTTGCCTTTGCAACATCAAACTGGGTTAAAAGTAAGAAAAGGTTACCACTCCAGGTGTATTCCTTTTTTATGCCTCCACTAAGGATCTAGTGATGGACCCAGGTGCACTGAATGAAGTACATGTAGGAGAAGATATATGGATGACTGCACTTCAATGCAAACTACCTTTATTAGATAATGTTTATAGCAAGAAGATAAAGCTGTGGAGCAGAGACAGCTGACACATTTTGTGTTTTCAAGCACCTGATAATAGCTACCCATCATGTCTCAGCCATGCCAATAAACATAGCTCCCAACTATCCCTGATTTCAAGGGACTGTTCCTGATTTGGAGCAATGTCCCTCTGTCCGACTTTCCTTCTCATTTGTCCCTCATTTTGATCGGCTCTATTTAGTTGTATATAAAATGCACTAAAATGCACTATTTTTCAAAAAGTGTTTCCCAGTGCTAAACCTTTCATCTGATTTCTAAACTGCTGTATTTGTACATTTTAAAAACCAATATGAAGGAATAGTAGTAGTAGTAAAAAAAAGCCCTTGTGAATTTAATTAACTTTTTTTTTGGTTAATTCTCCTTTAAGGGCGTGTTGCAGGGGGTGTGTCCTATGCCTACATACGTTTGATAGTAGGTGTCCCTCATTCCCATCTCAAAATGTTGAGAGGTATGCAATAAATAGAATAAATGAAATCCTTATGATCATATACAGCTGGGTATTAGTAACAGATAGCAAACCTTTGAACATTATCTAATAAGGGTAGTTTGCATCGGAGTGCCGTTGACCATAAATCTTCTCCTACATCATACTGGGATGGAGGGAAATGCAGCTAATTTACTTTACTTATGTCATGTTGTATTACCATGGTTATTTTAGTGTTTATAGCACAAATGTATTAAAAACAATGTTTACTTACCGACTGGAAGGAAGGATTCATTTTAGTAGCTGGGTGTCAGGGAGCTCACCGTGTGAATGCCCGTCCCCTTATAGCAGCAGTTCATCTTCGTTCTAGGCGCCATGCGCGGTGTCCCCGTGTCCCCGTCAGAGGCGTACGAGTTCCGGAACGAACGGACGCACGCTAATCCGAACACGTGGACGTACACCAATCCGAACACGCGGACGCACCCGCGCAAACTGAACGTATGCACGTACTTACGCACGAACGGCCACTTCCACCAATCCTGGCACACTTCTCCCTATATCAACGGGATCCTGGCCTGATACCAGTGCTGGATCGTCTTCAGCTACTCCTGAGACACCTGATCGTTGTTCCTGTGATCTTGTTCCTGTGACCTTGTTCCTGATACCCATTCCTTTGGATACTCCTTGTTACGATCACCTGGACTACCACTGACCTCGGCTTGGACTTACGACTTTGGCTTGCTTCCTGATTTTGTACCTCATTGCTAGCACATTACCAGACCCTTGCTCGTCCTTGACTACGCACCTGCCTCTCGTTCCTGTACCGCATTGCCTGCCAGTTGCCGACCTTGCTTGTTCCAGACGTGCAGTGTTTCCTGTATATCTGCTGAGCCTCAGCTGTCTACCTCCGTGATCAACCTACACCTCTTCCTCCATGAGGACCCGGCGTCTCCAGGTCTTCAACTTCCACCTGCAGGCACCTGTACCCTTTCACTGTCTTCACGCTCCCTGTTACCACCTCCAGGGGTGTGGAGACCGGAACCGTGCAAGAGGCCACCCTCAACAGTCTGACTCCGCTGTAAGGTACGTGACAGTACGATCCAGCCAGAAAAATGGAGTACGATAGGGGGGCAACAGATCTCCGCCCTTACCCAGGCAGTTCAGGGCCTGCAAGATGGTTATCACCAACTTGAGCAGAGAGTGGAGTCATAAACGCCAAGCACCGCTGCTTCCCAAGGGGCCACAGCATCCCAGTCCACCAGTCCGGCAACTTCAGCATGTGTACCTGCAGTAGTGGTGCCACCCCCGAGCCTTGAGTTCCCACTCCAGAGAGGTTTTCCGGAGACCGCAGCAAATTCTGTGCCTTCCGAAATGCATGCCAATTATATTTTCTGCTACAGCCTCGTACCTTCTCCTTGGAGAGCACAAAGGTGGGATTCATCGTTTCCTTGATTCAGGGGGAGCCCCAAACCTGGGCCTACCACCTATTAGAACAGGCCAGCCCTCTGCTTGATACTATGGACTCTTTCTTCAGGCGGTGGAGTTCTGATACTCAATGGAACGACACCGCCCTACGTTACCAGTTCCGCATTGGACTTTCCGAGCCACTAAAAGATGAGTTGGCCCGTATCGGAGTTCCCAGTTCTTTGGAGGACCTAATACAAGTATTAATTCAAATCGATCGCCGTCTCAGGGAACGGAGATCTGAGAGAATTGGCCAGATCCGTCCCACATGGATGTTACCTAAGGTCCCGAATCATCCTCCCATTCCCACACTGGCTACCACTTCCGAAGCTCCAGAGCCAAGGCAAATAGGATTGCTTCGTTCACCGTTATCTCCGGAAGAAAAGCAAAGCCGACGTCAGAACAATCTCTGTCTCTATTGTGGGGAAGCTGGTCATTATGCAAATACGTGTCCAAATAAGATCCATCTCTTGAACCCAATACATTACCTTTGACAAAATCAATTCATATTGCTGTTCCCCTTTCCTTACAGCTTCCAGAAGGAACACTCCAGGTTCAAGCTATAGTTGATTCTGGCGCCTGTAGCTGCTTCATCGATCATGCTCTCGTTCTGCAACACAATATTCCATTGATACCCAAGCAACGTCAACTCTCTATACGGTTAGCGGATGGATCAAACATCAGATCAGGCCCTATTACCCATGAGACTCAACCACTATCCGCCAACATTCTATCCGATCATCAAGAATTACTCCGCCTGGATGTCATTTCTTCACCAATATTCCCAATCATTTTGGGAATGCCCTGGTTACAAGCCCATAATCCCCAAATAAACTAGACTGGTGAGGTGGATTTTCAGTCCACTTACTGCCTCCAGAATTGCTTCAAGATCTCACACCATCTGGTCCCAGTCATTGCCTGTTCAGGCCCTACACCTGAAGCCCAGAGACTGGTCCCAACCACATATCATAGTTTCCTAGACGTTTTTGACAAACGAAAGGCGGATACTCTCCCTCCTCATCGGGTCTACGATTGCCCAATCAAATTATTTCCAGGAGCTGAAATTCCTTTCGGAAGGATATTTCCCTTATCGGAACCTGAACTTCTGGTCCTCAAAGAATATATCAATGAGAATCTCAAGAAAGGGTTTATCCGACATTCCTCTTCTCCAGCTGGTGCTGGAATATTCTTTGTTGAAAAGAAGGATCATTCGCTCCGCCCGTGTGTCGACTACAGGGATTTGAATAAGGTGACGATTAAAAATCGCTATCCCCTTCCATTGATTCTGGAATTATTCCAGAGACTTCGATCAGCGAAAATATTTACAAAGCTGGATTTACGAGGGGCCTATAATTTGATCAGAATCCGTGAAGGGGACGAATGAAAAACGGCTTTTCGGACACGATTTGGCCACTTTGAGTACCTGGTCATGCCATTCGAACTCTGCAATGCACCAGCTACTTTTCAGCATTTTGTTAATGATATTTTCAGGGACTTTTTGGATTTGTTCGTAATTGTTTATTTGGATGACATTTTGGTATTTTCAAACTCTCTAGAAACCCATCGTGACCATGTAAAACAGGTTCTTCTCAGACTAAGGCAAAACGGGCTCTATGCTAAAGCCGAGAAGTGTGAGTTCGAACGTCAGACCATTCACTTCCTCGGCCTGGTGATATCAACTGAGGGAGTAGAAATGGATCCTCAGAAGGTTTCTGCCATTCTGTCCTGGCCACCTCCAACTGACAAGAAAGGGGTGCAACGCTTCATTGGATTCTCCAATTTCTATAAGAAATTTATCAGAAACTTTTCCAGTGTTATAGCGCCTATCACACAACCCACCAGCAAACAAAACCGGTTTCAATGGACTGTTGCAGCTCAAGCTGCATTCGATAAACTGAAAGGACTATTCACATCTGCCCCAATACTTAAACATCCTGACCCTGCTCTACCTTACACTCTGGAAGTGGATGCTTCAGAGAATGCTGTAGGCGCCATTCTGTCCCAACGCCAAGGGCCTAAGTCATTAATGCACCCTGTAGCTTTATTTTCCAAAAAACTAGGTGCGTCGGAAAAGAACTATGATGTGGGAGATCGGGAACTTCTGGCAATCAAATCGGCCTTAGAAGAATGGCGGTATCTCCTGGAGGGGGCAACACATCCAATATTGATCTACACAGATCATAAGAATCTGGAATACCTCACAACGGCCAAACGCCTCAGGCCTCGGCAAGCGAGATAGGCTCTTTTCTTCTCCTGCTTTAGTTTCCATATAACCTACAGACCAGGATCCAAGAACAGTAAACCTGATGCATTATCCCGTATGTTCACAGAAACTGAAGCCTCATCCCCTCCAGACACTATTCTGCAAGCTGGAAACTTTTTACTAACACAAACTAGTTTTCTATCACAGGTTCGTCAGTCGTCCCGAGGAGAATCAGTCTCTCCAGATACTAACCTCCAAGAGAAAGATAGTCTCCTCTGGCAAGGAGATAAACTATTCATCCCTCAAAATCTCTGCACTTCTGTTCTACAGGCTTGTCATGACTATCCCCTGGCAGGTCACTTTGGGGGTCACAAGACTATGAATTTAGTTCAAAGACACTTCTGGTGGCCAAATCTTGCAAAGGACTGTAGGAACTATGTCAGCTCTTGTCCAACCTGCCTCCGGAATAAAAGTAGCAAAAATAAAGCATGGGGATCGTTGAGACCATTACCCATCCCTGAAAGACCATGGGATAAAATCGCAATGGACTTTATTGTTGAGCTCCCTCCATCTGAAGGATTCTCCTCTATCTTTGTGGGGGTGGATCGTTTTTCCAAAATGGCACACTTCATTCCCATGAAGGGAACTCCATCTGCAACTGAGACAGCCAGAATATTCATTAAAGAAATTGTTAGGCTCCATGGAATTCCCAGTAATATTGTCTCTGACCGTGGAGTCCAGTTCACGTCAAAATTCTGGAAGTCATTGTGTGAAGCTCTGGGTATCAAACTACATTTTTCTTCAGCCTATCATCCCCAAACAAACGGGCAGACCGAACGTACTAATCAGACGTTGGAGCAGTACTTATGTTGTTTCACTTCCTTTTCCCAGGAGGATTGGGCCTCAATATTACCCTTGGCAGAATTTGCATTCAATAATTCTACTCACTCTGCCACAAACCAGTCACCATTCTATTCTAATTATGGTTTTCATCCTTCTTTTCTGCCAACATCTATACTGGATTTTCCTGTACCAGCCGTCCAGGATAGGCTAAATTTCTTTATTACCAACAATCAGGTACTTAAAGAAACCATTTCCAAAGCACTGGAAGACAATAAAAGATTTTTCGACAAGAAAAGAAGGGGGGGAGTTGGACTTAAGGGTCGGTGTTCGTGCATGGCTTTCAACCGCAAACCTGAAACTGGCATGTCCCTCTAAAAAATTGGGACCCAGATATTTGGGACCTTTTCCAATCAAAAAGAAAATTAATTCAGTGGCCTATGAACTTGAACTTCCCGTCTCATTCAAAATCCATCCTGTATTCCATACTTCTCTTCTTAAGCCTGATGTACCCAATTCCTTTCCAGATCGGGAGTTAGGCCCTCCAGAAGCTATATTGATAGATGGGGAGGAGGAGTTCGAGATCGAAGCCATTTTGGACTACAGGAAACGTCAAGGACAATCCGAACACGCGGACGCACCCGCGCAAACTGAACGTATGTACGTACTCACGCACGGACGGCCACTTCCACCAATCCTGGCACACTTCTCTATATAAACGGGATCCTGGCCTGATACCAGTGCTGGATCATCTTCAGCTACTCCTGAGACACCTGATCGTTGTTCCTGTGATCTTGTTCCTGTGACCTTGTTCCTGATACCCATTCCTTTGGATACTCCTTGTTACGATCACCTGGACTACCACTGACTTCGGCTTGGACTTACGACTTTGGCTAGCTTCCTGATTTTGTACCTCATTGCTAGCACGTTACCAGACCCTTGCTCGTCCTTGACTATGCACCTGCCTCTCGTTCCTGTACCGCATTGCCTGCCAGTTGCCAACCTTGCTTGTTCCAGACGTGCAGTGTTTCCTGTATACCTGCTGAGCCTCCGCTGTCTACCTCCGTGATCAACCTACACCTCTTCCTCCGTGAGGACCCAGCGTCTCCAGGTCTTCAACTTCCACCTGCAGGCACCTGCACCCTTTCGCTGTCTTCACGCTCCCTGTTACCACCTCCAGGGGTGTGAAGACCGGAACCATGCAAAAGGCCACCCTCAACAGTCTCAACAGTCTGACTCCGCTGTAAGGTACGTGGCACTGGGATTTCTCTATTTAAATGTTAATTCTTTTTCTATACCAAATGGTAAAAGGGATTGTTAAACAGGAAGTTGTCAGAAAATACAGGGAGAGAGGAAATGAGATTACAGAGCCATGTGCTCACACGGGGCAAGAGCCTGGCAGGAAGACACAAAGAGGTGAAATCTGGCCAAGCTGGACCAGCTATGGCCATTCTCCCCTGAGCAACCAAATCATCCAGAAGCATGCATCAGAAGAGATTGTCCCTCCTTTTGAAGCAAGTAACAATTAATTGTGTATATTGTTGTTATGTGCTTAAACGAGGGTAAATAGACAAGGTTGATTGCTTATGTGAGCATGTGTATAGATTAGTGATTCTCAACCAGGGTTCGGTGGAACCCTAGGGTTTCTCCAGAGGTTGCTAGGGGTTCCTTCAGCATTGGGCAATTTCTGCCTCTCCTATAAGTTTCCACTGACACCATTGATCTTTTTAGCTATCTGTAAGGAGGTAATTCTTCCCAATGACCACAAGTGTAAGGACCATTCTTCTCACTGACCAATACACTAATGTATCATGAGTTGTAGAGTTCTAATTTTTAGTAGGGGTTCCTCTGTGTTGAAAAGGTTGAGAAAGGCTGGTACAGATAGATGTACTTTTTTTCCTTTGAACCTAACCTTACTTTTTTTTAATCTATATTCCAGAAAAGATACTATTTTTATACAATATTTTGTGTAAATGGCTATACTTCCTTGAATATTACAACCCAAGACATATATTTAACTGCAGTAAAACAAATGCGTGGGTGACTCTTTTCAAGGCAAACAATCGTGTTTTTTCATGGTATGCTGTTACTAAATTATTGTAAAACTTGCTGTGCCATATCTGTATGACCAAATGTTATATACATACTGAATGTGCTACCCTCTATTAGCTATCTGTTTGTCCAACAGTTACAACAGTAACCTAACCTTGCAGAAAGGCTGTTATAAAAATAATTGGTTTTGAAGAGTAGCAAAAAAAATAGCAAAAATCATATAAAACATAATTTAGATTCAACCCAGCCCCCTTGATATAATGAACATATATTAATGCTGATTTTTTTTCTTTTTTATTAGTTGAACTAGATGGACTTGTGTCTTTTTCAACTTGAATAACTATGTATCTATGAAACGATGTTGAACAAATGCCAGTACTAAACCAATGCACCATGCAAAAACAACTTTATTTATACAAAATTGTTCTTAGACAAACAATACCTAATAAAATCACAATTATAAACCCACCTATCCTTTTTGAATGACCTTGTATAAAATGTTATACATATAACCAATATGTGTACATATACATGTGTAGAGGTTAGGAAGGACTCAGGAATGGCTTCAACTTAGGGAGTCATATGACTTATATATACATTTTTAAAGACGAATTCCAGCTTTTCCTCCCCAAAACAACAGATGCATTGTGCATGTAAATGTACAAACCCAGTGTCAGTTTATGTGCAACTTACCTTATTTTGCTGTATACAGCAGGTTTCTGTGTGTGTGATGTCACTCATCTTCCTGGCTGAATTTCAAAGTTCTCTGACTTCCTGTTTCTTTCCTTTTCCAGCCCCGATACTACATGTCCCATGACCCTTTTAGCCTCTGTATTTTCTGGGCTGACTAAGGGAGTCACTTCTAATAGTTCTGGGAGTCTATGTGGGTGGGTTATAGGGCTACTGTGGGTGTTTCGGGGCATTCCTCTTCCTGTAGCATGCCAAAGAATAACAGCTTAAGACCCCTTTCACACCACACTGCCAATAATATAATTCACACAGAATGCATATGTACTGAAAAATATAGCTTCCCCATGTACACATGCAGTTAGTCAACTTCAAATTAAGATGAACACATTCACATTCAGTATATATCTAAAAATATAGATTCCCTTTAAAGTTAAGCTCATCTTGTTCCTGAGAGGGACTAGTGTGGAGCTGTAAGGGCGCAGCAGAGGGTTATTTGATGCAGTCAGATAATCCATACAAAATGTTGTTTTATTTACTTGTACTTATCTCAGTCACTGGGGAAAAGCACAGTTTTCAGAAAACAGCCTTGGCTCTGGATTTCTACAGCCTAATAAAACAGCATTAAGATTATAAAATGAGAACCAAAAACCAGAAAAGTTATAAGTTTGATTTTCTAATGCTGTAAAGAACTTTTCTTCTCCAATTCTCTTAACTAGAGATAAGTATTAATTTATTAAATATATTGTTAGTATATAGAGCATATAGCATACAAAGTGGTGACACCTTATTACAATTTACTATAGAAAGGCTCTACATTCTCCAGCAGCTACTTTCGTTCTTTGTGTAGTGAGAAGAAAATATAATAAAGTTGGATCAGGTACAGCAGACATAGAATTTGCCATTAAAATTCCTTCTTTAGAAACCCAGTAAGCTTCAGTAAGCATACATGTTTAACTACTCCAATGCCCCTACTATCCCATTTCATCTCTGGATTGGTTGATAAGGCTTTCCACAGTTTTGGGATCATAGGGTGGGGCAGAGAGTAGAAGCTGGGTTCTGCTTCAGGAAGTAAAGGAGAGATAGGGAAGTTGGCGTGCCCTGGGCACTTATTGTAATTATAGGAACACGTTAAACGAAAATGATAGTATATTTTATTGTGCAAGCATTTTGGGCTATTATTGCAGTTTACTTATTAAAATATTTTTCTGGATTTTCACATTCTTGCTTTGCCATATTTTAGTTATTTTACTAAATGTAGAAACATCTGCATCAGTCGCCGGAGGAAGCTTAGTTTAGTATCTGCAATATTTTTGCCTCTCTGCCTAACAGAAAGCAAATTGTTTTCAGTCAGCCAACTCATAGGTGTTGATTTACTATAGGCAAACTGGCTACAGGCATACCCCACTTTTAAGTACGCAATGGGGTTTATTTACTAAAGCTAGAAAGTGCAAAATCAGGCTCACTTCTGCATAGAAATCAATGAGCTTCTAACCCCAGCTTGTTCAATTAAACTTTGGTAATAAAACCTGGAAGCTCGTTGGTTTCTGTGCAGAAGTGAGCCTGATTCTTCACTTTCCAGCTTTAGTAAATAAACCCCATTGTGTACTTATGCCTGTTTTTCAAGTCTTTGACCCTGTTAATATAATGGTGGTCATAAATCAACTGAATACCTAATAAGGCACTTGGGTGAGGATTTTGAAGAATTGTGAATATCAGGCGAGAAAAGTGTATGGCTTTTTCTGATCTGTTAAGCCGCGTACACACAATCAAACAATCCGGTGGAAAAGTCCGGCGGACTCAAGTCCGCTGGACAATCTGCCCGTGTGTGGGCTCCGGCTGACTTTTTTTACCCAAAAGTCTGGCGGACTAAGATTGTAGTTTTGCACATCAATCTGTCTGCCGGACTCGCATTTCGGCGGACAATCCAGCCGTGTGTGTGCTAGTCCGGTGGACAATACGGATGTGTGTGTGCTAGTCCGCCGTACTTTTGAAATGAATGGACTTTTCCCGCCCGGAGAAAAGTCCGCTAATTTTGAGCATGGCTCCAGGTAGCCGGGACCAGCGAAGGAGGCGTCGCTGGCCCCGTCACCTGGTATGGAGTTAAAAAGGAATCCCTACGCCTGGCGTGGGGGGTCCCCCCAGGTCCATATAAGACCCTTAACTGAGCACGCTACCCGGCCGGCCAGGAAAGGAGGTGGGGACGAGCGAGCTCCCCCTTAACCATACCAGGCCGCGCGGCCCCCCCACCCCAAAGCACCTTGTCCCCATGTTGATGAGGACAAGGGCTTCTTCCCGACAACCCTGGCCTTTGGTTGTCGGGGTCTGTGGGCGGGGGGCTTATCGAAATCCGTGAGCCCCCTTTAATAAGGGCGTCCCAGGATCCCGGCCTCACCCTATCTGAATGAGTATGGGGTACAATGTACCCCTACCCATTCACCTGTGAAAAAAATGTAAAAAAAACAACACACAAGGGTTAAAATAGTTTATTGCATAGCTCCGGGGGTCTTCTTCTGTCTTCGGGGGTCTTCTCGCCGGACTCCTCCGCTATCTTCTATTAGCTCTTCTACTAGCGAAGGAGTCCGGCTTTCTTCTTCGCCGCTGCCCTCTTCTTCCGACTTCGGGGGTCTTGTCCCCCTCTTCAGGGGTCTTGTCCCCCTCTTTGGTTCTTCTGTCGCCGCTGTCTTCTGGCCTTCTGTTCTTCTGTTCTTCTCTTCTTCAGCTGTTGCCTTGTCGCTGTCTCTGGTCACAATGACAGGGACCGTGTGTGTGGGCGAGTCCGTTCATTTCAAAAGTACGGTGGATAGTCTGGCGAGACGGCGGATAGTCCGGCAGACTTAGTCCGCTGGACCTAGTCTGCCACAAAAGTGCCTTGTGTGGGCAGGTAGCTCGTTCAGAAAGTCCGCCGGACAGTCCGGCGGTTTGTCCGCCAGACTAAGTCCGCCGGATAGTGTGTACGCGGCATTTAGTGTGCTTCACTTTGTCAGACAGCTTCTATTTATGTGATTTCTTGATTCAACAGGTCTGGCAGTAATCAGGCCTGGGTGTGACAAACTGCATCTTGGATTTATTTGGGTTATTTTTGTGTAATATTAAAATTTGTTTGATGATCTGAATCATTTAAGTGTGAGAAATATGCAAAAAATTAAAAATCAGTGAATACTTTTTTACACAACTGTAATATAATACTGAATATTATTATAGATGATATCCTACTGAAACTTTTATAAAGTAAGTGTCTTAACTTTTTTCCTGGTATTTTGATTAATCATTGTATAAGAAATATGCAGGCTTTCAAGTCATACCAGTTACCTAAATGAATCAGATTAAAGGCTTGACTTCAGTGGAAAATTCATCTAACAACTTCACTGCATGTGGAGAACAAAAGAAATATGACTGCAAACATTTGTAAGTCTTGAACTACTATAAGTATCTACATACCTCAAATGAGCAGTATTATTAAACAAGCAAAAGCTTAACGCAGACCTTCACATCAAAAGCCTCCATTCTCTCCTAGGTGACATATACTTTGCTCCTGCAGCCTCCTGCCATATCCAACTTAGATATCTCAGAAGGCACCTGTTTCTAAACAGTGGCTGGAGGATGGACCTTGGCAGTGCATCAGCAAGGACATGGCTGTAAGAACTCGTAAGAGACAGCTGGTACCCTATGACGTAAAAAAATAAAAATATGGGGGCATTGGGACTGGCATGCAAATTACAACAGGACAGAAGTGTGAGTATGTTGACTGAATACAACCCTGCATGAAACAAAGATATTTGGTTGTGTATTTGCAATTGTGGTGGTTTATTTTGTTTGATTTGTTGTGAGATTTATTGGAACTCTAGGGTAAAAAGGTGAGACTCATTTAGTCTAGTTATGTATTCAATAAAAATAAATAAATGTATTTTTAAATACCAAAATGCTAGCATACATACCTGAGTTATATCACAAAATTGGCATTCAATTAAAGTGAAACTTTAAAAAAAAAAACAAGGGCAGGGGGCACATTTCCATTGAAAATATAAAAGGGTACTTTTCCACTGAACACCAATGAAAGTGTGTACTTCTCTGTTGGCTACTAATGTCAGGTGGTACTACAATAACTAAAAATGTCAGAGGAAACACACTGGACATTTTGTTAATTGTGCATGATAAAATGTACAGCCTTGTCTTGTTATGTTTACCATATTTGACAAAAAAACAACAACATTTGAATAGACATGTGTAGCGCTCATCCCCTGAAGGAGCCGCTGAGAATATGTACCAGATCCTTCCAAATAACAGAACAGAGGCTGCCAGTCACACAAACACAGTCTCACACACACACTACCAATTAATACTGAATTTAGGAGATGCCTTTTTTAGACATGTGCAGACTGAAATATTTTGTTTCGGAATTTTTTTTTTTTTGCCCTTAATATCCATACCAGACCCGAAGGGCCTGGTATGCTCTTGAACGGGAACCCATGCCGGTTTTGTTTTTTTACATTAAAGTTGTGTTGTAAGTCTTGCTGTGATTCACACTCAATTTGTGTCCAAGTTGCCTTGCCTCCCAAAGTCGTGCTGGAAGTCGTGTTGCCCCTGTGTGAATGAATGGACTGTTAAGATACAAGTTCAATAGACACAGATTATTATTGTTAGAGTCACGTCAAATCTCCTATCTGTGTCGAACTGTGTCAAAACGAAAACGAAAATAAAGCATTTATTTATGTCGGATCTTTCGTTTTTCGGATTCTGTGCTTTCGTTATTATTTTTTTAGATTTGACTGGACCCGGGGGAACATTTTTCTTGGTGCCCCCCTCCCCCCATGCAGTTCGCTCTCCACCTTCTCTGAGACATACAATAAATAGCAGCTAGACTTAAAATCAGTTTACTGTATCAGATCGGGCAGCGATTGCGATTGGTTACCAGAGGTTACAGCATATAATTACTGCTTAGAAGAAGCAGACTAGCCCTTATAAGTCACCTGGTGCAGATTGACTCACATGGTGGTTCCAGCCCTCTATCTGCACACTTTGTGGATCACTCAACACTGAAGTGTTTATTAGGTAATTTGATCTTCACTTTTTCACTATTTGATTTATGCTGCACTTCTATTTTATTCCATCTAATCTCTTTGGTTGATATGATTTCTTAAAATATTCTATGTATTTCACTTTTCTAATCATTCCAACTTTCTACTCTCACTAAGTTAACCTTACCTATGCACTCATTAGCATCTCATTATCCTATCCTTTACCAAGTTTAGAACAGATGACCTATTGTACCACATAATATGATCTTCCAACCTTTTTTACAACCTTTCTTTTATTTTTAGCACATATGGTCACTGCTGACCATTATTAATTTTTGGAATTTCCTTTTTTGGAAACCATCCCTGTCCAGTCCTGGTCTGCCTTAACCACCTCAGCTCCCACCAGTTATACCCATATGGGGTCATTCTGATTCATTTTGGCACATTGCTACTGCATAGATACAGATAATGTAAGTACTCTTGAGAGTGGTTTTGGGGGGTTTATCCTAGCCAATATTACTTCTAATTACTTTATTTTAAACTCTGCTTTCCGTGACAGGGTCAGACCTTACAGATATTCTTATTATTATACTACAGCATTCAGTTTTCCACGTGCATGCTCCTGAAGAGTGGATGAATCCACGAAATGCATAGAGCTACTATATGCCATGTTTTATGCCAACTATATGTTTTACTTACTTAATGATCACTTGTAATGTGATTTGTATTTTTAGTGGTCAATTGTTATTGCTGTATGTCTATCCATTGTATGGAATATATTGGTCTTCTTGGTGTACTCATGACTATCCTCATGCAACTTACCATTGATTTTCCAATAAATTTAAATGTTTTACACCTGCCTGCTTCATTTAAAGTCCCAACCTTCAGTCATCCTGATTGCATCATTACTGCTTACTGACTGGTTGCTAGAGGTTACAGCACACATTACGGCTCACTGATTAGTTGCTAGAGGTTACAGCACATGAGTTCTGCTTGTTGCTAGAGATTACTGTACAGTAATACTGCTCACTGGTTTCTATAGGTTACAGCACATCTTCTCCTCACTGCAGGGGGGCATGATATATATGAATGTCACCTTTATTTACATATCAATGCCACCGGCCTCAGCTATTTAAATATGAATGCCGCTGCTATTTACATATGAATGAAGGTTATTTACATGTAAACACTGTCTGCAAGAGAGTCATCCGTACACAACAATAGGGCAGAGCTGGGCAGTATTAGTAGCAGAACTTCACACTGAGATATCGGGACACAGCACATGACTAAGACTTCAAAGGACAAGGGAATTTAAACTGGAATGGTTGGCAAGTAAGAGGCAGCTGCTCTGGGCCCCACAAAAATGACAGGGCCCAGGGCAGCTGCCCCTTTTGGTAAGAGTACCTTATTGAGTGTTTTAAGCATTGATCTTCGTGTCACAAGCTTTACATCCTTGTGCAGTCGCCATCTCCGAGACATTACGGTTGATCTCGATTCGGATTTTAATCCTCAAGACAGACTTGTATTTACCAGTTTCACATTGGTCACTGGACTTTCACTTGCATATTGCACACTATTGTTCACTTTGTGATTTTGATTCATTTTTCACAAGGCTATTATTAGCCTTAGCGCTACACTAATTTGGTTAGTAACTGAAGTTAGAAGCTGATTGGCTACCATGCACAGTTGCTCCAGATTTTGCACGCTCCAATTTTAGTAAATCAACCCCTTTTTGTCTAAAATTTGGTCCTGAAATAACAGGGCTTGCACAACTTTACACTTGAGCAGTCTTGATTTTCCTCCACCCAAACCTAATGTATTTGATAGAAATGGAGTTTTGACAACTGTTCTTTTATTTCATCAATTTACCAGCTAAGAGTTAGCATAGAGAGATAAAAACCTAACTCTGCTGTTATACAAAGTTTTTTGAATATGAAGTTTCTTAGTAGGTCTGTATTCACAAAGAGCATAAGTTGAAATTGGATAAGAACACAGAAAGGCACTTAATTAACAGGAAGTGTGGAGAGCCTTGGTTATGAGGGAAGGCTTGTTAGGCTTGCTTTATTTACTTGTGAGAAGAAGAGATGCTTAAAGGGGTCATATAAAAAATTCAACAACCAGCTGTTTGCTTTCAGGTTACTGCAAAAGACCCAAGGGCACCATTAAAGTTATAAAGTAATGGTTTGATCTCCAACTGTGGAAACGTATTAGCATAGAGCTATGGAAAAGAAATCAGCCAAAACTGTATTGGATGAATAAAGCTAGTATAGCTAGAATCACAAGACACAAATAGTTACTTAGACCTAGAAAGCACATACTAACATAATAACCCAGGGATTGGTCCAACTGCCATTAGGATTGTAAAAAGGCGAAGGTAGCTTTTTACATGCATTCATGGCAAGAGGGGCTTGAAGGACTGCCCCTTGTCATGTGTATCAATTAAAGCATGTGATTGTCGGAGGAAATAGAGGCTTAATTCGAAAATTCAGAAATTCGGAAATGAGAAAATCCGAAAATTCGAACGAACGAAAAGCCGAAAAAACAAACAAACTAACTATTAATAACTAACTAACTATTAAATTATAGGTATTGGAATTTCCTTTTAATTTTGGCTGTTAGTGAACACAAATGTATCTGATGTTACCAATTATCCAAAATAATGAATTCAGCATCTAAATGAATGTAATGTTACAAATAATAATAATGAATAATAATAATACAAAGTTTTTATTATTATTTATTATTATTAATTTGTTATGTTCCATTCATTTAGATGCAACATTTGTTATTTTGGATAATTTGTAACTTTGGGTAAATTCATATTCATTATGTTGACTAACAGCCAAATTTGATAGGAAATTTCAATACCTATAATTTAATAGTTAATAATAGTTATTATTAGTTAGTTATTATTTCAAATTTTCAAATTTTCGGATTATCAAATTTTTTGATTTTTGTTCTTTTTTTCAGATTTTCGTTCTTTTGAATTGTCAGACTTTCGTTCTTATTTTTGGATTTTGGAATTTACGAATTTTCTAATTTTAGGATTTTTGAGTTTTCGAATAACCACATTTTCAAATTTTAGATTTTTGGATTTTTGAATTTTTGAATTTCGCACACTTTAAATTTCCTAATTTTAGATTTTTGAATTTCTGAATTTTTGTTAAATGGGTTTTCGTTAATGCAAATATTTCCAAATTGATGAATTTGTCAAATTTAGTCTAAAAATTAATTCGGAACGAAACGAATTGCACATATCTAATATACAATAAAGTATAGTGAGAAGCCCAATTGAACTTCCAGTTTAAATTGGCTAATTACATTGCAGGCGCATCAAAACAAAAGGTGCTCAATGTCTTACTGTTTGTTTTCTTTCTAAAGCAGCCACAGCCTAAGGAGAAAAACCTATCATGTACTAGTAGCTTGGCCATCACGAGTGAGATGTGTAGCTCTGCAGGGAAGCTTAATTTCCATGCTGATTGGAGAGCTCTGGCTCTGACTCAGAAGAGAGGCATGTCAGACCTCTGCAGAGATTACTGAAGTAGGGTCTCACTGTGTAGCTGCTGGCAGGGAGATCATTTTTATTTTTATGCAGACTGTATTTTAGAAAGGGAAAAAAAAAACTGTAAGAATTTGTATGGCTTTTAACCACTTCAGTCGCGGAAGAATTGGCTGCTCAATGACCAGGCCATTTTTTGCGATTCGGCACTGTGTCGCTTTAACTGACAATTGCATGGTCATGCGACATTGTACTCAAACAAAATTGATGCCCTTTTTTTTCCCACAAATAGAGCTTTCTTTTGGTTCTATTTGATCATCTCTGCGGTTTTTATTTTTTAGCGTTATAAACAAAAAAAGAGTAACAATTTGGAAAAAAACACAATATATTGTACTTTTTGCTGTAATAAATAGCCCCAATTTATTTTTTAAAAAAAGCTATTTTTTTCCTCAGTTTAGGCCAATACGTATTCTACATACTTTTGGTAAAAAAAATCACAAAAATTGTATATTAATTGGTTTGCGCAAAAGTTATAGCGTCTACAAAATAGGGGATAGATTTATGGCATTTTTATTATTATACTTTTTTTTACTAGTCATGGTGGCGATCTGCGATTGCGACATAATGGAAGACACATTGGACACTTTTGACACATTTTTGTGTCGATTGACAATTATACAGCGATCAGTGCTATAAAATTGCACTGATTACTGTTTAAATGTCGCTGGCAGGGAACGGGTTAACGCTAGGGGGCAATCCCTGTGTGTGTGTTCTAACTGTGGGGGATGGGACTGACTATAGGAGATGAGAGCTCATGGTTCCCGAGCTCGTAGGAACTCAGAATCTCTCTCTCCTCTCCTCACAGAACTGGGATGTGTGTGTTTACACACATATTTTCCTGTTCTGCCACTCGTGCCCACGATCACTTGTGGCTGGTGGTCATCGTGACCGCTGGTCATGAGCATCGGCACCCCTATTGTGCAGTGGGCACGCACATACCTCCTATCCCGCTTAAAGGGACCGACATATAGCTAGGACGGTTTGTGGGATTGTGTCGACCTGCCGCAGTATAATGACGGTGGCTGGTCGGCAAGTAGTTAATTTGATGCACTTGGAATGTATTTAACTTTTTTAAACTGAAGGTTCAGACAGGGTTCTGTCCCACTTATATGTATTTTTTCTGCATTGTATTGAAATGCATCAAGTTACTTTTGTTTTGAGGTATGCTCACATCTATTGACTAGGGATGAGCCGAACACCCCCCGGTTCGGTTAACACCAGAACTTTCGAACGGACCCCAAATTCGAACAAACTTTAGAACCCCATTGAAGTCTATGGGACTCGAACGTTCGAAATTAAAAGTGCTAATTTTAACGGCTAATATGCAAGATACTGTCCTAAAAAGGGTTTGGGGACCTGGCTCCTGCCCCAGGGGACATGGGTCAATGCCTAAAATGTTTTTAAAAATGGCCGTTTTGGCGGGAGCACTGATTTTAATGATGATTAAAGTGAAAAAAAGTGAAATATTCCTTTAAATATGGTGCCTGGGGGGTGTCTGTAGTATGCCTGTGAAGTGCCACGTGTTTCCCGTGTTTAGAACAGTCCCTGCACAAAATGACATTAAACAGAAATAACATCATTGAAAACTGCTTGCGGTTTTAATGTTATATCTGGTTCCTGCAATATGGTTGAAAACCATTGAGAAAAATGGCATGGGTAGCCCTTCCTGCCCATTACCAGCCCCTTTGGGTCTTGTACACATATCAAGGGGAACCCTGTACCCCTATTAAAAAAAGGAAATGCGTGTGGCCCCCAGGCCCTATATACTCAGAACAGCAGTATACAGGCGGTGCAAACAAGACAGGGACTGTGTAGGTTTGTTGTGTTAAGTTGAATCTGTTTGTAATTTTCAACTGGTACATTTTTAAAGTGTAGCTCCAGTCAAAAAAAACTATTTTTAAGCTTTTTGGAAAACATAGGGAAGGGTTATCACCCCTGTATAATTTGTTTTGTCATCCATCTTTTTTCATCTCACTTGCTGTTGTCTCCTTCCGTTTGCAAGTAGGAGATGTTTGTAAGTTGGATGTTTGAAAGTAGGGGCCTGCCCTATATGCTCTGCAGAAATGGCGGAACAAGGTGTTAGTTTTGCCACAACATTGTAAGCCCTCAAAGTGACTCTTGCTGGGCGCTGGAGCGCCCTGCTGTGAACGATTATATCAAGAATTGTAATTACATGCCATTGTTGAACAGTGGTAGAAAAATTGACCTTTGATGGTTGTGGTGCTGGTGCCACAACACTATAAGTCCTCACAGTTACTCTGGGTGGGCACAGGAATGGGCCCTCCTGTGAAATATTATATCAAGAATTGTAATTACATGTCCCTGTTAAACAGGGGCAGAAAAATTGGGCCTTAGGCACTGGTGCTGGTGCCACGACACTGCAACCTCTCCCATATACTCTAGTTTTATTGGAGGAATTAGCCCTGCTGCAAAGCATTGCATCAAAAATTGTACTTAAATGCCCCTGTTAAACAGGGGCAGAAAAATTGGGCCTTAGGCACTGGTGCTGGTGCCACCACACTGCAACCTCTCCCATATACTCTAGTTTTATTGCAGGAATTAGCCCTGCTGCAAAGCATTGCATCAAAAATTGTACTTAAACGCCCCTGTTAAACAGGGGCAGAAAAATTGGGCTGATGGCATCACCCAGAACCAGAAATGTTCTTCCAACATATCAGCGGAGGAGGAAGAGGATAGACAATCAACATAACAGGACAGTCACTCAGCATCAGCATAGGCAGTCTTGAAGGGATGTGATATTTCAAAAAAATTATTCGGTTACATCAGCTTCAGGTGCTTGGTAGCTGTGGGTGATCCAAGACTGATTCATCTTGATGAAGGTCAGTCGATCAACTGATTCGGTGGACAGGCGCATCCTGTGATCGGTAACAAAGCCACCAGCAGCACTGAAGGTGCGTTCCGAAAGAATGCTGGATGCAGGACAGGCCAGTAGCTCAATTGCATACTGTGCAAGCTCTGGCCAGTGATCCATCCTCAAGACCCAGTAAGCCAGAGGATTTTCGGTGGGAATGGTGTCCACGTCTGACCTTGCCCCTAGGTATTCCTGCACCATGTAAATCAGACGCTGGCGATGGTTGCTGGAACCGATCATACCTTGGGGCTGCGGACTAAAAAATTGTCTGAAAGCATCAGTCAGACGGCCACCTTCTTCACCGCTCCTTCTGACCGATGCCTCAGCAACACGTTGTCCAGGACCAGGAGTTTGTAACCTCCCAGTCTCTGGGAACGCGTTGCACAGACCTTTCTGCAAGGCCTCCCGGAGATGTCTCATCCTCTGCTCCCTCTGCGATGGCAAGATAAGGTCGGCAACCTTACCCTTGTACCCTGGATCAAGGAGAGTGGCCAGCCAGTAATGGTCCCTCTCCTTGATCCGAAGAATACGAGGATCCTTCCGCAGGCTTTGCAGGATCAGAGAGGCCATGCAGCGTAGGTTAGCTGAGGCATTCGGTCCGAAGTCCTCTGGGTCACTAAGGGCAACATGATCCGCAGCTACCTCCTCCCAGCCACGTACAAGTCCACGTGTTTCTTGGGACTGTAAATCATCCCTACAAGACTGCTGCTGCTGATGCTGAGTGCCAGCCTCCACCTCCATGCTGACACAATCATCCTCCTCCTCCTCTTCCTCTTCCTGTGTGATGGGTGGCACAGCAGGAACACTGTCTGGATAAAGGGGGCCTTGAGAGGCAAGGAAGTCCTCCTCTTCCTGCCTCTGTTCTGCCTCAAGTGCCCTGCCCATTATTATATGCAGCATATGCTCCAAGAGGTGGACAAGAGGTACAGTGTCACTGATGCATGCACTGTCACTGCTCACCATCCTTGTGGCCTCCTCAAACGGTGACAGGACAGTGCATGCATCCCTGATCATGCCCCACTGGCGTGGTGAGAAAAACCGAGCTCCCCTGACCCTGTCCTGGTGCCGTAGTCGCACAGGTACTCATTGATGGCCCTCTGCTGCGTGTGCAGCCGCTGCAGCATGGC
The DNA here is from genome assembly GCF_037356315.1 of Lithobates pipiens. NCBI lineage: Eukaryota > Metazoa > Chordata > Amphibia > Anura > Ranidae > Lithobates > Lithobates pipiens. The sequence goes on along the minus strand of NW_027507748.1, from coordinate 630,916,585 downwards.
TAATGTTGAGTTCCACCTGGTGGGCATGTCACATATAAGGCGGTTCTTGGGCAGGTTCAACTCCTTTTGGAGCTCAGCCAGCCGAGTACAGGCATTAAATGATCGGCGGAAATGCACACAGACTTTCCTGGCCTGCTTCAGGACATCCTGTAAGCCGGGGTACCTGCCCAAGAACCGCTGCACCACCAGGTTAAGGACGTGAGCTACACAGGGCACATGGGTCAGTTGTCTCTGTCGGAGGGCGGAGAGGAGGTTGGTGCCATTGTCACAAACCACCATTCCTGGCTTAAGCTGGCATGGCGTAAACCACCTCTCGGCCTGCCCCTGCAGAGCTGACAAAACATCCGCCCCAGTGTGGCTCCTGTCCCCCAAACAAACCAGCGCAAGCACGGCATGGCATCGTTTTGCCTGCGTATTTGCGTAGCCCCTGGAACGCCTACGGAGCACCGCTGGTTCTGAGGACAGAGCACTGGAAGAGGCCATGGAGGAAGAAGAAGAGGAGGGGGTGGAGGAGAGAGGTGTGTCACAACCAATAGTAGCATTTTGGAGGCGTGGTGGCGGAACAACCTCCAACACTACTGCACCTTGTCCTGCATCCTTCCCAGCTGCCAGAAGAGTGACCCAATGGGCCGTGAAAGACAGGTAACGTCCCTGCCCATGCCTGCTGGACCATGAGTCAGCGGTAATATGCACCTTACCGCTGACCGCCCTGTCCAGCAAGGCAAGGACATTGCCTTCCACATGCCGGTAGAGAGCCGGAATCGCCTTCCGTCAGAAAAAGTGGCGTTTGGGGATCTGCCACTGAGGAACCGCACATTGTACAAACTCACGGAAGGGGGCCGAGTCTACCAACTGAAAAGGCAGCAGTTGAAGTGCTAGCAATTTAGCCAAGCTAGCATTCAACCGCTGGGCATGTGGATGGCTGGGAGTGAACTTCTTTCGCCGGTCCAGCAGCTGGGGCAGGGACATTTGCCTGCTATAATCGGACGTGGGTGTACTGCTAGCAGAGTGCCCGGAAGCACTTGGCTGTGACACACCTAATTTTACAGCTTCATTCCTCTCAGAGCAGGTTTCAGAGAGGACTGAAGGTCTAGTGGGGTTGGAGATGCCAGCTGATGAGGAGCAAGGAGAGGTCCGCTTTGTTCTTTGGTGTGGGTCTTTGAGGTACGCTTGCCAACGAGCTGCATGGCAGGTCAACATATGTCTGGTCAAGCATGTGGTGCCCAAGCGGCTGATGTTTTGGCCACGCGAGATACGCTTGAGACATATGTTGCAAATAGCAGCGGTGCGATCTGATGCACTCGTCTCAAAAAAGGCCCACACCAAAGAACTTTTAGAATAATGTGCAGAGGCAGCGCCCTGCACAGGCGGAGCTCTGCAGTGTGATTCAGTCGGTGTGCTGCCCCTAAGCTGGCCCCCGGAGGGCATCCTGCCTCGTTGGACATGTGCCTCCTCCTCCTCTCTCCTACCAGGCACCCACGTGGAGTCAGTGCCCTCATCATCCCCTCCCTCTTCATCGCTGTAGCAAACCTGGCAGTATGCTGCAGCTTGTGGAACATGACTGCCAGATTGCTCTCCTTCTTGGGCATTCCCTCTCTCTGCGCTCACGCTACTGCCTTCCTCTAGCTGAGTGTCATAATCAGAGCCTACAAAACACTGGGCATCCTCCTGGAGCATGTACCCAACACTGTGCTCAAAGAGTTCAGGAGACTCCTCAGGAGGACGTGGTGGGTCTAGGGAAGGAGTCACTGATGATGACATTGAGAGGAGGGAAGACGATGCGTTGGCAGCTGCTTTGCTAGTACCCTGAGACTGGGTGAGAGAGGATGAGGAGGATGAAGAGGGCTTGGTCATCCACTCTACCAAGTCGTTGGCATGTTGGGGTTCAACATGTCCAGCTGCCAAAAAGAAGGACAAGCGTGTCCCATGGCCACGTGCTGATGACAATGCACCGCGTCCACGACCAGCACTGTTGTCTCTAGACACAGAGCCTGCTTGCCCTCTTTTATCGGCTCGCGCCTGTCTGCCTCTCCTTGCTGGCCTTCCAGACATGGTAATGGCCTGAAGGGAGTTGGGTAAAACAGCAGTGTAATGGAGTCACACAACACCCACTAAGCCCTGCAGATGGCTCTATTAGAGAACAGCAATAAACGGTAGATACAGGTGTATATTGTGCTGGAGTCACACACCACCCACTAACTCCTGCAGATGCCTTTATTATAGAACACCAGAGATAAATGGGTATACTGTAGTTGAGTCACACAACACCCACTAAGCCCTGCAGATGCCTCTATTAGAGAACAGCAATAAAGGGTAGATACAGGTGTATATTGTGCTGGAGGCACAAAAAACCCACTAACTCATGCAGATGCCTTTTTTATAGAACACCAGAGATAAAGGGGTATATACAGATGTATACTGTGCTGTACTGGAGGCACACACAACTTCCAATAACTCCTGCAGATGGCAAGTGGGGTCAAATAGAGAAGAGCTATGTAGGTGGATATAGCGGGGTGTGTACTGGGTACAGAGCACGCAGACAGCACGCACAAGCTCCTAACACTACTGACTGCAAGCTCTATTATAAAAGATAGATCACTAGCTATATAGGTGAGGTGAATATAGCGGTGTATACTGTGGTCAGGGCAAGCAGACAACAACCACTACAGAAGAGCAAGATCGAAAATCGTCCGATAACGATCGGTGTGTACTGTGTTGAAGGTACACAGAACACCCACTAACTGCTTCAGACGCCAACACACTACACTAGGCCGCCACGCTGGCGGCCTTATATAGTGTGGGGCGTGTACTACACAGCCTGAGCTATGATTGGCCACAGGCATCCTGCCTGTGGCCAATCATGGCTCTCCTCGCTGCTGGCGCTGTGATTGGCCAAGCATGCGGGGTCACAGTGCATGCTTGGCCAATCATGAGCCAGCAATGCACTGCGATGACGCAGTGCATTGTGGGCCGTGAGCGCCACACGAATTTGGCGCGAACGGCCCATAACGTTCGGAATTCGGGCGAACAGCCGATGTTCGAGTCGAACGTATGTTCGACTCGAACACGAAGCTCATCCCTACTATTGACGGTATTTGGCCACTACAACTTGCTTACTTATGTGATTTGCTATCTCCCTCTGTCCTTCCTTCCTGTTTAGTGCTAGTTAGTTCATTCCTTGCTAAGCCCTCTCTTTTTCTTCCATGTTCCCTCTGTCATTGTTAGCTCTTTGTGAAGACTGAGCTTAAGGAAGTAATAGTCTTCTTACACTTCAAAAAACTGGAACAGCCTCTGTACTGCAATTGGGTGAAGTAAAATTTAATTGGATTCAACTTATATGTCTTATTGAAGTATTAAGCTGCCTATGGATGGTGCCAAGGGAACAGTTGATCATATTGTCTGGACAGCTTGGGTCTAAGCCCTTGTACACACGGTCGGACATTCTGACGGAAAATGTCTGATCGGACCGTGTTGTCGGATAAACCGACTGTGTGTGGGCTCCCTCGGACTGTTTCCATCGGAATATCCGACGGACAAAGTTTTAGAGCTGGGCTATAAAACTTTCCGACAACATGATCCCATCGGACTTTGTCCGATTGTGTGTAGAGAATTCTGATCGGACAATGTGCCATGCATGCTCAGATCAAATTCCTAGACCAAAGCTATTGGCTACTAGCCTGGACGTAGTCCCGTCGTAATGAAATAACGTCATCATGTTACCTACGATCGGATTTTCCGACAACTTTGTCCAACCGCGTGTATGCATCACCAGTTTCGGACAAAATCCGACGGATTTTGTTGTCGGAATGTCCGACCGTGTGTACAAGGGCTAAGGGGGTATATCTATGCATTAAGCAGCATTTGAAACATAACTATTGAGCTTTAAAATATGTTTTTCGCCTCTGCGTTATCTATAAAGCTACATTTTAAATTTTTCCAAAAAAAGCTGCGCTATAATGAATCAAAACAATGTGTGAAACAAATGAAAAAATAATTAAAACGTGAAATCCAAAAAATACAGACAAAGGAATCTATATATAAATATTTGAATATTAGTCCATTTCCCGGTCAACAGAAATTCTGCTTATCATCTCCACCGTGTTTTATCACACCGCACCAATGGAAAGAAGTGTCATCAAAGTTGCAGAGAAAGGCTTTCCACCACCAACAATACTGACGCTTACCAGCTATACTGATCCCATCTCAGAGATCAGATATCGCCATTAATAAACCACTCCCTCTGAACATGGACTGCATGGAGGATGTATCTCTTTAAGCGCTCTGTTCAAGTGGATGGTATGTTCCTACGGCCACACCGCACATTGCCCAGCACATGCATAAACGAGAGGAATCGCCATAGTGTGATACAGTCAAAATATTTTAATAAAATAAAAAGAGCTGCACTTACATCAAAATGTAAAAAAGGAATCGTTTTTCAATAAAAGGTTTTGCCGGCCAGCTTCATACAACGCTGCCCGTCGCTTCCGGGTTCAGTATAGATCGCGGTGACGTCAGCACGCCGCTCCTCCCTGCGCCGTTTCGTTAGAGATAACGTCTTCCAGGGGCACGGGCTGCAGCATGGCCAATGTTGAGTTCCACCTAGTGGGCATGTCACATATAAGGCGGTTCTTGGGCAGGTTTAACTCCTTTTGGAGCTCAGCCAGCCGGGCACTGGCATTATGTGATCGGTGGAAATGCACACAGACTTTAATGGCCTGCCTCAGGACATCCTGTAAGCCCGGGTGCCTGCCCAAAAATCCTTTGCACCACCAGGTTAAGGACGTGAGCCACACAGGGCACATGGGTCAGTTGTCCCTGTCGGAGGGCAGAGAGGAGGTTGGTGCCATTGTCGCAAACCACCATTCCTGGCTTAAGCTGGCGTCAATCACCTCTCGGCCTGCCCCAGCAGAGCTGACAAAATATCTGCCCCAGTGTGGCTCCTGTCCCCCAAACAAACCAGTGCAAGCACGGAATGGCATTTTTCTGCCTGCGTACCTCCGTAGCCCCTTGAACGCCTACGGTGCACCGCTGGTTCCAAGGACAAAGCACTGGAAGAGGCCATGGAGGAAGAAGAAGAGGAGGGAGTGGAGGACACAGAGGTGGAGAGGTGTGTCACAACCAGTAGTAGCATTTTGGAGGTGTGGTGGTGGAACAACCTCCAACACTACTGCACCTTGGCCTGCATCCTTCCCAGCTGCCAGAAGAGTGACCCAGTGGGCTGTGAAAGATAGGTAACGTCCCTGTCCATGCCTGCTGGACCATGAGTCAGCGGTAATATGCACCTTACCACTGACCGCCCTGTCCAGCAAGGCATGGACATTGCCTTCCACATGCCAGTTGAGAGACAGAATCGCCTTCCATGAGAAAAAGTGGCGTTTGGGAACCTGCCACTGTGGAACCGCACATTGCACAAACTCACGGAAGGGGGCCGAGTCTACCAACTGAAAAGGCAGCAGTTGAAGTGCTAGCAATTTAGCCGAGCTAGCATTCAACTGCATGGCTGGGAGTGAACTTCATTCGACGGTCCAGCAGCTGGGGCAGGGAAATTTGCCTGCTACAATGGGACATTGGTGTACTGCTAGCAGAGTGCCCGCAAGTACTTGGCTGTGACACACCTAATTCTACACCTTCATTCCTCTCAGTGCAGGTTTCAGAGAGGACTGAAGGTCTAGTGGGGTTTGAGATCCAAGCTGATGAGGAGCCTTTAAGGTACGCTTGACAACAAGCTGCATGGCAGGTCAACATATGTCTGGTCAAGCATGTGGTGCCCAAGCGGCTGTCGTTTTGGCCACGCAAGATATGCTTGAGACATATGTTGCAAATAGCAGCGGTGCGATCTGATGCACTGGTCTTAAAAAAGGCCCACACCAAAGAGCTTTTGGAATAACGCACAGAGGCAGCGCCCTGCACAGGTGGAGCTCTGCGGTGTGATTCAGTCAGAGGGCTTCCCCTAAGCTGGCCCCTGGAAGGCATCCTGCCTCATTGGAGATGTGCCTCCTCCTCTATCCTATCAGGCACCCACGTGGGGTCAATGACCTCATCATCCCCTCCCTCTTCATCTCTGGAGCAAACCTGACAGTATGCTGCAGCTTGTGGAACATGACTGCCAGATTGCTCTCCTTATTGAGCATCCCCTCTCTCTGCACTCACGCTACTGCCTTCCTCTAGCTGGGTATCATCAACAGAGCCTTCAAAACTCTGGGCATCCTCCTGGAGCATGTACCCAACACTGTGCTCAAACAGTTCGGGGGACTCCTCAGGAGGACATGGTGGGTCAAAGGAAGGAGTGACTGATGACATTGAGACTAGGGAAGAGGACACATTGGCATCTGCTTTGCTAGTAGCCTGAGCCTTGGTGAGAGAGGATGAGGAGGATGAGGATGGCTTGGTCATCCACTCTACCAAGTCTTCGGCATTATTTGGCTCAACACGTCCAGCTGCCGAAAATAAGGACAAGCGTGTCCCATGGCCACGTGCTGATGACGATGCACCGCGTCCACGACCAGCACTGTTGTCTCTAGACACAAAGCCTGCTTGCCCTCTTTTATTGGCTCGTGACTGTCTGCGTCTCCTTGTTGGCCTTCCAGACATAGTAATGGCCTGCAGGGAGATGGGAAAACCAGCAATTTTGTAGCTTTAGGTGCACACTGAGCAGATGACACAGTACACTGACTGTAATTACTGCAGATACCTGCCTGTGTAACAGAAACAGAACAACACCAAAAATAAGGGGTAGCTTCAGGTGTATACTGTGCAGGAGGCACACAACACCCACTGTAAATGAGGCAGATGCCTGTATTACAGAAACAGAACACCAGCAATAAGGGTTATCTTCAGGTATATACTGTGCAGGAGGCACACAACACCCACGCTAACTTCTGCACTGCAGATGTCTGTAATACAGAACACCAGTATTAAAGGGTATCTTCAGGTGTATACTGTGCAGGAGGCACACAACACCCACTCTAACGGATGCAGATGCCTTTATTACAGAAACAGAACACCAGTAATTAAGGGTACCTTCAGGTGTATACTGTGCTGGAGGCACACAGCACCCACTTTAACTGCTGCAGATGCCTGTATTACAGAAACAGAATACCAGCAATAAGGGGTATCTTCAAGTATATACTGCGCTGGAGGCATGCAACACCCACTTTAACTGCTGCAGATGCCTGTATTACAGAAACAGAACACCAGCAATAAAGGGTAGCTTCAGGTGTATACTGTGCTGGAGGCACACAACAGGTTTTCAAGCCAAGCTCTTTCCCTGACCACCGCAGCACACTACACAAGGCTGCCGCACTGGTGGCCTTATATAGTGTGGGGCATGTACTTAACCCCCCTGAGCCTGTGGCCAATTATGGCTCTCCTCGCTGCCGGCGCTGTGATTGGCAAAGCGTGAGGGGGTCACAGTGCATGCTTGGCCAAACATGAGCCAGCAATGCACTGCTAAGGCGCAGTGCATTGTGGGCCGTGAGCGGCACACGAATATGGTGCAAGCGGCCCACAGAGTTCTGGCTTCGACGAACAGGCGAACAGCCGGTGTTCTAATGGAACATAAGAGTCGTAAAACACGTACGTCGGGACTATAAATGGGACAGTAGCCAATAGCTGTGGTCTCTTCATTTATTCTGAGCATGCGTGACACTTTGTCGGTCGGAATTGTCTACACACGATCGGAATTTAAACAATCGGATTTTGTTGTCGGAAAATTTTAGATCCTGCTCTCAAACTTTGTGTGTTAGAAATTCCAACGGAAAAAGTCAAATGGAGCCCACATACGATCGGAAATTCTGACCTTGTGTACAGGGCATTAGTCTAGTTTCACGCTATAGTTTGCATGTAAATTGCACAGGAACAGTATAGCATTCCTGTGCAATTCACGTGCAATTCTGTGTGGTGTGATTTGAGCCCATTTTGAATCATCATCATCACACCAGGCACCTTTTTTTGAGAACTAACCCTGCGATCTGGCTCAAACAAACACTGCTTTAGTGACCTTTTTTTGGGGAGTTGTTAACTTTGAATTGACACCCGCAGCAGATCAAAAACACAATGTGATTGCAATGCGGTGCAGGAACAGCACAGGGATCACAGCGTTTCCTGTACCACATGTATGAACCAGGGGTAAAACAGGGCCAAGGCATGCCACTGAAGCCAGCAGAAAGTCCAGCCTGGCTCTGCCATTGGCAGACATGTTGTTGTGTCAACTGCTAAATCAGTAAGCCGGTGAGCACCACAACAAGTTTGGCAGTGCCAAGCTGGACTGTCCGTAATACAATCAATAGAAAACTTAACTTAGCCTCAGTCAAATGTCAGTAACACAAGCAATGCAAAATTTAGCCCAGCCAGCCTCAATCACTAACTTTGGCAGTTGCCACGCAGAATCAGACAGTCTCTCACCGACTCATGATTACCTAGTATGAACAGCAGAATGCCAGCAGCAGCACAGAGCAGAGCAGTGGTAAATCTGAGAACATTCTCTGAGACTCTCTCAGACTAGGCCAGAAGAGAAAGAGGGACATACCTGGACAGGACAGCAGCAGTTCATCCATGTGGGGGGCCAGCGACTACAAAGCACCTTACAAGCTCTCTGCGCTCTAGGGTCCAGGCAAAGTTCCTCTCCCAAGCCCAAGGTGGGAGTGGTACTGCAAGCCAATGGGAATACATGGTGTGCAATGGGCAGGATTACAAGCACCGCCGAGTCCCACTGTGCTGTCTGGTGATAGATCTGTTAGCCTTCAGCCCGAGCTGGATAGACCCGCCTGGCGGTGTACCACAACATTCGGGCAGGTATGCCTAATGATCTATTACACTTGCTGCAGCAGCATTATTAAACTCTGCCAATGACTGCAGTGCTGACTGTCTCTGGTGCCATGTGTGGCTGCAAAGCACGGACACCATGCATTTCATTTTGGCTCTGGGGGGTTTGAACGTCCCTGACCCCCCCATCCTTATCTACGCCCTTGCTTAGGGAATCTTTGAAGGCCTAGCAGTAACAGAGGGGACATCTAAGAGTCTGGATGTCCTAGTGGGCATTGCTAGTTCACTTATTAAGAAGTGGAAGCTGGACTACCTCCTCTGACATTTGACTGTTGGCAAAGCTTTACACTACAAGGTAATATTTTTTTCCTTCAAAATGGCACTTGGAGTTTCTGAGGCCCTAACCCGATCAGCAGTCTCTGCTGGCTCTGACATCTGATTGGGAACATATTAAACAGCATATTTCTGTTTCCATTATAAAACTAACATTAATTAAAAAGAACCATTGAATGCCTTGAAATAAAGAGAACAACATGTCAGCAAAAGGTTTATATACTGGTGAAATGAGAAAATATTCACATACTCTATCTATCCATGATGGTGTATTGCATAGTTTTTTGTTATTACCATTATTTGTGATACGTTTTTTTTTTTGCTAAACAACTTCATGGAGAGCCAGTGCAATACATTCTAACATAAAGTGGGTTTCTCCTTTTAGCCCTGTATTTTTGAAGCAGTCAGCTGATTGGTGGGGAATTGAGCAGCAATTGGGTAGATTGTTTTGATCAAGGGGGCCAGTGAGGGTGGATATTGTAAAGCCTCGTACACATGATTTTCCAATGGGAAATGTGTGATGACAGGCTGTTGGTGGAAAATCTGACCGTTTGCACGCTCCATTGGACAATTGTTGTCGGATTTTCCGTGGACAAATGTTGGATAGCAGGTTTTTTAATTTTTCACGGACAAATGTCTGCTGTCTGATTTTCTGAGCATGTGTACACAAGTCCGTCGGACAAAATTCCAAAGTACAAATGCATGCTCAGAAGCAAGGACGAGCCAGAAGCAATCGGTCTTGTAAACTAGTGTTCATAATGGAGAATTAACATTTGTGACTTGGCAAATTATGAAATATCTAAATGCAGCGCACATTCTCTTCTTCTTTAATGGGATAATAATGAAGCTGCTTTGCTGGTGATACTGATGGAGTTATTGCAAATAAATATTATTAAGCTTTTTTTTTTTATTTGGACAAGTTACCACAACACCATTATCCTGCATTTTTTTAAATCAAAGATACAACTATGTTGGTGTCCCTTGTCCATTTTACATTGTATTTTTTTTAAAGTAGCTGCCTACTCCCAAACTGTCATTTGAAGTAAAACACATAGCCACGCATTATTCTACACAATTTTTTTATTGTGCATTAAAAAAAAGAAAGCAAATAAAATTAGACATGCTATCTGCCAATAGAACTTAACCAAAAAGTGCATTCTATGCATCCAAAAATATAGAAAATATACCAAATCAAATTATTATTCAACCAAAAAATCAAATAAAAGCCTCATGCATGTGTCCTGCTTCTTAATATAGGGGGTTAGCAATGCCAAGAGTTGGTGAAAGCAGGGGGTCCGTCATCCAGAGATAATTTTGAAAATCATCTTGATTATTCTCCTGGAGCTCCGCAGCATAATTGGTCACGATTAATAAAGCAACCAACTTTTGATCCAAGAAATCCTCCTCCTCCTAGTCCTGGACTGGACTTGGGTCAAAGCAATAACTCCAAGGCCAATAATAAATAACATGTTATTTCCTCCAATTCCGCAACATGTCTGGTTGACGAACGACAGAAACAAACTGAAAGCACAAAATGAAAAGCGCAAACTGAAAAGCGCGAATCAACACTCACCAGACTTCTACTAAGACAAAATTAGCAGAAGGAGCCCAAAGGGTGTCGCTAAAGAGCTGAAAAACCACGTTGTACATCAGTATGTTCATGTTTGTTGGCCGACAATTCCTTGTCGTTTGAATGCAAGACAAAATCCAGGCACGCGCCTTCGGACAAAAGTCTGAGATTTTGTCTGCGGAAAATCCAATCGTGTGTACAAGGATTTAATGTGCTTTCAATAAATCCTCGTACACACGATCGGACTTTAAACAAACTTTCCCATGGATTTCTGTACAAAGGGCATTGGCTTTGAACTTGTTAAGCATACACACGATCTGACCTTTTCAGCCAATTTTCACCAAATCACGTGTTTTTTCTGCTCTTTACCGCCACCTTTGTTCAACTTCTGTATTGTTGTCTGATCTTTTGCTTTGGTTCTGAACATGCATGTTTGTAAAGTCCGATGGTTTTCTGTACACACGATTGGACTTTGCTCCATCGGACATATGTTGTCGAAAAGTTTGTCTGTTCGCACAGCCAACATTTGTACGATGAAAACTGAAAAAGTTTGTCTGATGGAGCATACCTACGGTCGAATGTTGCCTTAAAACAGCTAATTTGCTTGTTTGTTGTCAAAAAGCCAGATTGTGTGTATGGGCCTTAACAGTATTCCTGTGCTTGGAATAAACACAGGTTCCTTGGACCAAGTAAATATTACACTCCTTTTGTAAAATGTGAGATTTTAATGCTGAAAATATCCTGCTAAAGTGCTAGGCACAGACCAAAGATTTCCATATGGTAAACACTTCCCAAAATCTTTTGAAATAAAAAAGAATTATTTGAGTATAGAAAGCAAGAGGCTGATACCAGGTCAAAATCAGGTACGTCCGCATCTCAGACCCTGTGAATGGTCACTCTAATGCCCCGTACACACAATCAGACTTTCCAACAACAAAACCGTGATTTTTGTTCGCAGGATGTTGGCTTCAACTTGTCTTGCATACACACGGTCACACAAATGTTGGCTAACAATTACGAACATAGTAACATACAAGACATACGTGATATCTCCATTACAAATGCTAGTTATATCTCCAGCTCGTACTTGATTTTGAGCATGCGACGGACTTGTGTACACACGATCGGAAAGTCCAACAACAAACATTTGTTGGCGGAAACTTTGAGAACCTGCTAGCCAACATTTGTTGGTGGAAAGTCCGACAACAAATGTTCGATGGAGCATACACACGGTCTGACTTTCCGCCAACAAGCTCCAAGATCCAACATTTGTTGTCTGAAAATCCGATCGTGTGTACGCGGCATAAGGAAAAGGAAAACACTGCTCATTTCTCTGGCACCCTATCATCCTATTTACCTGCTCTCTTCTTAACCAATCATCTCCTTATGCTTCTTCTCTCTTCCCCTCTCTGAGCTCTGCTGTGTAGTAGACTGTAAATTCTGGTACTTACACTGCTTGCATTTAAAAATACATTTAATGGTGTCTTAATCAATACAGGGTTGCATTTTTTTGTCCTTTATATCTGCCTGGAGTTTAGCTTCAGCCATGTGGATATAAAGGGATTTTGCAGCCTTTGTATTTTCAAACTGTGCAAAGCGATTAAAATAACATGGTCTCAGACCCCAGCTTTGTAGAAGGTGATCACAATCTCTTATCAATTACTGTCTCTGTGGGATAAGTCAAAAAGCTTAATAAAACTGATTAAATACTTTTGGGAATAGGAAAATTAAAAGAAAAAAAAAAACAGTTTCATCCGTAATAGCAAGAAGTGTAAATAAAAAAATAAAAAAAAGATAATATGACTCCTTGATGTAGGCCAATAGTCAAGTTGGGTATTTACAAAAATGTTTCAAGAGACAGCTCAAAATAAATATCTTGCTTATACTGTATATACATAAATATATAAGCCTATATTATTAAGCTATGCAATATTGCTAAATGCAGAATCTTGAGATAAACAATAAGTACAAACAGTACCTATCTGTCTACGCTCAGCTAATATATGACTTCTCCTTGACCATTTATAGCCAGGAGCTATTTATTATGTACAGTAAATGCAGGAACACAATCTACTGTATCTAATGACAACTGTCAGCCTGGATAGTAGAAAGGAATGGAAGAAGGTTTAGACGTCTGTTTATATTGAATATTTAATTGATAATACCTTCAGTGTATGTTACCAATCAGCTAACTACTGTATGTAGCATGCCACCCACATGATTTTATTTTATTGGGCTGTTGTGTAATCTTTCTTTCCTTCCTTCTTTCCTTCCTTCTTTCTTTCATTCTTTCTTTCCTTCTTTCCTTCTTTCCTTCTTTCTTTCTTTCTTTCTTTCTTTCTTTCTTTCTTTCTTTCTTTCTTTCTTTCTTTCTGTACTAGTCTGGCCAGGATTTGCACCAAGGACCCCAATACTGCAAGGCACTGTATTGTCCATCAGACATACTTTAAGTACATTGAAAATGTTATTGTACTTTTCCAAGCTTCTTAAAAACTATTAAAAAAATTATAGATAGCTGCTATTGATGAATTAACACAAATTAAAAAATCTATCTGTAGAACATCTTAATCATAGGTGGGACTTAATATAATTTATGATGATGCCATTTAAAGAGGAAGTAAACCCTGATGAGTTTACTTCCTCTTTCATTCCCTGCAAAGGCAAAGCATAATGGACTACTATGCATCGCATAGTAGCCCATTATGTGTCACTTACCTGACACAGGAGCCAGCGATGTCACTGCTGTCCCCTGTAGTCCGCCGCATCCATCTTCTCGGTGGGTCTCGCAGCTCCGCCGCTGTCATTAGGCGAAGCCGCGATGACGTCACTCCCGCGCATGCGCACGGGAGCCGAGACGCGCGGCATTGCGCGGCATCTTCGTTATCGAGTATGCCACGCTCAGTGCGCCTGCGCGCCGCTGTCTACGGTGCATGCCCGTCTTCGGGCAAATATCTCCTAAACCGTATAGGTTTGGGAGATATTTCTTGGACCTGTAGGTCAAAGTGGTTTGTAAGGGTTTACAACCACTTTAAGGATGATTTGGGCCCTTTGGGTACTCTACAAATTCTGCGTTGTGAAATGTCATACGTATTGATTTATTTAGCATCCTTGTAAATTAAGGCAACATCCACTACTTTTTCTTCATCTAATTTCTTTTATTCAGTGTCTTTTTTTGTTTTCTCTCCCTAGTTTGTTGTGTATATGTCTATCCTATAGAAAAGAGTCACCAGTAAAAAGAAAAAAAAAGAAGAAAACTTAACGTGGAACTTCAGTAATTTTTTCAACTTCCCATCTATTAAATCTTCTGCTCTTGTTTTCACTTTTGATAGTAAAACTTTTTTGCTGTCAATCCCAACAAGTGAGTCAATCAGGAAACGGTGGGGTGGGGGCCGAACCACGGCTATATGTGGGAATAGGCACATAAAGTCGTGAGTCAGGAGTGCACCTGCTTGGGTGCTGCTTGCTGTGCAGGCACCTGGCAGGAGGGAGGAGCCAGAAGCGGCTGCGTGAGACCCGAGAAAAGGAGGATCAGGACTGCTGTGTGCAAAACCACTACACAGAGCAGGTAAATGTTACATGTTTGTTACTTATAAAAAAATAAAAATAAATCTTTACAATCACTTTAACCACATGCCGACCGGGCCATAGCCAAAAGACGGCTACAGTGCGCTCGGCTTATTCTGGGAGGGCGTCCATGGACGTCCTCCCAGAATCTTTCTCCCATGCGCCCCCCTGGGGCACGCACCTGGGAACATCCTGATAGCGGCCGTTTACCACATGATCGCTCTGTCAAATGACAGGGCGATCACTTGTAAACAAACCGGCGTCGCATAATGATGCTGGTTCTTCCCTCCCCTCTCTGTACCGATCGGTACAGTGAGAGGGGAGAGGGGAAGAGATGGCAGCAGCGCTGTGGGCTGGATGTGAAGTGCCCACAGTGCTGCTCAGTGCCAATAATCTGCAGTACTCTGCTCATACTGTGCAATAATCTGCAACACTGTGTAATACTCTGCCAATACTCTGCAACACTGTGTAAAACTCTGCCACTACTCTGAAACACTGCAATAATCTGACAATACTCTGCCAATACTCTGCCAATACTCGCCAATACTCTGCCAATACTCGCCAATACTCTGCAATAAATTTTAAAAGAAACAAAGAATTTTTTTCTTACCAAATTTTTTGTCTTTTTTGATAAAAAAAAAAAAAAAACAGCAGTTATTAAATACCACCAAAAGAAAGCTCTATTTGTGTGAAAAAAAGGACAAAATTTGTCAAGTAATTGCCATTCAAATTGTGAGAGCACCGAAAGCTGAAAATTGGTCTGGTTAGGAAGGGGCATTAAGTGCCCAGTGGTCAAGTGGTTAAAGTGGTGGGCCAGCTGAATTTTTTTTTTAAAACTCAGCAGCTACAAACACTGTAGCTGCTGACTTTTTTAATAAGGACACTTATGCCGCATACACACGATCAAACAAGCGGGTGGAAAAGTCCGGCAAACTCAAGTCCGCCGGACAATCCCCCCGTGTGTAGCCTCCGGCATACTTTTTTGACCCGAAAGTACGGCGGACTTAGAATGTAGTTTTACACTCCAATCTTCCCGCCGGACTCGCATTTCGGCGGACAATCCGGCCGTGTGTATGCCAGTCCGCCGTACTTTTGAAATGAACGGACTTTTCCCGCCCGGAGATAGTCCGCTCATTTCGAGCGGGTCTCCAGGTAGGCGGGGCCCGCGACGGAGACGTCGCTGGCCCCGCCGCCTGGTATGGACTTAAAGGGGAACCCCAACGCCGAAAAAAATCGGCGTGGGGGTCCCCCCAAAGTCCACAACAGACCCTTGTCCGAGCACGCTACCCGGCCGGCCAGGAAAGGAGGGGCGAGCGAGCGCCCCCCCCCCTCCTGAGCCGTACCAGGCCGCGTGCCCTCAACATGGGGGGTGCCTTGGGGAAGGGGGGCCGCGCGGCCCCCCCACCCCAAAGCACCTTGTTCCCATGTTGATGAGGACAAGGGCCTCTTCCCGACAACCCTGGCCATTGGTTGTCGGGGTGTGCGGGCGGGGGGCTTATCGGAATCCGGGAGCCCCCTTTAATAAGGGGGCCCCCGGATACCGGCCCCCCACCCTATGTGAATGAGTATGGGGTACAATGTACCCCTACCCATTCACCTGTAAAATAAAGTACAAAAAAAACACAACACACAAGATAAAATAATTTATTGCACAGCTCCGGGGGTCTTCCGTCTTCGGGGTCTTCTCGCCAGACTCCTCCGCTATCTTCTTGTAGCTCTTTTACTAGCGGAGGAGCCCGGCATTCTTCTTCGTCGCCGCGGCCTCTTCTTCCGACTTCGGGGGTCTTGTCATATTAGGTATCAGCGTTTCCCGGAGCCAATCAGTGGGTGCATCTGGCCCCGCTGACGAGTCTGGGGAAGGGTACTTAAGATGTTGAAGTCATGTGTTCAAGGGTAGTTCGTGAGGCGATAGCTGCGAGGGGTTCCGGTCACGGGAGCATGTGCCGCCCCGCAAAAGGGTCGGTGCGACTAGCCCCATTAGACCTGCATGGTCTGGGGTAAGGATCCATCTGTTCCCGAGTCTCGGAGCTGGCTGGTCCGAGGCGCAGTAACTGAAGGAGGATTCAAGGTGTCCGGGTGTGCGCTCAACTTGGAGGGGCACTGCAGCCTGTGTAAGCGATCGGGGGAGGACTCTTTGACGGAGGGCCAAAAAGCTGGCATCCCAAGAAGTGCCTGGTTGCTGGGTTGTCAAGGACACTAATGAATCCATGCTTTTCCAGTACTGCCAAGGAGACAGAGAACATTCCAGGTACTGAGGAAAGGTTCATTTTCGGTTAAAAGCTTTATTCAAGGTCATTTTATTCAGAGCCATAATTTCTGGCTAGAGATTTGCTCAGCCTTGAAGCGCCCAGCTGCGAGTGGCTACTCTCTGGGTCGTATTAGAGACTTTCTGGTGATTAGCAGTTCAAGGTGCCTGAGTTTATTCACCCTTGCCCTCTGTTCCCATATGAGACTGTGTTTGTTGGATGTTACCACAGCAAATAAAAACCTTTAAAAAGGACTTTTATGGTGTCAGCGTCCAAAGTTGTTGGGTACTAACCCTGAGAACCCCTAGATGTGGAAGAACAAGCCAAGCGGAGGTAACTGGTAAGCCCAAAAGTCAAGGCTGCCCTATCGAGGGTTATGGCCGCTAAATATTTCTTTACTTTTTGCTCCCATAAAAAAAAATCTTCATCAGTTTAGGCCAATATGTATTCTTCTACATATTTTTAGCAACATTTTTGGTAAAATCTGTGATCAGCGATTTTTAGCCAGAATGCGAAATTGCGGTGGACAGATTGGACACTTTTGACACTTTTTTGGGACCAGTGACATTTATACATTGATCAGTGCTATAAAAATACACTGGGGGGAGATCAAGGGGCTAAGTGTTCCCTATGGAGGTGTTTCTAAATGTGGGGGGATGGGACTAACAGCGAGAAGATAGAGATCACTGTTCCTGATCACTAGGAAAAGACTATCTCTTTCTACGTAGCCCCATCCCATTGAAGTTTGGACCCTCTCCTCCTTTCTCCACCGCTCGGACAATTGGAAAGCACAGCACGCTTTGCGCATGCACAGTAGGTAACTGTGCTGGTTTCCCTTAGTGGAGATGGTGACGGCAACACCCGACAGATCCAAAGATCAGCTGGGTTGCTGACATCGCAGGCTCCCTGGATCAGTAAGTGTCCATATATTACAAATCAGCAGCTACAGTATTTGTCGCTGGTGACTTTTAATTTTTTTTTTCCCCAGGCTGGACCACCTCTTTAATCTAGAGAGAAACAGTTTAGTACCACAAACAAAGACAACGGCAGAGGTAAGAATCACACAACTTCATGAATATAAATATCATTGCTTTGCATCTATGTGGCACTCCTCCAAATCCGCCAAGTTTCTACAATCAAGGTCTTTCACTCAACTCACTTCAGTCAACAACTGCACACAAGGAAGCACAAATGAAATCAAAGGTATTCCCCCTGAGGAAGTCACGTGACCCTGCGATGAAACAGTTAGGCGTGGGGCTATTGGATGACAGCATCATGTTTATAAAGTGGCAGAAAGACCAGTATTTGAGCATTGTAAACCGCTGGTACATGCTTATGAGTGTTTTATGAATACACAGGCAATTGTAATTTGGTGATTCTAAGCACCGGAAGTGAGTGCTGCTTTCAAATGGGAGTGAGTGAATAAAGTATATTTAAGGATAAAGCACTATTTAGTCTGTTTCCTTTGTATATGTGGCTGGGTGCAGAAGGGGGAGTGATGTCTACTCAAGACTAGGGATGGGCCGAACAGACCCCTGTTTGGTCCGCACCAGAACTTTCGAACACCGCAAAAGTTCGGACCCGAATATTGAACCCCATTAAAGTCAATGGGTCCCGAACGTCAAAAATCAAAAGTGCCCATTTTGAAGACTTATATGTAAGTAATTTGGCATACAATGGTTATAGGGGTCCGGGTCCTGCCCTGGGGGACATGTATCAATAAAAAAAAGTTTGTGAAAAACTAAATTTTTAAATGAGCAGTCATTTTTTGCTTTTTAAAGTGAACGCATAAAAATGAGTGCATGGGGGGTCCACTTATGGCGTGTACACACGACCGGACTTTCTGGCAGACTAGGTTCCAACGGGATCAGTCCGTCGGACAATCCGATCGTGTGTGGGCTAATCCGATCATTTTTTATTATAAAAATTAGACAGAGCTAGAAATAGAACATGTTTCAAATCTGTCCGATGGACTCAATTCCTATCAGGAAAACCATTCATCTGTATGCTGGTCTGACAGACCAAATATGAGAAGCTATTGGCTACTGGCTATTGAACTTCCTTTTTAGTCCCGTCTTACGTCATTACGTTCAAAATGAACAAACTAATGCCACGTACACACGAGCGGACTGTATGGCGTACTTAGTCCGTCAAAACACATTTCAGCGGACAATCCGCTCGTGTGTGGGCTTCAGCGGACTTTTTCAGCGTGCAGTCTGGCGTACTAAGTATTTCGGTTTTTTCGAAATTCTGTCCGTCGTACTTTGGTTTCAGCGGACAGTACGGTCGTCAGTATGCTAGTTCGACGGACAAAGAATGGCGCATGCCCAGAAAGGATTTACACGGCGGAAGGGTGCTTTGCTGTGTCTTGGACTTCCTATTTCTAGTCCCGTCGTACGTGCTGTACACGTCATCACGCAAGCTTTCGACGGACTGTTTGTGCATCCGTGTGTGGTCAAGTCCGTTCAGTGGAAAGTACGACGGACTGTCTGTCGGATTGCATGACGAACTAAGTATGCCATACAGTCCGCTCGTGTGTACGCGGCATTAGTCCGTCATGTGTGGCCAAGTCCGTTAGTTCGGAAGTCAGTCGGAACTTCGCTGAAAAGTCAGTCGGGAAGACCGTCTGACTTAGTCTGCCGGAAAGTCCGGTCGTGTGTACGCGGCATCAGCCTACCTGTAAAGTAGCAGATTTGCACCATGTCTAGAATCTGCTGCAGAAATAATTGCATTTATAAAGCCCAAAAAAATGAAATTTTCCCTGCAAGCTGTCTTTATTTTGCTCAAGACCAACTGGGGAGCCAGTGTGTATGATGAGGCCACAATTTAGTGCACTGGGAACAAGATTAGAGGTGCATAAACCCTATAGAGGTACTCTTTATGAAAGCACCCAAGTCACATCAGTGACCTCATCACCATCATCATCATCATCTTCTCCATCTCTTCCATCTTCATCATTACTGCTGGAGACAACTTGGCATTATGCTGCGCCTTGGGAACACGAATGCCAATTTGTCTACCGGTGTTCCTCCCTCTCTCTAGGCTCATGTTGCTGTCATCCTCAACCTCAGAACCAACATCTGAATCCAGTAATGGCTCAGCATCATCAAGGACCAAGTGGCTGATGCTGTGGTCAAATGACTCCTCAATGTCTGATGTTGGGTCTATGGAAGGAATAGATGTGGACAAGGAGCAGGTTTATCCACTATGGCAACTGCAGGGGACTGCACACTTGTCTCTGCTTGCGTGACAGAGGATGAGGAGGATGAGGAAGGTTCAGTAAGCCAGTCCACCACCACCTCTGCATTCTGTGGCTGGATAGCACAAGCAAACTCACTAAACAGAGGAAATGATGCCCTGCCTGAGGACTGACCACCACGTCCACCTTTGCCTGTGGACACATATGTTGCTGGCCCCCTTACAGTGCAATAACGCACACAAAACTATATGGCGTTAAACTGGCAATAATGCGCACAGAACTATATGGCGTTAAACTGGCAGTAATTCACACAAAACTATATGGCGTTAAACTGGCAGTAACAAAATCAAATAGACGGTGTTCAACCATCACTACACTGATGCTATCTGAACTGTCCCTACTCTAGCTATACACTAATGTAAAGATTACTAACACAGTCTCACTACACTACACTGAAACTATATGAGCCGTCCCTACTCTAGCTGCACACTATGCAAAACTGAATGATGGCCCTCCTCACTACACTATCCCTATACTGACATTAAACTAATATTCTACACTGACAATTGAAGCAAAATAGCACAGCATAGCACACTAACTAAATAATACCACTGAACAGAGCCCTGTTCTATCTCTCTCCACACTGAAATCACACTGAAAATGGCTGCATTGAAAGAATAATTTTATACTATGGGGCAGGAATGAGCCATGATTGGATAAAGTCATGATGACAGTGTTCAATCATGATGCTGACAGTGCTCTGTGCCTTGATTGGCTGAAGATTTCACTGCTTCAGCCAATCAGGGCTTCAATGCACTGTGGTCAGTTTGGTGGGGCTGAACAAACGGTCAAGCAACCCGTTTGTTTGGATGTTGGCCGAATGACTGAACAACAAAAGTTCAGCCTGAACTTATGCTTGGGCCAAACTGTTCACCCATCCCTACTCAGGACCACCAGAGGACTTACACAGCCGATTGTATGTGCATTTAAAAGGGACACAAGCCTATTTTCATCCTACATATTTGGTATCGTCATTGATTCCAGCCAGGTGAGAACACAACTGGTGTTAACATGGTGGTTACAGCAGGTACTTAATGAAGCTGCCACAGGTGAAAATCAAAAGAAAACCAGAGACTGTATTTCACTGCATTGAACTATTTAATTTTGATTCTTTTATAGCTATATGTGGAGATTATTCAATTTAAAATTAGCGCTGCAGCAATTGGTAGATATTTATGTACATGCTTATATGGGAGTGTGATAGGTGTCGAGCAGCTGATAATTATTTATTTTACTCAGATTTTGGTGTGATTTAATCATAGCAGCTCACAAGGGATACGTAATTCACTTTCAGTGTAGAAATATGATTGCCAACTTTGCAACCGGGTTCCAACCAACAGAGAGGAGATCCCTATTCCTGCATCTGCCTCTCTCCACTCTCACTTTAGAGGCATAGCTAGCCACATACCAGATCTTGACAGAAATGCCAATATTCTTCTGCTTCTCAACAGAGACATCTCAAGGGGTCACCAACACATTAATGTGCCACATGATGCACCACATGCCCAATGCGTAGACCTAGACAAGGTCATCATAGGCAATGTCTGTATAGGTAATGTCAGGAGGTCTTCCATAGTTTCTTCTTTCAGGACACATGTCCTGCCATACAATCACATTACCTGTTTCAAACAGTGCCCACATCACTACCATGTCGAAGAAAGACTTTGCAGTAAAGGCATGAAACAGTGATATCACAAGGTGATATCAAGGCCCTTCATTTCTGGGATGATTATGTCGGCGCCACCTTGTTTGATATAACAACTAAAGAAAATGAATATATGGTAAAGTGCAGTGCTAAATTTGATAATAGTGAAAAATTACTCCAACTAAACAAACATATTTTAACCACTTCAATACAGGGCACTTAAACACCTTCCTGCCCAGACCAATTTTGAGCTTTCATCGCTTTGAATGACAATTGCGCGGTCATGCTACACTGTACCCAAATGAAATTTTTATCATTTTTTCTCACAAATAGAGCTTTCTTTTGGTGGTATTTGATCACCTCTACGGTTTTTATTTTTTGCGCTACAAATAAAAAAATACCGAATTTTTTGAAAAAAAAATTGTTTTTTTTTTGTTTCAGTTTCAAAACTTTGTAAATAAGTACGTTTTCTCCTTCACTGATGGGCACTGATGGGGCTACACTGATGGGCACTGATAGGCGGCACTGATGGGCGACACGGATGGGCGACACGGACGGACACTGATAGGTGGCACAAATTGGCACTGATAGCTGGCACGGATGGGCGGCACGGATGGGCGGCACAGATGGGCATGGATAGGCGGCACAGATGGGCATGGATAGGCGGCACAGATAGGCATGGATGGGCATGGATAGGCGGCACAGGTGGGCACTGATAGGCGGCACAGGTGGGCACTGATAGGCGGCACAGGTGGGCACTGATAGGCAGCACAGGTGGGCACTCATAGGCAGCACAGGTGGGCACTCATAGGCGGCATTGGTGTTATACTATAGTAATGGATGCCAATCAGTGCCAAACAATAATGCATGCCAATCAGTGATGCCCATTGTGGGCACTGATTGGCATCCATTATGGGCACTGATTGGCACCCATTGTGCTGACTGGTATCCCTGGTGGTCTAGGGAGGATTACCTTTTCCCTGGTGGTCTGGTGGCGTCCCTGGTGGTCCAGTGTGGGCATCCTCGGGGGGGCTGTGCTGATAATCGATCAGCACAGACTCCCCCTGTCAGAGGAGCAGCCGATTGGCTCTCCTCTACTCGCGTCTGACAGACGCGAGTGAGGGAAAGCCGATCACCGGCATTACCCATTTACACTGTGATCAGCCGTGATTGGACACGGCTGATCACGTGGTAAAGAGTCTCCGTCGGAGACTCGTTACCGAGATCGTAGTTGCCAGGTGTCAGGCTGACACCCCGCAACAACGATCGCCGCGATGCGCGCCCCCGGGGGCGCGCAGCGGCTCATAATCCTGATCACGTCATATGACGTCCGGTCAGGATTATGAAACCACTTTGCCGCCGTCAATTGCCTATAGGGCGGGCGGCAAGTGGTTAAATGCAAAACTTGTATGCATAAAGGGTCATAAGAAATATGAGTTATGATGAGTAAGCTCAATATTTAGCATATGCGGAAAAGGTAATATACAGTGGACAGTGATACATTAAAGTGCAATATTACAAAAAGTGCATGCGCATTTTCAAGTGTGTATATAGTCCATAAGTATGTGGTCTCAATGGATAAAGTGACTTCCAAGATAATTTGTGTAGACAAGTTTATCTGTAGATAGTCCGCCACCAATAGGAAAAAGGCTTACCAGATAAGTTGAACCCAAGTAGACGTACGCCTAATGAGTCAACAAAGCTTGTGGTGTTATACACCCAGGGGAGACTGGGTGTATAAGGAGGAGGATCCGTGACAATATTATTTTCAGTGGATTGCAACCAGGGAATTAGTGACCAAGAACTAGATAAGAAGGACTTGCTCCAAATGGTGCATTTATAAAAAGGAGAGAGAATAGGCCACATAGTGTAAAAAGCGCTGTGAGTGTTCATTTTTTATATACTCATTAAATGTTTCCTGCTTAAAATTGAATTACACTATGTGGCTTATTCTTTTTCCTTTTTATAAACTCACTATTTGGAGCAAGTCCTTCTTACTCACGAATTCTCTGGTTGCAATCCACTGGAAATAATATTGTGACGGATCCTTGCTTTATATGTCCATGTTGGAAATTGTGTATGCTGATATACGTTTCCCCTGGGTGTATAACACCACAAGCTTTGTTGACTCATTAGGCATACGCCTACTTGGGTTCAACTTGTCTGGTAAGCCTTTTTTCCTATTGGTGGAGGACTATCTACAGACAAACTTGTCTACACGAATAAGATAATTTATTCCAAGATATTAAGTCACTTTATCAATTGAGACCACATACTTATGGACTATATATACACTTAAAAATGCACATGCACTTTTTGTAATATTGCACTTTAATGTATCACTGTCCACTTTATATTACCTTTTCTGGATATGCTAAATATTGAGCTTACTCATCATAACTCATATTTCTTATAACCCTTTATGCATACAAGTGATTTTTTGCATTTAACATATGTTTGTTTAGAGTCATTTTTCACTATTATCAAATTTAGTGTAGCGCTGGCTCCTGACGAGCATGCGTTATTTGTTTTTCAAAATTAATTTTCTTGAAACCACAGTTGGGTTTTGGGGCTAATTTTCTAAATTTTTGGTTTCAGTACCAGTCTAGCTGGGTTGCACTGGGTTCTCCTTGACCGCAGGTGTCGAGTTAGAACGCAGTTTAGCTGGGTGTATTGAATGCCCCTGTTCTTTCAGAACCAGCCCAGTGGGAGTGTTCTCCTGCTGTGCATTCTGGGAGGTGGTATTTAAGGTACTGACATCACGTGCTGTGGGGTTATTAGAATATTTTCTGCCTGTTCAGTTCAGGTGGTCGTCCTGACCTGACCACATGGCCTTCCTGGCCTGAGGTGCGGAACCATGCATTTCGAGTCTCAGGGCTGGCTAGCCCGAGGCAACGCAACTGCGGGGACAGGCCTGAATGGATTTCAGGGGCCTATTGATCCAAAGGTGGTCCAGTGCCATCTCATCTGAAGGGAGTGGCCCAGCAACTGGAGAAACCCCAGGGGAGGACTCTTCAGGAGAAGGGTGTGCGCAAGGTTGGCTTCTCTGAAGGGCCTGGAGGCTTAGTTGAATGACACTACATGGATCTACACTCATAGGGTATCGCCGGATTGGCTGAGAGATACTGGTACCGTATGATAGCTTTTTAAATTTGTCTATGTCCCTCAGTAATGCTCAAGTCTGTGGCAGAGACGTTGTCAAATATCCTATGCCCAAGTTTGTGGCAGAGACTTTATTTAACACCCTACCGGCCTAACCCTCTACCCTAAACTGAGAGACTCTGTTTCTGTTTCAAATCAATAACCCAAAAGAAGATTCAGTGTCAGTTTCCACATTTCGTTGGGCCATCTACTACGGGAACCGATAGACGCAGTCAAGAAGGTAACGGTAAGCCCAATAAAACCAGCAGCTCCTTCGGGGGTCAGTGCTACATTAGCACTGCACTTTACCAAATATTTAGTTCACTTATCCACAGACTAATCCTTTGCTGTGCTGGCTGCTATTGTATATTATTTAAAGAGACAGCGTGTTTGTTTTTCCGTCTTTTCAACTAAAGAAAATGAGCTAGCAGCTTACTTCTGTAAACACAGATTGGGACGTCCCATTACCCAAACAAAAACAACAAAGATTGGAATCATGGAAAGAGTCCAAGAAGGAACTAGAACAACTTTAGATATTGTGCTTGTATATTTATGCATCCCTAATGAATGTCACCAGAAGAGAGATCCATGTTTTTCTCTGATGCTTCCATTAAATTAATAGCTGTAACCTACCTCAAAATGATAAATCCAAGAGACAAAGTAAGTGTGAGTTTTATCCTTTGTAAGGCCAAGCTGACCCCAAACCCTGCACAGCACATACCATGCACAAGGCTTGAACTCTGTGCAGTCATGTTAATCCTTAGAATTGCTGAGCTTATAAAACATTTAATAGACTTTAAAATAGACTCCTTTCACTTTTTACAAAAAACAACAGATAAGATCAGTCGCCTGCTGCGAAAACTGTAATAAGGGGTTAATAACTGTACTGAGAGTCTTAGCTGCTAGGAGTGTCTCCTGGAATGGGAGGGGTGTGAAAGCTGCAACAATATGTTCCATAAAGCGCTTAGACTCTGATATGTTGCTCTATGACAGAGAAGGAGAGTAAAATTCAGTATTGAAATATGCACAGCATCTGACATTTCTTTGATTGAAAAGTAGTTTAATGACAATCAAGTTAAAATTTACATAGGAACTGCCATCCCAAACAGCCAATGATCTATCCATAGGTCTGAAATGTCCATAGGGCCATGTTCTCGGATGGAAGGGACCTGGGTGTGTCACTGAGCCAGCAGTGTCAGGGGTGTTGGTAGTTGATAACCCCAATGTCAGAGTGGGTGGATGACAAGGAGCTTTTGGTCCATGTTGGGGATGGTAGATGCCCAACCAGCTCTTAACTCTATGTTAAAATCATATTAAAAACAAAAACAATACTTTTCATTTACAGTTTGTGCTAATTATACCTATTCATGTACAAAATGAATAAAGGAGAAAAAAAAGAAAATGAAAATCACAATGGACAACGTGACTGTAATGCAAAAATATAGATATATATATATAAAAAAAAATAGTTGTGTGAAAAAGTATTTGCCCCCTTTTTGATTTTTTTTTTTTTGCATATTTGTCACACTTAAATGACTCAGATCATCAAGCAAATTCAAACATAACTAGAGTAAATACAAAATGGAGTTTTTAAATGATGGTTTCATTTATTAAGGCAAAAAAGCTTTCCAAACTTGTCTGGCTTTATGTGAAAAAGTAATTGCCCCCTAAACCTAATAACTGGTTGTGCCTCCCTTGGCGGCAACAACTCCAATCAAGTGTTTGCAATAACTGACAAAGAGTCTTCCTTGCAGAATTGTTTTAATTCAGCCACATTGGAGGGTTTTCCAGCATGAACGGCTTGTGTAAGGTCATGATACAGCAACTCAATTGGTTTTAAAGTGGAGTTCCACCCATTTAAAAGGGTTGCAGGCACACAAAGCCCCGCTCCTCTCCCCCTCCTCTCTGTGGCGCCGGCATTCTAATTGGGGGGGTTCGGCTGCGAGCCGCACTGCACACTTTGAATGGCAAGGTAATCTTCTGGGACCTGTGATGTATCCCAGAAGATTGCAGGGAGGGAGGAGGGAGAGGTGAACTTCCTTCCGACGCTGCGGAGCCAGAGGAGGAAGTGGGAGCTTGGTGCCCTTAAAAACTGGTGCCCTTAAAAACATGTCGAATGTGGTATGTCAGGGGGTCACCATCACTTAAAGCGGCAGTTCCATTTTTGGATGGAACTCCGCTTTAAGTCCGGACTTTGACTAGGCTACTCCAAAACCTACATTTTGCTTTGTTTGAACTATTTGGAGGTGGACTTGCTGTTGTTTTTCGGATCATTGTCCTGCTGCATAACCCAAGTGCACTTGAGCTTGAGGTCATGAACTGATGGCTGAACATTCTCCTTTAGGGTTTTCTGGTAGAGCTCAGAATTCATGGTTTCATCAATTATATTAAGTTGTCCAGGTCCTGAAGCTGCAAAGCAGCCCCAGGCCAACACACTGCCACTCCCATGTCTGATTGTTGGTATGATGTTCTTGTTTTGAAATTCTGTATTAGTTTTATGCCAGATGTAACGGAACGCACACCTTCCAAAAAGTACAATTTTTGTCTCATCGGTCCACAGAATATGTGCCTAAAAGTCTTGGGGAAAAGCAAGATTTTTTTTTTGGTAAATGTGAGATGAGCCTTTGTGTTCTTTTTAGTCATAATGGCTCTCCCTGTGGTTCACTGGAGTTCCAAAGCCTTAGAAATGGCTTTGAAACCCTTATTAGAACGATACATGTACACGTACATTACGTTGTTTCTAATCTGTTCTTGATTTTTTTTTATATTGTGGCATGATGTGTGACTTTTTGTGATCTGTTAGCGTGCTTCACTTTGTCAGATAGATTCCATTTATGTGATTTCTTGATTCAACAGGTCTGGCCTGGGTATGGCAAGTGAAATTTAACTCAGCTTTCCAAAAAATTGTGGTTAATCACAGTTCATTCATGATTAAACATGGGAGGGGGCAATTAGGTAGGTTAAGACAATATATTTATTCCTATATTAAGGTATTGGTCTCCAGTTCCTCATTTAACCCATAAGGGGACAAGGTATTTATTTTAAAAATCCAAAAGGCGTAACATGATTTTAACATAGAGCCTAACATACCTCTCTATTCCCCTGTCAACTTCTGGTCCTCTGGTATTTGAAGCCTCATTGGTCTGTCCCGTCACATGACTTTACAAAGTGCTGGATGCGAAACATGTTGTTACAGTGATGGGACTACGTACACGACCTGCCTCCCTATGCCTTCCTCCACTTCTCCCATTGGTATTGCTGTGTCCGTCGTCACATGCGCGAGACATCATTGCTAGGCGCCGCAACTGAACAGTGCCGCTGTAAGGATATTCATGGAGCTGCTGGCCGGGCATCTACCATCCCCAGCACGGACCAAAGGCTCTTTGTCATCCACCCACTCTGCCTTTGGGGTTATCAACTACCAACACCCACGACACCGCTGGCTCAGTGACACACCCGGGTGTGTATAGATCATTGTCTGTTTGGGATGGCAGTTCCTGTGTAAGTTTTAATTTAATTGTCATTAAACTACTTTTCAACCAAGGAAATTTCAGAGGCTGCACATATTTCAATACTGAAGTTTACTCTCCGCACATACCAGAGTCTAAATCCTTTCACTTTTTTTATACAGACAGCAAGATAGTGCTGAGATACATACAGTACACAACCAAAAAAAGCAGTTCTCACATCAGAAAATTCTCCAATTCCTATCTATGTGCATATACCCCAGTGATTGAGGCACACATGCAGTACCAGCCACTTAAATTCTGGAAATTTCATGGTCACCCCCACCTGAATTTCTTAAATAATTACCCCATTACAATTCACATTTATTCTACATTTGAACTGGGTAATCCTGAGTCTGACAAGGAAACCAGAGCTACAGCCCATTACACGTAACACCTCAGTGTCAAGGTTGAGGCTGAGTTCTTACTGTTTTTAATGCTACTCTAAGTGGCCTTCTGTTGTATGAGCAATTGCATGACTTATCAATGGTGCTGCCTTCCCCTCTGAAGAACTTGATTCAAAGGGAGGTAAGAGGGACTGGTGCACATTGCTGCTCTCCCCTCTGAAGATACACTCATAAACTGTCTTTTTTTGCCATCTTATAGACACCAGTAATGACTTTACAAGTTTTACAGAATATTAATGTTTGCATTATTATTTCATGTTTTCCCCTTCTTTTTTTTCAGGTATCTTCACATAATGTTTGGACTTCATTCATACAGAAAACATAGCTTTCAACAGATGGTATCATGTTGCACATGTGTTGGTTGTTGGTTGCGTTGGTTGTTTGTCTTTAACCACTTCAATACAGGGCACTTAAACACCTTCCTGCCCAGACCAATTTTGAGCTTTCAGCGCTGTCGCACTTTGAATGACAATTGCGCGGTCATGCTACACTGTACCCAAATGAAATTTTTATCATTTTTTTCCCACAAATAGAGCTTTCTTTTGGTGGTATTTGATCACCTCTACGGTTTTTATTTTTTGCGCTACAAATAAAAAAATACAGAAAATTTTGAAAAAAAATATGTTTTTTTTTTGTTTCAGTTTCAAAACTTTGTAAATAAGTACGTTTTCTCCTTCACTGATGGGCACTGATGGGGCTACACTGATGGGCACTGATAAGGTGGCACTGATGGGCACCAATGTGGCACCAATGAAGTGGCACTGATAGGCGGCACTGATGGGCGACACGGATGGGCGACACGGATGGGCAACACGGACGGGCAACACGGACGGACACTGATAGGTGGCACAAATTGGCACTGATAGCTGGCACGGATGGGCGGCACGGATGGGCGGCACGGATGGGCATGGATAGGCGGCACAGGTGGGCATGGATAGGCGGCACAGGTGGGCATGGATAGGCGGCACAGGTGGGCATAGATAGGCGGCACAAGTGGGCATGGATAGGCGGCACATGTGGGCACTCATAGGCGGCACAGGTGGGCACTCATAGGCGGCACAGGTGGGCACTCAGGCGGCACAGGTGGGCACTCATAGGCGGCACAGGTGGGCACTCATAGGCGGCATCGGTGTTATAGTAATGAATGCCAATCAGTGCCAAACAATAATGCATGCCAATCAGTGATGCTCATTGTGGGCACTGATTGGCATCCATTATGGGCACTGATTGGCACCCATTGTGCTGACTGGCATCCCTGGTGGTCTAGGGAGGATTATGGATTTTATTACCTTTTCCCTGGTGGTCTAGTGGTGTCCCTGGTGGTCCAGTGTGGGCATCCTCGGGGGGGCTGTGCTGATAATCGATCAGCACAGACCCCCCCTGTCAGAGGAGCAGCCGATCGGCTCTCCTCTACTCGCGTCTGACAGACGCGAGTGAGGGAAAGCCGATCACCGGCTCTTCCCATTTACACTGTGATCAGCCGTGATTGGACACGGCTGATCACATGGTAAAGAGTCTCCGTCGGAGACTCTTTACCGAGATCGTAGTTGCCGGGTGTCAGACTGACACCCCGCAACAACGATCGCCGCGATGCGCGCCCCCGGGGGCGCGCAGCGGCTCATAATCCTAATCATGTCATATGACGTCCAGTTAGGATTATGAAACCACTTTGCCGCCGTCAATTCCCTATAGGGCGGGCGGCAAGTGGTTAATAATTTTATAACTATCTCACTCCATAGCTAGGGGATGTTCTATATAGTTAGTCATTGTTTGTCAAGCTACCGAGACTGTAAGTTAACCTACCTCACTACAACTGGATCTGTCTTAAAGATAATACTTTCAGTGCTTAGTTTGCAGAAGCAGAACAGTTCCTCTTTAACCGGTTTCCGACCAGCGCACGCCGATATACGGCACGCTCGCAGAATGGCACTGGCAGGCATATTGGCGTACAGGTATGTCCAATCTTTAATGCCGCCCTGCCATCGCGAGCGCGCCGCCGCCGGCACGCTCGCGTGCTGGTCGGGACCCCCGTGAGTCCAGTCGCGGGTCCCGCGGACCCGATTGCCGTGGGGATTCCCGCGATCGTCTCACGGGGCGGCTGAATGAGGAAATGCCGTTGTAAACAGCATTTCCCCGTTCTGCCTAGCAACTAGTGATGCTGATCTCTGCTCCATGTGATTGGAGCAGAGATCAGTGTTCACTAAATTAAAGCCCAGCCCCCCACAGTTAGTACCACACCCCTAGGAACACTTAACCCCTACACTGCCACCCACTGGTTAACCCCTTCACTGCCAGTGTCATTTACACAGGAATCACTGTATTTGTATAGCATTGATTGCTGTATAAATGACAATGGTCCCAAAAATGTGTCAAAAATGTCCGATGTGTCTGCCATAATGTCGCAATCACAATAAAAATCGCTGATCTCCGCCATTACTAGTAAAAAAAAAATTATTAATAAAAATGCCATAAAACTATCCCCTATTTTGTCAATGCTATAACTTTTGCGCAAACCAATCAATAATCGCTTATTGTGATTTTTTTTACCAAAAATATGTAGAAGAATATGTATCGGCCTAAACTGAGGGAAAAAAAAGTTTTTTTATATATTTTTGGGGGATATTTATTATAACAAAAAGTAAAAAATAATGCATTTTTTTCAAAATTGTCGCTCTATTTTTGTTTATAGCGCAAAAAATAAAAACCGCAGGGGTGATCAAATACCACCAAAAGAAAGCTCTATTTGTGGGCAAAAAAGGACGTACATTTTGTTTGGGAGCCACATCGCATGACCGCGCAATTGTCAGTTAAAGCGACGCAGTGCCGAATCGCAAAAAGTGGTCTGGTCTTTGACCAGCAAAATGGTCCGTGGCTGAAGAGGTTAATATCATTATTTACATCGAGCAATCTTTTTCCATGTAAATCTATCAAGCATTGAAAAGACTGTACATTCCCTTTAACTACTGAAGTGTTCAGATAAAGGCTTCCGTGTACTATCGCCTCAATAACTCAGCATCAGAACTAATAAACAGGTTCAGAATAAACTGAAAAAGCTTTAAATATATTATATGTTTTGGAAACAGTTTATTCTATGAATATGTACTAAGCAACACTTCCTATTCTCCCTCATATCTATAATGAAAAACATGCATATCTTTAAAATTCACTGAGTACATTTTGTTTTTTTTATCATTAGCTGAGATTAATTCAGTAAAAGTTTCTGCATAGATCTGTTTTCAGTATCTTACTTTCTGCAACTTTTTGGCAGTATTAAGGACAGTAAATAAATTGCTTGCTGTCACTGTGAACAGCTAACATTAAACACTCGGCAGACTTTCATTCTTTCACTTAACTAGTCTATTCCCTAGGTTGTCTCTATGCTTTTTTTAAAGTAGGTTTCACAAAATTCACACTGATAAACATAACTATATTTTATATTGACTGCCCTCAACCTCAACACCCTTCCTTTTCATTAACATTCCTAACTCATAGGTTAGTATACTTAACCACTTTCAGACCGGACCATTTTGCTGGTAAATGACCAGAGGTCTTTTTACACTTTGGCACTGCGCTGCTTTAACTGGTAATTGCGCGGTCATGCAATGTTGTACCCAAACAAAATTTGCGTCCTTTTCTTCCCACAAATAGAGCTTTCTTTTGATGGTATTTGATTGCCTCTGCGATTTTTATTTTTTGCGATATAAACGTAAAAAGACCGCAAATTTTGAAAAAAAATGATATTTTCTACTTTTTGTTATTAGAAAAATCCAATAAACTCAATTTTAGTCATACATTTAGGCCAAAATGTATTCAGCCACATGTCTTTGGTAAAAAAAAAGTCAATAATTGTATATTTATTGGTTTGCGCAAAAGTTGTCACATCTACAAACTAAGGTACGTTTTCTGGAATTTACGCAGCTTTTAGTTTACGACTGCCTATCTCATTTCTTGAGGTGCTAAAATGGCAGGGCAGTACAAAACCCCCCCAAATGACCCCATTTTGGAAAGTAGACCCCCTAAGGAATTTGATAAGAGGCATGTTGAGCCCATTGAATATTTTATTTTTTTGCCTCAAGCGATTGAATAATGACAAAAAAAAAATTTTTATTTTTTTTTTACACAAAGTTGTCACTAAATGATATATTGCTCACACATGCTATGGGCGTATGTGAAATGACACCCCAAAATAAATTCTGCTGCTTCTCCTGAGTACGGGGATACCACATATGTGGGACTTTTTGGGAGCCTAGCCGCGTACGGGGCCCCGAAAACCAAGCACCGCCTTCAGGCTTTCTAAGGGCGTAAATTTTTGAGTTCACTTCTCACTACCTATTACAGTTTTGAAGGCCATAAAATGCCAAGATGGCACAAAACCCCCACAAATGACCCCATTTTAGAAAGTAGACACCCCAAGCTATTTGCTGAGAGGCATGTTGAGTTCATGAAATATTTTATATTTTGCCACAAGTTGCGGGAAAATTACAAACTTTTTTTTTTTTATTTTTTTTTTCACAAAGTTGTCACTAAATGATATATTGCTCACACATGCCATGGGCATATGTGAAATGACACCCCAAAATAAATTCTGCTGCTTCTCCTGAGTACGGGGATACCACATATGTGGGACTTTTTGGGAGCCTAGCCGCGTACGGGGCCCCGAAAACCAAGCACCGCCTTCAGGCTTTCTAAGGGCGTAAATTTTTGAGTTCACTTCTCACTACCTATTACAGTTTTGAAGGCCATAAAATGCCAAGATGGCACAAAACCCCCACAAATGACCCCATTTTAGAAAGTAGACACCCCAAGCTATTTGCTGAGAGGCATGTTGAGTCCATGGAATATTTTATATTTTGCCACAAGTTGCGGGAAAATTACAAACTTTTTTTTTTTTTTTTTTTTTTCCACAAAGTTGTCACTAAATGATATATTGCTCACGCATGCCATGGGCATATGTGAAATGACACCCCAAAATAAATTCTGCTGCTTCTCCTGAGTACGGGGATACCACATATGTGGGACTTTTTGGGAGCCTAGCCGCGTACGGGGCCCCGAAAACCAAGCACCGCCTTCAGGCTTTCTAAGGGCGTTACAGTTTTGAAGGCCATAAAATGCCAAGATGGCACAAACCCCCCCCAAATGACCCCATTTTGGAAAGTAGACACCCCTAAATTTAGGGGTACACTAGTGAGACTAGGTAATAAATGGCGGGTGCCCTGAAACTATAAAAAAATAACTAACCAACCAGCGTCACCTGTAACAGTTATATGGTGATCACTGGTGAAAGGGTTAACTAGGGGGCAATCAGGGGGCTTTATGCGGTAGTATATGGGGGTCCCTGGCGCTATAAAAAGCTGCGGCGAACCTAAATACCTACCTGCCTAACTAGCGTCACCTGTGACACTAATACAGCGATCAGAAAAACGATCGCTTATTAGGCTGGGTTCACACTGGAGCGATGCGGGAACGCCACGAATGCGCGGCGGGTTCCCGCATCGCATGCCTCCCGACGGCAGTTCACACTGCCCTATGCGAACTGCTGGGAGTGTCAGTGAAATGTTACTGACACCCCCAGATCAGTTCGCATATCGCAGTGCGATCTGCAAACTCGGATCGCATGGTGTGAACACCCATGCGATCCGATTCTGCTGCGGGCCAAAAAAAGGGTCCCGTGCGAATTTGCGGCGGGTGCGGCGGGTGCGGCGGGTGCGGCGAATGGCTGAACTCGAATCGCACAGAGATCGGATGTGATTTGCACTGCAGTGCGGTGCGAATCACATCCGTTCTCAAACCGCTGCAATGTGAACCCAGCCTTAGTGACACTGGCGACGGGGGGTGATCACGGGGTTAAACCTTTATTGGGGGGGTTAGGGGGGTACCTTAGAACTAAAGGGGGCTAACCCTAACTGCCCTAACAGTTATTAGTCACAAATGACACCCGCCGGGTGATCAGGGGGTTAAACCTTTATTAGGTAATAAATGGCGGGTGCCCTGAAACTATAAAAAAATAACTAACCAACCAGCGTCACCTGTAACAGTTATATGGTGATCACTGGTGAAAGGGTTAACTAGGGGGCAATCAGGGGGCTTTATGCGGTAGTATATGGGGGTCCCTGGCGCTATAAAAAGCTGCGGCGAACCTAAATACCTACCTGCCTAACTAGCGTCACCTGTGACACTAATACGGCGATCAGAAAAATGATCGCTTATTAGGCTGGGTTCACACTGGAGCGATGCGGAAACGCCGCGAATCCGCGGCGGGTTCCCGCATCGCATGCCTCCCGGCGGCAGTTCACACTGCCCTATGCGAACTGCTGGGAGTGTCAGTGAAATGTTACTGACACCCCCAGATCAGTTCGCATATCGCAGTGCGATCTGCAAACTCGGATCGCATGGTGTGAACACCCATGCGATCCGATTCTGCTGCGGGCCAAAAAAAGGGTCCCGTGCGAATTTGCGGCGGGTGCGGCGGGTGTGGCGGGTGCGGCGGGTGCGGCGAATGGCTGAACTCGAATCGCACAGAGATCGGATGTGATTTGCACTGCAGTGCGGTGCGAATCACATTCGTTCTCATAAACCGCTGCAATGTGAACCCAGCCTTAGTGACACTGGCGACGGGGGGTGATCACGGGGTTAAACCTTTATTGGGGGGGTTAGGGGGGTACATTAGAACTAAAGGGGGCTAACTCTAACTGCCCTAACAGTTATTACAGTCACAAATGACACCAATGCAAAAAAAAAAAAAAAATGACATTGGTGTCACTGTGACTGGGGGGCAGGGGTAATTGGGGGGGTGATCGGGGGGTAAAGGGGGGGTGTGAGTGTGCCTGGCATGTTCTACTGTGTGTGTAGAGTGTTGGTGCAACTCACCGATCCGCTCTCCTCCGTGTCGGAACGAAAAATACCGACACGGAGGAGAGAATACATCACTTCCTCTCCTGTGTTTACATTACAGGAGAGGAAGTGATGTCACGGGGGATTTCCATTCGTCGAGAGCGATCGCGAGGGGGTGGCCATGAATGAATGGCCGCCCCCTCA
Organism: Lithobates pipiens; assembly: GCF_037356315.1. NCBI lineage: Eukaryota > Metazoa > Chordata > Amphibia > Anura > Ranidae > Lithobates > Lithobates pipiens. The sequence goes on along the minus strand of NW_027507748.1, from coordinate 630,881,116 downwards.
TCCCGGATCGCTCTCGAAGGAATGCCGACCGCCGCAGGCACCGGGGGGGGGCCCGATCGGGCCCCCCACCCGCGGGCAGGCAGGGATCTATATATACGCCCATATGCCTGCCCGTGCCATTCTGCCGACGTATATCGTCGTGCGGCGGTCGGCAAGTGGTTAAAGGGGTTATAAAGGTAAATGTTTTTTCACCTTAATGCATTCTATGCATTAAGGTGAAAAAACATTTGACACTGCCTGCGCCCCCAGCCCCCTCGTTTTACTTACCTCACCCCTCGAAAGTCCTGCGCTCGTCCCCCGACGTCCTTTCCACCGTTCAGCCTGGCCGCTAATTGGCTGGAGTGGATGGATGGAAAGCAGCGCAGCCATTGGCTCGTGCTGCTGTCAATCACATCCACTGACGCGGAGCGCCGGGGGCAGGGCCGTGTGATACAGCGAGTGGCTATAGCCGCCGGCTGTATCACGGGAGCATGCCCGCAGATGCTTGTCACCATGCCAGGGAGCTCGCATGAACGTAAGAAGCATCTGCGGGAGGAAGCCGAGACAGCCGCCGAGGGACCCCAGAAGAGCAGGTTCAGGGCCACTCTGTGCAAAACAAGCTGCACAGTGGAGGTAAGTATAACATGTTTGTTATTTAAAAAAAAAAAAAAAAAATTCACTTTACAATCCCTTTAATCTTTTTATTTTCTACTATCACTTTATACTCTATACATTGATCATATGTTCTATATTTGTGTACTATTATTATACAGGATTTATATATTGCTTTACAACGTTAGGGCAAACAGTACAGTTACAATACAATTCAATACAGGAAGAATCAGAGGATCCTGCTCATTAGAGCTTACAGTGGGGATCGAAAGTTTGGGCACCCCAGGTAAAAATGTGTATTAATGTGCATAACGAAGCCAAGGAAAGATGGAAAAATCTCCAAATGGCATCAAATTACAGATTAGACATTTTTATAATATGTCAAAAAAAGTTAGATTTTATTTCAATCATTTACACTTTCAAAATTACAGAAAGGAAAAAAATGGCATCTGCAAAAGTTTGGGCACCCTGCAGAGTTAATATCTTGTACTGCCCCCTTTGGCAAGTATCACAGCTTGTAAACGCTTTTTGTAGTCAGCCAAGAGTCTTTCAATTCTTGTTTGAGGTATCTTTGCCCATTCTTCCTTACAAAGGTGTTCCAGTTCTTTGAGATTTCTGGGCTGTCTGTCACGCACTGCTCTTTTAAGGTCTATCCATAGATTTTCAATAATGTTGAGGTCAGGAGATTGTGAAGGCCATGGCAAAACCTTCAGTTTACACCTCTTGATGTAATCCCCTGTGGATTTCGAGGTGTGTTTAGGATCATTATCCACTTGTAGAAGCCATCCTCTCTTTAACTTCAGCTTTTACACAGATGGCATCAAGTTACCATCCAAAATTTACTGACATTTTATTGAATCCATTTTTCCTTCTACTCGTGAAATGTTCCCTGTGCTACTGGCTGCAATACAACCCCAAAGCATGATTGATCCACCCCTATGCTTAACAGTTGGACAGAGGTTCTTTTCATTAAATTCTGTGCCCTTTCTTCTCCAAACGTACCTTTGCTCATTCCGGCCAAAAAGTTATATTTTAATCTCATCGGTCCACAGAACTTGTTTCCAAAATGCCTCAGGCTTGTCTATATGTTCATTTGCAAAGTTCAAACGCTGATTTTTGTGGTGAGGACATAGAAGAGGTTTTCTTCTGATGACTCTTCCATGAAGACCATATTTGTACAAGTATCTCTTTATAGTGGAATAGTGTACCACAATTCCAATGTCTGCCAGATCTTTCTGGAGGGATCGTGCAGTAAAACGTGGGTTTTGAAATGCTTTTCTCACAATCCTGCGAGCTGTTCTGTATGATATTTTTCTTGGTCTTCCAGATCTTGCTTTAACTTCCACTGTTCCTGATGACTGCCATTTTTTAATTACATTCCGAACAGAGGATATTGACATCTGAAAACGCTTTGCTATCTTCTTATAGCCTTCTCCAGCTTTGTGAGCGTCAACTATTTTCAGTTTTCTAGACAACTGCTTAGAAGAACCCATGGTGCTGATTGTTGGGGCAAGGTCAGATGAGTCTGGCCATTTAAAACCTTTGAGATTGACATCACCTGGTCTTCCCAGACGATGATTGAGAACAATGCATGACACTGGCAGCTCTCAGCTTTGCAAAGGGGGCAGTGCATGCTATAAATTCTACAGGGTGCCCAAACTTTTGCAGACGCCATTTTTTTGTTTTCTGTAATTTAAAAGTGTAAATGATGGAAATAAAATCTAACTTTTTTTGACATATTATAAGAATGTCTAATCTGTAATTTGATGCCATTTGGAGATTTTTCCATCTTTCCTTGGCTTCGTTATGCACATTAATACACATTTTTACCTGGGGTGCCCAAACTTTCGATCCCCACTGTACAATCTAAAGGGGAGGGTAAAGTGATATAAAAGGTAATAACTGTGAAGACAGAAGTTTTCAGGGATTGCCAAAAGGTGTATGGATTAGGTTACAGTCGGACAGATTGGATAATGGAATTCCAAGCCACGGGAGAGGCTATAGGACCATCACAACTCAACATTTTGCTAAAGACTGTATGAAAACAATTTGATGGAAAGAATGCAATAATGACAACCATCTGTCTGCTTTACACCCAGGACCAGCACCATGGAAAACAGAGAATCCAGTAACCCTAGAAGATCATGGTGGGGAGCAAAAAGAGAGTGCATTACCAGCAATGACCTCAAAGTGCACTGAGATTTGCACAAACACATTTAGATCTAGATTATGCTCCAAGATATATTTAGTCAAGGTGTATCCTGCAGGCCTCAGAGAGAGGGCAATCAGAATATATGTGGTCTTAGATGAACAAAGTAACATATCTTTGGCAAGAACAGAGTTCTTTGATCTCTTCAGTGACAGAGGAAGTCCAACTCTGTATACTTTGAAGACATGTTCAGGAGTTGTGGAGACATCAGGGAGGAGAGCAAACTACATCATTGAATCATTCGATGGGAAAACGCAGCTGACTCTGCCCACTCTCATAGAATGTGATATGATACCAGATGATACATCAGAGATACCCACACCTGAAATTGCACGTCACTACCCTCATCTGATGCAAATATCAGACAAGATTCCAGTACTGGACCCAGGTGCTGCAATTATCCTTCTACTTGGAAGAGACATACTGAGAGTGCACAAGGTCAGAGAGCAATACAATGGGCCACACAATGCACCATTTTCACAATGTCTTGACATTGGATGGGTCATCATTGGTGATGTATGTCTAGATGAAGCTCTCGAGCCAGCAAAAGTGAATGTCTACAAAACAAACATGTTGCAAAATGGCCGCACATCATGTCTTAGCCCCTGTAGCAACAGAATACAGATTAAAGAGAGACTAGTTAACTCAATACAACAGCAGAAAGTTCTGTGTTACATGGAGGCTATCACCTCATCTGAAAATACAGATGAGCTAGGATGCAAGGTGTTTGAAAGAACGCAAGATGATGACAAACCAGCACCATCCGTTGAAGATAGCCTCTTCCTTGAGATCTTGGACAGGGAAGTCTTTATAGATGAGTCAAACAGCTGGGTAGCACCTCTACCTTTCCGTTCACCTCGACATCACTTTCCTAACAACAAAAGACAAGCAATGAATAAGGATGAGCCAAACACTAGGCTTGTGCAATTCGTTTTGTAACGAATCGAAATTCGGCTGAATTTTGCATCTTTCGGACATTCGGATGCATGCGAATGTCAGAATAAAAAAATGACGAATTACAACGAATACGAAAGAAATATAACGAATGAATTCGAATGAATTTGACATGATTTGGTAATTCTTTAACCACTTGCTTACTGGGCACTTAAACCCCCCTCAGTCCCAGACCAATTTTCAGCTTTCAGCGCTGATGCACTTTGAATGACAATTGCGCGGGCATACAACACTGTACCCAAATGAAATTTTTATCATTTTTTTCCCACAAATAGAGCTTTCTTTTGGTGGTATTTAGTTACAGCTCGGAGTTTTATTTTTTGCTAAACAAACAAAAAAAGATGCAAAAAAAAAAAAAAAAAATCATGTTTTAATAGTTTGTTATAAAATTTTGCAAACGGGTCATTTTTCTCCTTCATTGAAGTGCGCTGATAAGGCGGCACTGATAGGCTGCATTGGTGGGCACTGATGGGCTGCATTGGTGGGCACTGATAGGCTGCATTGGTGGGCACTGATAGGCTGCACTTGTGGGCACTGATAGGCATAGTTAAGGCGGCACTAATAGGCACAGATAAGGCGGCACCGATGGGCACAGATAAGGCGGCACTGATGGGCAAAGATGGGCACAGATAAGATGGCACGGATGGGTGGCACGGATAAGTGGCACGGATGGGTGGCACGGATGGGCACTGATAGGTACCACAGATAGATGGGACTGATGGGCACTGATAGGTGGCACTGATAGGTGGCTCTGATAGGTGGCACTGCTGGGCACTGATGGGCGGCACTGCTGGGCACTGATGGGCGGCACTGCTGGGCACTGATGGGCGGCACTGGGGTGCAGCACCTTTGAGGCAGATTGGGTGGCACTGTGGGTGGCACTGTGGGTGGCACTGTGGGTGGCACTGTGGGGTGGCACTGTGGGGTGGCACTGTGGGTGGCACTGTGGGCATTATGGGCACAGACGGGGGGCACTTACTTTTACTTTGTTATATTTCAGGATGGCACTGCGGGAGGCAGGTGGGCACTGGCAGGTGGCATGTGGTGCCTTTCATTGCTGGCCGTGATCGGGACTGATGTCCCGATCACGGCCGCCGGTGATCGGCTTTTTTTTTTCTCCTCGCGCTGTCAGCGCGAGGAGGAATAATAGCCGATTACCGGCTCCGTTCTATCACATGATCAGCTGTCATTGGCTGACAGCTGATCACGTGATAAGGGGTCGGGATCGACCCCTTACACGGATCGGTGATCAGGCGAGTCTCACGGACTCGCCGATCACAGAGCGCGCCGCGCGCGCCCCTCAGGGGGCGCGCAGGCCGCTCGTAACCGGGACGACGTCAATAGACGTAGTCCCGGAAATCTAGGTCCGCGCTAATGCCGTCATTCGGCAATAGCGCGGTACCCAAGTGGTTAAAGATCTAATGAAACAAAAGGTCAGCTCAAAGTAAATTTTCTAGTCCAATCAGCTAATTAATTTTGTGCCGGAGGATGGATTACTGGCAAAGTGCATTCCTGAGAACTGAGTGAGAAGGGTGTTGTATTGTATTTGAGCTGAGGAGAAGAGATGTTGTCATTGTGTGTGCTAAAAGATTCAATCAACAAACGACTTTCCAAACTACGAATCATTATCACGAATGTCTATGCATACATAAATAGCGAATTTCAACGAATACGAACGAATGAATTCGACACTCTACGAATAATTACGAACTATCCAAAAACGTATTAACGTAACATAACGAATATAACAGAATGAAATTATGTATTTTACGAATGACAATGAACCAAAACTAAACAAAATTTTCCGTTGTGCACAAGTCTACCAAACACCCCCCCCCCCACCCCCCCGGTTGGGTTTGCACCAGAACCTGCGATCAGACCTAAACTTCGTGTGAACTTTAGAACCCTATTAAAGTCTATGGGACTCGAATGTTCAAAATCTAAAGTGCTAATTTTAAAGGCTAATATGCAGGTTATTGTCCTAAAAGTGTTTGGGGACCTGGGTCCTGCCCCAGGGGACATGTATCAATGCAAAAAAAAGTTTTAAAAACGGATTTTTTTTTGGGAGCAGTGATTTTAATAATGCTTAAAGTGAAACAATAAAAGTGTAATATTCCTTTAAATTTCATACCTGGGGGGTGTCTATAGTATGCCTGTAAAGGGGCGCGTGTTTTTCCTGTGCTTAGAACTGTCCCTGCACAAAGTGTCATTTCTGCAGGAAAAAAAATCATTAAACACTCGCGGCTATAATGAATTGTCGATTCCCCGTAATACAGAGAAGTCATTGAAAGTCATTGATAAAAAAAAGCGTGGGGTTCTCCCAAATTCAATTACCAGGCCCTTTAGGTCTGGTATGGATATTAAGGGGACCCCGCATCAAATTTAAAAAAAAATTACGTGGGGTTCCCCCTACATATCCATACCAAAAAAAAATGGAGTCCATACCAGACCCTTTATCCGAGCACGCAACCTGGCAGGCCGCTGGAAAATAGGGGGGGAGGAGAGAGGGCCCCCCGCCCTCCTGAACCATACCAGGCCACATGCCTTCAACATAGGGAGGATGCTTTGGGGGTCTGTGACCCCCCCAAAGCACCGTGTCCCCATGTTGATGAGGACGAGGGCCTCATCCCCACAACCCTAGCCGGTGGTTGTGGAGATCTGCGGGCGGGGGGCTTATCAGAATCTGGAAGCCCCCTTTAACAAGGGGACCCCCAGATCCCGCCCCCTGTTTGAAATGGTATGGGGGTACAAAAGTACCCCTACCATTTCACAAAGAAAGTATAAAAGAATGTTAAAAAAGACGAACACACTTTTGAAAAAGTCCTTTATTAAAAATAAACATTTTTTTAAAAAGATTCCAGTGGTGGTAATCCACTCTTTCTATCCAGCGATGGATGGCCATCTCTCCGGGGTCCAGTGATGGCTGATCTGGTCCAGCGACGAGTGATCTCTCCCTCCAGTCCAGCGCAGCGCAGCGCAGTCCATCCATCCTCTGTCTCCACTGGCAGAGACACTGCGGGGATCTTGGCAGCCTGACATTTCTTATATGAGGAGGGCGGGGCCACCCGTCACCTGACCCCGCCCCCTCTGATGCAGGAGGGAAAGCCTGGCTTCCACAATGACGTGTGGGTGACCCCGCCCCCTCTGATGTAACGCAGGTTTCTGTTCAGGAGGGGGGGTCTGCTCTCTCGTCCCCCCTCTTTTCCTGCGGCCTGCCAGGTTGCGTGCTCGGATAAAGGGTCTGGTATGGATTTTTAGGGGGGAACTCCACCCCATTTTTTTTTAATTTGGTGTGGAGTTCCCCTTAAAATCCAACAGAATACAGGTACAGTACATGTGTTCTGGTACAGTCCCTCTCCAGCTATAGCTATCTACAACCTAAGATGAGCAGCACAGGAAAGTGAAGAAGAACAAGACACAGATGCCAAACAGTTTGTCATGAGAAACTTTTATGTGGACTATGGACTCGCTTCTTTCTCTAGCAACAAAGAGGCTATGGACGTCCTGAAAAGAACAAGGTCAGCAGCAAAGTCATGGAAGCGTTTCCCTCAGAGGACGGTGCAAAAGACCTCAAGGACTTGGATCTAGGAACAGTTTCACTGCCTCGTCAAAGAAGTTTAGGGCTCAGTTGGGATCTGAAAACTGACAGCTTTACATTTAAAGCAGGGATCCTCAAACTATGGCCCCTCAGCTGTTGTGAAACTACACATCCCATGAGGCATTGTAAAACTCTGACATTCACAGACATGACTAGGCATGATGGGAATTGTAGTTCCTGAACAACTGGAGGGCCATAGTTTGAAGACCCATGATTTAGAGTGAAGAGAAGCCATTCACGACAAGAGGTGTCTTGTCCACGGTCAACAGCCTTTATGACCCCCTAAGATTTGTAGCCCCCATAACCATGCAAGGCAAGGCTCTTATGAGAAAAAATGCTACTGAACATGAACAAAGTGAATGGGATACACCTCTACCTAAAGAAAAATAAATGCAGTGGAAGTTGTGGAAGGACTCATTAATAGAGCTTGAACAACTTATCATCCAAAGGTCATATGTCCCTGTTTCTTTGTCTGCCACAAAGCCAAGAGAATTGTGTGTATTCTCAGATGCATCTACTATAGCTATAGCAGCTGTTGCCTACCTTAAAGTAATGGACTTTGAAGGACAAAGTTATGTTGGGTTTATCATAGGAAAGTCCAAACTAGCTCCACTTCCTGCTCACACTGTAGCACGTTTGGAGCTTTGTGCTGCTGTCTTAGCAGTGGAGATGGCAGACTTGATCATTGCTGAACTGGACATTGAAATTCATGCAGTGAATTTTTACACAGACAGCAAGATTGTGTTAGGATATATTCACAAAGCTTCAAGAAGATTCTACATGTATGTGTGAAACAGAGTGATACACATTAGAAAGTCCACATGGCCAGAACAGTGGCATTACATCAGTACAGATAAAAATCCAGCCGATCATGGGACTAGACCAGTTCTAGCGGCTGTTCTGAAGCACACTAACTGGTTCTCAGGATCATCTTTTTTGACTAGATCAGAAATCGAAGAGACCACTCAGTTTGAGACATTTGAACTTGTAGAACCAGATAACGACAAAGAAGTATGTGCACAAGTAACAGCGTTTTTAGTACCATAACTACTAGAGGCAACCTTGGCGCACACAGGTTTGAAAGATTCTTCAGCTAGAAGTCACTCACTTGAGCTATAAGAAAGCTTATTCACCTAGCCAAATCCTTCTGTAGAGCTACAAACACTGACAAGTGTTAAAGCAATCATCTTATGCAAGCCAAAATCATCATCATTAGATGTGTGCAGTAAGAAGTTTTCAAAGAAGACATCAAGTGCCTTCTTAAAAGAGAAGCAATTGCCTAGTGGACTACACTGAACAAGATATGGGCCAGTTTCTGTTCAAGAGGGGAGACCCCTGGTATGTCAGCAAAGAGAAGGCACATTTGGTATGTCAAGGCCAGTTGCATCCCCATGATCTGAGCAACCTCAGAGGAAATCCTTTGCCAGATGGATTTAATTGCTCCACACTTCCAGGAAATTTGCAAGTGCATGCCCCTATCAGAGCATCCTCTGAAACAGGACTCTGAGACTGTGGGGTAAAACCTGTGCAGTTTTGAGGGTGTGTAATATCACCTAGTTTGGAGCTTAACTACCATTTTCTCCACTGTCATGGATTGCATACACTTGTGCATATTAGTAAGCATGTCCAGTAACTGCTTCATGCTGCATCCAATTACAGAAACCTGTAGCAAAGGGCTTTTTCTATTTGGGGGATATCCCTTAACTTCCTGTCCTATAGCCAAACAGGAAGTGAGAAGAAATTCCTGCAAATTAAGTAAATTCAATGGGGACCCCCAGGTCACCAGAATTAGTGTGCCCAATGGAAGATTTCCCCTCTATCACTTTTCTGGGGACAACCCAAAATTTGGGATTTTCTTTTACTTTCACTTTCAATGATAATGGTAAATTATTCCCTTTATAAGAAAGGGGCTCTTGAACACAATTCAAGTTTTCATGTTTCTACTAACCCCAGTTGAATTATTATTTTTTTTTTATGTCCCATCCACCAGTGGTAAGCGGGCAGCTTATAGTGAACTTGAGGCTGTGTAAGGTAACAGGTTCATTTTAAACATGGCTCTGCCAGCTGACCGTACTTTCCTTCTCTTTATTCCTCTGACCCTCTGTTTGACTACACTGTCATGTGAACAAGTGCTGCCACATGGCAGGAAGCACTAAGTATTTTCCTTCTTTCCCAGTGACAGAACAGAGCTGTCCAAAAGTGAAGAAAAGGTCGGTTTGCACTTCTGGCGGATGGACAAAGCTTACTTTATTGCAAATCTTTCAGCCATTTTATTCTTTAAAAAAAGTAATGTTGGAGAAAAACAACATAAGGTGTACATGTTTTTCATTTTATAACCAAAAAATTACCTCTATATAATACTATGAAACTGGCTTCAATTGTTGCAAAGGGCTTGATTTCCAACTGAGATACCATCCACCTGAACCTCTTTTTCAAAGAAAATGCCAATAAACAGAAAATATTGGCCTGACCTCACTCATTATTTGTCATATTACTTATAAGGGTCGATTTATTAAATGAGAAGATATTAAAATTTCGGATTTGGGTATTTAAAAAAGAAAACAGATCCAGTTTGCTAGAAAGTAAAAAAGTCTGTTTTAGCAAATCATATTCATAATTTTCGAACACTATTATCTTTTTCTGCCCAAGATATTCGATTGGCAGACAGATTATTATTTTTCTTGACTTTTTCGCTTCCAGGGAATTATCACAAGACTTGATTCCAAGTTGAATATTAATTCTGGCCACAGTTGACTCTGATAACTGCCCTCCTACGACTGCATCATCCTTCTTGGCTGTGACATATTCCTTCAACACTTATGCTCTGTGATTCTATCTTCAATCACTGGTTTCTTGCTTTGAATCCTTATGCAGCATAAATACAGCCCAAGTCCTTAATTTTGTTAGTTTTAAAAGAATGTTGTATATAAGCTGGAAATTCCAATTACATTTATAAGTTTGCCTTTAAAGTAGGCAGCCATTTTGTGGGCCAGAACATTAAGCATTCTATCCATTTCCAAGGACCCAGTGCTATCACTGTAACCATTGCCTCCATTAGATATGTGGGACTATGTTGCACTATGGCATTATTACTTACAGGGCTGCCAATGAAAATATATGTAGTTTTACTGCTAAAGTGTGCTTTGGTCTTCAGTGAGAAGTATCCTTTTTTTTGCCTCCTACAATGCTTATCTGCCAGGTCAATCCAATAAGGCATTACTATTAAGCGGTCTAGTTATAAAAACTGTGCAATCCAAATGGCTCAGCATTCACACAACCATCACAAATAATTCCAGCAATGTGTCTACTAGGTGTATATCCTGTAATCATCAGCTCCATCCAGTGGCTGTAATGCAGCATTTTCCTGATTGCGATATTTCAGGAAAATACTGTATTGTGGCCATTAAATGGAGTTGACAGCATATTAAACCCATTACAGGGATTATTCGCAAGGGCTTTGCAAATTCCAAGGCACTGGCACAGCAAAATTATTTACAACTAGACCCTTTAAAGCCAGCTACTAACTAACTAACAGAAATATAGAAATAAGGATAAATAAATATAATGAGTTATACTATATTGTTTAACACCAAAGGAGAAGAATCAGTCATATCAATTTCCAACAAAGCTTGGAAAAAGTGAACACATTTTTTTGGGGTAGACTCACAACACAATATTGATACAATAAATTACCAAAATGTCAAATATTTGAAGTTTAAAACCACTTTGAGATATTTTGAGATATCCTTCTTGTAAATTTGAAGTAATGTAATTTTCAGAAAAGGAGCAGGTGAAAGAACCTGAAAGTCTGAGCAGAGTTACAAATTGTGAATTTAATAATATATATTTATATTCTCATTAGATGATACTCAATTACATTTTCTTATCCTTATTGCTTATTTGATTCTATTTACAAGAAATAGAGTATTCCGTCTGACATAAAGTATCTATATATTTTGGGCAGCAAACGAAATTATTGTGGAGGAGGACACTTTTTATTTACGGTAACCTTTAAAATACGACAGATAAATCTGTCAATAGTGTAAGACACTCCATCCACACGTGGACCTGCTATTTTGCCTCATTTGGAATTTTTTCACTTGAGGTACATCCTTTTATGTTCTTCCTGTGTTTTCATTTTTTTGTGTAGGTCTTCCATCTCTTTGCATGTCTCTGTCCTGCTCCATCTTTTATCTCAGCTCTGCAATTCTCCCTCACAAATGTATTATTTTTTTCCATTGTATAAGCCTGTGATTCCCCATGGACTCCTGCCAAAACATTAATTTGGTTACCCTTGCTTTTTGTTACAAGCTTGCATACCAGCTTTGCTCCCATGGACATCCTTGTACAAAGGCTTGTTTGAATCTTTAGACTTGACTTCACTGCTGTCCTTTGTTTGATCCTGCTCATTAGTTTGGCTTCCTTTTGGTACTCCTTTACTTCACTTTATCTGGTCTCACCTCTTCAGTCCTATGACAGCCCTCAGCTATTTTATTAGCTCTTATAATTCCTTAGTTTCGTTTCTTTAGCCTTTTCTTCATCAATCAGTTCTGGTATATTAGTCTAAAGGTGTGCCTTGTCTGTTCTCTGGTTGACCTTTTACTCTTCTGCTGACCTTTACCTTTCGCAGTAGCTACTAAATGTTTGCTGTTGCATAGAAAAAGGCGTTGAATATAATTGAGAGACAGAAGACATGGAAACCTTTGTTGGGTGAGAATTCCAGTCTATTAAGTCTTATTTATAAATTGCACTTATGGTCATACCGAATATATGTGTATATAGAAGGTCAAACTTTTTTATTTTTTATTTTGAGTGAGGAATGACTAAAAGCCCTATCTTTTTTTGTTGCTGTTCCCGATGGAGAGATTGTATTTACTTTCTGTTCTGGAGAAAAAGCATGAAGTAAATCTTTAATGTGAGGGGAAATTACATCTTAGACATTTGTCATGGGAACAGATGTCCCCAATAAAAGAGTTTCCCAAACCTTATTTTCCAATGATAACCATGATCTATAATTTTCTGTATAGAGTGCATGGATCTCTTAAAGATCCTGACAGGGTTTTTAAACCCTTTTGTACTCTGTTCAAACCTAAGGAAAAAATATTGGCTTTTGATACAACACATTTTAATATTTTTTTTTCCATTCAAAGGTTTTTATTGAAGAAATTAGAAAGAATACAGCATGAACAACATGTACTGCAGATGCAACTGCACAATATTTTAGCAAAGTAGTCTGTGGTGGTGTATGTTATCCAAAATACAAGAATACTTTCTAATTATCGTCTGGTGGTGGTTTCATATACAGTTCAGACAACGTTTCGGATGGTCATCTAGCATCAAATTTTTATTTATCAAGCTTTATGTCACCCACTGTACATTATCTTAAGACACACTATTGAACATTGTTCTATTCCTTGTTTCTTTTTTCAATGAAAACTTATCAATACGTCTACCTTTGACATTTAGGGTTTATTCAGAGTTCTGCATTTGTAAATATGTGTGCTATTTTAAGTGTAATGAAGTATCTTATATGTGTTTTGGATGGTTGTAGTGTAGTGCTTAGGGATAAGCCGAACATATTTGGGTTTGATTTGAGACTGGTTCAGAGACAATTTAAAAATATTAGTCAACATATATAAAAAAAAAAATTCCCACAATGTATATGCATCATCCAGCGCATTGACCAGTGATGTAGATCTTCATCAAGCATGGTGATAGACCCACCCGACAAAAGAAAAAATCCTGCCGAGTGACTAACATTGTGAAAATAATGTGTAATGAGGGGCGCTGAAAATTGAACACTAATAATACCTAGCCATAGGAACTATGGCTAAGTATGTGTGCAAAAATTTTTTATTTTAAAAACAAAATACGATATGAAAAAATTGACTATAATCACCAAACGCATCTACACACAAAAAAAACAATGTGAAAATAGTGCTATTAAACATAAAAGTCCAATCATGAATAAAGTCCTAAAAAATGCAATAAGGTACATAAAATGTGTGCAATCCTGAAAAGAGATATACCGTATATACTCGAGTATAAGCCGAGATTTTCAGCCTCTTTTTTGAGGCTGAAAGTGCCCCCCTCGGCTTATACTCGAGTCACCGCTGTCTGACTGCCCGAACAGCGTGTCGAGCAGACAGACAGCGGCCATTCTACCTTTCAAAAGCCGCGCCTCCGCCTCCGCCTCCGCCTGTGATAGGCGGAACACTCAATTTCCCAGCAGTCAGTGTTCCGCCTATCACGGACATCGGCTCATCCTCGGATGAGCCGATGTCCGTGATAGGCGGAACACTGACTGCTGGGAAATTGAGTGTTCCGCCTATCACAGGCGAAGGCGGAGGCGCGGCTTTTGAACAGGGGAATGGCCGCCAGGGCGCCGACGAAGAGCGGCGATCCTGGCATGGGACGACACGGAGGCTCGGGACGGGACGACACGGAGGCTCGGGACGGGACGACACGGAGGCTCGGGACGGGACGACACGGAGGCTCGGGACGGGACCGGACGGAGGCTCGGGACACAGGTAGGCTGGACACACAAGGCTGCACGGACACACACACACACACACACACACACACACACACACACACACACACACACACGGATGGATGGACACACACACAGGGATGGATGGATGGATGGACACACACACAGGGATGGATGGATGGATGGACACACACACACACACACACACACAGGGATGGATGGATGGATGGACGCACACACACACAGGGATGGATGGATGGACACACACACAGGGATGGATGGATGGACACACACACAGGGATGGATGGATGGACACACACACAGGGATGGACGGACACACAGGGATGGACGGACACAGAGGGATGGACGGACACACACAGGGATGGACAGGCATATCTCACCCTCGGCTTATACACGAGTCAATAGGTTTCCCAGTTTTTTGGGGGTAAATTGGGGGCCTCGGCTTATACTCGGGTCGGCCTATACTCGAGTATATACGGTATATAAATGTCCTCTGTGCTGATTCCAATCCGAACTGTTTGTGAAATTACTTCCACTGTGCAGATGAAACCACCTTCACCAACTGTAACTCACACCCAAATGTGCTCAAAGTATGGATGTCTCCTTACCAGCAGGTGTTGACCTTAATGGTTAGAAAAAGGTCAAATGCGCTTTCTCCACCAGTATATGCCAGCCGGGGTATTTATGCAAAGAAATCAGGCAGCAACATAGTGTAATCCCATTTTAATAAAACATATGATAATAACAAGATGCCAAATGGCCGCTTACTTTTGATGGTGCCAGCAGCTGGCACTGGAGCTAACGAGCGCGTACAATAATGGAGAAACCACTCTGTATCTGTATGCTGCTACAGCCAGAGGGGCCGGAAGAAGAAACCAGGCACGCCTCGACGTATGTTTTGAGTCCCATCCTCGGGAAAGGCCATTTTTTTTTTTGCTATACTTAGCCATAGTTCACATTTATCTAGAAGGTTTGTCTAGCATGAGGGTCAGCAGCTGTCACTATCTTTTTGCATTATGTTTTATGCTTGATTGTATCACAAAATAGGCACTTTGGCGCAAGGTTTTAAATAATTTTTCACTGAGTGACTAACATTACTGATGCTGACGACTGCTCATACCAAATGACAGATTACTAGAGACGCACCACTAAATATAGGCAAAGGGGCAACATTTCCCAGGTGATGACATTGTCCAAATGTGGCCATATATAGACAATGATGTCAGGGCTAATCCTGACCCTTTGTTTGCATGGTTGGGGATTCCTGGCAATTAAATGAATGGAGCCAAGTGACATCATTAAAATCCTTAGCCATCATTAACTGGAGGATATCCTAGATAGTAGCTGTAGAAATATCACTATTATATATAATGTTCGGCTCTTGCCAAATGGGTAAAAAGTCCATTGTTTGCACAAATTCTCAAATCGAACTTTTAGTATATCCCCGTTCTTAATTGGCACTTTTCTTGTTCGAGTGGTATAATGGAAGTTCTCTCCAAAATGTCAGGTGTCAACTGTGGGATGTTCCTTTCTACCTCGGTGACATATGTCACCTGGACAAGGTGTAATAGAAAATGCCCACATTGAAAGTACAGGCAATTTTATACCTGATTTAAAAAAAAATAAAATATAAGCAGTATTAAAAACCTGACAGGGATTGTAATCTTCCCTACTAATGTGGCTAAATCTCCACTCCAATCAGAATTTAAATTTTAAACTTGCTATACCTGCCATAGTCCCTCCCACTCTCTTTTGGCCCCTTAACTGGTAATCCTGGAACACTACTGCTGTTTATGCTGAAACACTCTTTTTGTTGTTTCTCAGACATAAAAAGTGTGATGTAAATTCCCAAAAAATAGACATTTCTTAAAGCCATTAAATAGATTTAAATCTATTTTGAAAGTGTGCATATGTTTGGTCATCAGGTGGTGGTGAGAACGAGGAAGTTGAAAAGTGCAGGCTTTAGGAAGTACACTCCCAATGACCATCTAAAAAGTTTGGGGTTCTTCTTATACAGGGAATTACACTCAACTCAGATTCAGGTATATATGCTATTGAACATATGTTATTGTATTTACTGGTTTGCATCAGTATCTCACTGAATGTCTGTGAAGGGCCCTATTTAATACACAATTCACACATTTTTAGTCATGTTAATTGAGGAATGAACACATATGCAGGCTTCCTGAAACCATAAATTGGATTATATAACTAAAACAAGGTAGTTCCACAACTTTCACAGCTCCTTCCCATCCTGTTCTTTGACAATCAACATTCCACCATGGTTAATGGAGTAAGTTGTCTGTGCCATTTTTGTGGATTAAATCCTGGAGAATCTTTCTGCCACTCGTTGGAAAGAAGGGGCCTACAGAAGCAATAACACATCTTCAAGATTACAGAACAAGTCCAGCTGAATGCAAAATTACTATTAGCTAACTCACTAATGTTTTTAATTATTGTCTGGAATTGCTGTTTTATTTATGTCAGTGGCCCTGTATGAATACTTTAATTACTCATTACTATTTTACATGTGTACTAGTATTCAGCATCATCTATGTACAGTTCAGTAACTTTTAATTGCTAGTATACAACATTATCTGTGTACAGTGTTTTAAATATTTAAAGTCAGCTAAAATGTAAAAATAATGAATTGTTTATACTGGGAGCTGTACTGCACGAGGATTAAATAATAATGAATGCACAAAATTCATAGTTTTGATCATTCAGCTATGCCTTGAGACATCATTTTCTTCATGCTTAATTAGAGAATGGCATATAAATCATGCTATACAGTAGAAATTGCTGATATCCACTCCACTTTATATGCAGAACCCCAAGTAGTACATTAGAAAATATAATTGAACGTAAAATGTTGCTCAGTAAAATGTAAACAATCCTCGCTCTAATGTGCAATAATGTTAATGGTGTCTCAATCTTTAAACCTTTTCCATGCGAATAGGATATAAGCTGGCAATATCCATTATTCTTTCCTAGCTGAGGGTTTAGGAAAAAACTATTTGGCTTGATTTGTGTCAGTTTAGTTAAACGGTAGCTTTATTAGATTACTGTAGAAATCGGAAAGCGAGCAAAACGAAAAAGAGCAAAATTCACTCTACTGGTTTGATCAGCAAAGCCAGAATTCATTTAGCAATGTGTGTATTTTGTGTTGGGGAAAAGATAAGAAGATTAAAGGGGTGTTTAGTTTTGAAGGATAACTTAAGGCAATTGTGTGGCTATAAGTAGGGATGAGCTGAACACCCCCTGGTTCGGTTCACACCAGAACTTGCGAGCAGGCAAAATATTAGTGCGAATATGTGAACACAGTTAAAGTCTATGGGACGCAATCGAATGTGAAAAACTCAAAAGTGCTAACTTTAAAGGATTATATGCAAGTTATTGCCATAAAAAGTGTTTGCCCCAGGGGACATGTATCAATGCAAAAAAAGTTTTTAAAATGGCCGTTTTTTTAAGGAGCAGTGTTTTTAAGAATGCTTAAAGTGTAACAATAAAAATGAAATATTCCTTTAAATATCATGCCAGGAGATCCCCTTAGTCTGCCTGTAAAGTAGCACATGTTCCCAATGTTTAGTACAGTACTGCAGCAAAATGAAATTTCGAAGGAAAAAATGTCATTTAAAATTGCTGATGGCTGTAATGTATTGCCAGATCCCGGCAATATACATAAAAAATCATTGAAACATTTTTTTTTTCAAATGGTGCTGGGGTCCCCCACAAATCCATACTAGACCCAAAGTCCCTGGTATGGACAGGGGAACCCATGCCAGTTTTTTTCTTAATTCTGTCATAGGGCTCTCCTTAACCAATTCAATACACTATATTATATATTCTACACTGGCTGGACTATATACTCTGAACTGCAGTATATATACTGTATGGACTGCACTATATACTTGGCCTTAGGTGTTGGTGGTGGCAGAACACAGTAACCCCTCACAGTTACTCTTGTTGGGTGCAGGAACGGTCCCTGCTGTTAAATATTATTCCAAGAATTGTAATTTCATGCCCTTGTTAAACAGGAGCAGAAACTTTGAGCCCTAGGTATTGGTGGGGCCAGAACACAGTAACCCCTCACAGTTACTCTTGTTGGGCACAGGAACAGTCCCTGCTGTTAAATATTATTTAAAAAATTGCAATTACATGCCCCTATTAAACAGGGGCAGAAACACTGGGCCCTAGGTGTTGGTGGTGCCAGAACACCGTAACCCTTCACAGTTACTCTTGTTGGGGTCATGAATAGGCCCTGCTGTTATTTACTATTTCAAAAGTTGTAATTACATGCCCCTGTTAAACTGAGGAATGAAAAATTGTTTAAGCCCTTGTACACACGGTCTGACATTGTGAAGGAGAATGTCAGATTGGACCATGTTGTCGGATAATCCGACCGTGTGTGGGCTCCATCGGACTTTTTCTGTCGGAATGTCTGACCAACAATTTTTGAGAGCTGGATATAAAATTTTCCGACAACATGATCCGATCGTTTGTAGAGAATTCCGATCGGACAAAGTGCCACGCATGCTCAGATCAAATTATGAGACCAAAGCTATTGGCTACTAGCCACAACGTAGTCCCATCGCAAACGAACAAACATCATCACGTTCCAAACTATCAGATTTTTCGACAACTTTGTCCGACCGTGTGTATGCAACACCAGTTTCGGACAAAATTCGACGGAAAAAATCTGATGGATTTTGTTGTCGGAATGTCCGACCGTGTGTACAAGGGCTATAGGCATCGTTCAGATGGCCACCTTCACCACCACTCTTCCTCAGTTTGAACAAAGCCTCAGAAGCACGTTGCACAGCACCAGGAAATGGTAACCTCCCAGGGTCTGAAAATTCATTACACATACTTTTCTTCAAGCCTCTTGAAGATGTTTCATCCTCTGCTCCCTCTGCGAAGGCAGGATGAGTTCTGAAACCTTACCCTTGTAACGTTAATCAAGAAGGGTTGCCAGCCAGTAATAATCCCTCTCCTTATTACCACAAATCCTAGGGTCCTTTCGCAGGCTTTGCAGAATTAGGAAGGTCATGAAGCGTAAGTTTGCAGAGGCATTTGATTCTGAGTCCTCTGGGTCACTAAGGATCACATTATACGTAACTACCTCCTCCGAGCCACGTACGACTCCTTGGGTTTCTGGGGACTGAAAACCGTCTCTTGAAGACTGCTGGGTGTTATCCTCGATAACACAATCCTGACACAATCCTCCTCTTCCTCTTCCTTCTCTTTCTGTGTGTTTGGTGGACCCACAGGAATGCTATCTGGATAAAGGGGGCCTTGAGAGGATAGGAAGTCCTCCTCTTCCTCCCCCTGTTCTGCTCAAGTGCCATGTCCATGATTCCACGAAGCATGTGCTCCAGCAGGAAGACTAGTGGGACAGTGTCACTGATGCATGCACTGCCGCTGCTCATTATCCTTGTGGCCTACTCAAATGGTGACAGAACATTGCATGCATCCTTGATCAGTAACCACTGGCATGGTGAAAAGAAGCAAAGCTCTCCTGACCCTGTTATGGTTCCATACTCGCAAAGGTATTCACTGATGGCCCTCTGCTGTGCGATCAGCCACTGAAGCATTGCTAACATTAAGTTCCACCTGGTGGGCATGTCACAAATGAGGTGGTTGGTGGGCAGGTTGCATTCCCTTTGATGATCAGCCAGCCGAGCACTGGCATTGTCTGATCAGCGGAAATGACCACAGACTTTTCTGGCCTGCCTCAGAAGATCTTGTAAGCCTAGGTACCTGGTCAAGAAACGCTGCACCACCAAATTCAAGAGGTGTGCCAAACATGGAACATGGGTCACGTGTCTCTGTCGGAGGATGGAGAGAAGGTTGGTGCCATTGTCGCCTACAACCATTCCTGGCTGAAGCTGTCATGGTGTCAACCATCTCTGAGCCTGCCTCTGCAGAGCTGACAGAATCTCTGCCCCAGTGTGGCTCCTGTACCATAGGCAGACCAACTCAAGCACCGCATGACATCTTTTTGCCTGACTGCTTGCATAGCCACTAAAGGATTTAGGGAGCTCTGCTGGTTCAGAGGACAATTCTGCAGAAGAAGCAATAGAGGAAGAAGAAGAGGAGGGAGGGGAACATAGAGGTATTATGGCAGAATCACCACTAGCATTTTGGAGGCGTGATGGTGGAACAAGCTCCAACTTTGAACCCTGTCCTGCTTCCTTCCCAGCTGCCAGCAGAGTTACCCAGTGCGCCGTGAAGGAAAGGTAACGTCCCTGCCAATGCCTGCTGGACCACGAGTCAGCGGTAATATGAACCTTACTGCTGACCGCCCTATCCAACGAGGCCAAAACAATGCCTTCCACATGGCAGTAGAGAGCCGGACTGGCCTTATGTAAAAATAAATGTCATTCTGGAACCTGCCACTGTGGTACAGCACATTCCACAAGTTCACAAAAGGGGGCTGAGTCTGCCAGCTGAAAAAGCACAATTTGGCCAATCTAGCATTTAGACTCTGAGCATGTGGATGGCGTGGACCAAAGTTCTTTTTACGGTTCAGCATCTGGGGTAGAGAAATTTGCCTGCTGAAATCAACTGGTGGTGTACTGCTAGCAGATTGGCTGCAAGTACTTGTGACACCTATTGCTATGTGTTCATTCCTCTCAGTGCAGGTTTTTGAGAGGACGGGAGGTATAGTAGGGTTTGAGATTCCAGATGAGGAGCAAGGAGAAGTTTGCCTTTTTTCTATGATGTGGGTCTTTTAGGTGCTGCTGCCAATGGACTGCATGGCAGGTCGCCATATGTCTGGTCAAGCATGTGGTGCTCAAGTGGCTGCTGTTCTGGCCATGCTTGATCCGCTTCAGATATAGGTTGCAAACAGCAATGGTGCGATCTTCTGCACACGTGTCGAAAAAGGCCCACACCAAGGAACTTTTAAAAGTCAGCGGGAAGTCGGCAGTGCCCTGTACCTGTGGAGCTCTGCGGTGAGATGCAATAGGGTGGCTGCCCTTAAGCTGACCCCTGGAGGACATCCTGCCTCTGTGGAGTTGTGCCTCCTCCTCACTTTCCTTATCTCTTCTCCCAGACACCCAAGTATGGTCAGTGACCTCATCATCCCCTCCTCCTCATCACTGGAGCAAACCCCGCAGTATGCTGCAGCTTGGGAAACATGACTGCTAGTTTCTTGTCCTTCTGTGGCACCCCCTCTCACTAGGCTCACGTTACTCCCTTCCTCCACCTGGCACCCAACACCGGAGCCTTCAAATTGCTGTGCATCCTCTAGTAGCATGTAATCGACACTGTGGTTGAATAATTCTGGGGACCCCTCCATGCAGGATGGTGGGGCTACAGAGGGAGTAACTGTGGACAATGAGCCGGTGGAATAGGCTGCTTTGGCAGCTGCGTTGGAAGACAAACTACTATGAGCCTGGGTGACAGAGGATGAGGAGATTGAGGACGCCTTCATTATCCACAACACCAACTCTTCTGCATTATATCTTTTCATGTGACAATATTAAAGAAATTAAAGAAATTACACTTTGCTACAATTTAGTAGTGAGTGTACAGCTTGTATAACAGTGTAAATTTGCTGTCCCCTCAAAATAACTCAACACATCCACAAGGCCTTTGACAATGTGCTTTGGCCATACCTCGAACTAACACTGGAAAGGTTTGGATTCTCATGGGCCTTTGTCAATGGGTTTCGGGCGCTCTATCACCACCCCCGCACTAGGGCTAGGCTACCCGGGTGTAACTCTTAGGCAGGGGCAGGAGGCAGGGCTGCCCCCTGTCTCCACTGTTATTTGCCCTGGCCATCGAACCTCTATCCAGATTTATTTGCCTGAACCCCGATATTAAGGGATATATAAAAGTATACCAAGAATTCATAATAAGTTTATATGCCGATGACGTCCTCCTGTTTTTGTCCAGTCCTCTGACATCGATCCCTAACCTGATTTCCACCCTCCAAACTTTTCACAACTTCTCAGGATTGGGGGTTAATTTTTCCAAATGCTCTGTCCTCCCCATTAATGTCCTTCAACATCTCATCTCCACAATGCAGTCTAACTTTGGTTACTCTATAGTAGACCAAGGGTTCCCATGTTTAGGAGTCAAATTAGCACCCTCCCTCCACAAACTGTACCTGAAGAACTACCCCCCAGCATTTGCCCGCATCAGGCAACTTATTACCACCTGGAACCCCTTCCATATTACATTTCTTGGCAGGATCCAGGCGATAAAAATGTTGATACTTCCCAAACTTTTATTCCTTTTTAGAGCCCTACCCAACTATGTTTCCAGCCAAACCATAGACCCAATACAGAGAGACGTGAACATCTTTGTGTGGCATAACAAGAAACCCAGACTAGGCAAACAGATGATATATAGACCCCGGGTCCGTGGCGGATTGGGCCTACCTAACTTATGGCTTTACTACCTCTCAGCAAGGCTAGCCCAGTTGGCGCAGTGGCACGTCCCCTCCACCGGGATCCCTTGGCTCTCTTTTGAGAGGATTTCTATAGCCCCATACTCCTTGTCTGGTTCGCTATGCGCCCTAAAGACATCTCCCCACTTAATGGCATAGTGGGCCAGTCATTACGCCTATGGTCCTTATACAGGTCAAAATACTCCCTTGTCCCTACGTTCCCTAGGTGGGCCACATTCATCGGGGACCCCTCATTTCGAACTGCATTCCCCAACCCTCATGACTTCACAACATGGATTTAGAAAAAGACCTGATTACCTTGGGCTCCCTTCAGTCTGGGGGGGTGTTCCCTTCTTTTTTGTCCCTACAAGCCTCTCACTCCATGCCCAGATCAGAATTTTTTAAATACCTCCAAATTAGAAATTTTTTTGGCTCACATTTCCCCAGGCCAGAGACTATCTCCACCAACACATTTGAAGCATTGTGTGGCCCTTCATCTAGAGGCACAGGCACTATTTCTTTAATGTATGACTACTTAGGTGGACTGGGCCTCTCTGATAAGTCCACTGCCATGATTGGAAGGGAGAGGGAGACGGGACTGGTGGCGACTCCAGAGGAATGGTCCACAAGGGTATTAAATATGCATAAATGCACAAGGTCGGTGGCGGTGAAAGAAACGGTGGTGAAGCTGCATACCAGATGGTACTATACACTTGCAAAGTTGCACAAATTCTTTCCCACCGTTTCTGAGAACTGCTTGAGGGGGTGTCTGGAGAAAGGGACTCCCCTCCATATTTTTTGGAGCTGTGCTGCCCTGTGGCAGAGATTACTGGCTTATGGATCACCATCACTCACCAGATGGGCCTTCTCTTTGCGGATATCCCAGGGGCCGCCCCCCCAGAATAGAAACTTGTCCATACACTGTTCAGTGCAATCCATTGGTGCATAGCCTTATTCTGGCTTACCCCAGCAGTCCCCTGGGATCAGGTTCTTAGGCGAATGTTGGCTATCCAACTCATGGAAAAAATATTCCATACTATCATGGACACCATGCACATATACGACTTGAAATGGAAGTTGTGGACCCCCTGATCTTCCCATTTACTCATGTTACCTTCGGTTACCAATCCCCTCAATGAGCAGGTTGAGCTAATGCTTAACCTAGACATGTATCCTGTAACCTACTGTTTTTTTTTTTTTTTGGTTTCTCTCTCAGTTGAGTGTTTCTCTACTAATCAGTAAGTTCTCTGTTAATTACTCATGTACATGGACTGTACTTTCTCTAACACGAACAGCAATAGCCCTTCGGGCCATGGAGCAGCACTTTCGAGACCAGCTAGTATCTTGTGTATCTAGTCTCTTCCTACCTGAGATTTCTCACACAAATCCCATGCTGTGGTCAGTTCTGAATTGCTACCCATTGTTGATGCCACCTTCCGTCAATTAACTATATAATCTACCCCAAGTAGCTGTTTCTGCATATATTGTCGTTGATATTGTGTAAAGAGATTGTTTTCAGCACATACTCAGTAGCAGAGCTGTTTTACTTTTCTGTCATCTCTCTCAATAAAAAAAACTTTGTATTAAAAAAAATAACTCAACACACAGCCATTAATGTCTAAACCACTGGCAACAAAAGTGATTACAGCCCTAAGTGAAAGTGTCAAAATTGGTTCCAAAGTGTCAATATTTTGTGCGGTCACCACTATTTTCCAGCACTGCTTTAACCCTCTTGAGCATGGAGTTCACCCCTTAAAAATCCATATCAAAGTTATTGAATAATTTTAACTGTATCTGCTAAGACAAAGCCCTATTTATTACAAAAGAAACCTCAGATTCAGATGGATATTATTCAAACTTGAAAAAACAAAACAAATAAATGCAGCTCTGAAGTCAGTAATGCATAATTATTTCTTTTGTGTGAGTATCTTTATTTGATATATTTTCAGACTTTTGCAGTCCCTGTTAATTGGACCTCAGACAGATAGAGATAGATAGAAGCCAGTTACCGTATTTTATGTTCCAAAAATAAGCATGCTGATAGAAAGAGAAACAGAGTGACATAGAAATTAGCTGTTCACTTTGCTATTCCTCCCTTCACTGTCCAGTCAAAGTCGGGGGTGAGTTCAGGACAACCTGGGCTCAGAGGAAGTGGGTTTAATGATGCTGACAATAATTCTGAGGACATTTAGTTACAGGAAAAGTGCTGTGATGAAGTTTTCTGGACTGATGCTGAATAATGCAGCAAAAGCTGGTTTTGTTATTTTATCATTTAATGGGCTATTAGTTTTATCTGGATATTTTGGCTGTAGTTCTGCTTAAAGCTAATGCAAAAATAAAAAGAAATCTGTCCCTAAACAACCTTTACTGTACTAACATAATAACATGAATATTTGTTAGCAAAAATCTATTCTATAATATACATTTATTTTATGAATCAATTACATTATCTGGACTTAATTCAAATGACAGTATCAGAATTGCAAAGCTATTTGCAATTATTGTGTCTAATTTGTATTTTTTAACTCTCATAAAAAAATATAAAAGAGTTATAATGGGTTGGTTTGTCCTCGCCTTAAGTCACATACAAAAAATAATTAACCCCTCTATGGGTCTTTTAATGTAGAGAAATTATATAGTTCGTTTATTATTTACCTCTTGAAATTAGAAAGGCTAAATTCTCCAAGGCAGCCTTTTGATAGCAAGACTTCACATTGAGTTAATAAAGTTGTGCTTTGTGACCCGACTAGCTATCCCAGAGCTATTTGCTGTGAATGTGATTTGTGTTCTTTGTATGATCTTCAATTAATGCATCTGTAAAATGCTTTTGTGTGCAGTTTTTATTAAAGAAAAAATACAAAAGAAGCACGATGAAGTATTTTTTAAAATATTTTTTCAATGTCGTTCTTAGCTGTTGCCTAGATGAAAACAAATGTAAACTTAAATGCAGAAAGTTTTCCTTTTTTTTTATTAATGCAGTTTTTAAGTACTGTAACAGCTGCAGGGTAAATGATGCCTTTTATGAAGACTTCAAAGTAATGTGTTTCAGGTGCGTTTAAAGGATGTCAAAGTGCTCTCCGCAGCTATTACAGAAATAAAGAAGCAGGGGCTTTAAGACGATGATGCTGAAAGAAAAATGTAGTTATGGGAATTCAGGAAAATGTCATGTATATTGATAAAAAAAAGTGTCTCAAGTTATATAATGGAAATAATTAAGGAAATAGTGCAGTAGCTGCTTTGACTAGAGTTTATTGTGCAAAGTCAGGGTATATTAGAGTTATATCTAGAAAATGATTCCTTATTTAAAGCTAGAATATCAGGATAAATATAAACTCATCATCAAGTACAGTATAATGGGAGATGAGTTCTGGCCTGCCACGTAATTACTTGGTATTATGAGAAAGCACAACTCTCTGCTAGCTACAGTGAGCACCCCTCTCCAATGACTACAGTAAGCACTCTTTCTTTGTCAGTGACTACAGTTAGCACTCCTCCCTGGAGACTAAGGTAAGCAGCCATCACCAATGGCTACATTAAGTACTTTTCTTCAACAGCTATAGTAACTATTCATCCTCAATGGCTATTGTAGGGATGTGCTGGCCATAACTCAGCTGATACTCAAGGGCAGATGCAAATGCGCATGCACACAGACAATCCTGCAAGTGCCCATCTTGCCAGGCAGAGGTGCACGCGCATTCGCATGCACGCACATGTCCGCCATTAATGCTTGCGCCAAAATGGCATATATATAAGTGCACCAGTTGCACTAGCACATTGCTGTCTGATCTACAGCTGCCCCTGTGCTCTTGAACCTGATTCTGCTTACTCCTGTATTGGCTCTGACTTTGTGTATGTCTCCTACACTGACCCATCTGGACTTTGCCTCTGCCTTCTTCTTACCTGCCTGAACTTGTGCTGCCAATCTCTGCCTGTACTTCGATGATTCTTTGTCTTCTGTCTATGCCTGCTTGATGCCCCCAGCCCTAGGTTTTGCCAACACCCATGGTCCAGCTATCAGGTCTATCCTGGTAATGCACCCGCTACACAAAAGACTGTACAGGCACTCTTACATCACCGTGCTCTCACAGACGCTGTTACAAAATTGGTGGTCTCTGAGCCAGGGCTGTACCAGAGGCCTTCCCTCTGCACATCAGATGCACCCGCCAGGTACGTGGCAGGCTACAACAACCATTTCTCTCTAATGGCTATAGTAAGCATCCTTCTGCAATGGTTACACTGAGCTCCCTTCTCAAATGGCAACACTCATCATCCCTGTGCAATCATTACAGTAATTATACCTTCTTCAGCTACTACAGTAAGCTCTCATTCAGTGACTACTGTAAGAATTCCTCCTTAATGTCTACAATAAGCGCTGCTCCCCAATCACTACAGTAAACACTTTTCCCCAATAGCTAAGTGAGCCTACCTCTCCAATGGCTATAGTAAGCAGCCCTCCAATGGCTACAGTATGCTCTCCTGCCCAATGGCTATAGTAAGCACAGTGCTTTACAATATAAAGGGAGATGATACAGCAACAATACAATTCAATACAAGTTGGGTTAGGAAGGCCCTGCTCCTGCCAGCTTACAATCTAATAGAGAAGGACTGGTGGAACAAAAGGTAATAACTGTGAGGGATGAGCTGAAGGGAGAGATAGAAGATTTGGTTATTAGCTGAAGGCAGGATAGACTTTCCTGGAGAGAAATGAAACACTTCTCCCCAATGGCTAAGTAAGCACCACTCCCCAAAGGCTACAGTAATTATACATCCTCACTGACTACAGTAAGCACTTTCTCCTAATTTCTATTGTAAAACGACCTCCCCAATGGTCACAATAAGTACACCCTCAATGGCTGCAGAGAGCGTGCTTGCTTAATTACTACAGTAAGCACTCCTCCACAGTGGTAATAGTAAGCATTCATTCCCAGTAGCCAAAGTAAGCATCCACTCAATGGCTACAGTAAGTACTCCCAAATTACTACATTAAGCACACTTACTCAATGACTACAATATTTACCCCTACCCAAAGGCTACAGTAAGCATCCCTTCCCAATGGCTACAGTAAACAACCTTCCCTATGGGTGATAGTGTGTTATATATTCATTCCAATCAAAATTAATGTTTTAGGTTAGGCTATTTTTGGTGGATTGAATCAACTACAGGCCAATTGTATCATTCTGAGACTCTGACAGTGAGATCCTCCATGTTGTCCCTTTTGACTAAGATATCTTACTTTTCCTTTTGCATCAGAAGTCTGAAAACTCTTCACACAGTATGCTTAAAGAGGGACTGGAATTAGACTTATTTTTTCATCGTCTTAAGTACATACATGCTAAGCCAATAGGTAAGTGTTACAGCCACAAGTATTTATTACCTTCCACAGAGAGAACTATTTTCCAACTGACAATTCCCTTGTTCAGGGCCCATCCAGAAAATCTACTTGCTGTACTAAAATTCTGGCACACATAAGATGCCATAGCCTTTATGAGTGCACATGTCCCCCACACCTCAGTTCCCTATTGCTGCCTCCTACATTTTGAAATGCCAGAAAGTTACAATGTAGAATCTGACCAATTACTAGAGAAAGGAACACTGCCAGGGTGCAGGGTCAAAATAATATTTATCTACATTTAAAGCATGCATTACTCCATGAATTACATATTTCCTGTTAGGGGTGTGAACAATTTACCCAGAATAAGGACTCCAATACCGAAAGGACTGCGGGAGCGCTCCACTGGGCAGTGCATTGGGCAGGGCCTCTTGCTTGTAATTATAGCAAGTTGCTAGTCAACTGTGCACCATAGTTCATGCTTTCAGTTTTTGCATATTGAAATTGTCACTTTTGTATGTTATTGCATTTTGTCGTCTAGCCCTACCTTCCCTTTCACTAATAAAGCCCATTCCAACAATTCCAGTTGTGTTGGTGTCCCTCTGGACTAGGTACAGGGTGGGTCCTCACTGGTGCAGGGCAGAAGGACCCCAAAAATCTAGTAGCTTCTCCAGGAGTAGTGCTACAATTGTATAACACTGACCAACCTTTCTATCTTTTTTTTCATCAATACTGTAGGTTTTTATTTATTTTTATATTACTTGAACAAAAGGATAACAATGTATACATTGTTTGTCATACAATACGTTTTCATATATAGTTTGGAACAAATAAATGCATTAGGTGTATACTAACAGAAATTTTTTAATTAAACTTACTAACTAAAGCCGCGTACACACGGGCGGACTGTATGGCCAACTTAGTCCGTCGAAACACATTTCAGCGGACAGTCTGCTCGTGTGTGGGCTTCAGCGGACTTTTTCAGCGTGCAGTCTGGCGTACTAAGTATTTCGGAATTTCCGTAATACTGTCCGTCATACTTTGGTTTCAGCGGACAATCCGCTCGTGAGTAGGCTAGTTCGACGGACTAAGAATGGCGCATGCTCAGAAAGGATTTACACGGCGGAAGGTTGCATTGCTGTGTATTGGACTTTCTATTTCTAGTCCCGTCGTACGTGCTGTACACGTCATCGCGCAAGCTTTCGACGGACTGTTTGTGCATCCGTGTGTGGTCAAGTCCGTTCATTCGAAAGTATGACGGACTGTCCGTCGGATTGTATGACGGACTAAGTAGGCCATACAATCCGCCCGTGTGTACGCGGCTTTAGATTCAGTTGCTTGTTAAACTATGAGAGTGTGACCTCCACTCCCACAGGAACCCCTAATGGGATCTCTTTTGTTGCCTGAGGGAGGGGTACTGTCACCAGAGGTTAGTGTTACAGAAAAACTAAAATCGAGAGGTACTTAATTTTATCAGCATATCACAAATAAAGGCTTTGTGCGCGTTCCACACCACGTTGGGGTCATCTACTGAGCCACTATTATGGTCAAAGAATTCATTATTTGGACTATAATTTCCTGTTAGTAGTTTGGGTGTTGTATTATATAATTGTTTCCATGCCAGAGAAAAGAATTCCGTTGGTGCTTGGTTTCTTGTTCAATAATTTTTATTGAAATTTATAAACAGAAGAGAAAGCAAAAAAGACAGTGAACCACATTTACATTGTACAATATAGCAATATTGCATAGACGGATTAAGGCCTAGAGTTGAGAATACATAGCTTATCCATGCCGTGCAAATTTTATACATGGCAAGCGAAACAAAAAGAGAACAACTTGATGTAGGAAAGCCTCCCCCCCAGATACCCCAAACGGGATCATGCTGTATCTGGAGGTACAGGCATTCCATCAATGCTGGAGTGAAATCCTCAGTGAGGATGTTGATACAGGCTGGATAGGTCAAACACTTGGAGGTACCGTCTGTTATACAGTGCACTAAGAGAAACATAGTATTAACAGGGTTGTGATTAAACCATAAACTATATAAATCTAAACAAATAGGTAGTGAACAGTACAACTAAAGTATGAGGTTGAGAAGCTCGATTCAGATTGTGCCTTCAGTTGTAGTGTGGTATTGCGAAAAATAAGCAGTATATATACATTTAAAAAAATAAAAAAAATAAAAGAAAAATAAAAAGGGGAAAAGAAATGGGGGTGGGTGTGATAGAGGGGGAAGAAGCAGGTTCTATGGAGCATGTTGTACCATAGTGTCTACATTGTAAAAGTGGTAAGTCAGGTGTATAGAGGACGTTGGTTGGAGAACCAAGCATCCCATGTTTCCCACCGTCTTGCTATTGTGGTTAGGTATCCTTCTGCTATAGCGTACATGCGTTCATACGCACCATAAGTATGTACCAGACGAATGATTTCTGCACATGAGATGGGTGCAGAGGATTTCCAGTTGCGGGCTATCACTAGTCTAGTCACCAATACAATCTGTGTGATTATATAACGGAGGTTGTGCGGGTAATTCTCTATGCCTATAGACAGAATTGCCAGTTCAGGGGATGGTTTAATAGGGATGCTTGTGACTTCTGCAATGAGGCGGAAAACATCTACCCATAAGGTATTGATTATGGGGCAATCCCATATTATATGATAAAGGGTGCCTGAGGCACCGCACTGTCGCCAACATTTGGCGTCTAAGGAATCATTGTAGGAGTGTATTTGCGTGGGAGTAATGTACCATCTGAGGTTGAGCTTATATGTAAGCTCCCATAAGTTAGCTGATTTCATGGGCATGGTAATTTGGAGATGCGGGCGTCTGATTAAACAGTGTGAAATTTGAATATATTTGTAATAATCTTTCGAGGTTAGCGAAAAGATTCGTTGCAGTGTAGGGAATGAATGGAGGAAGTCAGAAGAGTATAAGTCTGCAATATGTGCTATACCTTTATCTTTCCATGGGGTTATCTGCATGTGGGGTACAAGCAGATTCTATCGGTATGGGTAATTTACATGAAGTAGCAGAGGTAGGTGAATTCATGAGGAAATAGAAGAATGCTGCTACTGATGCACGAATAGTCGGAGATATATGTTTGTCAGATTTGCGTAAAGTGGGAGAGCTTAGGAGCCAAATTTTCAGGTTGCCACTAGGGACCTGGGAAGCTTCAATGGAGCTCCAGTGGTTAAGAGGGTCAGGAGTGAACCAGGCTCTTAGCTGCGCTAAAATTGCCGCATTGTAGTAGTCTTTCACATCAATATATCCCATACCACCCGCCAGTTTATGTTTTGTAAGAGTCTTATGGTTTACTCTAGGCCTTTTACCCTGCCATACAAAGTGTTTGAGAAGGGATTGAATCTGCGTGAAGAAAGATGTGGGTAGTGGGATGGGCAGCGATCTGAAAAGATTAATCGTGGAAGCAGGATCATTTTGAAGGCAGCCAACCTGCCTGCGCTGGAGAGCGACACTTTGGATAGTCTAAGCAAATCTGTGGGTAGAGCATGCAAGAAGGTTAGGTAATTAGCTTGGTAGAGGTCAGTTGTGTTAGCAGTGAGTGTTATACCCAGATAATTGAGAGTTTTTGCAGACCACGCGTAATGGTAGCTGTTTTGCAATAGGGTTCGCTGCTGCTCAGATAAAGCCATAGATGGTGCTTGGTTTCTTTTATAGAGATTGTGACAGGTGCGTGGTCCGACCATGTCATGGTGTGGACCAGTGGGGGTGCATCCATAAAGAGTGCAGGAGCACCGTCGCCTCTCTCCTGCACCGCTCTAATCACCATAGATAGATTTGTGCATTGCATGGATCTATCTATGGTCGCTGCTGACAACCCCTATTCAGGTGCCCGGCCCATTCTTGGGCACTGGGCATCTGAATTACAGTGGGGGGGTGTTTTTTTGGAAGCATCTGATTTGAGCCATAGGCTCTAATAGGCGCCCAAAAGGGTGAAAAGCTGGCCCAATGCTGAGCGTTCGCTGTTCACTCAGCTGTGTGTTAGCAAAGTGAAGGAATTTGCTTTGCTAACACTGAATCCGCCTGTCTGCCAATCAGGTTGCCAGGTCTGTTACCGGTCACCTGATTGGCTGAAACGTCAGGCGCTGTGATTGGATGCCTGAGAGAGGATGGAAGAAGACATGGAGGATGCGCAGGAGACTGCCGCTGACCTGATTCGAGACAGGTAAGTGCTGGGCAGCATCTGATGGGGCACACTGACGGCATCTGATGGGGCACAGTAGCGGCAATTGATGGCCACACTGGCAGCATCTAATAGAGTACAGTAGCGGCAATTGATAGGCACTCTGGCAGCATCTGATGGGGCACACTAACAGCATCTGATGGGGCACAGTAGTGGCAATTGTTGGGCACACTGGCAGCATCTGATGGGGCACAGTAGCAGCAATTGATGGGCACACTGGCAGCATCTGATGGGGCACAGTAGCAGCAATTGATGGGCACACTGGTGGCATCTGAGGCACACTGGCGGCATCTGATAGGGCACACTAACAGCATCTGATGGGGCACACTAACAGCATCTGATGGGGCACAGTAGCCGCAATTGATGGACACAGTGTCAGCAATTGATGGGCACAGTGACTGTGTTTGGTGGGTCCAGTGGCTGCATTTCATAACACAGTGGCTGCCTTTGATGGCACAGTAGCTGTGTTTGATGGCACAGTGACTGCATTTGATGGCACAGTGACAGCATTTGATGGGCACAGTGGCTGCATTTGATAGCAGAGTGGCTGCGTTTGATGGCACAGTAGCTGCAATTGATATTTTTTTTACAGTTTGTTTGCCCCTCCCCAAATTTTTTTTACAGCAGCAGCTGCCACTGGTGTGGATTACAGATGCATTGATTTTTTGCAGAAGCCACTTATCAGTAAGAAGCCTATCTATTCTCGAATAAGACTTGTGATGTGGGGAGAAGTAAGTATAGAAGTATAGTCCTTCTCAGAACCATGGTGACACCTTCAGACGTCAAATATGTCCTGTGATGTGATGATCTGTTTTAGCGGGAACTCTGTTCTCTTTCCTGCTGACATGGTAGCCATATGTATGTTGGAGACCAGATTAAAATCTCTGCTTATGAGTAGATAAACCTTTCAAGCTGATTGTGCTTTGCATATGACTTTCTGGACGAATCTCATCTGGTGGGCGTTGGGAGCATAGACATTAAGCAGTGTGTAGTTGAGTTTGTTAATTGTATATACAAGAATTATGTAGTGACCATTTGGGTCTGATATTTCTTGTAGTAGGTGGAAGTCTACAGCATTTCTTACTGCTATAAGCACCCCTCTTTTTTGAGATGTGTAAGGCATTGTAGATCTGAGGGTATTGGTTGTTGGAGCACAGGGGTACTGATGTTGGTAGGAAGTGCATCTCTTGGACAAAGATGATGTCACTTTTTGGATCTTTGACCGTGTTCCACAATGATTGCCTCTTGGCTGGATGGTTTTATACATTAGCATTGATTGAGAGGATGTTAATTGGCATGGCTGCAAAGTGCAGGTGCTGGTGGGGTGGGAGGGGTGGGTAGTTGAACACTTACAGTTAGTTGAGATGAAGCGAAAAATAAGGTTGACTGACTGAGGCTGAATTTGTTCGTCCTTGGAATCTGCATGCTGGGGCACGTTGGGCTTGGAGCTAGAGCTGCGAGAAAAAGCAATAAGACAACTTATATATGATAACAGGTATAACTTTTGGAACTTTTCTGTTAGGTGACTGTATCACTCGATAAAGGTTTGAGGCAGTGTGTGAGAAAAAATCTGCGACCAGCTAAACCACTATGGGGGTAAAAACAGTTAGTTACTGAGAGCAACTGTGAACATGACAATATGCAGTGGGGGATAGATTTTGATCTGTAATGTTGGTTCATCTAGATCAAGTGCCAAGCCTTGATTAGTTGCATTTTTTCCCCTGGTTGCAGCATGATTTTGAGGATCTACGTAGTTGTAGAGGTGGATCCGCATCCATGGGAGTCTCCAAGATGATACCCTAGGTGTGTAGTAAATGCATGCCTTACTGGAGTTCGCTGACGACATTGGTGGTGCCATTTCAGGTAATGAGGAGTGTTGCAGGGTAGCGCCACTTGTAAAGGATTTTGTGATTGTGGAGGCCTTTGGTGATTGGGTTCAGATGTCTTCTGAGTTGTAGCGTGTATTCGGAGAGGTCTGGGTAGAGCTGTACAACTTCATATGGTTGGGGCAGCAATGATTTGATTCTGGCGCCATTCATTCGTTTTTCTTTGACGTGAAAGAAATGCACTCTCATGAGCACATCCCTAGGTACAGACATTGCCAAGTGGGGAGGTTTTGCTATTTTATGTATTCTGTCAACAATGATATCTCTAGGAGAGGCATCAGGTAGAATGGTGTGCATGAGCTCTTTGGCGTATCTGGTTAAATCTGCTGGCAGGATAGATTTGGGGACCCCCACAGCTTGACGTTATTACGTCCCGATCTATCCTCCAGGTAAGCCAGCTTGGGCCAAACCCAGTCTTGTTCTTTCTTCACCTCCTCATAGATATCAATGATGTCATTCATCGTGGTGGTGCATTCCTCCATACCTGTTTCAATGGTTGTGACTCTGTTATCCAGAGTATGTGTATCTGTAGAGATTTTATTGAACAGTAAGGAGAGGTCTGACATCAGTGATGTTTGCAATGACATTAACATGTCTTTCAGGGTAGTTTCCATCACTGGCTGACCTATGGTGGGGAAGGATGCCATGGATGTATGCAGGGCCTGGTTGGATTGCAGGGGGTTGAAAGCCTGGGTCTTGAGTAGTGCCTGAGGGGACTGCGTTAGGGGTGCATCCATCTGCATCCAGGCCCAAGCAGGGCTGCTCGTAAGGGGGTCTGCACCCGGGTCTTGTGTGGGGGATGTAGATAGGACTGATGTTTCTGTGTCTCTCTGGTTCTCGTCAGGGAGATCCATGTACGTCTTACACGGTGTGGCGGGCCGTCACCTTCTTGGGCATAACTGATCTTGCCTGCCAGTTTAAAGAAGAAAGTGGTCAGCTTCTTCAGGTTGTAATTGCCCATTTGTTTGCGGGACATGGTCGGCGGAGGGGTCCTGCTTAATTGGGGTGAGGATGGTGTTGGGTTGTGGTTGATGGTGGGCCTGAGTCGCTCCGTTTCTCTCCCTCACTGAGGAGCTGTGGATCTAAGCATACATCTTCAGTGTTGGCTAGCCACACTCCCCCACCCACCTTCCTATCTGACAGCCTGCTCCACTTTTTTCATTTCCAGCATAGCATAACTGCTCCCAGAATGAAATCCTTTTGAAGAAGAAGTCACACAATAAATATTATTAATTCATTCTGTCCCTCAGGGTGCAAATTCCATGTGGCACATTGTTATGTTTTTTTTTAGGTGCTGTAAATCTAGAGCTGATATGGTTGACAACTTCTCTGCCCCACCCCCTCCCCCCTTCCCCCCACAGGTGTCCGACCATGCTTCTCCACAGGAGGTGAATTTTTAATGACCACAAATTGACAATGCTCAGGTACTAGATGACCAGCACTGTCTCAAAACAACAGGCAGGGGGAGAGGACAGTGTGAGTGTGTGAGTTGTGTACTAAAAATAAATAGTCTTTGCAAGGGAATTTGCACATTGCAAAGACATTTTGCCTTAGCTTAGTGAATTAGATGAAGCACTTCTGATTTTCATCATCCAATTAGCTGCAAGCAAAAATACTTATTTACATTTTCCTGGGTATTGGGTATTCTTTGCAAAGTGAATTTTCATCACATTTACTAAGCTAAGGGAAAATTCTCTTGCAGTGAACTGCCAAGTTGCCTATTGTAAATCAACCCTTGTGTCATTGTTATTCTTTGTCCAGAACTTTTTAGCTCAGGTACTTTCACAGCAGGAAAGGGGGGGCATGCCATTGTGACATTGCCAGATAAAACTACAAAGTTTAGTAAATAAATAAAGTAACAACACTCCAGCAGCACAATATTTTTCTGTTGTGCATTGGATGGCTTCAATAAACACAGATTGTGTGGTTACTTTACTTGTACCTGTGATTGATTGTGAGGTATCATTTGGGAGCCAGCACCAGGAGCTAGGTCTGTGCAGCCATGTGTGTATTTGCAGGGATTGTTTAAACTGTTATGACTACCGAGCTCAGGTGTGCTTACAGAGGAAGGGGAAGTAACAACTGAGCTTCACAATGGCAATACATACCCACAAATCGGGCTTAATGCAGGGGAGGAGTTCAAAAGCTATTACATCAGACATAAATATGTTATTTCGTATAGAATCATCCAGCATTTCTTTTCTGCACCAATATTTAGGCATAAGGCAAGGTTTCATTCAAAATGATATTTCTCCTTTAAGCTTTTGTTATTGAGAACCTTGGCTAACAGAAGCATATCTTGTATAAAAGAGGTTGTTGTACCATGCACATTAAAGATGTTTAGAATTTGGAACAGATAGAATTTGGTTGTTAAGTTGTGGGGAGTTGGGGTTGGTGTCTACATAGTGTGACACTGAAGTTAGCATTGCCAGCTATCCACAGATTTGCCCAACTTTCCCCCCATTATCTCAGATTTGACATCACAAATTGTTGGTGGTTTTGCAACCATTTAGTGTTTTGTTTACAGAGTAATTCCCCGTTCATGGAAATGGGGTAGTCAGTTGCCTGTATGTCAGGCATTTAGCCTCTACTCATGTTGTTCTTCAGTTGTGCTCACAGTATACCTGTGATCAGCATATGTTCTATTTGATTTTTCCATAAATGAAGAAATATTTTCACAATTTCAACAATACTTTGGCCTGGCCCTTTTTCAGTGCACATTTGTCCCTGTTATGTGCTACATGGCTTTACATATTCTATGTTATTACAATTGTTACCTTGCCTATGCTTCTCAGCAGTCAAGCAGTATATGCAAGAGTACAAACTTGTCTTCTCTATGTATATCCCTCCATTTCCTTTTATTTTAACTGAAAAAGTGTTTTTCTTACAAATAGCTTGGGTTGCCACCAGTATTTTACCAGCATGTCTGGTTTAAATGGATCTTGTTATTAATAGTAAAGAAACCATAAGGTCAATATTTGTTCCCAGAAAAGGTGTTGACCTTACATATACTGCATATTATACTGTCGCTGGCAAGAAAGTATTACTGCTACTCGTCAACTTCTCTACATCATTCTTGCAGTCCTTGCTGAAGATAATGAACATCCCTCTTGGCAGGTCTTTCTACTTCTGGTGACAGTAAAGGCTCCTTCAGCATTAGCAATGTGATCAGCATATAAACTCCCTCCAGTGTTCTGATGGGCTGTAAAATAATCTTAGCTTGTATGTTGTTACTTTACACTGCATTCTTTACAACTCTGTTCCCTTTTTAAATTATTGGTAATAAAGGCAATTTAACTTGTTATGTTACTTTCTGCATCTGACAATCTATTTTAGTACTTGTGTATTTTATGAAAGGGATGTGGTAGTCTATAATGCAATAACAATCTGTAAATGATAATTAAAGTGGGACTCCTCAAAAACAGCTAAATACCAGTTACTAAATAGAGTAAAGTGGTGGGAATTCCGATGGAGCATACACACGGTCAGAATTTCTGACCAAAAGCTCACATCGGACTTTTGCTGGCGGAATTTCTGAACGTGTGTACGGAGCATTAAATACAACTCTACTTTTCTTCAGTCATACAAACCTTTGTGTTGAACTGAACATATCTGCTCTCAGGACAATGGCAAGCTCCCTAATAAATTTTTGACAATATAAGTGAAAAAAAGTTGTGCTACTACTAATTGTGATAGAGCCATAGATCAGCAGCCAGCATCAACAATATAGTGGATTGTATAACAATATATAAAAGAACAAATGCAGCGCTTGTGAGAAAATATATAAAAATATGCCCCAGTAGATGGACTATGGTCCAAAACATGTCGAGTTGCTAGCTCATTGTGCTATAGATACCACACCATATTATTTTTTTATGTGATCACTTACCATAACTGGCGGTTGTACATTTTTTATTAAATTTTTAATAAATACCACTTTTTTACTCGGATTCATGCAGGTGGAGGCCCTTTTCTTCCATATTTTTTCCATAATTTGAAATTCCTGATTGGATGTCACTGGGAGTACCACAGTCCTTTCCAGCTGGAGATTGATTTCTCAGATAAGTACATTTACCTGTTGGAACTTTCTTGGTGTTTGCCATCCACCGTTTACCATCTGAGATGTGGTCGAGGCATACTCTTACATCATCGCTGTCTCCCATAAAAAACCCGCTGGATTGGATGGTCTAAATGCTCATTTGACCCACCGCTATACGGCGTGTGTGTCCACCGTTTGTGGCAAGCGTACCCAATCTTCCTGTTGTCATAAACATACAGTTGTGAATGGTACATGGAGTAACCCATCTATCCTAGTCCGCCACCATTTTGAAGAGGCGTCACTCCTAATTTCTTATAATAGGACTGTACATCTTCTGAGAGAGGAAGCCTTTCCTACACATTGTTTGCTCTTCTTAGACTTTTATGCTCAAATATTGCTGTTTTTTATTCATATATAGATACTTTTGTGACACTGATCTTCATGGGTGTTTCTGGGGCTTTTTTCAGAAACACTCATTTAGTTTTGTAGCACATTCATATTATTTGTTGTGTATGCACCTGTTGCTGGTTTTTGATTAATTAGCAGACACTAGTTCACCTTCTATACCTGGGGGTCACTCCAGGGATTTTTATATATTTTCTCACAAGCGCTGCATTTGTTCTTTTATAATAAATTTGACAAAACCCCACTTTATGTGTTCCCATTCACACAGCATGCCTCAAAAAATGTTTACAATGCTGAAACAATAAACAATGTTAGCGTGAGCCATTTAATCCTGTCCTTGTTAATATGCAATGCAAGAAGCGAGGCCTCTACACCTACTGTATAAAGTTTTGTTAAGACAGACAGTGCTCAAATTGAGTTAAATTGATAATGAACACAGCACAGACAGGGTTAATCATAGCAAATACAGCTGCCCAACCTCCTCTCAAAGAAAACAAACAAACAACTAGGATGTTTCCTTACTTGAGGGGCCAGAATAGAGCATCTAAAAAAGCATAGCTCCCAACTGCCCCTGATTTCGAGGGACTGTCCCTGATTTGGAGCAATGTCCCTCTGTCCCTCTTTCCTCCTCAATTGTCCATCATTTTGGTCTGATCCATATAGTTGTACATAAAATGCATCTTTCAAAAATTCTCTTTAAGGGCGTGTGGCAGGGGGTGTGTTCTATGCCTACATATGTTTGCTAGTAGGTGTCCCTCATTCCCATCTCAAAATCTTGGGAGGTATGTAAAAAGGCAAGCTGCACATTTTTAAATATTTAAAGTTATGCTTTGTGAATAGGGACATGTAACAAACAGAAAGTAGGTGTTATGCCAATTTGGCTGAAAAAGTAGAAATACACTTTAAGAAACTGGTCATACTAGCCAAGAGAAATGCACACCATCTTTATAACTGTAGATCAATCAAAGGAACTGTATACCATTCTACCGCACTGCTTGGAAAACATTGCTGAATTCTCTAAACTCAACACTAAAGCTGTGAATGAAGCCAGCAGAAATCCACCTTATGCTTGGACATGACATGAAACCTTGTCTATCTCATTCCTGTTTAACCGCTTCTGGACCAGTCACCGCAGTTTCACTGCGGCAGGTTGGCTCCCCTGCGCAAAACCATGTAACTGTACATGGGCTCGCGGGGACTGGATAGGGGGGGCACGTGCGTGCACCCGCTGCACAGCGGGGGTGCCAATGCACGTAGCCGATGGTCGCGATGACCACCGGCCACGGGCGATCATGTGCTGGAGACACAGAACAGGGACGACTGTGTGTAAACACACACTTCCCTGTTCTGTTCTGACAGGAGTGACATATCGTGTGTTCCTATTAGCTAGGAACCACAATCTGTCACTTGCTGTAGTTAGTCCCTCCCCTTTCGGCAGAGGTGATCAAATACCACCAAAAGAAAGCAAAAAAGGACATCAATTTTGTTTGGGTACAATGTTGCACGGCCACGCAATTGTCAGTTAAAGCGACGCAGTGCCGAATCGCAAAAAGTGCTCTGGTCAGGAAGGGGGTAAATTCTTCCGGGGCTGAAGTGGCTAAGTAAATCTTTTGATATTACTTGTTCTGTTTCAGAGTATCTGCAAACACATGGATTATAGCCCTTTCACCCAAAACACAGTTGGATGAATTTTGAACTGCACTCCAACCGCATAGACAGCCCAAAATCAGGGTAATTCTATGGGCATAGTTCACATCATTGCAGCGCAGTTCAGCGCAGTAAAAAAAAAAGGAGAGTATGCTACATTTTTCCACACTGCAAATGCAGGTAACATGCTACAAGCGTGCTACAAACGCACTGCACTGCACCCCTTTAACCACTTGCTGACCACCTACTGCACTTTTACTGCGGCAGGTCGGTTCTATTGCACGAAACTACGTACCTGTATGTCATTTCATGCAATAGACACTG
Organism: Lithobates pipiens; assembly: GCF_037356315.1. Taxonomy (NCBI): domain Eukaryota; kingdom Metazoa; phylum Chordata; class Amphibia; order Anura; family Ranidae; genus Lithobates; species Lithobates pipiens. The sequence continues at coordinate 630,841,023 of NW_027507748.1, read as the reverse complement.
GGGGGACCGCACACACCACCGGAGGCGTGATCGCAACCTGATTGGACACAGGGGATGCCAATCAGCGGGTCCGACAGACCCAATATCCGGCAGCCACCTGCGATCGTTCTCCAGAGAGGCAGAGCGGTGATCTGCCTATCTAAACAAGACAGATCGCCATTCTGACAGGGAAGGGGATAGAGATCAGTCTTCATCCAGTCAGAGCATCCCTCCACACAGTTAGCAAGCACCAGCTAGGCATAATTTAACCCTTTGATTGCCCCTGATGTTAACCCCTTCCCTGCCAGTGTCATTAGTACAGTAACAGTGCATATTTTTAGCCCTGATCACTGTAATAATGTCACTGGTTACCAAAAAAGTGTTAAAAGTGTCAGTTAGGTGTCAGATTTGTTTGCTGCAGTGTTGCAGTCCCGCTAAAAATCGATGATTACTGCCATTACTAGTATAAAAAAATGCCATAAAAATATCCCATAGTTTGTAGACGCTATAACTTTTGTGCAAACCAATCAATATGCGCTTATTAGGATTTTGTTTACCAAAAATATGTAGCAGAATACATATTGGCCTAAATTGGTGAAGAAATTAGATTTTTTTTTTAATTTTATTGGATGTGTTTTATAGCAGAAAGTAAAAAATATTGTTTTTTTTTGTTTATAGTGCAAAAAATGAATGCCGCAGAGATGATCAAATACCACCAAAAGAAATCTCTATTTGTGGGAAAAAAAAGAACATGCATTTTAGTTGGTTACAACATCACACAACCGTGCAATTGTCAGTTAAAGTAACTCAGTGCCGTATCACAAAAAATGGCCTGGTCATTAACCACTTTCAGACCGGACCATTTTGCTGGTAAATGACCAGAGGTCTTTTTACACTTTGGCACTGCGCTGCTTTAACTGGTAATTGCGCGGTCATGCAATGTTGTACCCAAACAAAATTTGCGTCCTTTTCTACCCACAAATAGAGCTTTCTTTTGATGGTATTTGATTGCCTCTGCGATTTTTATTTTTTGCGATATAAACGTAAAAAGACCGCAAATTTTGAAAAAAAATGATATTTTCTACTTTTTGTTATTAGAAAAATCCAATAAACTCAATTTTAGTCATACATTTAGGCCAAAATGTATTCAGCCACATGTCTTTGGTAAAAAAAAAGTCAATAATTGTATATTTATTGGTTTGCGCAAAAGTTGTCACATCTACAAACTAAGGTACGTTTTCTGGAATTTACGCAGCTTTTAGTTTACGACTGCCTATCTCATTTCTTGAGGTGCTAAAATGGCAGGGCAGTACAAAACCCCCCCAAATGACCCCATTTTGGAAAGTAGACCCCCTAAGGAAATTGATAAGAGGCATGTTGAGCCCATTGAATATTTTATTTTTTTGCCTCAAGCGATTGAATAATGACAAAAAAAAAATTTATTTTTTTTTTTTACACAAAGTTGTCACTAAATGATATATTGCTCACACATGCTATGGGCGTATGTGAAATGACACCCCAAAATAAATTCTGCTGCTTCTCCTGAGTATGGGGATACCACATATGTGGGACTTTTTGGGAGCCTAGCCGCGTACGGGGCCCCGAAAACCAAGCACCGCCTTCAGGCTTTCTAATGCCCCGTACACACGAGAGGGATTAAGTCTGACAGACCTCCAAAGGAGTTCCGCCGGAGTTCCGCCGGAGTTCCGACGGAGTTCTGGCGGACTTTTCGACCGAACGGACTTGACCACACACCATCACACCAAACTCCGACGGAGTCGAACGTGATGACGTACGACTGGATTCGACGTAGGAAGTTCCTAGACAGTAGCCAATAGCTGCCCTAGCGTCGGTTTTAGTCCGTCGGAGTAGCACACACACGAGCGGATTTTTCAAAGGGGACCGGGTCCGGCGGAGTTCCGTCGGGAAAATTTAAAGCATGCTTCATTTCTAAAGTCCGTCAGACTTTAGCTTCGCTAAAGTCCGTTGCAGCCCACACACGATCGGATAGTCCGCCGGACTCAGTCCGTCGGAGTTTGGATGTCGAAAAGTCCGCTCGTGTGTACGGGGCATAAGGGCGTAAATTTTTGAGTTCACTTCTCACTACCTATTACAGTTTTGAAGGCCATAAAATGCCAAGATGGCACAAAACCCCCACAAATGACCCCATTTTAGAAAGTAGACACCCCAAGCTATTTGCTGAGAGGCATGTTGAGTCCATGGAATATTTTATATTTTGCCACAAGTTGCGGGAAAATTACAAACTTTTTTTTTTTTTTTTTCACAAAGTTGTCACTAAATGATATATTGCTCACGCATGCCATGGGCATATGTGAAATGACACCCCAAAATAAATTCTGCTGCTTCTCCTGAGTATGGGGATACCACATATGTGGGACTTTTTGGGAGCCTAGCCGCGTACGGGGCCCCGAAAACCAAGCACCGCCTTCAGGCTTTCTAAGGGCGTTACAGTTTTGAAGGCCATAAAATGCCAAGATGGCACAAACCCCCCCCAAATGACCCCATTTTGGAAAGTAGACACCCCTAAATTTAGGGGTACACTAGTGAGACTAGGTAATAAATGGCGGGTGCCCTGAAACTATAAAAAAATAACTAACCAACCAGCGTCACCTGTAACAGTTATATGGTGATCACTGGTGAAAGGGTTAACTAGGGGGCAATTAGGGGGCTTTATGCGGTAGTATATGGGGGTCCCTGGCGCTATAAAAAGCTGCAGCGAACCTAAATACCTACCTGCCTAACTAGCGTCACCTGTGACACTAATACAGCGATCAGAAAAACGATCGCTTATTAGGCTGGGTTCACACTGGAGCGATGCGGGAACGCCACGAATGCGCGGCGGGTTCCCGCATCGCATGCCTCCCGGCGGCAGTTCACACTGCCCTATGCGAACTGCTGGGAGTGTCAGTGAAATGTTACTGACACCCCCAGATCAGTTCGCATATCGCAGTGCGATCTGCAAACTCGGATCGCATGGTGTGAACACCCATGCGATCCGATTCTGCTGCGGGCCAAAAAAAGGGTCCCGTGCGAATTTGCGGCGGGTGCGGCGGGTGCGGTGAATGGCTGAACTCGAATCGCACAGAGATCGGATGTGATTTGCACTGCAGTGCGGTGCGAATCACATCCGTTCTCATAAACCGCTGCAATGTGAACCCAGCCTTAGTGACACTGGCGACGGGGGGTGATCACGGGGTTAAACCTTTATTGGGGGGGTTAGGGGGGTACCTTAGAACTAAAGGGGGCTAACCCTAACTGCCCTAACAGTTATTAGTCACAAATGACACCCGCCGGGTGATCAGGGGGTTAAACCTTTATTAGGTAATAAATGGCGGGTGCCCTGAAACTATAAAAAAATAACTAACCAACCAGCGTCACCTGTAACAGTTATATGGTGATCACTGGTGAAAGGGTTAACTAGGGGGCAATCAGGGGGCTTTATGCGGTAGTATATGGGGGTCCCTGGCGCTATAAAAAGCTGCGGCGAACCTAAATACCTACCTGCCTAACTAGCGTCACCTGTGACACTAATACGGCGATCAGAAAAATGATCGCTTATTAGGCTGGGTTCACACTGGAGCGATGCGGAAACGCCGCGAATCCGCGGCGGGTTCCCGCATCGCATGCCTCCCGGCGGCAGTTCACACTGCCCTATGCGAACTGCTGGGAGTGTCAGTGAAATGTTACTGACACCCCCAGATCAGTTCGCATATCGCAGTGCGATCTGCAAACTCGGATCGCATGGTGTGAACACCCATGCGATCCGATTCTGCTGCGGGCCAAAAAAAGGGTCCCGTGCGAATTTGCGGCGGGTGCGGCGGGTATGGCGGGTGCGGCGAATGGCTGAACTCGAATCGCACAGAGATCGGATGTGATTTGCACTGCAGTGCGGTGCGAATCACATTCGTTCTCATAAACCGCTGCAATGTGAACCCAGCCTTAGTGACACTGGCGACGGGGGGTGATCACGGGGTTAAACCTTTATTGGGGGGGTTAGGGGGGTACATTAGAACTAAAGGGGGCTAACTCTAACTGCCCTAACAGTTATTACAGTCACAAATGACACCAATGCAAAAAAAAAAAAAAAAAAAAAAAAAAAAATGACATTGGTGTCACTGTGACTGGGGGGCAGGGGTAATTGGGGGGGTGATCGGGGGGTAAAGGGGGGGTGTGAGTGTGCCTGGCATGTTCTACTGTGTGTGTGAGTGTTGGTGCAACTTACTGATCCGCTCTCCTCCGTGTCGGAACGAAAAATACCGACACGGAGGAGAGAATACATCACTTCCTCTCCTGTGTTTACATTACAGGAGAGGAAGTGATGTCACCGGGGATTTCTATTCGTCGGGAGCGATCGCGAGGGGGTGGCCATGAATGAATGGCCGTCCCCTCGTCCGGGATCGCTCCCGAACGAATACCGACCGCCGCAGGCACCGGGCGGGGGCCCGATCGGGCCCCCGACCCGCGGGAGGCAAGGGACGTACATGTATGTCCTTATGCCTGCCCGTGCCATTGTACCGACGTACATCGGCGTGCGGCGGTCGGCAACTGGTTAACCTCCCTGGCGGCATGATTAGTTCTGGTTTTAGGTGCTAAAAGCGGTACAATTATTTTGCATGTAAATTTGGCGTTTTATATTGTAGTCCTGTAATTCTTAGGAATAACTCTCTTAAATCTGTTCAAACCAGAGTCTAGCAGACATCCCGGGTATGATAAAGTTTATAATATAATAATAAAAATTATTCAATAATGTAATCAGATCCAAAAACACTGAAATTTGCTCATTTGCATAATTGTCGCTGTTATTAGATTTAGTGTTTGATGACGAATTTCCCCACAAATCACTATCGCTCAATTCTGCAAGTGATTATAATTTATTATCGCTGTTTTCTAGTTGGTCTAAAATGACTTTTGACATAAAGGGACACTTTTTGGTTGCTATGGACAATCTCCAAATTCCAGGCAGAAAAAACTGTATTTATAATATAAAAGTACATGCAGGGCACTGCACAGACCACTAGGGACAAAGGGGGTGTGTCATTTTTTATACAGTACTGTAATCTGTAAGATTACAGTACTGTGTGTGTTTTGTTGTATTTTAACTTTTTTGAATTTGGCGCCTTTCTCCGCTCCCGTGCGCCGTAACGTCGCAGGGAACGGAGATCGGCGGCATTCGGGCACTGTGTGAATCGAGCGGAGGACAGCTTGATTACACACGCGGAGGACATCTCCCTGTATCCAACGATGTGATCCCGAGTCTGGCTCAGGGTTACCGCTTATGATAGTAAAATCCTAACCCGAGCCAGACTCGGGATCACCGTCAGGGGGGTTAAGGGGATAAAATTTTCCAGGGCTGAAGTGGTTAAGCCAAGAAAGCCAAGCCCAAAAATATATAGAAAAATACACTGCAAATGCAGTGCTAAATGCAGCACAAAACACATGCAAAACACATCCAAAAAACACATTCAAGTGCACGTCAAGTGCATGTCAAGTGCGTGTCAAGCATGCTTCAAGCGCGCTTCAAATACATGTAAACCTGCAGTCAAAAATGTGCAGTTATGTGCAGTTTCTGGTGTGAATGGGCCCTTAGACATTTTATAGGCATAGCAAACAGTGGAAATTTCCAAAGAAAGTCCAAATGTATATAGTAATACTCAGGGATTTGATTTCAAACTTAAATACATTGGTGGAATCATTTATTATAAAGGCAAGCAGTACCCTTCTGCAGCATTCTGTTCACAATTTCTGCGATTGAAAGTAAATTACCTCAGAAAATACCCTCAAAGAAAAAAGAATGGCCTCAAGAATTGCCACAGGGTGAACTCCTTTTCCAAGTCAGGCTTCTACATAATCACTGATCAGACGACTGCCAACCACAAAGAAAAATCCTAAAAAATATACCTTTAATCTGTGATATTTCTTATTTTGATCATAATTGGTTTAGACCTCATGCCCATTGGGCATTGAGCTCTGATGCATGGGGCCACGAAGTTTAACTTCAGGCAGAGGGCACAGATGCACCATCCATCAATGCTTCCGGCAGCCTGCCAAAATTGATGAGAGGCCAACAGTTGCTGTGGCTGGTACAACTATTGGTACTCATGTTTGGGGCCCGACTAATGGACAGAATGCAAGCAGTCTGTATTTTGGAAATTCGTCCTTGGACATATACTGATCTAAACATAAGTACTGCCAGTCGCATTAAATTGCAAACTCTCATGGATAAAAAATGGAAAGACGCTGAATTCTTTTCCGTTTTTCTGGACCTAATCTGCCCATATAGCTATCATGGGTCTGCCACAGTCCACTGTCATATTATGGACAAAAACTGAAAGGGCATTCAGCACTGAAGTGCCCACATGTGGAAAGACTCATAGTAAAGTATTATTATTATTATACAGGATTTATATAGTGGCGACAGTTTATGCATCATTTTACAACATGAGGGTAGACAGTACAAAGACAATACACTTTAATACAGTAGGAATCAGAGCCTACAATCTAAGAGGGAAGGTCAAGACATACAAGAGGTAATGACTGTGGGGGGTGGGCTGATGGAGAAAATAAGTGTACAGTTGTAATAACTGTGGGGGATTTGCTGATGGAGAAAATAAATGTACAGCTGTTAGGTGGGGGCCAGAAAGGCTTCTCCGAAGAGATGAGTTTTCAGGGATCGTCTGAAAGTGGACAAAGTAGGAGAAAGTTGGACAGATTGGGGTAAAGCATTGCAGAGGGGAGCAGAGGCTCTGGAGAAGTCCTGGAGGCGAGCATGGGAGGAGGTGACAAGGGAGCTAGAGAGCAGGAGATCTTGGGAGGAGCGAAGAGAACAAGGAGGTTGGTATTTTGAGTCTAGGTTGATGTAGCTGGGGGCCAAGTTATGGTTGGCTTTATAAGTTGTTGTTAGTATCTTGAATTAAATTTGTTGGTTGAGTGGCAGCCAATGGAGGGATTTGGCAGAGGGGTGTAGCAGATGCTGAGCAATTTGTAAGGTGAAAAATAAAGGAGAAAAATTGGGGACAATTGGGGCAATTGGGACTTTATATGGAACACATCACTGGGCAGAATAAGTCATTAAATATAATTAAAGTAGTATATTTATTTGCTGGTACCACATGAGAGCACAATGCAATAAATGATACAGGCATAGAATCAATAAGTATGGTACAGAGTAGATAAAACATGATAATTTAGTCACATTATAGTAAAATAATAATAGGTTAAACACTGTAACACATGATACATGATACATGGCTTAGACATTGAAACCCCTTGATAGATACATGATTGCTGTGACATAACATCAATTGTGAATGCTTGACGCGTTTCGTGGAGGTTTGTCCACTCATCAGGAGCAGCTAAATGGGGATCCCTATAATATAATATAATATAGATGATTGTTAGTCATATCAAATAACAATAGGAAGAGAGGGAGCAAAATAACTGGTCCTAACACTCTTACCTATGGGTATATTGTATAAAAATAGTAAATATATGTGATAGTATTCATGATGATGGAGGGCATCAGGGGATGAGTAAAGCATTCCCCCGGGAGCTGAGGAGGTAGCCAAATGGCAGCAAGGCACGGCAAGCTGGGAGTGGATTTCATCCATTCCCGGGAGCTGCGACACGCAACGGGATTGTCCCCCCACTCCCTCAATCTTTTTGGTTGCAGGGTTCGCGGCCTTTTCTCGCTGCGTGTCAACGCCACTCCCCTTACGCCGGTACATTTGATGTCACATTGACGCAGCGGGCTGACGTGTTGGTTGTCGATCTGGCATGCTCATTGACGGAGGCGGGGGCTGCCGATATGTAGGCGGTATTCACCTGCATGTGACTGCAGGTCTCTTTTTTCAGTTTGTAAGGTGGATGAGCCTGGCAGCAGCGTTCATGATGGACTGAAGTGGGGATAGCCTATTTAGAGGTAAGCCTCTAGTAAGGAGTAAGGTGGGAGTTACAGTAGTTGAGGTGAGAGATGACCAGGGAGTGAATTAGAAGCTTTGTATAAATGAAATATACTATATGTTTCTTGCCTAAAGATGGATGTAAACAGAATGGACATAAATGGAACAGATGTAAATGGATGGCATCTGTTTATGTTCACAAGAAATGAAAAGGACATACATTCTGGTTGATTCTGGATCTGTCTAAAAAACTGATCCAGATTGAATACTGGTGCGAAAGAGCCCTAAATCTGAATGCAAAAATACACTCAACAACTCCCTGTAAATGTAGACTATTGTGATCCTACATAGATTGATGATTGATTCAAAATGGATTTTTTTAAATTAAGTCACTTATTATCATCCCTATTCCACCGTTCACTCCCCTAGAGGCCTATAAAAGTTTTGTAATGCTGCGTACACACAATCAGACTATCTGGCGGACTTAGTCTGGCGGACAATCTGCCGGACTTTCCAGTAGAGGTCCGCTGGACTTTCCGAACGAGCGGACTTGCCCACACACGCCCACACACACGACTGGACTTTCAAATGAATGGACTTGCCCACACATGGAGTAAAGTCCGTTCATTTTGAAAGTGACTCCAGGTAGACGGGACTAGCAAAGTAAGTCAATATCGCCGCATCCTTCAGCAAGATTGACACCTTGCTAGCCCTGTCGCCTGGTATGGATTTAATGGGGAACCCCTACAATGAAAAAACGGCGTGTGGGTCCCCCCAAAGTCCATACCAGACCCTTATACGAGCACGCAGCCCAGCTGGTCAGGAAAGGGGGTGGGGATGAGCGAGCACCCCCCCATGAGCCGTACCAGGCCATGTGCCCTCAACATGGGGGATGTTTTTGGGAAGGGGGGGCGCTGCAGCCCCCCACCCCCAAGAACCTTGTCCTCATGTTGATGAAGACAAGGGCCTCTTCCCGTCAACCCTGGCCTTTGGTTGTCAGGGTCTGTGGGCGAGGGGGTTATCAGAATCCGGGAGCCCCCTTTAATAAGGGGGCCCCCAGATCCCGGCCCCCCACATTATATGAATGGGTATGGGGTACGATGTATCACTACCCATTCACCTGAGGTAAAAACACAACACAGGTTTTTTAAGTAGTTTATTAAACAGCTCCGGGGGTCTTCTTCCGACTTCGGGGGTCTTCTCGCCGGGCTCCTCCACTATCTTCTGCTCTTTAACCACTCTTTTACTAGCGGAGGAGCCCGGCTTTCTTCTTCGTTGTTGCCACCGCCGGGGGGTCTTCTTCCGACTTCGGGGGTCTTGTCCCGCTCTTCGTTTCTTCTGCCGGGCCTCTGCTAGCTTCTTCCAGCTCTTTTACTAGTGTTGGCCTTCTTCTTCTCTTCTTCTTCTTCACCCGTGGATCCCGCCCCTTATAGTTTGCCGCACAACGCGTCCCTGGCATTACGGCCGGAGAGAGCGTTGTGTCAACATCGGAAGAAGAAGAAAAATAAAAAAGGCGGCAGCGACAGAAGACTGGGCCAACGCTAGTAAAAGAGCTGGAAGAAGATAGTGGAGGCCCGGCAGAAGAAACAAAGAGCGGGACAAGACCCCCAAAGTCGGAAGAAGACCCCCGGATGGCGGCGACAATGAAGAAGAAAGCCAGGCTCCTCCACTAGTAAAAGAGCGGTTAAAGAGCAGAAAGTCTGTTCGTGAGTGGCCGTGTGTGTATGCAAGCCTGGTCGTTCGGAAAGTTCGGCAGACCTCCGCTGCAAAGTCCGGCGGTTTTTCCCCCGGACTAAGTCCGCTGGATAGTCCGATCGTGTGTATGGGGCATAACATTTCACATCAACCCAAAGATACTAGCCACATCGTGAAACATGGTGGTGGCAGCATCATGTTGTGGGATGCTTTTTTTCAGCAGGGACAGGGAAGTTGGTGAGAGTTGATGGGAAGGTGGATGAAACCAAGTACATGGCAATCTTATAAGAAAGCTTTTTAGAGTTTGCAAAAGACTTGAGACTGGTACAGAGGTTCCTCTTCTGGCAGGGAAACAACCCTAAACATACAGCCAAAACTACAAATAGTATAGGAATAGTTTAGATCAAAGCATATTTACAGCATGTGTTAGAATGGCCCAAAGTCCAGACCTAAATCCAATTGAGAATCTGTGGCAAGACTTGAAATTTGCTGTTCACAGATGTTCCCCATCCAGTCTGACAGAGCATGAGCGATTTTGCAAACAAGAATGGGCAAACAATGTCACTCTCTGGATGTGCAAAGCTGGTAGAGACATCCCCAAAAAGACTTGCAGATGTAATTGCAGCAAAAGGTGGTTCTACAAAGTATTGACTCAGGGGGGCTGAATACAAATGCACGCCACACTTTTCAGATATTTATTTGTAAATGATTTTGAAATTTTCCTTCCACTACACAATTATGTGCCACTTTGTGTTGGTCTATCACATAAAATCCCAATAAAATGCATTTATGTTTTTGGTTGTAAAATTAAAAAATGTGGAACATTTCAAGGGGTATGAGTACTTTTTCAAAGCACTGAACATTATTACATAACTATTGTCAACATCTTGAAGACTAGGCAATGCAATTATTTCATCATGCATATCATACTTAGTAGCGTGTCCAATTACTCTGTATGTAATTTATTTCTTTGCTTTTAAACATCTTATATCTAGTTCACTGAGCACATCAAAGTAGAAATCAGATTGATCGTTAGTTTGAATATATTTGAAAGATTTCATCATAAATATGATGCAAAGTATTGATTGAAGACTGTAGTTGTGTCACGTTGACAAACTTCATGGGTTGGTTTAGGTGTACCCCAAAGCCCTAGTCTTCCCCTGTACATATACTGAGTGAAATAAGAGTATAAGTGGGCAATACCACCAAATGTGAGCGTGGGAGGCTTGTTCACCACAACCTCGCCAAAACAGGGGTGATACCTCTGGGAATGTCTTGTGAAGCACTACTGGGGTGTAGTGCCGCCTCGTGAGCAGTTTGTAATTTACTTCTGCCATCTTAGAGGCTGTGGAGGAGGCGTGAGCCATTTGAAAAATGGTGGACTTTTGAGCTTCCGATATTTCTTTGTGGAGGTCCTTTTCCCAGTTGGCTAGGAAAGTAGGGTATCCAGTGGTGGATAAAGTCTGGAGGGTCTGATAAAAGTAAGAGATGGGTATGTTGACCGGTTGGCTCTCGGAGAGAGCGGATTCCACTGGTGTTAGGTCAGAAGTGGAGTGAAGGGTTTTCGGGAGTGGACAAAAGCCGACAATTGGCGATATTTCCAGTGATCCAGGGGTGCGGCCATCTGGCTGGATAGTAATGTAGACATGGGCACAGTTCCCGATTGGATTGTGACTTGGTAAAGAAGGGGCGTGGGGCCCAGGTTCCATACATGTATTTCGGGGTCCATGTTTCCAGGTGGAAAGTAATTATGGGCAGTCAGTGGCATGAGGGGGGAGTTGTATTGCCATTTGTGTGTCTTACACAATGACTCCCACACCATGAGGGTCGACTGTGAGAGGGGTGAGGTATTGGGAGATAGTGTTCTGTATTTTTTATAAATCCACATTTGAGTAGAAAGTTCAGTTTCGCTAAGAGACATTTCTAGGTTGACCCATAGTTTAGAGTCTTTATGATACTTCCAATCGGAGATTCCGTTCAATATTATAGCTGTAAACTATTGCTTAATATTAGGTAAGGCCAGACCTCCTTGGCATTTAGGCCTAGTAAGGAGACTTCTGGCCAGCCTAGGACGCTTTCTGTTCGTATTTCGTTCGTATTTGCTTATCATTGAGCTAATCAGAGTGATGAAACCTGCGGGAATGCCATATGGTATCATTTGGAGTAGAAATAACAGTCTGGGAAGTACGTTCATCTTCACCACACTAATACGTCCCAGCCATGAGTGCGCTATTTGGGCCCATTTTTGAAAGTCAGATCTGATCATGTTGAGCAGGGGTATGAAATTTGTGCGGAATAAGGACTTTGGTTTGGGGTATGGTAGATGCCTAAGTATTTGATTTAACTTTTTTGCCAGCTAAAGGGGAAGGAATTTTTAAGTTGGGAGACCATCTTTCCAGGTACTGAGATGTTTAGAATTTCCGATTTGGCCATGTTGATCTTAAAGTTGGAGATAGTACCGAATCTAGAGAATGCTAGCATGAGATTAGGGAAGGAGATCAGGAGCTGTTGTACGTAAAACGAAATGTCGTCTGCATAAGCAGCATACTTGTGTTCAGTGCCACCTACAGTTATTCCGTGGATATTAGGGTCATGTCTAATCAATGAAAGAAATGGTTCTAGGGATAACGCAAACAAAATAGGTGATAGGGGGCATCCTTGGCATGTGCCATTGAAGAGAGTAAAAGGGTTGCTTAGCGTACCATTTATGTGTATTTGGGCCATAGGGGAATTATATAATGTGGCTATGTGAGAGAGGAGGGATGGGCCAATTCCTAATCCCAATCCCAAGTCATTAGGTACTCCCAGTCCACCCTATCAAACGCCTTCTCCGCGTCTGTGGAGAGGAGAAGGGTGGACCGGGAGGATCTCCTTGCATAGGACATTAGTGACAGAGTGTGAAGGGCATTGTCACGCGCCTCTCTACCGGGGATAAATCCCGTTTGGTCTGTGGATACTCAGCATGGGATGAGGGGTAGTAATCTGTTTGCGATGACCTTGGCATAAAGTTTAGCGTCTATGTTCAGAAGTGATATGGGCCGGAAGCTCCCATAACTGCTAGGGTCCTTGCTTGGTTTAGGTATTACCGTAATATGTGCATGAAGGGTTTCTGGTCTGAGGGTTCCGCCTGTTAAGTTCACATTCACGTAGGAGGCAAGTCGAGCCAGTAAAATGTCTGCAAAGGATCTATAATATAAGACCGTGAAGCCATCTGGCCCAGGAGCCTTGTCACTGGCCATGGCCTTCAGGCCTATGCAAAACTCAGAGGTGATAAACTCTCCTTCCAATGTGTTTAAAACTTCAAGGGACAGTTTGGGTAAGTTGACCTGTTTTAAATAGTCTCCAATCCATTTTGCCCTGGCACCCTGATCAGTTACTGTATGTTGGACATGGTATAGGTGTTGGTAAAAGGCTTGAAATTCTTTGGCTATATCGGGTGTTTCATAGACTAAGGTGTCAGATGGGGTCTTAATTTCTTCTATGTAGGAGGCTGTCTTTTTCTGTTGTAGGGAGCATGCTAGCAGTCTTCTCGGTTTATTTCCCCACTCATGGAAGCGCTGGGCTATTATGCGAAAGTGTTGCTTCTGTTCTGTATGGAAAAGGGCCTTTAATTCCTCTCTCTTCAGTGTCAGGGTGTGGAATATTGCCTGCGTCTGGCTAGCCTTATGTTGTTGTTCTAGAATGCTAATGTCGCATATCAGTTCTGCTTGTTGATGTATGCGTTCCCTCTTTTTCCTTGAACCTAGCTCAATAAGTTTACCTCGTATGTGGGCTTTGTGTGCCTCCCATAGAATGCTTGGTGATACGTCTGGCTTTGTGTTGTCACTAAAGTAATGGGTCAGTTTGTCACTCAATAGTTTCCTGTCTATTTCCTCACTTAGGAGGTTTTCATTTAGTTTCCAATTTGCGGTCCTGAGGGGCATAGAGGTGACTTTTAGCTTCAATGTGATCGGGGGGTGATCTGAAATAGTAGTGGCTTCAATTTCTGTTTTCATAGTCAGGGATAGGTGGTGGTGGTCTATGAAGAAAAGATTAATTCTTGAGTAGGTATGGTGTACTTGGGAAAGGTGGGTGTAGTCTCTCGTCCGCGGATGCATTATCCTCCATATATCCATTAATTGGGCTTCATGTAATCATTTGTGAATATACAACAAACGTTTATGTGATATACAGGATTTCACGTTAAAATCTCCAGCTAGGAGAATGCAACCGCGGGCGAAGTCTCTCAGTTTTTTAATTGTAGATGCAATGAAACTGACTTGGTCATGGTTGGGAGCGTACAGTGTAGCTAGTGTACATGTCATACCTCCCAGGTTGCCACTCAAGAACAGAAAACGTCCATTAGGATCACTTACCGTAGACTCCAGTGTAAATGAAATTCCGCCACGGAACACAATGGCCACCCCTTTGGCTTTGTGAACATCTGACAAGCTATAGTACCAAGTGGGGTACCATGGGGAAAACAACTTAACGAAAGTGGTGTGTATGAGATGAGTCTCCGGCAGGAAAACAATGTCTCCCTGCATTCTATCCAGCTCTCTGTAAAGGTTATGTCTCTTACCTGAGGCATAGAGGCCTCTCACATTGAGGGAGATTAGGTTTGCAGTGGCCATGGGGTTCTGCAGAGAAAGTCCATGCTTAGCGAATTACCTAGGGCTGGTACCTGAGGCTGAAGGAGACAGGGGTGGGGTGGGGTAGGCAGAGAAAGGAAGAAAGAGAAAAGGAAAGGGGGGTAGTAGAGGGAAACAATAAACATACATTCAACATTTCGTAACATGTTTTTCACAGACCTTGATGGTTCATGGTCTTCGTGGGCACGCATACGTCTGCGGTGCATTGAGGGTGCGCTCGCATGAGCCCGTTCCCCTTTGAGTCGCCGCCCCGGTAGGAGCGAATGCCCGCGGGCAAGGTCCCGCACTGCGCCCCCCATGTGGGAGGAGAGGGCTTGTGGTCATGGGGCATCGATCACTGAAATCGGTGCGTGCAACATCCCACAGCTCCGACGCTGACCCAAGAAAAGAAAAAAAAATGCAAGAGGCAACATAAATATGTAAATGAGGGATAGCCCTCAGCATTAGTGTGTTGTCAACAGCATCGTATGTAATAAGTATTAACCTTAAAAGTTCAAGACAAAAAACTATAAGCCTGAAACCGGCTGCTTTTAAACTAAACTAACCTCTAACCGATCCTTGCTGCTCCAATGATATCCTACTAACTGGTAGTCAAGCAAGAAACTTCCACCGTATATCATGGGAATAAAATGAGAGGATATTGCAACAAAGGGAGTCATATACTTGTGGACCAAGGGGTAAAGGCACGACCTGCCGATATGTCAGGGAGGAAGATCAGCCCAGTTGAGGTGAAGCATGTGTAGTTGGGGTGCGGTGTTTTTCCGATCCACCTTTTGCCATCTTGGTTCCGAATTGTTGGGGAGAGGCGGAATGGTGTCTTGCCAGCCAGGTAGTTCCGGTGGGGAGATGTTAACGTCCATGCGAAACTTTTCCAAATCTTCTGGGAACCTGAGGACTGCTGTCTTCACATCTCTTTGCGCAATCAGGGCTGCTAGGAAGCCCCATCGGTAGTTGATGGAGGCCACGCACAGCTTCTCAGCCCTGTGACGCTCCAATGTTTCTCTGGCTAGGTAAGGGAAAAAGGAAAGTGTTGCACCATCAAAGTCTAGGGTTGTAGCGACTCTTGCTTTTTGTATGATGCATTCCTTCTCCTCGAAGTAGTGAACTCTGCATATCACATCGTGGGGAGTGTCAGCTGTGAGATTGCGAGGACGGAGGGCTCTGTGAACGCGGTCGATTTTCAGGGGATGATCCGGTGCCTGGCCTAGCAGGCCATTAAAGATACCCCGCACGGATGGGAGAAGGTCTTCGTCTCCCGTGTCCTCGGGGAGGCCTTGGATGTGGATGTTGTTCCACCTGTTGCGGTTCTCCTGGTCCTCGATCTTGTAGAGCGCCATCCTGTGTGTGATGGCGAGTGAACGAGTGGTGGATTGCAGTTTCCTAATGGCGGTCGCGTGTCTGTCTAGGCGGTTCTCTATCTCTTCCACTCTATCCAACACTTGTGAGAGGTCTGCTCGCACTGCAGAGACCTCTTTTTTATAGCCCATTTGAGGCCCAGTTGCATGGATGCTAGGCTCTTCTGCTTGATTCCGAGCATGCGTGGAACTTTGTACGTTGGAATTGTGTACACACGATCGTAATTTCCGACAATGGATTTTGTTGCCGGAAAATTTGAGATCCAGATCTCAAATTTTGTGTGGCGGAAATTCCAATGGAAAATGTCTGATAGAGCCTACACACAGTCGCAAATTCCGAAAAAAAAGTTCCCATCAAACATTTTCCATTGGAAAATCAGACCGCGTGTACGGGGCATTGTGTGTGCTTAGGAGGGAAGGATTCCTGGAAGCAATAGTCTGCAGGAGTTACGCACTCTCACTACAGCACTACAGTATTACATGAGCGTCTTTTATGCACAAATGTGAGTTGAATGTATATTATGTTTTAAAAAGGATTAAAAGAGTTTAAAGACGGTATCACACTATTGCATGCCTTTATTACTTTTCCCATGTGGTATATGTAGCGGGGACATCATTGTGTATTAATGTAGTAATGTTTATATCAATGTTAAATCTGTGGACATGGCGATGGCTCAGTGTTTGGAGCCATCTACTGACACATTCTGGTAATGTACAGATATGGTGATTTTAAAACACAAAAGACTTTCATAGGAATTGATGTTTGTTTCGATAAGAGGTTTGACCTTTGTTACCCAGGAGTCTGTGTGACCTACCCATGAACACTTTGATATGCAGTGCATGCTGGGTAGGGGATAAAAGGAGCTGCAGCAGCCATATTTGGCCTCTTGGGACCACGCTGCCTGCCTGTGCGGAACTGTGTGGAAGGTTCTCAGACACACTGGCAGACAGTCACCGTGGTGTGCAAACCGGACCGTTTGCGAGGTGACTTGATGGAGCCTGAGAGCTGGTTATCGGATTGACGAGGTTTGGAGATGCTTGTTGGAGTAGAAGAGGACGGGATCCAGTCAGCGGAGCGACACAGAGCATCTGGCCCAGCCTAAGCAGGAGCAAGCTGCAGTTATCGGACCAAGGTTGTCACCCCGAACTCTGATCCAGTTGGTGAGCGGTATACGGCCCACCATTTAATACTATTGCACGTAGTTAGACTTACTCACAGGCCTCGCTGGAACCTGTTGTTCCACAGAAGCTGTGCAACTGACATTTAGTAGGCTTGGAGTTATGCCTGGAGTATTCTGAGTTAACTTTCTCCACTTACCCCTTTGGATTACAATTACCTGAGGAACCATTTAAGCTAGCGAAGAAAGAAGATGAAGGAGGAAATACTTTAACTGAGGCCTCACGTAGACTTTAAGTAAGGGGAGCTCCCAGGTCTAGATAATAACATACTTGCATATTGTTTATTGTATCTGACTGCTGATTCATGCTGTACTGACGTTTTACGTTGGGACGACAGTGCAATGTAATCACTCATTTGTTATAATTTCAGTAAAAGTATTTCTGGTTAAGAGTACAAGTGTGTGGTCTGCTGTTTTTCCCCACCAGGTGGAGTCAGAGGATCCTGAGGGATCGATACAGGTACCTTATACTGTTTATATTGTACTGTATTATTATTGCACCACAGCTGTAGCCAAAGGGATAGAGCTACACAGAAGGGGGGGTTTCTCAGAAGAGCGCAGGCCCATCTCAAATTAGCAGCTCCTTCGGGTCAGTGCTACATATATATGAGGGGGCTTGATGGAGAAAAATAAGGAGACAGTAGAATCCACGAAGAGCTGTGCAGCCACTGTGAGCAGGAGGCTACCAGTGACGTGTCAACACACAGCAGCCAGCATAATAAAAAGGATACACCAGAAAGATCCAGATCATCTGCTGATATAAATTCCAGGCTTAATATGTAAGCCCTTAAAGTGAGGGCACACCTGATGGGGGAGGAGAGCACAATGCATGAAGTCACTTGTCACTTTATTTATTAATATGGACTTTTGTTGAACATTTTTCTCAAATTCAATTTTTTCAAAATCACATCTTATGGACTTTGTTGCAATATATTTAGTATTTACATCACTAATATTATTATTATTATTATTATACAGGTTTTATATAGTGCCAACAGTTTGTGCAGTGTTTTAGAACATGAGGGCAGACATTACAGCTACATTACAATTTGGTACAAGAGGAATCAGAGGGCCCTGCTCATTAGAGCTTACAATCTAATATGGTGTGAGATTCACGGAACACGAGCACTAGTGATGGCCGAACAGTTCGCCCGGCGATCGTTTTGCGGCGAATTTCGGCTGTTCGCGGTCCGCCCGTTCGGCGGACTATTGGCGCCGTTCGCCCGGTGGACTTCCATGTTTTTACTGTGTAAAAGAACTTTGACCTGATGACACATCCATCATGGGGTACAGGACAGCAAATTGAGACATTACAGCACATGGACACTTGGACATTCCCCCTAACTTATAAATACACCGATCCGGCGGCCATTTTAAATTTTTCTTCTGTCACTATAGGGAGAGGTTGCTGTGTGGAGCAGGAAGAGATTACAGTGACCCAAATCGCTAGCTATTTGGTACACAAAAGTTCTTTTCAGGACTGGTATAGGTGTTAGGTGTAGTTCAGGATAGGCAGTGCAGTGCTAGTGATTGTTGCAGCAGCCTGAGTGTCTTTTGTCAGTTTAGAGAAAGGGACAGGACGGTGTGTGCTGCTGTAGGTACAGTCAGATTAGTCATCATCATTAGCTGTTACTATCAGGTCCACAAAAGTGCTATTCCAGTAACCAGTTATTGTTCCAGCAGCCTCTGTTTTGCCAGTTTATATAGGGACAGGCAGGAAGCAGTGTGTCAGGCAGTGAGGGTCAGTTTAATCAGTAGCTGTTACTATTAGTTCCACAAAGGTTCTTTTCAGGACTGGTATCAGTGGTATGGTAATAGGCTTGTACACGTATAATATTCTTTCTTCCAAATGTAGAAAGAATATTATACTTGACTGCTGCCCTTCTGCTGCAGTCTGCTAATCATTCACAACTCACTTGTTCCACAAAGCTCTTTATCAGGACTGGTAACTTGGTCTGTCTAGGGTGCTACAGTACATAGGGTTGAGTGAGGTACAGTCTGCTATTCTATAAGGACTGATATCGGTCCACAATACATAGGGTTGAGGTGCACTACTGCTGACCGCTGCCCTATACTGCAGCAGTCCTTCATCGGTATAGGGACTGACGTACAGTCTGCTAATCACTCACACACAACCTACTTGGTCCACAAAGCTCTTTATCAGGACTGGTAACTTGGTCTGTCTAGGGTGCTACAGTACATAGGGTTGAGTGAGGTACAGTCTGCTATTCTATAAGGACTAGTATCAGTCCACAATACATAGGGTTGAGGTGCACTACTGCTGACCGCTGCCCTATACTGCAGCAGTCCTTCACCGGTATAGGGACTGACGTACAGTCTGCTAATCACTCACACACAACCTACTTGGTCCACAAAAGTCCTTATAAGGACTGGTAACTTGGTCTGTCTAGGGTGCTACAGTACATAGGGTTGAGTGAGGTACAGTCTGCTATTCTATAAGGACTGGTATAGGTCCACAATACATAGGGTTGAGGTGCACTACTGCTGACCACTGCCCTATACTGCAGCAGTCCTTCATTGGTATAGGGACTGAGAGTTTTGTCACAGGGTCATTTAAAAAATGACAGGCAGAGGAAGAGGCAGGCCCTTCCACAGGGGTGGTAGGGGTAGGGCAGGAGCAACAGGCTTGAGCCAAAGTGGGAAGTTGCAGAAGGTGCGTTCAATTACTTTAAAGGACGCACCAGACTTGGTTGAATGGCTCGCTCAGCCTTACTCTTCTGCACCCTCCTCATCCCCTGGATCTGCACCCTCTTCTTCACTCTCTGCTATGTGCACCCCCAAAGACACTACCACCAACAACACCACCACCACATACCTTCCGCTTGAGTCACAGGAATTATTTTCCGATCCATATCAAGAGGACATTTCTGATGCGCAGCCACTCTTGGTATTGGATCAGGAAGAGGAGGTAGCAACAACCGCTACTCAGCAGTCTGACGACAGTACCCAGATCAGCCCAAGGAGGAGGTTGGTCCCCGGTGTTGCTGCCTACTCCGAGATCTCTACTTATAGCGGTGGGGAAGGTGACGTTGATGATGACGTGTCTAGTGATGTCACATGGGTGCCCACAAGAGAGGAAGAGGAGGGGAGTTCAGAGGGCGATATGGACCAGCAGATAGGGAGGAGAAGCAGAAATAACTTACATTGCACAGGAGGGACAAAGCAGACTGCAAATGTATCAGGAGCGAGTTTTTGAGCATGTACGGTCACATCTGGCGCTCCCAGGACACCGGCACATGGCTTCGCAGTGTGGGCTTTTTTTAACGTGTCCGCTGCTGACAATAGCGTTGCCATCTGCAATCTTTGCAGTCAACGCATTAGTCGCGGTAAGCCCAACACTCACCTAGGGACGACCGCCTTAGGAAGGCACATGGGCAGCCATTACCGAGCCGAGTGGGAGCAACGGAACACACAAAGCCACACTGCAGGCTCTCACCGTCCAGCCTCGTCTTCTACTTCTCCTTCTCCTCTCTCCTCACAATTGTCCTCCACTCCACCTTCCATCACGCCAAGCTCACGTTTTTCTGCAAAAAGGCAGGCTTCTGTGGGCCTAATGTTCGAGCGTAAAAAAATGATGACGCCGGATAACCCTCTTGCCCAACGGTTGACAGCTGGCTTGTCAGAACTCATAGCCCGCCAACTACTGCCATATAAACTGGTGGACTCGGAGGCCTTTCACAAATTTGTGGCCATTGGAACACCACAATGGAAGGTCCCAGGAAGGAAGTATTTCTCAGAGAAGGGCATCCCAGAGCTATATGGCCATGTTCAGCGGCAAGTGAATGTATCTCTGGCACACAGTGTCAGTGCCAAGATACATCTGACTACAGACACGTGGTCTAGCAAACACGGGCAGGGAAGGTATATCACTTTTACTGCCCACTGGGTGAACCTTCTGACGGCCTTCAAGCATGTAACCCGTGGCACCCGTGTAGATTTGGTTTTACCGCCACGGATTGCATGCAGGCCTGACTCTTCTTCTCCTCCTCCTCCTACTCCATCCTCCTCCCTCTCCTCCTCAGCTGACTCCTCCTTTTCCGCTACTAGCGTCTCTTCCGCTGCACCGCCCAAGCTCCCCAGAACCTATTCCACATGCCAGGTGAGACGTTGCCATGCCGTGCTGCGTCTGTTGTGCCTGGAAGCCAAGAGCCACACTGGCCCGGCACTCCTTTCAGCTTTGCGTTCACAGGCAGATCAGTGGCTAACACCGCTCAATTTGACAGTTGGTAAAGTGGTGTGTGACAATGGTGCCAATCTGCTTAGCGCATTGAAACAGGGCAAAATCACGCACGTGCCATGCATGGCACACGTCTTAAACTTGGTCGTGCAGCGATTCGTTGTCAAATACCCTGGGGTCCAGGACATCTTGCGGGAGGCAAGGAAAATCTCGGCCTATTTCAGAAGATCTTACACGGCCATGGCTCGCCTTGCTGACATTCAGCGGCGACACAATCTGCCGGTCAGACGTCTTATTTGCGATTGCCCGACGCGATGGAACTCAACCTTCTATATGCTTGATAGGCTGCTCCAGCAGAAACGTGCAGTTAGCGTCTACCTGTATGAACTCTGCGGCAGAACCGGTTCTGGGGAGCTGGGGTTTTTTTCACCGCGCCAGTGGCTGCTCATGCGCGACGCATGCAGACTTCTGCGGCCATTTGAGGAGATCACCAAACTGGTCAGTCGCAGCCATGGCGCCATCAGTGACATGGTACCTTATGCCTTCTTTATGGAGCGTGCATTGCGTCGTGTCATTGATCAAGCTGTGGAGGAGCAGGAGCAGGAAGATGAGGAAGTCGCAATGCTGGATTAATTCCCAGGGGGGGCTACTCTATCTGAGACAAGTCAACAACAGGAGTCTGAAGAGGAGTCAGAGGAGGATGGTGCCGGGGCGGATGAGGAGGAGCAAGAAGAGCATGCTTTAAACCTTTCTGGGATCCTTGTTGTGCGTGGATGGGGAGAGGAGAATGAAGAAGACGACATTATCCTGGATGATGAGCAGGAGCCAGGCCACCACACCGCTTCCACTTTAGTGCAAATGGGGGCCTTCATGCTCCAGTGTTTTAATAGGGACCCCCGTATAAAAAGCATAAGGGTCAAGGACCAGTACTGGGTGGCAACGTACTTAGACCCCCGGTACAAACACAAGATGGTGGAAATGTTACCGCCGTCGCAGAGGGCTGTCAGAATGCAGCACTTCCAGGCCTTGCTTCGAGAAATGCTGCATTCTGCTTTTGCGTGCACTGGCAGAGGAGCAATTCCCACTCCCAGAGAAGGAGTTGCGGGTACCAATCCAACAGCACCTGCAAGAAGAGGCCGGTTTGAAGATGTGTTGGTGACTTCTGATATGAGGTCATTCTTTCAGCCGATCCATCGACAGGTGTCATCCGGATCCAGCATCAGGGAATGCCTAGACCGTCAGGTGTCCGAAAACATCGGGTTAACGGCCAATGTGGACGCTCTGAGGAGTGATGAACCCCTGGGCTACTGGGTGGGCAGGCTTGACCTCTGGCCAGAGCTTGCCTAATTTGCAATCGAACTGTTGGCTTGCCCCTCATCCAGTGTCCTGTCCGAAAAGACGTTCAGCGTAGCAGGGGGGATCGTGACCGATAAGCGTACTCGCCTAGCTCACGACAGTGCTAACTACCTCACATTTCTAAAAATGAATGAGGCATGGACCTCGGAGGAATTCAACACATGTGACCAGTAGACCATGTATATGTCTATAAACAATTTTTTTAATCAAGCACACAGACCTTCTTTCTTCATTTGGCTCACTTCCTTGTCCAAAAAAAGCACACCTTACTATATGCCCGTACCCTCCTCTTTGAAGAGGTTGAGCGGTGTCATATTTCTACTGGGGCTGCTTATTATGAGGGGCTTCCACCATCCCTGTGCTGTGCTGACATCCTCCAGGGGCTGTACCTCTGCTGTGCATATTATGAGGGGCTCCCACCATCCCTGTGCTGTGCTGACATCCTCCTGGGGCTGTACCTCTGCTGTGCATATTTTGAGGTGCTCCCACCATCCTTGTGCTATGCTCATTATGAGGGGCTCCCACCATCCCTGTGCTGTGCTGACTTCCTCCTGGGGCTGCTTACGGTGCAGGTGTCAGTGCTGTATGTCACGCTGCTGATGTCAGTGCTCTCTATCACAGTGCTGCTGTCAGTGCTGTATATCATGGTGCTGGTGTGAGTGCTTTATGTCACACTGCTGATGTCAGTGCTCTCTATCACGGTGCTGCTGTCAGTGCTGTATATCACGGTGCTGGTGTGAGTGCTTTATGTCACGCTGCTGATGTCAGTGCTCTCTATCACGGTGCTGTTGTCAGATGACTCTATCACGGTGCAGGTGTCATTGCTGTATGGCACGCTGCTGATGTCAGTGCTCTGTATCACGGTGCTGCTGTCAGATGACTCTATCACGGTGCAAGTGTGCTGTATGTCACGCTGCTGGTGATCATCTCCTGCACCCTCTTCTTTGCCTACCCTGGTCCCTGACCTTCCCTCTCCTCCATTGCCTTCATGCGCTCCACAGTCCTGAATTGTCACAACAATTTCCCATATAAAAAAAGAATGCTTGTAGTTGTCGATCCCAGATTCACCTCATACATGTGTTATGTCATTGGCCATGTGGTGGGACTATGTTTGCACAGCTAATAATTATTTTGTGGCTGCAAATTTGACCTATAGGTTTGCGAAGTTCGCCTCCCATTGAAGTCAATGGGGCCCACCGCGAACGTTCCGGTTCGCGAACTATCGGCCGAGTTCGCGGTCCGCGTTCACGAAACGTCCCGTCGGAAGTTTGTCCATCACTAACGAGCACTTTTCAATATTTTATTATTATATATTTATATTTATTTTTCTTAGCATTTGTTTGGGCCACAGTATTTATTGTGTATCAATTGTGATTAAGAGCACGGCACATTTATATATGCATGTGCACATGCACAAGTATATATGACATGTACAGATTCCAGGTTTTCACATTGTGGGAAGTATCAGCAGCTGTTTCAAATTTTTCATTTTTTAGTTTTAGCAGCGCACAAGGTTCCACCCATTTTTTACGCAGAGGAGGAGCAATAATCTGCATGGTGATGCAGAGAAGAGACTGCAGATGTTATACATGTGCATAATTTCTTCAAGGCTCAAACAAAGTATATATATGACGGCAAAGTAATTGGATCTATGGGCATCGCATATATCCTTTCCCCTAACCAAGTTATATCCCCCCCAATAAACAAAAACAAAACAAAGCAAATGACTGTTCATTGTCTCAGAAACTATATATGGAGGTCTGGCAGCAGGGTGATATGGTGGATGTTAGTTACTAGTGGCAACACACCCATATATATATATATATATATATATATATATATATATATATATATATATTAAAAACTATATCACAAAAACTAATTTTTGTGAAACTCAGGACTTAGCAATTTCATTCAAGATGAAACAGATCAGCGCTGAGAGTCTCATAATTTCCTGGTGCAATGGATTTTACATTATTGGCTCATTGATAACAACAACCTGGCTACTGTCCATTCCCATATTAGTCTCCACATCCTGTGTTCTCTGCAGAGCAATAGAAACTGGTAAGTAAAAAATGTATGCTCTGCTCACCACAATCACTTTTATTTACTGTAAAGCAGGACATAGACAGGACATTGTAGTATTTATTGACTTCCTTTCACTATTCTACCCAATGATATATATATTTTTTAAATTAAAGATGTTTATAACATTGAGTAATCCATCGCTGATCTAGTTATTCTTTTGACAGGATTAACAGTGTATAGTGATTGCTGTTAATGATGCACATTCAAGCATCATGCAGCCAACATCTTCTTTTGGGAAATGAGTGCTCCAGGCGTATAAATGTAGCTTATTTTTTTTTCTTTTTTTTTTGCTATTGGAACTTGCCTGCCTTGTACCTGTATATTGGCAACCACAATTTATTAATGATCTATGATCTACAGTATGAGATAGATTTAGACATTTGCTTCTCTTTATTACCAGCGAGTTTGTAGAAGTGTTCCCTATGCAGAAAAGTGCAGGTAATAAGATACTCTCTTTGATGTATTTCTCTCGGCTACATATATCTTGAACACTGCAAGATTTATCCACAGCTGAAAATGTGAGGTTGATTTACTAAAAGAATACAGAGTGAATCTGGCTATAGTTGGTGGAGTGCCATCATCCCTGATATAGATATCTACAAACAATACCCTATAAGAATGGGACTATATCGGCAATAATAACAATCAAGGATAGATAAAAAATATATTTATTTATACAAAAAAACTAAAATTAAATTAAAGCTGCTGGTTATTTTTGGGCTTACCGTTACCTTTTTGTTCTCCTTGTTTCACGTCTAGGGGATGTCCCGTGGTAGATGTCCCAGTAACTTGAGACTGACAATAGATCCACTTGAATGGATTTTATTTGCAAAAACTCAAACAATTGAACAGTCTTTCAACTTGGGATCAGAGGGTTGGAAAGGAAAGTTCAGGTTCTCTCAATGTCAATGTCCAAAAACGTTAAAGAACTTGCTTACTTTGACTGCATCCAGAGAATAGCCATTCGCAGCTGGATGAACACTCAGGTTGGACAGTCCCTCTCTCACAAGGCCTAGCAGCCAACCAGGTGTTTACTCAGGAACTAAGTCTTTATCACCGACGTTGTTGCAGAACACATAGGGAAACTAAGCTGTAGAACACTTGCAGGATACCTGGATCTTTCAGCCTGCTAGGCGATATCCACAAGACCGGATTCTCTCGGTTACTTCAACCCTTCCAGACTCATTGAGAAAACCAACCTGCACGTGGTGTTCTTCTAAAGAGTCCTCCCCTGGAATGCTCGAAGTTCAATGGGTCTCTCCCGAACAGGAGACAGCACCCATTCACCTTGGAATCCTTCCTTAGTTCCCTTGCCTTGGGCTAGCCAGCCCCAAGGCATTAAAGTTGGGTGGATCTGCACCCCAGGCCATAGCCTTCCTGGGGGCTGGTCAGGAGGACCAGGACCATGTAATAAGCACAGCATACTGGACCGGAAACCCCGAACCACGTGACGTCTGCATCTTAAATACCCTCTCCCAGAGGGCACTGTGGGAGGGCCACTCCCACTGACCTGACTCCAAGAGAGAGTAAATTAAATGCCCAACCAGAGCATAGTTCCACGCCTGCCACCAGAGACAGCGCTCCCCTGTGGCCAGGCTGAACATCTCATAGCCCAGTCAGACTGACACAGAAGTCAAATTTAGGCAAATAGACCCAAACCAAACTGTAGTTTGGGTAAAGCTATATTTTGAAAACACATAGCGTGTGCTGTTCAGGAGCCCACCACTACATACCATTAAACACATGTTTTTAATAATTTGTTTCAATAAATTATATTTGTATCTGTCCTTGACTATTATTAGGACCAATATAGTCCCATTGTTAGAGGGCATTGTTTGTAGATATGATTTATTAAAAGAGCATACCATGTGTACTTTGCAAAGTGAACTTTCACTTATTATTTGAGGTGAAGGTGTGTAAAAGTTCACTTTGAAAAGCATACCCAATAATATGTAAGTACATTTTAAGAAAGGCTTTTTGCTGGCACATGATTGGATTACAGAAATCAGCACAGCTTCACTGCATCTACATGAATCTCTGGTAAATGTACTACTTATCATTCAATGTTCACTGTCATTCTATTTGGGTTGTTGATCCCTCACGGTATGAATTAATGGTGATTTATATATTTTTTATTTAGCCTAAGATATTGCACTTTGATTATTTCACCTTTATAGGAGTCATTTTCTAGCACTATTTTTTGTTTTTATAGCGCAGCTCACCATTACACTTAGTTTGCCATATCGGAGTATTACGATTGGAGTTGCTGCTTGTAGGGAGGTTTTTTGAATAGCACAGTTTACTCTCTGTACCCAGTACATCAGATGTGATCAATTTTGTGCGATTCGCACCACTGCTTGTGGACTCTCTAACTTTCACAAAGACCAAAAAATATACACTCATTTTGGTTATTTTTACCAAAGATATGTAGCAGTATAAAGTGTGGCCAAAATTTATGAAGAAAAATTAATAATTTGAAAAATGTTATCACAGAAACAAAGAAAAATTTGTTTTTTTCAAAATTTTTGGTCTTTTTTCATTTATAGCACAAAAAATAAAAAACACAGAGGTGATCTAATACCACCAAAAGAAAGCTCTATTTGTGGGAAAAAAAGGACAAAAATTTAATTTGGTTACAGTGTTGCATGACTGAGTAATTGTCATTCAAAGTGTGAGAGCACCGAAAGCTGAAAATTGGTCTGGGCAGGAGGGGTGTTTAAGTGCCCAGTAGGCAAGTGGTTAAATCAGCATTTTTTTGCTAGATTACTTAGAACCCCCAAACATTTAGCAAAGAACCCAGAGAATAATGCCCCATACACACGGTCTAATTTTCTGTCGGAAAATGTGCGATGGGAGCTTTTTGGTGGAAATTCCGAACGCGTGTAGGCTCCATCGGACATTTTCCATAGGAATTTCCGTCACACAAAATTTGAGATCTGGATCTCAAATTTTCCGACAACAAAATCCATTATCAGAAATTCTGACAATTCCGATGCACAAAGTGCCAGGCATGCTCGGAATCAAGCAGAAGAGCCACACTGGCTATTGAACTTCATTTTTCTCAGCTCGTCATATGTGCTGTACGTCACTGCGCTCTTGACATTGTCAATTTCCGACTAACTTTGTGTGACCGTGTGTATGCAAGACAAGTTTGAGCCAACATCCATCAGAAAAAATCCATGAATTTGTCGGAATGTCTGATCAATGTCCGATCGTGTGTCTGCAGCATGAGATGACAATCATATTTTATCGCACACGATATTTGAGCAGTTAATCAATATTTTGCGAAAAAGTACACTTAATGCAAAAAAAACACAATATTCAACACAATTTTTGGTAAATTATAAAAGATGATGTTACGCTGAGTAAATAGATACCTAACAAGTCATGCTTTAAAATTTTTCACAATCATGGAATGGCAAAAAATGATGATACTTAAAAATCACCATAGGCAACACTTTCCTTTTTTTTTCTTTTTTGCAGGTTACCTGTTTAAAGTTACAGAGGAGGGGGCGTAGCCTGACCTGTCTAGAAGATGGACGTTTAGATCCTGAGCTCCCGCCGCCTCACGACTTACAATCTGACTAACGGAGGTATTAGCCTACTTGGCCTCGCTTCTTCATGGGGACTGCATCGCGGACCTCCTCCACGTCCCGGTCCCTCTCTCCCCGAGGAAACTCCGGAGGTGTCTCCAACACAATCCCTGATTTATTTTGGGCGAACAGAGGGACAAGGGTGGCTGCCCATAACCGACAGCATCAGACTATGGCGCCGTCCCTGAGCGGAACCCAGGGAGAATCACCATCAGCCCTATCTGAGGCCACGGAGCACTTGGAACATCCCGTACCTCGCACACAACCACAGCTTAGTATTCGGGACCTCAGGTCCATAGCGGCCGACATCAAAGACTCTTCAATTGCGGGCAATCAACATCCATTTGGAAGACCTCGACAATAGAGGCCGACGCCACAACCTAAGGGTCAGAGGCCTTCCAGAAACAATTGAAGGAGACCAGATCCTACAGTCAGTGACAAGCATTTTCAACAACTTGCTCAACAGACCACCCCTGACTCTTATAGACATGGCCAGAATTCACTGAGCTTTGAAGCCCAGGGGAAGGGATTCGGACCCTCCACGTGATATTATATGCTGCCTTACAGACTTTAAATTCAAAGAAGAAATCCTCAAACAAGCCAGGGGTTCTCCACAAATCACTCATGCTGGAAAGACTATCCAAATCTATCAAGATCTATCCAGTATAACACTGCAACATCGCAGGGATCTGCGACCACTTTTGGATGTCCTCCGTGCAAATGGTATTGCCTATAAATGGAAATTTCCGTTCTGCCTCTCGGCATCAGCCCTAGGCCGCACAATGCTCCTAAAAGTACCTGAGGACTTACCACATTTCTGTCGCACCCTCAATATTCCTGTGGTGGAAGTGCCTAACTGGTTTGCGGACTTTCGCCGCTCTGCTGTGAAAAAAGATTTGCCCCCCGTGGAACCGATGGAAGCTCAGGACCACAGTCTACGACGGCGCAGATCTCCCTCACCGGCTGATGATCACAACGCTCCGAGGGGCCCCCGCCGCCCTCGTAGCCCATACTACACACGAGCTCCCGGAGAGCTAGAAGAGACCGCTGACTCCACCTCTCAGTTACTGAGGTCTGTTAAATGGCAAGTAAGCCCTGTTTGTTGGCTTTTTGTTTATCGGATTCACCCCAATTTAGGACTCAAGACTGGCATTCATGTGTAAGTTACGGTATGAGGTGAAGTTTTTAACACAATTGCCTCTTCATCTGCTTGGCCAGGTTCTTTTTATTTTTTATGTTTTATGGATTCAATATCTGCTCTAGTTGACAAGTTCTTTTTTTTTGTGTTTCTTTCACTTCCAAAATGTCTGGCATGTCTGCTCTATAGACCCGTCCTACGGGACGGTGATATGACTCTTTTCCGACAGCTCCTCTCTGGCGATGGCTTGTACGGCACATACTACAAACCCCAAAATATCTCTTTGCGACTGTATTCTTCCCCCCTGCAGGTCGATATCAGCGGCAACACGTCATCTCGGCAGTACAACACTGTCCGGTATTGCTCCTCCCCTCGGCAGAAGGACAAGACGGAGACGCACTCTTTTCTCAAGCTTTTCTTGCCTTAAGGTATTTGGACACTCACCCCTCTCTCCATTACCAGATACTTGTCTTGTGCAGTTACTTCCAACCTGGGCCGTAGTTTTTGAAACGGCCGCGCTACACTTTTCAATATAGCACAGATCCTATTGTTTTCGTTGTTCCCACTGGTGCCGTATTTTCACTATTCTCTTTGGGCATTGAAAGACACGAACATTTGTTGCCATTTCCTTGGCCTACTTCTAACTGGTCCCAACTATTGTACCACCCCTGACTACCACATGTCTACGAGGGAAATGTATGGTAACTAGGCTTTTATGATCGGTGATCTCAGAAATAGTAAATAATCTTTTATAGTACGCAATGTATTTGTGAAATTTGACCACGTTTCAATCTGGTACTCTAATTTTCGGTGGAGATTTTAACGTCGCTCTAAACCCCTCCCTAGACACATCAAATGGCTTCTCAGTATTAAAGTATAGGGCCCTACGTGCGATTAAATCCCAGTTACAAGATCTTTTGCCCCACGATTCCTGGCGGACTTTACACCCTAACGAGAAAGACTTCACTTTCTTCTCCCCACCCCACGATAAATATTCACGACTCGACTATATTTTTATTTCCCAAAACGACTTACCTTTTCTAACCAGCTCCACAATAGAACCGATGGCTCTCTCAGATCACAACCCAATCTCTCTAGCTCTCTCTTTTCCTGATATGCAAGTTCGGTCTCACACTTGGCGCCTCAACAATTCCCTACTTACTGATCCAGAAATTGTTCAGAACATAACCCAAAGCCTATCTAACTTTTTTGCTGAAAACTCGTCCATAGACTCCACACATGACATGATATGGGCGGCACACAAATGTGTAATAAGGGGAGAATTCATATCTCTAGCCGCTAAATGTCATAAGCTCAGGAAAGCTCACATAGACGATTTAACAAAACGTATACACTCCTTAGAAAAAACTCACAAAGCTTCGCGAGCAGCTGAAGTTATGACAGAATTAATACAAACTAGAGAACTTTTAGAAGTACTCCATAAAAAAGTGAAGCGTAATTACAGGTTGTCCCAAAAAGTTTTCTATGAATTTGGAAACAAGTCTGGCAAATTACTGGCCAGAGCCCTTCAAGCAAAGAAAGCACAACACACTATACACTCAATCAAAGACGAAAAGGGTGCCACCCTGTCCTCGACGGAAGACATTTAGAATCAATTTGTTCGTTTTTTTTCCAATTTATACACCCTCCCCACTCCACCCCAGATGTCCACCCCGACTGATCGATCAACGGCTATTCAAACTTTTTTACAACAATACTCCCCTGACCCAATTGATATTGAACAATTCCCTGGTTTAAATTCTCCACTATCCATTGAAGAAATACTCCACACTTTAAAGCAGATGAAACTCGGAAAAAGTCCAGGCCCTGACGGCTTATCGGTCAGCTATTATAAATCTTTCCCGGACACACTAATCCCCCATTTGGTTAAAGCCTTCCATGCAATTTCGTCCTCCAATGTAGCCCACAAAGATCTTCTGGAAGCACACATTACCCTTATTCCAAAGCCTGATAAAGACCCCACCCTAGTTACCAATTATCGCCCTATATCACTTTTAAACGTTGACGTGAAACTATATGCCAGGAATATGCAATTAGCGGACCTCCAGCTGTTGCAGAACTACAAGTCCCATGAGGCATAGCAAGACTATGACACCCACAAACATGACACCCAGAGGCAGAGGCATGATGGGACTTGTAGTTTTGCAACAGCTGGAGGTCCACTAATTGCATATCCCTGCTATATACCAAAGCACTAGCAAACCGTATTCTACCCCTCCTCCCAAGCTTAATCGACCTGGACCAAGTAGGGTTCGTCCCTGGCAGGGAAGCCAGGGATAACACCACCAAAGTGCTTCACATCCACCATTGGCGTTCTAAGAATTCTACCCCTGGTTTCTTTTTATCCCTTGACGCGGAGACAGCGTTCGACCGGGTGGCCTGGGACTCCATGGAGGCAGTCTTCTCCATTTCCAACGGCACCCGTCAAGGATGCCCTCTCTCGCCCCTGATCTTCTTATTTACCATGGAGCCCCTTCTTCGTAAGCTGCGAGACAACCCAGACATCAAAGGCATACATATAAACAATAAAACGTATAAGGTTGAAGCCTACGTAGACAACGTTCTGCTCTTTCTATCAGATCCTATAACCTCTATTCCCAATCTCCTTAAAGATTTTTCGTCATTCCATTCGCTTTCTAATCTGAAAATAAATTTTTCCAAATCAAAAGCTCTAAATGTGCCGCTCTCACACTTATTAGTATTACAATGCAAACAAAATTTTCCATTTTGCTGGGAACCCAGTTCCATCAAGTATTTGGGTATTCAAATCCCCGTCAATTTAACAGATTTATATGCGAAAAATGTCCAACCCCTCCTTCATACGATTCAAACTGATTTACACAAATGGCTCAAGGGACCCTTCTCATGATTTGGCAGAATGGCTATTTTAAAAATGAATGTGCTGCCCAGGCTCCTTTATCTGCTTCAAGCGATTCCTATCAATTTACCACCAACTTTCTTAATTTGCTACAAACGCATGTGCAGACACTTTATCTGGTTGTCTAAAACACCAAGACTAAGCTGGAACCGTTTGACAATCCCTAAAGCACTAGGAGGCCTGGGTTTGCCAGATATTCAGAAATACCATGTGGTGTGCCACCTGACCAGAATAGTAGATTGGCATTATAATGAATCACATAGGGATTGGATCAATCTGGAGCAGGCGTTCACACAGTTACCGTTGGCTCACCTACCATGGATACGTACATCACACATCCCACAAAGCATACGCACGAATCCATTCATACATACTATGTTGCAACAATTTAGAGAAGCTTGCAAATACCTACATCTGAACCCTACTTTTGGTCCCATGACACCTTTAGATGCTAATCCAGATTTCCCACCGGGCCTTTACCCACGCAACACGCAGATGTCCCTAGGCGGGTCCGTCCCAAGAGCATTCAACTTTTTTCAAAATGGCAAACTTTTATCCCATCCAACCATAGTATCCTTATTTCCAGACCTTCATGTTCCCTTTTTCAAATATTTACAACTTAGGCACTTTTTCCATGGCTCCAAAAGCTATTCCAATTGGTTTAGAGCTCTTACACCATATGAATCTATTTGTACCAACAAGGAACCCCAAAGACATGTTATCTCTATGACTTATGCAATGCTTTTTTCTACATATGACATTTAAAGCGACAAATTAGTCCAACAATGGGAATCTGACCTACAGTTATTTCTCTCACCTGAGGAATGGAAACATGTATATCATCTTATTCACAAGGGTTCCATAAATGTATCTACTCAGGAGAGTAGATATAAGATATTCTCTAAATGGTATAGAACCCCCGACAAAATTCATAATTTTTTCCCTAGTGTCCCTTCTACATGTTGGCGTTGCAACTCAGCATTAGGAACTCTACTCCACATATGGTGGGAATGCCCACTTCTGCAACCGTTTTGGCTAGAAATCCACAGACACATTGCCAAAATAACAACATACACCCCTGAATTCACTCCTGCCCAATTCCTTTTACACTACTCCTCCGCTTCCAAGAGAGCATATGCTAAATCCCTCACAATGCATCTCATTAATGCAGCCAATCAATGTATTCCAGTTCACTGGAGGAGCCCCTCTCCTCCTACACTGACTGAATGGGTGACACGGGTGGATAGGTTAGCGGACATGGAAAGTCTTATTCACAGGCAAGAGATGAACCCACTAAATATGGGAAAATTTGGGCATGTTGGAAACACTTCAGAGAGTCCTTCAATTCTGGGAACCACAGTAACAACCCATCGATGCACCCTCAGTATTCTTCTTAACGACCACGGTTTCCGGTTACCTTTAGATCCGTCTTCCCCCTCCTCGATGTACAAGTTCTCAAGCTTTTTTAACCCGGTACCATGACTCAATGTGTCCTGTACTTTCAACCTCACAATCCTGATTCTATTGTACCCCCAGATATACTTACACCCTTTGCCTCTACTGGGCTCTTTTTCTCCACCTTAGACCTATACTATTATATGCTCAACCTTATAAATGATCTGATAAAAAGCAAGCTAGCAGATTCCGGCATTCTCTGACCCTTCCCACCTACCTGCTTACTCTCCTCAATCAACCACCGGTCACAGCTAGATCCCTATTGGGGTGACCGGTGGTATGAAAGTAATGTCGGGTTTTTGAAGCATATTGCACTGTTACGCTGTTCACTCATGTTCATTAAAAAGTTATATAGAAGCGGTACATTCCCTTATTAACAAGCTGGGTTTGCACTAGCTGATGAAGGCCTCCGGCCTCTTTATTTGTTATGTTCTTTTATGATCCGTTTGTGTTAAACAGTTTTTGTTTATATTTTCGCTGTATACTGTCATATAGCTAATCTTTACCTGTATAATACAACATGTACTTTTTGCCTGTCTGTATTAACACAAAATTCTAATAAAAATTTATGTGAAAAAAAAAGTTACAGAGGAGGTCTAGCACTGGAATTATTGCTCTTGCTCTAATGTTTGTGGTGATACCTCAAATGCGTGGTGCAAATACTGTTTACAAATGCTTGTGCAGCTTACGTGGGTGCGTTAACTTAATTTTTTTCTCTTATTTATTTTATTTTTACACTGTCCCTTTTAAATTTCCTTTTTTTATCACTTTTATTCCTATTACAAGGAATGTAAACATCTATTGTAAAAAAAAATACTGTAAGGGATGACAGGTCTTGCTTTTTTTTTTTTTAAATGCTTACTTCCGCCCTAGACTGGAAATTACATCATGACTATAGAGGCGATAAGAGATGATCTGGTCTCTAGTAACCTCTATGGACCTGTCGGATAATTTCTCAGATGCACCAGTAAAAGGTAAACCCAAGAAACACCGGCGAATGGCAGAAGGGGAGAGACCCCTCTCGCTGCTTCTGAAAGCGATCCAGCAGCTAATTAGCTGCTCAGACCACTTTTATGAGAAAGCCAGTCGCTGAAAAACAAAAATACTAGGGTTATGGCTGATAGCTTCAGCCATATCACCTGTAAACCACATGCAGGCTGCAATGTATACATGTGTATTGCAGTCGGCAAGTAGATGTAATAATAGATAATAAAACTGAATGTTGAACAATGATAATAGTTAATGTGTGTTTAGAGAAGTAATGATCTCTAAATATTGGTTTGACTCAAAGGAAGCCATTATAAAAATGAAGATTTGTTTCATGCCAGAATTTATCTTTATCTTTATTTTTATGACGGCACTGTGTTACTTTAACTCACAATCGCGTGGTTGTGCGACGCTGTACACAAATAGAATTGATGACACTTTTTCCCCACAAATAGAGCTTCTTTCGGTGTATTTGGTCACCTCTGCAGTTTTTATTTTTAGTGCTATAAACAAAAAAGCCTGACAATTTAGAAAATGTGCATAGTATATAATACAGTGTGTATTGTTTCTAATACACTTCAGGTGGTGTACACAGTATATAATATAGTGCAGCTGGTGTACAGTTTCTAGTACAGTGTGGGCGGTGTACAATATATAATACAGTGTAGTGCGGTGTTAAAAACAAAAAACAAAACATCATGTCCGGAAGGCCACCCAAGGAGAGGCAGACGCTCACATGCCACTAAAATAGGGCAAGCAGCCTCTGTGTCTACAGTGAACAGTGCTAGTCACGGACATGGTGCATCCTCTGCGGGGGGCCATGGGGCACACCTTTTTTTCTGCTGCTGGCCGTGTTATTGTGCCACAACATGCAAAAGGGGTTTGGGTTTCTGGAGGACTGGGCCAACTTCTCAGTCGATCACCAGTACTATAGAAGGGATGGACTGCACCTAAATGAGGAGGGTGCAGATCAGCTGGGAGTAAAGATGGCCAAAAAGTTAAAGGGGTTTTTAAACTAGGTGACGGGGGGAGGGCCCAGAGGTAGAGATAGTCAATAGAAATGGACGAACTTCTGATGGGACGTTTCGCGAACGCGAACCGCAAACGCGGCCGAAAGTTCGCAAACCGCAAAGTTCGCAGTGGGCCCCATTGACTTCAATGGCAGGCGAACTTTAAAAACCTACAGGTCATATTTCCAGCCACAAAATAATTACTAGCTGTGCACACATAGTCCCACCACATGGCCACTGACATAACACATGTATGAAGTGAATCTGGGATCGACAACTACAAGCATTCTTTTTTTAATCTGTGAAATTTTGACAATTCAGGACTCAGGAGCGCATGAAGGCAATGGAGGAGAGGAAAGGTCAGGGTAGGCTATGAAGAGGGTGCAGGAGATGATCACCAGCACCGTGATATAGAACATAGACATCAGCACCGTGATAGAGTGCACTGACACCAGCACCGTTATATAGAGCACTGACACCAGCACCGTGATATAGAGCACTGGCACCAGCACCGTGATATAGAGCACTGACACCAGCACCGTGATAGAGTGCACTGACACCAGCACCGTGATATAGAGCACTGATACCAGCACCGTGATAGAGTGCACTGACACCAGCACCGTGATATAGAGCACTGACACCAGCACCATGATATAGAGCACTGACACCAGCACCGTGATAGAGTACACTGACACAGCACCGTGATATAGAGCACTGACACCAGCACCATGATAGAGAGCACTGACACCAGCACTGAGATAGAGTGCACTGACACCAGCACCGTGATATAGAGCACTGACACCAGCACCGAGATAGAAAGCACTGACACCAGCACCATGATAGAGAGCACTGAGCGGAGGGTGCAGAAGAGTAAGGCTGGGTGAGCCACTCAACCAAGTCTGGTGCGTTCTCTGATGTAATCGCAAGCACCTTCTGCAATTTGCCACTTTGGCTCAAGTCTGTTGCTCCTGCCCTACCCCTACCACCCCTGCGGAAGGGCCTGCCTCTTCCTCTGCCTGTCATTTTTTAAATGACCCTGTGACAAAAGTCTCCAGAGAAGTGCAGTATGTATGTGGAAGAAGGTATATAACACCCCGCTTCAATCTGTTGTTTTTGGGGGCCAGTGGTCTATCACACCAGTTATAATACTTTTTTTTATTGCGTTTGTCACTCTTTGTAGTATCACTGCAGAACCGCTCAGCAGTCACTATGCTTTCTATATGTGCAAGTTTTTTATACGTGTATTACACACCTATATACTGCACACCAAATAGTACACCTATACCAGTCCTTACAAGGACCTTTGTGGACCTAGTAGCTAGTGATTTGCAGACTGTACCTCAGTCCCTACACTGATAAAGGACTGCTGCAGAATAGAGCAGTAATCTGCAGCAGTGCACCAGCACCCTATATATTGTACACCTATACCAGTCCTTACAAGGACCTTTGTGGACCTAGTAGCTAGTGATTTGCAGACTGTACCTCAGTCCCTACACTGATAAAGGACCGCTGCAGAATAGGGCAGCAGTCAAGTATAATATTCTTTCTATATTTGGAAGAAAGTATATTATACACTGAACCCTATATACTGTACACCTATACTAGTCCTTAAAAGGACCTTTGTGGACCTAATAGTAATAGCTAGTGATTAAACTGACTGTCCCTGCTGCACACAGCGTCCTGTCTCTCTCTGCACTGACAAAAGTCAGGCTGCTGCAATCACCAGCACAGCAGTGCACTCAACCCTATATACTGTACTACACCTATACCATACCAGTCCTTAAAAGGACTTTTGTGGACCTAATAGCTGGCGATTTGTGTCACTACAGTCTCTCCCTGCTCCACACAGTGTCCTGTCCCTACACTGAAATCAGACAGAATGTAAAATGGGCGCCAGATCAGGTCTATTTATAAGGTAGGGGGAATGTCCAATTGTCCATGTGCTGAAATGTCTCAATTGGCTGTCCTGTACCCCATGATGGATGTGTCATCATGGGTCAAAGTTCTTTCACACTGTAAACACATATGACCACTGGGTGAACAGCGGCAATAGTCCGCCGATCGGGCGAATCGCAAACATGCAAAATTTTCCGCAAAACGACCGCTGGGCAAACAGTTCGGCCATCCCTAATAGTCAATGAGGAATATATTCCAGAGGGTAGTATTGGGGGCATTAGTGGCAGGTTGACTAAAGCACATAAACCCAAGCTAAGTATAGTAACAAGTCCTAGTTGCAATCTCGGAACACCCAATAAGAGGATAGTATGTGACTAATCTAAACTACGTGGCATGTTCACCAATGCCAGGAGCCTGGCAGACACGATAGGTGAACTAGAGATACTGTTGTACGAGAAGAAATTGGATTTGTGGGAATTTCAGAGACCTGGTTCAACAGCTCTCATGATTGGCTGGCACCAATTCAAGGGTATACCTTTTATCGCAGGGATTGAGAGAGTAAAAAGGGGGGAGGGGTATGCCTATATATCAAGAATAATGTACAAGTGAATGTGAGAGATGACATCGCTAAGAGAGCTAGGGAGGAGGTAGAATCCTTATGGGTAGAGCTCCAAAGGGATGAAACTAAGGGGAAAATAATACTGACACCCTAACTCCCTAACCTGAGGGAGGAGGGGGAGATGGATCTCCTATCAAAAGTTGGATTAGCAGCAAGGATGGGAAGTGTTATTATAATGGGGGATTTTAATTATCCAGACATAGACTGGGCAGAGGGAACCATGCATTCTTCTAATGCCGCGTTCACACGACTTGGACTTTCCGGCAGACTAGATCTGACAGTCTTCCCGACGGACTTTCGGCGGAGTTCCGTCGGACTTTCCAAACGAATGGACTTGGCCACACACAAACGGACTAAGTCTGTTCAAAAATCCGTTCGTTTTGAAAGTGATGACGTAAGATGGGACTAAAAAAGGAAGTTCAATAGTCAGTAGCCAATAGCTTCCCTTACGTCGTATTTGGTCCGCCGGACCAGCATACAGATGAACAGTTTTCCTGATAGGAATTGAGTCAGTCGGACAGATTTGAAGCATGTTCTATTTCTAGGTCCATCGGATTTTTTTTTCCTATATTATTTTTTTTTTTTTTTCCATAAAGATTTTATTATTTTCCAAAGAGAAACACATAACAATGAGCATTGTTAAACAAATGAAGCAGGACAATCAGCAAAAAGTACGAGCAACTAATACATAGGAAACATCTTAGGCATAGCATATGGAACACGCTGAACCGGAACCACAATCGTAGGAATAGAGATCATAGCTCGTGGAGGGAGGATCTTCAATCCATATCCCCTCCCTCCCCCCTCCCCAGGCGGCGATCCGCAGCCCATGAGAGGGGGGAGTCAATCAGGTGGTTCCGGTTTAAATCGATCACTAAGAGTATCCTCCGGGATAACTGGGTAGGGCCCATGCAAGGCCTACCACCTGTGGGTGAACGTCGGACACTCTGACGAGATGGGACAGGGAAGAGGGTTAGGACAGACAAAAGGGAGAAAAGAAGGAAGAAAACAAGCAGAACAAGAGAAAGGAGGGGTCTGGGGATGCTGCACGTCAGTCAGTCCCGATGGAGCCCGCCCCGCCCCCCCCCCCCGGGCCCCCAGGCAGAGAACCGCACTAACCCGTCAGCTGTCGGTACCATCGGATTTTTTATTGAAAATTAGCCCACACACGATCGGATTGTCCGACGGACTGATTCCATGGGATCTAGTCTGCCAGGAAGTCCGGTCGTGTGTACCTGGCATAAGGCTCGCCAGTTCCTAAATGTCTTGGAGGACAATTTCATGGTTCAGATGGTAGATGGTAGACGCACAAACTAGAAATAAAGCATTACTAGATCTACTGATTATCAACAATACAGACCTGATCACGGATGTGGAAATATGGGACAATTTAGGAAACAGCGATCACAGGTCAAATGACTTCAGTATAAATCACAAATAGGAAACATAAGGGGAATACAAAGACACTGAATTTCAAAAGAGCCAACTTCCTTAAACAACAAACCTTGCTAGAAGGCATGAATTAGGATAAAATCTTAGGCACAAAGAGCACGGAGGAGAGATTAGTTTGCTTTAACCACTTCAGCTCCGGAAGATTTGGCTGCTCAATGACCAGAGCATTTTTTGCAATACAGCACAGTGTCGCTTTAACTGACAATTGTGCAGTCGTGCGACACTGTACCCAAACAAAATTGATGTCCATTTTTTTC
Source organism: Lithobates pipiens (assembly GCF_037356315.1). Lineage (NCBI taxonomy): Eukaryota > Metazoa > Chordata > Amphibia > Anura > Ranidae > Lithobates > Lithobates pipiens. Next base: position 630,801,318 of record NW_027507748.1, on the reverse strand, counting down.
ATCAAATAGACCTTTCTTTTGGTCGTATTTGATCATGTCTGCGTTTTTATTTTTTTGCGCTATATACAAAAAAAGACCATAAATTTTTTAAAAAAACACAATATTTTGTACTTTTTGCTGTAATAAATAGCCCCAAATTTTTAAAAAAAAAAAAGCTATTTTTTTCCTCAGTTTAGGCCAATATGTATTCTTCTACATATTTTTGGTAATAAAAATCGCAAAAAGCGTATATTGATCGGTTTGCGCAAAAGTGTCTTATTTACATAGGCAGACCACCGTTCTGCCTCTCTTGAGAATGATCGGTGGGTCCCGTCAGACATTGGGTCCACTGAACATGCTGATTGGCTCCTGCTGTGCCCAATCACATCAGTAATGGGTCGCTGGCGGCACATGTGCGTGCTGCAGACCTGGAAGAGCAAAGTCACATACCTGGATGCTGCGCTGTATATTATATATACGTAGGGCAGATGGCAAGAGATTAATGTAAAATATTTTTTCGGAGCAGATTCCAGCAGCAACTTGTTAAAAGTAATGTACCCTCAGTATTTTGGATAATAAAGTAAAAATGTATGTTCTTGCTGTATACTCTAATAGAAATACATTTACGAAATATCAGCTTGTGGGCACACATATATATTTTTTAAGACAACAGTTCCTTTTGTGTTCATGCCTCTTTTTGGAAGAGATTATTTTTTGGGATAATTGCCTGTCAGGAGGGCCTTGTTTGTGGCGATTTATGTACATTGTAATCATTTCTGAGCACATTAAAAGTTATAGATGTTTTTCAAGCTTTGACTTGTGCTGGTTCGGTGTCTACTTTAGTGATGAGTAGGCTTAAAGTGGTTCTGCACCTAAAAAAAAATATTAAAAGCCAGCAGCTACTAATATTGCAGCTGCTGACTTTTAATAAAATCACACTTACCTGTCCCAGGGTCCAGCGATGTCGGAGGCAGATGACGAGCGATCGCTCGTCTCACTGCTGCCCCCGCCGCCATCCTCTGTCAGGGAATCGGGAAGTGAAGCGTTGCGGCTTCACTGCCCGGTTCCCTACTGCGCATGCGCGAGTCACGCTGCGCGTCTCTTATGGTCCCTGCTGTGTCCTGGGAACTGTGAACACAACGGGGGGGGGGGGGGGGCAGAGCGTCAGCGGCTGTCTGCCCGGAAGTGGGTGCAGATACCTGGATTATCCAGGTAACTGCACCCCCCTCCCCCCTGAAAGGTGCCGATTGTGGCACCGGAGGGGGGGAGGGATCAGATTAGCAGAACTTCCCCTTTAGGGTGAAGAACCACTTTAAACTAATTTGAAGAAGGTTTGAAAACCTAATATTTAAGCAGAACTATGACAGAAAAACTTGACATTTTTACATTTCGTCTGTCCTTACAAAAATCAAATGTGGCTTAAATTAAGCCTAATGATATGAAATGGGAACAGTAAAAATATAGCACTTGAGGCTAATTCCAAATCCACCAATCTAACCTGTTCATGGCACCTTCCAGTGTCAACTTGCCTCTACCACAAATTTTTGGTATTTCCAGGTATGAAGGAGCAGATCAAAAGGTATCTTCTAAAGGTTAATAGACCGTTAAAGGATAAGTTCACCTTTTCGGGTACAAGTTCAGTTTTCAAAATAAATAGCAGTGCTTTCCAAAGTCATTTCTGGCCCAGCTTTCCCAATGTGCTTTTCTCTTACTTACCTTATCCAGAGGAGGTTTAACCACTTGAGAACTATTTGCTCTGGCTCTAATTATTATTCTGGCTCTACCAATCCCGGTGATACCTCACATGTGTGGTTTGAACACTGTTTTCATATGTGGGTGCTACTTGCGTATCGCTTCTGCATGTGAGCACGGCGGGAGGAGGCGCATTTAACCACTTAAGCCCCGGACCGTTTGGCTGGCCAAAGACCAGAGCACTTTTTGCGATTTGGCACTGCGTCACTTTAATTGACAATTGCGCAGTCATGTGACGTGGCTCCCAAACACAATTGACATCCTTTTTTCCCACAAATAGAGCTTTCTTTTGGTGGTATTTGATCACCTATGCGGTTTTTATTTTTTGCGCTATAAACAAAAAAATAGCGCCAATTTTGAAAAAAGCACATTATTTTTTAGTTTTTGCTATAATAAATATCCCCAAAAAATATATAAAAAAAGTTTTTCCTCCGTTTAGGCTGATACGTATTCTTCTACATATTTTTGGTAAAAAAAAAAAAAAAATCGCAATAAACGTTTATTGATTGGTTTGCACAAAAGTTATAGCTTTTACAAAATAGGGGATAGTTTTATGGCATTTTTATTAATATTTTGTTTTATTATTAGTAATGGTGGCAATCAGCGTTTTTTTATCGTGACTGCAACATTATGGTGAACAGATCTTGGGATCATTCACATTTATACAGCGATCAGTGCAATTAAAAATCCATTGATTACTGTGTAAATGTGATTGGCAGTGAATGGGTTAACCACTAGGTGGCGTTGTAGGGGATAAGTGTGTCCTAGGGAGTGATTCTAACTGTGGGGGGAAGGGCTGTGTGTGACACAACACTGATCACCATTCACGATTATAGGGTGTCACTAGGCAGAACGGGGAAATGCTTGTTTACATTAGCATTTCCCCATTCTTCCTCTCCGTGAGACGATCGTGGGTATCCCCCTCGGACATCGAGTCCACAGGACCCGCGATCGTGCTCACGAAGCTCCCAGCACATGCGTGCCTGCAAGCCGCCTCTTAAAGGACAATGTACAGGTACGTGATTCTGCCTGTACGCGCAGTATATATTGCGCAAGGCGATCTAAAAAAAAAAAATCCTTATTTATTTTACATTTTATTTTTTATTTTTACACTGTTCTTTAAAAAAAAAAAAAGGGACAATTTTATTCCTATTACAAGGAATGTAAACGTCGCTTGCAATAGAAAAAAAGCATGACAGGACCTCAAATATGAGATCTGGGGTCAAAAAGACCTCAGATCTCATATTTACACTAAAATACATTAAAAAAATAAAAATGTTGTAATTTGAAAAAAAAAGTCCCTTTAAGAGCTATGGGCAGAAGTGAAGTTTTGACGTCGCTTCCACCCTGCAACGATATGGAAACAGGACACGATTGCCATCACCGCTACCAACAGCTCCGGTAAGCAGCGGAGGTCACCGGTAAGTGATGAGGGGGGGCCTTCTCCCACCACTGATAAAAGTGTTCTCCCGATGAATCCGCCACAGAGACCATTTTTATCTGAAAGCGCACAACCCGCTGAAGAAGGGGATACCGGGGTTATGACAGCTAGCTGCAGCCATAACAACTGTATTTCTCTTCAAAGTAGCAACGTAAAACAATGGCAGGCGGTCCGTAAGTGGTTAATGGGTGAAGGTGTGCTAATGAGGCCAGCTAGGAAACTCCTTCCTGTGTCTTACTTGTTTCTCTGTCTCTGTCTGTATATCTGCAATCTGAGGTACATTAATGGTATATTGGTACATAGCGGGGCTGGATTTTAGAAAAAAAAAAGTGAACTTCCTCTTTAACCACTTCAGCCCTGGAAGGTTTATCCCCCTTCATGACCAGGCCATTTTTATATAATATAGCACTGCGTTACTTCAAATCACAATTGCGTGGACGGTCGACATTGTACCCAAATAAAATTGATGTCTTCTTTTTCCCACAAATAGAGTTTTTTTTATGGTATTTAATCACATCTGCGCTATAAACAAAAAAGACCGACATTTTTGAAAAAATAAAAACAATATTTTTTACTTTATGCTATAAAACTTATCCAATAAAAAATATAAAAAATATCATTTATTCATCAATTCAGGGCAATATTTATTCTGCTACATGTTTTTGGTAAAAAAAATCCCAATATGCATATATTGATTGGTTTGTGCAAAAGTTATAGCGTCTACAAATAATGGAATATTTTTATGGATTTTCGATTTTTTTTTTTTACTAGTAATGGCAGCGATCAGCGATATTTAGTGGGACTGCGACATTGTAGTGGACAAATCGGATGCCTAACTGACACTTTTGACACTTTTTTGGGGACCAGTGACACTAATACAATTATCAGTGCTAAAAATATGCACTGCCACTGTACTAATGACACTGGCAGGGAAGGGGTTAACACCAGGGGCGATCAATGGCTTAAATATGCTCCTAGGGAATGCTTTCTAACTGTGTGGGGGATGCTTTGACTGGGGGAAGACAGAGATCTGTGTTCCTATTAAGCAGGAACACAAGATCTCCATCTTTCCTACTCACAGAATGGCGATCTGCCTTGTTTACATAGGCAGACCGTCGTTCTGTCTCTCCTCAAAATGATCGTGAGGTGCCGGTGAACATCAGGTCCGCTGATTGGCTTCTGCTGTGTCCAATCACAGTGGGATAGGGTCACCGGCATGCATGCATGCTCCATACCTAGTGCGCAAAATCGTGTACAGGTACGTGATTTCACGCAGGAGGGCCGCCCTGACGCAGTATATCTGTGTGGGGTGGTCCAGAAGTGGTTAAACTTAAAAGATAGTAGTTTTCACATGTCATAGGGTGAACGTGATATACATATTGGGTTTCATTTACTAAAGTTTAAAGTGAGGTATTGTGATCTTATGTTCACCTGAAACATCCAATCACGCACCAGGGATTAAAAAGAAAAGCAGCTTCTCCTGTGCATGACTGAATTTGTCAACAAATATAGTTTCACTTCACCTGGATTCACACTTTAGTAAATCAGCCCTATTGCATGCATGAGTGATGGCATTGTAGTTCAGTTGAGGTACTGTGTGAGCAACATTTTTAAGTCTAGTGCAAAGAAGCATAATTGGCTACTTTGGAACAAAGAATTTAGGACTCACATGAACAAGCAAGGAAGCATTTAATATTTTCTTCAAGTAAAAAAAGCTTTTTAAAAGTATTTTGTTGTACTGTATGTACTGTCTGTGATGATGTCCATCATATATTTTTTGACAAAATATCAGCTAGTGGAATATTTTGTTACTTATTATTATAAATGAATCAACTTGTAACTTGTAATTCCAACCAAACCTTTTTGAATGTTGATTCGCTATTGCCACAAATGAGTGGGCTCAGGGCACAGTTCTCTGCGCCCCAAGCATAACTTTTTTTAAGCCAATTAGAGCGGCTGGCTCTAATCATGTGCTTCACAAAGAACGAAAACCCCACTGCTGTCACTGCTAAATCTGTGGCCAGTCTATTGCTTCTTCTGTGTATGCAGCCAAAATTTTGACCAGAAACCCCATGCAAAAAACAAAACAAAACAAAAACAAACAAAAAAATTGAGTTGTTCCCCCCACGAATCGTACCAGTACCTTATTTTTGATTACTGTAATTTCATGTGACAGGATGAGTAATTACAGTAATGATTAATCTCATGCCGACCAGCCGCCGCAGTTGTACTGCGGCAGCATGGTTTGGCTGCACAAATCACCATTATGTTACGTCGGTAGCATAAACGGTCACTAGGGGGTGCATGCGCACCGCCGGAGGGGCGCATGCTCGCCCCCTCTCGCTCCCTGAGCCGATGCCAGTGCCCGCCAGTCTCGATCGCCGCCAGGTTCCCGCGATCGCTCGGGGCAAACGGAGAACCGGCAGCTGTGTGTGTAAACACACAGTTTCTGGTTCTCTGAGCAGGGAACTGACAGATCGTCTGTCCATACAGAGTATGGACAGCGATCTGTTAGTTTCCCTTCACAATCCCATCCACCTTCAGTTAGAACACAAAATAGGATACATGTTAACTCCTCCCTTGCCCCCTAGTGTTAACTCCTTCACTGTCGGTGACATTTTTACAGTAATCAATGCAATTTAATCTCACTGATATCTGTATTAATGAAAATTGTCCCAAAAATGTGTCAAAATTGTCCGACATGTCTGCCATAGTGTCGCAGTCATGATAAAAATCGCTGATCGCCACCATTACTAGTAAAAAAAAATGATTAATAAAAATGCCATAAACTATCTCCTATTTTGTAGACGCTATAACTTTTGCGCAAACCAATCAATGTACACTTATTGCGTGTTTTTTTTATACAAAAATATGTAGAAGACTACGTATTGGCCTAAAATGAGGAAAAAAACATTTTTTTATATATTTTTTGGGGATATTTATTATAGCAAAAAGTTAAAAATAATGTGTTTTTTTTTAAAATTGTCGCTCTTTTTTTGTTTATAGCGCAAAAAATAAAAAACGCAGAGGTGATCAAATACCACCAAAAGAAAGCTCTATTTCTGGGAAAAAAGGATGTCAATTTTGTTTGGGAGCCACGTCGCACAACCGCGCAATTGTCAGTTAAAGCGAAGCAGTGCTAATTTGCAAAAAGTGGTCTGGTCTTTGGCCAGCCAAATGGTCCGGGGCTTAAGTGGTTAAGCACAACCTTATTGTGTGAAATGCATCTACGCATACTACTTGTTGGTGTCCTGCTACCTTGGGTTTCTTAATAAATGGCATTTGGAACTAACGCAATGTGCAGTCGTTTCTTCTTACCCTGTATATGAAGAATGCCTAAAAATTCCCACCTAAATATGGAATTGTATACCAAGCTGGCGTGTGATGCTGACTGATGTACAGTAATTGACCAAATATGGAATATATAAACAAACAAGAAGGCGGATAGCCCTGGAAGCAATTTAGTAGTTGAGGTAATCATACCGCCACTAAATAAATCATTTCCAGTTGCAGTAGCTGCCAGAGGTTTGGGTTGGCAAATAGTCCAAATTTGACCATTTAGTTTGATCATACAGTTAGATAGTTAGCCTGGATAATTTTTAGTCTTGAACAAATGGGTTTCTCCTAAGCTTGGATTTAACTGTGGTTTCTCCGTTTTGTAAATAGGTGGCACTGTTATCTTTAGCATTAGTATGATGAATTACAGTGAATTCAGGTTATGAGTGAGTATACCTCTCTTAGCCAATCAGCAGGAGTTCTTTGAAAAATGTATACCAATAATGGCGCCCTGTTGAGATGAGAACATATAGCAAACAGCTGCCCCTTTAAAAGTGAACAAATCACTAAACTGTGTAAAATATTGAAATAAAGGATAAGGCGCTATACAGTATCTCATAAAAGTGAGTACACCCCTCACATTTTTGTAAATATTTTATTACATCTTTTTCATGTGACAACACTGAAGAAATGACACTTTGCTACAAGGTAAAGTAGTGAGTGTACAGCTTGTATAACAGTGTAAATTTGCTGTCCCCTCAAAATAACTAAATACACAGCCATTAATGTCTAAACCGCTGGCAACAAAAGTGAGTACACCCCTAACACCCCTTTCACACCAGGACGTTTTGCAGGCGCTATAGCGTTAGAAATAGCGCCTGCAATCCGCCCTAAAGAAGCTGCATCATTGTGTGTAGTGTGAAAGCCTCGAGGGCTTTCACACTACAGCGGTGCGCTGGCAGGACGTCAGAAAAAAGTCCTGCCAGCAGCTTCTTTGGAGCGGTGAAGGAGCGGTGTGTTTACCGCTCCTCCACCGCTGCTCTCCATTGAAACCAATGGGGCAGCGCTGTAATGCCGCCGGCGGTTTTAACCCTTTCGCGGCGGCTAGCGGGGGTAAAAGCGCCCCGCTAGCGGCCGAAATGCGCCGCAAATCCGGCGGTAAAACGCCACTAAAAATAGCAGCGTTTTACCGCCGACGCAAAGGGCGGTGTGGTGTGAAAGGGGTCTAAGTGAAAATGTCCAAACTGGGCCCAATTAGCCATTTTCCCTCTCGGTGTCATGTGACTCATTAGTGTTACAAGGTCTCAGGTGTGAATGGGGAGCAGGTGTGTTAAATTTGGTTTTATCACTCTCCCTCTCCATCTGATGTCCCCTCAAAATAACTCAACACACAGCCATTAATGTCTAAACCACTGGCAACAAAAGTGATTTGCCAGAGGGTCAACCACTCTTGTTCCCGGAGGCAAGTGTAAAGGGATGGAGTTCTGAAGGGGTACCAGAGGAGACTCTTCATCAGCTGGGGATGGTGAAGTGGCTGGGAAAGCTTCAGGAGAGAACGCATCCAAGAAGTACAGTGGGTAGCTGTGAGTTAAGCTTGAGGAATCCAGCAGGTAACTTTGAGCTAAGCTTGAAGGAGTACAGCAGGTAGCTGTGAGCTGAGCTTGTTGCTATAGGAGACATCAGTTGCTACAAAATACAGATTGCTGCATTGAGCTTAAAGGCCTTTTCTCTGTATTGCTGTCTGCCTAGTTCTTTTTTTGTCTAGGGAGTCTATCGATTTGCTATTGCATTTGTCTAAGGGTGTCCTGTGCCCTACCCCTCTCTTCCACAGTTCCTGTTAAGACAAATAAAATCTCTTTGTTAATTTTAACAGTGACTGGCGCCCATCTTTCCACTTTGCACAACACCCACCATGCCTAGGAACCTGCGCCCTGAGGAGGAATGTGGGCCCTTCCAGCTCCTGGGGGTCACCACCAGGCCCTTGGAGGTTGGGTAGGGTGCTCAATGTGGGATTCAACCCCACAACCCTGAGATTAAGAGTGTTATGCTTTACTGACTGAGCTAGCCAGCCATTAGTTCTGGCCTGGGCAGGCTGAAAGAGATCCTTACCAACGCCCGATTGTGGTACATACCAAAAGGTAGCCTGGCGCTCTATACAGTGGGAGGCTATGAAGCAATTGGGCTGCTGTGTTTGAAGTGCTCAGGAATGGCTACTAACGTCTGGCCCTGGATCACCTGCGGGCACTGCTGGGAACCGCTTCTGGATGTAGTCTCGCAGAGTGCTACAGGTGGATTGGATCAAGTGTGTCACTACCATTGCTCCAGAACCAGCTCCTGCGGTCCCTACCACCATTACCCTGTCTGCTGAAGTTGCTGCTCCTTCGGCTACCATGGCCGCTCCAAAGCCAGGTGCTTCAATGATCTCCCGTGGCAGCGGAAGGAGCGATCTACATACCTTGATGATGGAACCTCCCAGGGAGAGGACTACTGAGCTGGGTAAGCCTGATGTGCGTGAGGGCAGTTTGCCTGTTTGGACTATCAAACCTGTAGCCACAAAGGGAGCAGAGTTGGGAAAGTCTGCTGCTGCATGTTCAAAGTTTAATCTGCCCCCGGCTGAAGAGTTCTCTACAGAGTCAGATTCTGATATCCTGTCTGATCGGATCTCTGAATTGCTTTCTGACACTGTGGCCTGAGAAGTGGTCAGAAAGTGATGCTTAGCAAAAGTGTGAGCCTGTAGAGGAGGAACTTCTTTCAATTTCCCATACCTCCAGTATTAGGTATGAGTTGTCTGCATCCAAATCTCCTGTTCCCTGTCTTGTAAGTTCTCTGGGAGAGGAGCAGTGGGCTCGCCATGCTAAAACCCCTAATGATACTGGGCGAATTTCCTCTTCATCTGCAAGTGCCAGTTACTGGGAGCAGGGAACCAATAGAAATGTTTGCTGCTATTGATTGGGGTCGATAATGTATCCAGGGGTGGGCTGCCAACATCCAGGGCCCCCGGACCAAATTAAGCAAGGGCCCTGCCCATCACCCACACTGTTTAGCAGAGTCTAATGGGACCTGGAGGGAGGTCTTTCTCTGACAATGTCCATTGGACAGTCTGTTAGAAAGTGTCCCCTCCAGGCCCCATTAGAGACTACAACAGAGTTTAATGGGACCTGGAGGGGGGTATCTTTCTAACAGTGTGCATTAGAAAGTCTTTGTTAGAGAGAGAGACCCCCCCCCCCCCCAGGACCCATTGGAGACTTCAAAAGAGTCTAATGGGACCTGGAGGGGGGTCTCTCTAACAGAGGCCCTTTCAGTGTCTATTGTAGAATCCCCCTTTAGGTCCAATTATAGACTGAAAAGGAGTATAATGGGACCTGGAGGGGGCCTTGTTCCAACAGAGTGTACAGTTAACACCTTCATTCACTCTGGTCCTCACAGGATCCCCTCCTTGTGCCATATCTCTCAGCCCTGCCCATAAGTGTGCATTGTACATTGTACATTGTACCCCATACTCATTCACATAGGGTGGGGGGCTGGTATCCGAGGGCCCCCTTATTAAAGGGGGCTCCCGGATTACGATAAGCCCCCAGCTCGCAGACCCCGTGCAGCCCCCTTTCCCCAAAGCACCCCCCGCGTTGAGGGCACGCGGTCTGGTACGGCTCGGGGGGCGCTTGCTTGTCCCCATCCCCTTTCCTGACCGGCCTGGTTGCGTGCTCGGATAAGGGTCTGATATGGACCTGGGGGGGCCCCCACAACGTTTTTTCGGCGTAGGGCTTCCCCTTTAAGTCCATACCAGGTGACAGGGCCAGCGAAGTGTCAATTGACTTCCTTCGCTAGTCCTGGCTACCTGGAGCCGCGTTCAAAATGAACAGACTTTTCTCTGTGCGGGAAAGTCTGTTCATTTCAAAAGTACGGCAGACTAGCACACACACGGCCGTATTGTCCGCCGGACTGCGAGTCCGGCGGACAGTTTTTGAGTTAAAACTACTTTCTAAGTCCGCCGGACTTTTGGGTAAAAAAAGTCCGCTGGAGCCCACACACGGGCGGATTGTTTGATCGTGTATACGCGGCATTAGGATCAACACACTTAAATCTGTCCAAACAAGAGTCTAGTAGACATCCCGGGTATGATAAAGTTTGAAACACTAAATCATGAATTATAATATCATAAATAACTATAAATAATTATAACAAATAATAAAATAAGTATTATACAAATTATTCAATAATCGAATCAGATCAAAAACACTGAAATTTGCTCACTTGCAGAATTGTCGCTGTCATTACTTTTGATGACGAATTTCCCCACGAATCACTATCTCTCAATTCTGCAAGTGTTTCTAATTTATTATTGCTGTTTTCTAACTGGTCTCAAACCGCTTTTAAAGTAAAGGGACTGTTTTGGTTGCTACGGACAATCTCCAGTTTTGCGGCATAAAGAACAGTATATATAATATAAAACTGCATGCAGGGAACTGGACAAACCACTAGGGACAGGGATGTGAATTATTTCATACAGTAATGTAATCTGTAAGATTACAGTGTACTGTATGTATAGTCTGTGTTTCACTTTTTGAATTTGGCGCCGTTCTCCGACCTCCTCTGTGATGAATCTCGCAGAGACACAGCCGCTGCACACTGCGGGGAGACATTGCAGGATCCTGGGGACAAGGTAAGTAAGCTGTACCTGGATCCTGCGATGAGATCCCGAGCGTGGCTTGGGTTACTGCTTTCGGTACTGAAAATCCACCCCAAGCCATACTTGGGAATACCATCAGGGAGGTTAATATTCATACCAGACCCGAAGGGCCTGGTAATGGACTGGGGGGGAACCCATGCCGTTTTTTTCAATGAGTTTTATCTATATTGCTGAGACCCGACAATTCATTACAGCCGCGATCAGTTTTAAATGTCTTTTTTCCTTTATAAATGTCATTTTGCTGCTGTACTGTTCTAAACACAGGAAAACTATAGACACCCCCCAGGCATGATATTTAAAGGAACATTTCATTTTTATTGTTTCACTTTAAGCATTATTAACCACTTCAGCTCCGGACCAATAAACACCTTAAGGACCAGAGGTCTTTTTGCAATTTCGCACTGCGCTGCTTTAACTGGTAATTGCGCGGTCATACAATATTGCACCCAAACGAAATTTGCGTCCTTTTCTTCCCACAAATAGAGCTTTCTTTTGATGGTATTTGATTGCCTCTGCGATTTTTTTTTTTTGCGATATAAATGGAAAAAGAGCGAAAATTTTGAAAAAAAAAGATATTTTCTTCTTTTTGTTATAAGAAAAATCGAATAAACTAAATTTTAGTCATACATTGAGGGCAAAATTTATTCAGCCACATGTCTTTAGTAAAAAAAATGTCAATAAGCGTATATTTTTTGGTTTGCGCAAAAGTTATAGCGTCTACAAACTAGAGTACATTTTCTGGAATTTACACAGCTTTTAATTTATGACTGCCGATCTCATTTCTTGAGGTGCTAAAATGGCAGGGCAGTACAAATCCCCCCCAAATGACCCCATTTTGGAAAGTAGACACCCCAAGGAAATTGCTGATGGGTATGTTGAGCCCATTGAATATTTATTTTTTTTGTCCTAAGGGATTGAATAATGACAAAAAAAAAAAAAAAAAATTTTTTTTACAAAAAGTTGTCACTAAATGATACATGCCATGGTTATATGTGAAATGACACCCCAAAATACATTCTGCTGCTTCTCCTGAGTACGGGGATACCACATGTGTGGGACTTTTTGGGAGTCTAGTCGCGCACGGCACCCCGAAAACCAATCACCACCTTCAGGATTTCTAAGGGTGCAAATTTTTGATTTAACTCCTCACTACCTATCACAGTTTCGAAGGCCATAAAATGCCAAAATAGCACAAAACCCCCCCAAATGACCCCATTTTGGAAAGTAGACACCCCAAGCTATTTACTGAGAGGCATGTTGAGTCCATGGAATATTTTATATTTTGCCAAAAGTTGCGGGAATATTACAAACTTTTTTTTTTTTGCACAAAGTTGTCACTAAATGATATATTGCTCACACATGCTATGGGCAGAAGTCAAATTACACCCCAAAATAAATTCTGCTGCTTCTCCCGAGTACGGGGATACCACATGTGGGGGACTTTTTGGGAGCCTAGTTAACTAGCTACCTAGCGACACTAGCGACACTGATGCAGCGTTCAGAAAAATTATCGCTTAGTGACACTGGCAAAAGGGGGTGAAAGGGTTAACTAGCGGAAATCAGGGGGTTAAAACCATTATTGGGTAGTATATCGGGGTACCTAGCGCTATAAAAACCTGGCGGTGAACCTAAAAAAATAACTAGCTACCTAGCGACTGTAGCGACACTAATGCAGCGATCAGAAAAACTTTATTGGGGGGTGATAGGGGGCTACCCTGGACCTAACACTAACTGTCCTGACAGTTTTTACTGTCACAACTGACACTGAATGCATTGATCAGTAAAGAAATGATCAATGCAATCAGTGACACTGTGACTGGGGGGGGAGGGGGGGCGGGGGGGATCGGGGGGCGATCGGGGGGGGGATCGGGGGGGGTTTGTGTGCCTGTGTGTACCTACATGTCAGTGTAGTGTTCGTGCAGACTTACTTTTACTCTTCTCCTCGTAGTCCGGTCAAAAAGACCGCCCCGAGGAGAATGACATCACTTCCTCCTTCCTGTGTAAACAATACACAGGGGAGGAAGCTTCTCATTGGCCAGGAGCGATCCAGAGGGGGTGGCCGAAAACGAACGGCCATCCCCTCATCACGGAGCGCTCCTGGACCGAATCGGACCGCCGTAACCAGCGGGAGGGGGTCCGATGGGACCCCCCACCCGCTGGAAGGCAATCACGTAGATGTACGTGATTATGCCTGCCTGTGCCATTGTGCTGACGTACAATGGCAATACGGCGGTCCTCAAGTGGTTAAAATCACTACTCCCGAAAAAGTTTTTAAAACTTTTTTTGCATTGATACTGGGGCAGAACCCGGGTCCCCAAAAAATTTTATGACAATAACTTGCATATAAGCCTTTAAAATTAGCACTTTTGATTTTTCATGTTCGTGTCCCTTAGATTTTACTGATGTTTGTGTGTTCTTCTGAATTTTTTGCCTGTTCGGATGTTCTGGTGCGAACCAAACTGGGGGGAGGGTTCGGCTCGTCCTTATTTGTGAGCCCCTAATTGTTTTGTTTTTTTCTCAGTTGAGTTACATATGTTCACTTTTCATATTCTCTATTACTTACAAATATATAACAGAGGTGGATTACACAAAAGTGGTCAGAAGGAAGACATTAAGATAATTTATGACCAGAAAGTGTTGTTAAATTGGCATCTACCGTATCAGCAATTAAGAGTCAGCAGCAGCCTCTTGAGCCCTGACAGAACTATGCTGGATCTGTATTTTTTTAATTTAATTATCAAATTCACAGTCTGAGCTGGTCTGTGAAAATGAGGATTAAAATAGTCACATAATGATTAATAACATCACTGCATGTGAACAATACTGTCATGACTCATTTTACACTTTTCACATGAGAATGCAATTGATGTTCACATTATTGTACAGCCTTTGGAATGTTAGATGATTTTTTTTCACAGCAAGTTGCTAATGAAATGGAGGTTGTGTATAAAAGGCAATACAGATGTAAAAAAACAGGTGTTGTTTAATGAATCTCTTTTGTAAAGCTCACATATAATACTCACCAATCTATTATAGTTTATCATATAATCTAATAAAGGCACTTTTAATATAGTAAACAGTTTTAGACTAAATAGTTACATAGTTACATAGTTGGTCAGGTTGAAAAAAGTCTAGTCAACCATAAAAATAAATAAATAAAAAATAATATCATACAATCCGATATACACAATCCTATACCCACAGTTGATCCAGAGAACGATGAAAAACCCCAGCAGAGCATGATCCAATTTGCTACAGCAGGGGAAAAAAATTCCTTCCTGATCCCCCGAGAGACAATAGGATTTTCCTTGGATCAGCTTTACATATAAATGTCAGTACCCAGTTATATTATATACATTTAGAAAATAATCCAGGCCTTTCTTAACCACTTCCCGACCGCCGCACGACGATGTACGTCGACAGAATGGCACGGGCAGGCATAAGGGCTTACATGTACGTCCTTGCCTGCCCGCCGGTCGGGGGCCCGATCGGGCCCCCGCCCGGTGCCTGCGGCGGTCGGTATTCGTTCGGGAGCGATCCTGGACGAGGGGACGGCCATTCATTCATGGCCACCCCCTCGTGATCGCTAACGACGAATGAAAATGTCCCGTGACATCATTTCCTCTCCTGTAATGTAAACACAGGAGAGGAAGTGATGTATTCTCTCCTCCGTGTCGGTATTTTTCGTTCCGGCACCGAGGAGAGAGGTTCGGTGAGTTGCACCAACACACCACACATACAGTAGAACATGCCAGGCACACTCACACCCCCCCTTTACCCCCCGATCACCCCCCAATTACCCCTGCCCCCCCAGTCACAGTGACACCAATTGCTTTTTTTTTTTTTTTTTGCATTGGTGTCATTTGTGACTGTAATAACTGTTAGGGCAGTTAGGGTTAGCCCCCTTTAGTTCTAATGTGCCCCCCTAACCCCCCCAATAAAGGTTTAACCCCGTGATCACCCCCCGTCGCCAGTGTCACTAAGGCTGGGTTCACATTGCAGCGGTTTATGAGAACGGATGTGATTCGCACCGCACTGCAGTGCAAATCACATCCGATCTCTGTGCGATTCGAGTTCAGCCATACAGATAGTATGGCTGAATTCGTGTCGCACCCGCCGCACCCGCCGCAAACTCGCACTGGACCCTTTTTTTGGTCCGCAGCAGAATCGGATCGCATGGGTGTTCACACCATGCGATCCGATTTTGCAGATCGCACTGCGATATGCGAACTGATCTGGGGGTGTCATTAACATTTCACTGACACTCCCAGCAGTTCGCATAGGGCAGTGTGAACTGCCGCCGGGAGGCATGTGATGCGGGAACCCGCCGCGGATTCGTGGCGTTCCCGCATCGCTCCAGTGTGAACCCAGCCTAATAAGCGATCGTTTTTCTGATCGCTGTATTAGTGTCACAGGTGACGCTAGTTAGGCAGGTAAGTATTTAGGTTCACCGCAGCTTTTTATAGCGTCAGGGACCCCCATATACTACCGCATAAAGCCCCCTGATTGCCCCCTAGTTAACCCTTTCACCAGTGATCACCATATAACTGTTACAGGTGACGCTGGTTGGTTAGTTATTTTTTTTATAGTTTCAGGGCACCCGCCATTTATTACCTAGTCTCACTAGTGTACCCCTAAATTTAGGGGTGTCTACTTTCCAAAATTGGGTCATTTGGGGGGGGTTTGTGCCATCTTGGCATTTTATGGCCTTCAAAACTGTAACGCCCTTAGAAAGCCTGAAGGCGGTGCTTGGTTTTCGGGGCCCCGTATGCGGCTAGGCTCCCAAAAAGTCCCACATATGTGGTATCCCCGTACTCAGGAGAAGCAGCAGAATTTATTTTGGGGTGTCATTTCACATATGCCCATGGCATGCGTGAGCAATATATCATTTAGTGACAACTTTGTGAAAAAAAAAAAAAAGACGTTTGTAATATTCCCGCAACTTGTGGCAAAATATAAAATATTCCATGGACTCAACATGCCTCTGAGCAAATAGCTTGGGGTGTCTACTTTCTAAAATGGGGTCATTTGTGGGGGTTTTGTGCCATCTTGGCATTTTATGGCCTTCAAAACTGTAATAGGTAGTGAGGAGTGAAGTCAAATATTTACGCCCTTAGAAAACCTGAAGGTGGTTCTTGGTTTTCGGGGCCCCGTACGCGGCTAGGCTCCCAAAAAGTCCCACATATGTGGTATCCCCGTACTCAGGAGAAGCAGCAGAATTTATTTTGGGGGTGTCATTTCACATATGCCCATAGCATGTGTGAGCAATATATCATTTAGTGACAACTTTGTGAAAAAAAAATAAAAAAAAAATTAAAGTTTGTAATTTTCCCGCAACTTGTGGCAAAATATAAAATATTCCATGGACTCAAAATGCCTCTCAGCAAATAGCTTGGGGTGTCTACTTTCTAAAATGTGGTCATTTGTGGGGGTTTTGTGCCATCTTGGCATTTTATGGCCTTCAAAACTGTAATAGGTAGTGAGAAGTGAAATCAAAAATTTACGCCCTTAGAAAGCCTGAAGGCGGTGCTTGGTTTTCGGGGCCCCGTACGCGGCTAGGCTCCCAAAAAGTCCCACATATGTGGTATCCCCGTACTCAGGAGAAGCAGCAGAATTTATTTTGGGGTGTCATTTCACATATGCCCATAGCATGTGTGAGCAATATATCATTTAGTGACAACTTTGTGTAAAAAAAAAATAATATTTTTTTTTGTCATTATTCAATCGCTTGAGGCAAAAAAATAAAATATTCAATGGGCTCAACATGCCACTTATCAATTTCCTTAGGGTGTCTACTTTCCAAAATGGGGTCATTTGGGGAGGTTTTGTACTGCCCTGCCATTTTAGCACCTCAAGAAATGAGATAGGCAGTCGTAAACTAAAAGCTGCGTAAATTCCAGAAAACGTACCTTAGTTTGTAGATGTGACAACTTTTGCGCAAACCAATAAATATACAATTATTGACTTTTTTTTTACCAAAGACATGTGGCTGAATACATTTTGGCCTAAATGTATGACTAAAATTGAGTTTATTGGATTTTTCTAATAACAAAAAGTAGAAAATATCATTTTTTTTCAAAATTTGCGGTCTTTTTACGTTTATATCGCAAAAAATAAAAATCACAGAGGCAATCAAATACCATCAAAAGAAAGCTCTATTTGTGGGAAGAAAAGGACGCAAATTTTGTTTGGGTACAACATTGCATGACCGCGCAATTACCAGTTAAAGCAGCGCAGTGCCAAATTGTAAAAAGACCTCTGGTCATTTACCAGCAAAATGGTCCGGTCTGAAGGTGGTTAAAGAAATCTACTGAGCTGGCCAGAACCACTTGTGGAAAGAGCCTATTCCCCATTTTCACAGCTCTTACTGTAAAGAAACCTTTCCGTATTTGGATATGAAATATCTTGTCCTCTAGGCATAAAGAGTGCCCCCTTGTCCTCTGTGTTGACTGTAAAGTGAATAATTTACCACCAAGTTCACTATTTGGACCCCTTATATATTTGTACATGTTGATCATATCCCCCCTTAATCTCCTCTTCTCAAGAGGGAATAAATTCAGTTCCTCTAATTTTTCCTCATAGCTGAGCTCCTCCATGCCTCTTATCAGTTTGGTTGCCCTTCTCTGCACTTTCTCCAGTTCCCCGATATCCTTTTTGTGAACTGGTGGCCAAAACTGAATTGGATATTCCAGATGAGGTCTTACTAATGATTTGTACAGCGGAAAATTATATCTCTCTCTCTGGAGTCCATACCTCTCTTAATACAAGAAAGGACTTTGCTCGCTTTGGAAACCACAGCTTGCTATTATTGAGCTTATGATCTACCAAAACCCCCAGATACTACTCCACTATGGATCCCCCCAGTTGTACCCCCCCCCCCCTAGAATGTATGATGCATGCATATTCTTAGCCCCCAAGTGCATAACTTTACATTTATCTACATTAAACCTCATCTGCCACATAGTCGCCCAATTAAACAGTGCATAAGTTCAGCTTGCAAGTTGGAGAGATCCTGGAGGGACGTTATTCCACTGCTTAGCTTGGTGTCATCTGCAAAGACTGAATTGGTACTTTTAATCCCAGACCCAATATCATTTATAAAGATATTAAAAAGTAAGGGTCCCAACACTGAACCTTGGGGTACACCACTGATAACCTTAGACCATTCAGAGTATGAATCATTAACCACTACTCTCTGAATTCTGTCTTTTAGGCAGTTTTCTATCCATTTACAAACCGATCCATCTATGGCTGTTCCCGTTTGACAGGAGTTGATCTAATGATGGATTGCCCTCAAACGGGACTGCTGTTATATCTTCCTTCAATCAATGCTTGCAACCAATCGGCTGAAGTGCCAATCAATGTATTCTTACAATGGAG
The DNA here is from genome assembly GCF_037356315.1 of Lithobates pipiens. NCBI lineage: Eukaryota > Metazoa > Chordata > Amphibia > Anura > Ranidae > Lithobates > Lithobates pipiens. The sequence goes on along the minus strand of NW_027507748.1, from coordinate 630,782,803 downwards.
TGTGGCAGGGAGGTTTCCCCACCGTATGAGGGAGATTCCTGCATCCACTTAACTTGTGTGGATGGATGAATCCATGACATTTTTCAATCAGCCCTCTGGCTGCTTTAAAAAAAACTGACCCGTGTATGGCCAGCTTTAGGTTGAACTATAATTACATCATATAATCAATGTGGGGTATCCTGAATGACTGGGAGACTGTGATTGACAGTCTGGTCCATCCAGCTGAATGTCATCATGGAGAAAACAAAGCCACACCCTAACCAGAGTTTTTTAGGTATGGACTAGCAAGGGGTCTTTAGCCTGATTAATAACACAGATGAGGTCAGTACACATGATTGTATTGATATCAATGGTGGCTCCCACATTTAATACAGATTTGATAACCAGCTGCGGACTCCCCATTCACATATATGGCGAGGGGACAGCTGCTCTGCACCAGATAACGTACATGAACGTAATCTGGCATTTCCAGGTAGGGGGCGGCGTGCACACTTTCAACCCCAGCTGTGCTGTGATATTGTACAGCACAAGCCAATCAGAAGGTCCTAACCAATGATTTATGGCCAAGACCTGTTTATTGGCTTGTCGGCTGTACAAAGAGCAGTGATATGAATTTATTTTTTTCCCTGCAAAGGGAAGATAAATCAGCCACATCTATTTGTAAAACCAACACATAATATAAACATTACACTTGTTAAGCACACAGTTAATCCTTTGATTGTCCCTAGATGTTAACCCCTTCCCAACTAGTGACAGTGTATACAACAGAAAGAGGAATCAGTGCTACAGAACTTGGGATACTAATTGAGAATGCTTCTGCTCAATCCTTGTAAAATACTAGTAGATAATGAAATAAATACGTTTTTTTTTTTTTTGGACTCTCATATTTTTGAACCATACAAAGTCCATCTTTTTTAGAATTAATACATATTTGGTACAAATTGTCAACACAATTGTGGACATTTCAGAGTTTTGCGCTGCAAATCTATTTATTTCAGTGACAGTGTATATTATTAGCACTGATCACTGTATTAGTGCCACTGGTGATGTCAGTGGCAGTTAGTCAGTTCCCACCCAGTATCAGTCAGCGTTAGATTGCCCGCTGCACTATTACAGTCCCACTATTAAGCTGGATACACACTATACAATTTTCTGTAGATTTTTTCCTTCAGATTTACTAAAACCATATAGTATGAGGTCAAACCTTAAGAGTTTAAATTTTTATACAGGCAGTTCCTTGCACTACATGGTTTTGGTAAATCTAAAGGAAATCAGACGACAAAAGTTGTATAGTGTGTATGGGGTCTAAAGCCTCGTACACACGATCAGAATTTCCAACAGGAAATATGTGATGACAGACTGTTGGCGGAAAATCCGACCATTTGTACAATTGTTGTTGGATTTTCCGCAGACAAATGTTGGATGGCAGGCTTTAAAATTTTCCACGTACAAATGTCTGTGTATAGAAGTACGTTGGACAAAAGTCCAAAGTACAAACGCGCATGCTCTGAAGCAAGGACGAGCCAGAAGCGGTCAGTCTTGTAAACTAGCATTCGTAATGGAGAATTAACATTTGTGACGTTCCAAATTATGAAATCTCGAAATGCAGCGCACAATTCTCTTCTTCTTTAACCTCCCTGGCGGTATAATTATTTCTGATTTTAGGTGCTGAAAGCGGTACCATTATTTTGCATCAAAATTTGTCGTTTTATATTGTAGTCCTGTAATTCTTAAGCCCCATACACACTATCAGATTTTCTGCTGATTTTTGTCTTCAGATTTACCAAAATCATGTAGTGCACGGGCCCGCCTGATTGCATACACATTGAAACTCTTAAGGTTTGACTTCATATTATATGGTTTTGGTAAATCTGAAGGAAAAAATCAGCAGAAAATCTGATAGTGTGTGTGGGGCTTAAGGAATAACTCACTTAAATCTGTCCTAACCAGAGTCTAGCAGACATCCCAGGTATGATAAAGTTTTAAAAATGAAATCATAAATTATAATATAATAAATAACTATAAATAATTATATCAAATAATAATATAACAATAATAAAAAATATTCAATAATGTAATCAAATCAAAAACACTGAAATTTGCTCAGTTGCAGAATTGTCACTGTCATTACTTTTCAGTATTTCATGACGGATCTCCCCACAAACCGCTATCGCTCAATTCTGCGAGTGATTCTAATTTATTATCACAGTTTTCTAGCTGGTCTAAAACCATTTTTGATGTAAAGGGACAGTTTTGGTTGCTATGGACAATCTCCAGTTTCCAGGCAGAAAGAACAGCTTTTATAATATAAAACTGCATGCAGGACACTGGGCAGACCACTAGGGACAACGGGGATGTGAAATAATTACATACAGCAATGTAATCTGTAAGATTTCATTATACTGTATGTAATGTGTGTGTTTCACTTTTTGAATTTGGCGCTGTTCTCCGTCCCCGTGCGTCGCAGCGCTCACAGGGAATGGAGCCCGACTCCGTGATAGATCGAGCGGAGCACGGCTCGCTCGTACAGTGGGGGGACATCACTGGATTTAGCGATGTGGTCCCGACTCTGGCTCGGGGTTACCGCTTTTGGTATAAAATCTCCACCCCGAGCCAGACTCGGGAATACCGCCAGGGGGGTTAATGTGATAATAATGAAGCTGCTTTGCTGGTGATACTGATGGAGTTATTGCAAACAATTTTTCAAAGGCTTTTTTTTTCTAGTGATATCAAGAATATTATTATTCTGCTTGTTATTTTTTTATGGTGCAAGTTACCACAACACCACTATCTGTTTGTTTATTGTGCATTAAAAAATAAGAGATTTAATAACTGTGAAATAGGAAAATCATAAACTGATTAATTTAGTGCAGTATTTCTTAAACCTGTCATTAAAGAAGAAGTACAGCCAAAGCTTGCAGAATGAACTGCACTCCTGTGGCCTGTTTTCAGCAGACAGTGGGCTGAAGCCTGCTGTCGGCTGATGTCACAGAGCCAGTCCAGGCTTTGGAAAAATTGGCTGTGGAGGGGGGGGGGTTAGCAGCCGACTCAGGCTGATAGCCTGAACCAGCTGTTCCCCCCCACTCCACAGCCCAGCGCTCCCGTGAGCACTGGAGGGGTAGAGGGAATGTCGGTAACTGACAGCCACCAGCTCTCTGTTCAGGGAGCTCTGAGAACCGAATGATCAGCTGTGTTTGATTGCTCAGTTTTCAGCCTTAGAGCCACCGGGGGGGGGGGGGACAGATGTAGCATCAGACCGATGCTGCATCCACCTAGTTGAGTATTGCTTCTTTTTTCATCTCACTTGCTGTTGTCTCCTTCCGTTTGCAAGTAGGAGATGTTTGTAAGTTGGATGTTTGAAAGTAGGGGCCTGCCCTATATGCTTTGCAGAAATGGCGGAACAAGGTGTTGGTTTTGCCACAACATTGTAAGCCCTCAAAGTGACTCTTGGTGGGCGCTGGAGCTCCCTGCTGTGAACGATTATATCAAGAATTGTAATTACATGCCATTGTTGAACAGTGGTAGAAAAATTTACCTTTGGTGGTTGTGGTGCTGGTGCAACAACACTATAAGTCCTCACAGTTACAGCGGTTTATTAGGACAGGTTCCACTCAGAACAGGCCTCGCCATGGTCAACCACAGAAGTTGTGTGCATGCATCATATCCAGAGGTTATCATTGGGAAATAGACATATGAGTGCTGCCAGCATTACTGTAGAGGTTGAAAGGGCGGGGGATCAGCCTGTCAGTGCCCAATCCATGAGCCACACACTGCATCAAATTGGGCTGCATAGCTGTCGTCCCAGAAGGAAGCCTTAAAGATAATGCACAAAAAAGCCCACAAACAGTTTGTTGAAGACAGGCAGACTAAGGACATGGATTACTGGAACCATGTCCTGTGGTTTGATGAGACCAAGATAAACTTATTTGGTTCAGATGGTTTCAATCTTGTCTGGCGGTAACCAGGTGAGGAGTACAAATACAAGTGTGTCTTGCCTACAGTCAAGCATGGTGGTGGGAGTGTCATGGTCTGGGGCTGCATGAGTGCTGTCGTCACTGGGGAGCTAGAGTACTGTAGCTCCCCAGTACTGTAGCTCCTCAGTGCTAGCATCATTGCTTCAGTATCTACTGTGACATACTGAAGCAGAGCATGATTCCCTCCCTTCGGAGACTGGGTCGCAGGGCAGTATTCCAACATGATAAAGACCCCAAACACACCTCCAAGAAGACCACTGCCTTGCTAAAGAAGCAGAGAGTAAAGGTGATGGACTGACCAAGCATGTCTCCAGACCTAAACCCTGGGGGTGGGGCATCCTCAAACGGAAGGTGGAGGAGTGCAAGGTCTTTAGCGTCCACCAGCTTTGTGATGTCATCACGGAGGAGTGGAAGAGGACTCCAGTGGCAACCTGTGAAGCTCTGGTAAACTCCATGCCCAAGAGGGTTAAGGCAATGCTGGAAAATAATGGTAGCCACACAAAATATTGACACTTTGGGCCCAATTTGGACATTTTCACTTAGGGGCGTACTCACTTTTGTTACCAGCTGTTTAAACATTAATGGCTGTGTGTTGAGTTATTTTGAGGGGACAGCAAATGTACACTGTTATACAAGCTGTACACTGACTACTTTACATTGTAGCAAAGCGTAATTTCTTCAGTGTTGTCACATGAAAAGATATAATAAAATATTTACAAAAATGTGAGGGGTGTACTCACTTTTATGAGATACTGTAAATGCTAGTCATGATTTGATGCAGGTTTAAATACTGGCTCAGCATTAGTACATCCAGAAATTCTAAAATACCCATTAGCATGTTATGGAAGAAACTGTGTCCACTGATTTTATATCCCTCATAAATACATTTTTTTTATTATTATTTCTTTCATAGAATGTAACAGTTTTATTGTGATCATCGTGCTGTAGATGCATTTTTCTTTTCTGCAAACAAATACAAAAGCATAATTTCATCTTGCTGTTTATTGTGTTTATCTACTGCAATTTTTTTTAACTATGTATTGCCCAAATACCACACTAATGGATTGCATTTACTGAATGCATTTTGTATCCTGCTTATTTTGTATCCAGGGCCTATTTAATAAAGATAATAAATAAAGTTAATAAAGTGTGTTTTATAAAAAAAAATGCTGTATATACCTTATTTCTGAGTGCTGATCAGCAGTCACATGACCGTGGCCTCTCCTCTCCCCGTCTGACAGATGCAGCGGGAGGTGCCGAGATTCCCCCGCTGACGTCAGTCTGGAGGGGAGGAGGAAAGAGTCGATGGGTCAGCTGATCAGCGCTCAGAAATAAGGAATATATGTCATTTTTTTAATAAAACACACACATATGGGGACATATCCTTTGGAGACAAAGCGGATTCTATAAAGTAAGACATGTTATTTCAGCAGCAGGAGGGGTAGCGGGCCCTGACACAGGAGCCGACAGGCAGGATGGGAGGGGGGGAGGACGGAGGAGAGCACAGAGGAGGACAGAGCCGGGCTGCGGATGGCAGGGGCACAAAAACTGACCACAGTGTCAGGGCTCAGCAGTCATGATACACTGTGGTCAGTTTACATAGGGGAGAGCAGAACCAGGTAGGATCAGCCAGGTTTTTTAGGTGTTATAGGAGGCCAAATTAAACAGCACAAACACTGTGCTGTATAACATGCTTTAAGGGAACAGGATCATTTTTTTTTTTAGGCTAACAAACATTTTAAGCAGCTAGTCAGAGAGGCTGTGTCACGTACCTGGTTCATGAGCCTGACAAGAGGAGGAGGGCCTTTCATACCACACCAGCTTGTGGGTTACTGAAGGTGAGACAGCAGCCACAGAAGCTAGTTGGCGTAGGAGTGCCTGAGATCAGTCTTGTAGTCTGTATGTCTGGTAGTCCGTGGATGGATGTGCAGCAGCCAGGCAGGTGGTGGTTAGGCAGACCAGGACTAGGACAGGCTGGGATTGCAGCTAGAACAGGATCCAGATGCTGATGTCAGAGAAGGGCCGTGACAGGCTGGATGAGCAGGTGCAGGGACAGGAAAGCTGGGTCGGTAATGTTCAGGCAGATAGACAGAGCAGCAGGCAGATGAGGAGTCCAAAACAAGCCGAGGTCGGGGTATCAAGCAGACAGCGTTAGTGAGAACAAGCCGGATCAAGATCAGAGGTCAGCACAGGTAATAGGTCAGAACACACAGAAGCTGCAGACCAAACAGCAATGAATCTATGCAAGAGCTTAGTTTAAATAGCCCACCTGGCGTATGGGCGTATGCGATGCGCGTATACCGATGTTCCAATGTGCATATGCCAATAACCTCTAAGTGTATTGCGGACCTGTCTTTCCTGACAGGCTGGTTGATGGCAGTTCTGATATCTGTAGTGAGGAGAAATGGAAGCTGCTAGGGGTCTCTTTACTCTGATGTTGACCTGCCAGGTGAAAAATAATATGGATTTGAAGTTATTGAGAAGCCCGTTTACCCCTCTGATCCCAACAATTGGTGGAGAATGCAGACAGTTTGAGGGGTGCAAGCCGGTCCCACGTCCTGGGTTAAAGCTGCATACTTCTCTTGTGAGTTGCAGGAGTGCACTTAATTTTGCTCTTACTAGTGCTCTCCTGTGCTCACAGCCTGATGTCGGCTGCTGGCTGATGTAACAGAGCAGGCGCCAAACTCTGGAAGGATCCCGACAATAATGTTAATATCCACCCAGATGCCTGATGTCTAGATGCATAATCAGGTAAAGAAAGCATGGTTCCTTATTTTTGCTAAAGTTTCATGGGCATTCACATTTCTAATTGCCCCGTAGCACACAGAGACTGCTCATCTTTCCTAATTTCTATTGCCTATATATAATTAATGTATAACATAGAAATTTAGAAGCTGATTTCAGTTAAATGATTAAAAGAGGGCAAAACAAGAATACATCGGTGGTCCGTCCATTAGGGGAGCACTGGTGCCACTCCCCCTGTCCATGCGTCCAACCCCTGATCTACATACAGCGCGCTGGACTGTGGGGGGGGGGGTTCTTGAAACATGTGATTAGAGCCAGAGCAATTAGAGCCTGCAATCAGGAAGTGGGTTGGGAGACCCGTTTCTCCATTGGCCAAAACGCCAGGCGCTATTTGATGCCTAGCACCTACGAGGAGGAGAGAGGAGATGCATAGCGAAAGCCACCATGCTGGAAATTAATACATCAGAGCCGCTGCCAGTAGCCTGCCACTCGCCACCAAGATTGGATCCATTGCGCTGGATCAGAGGACACCAGAGCTGCTTCCCGCCAGCCGCCACCCACCACTAGGAATGAGCCGAACACCCCCCGGTTCGGTTCGCACCAGAACTTTTGAACGGACCCCAAATTCATACGAACGTTAGAACCCCATTGAAGTCTATGGAACTCGAACGTTCGAAATTAAAAGCGCTAATTTTAACGGCTAATATGCAAGATACTGTCCTAAAAAGGGTTTGGGGACCTGGCTCCTGCCCCAGGGGACATGGGTCAATGCCTAAAATGTTTTTAAAAATGGCCGTTTTGGCAGGAGCACTGATTTTAATGACGATTAAAGTGAAAAAAAAGGGAAATATTCCTTTAAATATCATGTCTGGGGGGTGTCTATAGTATGCCTGTGAAGTGCCACGTGTTTCCCGTGTTTAGAACAGTCCCTGCACAAAATGACATTTAACGGAAATAATGTCATTTAAAACTGCTTGCGGTTTTAATGTTATATCTGGTTCCTGCAATATGGTTGAAAATCATTGATAAAAATGGCATGGGTAGCCCTCCCTGCCCATTACCAGCCCCTTTGGGTCTTGTACGCATATTAAGGGGAACCCCGTACCCATATTAAAAAAAGGAAATACGTGTGGCCCCCAGGCCCTATATACTCAGAACAGCAGTATACAAGCGGTGCAAACAAGACAGGGACTGTGTAGGTTTGTTGTGTTAAGTTGAATCTGTTTGTAATTTTCAACTGGTACATTTTTAAAGTGTAGCTCCAGTCAAAAAATCTATTTTTAAGCTTTTTGGAAAACATAGGGAAGGGTTATCACCCCTGTATAATTTATTTTGCCGTCCATCTTTTTTCATCTCACTTGCTGTTGTCTCCTTCCGTTTGCAAGTAGGAGATGTTTGTAAGTTGGATGTTTGAAAGTAGGGGCCTGCCCTATATGCTTTGCAGAAATGGCAGAACAAGGTGTTGGTTTTGCCACAACATTGTAAGCCCTCAAAGTGACTCTTGGTGGGCGCTGGAGCTCCCTGCTGTGAACGATTATATCAAGAATTGTAATTACATGCCATTGTTGAACAGTGGTAGAAAAATTTACCTTTGGTGGTTGTGGTGCTGGTGCAACAACACTATAAGTCCTCACAGTTACTCTGGGTGGGCACAGGAACGGGCCCTCCTGTGAAATATTATATCAAGAATTGTAATTACATGCCCCTGTTAAACAGGGGCTGAAAAATTGGGCTGCTGGCATTGGTGCTGGTGCCACGACACTGCAACCTCTCCCATATACTCTAGTTGTAGTGCAGGAATGAGCCCTGCTGCAAAGCATTGCATCAAAAATTGTAATTAAACGCCCCTGTTAAACAGGGGCAGAAAAATTGGGCTGATGGCACTGGTGCTGGTTCCACGACACTGCAACCTCTCCCATATACTCTAGTTGTAGTGCAGGAATGAGCCCTGCTGCAAAGCATTGCATCAAAAAATTTAATTAAACGCCCCTGTTAAACAGGGGCAGAAAAATTGGGTTGATGGCACTGGTGCTGGTGCCACGACACTGCAACCTCTCCCATATACTCTAGTTGTAGTGCAGGAATGAGCCCTGCTGCAAAGCATTGCATCAAAAATTGTAATTAAATGCCCCTGTTAAACAGGGGCAGAAAAATTGGGCCTTAGGCACTGGTGCCACGACACTGCAACCTCTCCCATATACTCTAGTTGTAGTGCAGGAATGAGCCCTGCTGCAAAGCATTGCATCAAAAATTGTAATTAAACACCCCTGTTAAACATGGGCAGACAAATTGGGCTGGTGGCATCACCCAGAACCAAAAATGTTCTTCCAACATATCAGCGGAGGAGGAAGAGGATAGACAGTCAACATAACAGGACAGTCACTCAGCATCAGCATAGTCTTGAAGGGATGTGATATTTCTAAAAATATTATTCGGTTACATCAGCTTCAGGTGCTTGGTAGCTGTGGGTGATCCAAGACTGATTCATCTTGATGAAGGTCAGTCGATCAACTCGGTAACCCTGTGATCGGTAACAAAGCCACCAGCAGCACTGAAGGTGCATTCCGAAAGAACACTGGATGCAGGACAGGCCAGTAGCTCAATTGCATACTGTGCAAGCTCTGGCCAGTGATCCATCCTCAAGACCCAGTAAGCCAGAGGATTTTCGGTGGGAAAGGTTTCCAAGTCTGACCTTGCCCCAAGGTATTCCTGCACCATGTAAATCAGACACTGGCGATGGTTGCTGGAACCGATCATACCTTGGGGCTGCGGACTAAAAAATTGTCTGAAAGCATCGGTCAGACAGCCACCTTCTCCACCGCTCCCCTTCTGACCAAGGCCTCAGCAACACGTTGTCCAGGACCAGGAGTTTGTAACCTCCCAGTCTCTGGGAACGCGTTGCACAGACCTTTCTGCAAGGCCTCCCGGAGATGTATCATCCTCTGCTCCCTCTGCGATGGCAAGATAAGGTCTGCAACCTTATCCTTGTACCATGGATCAAGGAGAGTGGCCAGCCAGTAATGGTCCCTCTCCTTGATCTGAAGAATACGAGGATCCTTCCGCAGGCTTTGCAGGATCAGGGAGGCCATGCAGCGTAGGTTATCTGAGGCATTCGGTCCGGAGTCCTCTGGGGCAATAAGGACAACATGATCCGGAGCTACCTCCTCCCAGCCACGTACAAGTCCACGGGTTTCTTGGGACATCCCTACAAGACTGCTGCTGCTGCTGATGCTGAGTGCCAGCCTCCACCTCCATGCTGACACAATCATCCTCCTCCTCCTCCTCCTCCTCCTCCTCATCCTCTTCCTGTGTGATGGGTGGCACAGCAGGAACACTGTCTGGATAAAGGGGGCCTTGAGAGGCAAGGAAGTCCTCCTCTTCCTGCCTCTGTTCTGCCTCAAGTGCCCTGTCCATTATTCCACGCAGCGTATGCTTCAAGAGGTGCACAAGAGGTACAGTGTCACTGGTGCATGCACTGTCACTGCTCACCATCCTTGTGGCCTCCTCAAACAGTGACAGGACAGTGCATGCATCCCTGATCATGCCCCACTGGCGTGGTGAGAATAAACCGAGCTCCCCTGACCCTGTCCTAGTGCCGTAGTCGCACAGGTACTCATTGATGGCCCCCTGCTGCATGTGCAGCCGCTGCAGCATGGCCAACGTTGAGTTCCACCTGGTGGGCATGTCACATGTAAGGCGGTTCTTGGGCAGGTTCAACTCCTTTTGGAGCTCAGCCAGCCGAGCACAGGCATTAAATGATTGGCGGAAATGCACACAGACTTTCCTGGCCTGCTTCAGGACATCCTGTAAGCCTGGGTACCTGCCCAAGAACCGCTGCACCACCAGGTTAAGGACGTGAGCCACACAGAGCACATGAGTCAGTTGTCCCTGTCGGAGGGCGGAGAGGAGGTTGGTGCCATTGTCGCAAACCACCATTCCTGGCTTAAGCTGGTGTGGCGTCAACCACCTCTCGGCCTGCCCCTGCAGAGCTGACAAAACATCCGCCTCAGTGTGGCTCCTGTCCCCCAAACAAACCAGCGCAAGCATGGCATGGCATCGTTTTGCCTGCGTACTTGCATAGCCCCTGGAACGCCTACGGAGCACCGCTAGTTCTGAGGACAGAGCACTGGAAGAGGCCATGGAGGATGAAGAAGAGAAGGGGGTGGAGGAGAGAGGTGTGTCACAACCAATAGTAGCATTTTGGAGGCATGGTGGCGGAACAACCTCCAACACTACTGCACCTTGTCCTGCATCCTTCCCAGCTGCCAGACCCAATGGGCCGTGAAAGAAAGGGAACGTCCCTGTCCATGCCTGCTGGACCATGAGTCAGCAGTAATATGCACCTTACCGCTGACCGTCCTGTCCAGCGAGGCAAGGACATTGCCTTCCACATGCCGGTAGAGAGCCGGAATCGCCTTCCGTGAGAAAAAGTGGCATTTGGGGACCTGCCACTGAGGAACCGCACATTGTACAAACTCACAGAAGGGGGCCGAGTCTACCAACTGAAAAGGCAGCAGTTGAAGTGCTAGCAATTTAGCCAAGCTAGCATTCAACCGCTGGGCATGTGGATGGCTGGGAGTGAGATGGGGCAGGGACATTTGCCTACTATAATCGGACGTGGGTGTACTGCTAGCAGAGTGCTGTGACACACCTAATTCTACACCTTCATTCCTCTCAGAGCAGGTTTCAGAGAAGACTGAAGGTCTAGTGGGGTTGGAGATGCCAGCTGATGAGGAGCAAGGAGAGGTCCGCTTTGTTCTTTGGTGTGGGTGTTTGAGGTACACTTGCCAACGAGCTGCATGGCAGGTCAACATATGTCTGGTCAAGCATGTGGTGCCCAAGCGGCTGATGTTTTGGCCACGCGAGATACGCTTGAGACATAAGTTGCAAATAGCAGCGGTGTGATCTGATGCACTCGTCTCAAAAAAAGGCCCACACTGAGACTCCTCAGGAGGACGTGGTGGTTCTAGGGAAGGAGTCACTGATGATGACATTGAGAGGAGGGAAGACGATGCGTTGGCAGCTGCTTTGCTAGTACCCTGAGCCTGGGTGACAGAGGATGAGGAGGATGAAGAGGGCTTGGTCATCCACTCTACCAAGTCTTCGGCATGTTGCGGCTCAACATGTCCAGCTGCCGAAAAGAAGTACAAGCGTGTCCCATGGCCACGTGCTGATGATGACGATGCACCGCATCCACGACCAGCACTTTTGTCTCTAGACACAGAGCCTGCTTGCCCTCTTTTATCGGCTCGCGCCTGTCTGCCTCTCCTTGCTGGCCTTCCAGACATGGTAATGGCCTGAAGGGAGATGGGAAAACCAGCAATTGGGTAGTGTATATTGTGCTGGAGGCACACACAACATCCACTAACTCCTGCAGATGGCAGATGGCTCAATTAGAGAAGAGCTATGTAGGTGGATATAACGGTGTATACTGGGTTCAGGGCACGCAGACAGCATGCACAATCTCTTACAACTGACTGCAAGCTCTATTTAAAAAGAGCAAGATAGTTAGCTATATAGGTGGATATAGCGGTGTATACTGGGTTCAGAGCATGCAGACAGCACGCACAATCTCCTACAACTGACTGCAAGCTCTATTTAAAACGAGCAAGATAGCTAGCTATATAGGTGGATATAGCGGTGTATACTGGGTTCAGAGCATGCAGACAGCACGCACAATCTCCTACAACTGACTGTAAGCTCTATTTAAAAAGAGCAAGATAGTTAGCTATATAGGTGGATATAGCGGTGTTTACTGGGCTCAGGGCCTTATATAGTGGGGGGCGTGTACTACACAGCCTGAGCTATGATTGGCCACAGGCATCCTGCCTGTGGCCAATCATGGCTCTCCTCGCTGCCGGCGCTGTGATTGGCCATGCATGCGGGGTCACAGTGCATGCTTGGCCAATCATGAGCCAGCAACGCACTGCGGCTGCCACTGCAACTCCGGCTGCCACTGCAAGAATTATTATTACTATTATTCAGGATTTATACAGCGTCAACAATTTACTCAGCGCTTTACAATATAAGAGGAGACAATGCAGTTACAATACAATAAAATACAAGAGGATTAAGAGGGCCCTGCTCAGAAGAGCTTACAATCTGATAGAATAATACTGTCATTTATAATTGTGGCCTAAATCGATTAAAGTTAAACTCCAGCAAGGGAACCACCCCTAAAAAAACAATACCCCACCTTATCTAGATAATATATTTAAGATTTTTCAAACAAATCCTACACTAAAAGCCCCTCTTACATACCTTTATCCATGGTGACATAACACACTATGTCCTGGGTAGTGTTGGGCGAACTGTTCGAGCCAAGCAAATGTTCGGCCTAAACATTGGCTGTTGCATCCATTCGGCAATCACCTGAATTGTCAGGGCACTGCGTGCCGTACAGTGCATTATAAGCCCTGATTGGCCGAAACACTGAAGGCTTTGCGCAATCAGGGCACAGAGCACTGTCAGAGCCATGATTAGAGAAAGTAATGATGACTGTGCCCAATCATGGCTCATTGCTCATAGACCCACCCCACACTATAAAAGATTCCTTACTAGAGGAGCCATTTTGCAGTGTGATGTTCATTGCCACAAGTGAGTTAGTTTGCTATAGTGTGCTATTGTGATATTTTTGTGAGTGTAAGTGTTGTGTGAATATAGTGATAGTGCAGCATCAGTGTAATACGACCTTCCTCTTTTACTTTAATCAGTGGAGTGAGTCAGGACAGTTTTACTGCAGTATATTGAAGTGTGTCAGTGGAGTGTGTCAGGGTAGTTTTACAGCAGGATATTGAAGTGCGTCAGTGCAGTTTTACAGCAGTATATTGCAGTTGGTAAGTGTACTTTTACCGGATTATAGTGTAGTGCGTTAGTGCACTTTTGCTGCATTAAATTGAAGTGTGTTAGTGCACTTTTACTGCAGTATATTGTAGTGTGCCCATGCAGTTTTACAGCAGTATATTGATGTGCATCAGTGCAGTTTTACTGCAGTATATTGTAGTGTGTCAGTGGAATGTGTCTGTGTAGTGCAGTGTTTTACATCATATTACATAACATTTAGTGCTGTATATAGTGCTGTACACCCCCCTTTATTTGGTTGCTGCATGTTATCTGTCAGCAGCAGTCCTCAAGATAAAGTGCACCAAACAACACTTTCCATTGAATAAAGTGCACAGAGGCAGACGTTCCCATGCCACTGTGAGTGGGCAAGCAACGTCTGTGTCCACAGGCAAAAGTGGACGTAGTACGTCCTCAGGCAGGGCACTATTTCCTCTGTTTAGTGATGTTGCCCGTGCTATCCAGCCAAGAGCATGCAGAGGAGGTGACGGCATGGCTTACTAAACAATCCTCATCCTCCCAAGCATAGACTAGTGCCCAGTACACCGCAGTTGCCAAAACGCCTTATTCTGCCTCCTTGTCCACACCTATTCCTGCCAAAGCCCCAGCATCAGGCATGGAGGAATTTCTTTATAAATGCAATTTTTGCTGCAGCAGGTTCTATACCCAGTACAGATGCACCACTTTACCGGCAGACTAAGGAGAACCCCCAGGCACTATATTTAAAGGAATTTTTTATTTTTATTGCTTCATTTTAAGTATCATTAAATCGCTGCTCATTTAAAAATGATCTTTTTTACAAACTTGCAATAACTTGCATATAAGCCTTCAAAATGGGCACTTTAAATTTTTTACAGTTCGGATCCCGAACTGGATTGTTTGGATCTGAATTTTGCAATGTTCAAAAGTATTAGCACGAACGGGGGGAGGGGTGTTTGGCCTCTAGTCCTGAGTCTTTTATCTCCCTCTCTTCAGAGAAGGTGGCTTCAAGTGCCTGCATACTTCCTGAATGGCGTGGACACTTTCAGTTGACTTTCTGGGTACTCTTAGCCCACGTACACATGGTCGGAGATTTTGCCAACCAAATCCGTCGGATTTTGTCCGTCAGATTTAGTCCGACGGATTGTGTCCGAAACTGTTGCATACACACGGTCGGGCCAAGTTGTCTGATTTAGCGGTTGCCAATAACGCGGTGACGTAAGCTGTGTACGGCGGGACTAGAAAAGGGAAGTTCAGCACCACGTCCGGCACCCTTTGGGCTCCTTCTGCTGATCTCGTGTTTTAGTAGAAGTTTGGTGAGAGACGATTCGCGCTTTTCAGATTAGTGATTCAGATCGCTACCGCTCTTCAGTTTGTGCTTGTCTTTGCGTATCTGATAATCAGTGCGTGCAGTCATTAAGTATTTGCTTCTCATTGTGGACTATATCTTGGTATAGTACGCTTTGAAAGGCATTTTTTATTTTCTGCTTGCTTCTGCTATTCAGGTCGTCCTTTCAGGCCTTGCTGTTTATCGGTGCTTTCTGGTGTCCGTTCTGACCAGCCGACCGTTTTCCAAACATGTTTCGTCTACATACTCATCGTACAGTTTGTGCTGTGCAGGGGCTTCATGTTGGGGTTCTTACTTTGACACAACCCCAGTCCATGAACAGGGAGGGGAGGCGTTTGGACCAAGGACCAAGAATTGGTTGCGCCAGCGTCACCAGTTCTCCCACATGCCTTTGCACTGTGAGATCCGCGAGAATAATCCTGATCATTTCTGGATTTTTCTCAGGATGACGGACCCCGTTTTTCACCGTCTGATGGCTTTGCTGACCCCTTATATCACCAGGCAGGATACCTGCATGCGGCAAGCCATTACTCCGGAGCAGAGGCTCATTGCCACGTTGCGCTACTTGGCGACAGGGAGAAGCCTTCAGGACCTCAAGTTCTCTACAGGCATCTCCCCCCAGGCTCTGGGGATCATTATTCCAGAGACCTGTTCTGCCATCATTCAGCTCCTGCAGAAGGACTATATTATGCTAAGTTTTATCCTTAAACATCACATTCTATGTATTTCATGATTGCTAATGTCTTGCATTTCTTTCCTCATTCCCTAATTACCATCATTGCAATATGCTCTAATTCATATGCTCTGCCCCTTTGTCCTCATGCATATTTGCCTCACTAACTTCCCCACCATGCTCTTCTTGGCCCATAAAACTATAGTCTAGTCACTTAACAATGTCTTTTGTCAGCTCCATAGTATTGCTTTCCCCTAAACACCCCCTAAAATCTCTAAAAATGTGATGTGTGTGCTTCAATTCATGCAAAGTGACCTTTTTTTGTTTTTTGGAGTTGTGCCAAACTCATTAGGAACCCCTCTCTCCCCAACTGCTACCTCAGCAATCTTCTATCTGATGACTTGACCCAACCCAATACACACTCTAAATACCTTTTTCATGATCACATTTATGGACAAATTCTCTAAAGCATGTATTGTAAGGGCCTGCCTCAATACTTTCAAATGCTATTTTTATTTTTTTAACACAAATTTTCTTGCTATGTAATAGCAGAATGTCAAAATGTCCTTCCATTTTGTTATTATGACACTTCTTACCTGTCCGGTGGGCTGCCAATAGTGTAACTAAGGGGGGGCTTCCCAAAGTATCACACATTATTTAGGCATTCAGCTCTCAATCAAGTGGAGAGCGTTACCTGTCCTAAACACCCCCCCTCATTTTTTAGCAAGGGCCCATCAGATGGGGTGGGATATGACTCTCATAAGGGGACCTTATACTTTAGGCTTTAAATACTCATTTAAAAAAATGTTATACTAATTTTGTCCAAAAATGTGGGTGTCTAATCTGCATGCAATGTTGATTTGTCAAATTACTAGTTTTTGTTCTTGTGTCACTACACAGTGTCCCTCAACGCCACAGGAATGGCAGACTGTGGCCTCCCACTTTGCCATTTTTTTAAAGTTTTTCACCAACAGTGCAAACCCAAGTTCAGAGCGAGATGAGGGGACAGTCTCTTCTTCAGATAATGTTATTACGTTGTGGGTCTGCTATACACACACCTTGTTTTTGTAATTAATGTATGTAGTGAATTACTGACCAAAATCATGCTCATTTTCAGCACCATGGCAGGAAAATGGCATGATTGTCCAAATTTTCACCTCACTGTGGGTGCTTTTTACTAAAGGCACTACAAGTGCACTGCAAAAGTACACCTGAAACTGCACTTGGAGTGCAAAGTGGAGTTGCCTTTAGTAAATCGCACTCCTTCTCAGCACAAACTCAAATTTGACTAAAAATACATTTTAAGCCCAATGAAAAAGGAAGCCACACATTGTTGAGAATTCAACTTTTTAATACAAGCACATTCATATGTGCGTTTATTAAAGGTTTTTACAACAAACCAAGACATTTTGTGTATCCAAAAACAGAGTTTAATCATATTTTTTTTTACTTGTTTTTTTTGTGTAAACAGGCATGTATCAAAAATACAGAACACAGGAACTTACAAATTCAACTTGGAAAAGTGAAGACAATATCAGACCTGAGTATGTACAAACTGGGCTGATATTGCCTTCATCACATGGGGTGTGACCCCTGAAAAATCCAAATTTGGAAGATGCACAGTGTGTCAACATGTGCTATCTCCCATCATGGGGGATCAATGTACATGCTTTGGGGCTGCTAACCCTTCATCTCAGACACTTTCCACAAAACACGTACATTGATCCCCCATGATGGGAGATGGCGCATGTTTACACACTCTGTGCATCTTCCAAATTTTTAATTATGCAAAATACAACATTTTTATGTTAAAAAGCAAAAATAAAACCCTATCTAGTTTTTTAGTTTTCAAACTCTCCCCAAAACATCAATGATGTTCTTCATTTTATTTTTAACATCATTGATGTTTTGTTGTACAATTTCAAAATCGCTATTGCACCCCATTATCTCCCCGATCAAGATCTGGGCACTTTCACTGGTAAAACTGGAATCTTCCTCCACATCACCTAGAAAACAAAGCAAACAAACACACCATGTAATCCAAATATGGTGATATACATTGATGAGCTTACCGGAAGCTGTGTTCTCCGACACTCACCTGTTGTGGTGACAATTTGTCCAACCTCCACGATCTCTCCTTCCTCCTCCTCCTCCTGCTCCTGCTCCTCTGTTTCTTCTTTTGGAAGTTGCCCTTCTTTGGGAGGGATGTGGTCCCTGGTGTCCTCATGGTCCCTGGTGTCCTCATACTTGCCGAGTCTTCTTTCCCCTATGAGAATGTAAACAAAGATTAATTAGCACACAGAGGGCAGAAATAGGAATCTGAAACATTGCTTGGAAGTGTTGTACAATTGTGTTTTTGGGCCGAGTTACAAGGTGAGAACATTATTGGGGACACTGTTAAGCTGGAATACTTCCCTGCAGAACGATGTTTCATACGAACGAACAAAACCATGACCTTGAAAGTGGCCATTTTAAAATGCTCAACATGAACTCAAAGCACATGGAGCATGTATGCAAGCAAGAATAATCATATGAACACACGACAACTACTTCCTTTTTTTAAGAACACGCTTGATCCTTAGGTACTGCTCGTGCTCCCTCAGTTTCAGGTCTGACCAGCGTTTTCTCAGTTGATCCTTGGATCGGCGTACCCCAAAATTCTTCAGAAGACTCTTCACAACTTTATTCATGATATTGGCCTTTCTGATATTTGGGTTTGGGTAAGGTCCATACTTCCCATCATAGTCGGTCCTGTTCAATATGTCGACCATCTCCAACATCTCTCCAAAAGACATATTTGAGGCCTTAAATCTTGTCTTCCTGGATCGGGACGTTTCAGGCTCCAGGCTTTCCTCACCCTCCTCCTCGTTAGTGGAACTATTAGTGCGCACCTGCGTTCTCTCCGCCATGTGCTCTCCCCACTGCAAGGGAAGCGAAGGGGCGGGAAATAGTCTGGAAAGAACGTCAGGGGCGGGCGGAGTTTCACGCATGCGCACTGTATATCAAACGCAACACATGTGTATCGTCCGTACGATCTGGGAGGAGAGTGTGAGGCACGGACGCAGCGAACGTGGAAACAAAGGTAACATTTTTAACTTGGTGCTTCACTAGACTAGACTGCTTGTATCTAGGCCGATGTTAGGACAAGATTAGGAGGGATTTTAATTGCATTATTAGTATTTGAGGGTTTGTCTTGTGTTGTGTCTTGCAGACAAAATGGATCCATTCAACAATGCCAACTTTATGGGGCTATTCATAGAACTGTACATGGAGATGCCCTGCCTGTGGCAGTTCCACAACAAGTTTTATAATGACAGATCAAAGAGGAACACAGCACTGGAGAAACTGCTTGCTTTGTTGCAGATCATGGTCCCCACGGCAGACATGACCTATCTGAATCGCAAAATTGTGGCCATGAAGCTTACATATTTCAGGGAGAGAAAGAAGCACCTGGATTCCTTGAGAGCAGGAGATCCAGATACTGTTTATTACCCCAGGATGGTGCACTTTTACAGGCTGCATTTTCTGGTAGACCAAGGGGTACCCAGGTCACCACTCAGGCCACCACTCTCCAGGCTTCCTCCAAGGCATCCTTCACCCCCAGCTGAGGCTTCTGATGTCCAACCTGGGCCTTCCAGGCAGCACCATGTGGTGGGGCCCAGCTTGAGACAGGTATTGCATTGTTGAACATATTTCTTGTGTTACATTTATTGATGTTAACTAGATGTTCTTATTGATCAGTAAGTTGAGATTTCTCCAAGTGGTTTACATCTCAATAGACAGTAGTGACCAAAAATGATTGGGACGGGAAAGAAAAATGCTGGTGTCAGAATGATAGTCTGTTCTATTTGGTAACATTCAATTAGAAAAAGCCAGAAGCACAAAATGGTGTGATTGATGATCAAAAAACTAAAACTATGTCCCCTTTTCATACACAGGATGACCTCAGTCGGGGGGAGGCTGTGGCAAGTGGTAGCCAGGAGGTCCACCAACGCCCTCCTCCTCCTGCCCCAGCTACAGGAGCCCAGCCACAGCCTGGAAGGATGCCTGATGGGAAGTCCCAAAGGAAGACCAGAGAGTGATGTCCTGGGTTGAGTCTGGTCTGCCAAAAGATGCAGCCTCTTGAAGATCCACATCCTGGGGACAGAAATGTCATCTGAATTTCCTGCTCTCTAGGACTTCGGGACCAGACTTCTCTCCCTGAGATATCTACTCCTCAGGCCACCAATTTTTTAATATCTCATTTAGTCATGTCTGCCCTGGGGGCCAAAGGCTGCACCAAAGTTAAGAAGTTTCTCCAGTGCTGCGTTCCTAGTTTTATTTTCTAGCGAACAAAATAAATTTTTTTTTTCTTTGATGAAATACTTGTGTAATGTGTTTTTCTTCAAAAAGTACAGTTTATTTGTGAGCAGGCAGGTACATTTCCAAAATACAAAGTGAACTAAATAACAAGGGGTAACAACACTAGACAACCTCCTGTAGATTAAAAAAAGAAAAAGAAAATATAAAAAATACAATAATGTTGTTGTTGTAAGTTTACACACAAAAAAAAAGAAGGAGCAATGAGCAAAGTGTCTTTAATGGAGATTTTTAGGGAATCCCCCCCCCCCCAAAAAAAACATCCAAAAAATAAAAAACCAAATCAAAAATTGTGTAGATGTGACGCAAACTAAAATTGTATTGCTGAAATGGTTAAAAAAGAGTAATGAAATCCGTTCGGGAGAAGTGTGTGTGACTATGAGCATCAAAAGAAGTTCATTCTTGCAGCATTGTTAAAGATCAAGAGAATGCGCTTGATGAATGAATTTTTAACATTGCAGCATGACGAATGTGCTATATCGCTTACGAAGCAGTAGTTTTACCTGAACGAGCGCTTCCGTGTCGGAATTTGAATGTAAGCATGCGTGGCACTTGGTCCGATCAAAATGCTCTACACATGATCGGATTAGGTCCGACCGGCCCAGTTGGTCGGGAAATATTTCCAACATGCTGGAAAATTGGGTCCGACGGAGATTCGGACGGAATCAGTCCGATGCATACCACACACAGTCGGATTATCCGACGACACGGTCCGATAAGACGCATTCCGACGGATTCTCCGACCGTTTGTACAAGGCTTTAGGCCCCAGAAGACTGCATGATAATGATATCACAGCAAATGAACACTATCACCAGTCTCCACTCCTGGAAGAGGCACCAACAAGGAACACAAACAATGGACTTCTGTGGAAAAGTTATTAAAACTTTAAAGCTTTAAATAGGTGGGAGCAGAGTTGCTGTGAACAATACGGGGGGGGGGGGGGGTGGATTTGTCCATAAATACTTATGTCTTTAACATAAAGGGATCTCGCCTACAGCCATAATTTATAGAGTTTGGCCATCCAGAGTAAAATGCGTCTGTTGTTGTGGCACCTGGAAGCCAAAGCTGCAATCTAGTTTTTCACATAGGAATGCATTACAGGAAACGGCATGCACATCTATACATGCGTAACCACTAGCACTGTCATTTACTTGAACACGTATAGACGTATTTTTTGAAAACATAAAGTTTTCAGTTTTTTTAAAAGTATGATCATATGCATGTTTAATTAACCGGTTCCCAACCGGCGCACACCGATGTACGTCAGCAGAATGTCATGGCTCGGCAAATGGGAGTACCTGTACATCCCTTACCGTACCATCGCCGGGAGCTTCGTGAGTCAGGTCGTGGGTTCCGCGGACTTGAGGTATCCGTGGGGATACCCACGATAGTCTCACGGAGAGGAAGAAGAATGTAAACAAGCATCTCCTAGTCCTGCTTAGTGATAGTGTCACTGATCATAGCTCCCTGTGATCAGGAGCTATGATCAGTGATGTGTCACAGCTAGCCCATCCCCCCTACAGTTAGAACACATCCCTAGGACACACCTAACCCCTACAGCGCCACCTAGTGTTAACCCCTTCACTGCCGGTCACATTTTCACAGTAATCAATGCAATTTTAATCGCAACTGATCGCTGTATAAATGTAAATGGTCCCAAGATCGTGCCAAAATTTCCTCCATAATGTCGAAGTCACAATAAAAATCACTGATCGCCGCCATTACTAGTAAAAAAAAAAAAATATTAATAAAAATGCCATAAAACTATCCCCTATTTTGTAGATGCTATAACTTTTGTGCAAACAATCGATAAACAATTATTGCATTTTTTTTACCAAAAATATGTAGAAGAATACGTATCGGCCTAAACTGGGGAAACATGTTTTTTTTTATATATTTTTGGGGGATATTTATTATAGCAAAAAGCAAAAAATAATGCATTTTTAAAAAAAATTGTCGCTCTTTTTTTGTTTATAGTGCAACAAATAAAAACAATCAAATACCACCAAAAGAAAGCTCTATTTGTGGGGAAAAAAAGGTGTCAATTTTGTTTGGGAGCCACGTCGCACGACCATGCAATTGTCAGTTAAAGCGACGCAGAGCCGAATTGCAAAAAGTGCTCTGGTCTTTGGCCAGCAAAATGGTCTGGGGCTTAAGTGGTTAACTGCTTCATTACCAGGCACTTTTACCCCCTTCCTACCCAGGCTAATTTTCAGCTTTCAGTGCTATTACACTTTGAATGACAATTGTGTCGGGACTCTACTGCAATTGTGTTTTATCTTGCTAAGCGCTTAAACTGCTGTACACATGTGAGTTGTATACTTTTATCTTTTATTTTCCTATAAAAAACGGAATTACACTATTTTTGGTCCCTGTTTTCTCTTCATATGTATGTAAACACGTCTATGGATGTATTTGGCTGGAGTTGAAATCACCTCTCAACATCTGAAGTGATTGTTTATATTCGAGGTCCTCCTTGATATATGGTTGCTGTGAGAATCTGCATATTGTTGCAAAAGTCTGTATGATCCCCCAAATGTAAATTTGTGAGGATTCAATCATTCCGGTAAGCGTTCAATTCGCCTCGTGACGGGAATCTTCACGTGGTTATTGCACGAGTGCTTTTGAAAGGAGGTGTAACATATTTCCTGCACACTTGTGGATCATAGAAGGATATTACACATAAAGGACTCTAAACTGTGTTATTGGGACTGAGGTTTTCCTCCTTCTTTGCTTCCTGGAATATTATTATTTTTTAGAATTGTTTTTTTCACTTTTTGAGTCACGTACACATCTTTATATAAGCCATTAATATTCGTGTAGCAATTCTGTGTTTTATACACTCTTTCACAGTGAGACTTTTTTACTGAACACATTTATAGTATTTTGCACTTATAAGGAAGGTATTATTATGTTTGGTGTCTAAAATTCTTTGAGAAGCGCTACACTTTTATACAGCACTGGCATTAATATGAAGCACTGATATGTGGCACTGATGGGCACTGATCGGTGGCATTGCTGGGCACTAATAGGTGGTACTGATGGGCAATAATGGGCGGCACTGAGGAGCAGGCACTGAAAGATAGCACTGACTGTAATTACTGATGGTCACAGATTGACATCACTGGTGGGCACAAATTGGCATCACTGATGGGCACTGACTGGCATTACTGCTGGGCACTGTTGGGGCTGCAATGATAATCAGGGCACTGATGACCTGTACCCTGATTATCTGTACAGGTTCCCCCGTGAGGAGATGCTGCTGATCGGCTCTCCTCTCCTCACACTCTGTCAGTGTGAGGCGAGGAGAGCCATTAACAGGCATTTCCGTGTTTACATGTGATCAGCTGTGATTGGAGATCGGGATTGCACTGTTTCCCAGGGGCACATAGTGCCCATGATCGCCGCGTGGTGAGACTGGGGCGGCATCCCAGAATGAGAGAGGATCCCACCCACAGTCATTGCGCATAGCCAAGCATGCATTTTCTGTATTTTTTGTATTGCACCCACTTAAGCAAAATTACGCTGTAGCTGTATTTTACTCTGTAGGCCCATACGCTGTGAATTATGGCTGTGTGCAAGAGCCAATATTCTTGTAATGAATTATTAGAAACCTTTCTTGGTTATGCGTAGGTGAAGAAAGTCGACGGATAGAAAGCTATCAGTATTTCTTACAGCCTGGTTTACTAAAGAATGATCTGTAACATAAGCATCAAATAATGTTCAGAGAAATGTTTAAAAATGAAAGCTTTCCTTGCCCACGATTGGATGCTTGAAGTGACTACAGATTCACCTTTCTTCAAACATTAGTAAGGCTTAACGAGTAATGTGCAAAATGCAGTGAATCCACAACAGCCAATCAGCAATCACTTTTCATTGACTTCTCTAGTTTGATGAAGGGTATATTTTGATTGGATGCTAATGGATACGGCTCCTCTTTGCATTGCCTTAGTAGATAAGCCCATATGACCTATTTAGATAAAAAGCTTACTCAGTCTGCAGACAGAACGTTCAAGTGTAATAACGTTCTCCAACTAGGAATAAAGGTAAACACATTTATCATCCAGGGACAAACATGCAAAAATTCTGGATGCTGTATAATAAATGTAAACAGCTGCTTCACATTTTTCTGAAATCTATATGAAAACCATTAATAAAAAATTGCTTATGAATTCCTCTGAAGTCGGAGTTTCTATAGTGTGTGCTATGGCAATGCACAGACATTCGCTGAACTAGACAGGACGTATCATTTCTCTAGGGCTGCCAATAAAAACCTTTCTGCTCACTACAGAATGTTTCTTCCATCTGTGCACTCTAATTTATAGTTATCCTCAAGGCGAATGAGCTGTCATACTCCATTACCTTTGGAGGTCTAGCATTGATAAGACTTTCCTTAAAAAATAAACTCATTGCCCTCCTTTTCAAACTTCCATGCATGAATCCCAATATATTGTTTATTGCTATATACTTTTTATGAAGCTCTTCTCTTTAAAGCACAAAAACCAATAGAAGCTAATACAAAACAAAAAGTTGCTAGGCAAAGTGAATAAATATTTTACTAGAGGATTCAGTTCAGGCTGGAAAAGTGTTCATTCATTCAATGATAATGGTAAACAGGACAAATAGAGAGGGGGAATCTCCCTAATGGGGAAACAGACAGCAATAACCACCCAATAGGTGTTCCAATCCCTCTACACTCTGTCCACAACAAAAAAAAAATGTTACCTTTAACTATGACCCATACACATAATACAAATATTGCAATTCCGCTTTCAAAACGATCGCACGATAATCTGATCGCTAGTACACATCTGATATTATTCGATTAGACAAGCATGAAAATTTTTCTCGTACGATACCAGATGGTTTGATTTTCGTTTAATCAGTACAGTTGTCATTCGAAAATACAATACAAATACAATACATTACACGACTTCCGAGTTTTTATTCTGTTATACGAGAATTTTCGTAACTTTAATAACCTATTCAATTTCCGTTTGCGACTAGCAAGCGAAAAATGTCAGACAATCTGTCATACGATTTTTGAGTCATGTGTACGGGGGCGTTACACTTTAAGTCCTGTAGGTTGTGAGGTGGGGCCTCCACAGATCGGACTTGTTTTTTCAGCACATTCCATAGATGCTCAATTGGATTAAGATCTATAAAACTTTGGAAGGCAAGTCAACACCTCAAACTCGTTGTTGTGTTCCTCAAACCATTGTTGAACAATTTTTTCAGTGTGGCAGGGCCCATTATCTTGCTGAAAGAGGCTACTGCCATCAAGGAATACCATTTCCATGAAGGGGTGTGCTTGGTCAGCAACTCTGTTTAGGTAGGTGGTATGTGTCAAGTAACATCCACATGAATGGCAGGTCCCAAGGTTTCCCAGCAGAACCCTGCCCCCACCCAAAGCATCACACTGCCTCCATCGGTTTTCCTTCGTCCCATACTACATCTATTCCCCAGATAAGCACCGCATATGCAGCCAGCCATCCACGTAATTTAAAAGAAAACATGATTTACCAGAGCAGACCACCTTCTTCCATTGATCTGTGGACCAGTTCTGATGCTCACGTGCCTATTGAAGGTACTTCTGGCTGTGGATATGGGTCAGGATGAGCACCCTAACCCAGGGCAGGCTTTAATATTGATTGGACCCTGGGCAAAAAATGTCTTGCCCCCCCCCCCCAATTTAGTTTCACTCTCCACCTGCTCTGAGACATACAATAAATACTATATCAGATCAGGCAGAAATTGCGATTAGTTGCGGGTATAGCATATCATTAATGCTCACTGACTGGTTGCTAGAGGTTACAGCACACGTGGCTCACTGATTAGTTGCTAGAGGTTACAGCACACATGGCTCACTGATTAGTTGCTAGAGGTTACAGCAAATGATGTATGCTTGTTAATTGGTTGCTAGAGATTACTGTACAGTATTACTGCTCACTGATTGGTTTCTAGAGGTTACAGCACATCATCTCCTCATTGCAGGGGGACATGATATACATATGAATGCCACCTTTATTTACATATCAATGTCACTGGCTACAGCTATTTACTTATGAATGCTGCCGCTATTTACATATGAATGCTGGTTATTTACATGTAAACACAGGGTCTGCAGGTGAGTCATCTGTACACAACAATAAGGCAGAGCTCGGCAGCATTAGTACCAGCACTTCACATTGAGATACTGGGACACAGCACATGACTAAAACTTCAAAGGACAAAGGGGATTTAAACTGGGATAGTTGGCAAGTATGAGGCATCTGATTTGGGCCCCACAGCAATGACAGGGCCCAGGGCAGCTGCCCCTTTTTTCCTGCCTTAAAAATGGCCCTGGCCAATACTTTTGGTGAGATCGAGTGTTGTCATGTATCGGCCTGTTCCCAACCAGTCGAGCAATTCATTTATACATGACATGACAGGGCCCAGGGCAGCTGCCTCTTTTTCCCTGCTTTAAAGACGGCTCTGCCCTAACCGTTCTCCGGCTACACAGCGCCATAAACAACAAACTGTAGTGCCCATTTTTCCTGCTTTGAACACATCAACTTCAGGGACAACATGTTTAATTTCTACCTAATATATCCCACCAATTTACAGATGCCATTGTAATAAGATAATCAATGTTTTCCACTTAACCTGTCATCGGTCATAAAATTATGTCTGACTGGTGTATAGTCACCTCATTGATACTGAAATAGCTTATGTGTTGCTCCTTTTCTTTCTCTTGTACTGATAGATATAATGTGATCTGGAGATGTTCATGCTTATAAGGTCAAATAGCAGTAGTACATGAATAGTAAATATATAATGTGATATCCCCTGCGGTGCTCTGAATTAGCATCTAAGCCTATTTATCAAGTGATAAGTATTCCCACCACCAGGAAAACATTTAGAGTGTGACGTTTAACATAATAACTTTTATGAATGTCAAATACAGGTAACTGCTACCCCATGGATTTATTCACAGGGGGCTTAGCACTTCATAATTATGCTATTCACACATTTCTGCGGGCAATAAATTCAATAGCTCATACATAACCTACATTATATTTCAACATTACTGATCTTTGACTGTATTTCTCAGTGTTACCTAAAAAAGGACCTTAAATAATACAGGATCTTCACAAGTCTGTTTATTTCAGAGATCTTAAAAACATAATGAACCACGGTTTATGTTAATTAGGTAATCTTGTGCCCTTTCTTGAGCCATTAAGTGATGTCCCTGCTGTGAATCTCATTATTTTACTTGTCACTCCTTCCACTGGAAAAAAGTTTAAAGTGATACTGTTATCCAAATGAAGAAAATCAGTATCACTGTATATTAGCACAAACAATTCTCCACCATTCCTGCATATAAATCTAATAAAACATATTACTTAAAGTGTCATTAAATATAGTGTCATTAAATATAGACTATGAAAAACTCTCATAACAAGCAAACATAGTGTGCATACTTATAAAACCACTAAATAATTTTTTTTTTACTCTATTTCTTTATTACATTTAAAAGAAACAAAATCAACATATTGCAGTACAATTAAATTAGTAAGCATTGTGGGATACAATACAGTAGTATAAAATAATGTATTGGTAGTATGTAAGTGGTGGTAGCAAGCCTCTTAAGAGTCTCACCACGGTTTCATCAGATAGGTATATAGAGGTCTCAGCAAAATACAAAAGAAGAGTGTAAATGGATATAACAGAACAAAACATGAGCCTAGTGCCATATTTACAAATATGTATGATAGGATGTAAATATAGTAAACATAGTGCCAATGAGAATTGGAAATCTTACATATACTTCTGTGGGAGTGGGCAAATGAATAAGTGACGTGAATAACCTGGAGGAGATGTGTGAAAGAATCTTAGAATATGGATATGCATCTCAAGTCTTGAATGCATTGTTGCCAAAATTGAATAAACTTGGACGTGGTTAGATGACCTATTGCAAATAGAGATTCATATAAGAAAGGTAAATATACAAGATTATGATGACTTCAGATAGGGAAAGAGGGGTCATTTTTTTTTTACAATGCCTTGCAATAGCCAGTAGCTGCAATGAAAGTATGTTTCAAAAATGCCTGGGTTTGGGGCAGGGCCGGATTAAGAGTATCATGGGCCTGGTGCTCTGGATTTTGATGGGCCTTTTTATGGAAATAAATAAAATGTAAACATTTTTTTTTTGTTAAAGTAAATGAAATATTTTAAACAAACCACTTATTCACACTGTATGCGCAAGGGAACCCATGTGAATGAGCCATTCATTTTTTTAATTATTTATTACATTTTGGAATTATTTTCTTCATTTATTATTATTTGTTGGAGTTTTTTTATTTTTTTACATTTTTTTTTTTCACAATATTTTTTGGGGGAGAATGGAGCAGTGGAAGGTGTCAATACTTCATACTCAGGAGGGGCCCAGAGCAGGGGGAATCTAATGGACAATCTAGGGTGATCAGTACGGGGGGAGGGGGGCGCAATTACAAGCACCGAGCCATAGAGGGAGGCTGCCCTGTTGATGGTGCTTGTGATTGGCCGCCGCACCGATCACCCCCGACTTTCAGATTCCCCCTGCTGCAGGAGGTGCAAGGAGCATCTCATGCAGTGCAGTATCCAAATGGTCAGTCTGTCCCTGCTGGGCCTATATTAAGGTAGGGGCCTGGAGCTGCAGCTCCAATAGCCCCTACATTAATCTGGCCCTGGTTTGGGGGTGTCCTTCATCTATGCCAATGCTAAGTAAGGCTTGTTTAGAATCAAGTGGGGAAGGATATACAGGTGACAGAGATAATAAAGGTAAAAATCTGATGTCAAAACTGTAGAATATAAGGGCATTGCCACCAAATATGAACAAGCAAACCTTGATGACAACAATCACACCAGCAAAGTGGGGATGAGCTTGGGAAAATAGCTGCAAGTCTGTGATGTGTGTACCACTGTTGTGCTTGTTTCTGTATTGATTACCAGTGTGACATACCCTTTGAGTATTGTAGGGGTTTCCCTGGAGGAGCATGCCAATGTTCTACATGTATGGAAAAGTTGAGCTGCATTTCCCAGTAGCCCATCAATGAGAGTTTGTTATCATGAGCTGGTTTATGGAGTATTGGGTAGAACGTTGAGAGTCTGTTGCTGTGCAAGAGGTATTGAGCGCCATGATATCCCCTGCTAGTGTGTTGTTACACCACCGAACCTTAGAGAGATTCTTAAATATTTATAAAAGGGTCTGAAGAGCCTGGTATGGAATATAGGGGGACACCCACGCATTTATTTTTTTACATTTTGGTTCGGGGTTCCCCTGTTGCTGTTTTTATCAATACTATATATGCCTGTAAAGGGGCACATGTTTCCCGTGTTTAGAACAGTCTGACAGCAAAATGACATTTCTAAAGGAAAAAAGTAATTTAAAATTACTTACGACTATAATAAATTGTCGGTCCGACAATACACATAAGTGTTTATTGATAAAAAAAGGCCCTTCAAGTCTGGTATGGATATTAAGGGGAACCCGTGCCATAATTTAAAAAACAAATGGTGCGGGGATCCCCCTCAAAATACATACCAGACCTGAAGGGTCTGGTGTGGATTTTAAGGGGAACCCCATGCCAATTTTTTTTTCAAAAATGGCGTGGGGTCCCCCCAAAAATCCATACCAGACCCTTTTTCAAGCACGCAACCTGGCAGGCCACAGGAAAAGAGTCCACATGCCCTCAACATTGGGAGGGTGCTTTGGAGTAGCGCCCCCCCCCCCCCAAAGCACCTTGTCCCCATGTTGATGGGGAGAAGGGCCTCATTCCTTCAACTATTGCCCGGTGGTTGTGGGGGTCTGCGGGCGGGGAGCTTATTGGAATCTGGAAGCCCCCTTTAACAAGGGGACCCCCAGATCCCAGCCCCCCTGTGTGAATATAAGAAGTGTCAGAAGAACAGAAGCGTCACACAGCTTATTGGAATCTGGAAGCCCCCTTTAACAAGGGGACCCCCAGATCCCAGCCCCCCCTGTGTGAATATAAGACGTGTCAGAAGAACAGAAGCGTCACACGGCTAAAGACTCCCACTGAGGTGGATCGTGCGGGCGGAGTGGAGAAGAAGCCAGAGCAAGATACCGGACGAGAAGAGCGGAGGAAGATGAAGAAGAAGATGGAGAAAAAGATGGAGGAAGAAGAACACTGAAGGAAAACCAGAAGAAAGAAGATGGAAGAAGAAGCGGAAAGAAGAAGAAATTAATAAAGGACTTGTCAAAAACCGTCTCTTGTGTTTTTTAACCCTTTGACACTTTTTTTGTGAAATGGTAGGGATGCATTTGTACCCCATTACAAATTCACACGGGGTGGCCGGGATTTGGGGGCCCCCTTGTTAAAGGAGGCTTCCAGATTCCGATAAGTGCTCCACCCGCAGACCCCCACAACCACTGGGCAAGGGTTGTGGGGATGAGGCCCTTGTCCCCATTAACATGGGGACATCCTTCCCATCTTGAGGGCATGTGGCCTGGTATGGTTCGGGGGGGAGCTCTCTCGCCCCCCCTCTTTTCCTGCAGCCTGCCAGGTTGCGTGCTCAGATAAGGGTCTGGTATGGATTTTGAGGGGGTTTGTGTGGAAATTCCATGCCGTTTTTATCAATGAGCTGTTATGTGTATTGTCGAACCCGACAATTCATTATAGCCGCGAGTAGTTTTAAATTACTTTTTTTCCTTTCGAGACCAGGTCTCCTACAGAGACCAGGTTGGTCAGAACAGGAAGGACAATAAAAGTGGTTGTCACGCCTAAATCTGCGTTTTCTGCAAACATGTCATCTTCTTTGGGGATTTCTTTGGGTAGGGGTACCAGGGAGGACATACGGAAAATGCCTCCCATGCAGCCGGCTCACTGCATTTGCGTTGGGAAGGTGGGCTTCAGCACCATCTGGAAACAGAAGGGCTGTGATGATCTATTCCTGGAATTTATGGAAGGATACAGTTTGTACTGAAGCTTTCAGCGAAGCCAATTGGAATAAATATACAGACACTTTTTTGTATCAGCGTCTGGCCTTTCGGGCAGGTACGGCGCCAACAACTGGTTGTTGAGGTCCATCCTCTACCCAGGTTAAGGTTGTATTCATGGACAGAGAGGGATTTCTCCACAACACCAGTCGCCGTAGAAATTTGGACAGTTGAATCTGCATGAAGGGAGGACAGAACAAAAACATTCCATGTATCCCTCCACTTCACTGCTAACAAATTATTAAATTTCAAGCAGGCTCTCTCCCCCCGTCTAAGTCAGGATTCTACAAGCCATTGGGGAAAGCCCTGGTGTTTAGATCGCCCGGTCCACATGTGCCAATTCCACAATTAAAAAGGTGACTAAAAAGTAGCATGCTTGTGTAATAATTGTCCACGTACAAGTGGTACCCCTTTCCGAATAAGGGTGACACCAAGTCCCACACAATCTTACCAGCACTCCCTATGTAGTCTTGGCAGTTCTCCGGCTCAATACGTGACTATCTCTTCCCTCATAAACCATAAAACTATATGTGTAGCCTGTTACAGAGCTTATACATCTTGACCCCATAGCTGGCACGCTTGCTGGGAAGATACTGTTTGATAGACAAGTGGCCAGAAAACATAATCAGGGACTCATCAACGCAGACAACTTGATCGGGAGTAAACAAGGCTGCAAACTGTTGGTTGAAGTAGTTTACAAGGGACCGAATTTTGTGGAGCTGATCATATCCAGGGTCACCCTGAGGATGACAGAGTTCATTGCCATTGAAATGCATCAACCGCAAGATCTGCTCATATTGTGTCCTGGTCATGGAGGCAGAGAACACGGGCATATGGTGAATCGGGTTAGTGGACCAATAGGAATTCCACTCACTTATTTTAACTATGCCCATGAGGAGGGATAGGCCCAGGAAGGTTTTAAATTCAGAGAACGTAATAGGTCTTTAATCTCTGGCATGGGCCAACTGGGGATTAGCGGTGATGAATTGACCAGCATGCAAACTGATTTGGTCCACAACAGATCTATAGAGATCTTCCGTGAAAAACAGAGAATAAAAATCAAGTGACGTAAAATCAACTGTTTTCACCTGAATTTCAGGTTGGCCAGTAAATGGGGGAAGTATGGGTGTTGCAGAAGTGGTTGGCTCCCAATTCTGATTGGCAAATGCAGCAGGAAGGGCACTATGGGCTCGACGGGCCTGTGTTTGTTTTCTTGGTGGCTGCGGGACTCTACTTGTGCTAGCCACCTCACCAGATTGAACTGCACTTATGGAGCTCGCCACATCACTAAGTGTTACTGCAGTACTGGATGTACGACCAGGATGTACTTGGCCACTGGTGCTTGCCAGTTCACCAGAAAGATGAGCGGCACGAGTACTGGCTCTCTGCTTCATGCGAGAGCCCTGCGTTTCTTGCACTTCAACAAATGCAGAAGAATGCCTGACCTTGGCAGGGATCACTACTGCATCGTCAGAGCTATCAGTCAGGGTGCTGCTGCTGTCTACTGGTTCGTATTCTGAGACAGAATCGGACAGATGACTGACTTCATCTTCACGCTCATCTGTCAGGCTCAGAAACGTGTAGGCCTCTTCCCTACTGTACCTTCATTTGGACATTTTGGCCTCTAAATTTACTGGTACAGTAGTGCAACTTACAGGAAAAAAGAGCACCTGACTGTCAGCAACTGCTTAAAACACTACCCAAAAAACTGTTAGCGTTCGCAGGGATCAGGCCTAACTGCAAATGCTGCTGTCATGTGTTTAGTGTTTTGTAAGTGACAGTGATTGATTGATATTGCACTTGGATGGGCTGGGCTGTACTGGGTGGAGAGGCTAAACGCATGTGCTTGCAGGTATCTGGACTGATCCCACTAAAGCTGCATTTTTGGAAACCCTAACCACTTGACAACTGGGCAACCCCCCTTGTGACCATACCAATTTTCAGCTTTCAGTGCTCTCACACTTTGAATGACAATTACTGTCATGTAACACTGTACCCAAATGATACCCAAATGATTTTTTTGTCCTTTTTTCCCCACAAATAGAGCTTTCTCTGTGTTTTTTATTTTTTGCGCTATAAATGAAAAAAGACCAAAAATGTCGAAAAACAATGATTTTTTCTTTATTTCTGTGATAAAATTTTGCAAATTATAAATTTTTCTTCATAGATTTTGGCCACTATTTATACTGCTACATATCTTTGGTAAAATAACCCAAATTAGTGGATATTATTTGGTCTTTGTGAAAGTTAGAGAGTCTACAAGCTGTGGTGCAAATCATACAAAATTGATCACATCTGATGTACTGGTGGCCTATCTCATTTCTTGAGACCCAAACAAGGAAAGTACAAATACCCCCCAATTGACCCCTTTTTGGAAAGTAGACATTCCAAGGTATTTAGTAAGAGGCATGGTGAGCTTTTTGATGTTGTAATTTTTTCCCACAATTCTTTGCAAAATGAAGATTTGTTTTTTTTCACAAAATTGTAATTGTAATAGGTTATTTCTCTCACATGGCATATGTATACCACAAATGACACCCCAAAATAAACGTTGCTACTCCTTCTGAGTATTATGATACCACATGTGTGGTACTTTTCCACAGCCTAGCCACTCAGAGAGGCCCAACATGCAGGGAGCACCGCCAGGTGTTCTAGGAGCATAAATTACACATCTAACTTGTTGACTACCTATTACACTTTTGAAGGCCCTGGAGCACCAGGACAATGACACATGACACTGACGTGGCACTGATGACAGATGGCACTGATGAAACGTGACACTGATGTGGCACTGATGACAGATGCCACTAATACGTGGCACTGATGACACGTGACACTGATGACAGATGGCACTAATATGTGGCACTGATGACAGATGGAACTTATACGTGGCACTGATGACACATGGCACTAATATGTGGCACTGATGACAGGTGGCACTAATACGTGGCACTGATGACATGTGACACTGATGACAGATGTCACTGATACATGGCATTGATGACACGTGACACTGATAACAGATGGCACATGACACTGACAGGTGGCACTGATGACAGATGGCACTAATACGTGGCACTGATGACAGATGGCACTAATATGTGGCACTGATGACACGTGACACTGATATGGCACTGATGACAGATGGCACTATGTGTCACTGATGACATGTGCCACTGATGTGGCACTGATGACAGATGGCATTGACAGGTGGCACTAGGGACAAATGGCACTGACAGGTGGCACTGGGGACAGGTGGCACTGACTAGAGGTGGCACTGGGGGACAGATGGCACTGACAGGTGGCACTGGGGACATATGGCACTCTGCAACAGGTGGCACTGGGGACAGATGGCACTGACAGGTGGCACTGGGGACAGGTGGAAGTGGGGACAGCCACTGCAGCCATTCATCTCTCCCTCCTCACACGCTGTCTCTGTGTGAGGAGGGAGAGCCGGTGATGAGAGATGTGAGATCATCTTTACATATGAGATCATCTCTCATTGGACACACCGATCATGCTGTAAACGACCGCTGTGATTGGCCATTTACAGCGATCTGTGACTGACTGTGTCCAAGGGACACGGCCAGCACAGAACTTCCCCAATGCGCGCTCATGGGAGCGTGCATTGCGGAAGTAAACAGGAGGACGTCCAGGGACAGCCTCCCGGCAATTGGCATCCGCGCTGCAGCTGTCTTTCGGCTGTAGCACAGATGCCTAGTGGTTAAACTATTGGGGACGCTAATATAATTCTGATAAGATCAAAGATATTGATCTGTTCAGACACTACTATTAAGGGAGATGTATGGTGCGGGCGCTACTGGCACTAATCTGACGCTGCCTGGGGCGATGCAGACCCTAACTGAAGCTAAAACCGAGGTGATCAGGAGGTTAAACCTTTATTTAGGCAATACACAGTGTGCCCTGACGTCATAAAAAAATAACTAACTAGGGTCATCCGTGACACTAATACAGTGATCACTGGTGACAGGGGGTGATCAAGGGGTTAAACCTTCATTAGAGGGGTTTAGGGGGAGTGCCTAGACCTATCTGGGCCTACTACTAAGTTTCCTAACTGTCAAGGCTGGCTTAGCCCTTCCTTCTCTGGGCTGGATGCTCAGCTGTCGGCTAATTGCCATCTCTCATCTCTCTCCACAGCTACCAGCTGTTCCTGATCATGCTCGTCTGAACTGCCTACTTAAAGCTGTCCAGCTCACTTCACCTCTGCCTTTGCCTTGGTCACATCACAAGAAACCATCGCCTGTGGTTCTGTTCAAAGACTGGATTGCTGACATCCCTTCTGGCTCCTTATCCTGCTTGCTGTTGCTCTTCTGGGATCCCTGACTTCTGGCCTGACTGAATCCCTGATCTGGTAATTGAACTCTGGACTGGCTGACTACTCAATCCGGTTACTGGGCTCTGGCTATGCTTTGACTATGCTTTCTCTATTTACCTTTTTATTTTTATTTAATAAATAAGTGTGATTTAATTGTACTTCTGTCTCGGTCTGATTCATGGTTTCTGACACTAACACTGATTATTGTCACAAATGACACCAGTACAGTAATCAAAAAAAAATTGAACTGGGTGACACAGTGACAGGAAGTGAAGGGGTTAACTGGGGGGGGGGGGGCGATCAGGAGGTGATCAGGGGGGTGACAAGTGTGCCTATGTGCCCACTTACACAGGCAGGGGAAGGATTTCATTCACTAGAACCGAACACCAGGTCCAGGCCAAAAATCATTAGCCTGGGCCTAGAGACTGACCGGTTCTAAAGCCGCCGTAAGGTAATGTCACTTCGCCCAGCCGAGTCAACCTGCCGCAGTACAACTGTGGCGGCTGGTACGGAACTCATAGCTCAGTGCTATCTAGAGTCAGACAATTTACTATTTCTGTATAAAAATCCTGCCTCTCTTGAGCCCAACATGTGTGAGGTTTGAGATGTCTGCAAACAAGTTGTTTCACATTTGCATTTAGGCTAAAAATGAATGCAGAGAGAGGACACACAGTCCATTTATCCACTTACAGTAAATTACTTGTGTACTTAAAGTGAAAGTGACATATACAACCTGACAGCGTGGATTAATGAGGAAGAGCCATACACAAACAGACAGACGGCCTGAGCCTTAGGGAGGACTCCTGGCTGCCTGTCAGGGTATATATGCTTATTCTTTGACTGGAATTCTCTGCTGATGACAAAGCCATCACCCAGACTGTTGTGGGCTACGACACATTGTGTATCTTTTTTATTTTACCATATTGCCCATAATGTGAATTGTATGGAAGATTTCTTCTAATGTAAATAAAGTGCATAGTACCAGGGCTTTAAACCTTGGTAATAGATTTATATGAGCTTGAAACAGAAATAGTTTTTTCCTTATACATGTGTATATATATATATATATATATATACAGTATCTCACAAAAGTGAGTACATCCTCACACATTTTTGTAAATATTTTATTATATCTTTTCATGTCACAACACTTGAAGAAATTACACTTTACTACAATGTAAAGTAGTGAGTGTACAGCTTGTACAGTCATACCCCACTTTTAAGTACACAATGAGGTTAATTTACTAAAGCTGGAAAGTGCAAAATCAGGCTCACTTCTGCATAGAAACCAATGAGCTTCTAACCCCAGCTTGTTCAATTAAGATTTGGTAATAAAACCTGGAAGCTTATTGGTTTCTATGCAGAAGTGAGCCTGATTTTGCACTTTCCAGCTTTAGTAAATAAACCCCATTGTGTACTTAAAAGTGGAATATGCCTGTATAACAGTGTAAATTTGCTGTCCCCTCAAAATAACATACACAGCCATTAATGTCTAAGCCACTGACAACAAAAGTGAGTACACCCCTAAGTGAAAATGTCCAAATTGGGCCCACTGCATCTATATTTTGTGTGGCCATTATTTTTCAGCACTGCCTTAACTCTCTTGGAGTTAACCAAAGCTTCACAGGTTGCCACTGGAGTCCTCTTCTACCTTCCGTTTGAGGAGGCCCCACAGATGCTTAAAAGGGTTTAGGTCTGGAGACATGCTAGGCCAGTGCATCACCTTTGCCCTCAGCTTCTTAAGAAAGGCAGTGGTCATCTTGGAGGTATGTTTGTGATCGTTATCATGTTAAAATACTGCCCTGCGGCCCAGTCTATGAAGGGAGGGGATCCTGCTTTGCTTCAGTATGTCACAGTACATGTTGGCATTCACAGTTCCCTCAATGAACTGTAGCTCCCCAGTACCGGCAGCACTCATGCAGCCCAAGACCATTACACTCCCACCACCATGCTTGACTGTAGGCAAGACACACTTGTCTTTGTACTCCTCACCTGGTTGCCACCACACACGCTTGACACCATCTGAACAAAATAAGTTTATCTTGGTCTCATCAGACCACAGGACATGGTTCCAGTAATCCATGTCCTTAGTCTACTTGTCTTCAGCAAACTGTTTGCGGGCTTTCATGTGCATTATCTTTAGAAGAGGCTTCCTTCTGGGATGACAGCCATGCAGACCAATTTAATGCATTGTGAGGGTTATGGTCTGAGCACTGGCAGGCTGACCCCCCACCCCTTCAATCTCTGCAGCAATACTGGTAGCACTCATACGTCTATTTCCCAAAGACAACCTCTGTATATGACGCTGAACATGTGCACTCAACTTCTTTGGTCAACCATGATGAGGCCTGTTCTGAGTGGAACCAGTCCTGTTAAACAGTTTCCACAGTTTCAGGGCCTTGACAATTTTCTTATAGTGTAGGCCATCTTTATGTAGAGCAAGAATTATTTTTTGCAGATCCTCAGAGAGTTCTTTGCCATGAGGTGCCATGTTGAACTTCCAGTGACTAGTATGAGAGAGTGAAAACGATAACACCAAATTTAACACACCTGCTCCCCATTTACACCTGAGACCTTGTAAACAAGGAGATGTTGTTTATCGGCTCTCCTTGCCTCACACTGACAGAGTGTGAAGAGAGGAGAGCCGATCAGTGGCATCTCCTCACAGGGGAGAACTGTAAAGGTAATCAGGGCACTGATTATCAGTACCCTGATTACAGTGCAGTTACAACAGTGCCTATCAGTGATGCCAGTCAGTGCCCATATGTAATGCCAATCTATGCCCATCAGTGACACCAGTCTGTGCCCATGAGTGAGGCCAATCTGTGCTGCCTTTCAGTGTCCATAAATGCCTGCCCATCGGTGCTGTACATCAATGCCACCTATCCGTGCCACCTGTCATTGCCCACAAGTGCCGCCTACCAGTGCCACCTATCAGTGCACATTGGTGCCACCTATCAGTGCCCATCAGTGCAGCCTAATTAGCGCACATCAACGAAGGAGAAAAATTACTTATTTACAAAAGAAAAACTTTTTCTTAAAAAATGTCAGTCTTTTTTTTAGAAAAAAATTAAAAACCCAGTCGTAATTAAATACCACCAAAAGAAAGTTCTATTCGTGTGAAGAAAATTATAAAAAATTAATTTGGGTACAGCTTTGCATGACCGCGCAATTGTCATTTAAAGTGTGACAGCGTTGAAAGCTTAAATAAAATTGGCCTGGGCAGGAAAGGGGTGAAAGTGTCTGGTTTTCAGGTGGTTAAAGACAGAGTGGAGCCTGTCTATACCCAGTACCAAATATAAAATTACAAAATGTTGCACTAGCATCTCACCTTTTTTGCTGGCATACAGGCATGTACTGGGCATCGGGACTACTGGGAGTTTCCCGGTGGCCCGATGGCTCAGTGGGCCACTCTGATGTAAGGGGGCTGCTAATGAGACACTCTGATGTAAGGGGCTGCTGATGGGACACTCTGATGTAAGGGGCTGCTGATGGGACACTCTGATGTAAGGGGGCTAGTAATGGGACACTCTGATGTAAGGGGGTACTGATGGGACACTCTGATGTAAGGGGGCTAGTAATGGGACACTCTGATGTAAGGGGGTGCTGATGGGACACTCAAAATGTAAGTGGGCCGGTCTGGATGAAGTCCAGGGCCAAATTTCTGTCCCAGTCCAGCCCTGTTGGCATATGTATAAATGCTCATAAACATTCACAGTGTTCTCCAACTACTCCTTCCACCATTGCATATGGGTATAGAGTAGCTTGTGATGTAATGACTGTGCCAGTCACCAGGCCTGAACACACTGTAATGCTAAGGAATGTTTTAACTTACATTCTTATACTGATTATTGAGATACAGATAAAAAGGTGTTATAAAAAATTGAAAGCTTTACTGAATCTTAAGTGAATTGATTACAAAAAGGATAGGGTAATAATAAATAAAATAGTCAACTGCACAGAAAAAAATAATGATCTATACGCGTATACACGCACACATATACAGCCAAAATAAACTATCTATGCCTTGGAAAATTATATTAATTTACCCAATCAATGAAAGATAGCTTTGAAAATACCCAAACCATGAAAGCTGTGCCAAAAAAGGCAAGTGGAGGAATAGTCAATATTGTCCATGGTCTCCCAGCTGATCTGCTCAACCCAACCACTTAAGGACAAAGCCTTTTCTGGTACTTTTTTTTTTACAAGTAAAAATCTGTATTTTTTGCTTGAAAATTACTTTGAACCCCAAAACATTATATAGATTTTTTAGCAGAGACCCTAGAGAATATAATGCAATTGTTGCATTTTTTTTTGTTACATGGTATTTTCACATCAGTTTTTCAAAAATACATATTAATGAATTTTAAGGCAAAAAAAAAAAACAATATATAACCCAATTTTTGGTAAGATATAAAAGATGATGTTACTCTGAGTAATAAATACCTAACATGTCACGCTTTATAATTGTGCATGCGCGTGGAATGGCTACAAACTACGATACTTAAAAATCTCCAAAGGCAATGCTTTAAAAATTTTTATAGGTTACCTGTTTATCGTAACAGAAGAGGTCTAGCACTAGAATTATTGCTCTTGCTCTAATGTTTGTGGCGATACCTCACATGCGCGGTGCGAACACCGTTTACACATGCGTGCATGACTTACGTTTACGTTCACTTCTGCGCACGAGCATGGAGGGATGAAGGTGCTTTAAAAAAAATCGTATGTATTTATTTTATTTTTAGACTGTCCCTTTAATTTTTTTGATCACTTCTATTCCCTTTACAAGGAATGTATACATCCTTTGTAATAGAAATAAGATGTGTCAAGTTCTTTTTATGGGGAGATCTGGGGTCAATAAGACCCCAAACTCTTCTCTACCTTTGAAAACAAACAAATTGATCTCTTGCTTAAAAAAAAAAATTATATATACATACATACATATATATACACTATCTATCTATGCGTATATATATATATATATATATATATATATATATATCTATATATATATATATATATATATATATATATATATATATATATATAGATAGATAGATAGATAGATAGTTTCCTTCTTCCTTCTGCCCTAAACCGAAAGTGATGCCATGACATTGCTATGGTCCCCCTAGATCATAGAGGTGATCAGAGATGATCTGGTCTCTGTTCACCTCTATGGCCAACTACACAAACCGTAGGATCATTTCCCGGGCTCGTCAGTAAAAGCGGTAAATCTGAGAAAGACCAGTGAGTGGCGGGGCATGGGGAATGTCCTTTCCCACTGATTCTAAAAGCAATCCAGCAGCTAATCGGCTACTTGGATCACTATTATGAGAAACAGAGTCGGTGAAAAAAAATACCAGGGTTATGACTGATAGCTTCAGCCATAACCCCGGTGACCCACTTGCAGTGCATATTTAACTGTTGCGGTCAGCAAGTAGTGACTTACCATGCCATGTAAGGTAGCCATCTCTGCAGAGGTAGAGCTTTGCTGCCTCATGACAGATCTTGATGACTTGTGGTCTGATAACCGGTGGAGTGGGAGGTTGGGGGGGGGGGGTACAGATGTCTTAACAGACGCACATAGCAGTTGTAAAATAGTGTAACTTGCAGGCTCTCATAACCTTTGAGCAGCAAGGTCTGCAGAAAAAAAAAAAAGAAGATTAATGGCAATCTCCAGCTCAGGTGAATCAACTCATTCATTCTCCGTTATTTGCTAATTAGGTCTATTGGCAGATGTGTTTAGAGGGTGGCAGCAGATCAGAGCTAAAAAAAGAGTTGTTAGAAGAAGTGACAAGGAAGATAGTTATGTGAAGACAGAAGCATAGTAAAAACCAAAAAGGTTGCGGAAGGAGAAGGAATAGACGTTAATGATGATTTTAATACAGTAAGACCAAGAGTCACTAGGAAGACGACACAAAGGTATAACGAAAGAGATAAAGGAGGTAAAGGAAATGCCAAGAAATGATCATTGAAGGTTGGACAGTAGACTTGCCAAGGAATTCCACAAAACATCAGAAACTACAAGTGTGGAACAGTTAATTGCAAGTGTTCTTTCAAGTAGATATTTTTATGTTAAGAAACCTCACAGACAAAATCTGTACATCGCTGACAGACAGAAAGGAAAACTTGATAGAAAGTTGCCCGGAAGGACTTAAAATGCATAAGATTTCCGATTGGGAAAATATCAACTCAGAAATATTTTGGGAATATTGCTGAAACACTCACCCCATGTGCCAGGCAAATACGAAATACAAAAAAATGATACAACTGAATAGGTATCACTGTATTACTTGTTGTGAGTAAGGATTTCTCTAGGATATTTCTCAAAAAATTCTAAAGCCATGTGGATGAAAAGCTGACAAGGGCGCAGACAGGTTTCACAGATAAGCCTCCTTGCACAGATCAGACATATACACTTTGCATTATTACTGAACAAACCAGGGAATATAGAGTGCTGCTGTACCTGGCTTTTTATTATAGATTTTGAGAGAGAGCTTTCACCTGTTCAATTTCACCTGTACACCTGTTCAATTGCTTGGTAACACAAATCAGCCAATTACATGGCAGCAACTCAATGCATTTAGGCATCTAGACATGGTGAAGGCGACTTGCTGAAGTTCAGATCTTTATTAGAATCATCAGAAAGAGGAAGAAAGGGCATTTAAGTGACTTTGAATGTGGTATGATTGTTGGTGCCAGATGGGCTGGTCCGAGTATTCCAAAAACTGCTGATCCATTGGGATTTTTAAGCACAACCATCTCTAGGTTGAACAGACAATGGTCCGAAAAAGAAAAAATATTCAGTGAGCGGCAGTTGTGTGGACGAAAAAGGCCTTGTTGATTCCAGAGGTCAAAGGAGAACGTGTAGACTGGTTCGAGATGATAGAAAGTCAAATAACCACTCATTACAGCTAAGGTATTCAGAATACCATCTCTGAATGCACAACACATCAAACCCTGAAGCAGATGGGATACAGCAGTAGAAG
Source organism: Lithobates pipiens (assembly GCF_037356315.1). Lineage (NCBI taxonomy): Eukaryota > Metazoa > Chordata > Amphibia > Anura > Ranidae > Lithobates > Lithobates pipiens. The sequence goes on along the minus strand of NW_027507748.1, from coordinate 630,740,581 downwards.
ACCACATCAGGTGCCTCTCCTGTCAGCTAAGAACAGGAAACTGAGGTTGCAATTCACACAGGCTCACCATGATTGGACAATAGAAGATCGGAAAAACATTGTCTGGTCTGATGAGTCTTGATTTCAGCTGCAATATAAAAACATGGATCCATCTTGCCTTGTATCAACAGTTCAGGCTGGTGAAGGTGGTGTACTGGTGTGGGGAAAATGTTCTTGGTACACGTTGGGCCCCTAAATACCAATTGAGCATTGTTTAAATACCATGGCTTACCTGAGTATTGTTGCTGACCATGTCCATCCCTTTATGACTACATCTTCTGATGACTCCTTCCAGCAGGATAATGCACCATGTCTCAAAGCTCAAATCATCTCACCACTGGTTTCTTGACCATGACAATGAGGTCACTGTACTCCAATGGCCTCTACAGTTACCAGATCTCAATCTAATACAGCACTTTTGGAATGTGGTGGAATGGGAGATTGGCATGATAGATGTGCAGCTGATAAATCTGCAGCAACTGTCTGATGCGATCATGTCAATATGAATCAAAATCTCAGAGGAATGTTTCTAACACCTTGTTGAATCTATGCCACAAATAATTAAGGCAGTTCTGAAAAGAAAAGGGGGTCCAACCGGGTACTAGCAAGGTATACCTAATAAAGTGGCCGGTAAGTATATGATCAGTATAACTGGATGGCCATGGGGAAATTTTGAATACTCAGGAAAATATTATTTGGTCAAAGAAATACATAATAGGTATATATATCCTGGGCTTGAATTGGGATAAAAATGATCAGAACCACTTATAACAATAACAGGAGTCAGAAAGGTAAATAGTAATGGATGTCTCTCTATCTTTTTATTATCAAAGGAAAACTATCCCAAAATAATAAAAAAAAAACTCACTTTTTTTAAAATAACTGTATATTTCTTGCTACTATCATAACCTACCGCCAAAGAACCACCCAAATTACATTCTTCTGCTCCTAATGATCACAGCAATGCCACATGTGTGTATGTTAGTTGTTGTTTGTACCTGTATTACAGCCAAAAAAACAACAGAACACAGTTTATTTTTTTTATCCTACCTAAAACACACTGACACTGACAACAACCCTACACTGATACAAATGAAAAAAAAACTTGACACTGACGTTTGACCCTGACCTTGACCCAAACACTAACCCTGGCACTGACCTAGATCAATCCATGATTTAGGTTTTTTTTATTTTATTCTTTTTTTATATTATTATTTATTTATTTATTTATTTATTTTTGTTTTTTACACACACTTTTTTACCTCTGCAAGGAGAGAGAGAGGCACTAAGTATCTCTCTCCTCCATTCACAAAGATGACGAGATGGCAAATATGGGGGTGGGCTTCAAAGTGACTGTCCCGATCGTTAGTACCAGGCCTGGGGCTCTCGCTGAGTATGTACGCTCCCAGCACAAAGGTAGATATGCAAATATGTGGCCCCTTGGAGAAAAGCCCAGTCCAGTGGGGCCACATATTTGCGTATGGTTGGCGCCAATGGGGTTAAAGACTTACTGGTAGGTTAATTGTCTCATGTCCAAATTGGCCCTCATACAGTATGTATAAATATAACTACCTTTAATTTTAAAAAAAATCAAAAAAAAATCTTATTTATCTCTGGTTATCACATTTCAAAGAAATTGTGGTTGATTTATTAAAGGCAAATAGACTGGCAGAAAACGAAAAAAATTCCAATACTTATGCCATAGTTTGTAGACGCTATAACTTTCATGCAAAGCAATCAATATACACTTATTGTGATTTTTTTTACCACAGACATGTAGCAAAATACATTTTGGTCAATATTTATGAAGAAATTTGATTTTTATGTTTTTTTTATTATGATGTGTTTTTTAGCAGAAAGTAAAAAATATATATTTTTTCGGTCTTTTTTTTCATTTTTATGTGTTGCATGACTGTGCAATAACCAATGAAAGTAGCACAGTAGTTAATAGCAAAACATGGCCTGGTCATGAAGGGGGTAAAACCTTAAGTGGTTAAAATATAACAAAAAATTTAGGCCGAGTTCACATATATGCGGCCATGGTTTCCAGCCTGGGGTCCGGTGCATTCCTGTTCACTGGTTCAGGTGCAATTTAGGTCCGATTTTTTGCCTGAATTTTCACCTGAACTGGAACCAAAAACACACGACTCTTCTGGAATTTGCACCGTGGCTGCCGCGGACATATGTTAACTGGCTCCATTGAAAGCCGGTCACACTCGTATGTAATGCGAATTGGATGTGGTGAGAACGCATCCAATTCACACATATTTGAACCTGGCCTTAATCATGTCAGAAACTCAGAGCAGGCCTTTGTCCTGTGCTATCTCGAGGAGTCTACTTTGCCCTCCTAGTTGTTATCTTGGCATTACAGGACATAAAAATTCTGTGTATTGTCAGCCCACAACAGGACTTAGGAGCTGAGTACATTTCTGGCACATCAGCAGGTATTTTTCTATACTTCCAGTATCTTTAAAGGAATAAAACATGGGAAATGTGCATGTATTGTAGAGATATACCAAATATGTTTCTTTTTTATTATGCCTTGACACGCACTTTAAAGTAAACTTCGGAAAGACTCAATGAAACTCAATAGAAGAAATAGGAGGAAACTGCAGCTGAAAAGAGGAGATGTAAAGATTTTTCTTTGTTTAATGTCTGTAACCAATGGGATAAGAGCTTCATTCCCTACTGCCATATCGATCCCAGAGAGTGAGGAGTGTGTACCTGAGTAGCATTAAGAAATTTGTATCGCTGGAAGGCGTTCCCACCAAATATCTCTCCAATCTGTTTCTTTAAATATCCTATATATTGGTGTATATGGGGTCTAACCCAATCTTTTTGCCGGAGGGAACCTATTCATCACCATACTAAAATCTTCCATTATAAGGACAGGAACCCTTGGTTTATCAGATATAAATTGCAGTATATGTTTAATAATTTCTAACTTAAAAGGAGGAACATATACACTCACAAGTATAAGGCCGCGTACACACGGGCGGACTGTCTGGCCAACTAAGTCCGTCAGACAATCCGACAGACAGTCCGTCCTACTTTTGAATGAACGGACTTGACCACACACGATGAACAGACAGTCCGCTGAAAGCTTGCGTGATGACGTGTACAGCACGTACGACGGGACTAGAAATACGACGTCCAATACACTGCAATGCAACCTTCGGCCGTGTAAATCCTTTCTGAGCATGCGCCATACTTAGTCCGTCCAACTTGCCTACACACGAGCGGACTGTCCGCTGAAACCAAAGTTGGACGGACAATATTACGGAAATTCCGAAAGACTTAGTCCGCCAGACTGTCCGCTGAAAAAGTCTGCTGAAGCCCACACACGAGCGGATTGTCCGCTGAAACACGTTTCAGCGGACCAAGTCCGTCAGACAGTCCGTCCGTGTGTACGCGGCCTAAGTGTCATTTCTGCCAGCGTGCAATGCATATGTATGAACCTTCCTTCTCCATCTATCTTTACCTGCCTACAGTCAAATGACACAGAGGAATGTATTAGGAGTCTTGTACCTCTTGACTATGAGGTATGCACAGAGTGATACTGATGAGGAAACCCTCTACTTTGTAAGCAAGACATTGTTTCTTTTTTCAAGTGAGTCTCCTGCAGACAGAGCACTACTACTCTTAAAAAAAAAAAAAAAAAATTAGACATGATATCTGCCAAAAGAAAATAACCAAAAATGCACTCTATGCATCCAAAAACATAGAAAATGTACCAAATCAAATCTTTATTCAACCAAAAAAATAATGTCAAAGCAATAACTTCAAGCCCAATAATAAATAACACATTATCTCCTCCAAATCCTCAACATGTCTGGTTGATGAACCGCCGTTCAGAAACAAACTGAAAAGCATGAAATGAAAAGCGATAAATAAAAAAACGCGAAAAGAAAAGTGCAAATCAACGCTCACTAAACTTCTACTAACACTAAATTAGCAGAAGTAGCCCAAAAGGTGGCACTAAAGAGATGAAAAACCATGTAGTGCATCTATTACGTCACTTCGTTTGTAATTGTTGACCAACATTTGTGTGACCGTGTGTATGCAAGACAAGTTTGAGCCTTCAGACAAAATTCTATGTTTTTTTGGCGGAAAGTCCGATCGTGTGTACGAGGCTTTAGCGTTGGAGCAGTCTTGAGTAAAGCCTTTTATTTAACGAATCACCCAGTCACCTCACATTCCATGAGCAGATTGTCACCGCTCTAACCATGTTAACTGAAAAAATAAAATGTGCATATACATTGTAAGCCCCTCTCCCCCCGTGTATACTTATATGTACTCACCCATGGGGGCCAGATACATTTAAACTCCAGTGTACATTGCCCACAAACATTTTAAATTTTATGCCAGATAAGTGAGTCTATGTGTTTTATCCGAACCTCAATGAGACAAGAAAACCGTGCTCCCTCCCCCTTCTGCCACCTCACCACTCCCTCTACATCAGTGATTCTCAACCAGGGTTCCTCCAGAGGTTGCTAGGGGTTCCTTCAGCATTAGGCCATTTCTGCCTCTCGGATAAGTTTCCACTCACACCATTGATCTTTTTAGCTATCTGTAAGGAGGTAATTCTTCCCAATGACCACAAGTGTAAGGACCATTCTTCCCACTGACCATCACACTAATGTATCATGAATTGTAGATTTCTGATTTTTAGCAGGGGTTCCCTGAGACCGGAAAAATATTTCAAGGGTTCCTCTGTGTTGAAAAGGTTGAAAAAGGCTGCTCTAGATGTTTAATGAAAGGTATAAAATGTGCCACCGTGGCATCTATGCAGGGTAGGTAAATGAATGGGTATTTCTAAGGAAAGCAGTAATGACAGTTTATACATGTGATCCAGGATTTTACATTAGTATTATAATGATCCTGCTGTTAGAACTTTTAGAAACCCAAAACTCAGATGTAGAACGTGCCTCCAAGATCTGATATAAGTATGGAGAGGTGAATGGCGGAATTCTATTCTTTTGCCTGAATCTGAATCAAAATCGTGATTCAGCTGCAATGTACATAATCATTTGTTAGGATTTCCTTTATTTTCTCTTACAGAGTGCTGCCATGTTCACTTTGCTGCTGCTTCCAGCTAAGCAACTGTCACATTGCATTATACTGCTCCTCAACACTCTACAGTTATATTGGCAGCGCCTGTCAGTCATCTGTCTCTGCTGATAAAAGAAATGTTGCTGTAAGATAGCTTGCATTGTATATACTCAATTTTCTCTGTGAAAAAGTGTAAGGAAAACCTCTAAACCATAAATATAAAATGAAACATTCCTTTATGGATGTGGCCTCAATTATCAGTTACTGCTCAAGCATGCTTACATATGCCATGTCTCTTTGTATCGTTCTCCACATACAACTTTATCTGCACATCCTCAAAAGGAACAAAATGCTTTGATTGTTGTTAGTTATAATGATTGTATTCTATTCTCACATCTTCTCAGTAAAAACTAAGATTTTTTTCTTAAGAAGGTAAAGAGTAAACTACAAAGTACAGAAGCCAGTAGCAACCAATCAGAATTCATCATTTACTGGGCTGATGTTAATAAACAAAATTAAATTGGTCGCTACTAATAACTTCACTTGTACATCAACATTGCTGTTTGCACCACTTTACTGATAAAACTAGACAGGGTTTGTTCAGTTTTTTTTTTAAAGATTTTTAATTTAATCATATTTCTATTTATTTAATTTTAGTACTACACATTAGAGCTGCACGATTCTGGCTAAAATGAGAATCACAATTTTTTTGCTTAGAAGATAGACCACAATTTTCTCATGATTCTCGCAATGTAACATCATCTTTCACATTAAAGCAAAAAAAATTGGGTTAACTTTACTGTTTAGTTTTTTTTTTTTATTATTATTCATTGAAGTGTATTTTTTCCCAAAAAATTGCGTTTGAAAGACCGCTGGGCAAATACAGTGTGACATAAAATATTGCAGCAATTGACATTTTATTCCCTAGGGTCTCTGCTAAAATATATATAATGTGTGGGGGGGGTTCCAAGTAATTTTCTTGCAAAAAAATATTGATTTTTAACTTAAGAAACAAGTGTCAGAAAAAGATTTAGACTTTAAGTGGTTAAACTTCCTGCATTTACACCTTGTTAAAAACTTGGCAGACTGCCTGGATTTTTTTCTTTACACACAGAAGTGTATCTCTTTGATCTAAGAAGGAATTTTCAGGATCACCATGCTAAAAATACAAATATATTGTTTTTTTTGTTTTTTTTTAATAATCTGTTTATTAATATCTTTTTCTTCATCACAAACTCATCATAAAACATACAGGGGAAAAAAATATATTTCCAGAATACATACAACAATAACACATTCCATTCTATACACAGCAACCCCACAAAAAAAGAAAGAGAAAAAAAAAAACAACCCCTCCTTAAGCCTGGGTTCACACTGCTGCGGGGGGAGATCCGGATGTGATTCGCACCGCAAATCACATCCGATCTCCGTAGCGATGCGAGTTCAGCCATACAGATAGTATGGCTGAATTCGCATCGCTCCCGCAGCAAACTCGCACGGGACACTTTTTTTGGTCCGCAACAGAATCGGATCGCATGGGGGTTCACACCATGCGATCCGATTCCTGTGCGAGTCGGCAGATCGCACTGCGATATGCGGACGGATCTGGGGGTGTCATTAACATATCATTGACACTCCCAGCCGTCCGCATAGGGCAGTGTGAACTGCCGGCGGGAGGTGTGCAATGCGGGAAAACGCCGCGGATTCGCGGCGTTCCCGCATCGCAGCGGTGTGAACCCGGCCTAAAACATAAAAATTCTCTCTCCCTCACCTCCACTCCATCCTGACAAAAAGCTCCTTACACAATTCCTTCCTTCTTGAGTCATCATACCTTAATTATTCTATAACTAGTAAATAATCTATTGATCCCTATGCTTCCAGCTGATCCCAAGATAAATGGAGTCGACTAGGGATGAGCCGAACACCCTCCCTGTTCGGTTCGCATCCAGAACACGCGAACAGGCAAAAAATTTGTTCGAACACACGAACACCATTAAAGCCTATGAGACACAAACATGAAAAATCCCAATGATGTGTGCGGGTGACCCCGACCCCTCTGATGCAACGCAGGATTCCCGTTGCATCAGAGGAGGACGAGTCACCTGTACACGTCACTGGGAAACCCTGGTGTTTCCCCTTGTCAGAGGGGGACGAGGCGGCCCCGCCCTCAGCTACATAAGACTCGTCAAGCTAGTGCCGCATCATTGGCTGGGTGCCTCCAGTGGATGCAGGATCCTGTGCGTGTTCCTCGCTGGAGTCGCTGAAGATCATCCATCGTTGGAGATCGAGAATGGATTACATCGCTGCAGTAGGAGCATGGATTTATTGGATTACATCGCTGGAATCTCTTTTTTATTTTTTATTCTTAATAAAGGACTTGTCCCTTGCCATCTCTCGTGTAGTTTTTTAACATTTTGACACTTTCTTTTTGTGAAATGGTACGGGTGCAATGTACCCCTTACCAATTCACACAGGGGGGGCAGGATCTGGGTGTACTCTTTGTTAAAGGGGGCTTCTAGAATCTGATAAGCTCCCCCGCCCGCAGACCCCCACAACCACTGGGCAAGGGTTGTGAGGATGAGGCCCTTGACCCCATCAACATGGAGACATGTTGATGGCACCATGTAGAGGGCATGTGGCCTGGCCCCCCCTCTTTTCCTGTGGCCTGCCAGGTTGCGTGCTCGGATAAGGGTCTGGTGTGGATTTTTTGGGGAACCCCACGCCATTTTTTTTTTAATTTTGACATGGAGCTACCCATAAAATTCATACCAGACCTGAAGGGTGTGGTATGGATTTTTAGGGGGAACCCACGCCATATTTTTAAAATTTTGGTGCGGAGTTGCCCTTAATATCCATACCAGACCTGAAGGGCCTGGTAATGGAATTTTGGGGGACCTCACACATTTTTTTCAATGGCTTTCAATGAATGTGAACTTTTATGTGAATTGTCGGGACCGACAATTCATTAATAGCCGGCACTAGTGCTAGTACTTTTAAATAACTTTTTTGCATTGATACATGTTCCCTGGGGCAGGACCCAGGACCCAAGCACTTTTTATGACAATAACTTGCATATTACCCTTTAAAATTAGCACTTTAGATTTCTCCCATAGACTTTTAAAGGGTGTTCCGCAGCTTTTCGAATTTGCCACGAACACCCCAAATTGTTTGCTGTTCAGGGAACAGCCAATGTTCGAGTCAAACTCATGTTCGACTCGAACAGATAGCCCATCCCTAATGTCAACCCTGGTAACGTCAACCATGGTTCACACAATTCCCTAAATTTATTTGCTAATCCCCTATTCTTATATACCTGCCCTTCCTTTAGTAATGCGTCACTCACCTGTATCTGCCATTCTTCATATGTTGGGCTACTAGAGGATATCCATTTCATTGCAACTCCCCAATTTTCTTGCTATAAATAATATCCTAGTAATGGGGAGTCAAATTATCAGAGTATATAGTTTTTTTTTCTAATTGTCCAAGCAAACATATTTTTGGATCTGTCTATATCTGTGTTTGATCCACCTGATTAATGGTTTCTACCACATTTTGCCAATATCTGAACAGTTTAGGGCATTTCAAAAGCATATACATTTAGTCAGCAGATACTCTTAAACATCATGGACATTGAGATATGTCCCGCCTCCCTCATTGGTATAATTTAGCCGGTGTCCTATAGGCTCTATATATTATATATAATTGGGTTAGGCATTGCTGTGGAGATAGCGATACAGATTGTACATATTCCAATATACCCTGTCATGTTTCATCTGTCATTTTTCCAAAATCTTTTTCCCAACCTTTCCTGGCTAAACAACTATTTGTTTCTCGTGAATGCTCAGTAAGGTGACCATAAAAAGTAGAGATCAAATCCATCTTAAAGTGGTTGTACAACCACTTTATACTATAGACAAGCCTATAATTAGGCTTACCTGTAGCTACACTGGATATGCATGGTTTAGGAGATATCCCTGTATTTGCATGTGCCATTGTCATCGGGACATGCGCACTTAACCACTATAGCAGAATGACGGCGGACGGTGGTTGCGTTATCCTGACTGGGCATCATATGACGCCCTTCAGAAAAACAGCCACCGCACTCCAGTGAGGGCGCTCGTGGTGGCGATCGGTGGTGCGGTGTGTCAGTCTGACACACCATTACACCAATCTCGGTAAAGACAGAGGCTCTTTACCACATGATCAGCCGTGTCCAATCAGGGCTCATCACAATGTAAACAGGAAGAGCCGGTGATCGGCTTTTCCTCACTCACGTCTGACAGATGCGAGTAGAGGAGAGCTGATCGGCAGCTCTCCTGACAGGGGGGTCTTCGCTTATTGTTTATCAGAGCAGCCCCCTCTCGGATGCCCACACTGGAACACAAAGGAAGCCGCCAGGACCACCAGGGAGGCACATAACATGGCTGGCCAGGTACATCCCCCATGGCCATCCACATGTGCAAATTAATGCCAAATCTGTGCCAATCAGTGCCCACATATGGGCACTGACTGGCACCATTATGTAAAAGAACAATTAAGTGATGCCCAGTAATGCCACCAATCAATGTCATCGGTGCCAACCGTCAGTGTCCATCAGTGGCACCTATCAGTGCCCATCCATGCCCACCTATCAGTGCCCATCAGTGCCACCCATAAGTACCCATCAGTGCAATCTATGAGTGCCCATCAGTGCCACCTACGAGTTCCCATCAGTGCCACCTATGAGTGCCCATCAGTGCTGCATACCAGTGCCACCTATCAGGGCCCATCAGTGCCATCTGTCAGTGCCCATCATCAGTGCCACCTCATTGGTGCCACATCATCGGTGCCCATGAGTGCCGCCTTATCAGTGCTTGTCAGTACAACCATATTAGTGCCCATCATTGAAGACGAAAACGTACTTATTTACAAAAAAATTTAACAGAAACAAAGAAAAACTTGTTTTTTCCCAAATTTCTTTATTTTTTGCTCAAAAAATAAAAAAATCGCAGGGGTGATCATATAACACCAAAAGAAAGCTCTATTTGTGGGAACAAAATGATAAAAAAATAGTTTGGGTACAGTGTAGCATGACCGCAATTGTCATTCAAATTGCGACAGCGCTGAAAGCTGAAAATTGGCTTGGTCAGGATCAGGAAGGTGTCTAAATGCCTGGTATTGAAGTGGTTAAGCAAACTGAAGCAACGGCACGATATTGCTCCATTTATCTGTATACATGCTCATGGGGATGCGTATAATAATTTAATCCACTTTACAAATCCTCTACCCAACCCAAATTTCTCCAGAACCTCCCATAAATATATCCGCTCAACGCAGTTGAATGCTTTCGCTGTGTGTCTAGCGATTGTATAGCTCTCTTCCCTACATTATCTGATGGTATCTGTAAATTTAAAAATAATCTTCTCAAATTCGTTGTTGTGGACCTTCCAGGTATAAAACCTGATTGGTTCAAATGCACCAACTATAACCTGTATAACCTTATTTAATCTACATGCCAAGACCCTTGCCACAATATTAACGTCACCATTTAACAGTGAAATTGAACGATAAGACTCTGGCAATAGATGATCCTTATCTGGTTTGGGTAATACTATTATACAAGCATTGTTCATAGTTTCCTGTAGCCTAAATGATGCATGTGCATGATTCAATAATTTCAACAGTTCTGGCAGCAAAATATCTCCATATCTTTTATACATTTCCGATAGCAACCCATCTAGACCAAGAGCTTTCCAATTAGGAGAGTCTGAAACTGCCCCAATTAATTCATCTAATGTTAGTGGTGCATCGAGATGTTCTCTCTACTCTCTGGAAATAGATGGTATTGTAAAAGGATACAAAAGGTCTCTGAGTTCATTCAGATGGTAGGCGGCCTTACATTGGTATAAATCCCTGTAAAAAGTAGTAAATGAAGATAATATATCCTCTTGACTATGGGAAATATTCCCATTTGATATACGTATATGTGAGATGTAAGTAGACTTAGCCTGGGATTTTACAATAACTGCTAACATTTTCCCATTTTTCTCTCCCTCTTCAAAATACTTACTCCTCACTACAGATTGTTCCCCTTCAGCTTTTTCCATAGCTGTTCTTTTATATAGAAATTGTACATCCTTCCTTATAGTTTTGTTCGCAGATGTAGGGTTCTGAACATATTGAAATTCTTTTTGTCGTACTTCTGCTGCCATTAAAGTTTCCCATTCTTTACTTGTCTTTTTAAATCTGCTTATAGCTTGTATCATTGACCCTCTTAAAAACACCTTCATAGTATCCCATACCAATTGTGGAGTCATTGATTTTGCATTATTAAAAAAAAAAATCAGTTAGTGATTGTCACATGGACCCCCCCCCCCCCCGGACCACCCGTAGCCATGAGGTACCCATATGCCAATAACTTTTGATATATGGGTTAATTTTTCTCATGGTCATCAGAACTGAAGAATGGTCCGAGATCCGCCTTGTCAGACACCGTATATCTGAAACCATTGGAAGGGCTAATTCCGCTCCCAGAGCCAAGTCAATCCTGGATAAAGTACCATAAGTAGAGGAGCAACAAGTATAAGGATATACTGCAGGATTGAGAAGGCGCCACATGTCACACAGACCTATCTCCTGCAAGTGTCTAGCAAAGGGGGTCCCGACTTTAGACCCGCCGTATAGCGATTCATACTCGCATCACAGACATTGTTAAAGTCCCCCATTATCATTATTGGGATGCCAGGGTGTTCAGCCAAAAATATACCAATCCTCTGCACTATCTCTGAATTATAAGATGGTGGTACATACACTGATCCTATTATGCATTCAGTAGAAAATATAGAGCAAACCTGTAGGACCCTGGGGATCTATCAATGTCTGTCTACAGGAAAAGTGTATCCTTGTTGATATTAACACTCTAACTCCCCTTGAAAAAGTGAAAAACACAGAATGATATTGAGTCGAGGACTCTGCATTTTGTAATAGAGAAACAGTATTCTTTGTAAGATGAGTTTCCTGCAGACAGACTATTGATGAATTATATTGTTCCATAATGGAGAAAAAAAATAGAGTTTTTTGATCCTTTAACCACTTCCCGACTGGCGCACCCCGATGTACGTCGGCAGAATGGCATGGACAGGCAAATGGGCATACAGGTACATCCCTTTAAATTTGCCGCCTTGCCATCGCGTGTGCTCCACTGGTGGCGTGCTCATATGTTGGTCGGGACCACCGTGAGTTTGATCGCGGGTCCTGCAGATTCGATCGCTGCGGGGATACCCGCAATCGTCTCACGGGGAGGAAGAACGGGGAGATGCTAAAGTAAACAAGCATCTCCCTGTTCTGCCTAGCAACAGTGACACTGATCTCTGCTCCCTGTGATTGGAGCAGAGATCAGTGACTTTTATGGTACCGTACAAAAGCTTGGGATATACAAACTTGATATAAAAAGTTTTACATTTTATGACAATAGCAATTACAGAGATTTAAAAAAGACTGAGACAAAACAAAACAATGGCTCTATATGGTAACAAATATGTGACTCCTAAAATATAATACCATCTGTGTATTGATTGCTCGACATGTTTCACGGATGGAGTTACTGCTTCTTCAAGGGCTTAATTGTACACATATATACATATAATATTATAGAGCAATTACCAATGTCAAACTGCAATTCAAAAGAAAAACAAAAAACACATTAGTCGACATATCATAAAATCATCAAAATATTGATTGAATATGAGATAAAGCTAGCGAAAATAGCGACAATAATCAATAAAGCTACAAAATGTGTTTTACGTAACATGACAGACAATACATGAATCTGAAACGACAGGCCTCTATGATGCACCCTAGATAGGTCGAATCTGCTATAGCTCACATTATATAAACAAAATTTACGCTAGGACATTGCTGTATCATACTGATACTTAACCTAATTAAGCTAAAAAGCCTTCTATGTGCAGCAGCTGTCCTCTTAAGTCGTTAGCATACCAAGACATTTTGGACAATTTTCCCCAGTGCACAATGTAAGGTCCATAAAGACATGGATGAGTGATAAAGACTTGTATAATTATTCAAAGGTCAATTTTAAATAGATGGCTAGATATAAAAAAAATATGTATTTTGATTATAATTATTTTATTTATTTTGTTATTTATTAAAGTATGCATTTTTTTTATTTAAATATTATTTATTATATTTAGCATTTTATTTTTGACTATTTTATTAATGATTTTCACCTACTTCTTTTTAACAACCTATTTGCTTTTGCTAAATTAATCAGGCAGTGTTTTGCCTTAGGGCTTCCCCATTTCAGGCATTGCTCTTGTATATTTTTTTTGTGCATTACAATAATAATAATACAAAGGCACCTCTGCTGACTAACAGAAGTTACTATAATACTACCATTACAAAGAAGAAATAGAAAATGCAATTATCATAACACAGGTTCCATGCATGTTGTCTTGACAACACCATCAACACTGATATCAGCAGGTGAATATGTGCTTTGTAGTGAAAATGTGGAATCCATTGGGTTTCCGCATTCGGTTTGAAAGCAGAACATTTAACATCTGCACTTCACATATACATATTTATGAATGCGGCAATTTGTCTTTCTATATAATGTCCAATGAATACTATGCATGGAAAATTACTATTTAACTTAAACTACATTTCAAGAACTATTGACACTAAATGCTCTTCAGTTCAATTTATATATATATATAAAACACTTTCAATTGTATATTTATATTTAACAAACCATAAGGAAGCAAATAAGAGAAGTTCATTGTGAGGGTTTAGATTCACGTGAAAGATATTCTACAGTAAAAAAAAAAAAACCCATGAAACTTTCAAGGCCCATTCACACCAGCGTGATCTGCCGTGGTGGGTTAATGCATGTAATGCAGGCCTTCATGTGTGTAGTGTTAAGGTAGCCATTCATTGTAAATGGGCGACCAACCCACCACAGTGATTGATGATAAAAAAATGTGCATGACCCTGTTTTTTTTATTTTACCAGCCCATGGTTGGGTATGCAAAGTGAAAATAACTACAATTTATTGAATGAAGATTCTCAACTCCTTTGGCAATTTAGTACCTATGTACATTTGAATTGAGTGTAGACACGGACATTGGTGCAATGGTGAGTGAATTGAACATGTGTGGTAGAGTTGGTGAGAACAGGAGGCGGGGGGGAGGGAGTGGGTGATGGGGGTCCGGTGCAGTGCTGATAGTGCAGATTGTTCTGTAGGTGTGGTGCAGAGGGAAGGGATAGAGGGCAGGCTTCACTAAAGAGAGCAAAGCCTGTGAAAGTGGGTGAATTAATGGTGTGCTGGCGCAGTGGTTGGGAGGGGGAACTTTACAGACATGGAGGTGAGTGGTTCCTCTGTTCCATCCTATGCATTCAGGTGAAAAAACACTTGGCAGTCCCCCCATTTTTACTTACCTGAGCCCCTTCATCTCCTCGGTGCAGACAAGCTCTCCCTCTCTCCATGGGGTCCCAGCTCTTGATTGGATAGATTGATAGCAGCATAGCCATTGGCTCCCACTGCTCTCAATCAAATCCAGTGACTCAGGGGCAGGGCCAAGTTTGGCATCCGTGTCTGTGGACGCAAATTCTGGACTGAGGAGTGCGCCCGCAAGGTAACCCCCTTGGGAGAGCTCTTCTCCTAGGGGGTTATCTGATGTGGGGAGGAGCCGCGAGAGACACCAGGGGACCCCAGAAGAGGATGTTCGGGGCCACTCTGTGGTAAGTATGATATATTTGTTATTTAAAAAAAAGAAAAAATTATCCTTTACAATCACTTTAAGACATAAATGGTGTGCACATGCTCTCCATATCTTGGTATAAAACTCACCTCATACATCTCGTCACTACACTGGGTAAACTATATTCCTCTTTATTCTTCTTTGGAGGCTAAAGGAGTTGTAAAGGCAGAAGTTTTTTTTTTAATCTTAAAGCAGACGTTCAGTAATTTTTTAATCTTTCCAGCAATTAAATCTTTTGCCGTTGTTGTTTTAACTTTGAATAGTAAAACTTTTTTTTTCTGCCAGTAAATACCTTATACAGCCCACTTCCTGTTTCTTGTCTGGTAAAAGGCCTAGGCTTATGACATTATGCACATCTCTCTCTCTCTCACTCTCTGGAGAGTTTGCCAATAGGGGGGTGAGTCATAAGAGGGCCAATGAGATCTGCAGGGCTGCAGAGCTGGAGGTGTGCCTCTGTGTAAATCTAGGAAGTGAACAGGTAGCAGCTTCAGCTGCCCACAGTTAAAATGGTTGCAGTCAGACTCAGTGGAGGGGGATTTCTGCAGCATATTTGGCATGTACAGAATCACAGTATATATAAAATAATATGCAAAGTGGTTGGAGGGAAGCTTCAGAGTGGCAAAGATGTTTTATTAAAAATTATGTGATCAGACTGCAGTTCCTCTTTAATGCATTCTAGACATTAAGATAAAAATCCTTCTGTGTGTAGCAGCATCTCCAGCACCCCCTAATACTTACCTGAGCCCCATCTCTGTCCAGTGATGTCCGCGACTCCCTCGCCCATCCTGGACTCTCCTTCCTGATTGGCTGAGACACAGCAGTGGCACCATTGACTCCCACAGCTGTCAATCAAAGTCAGTTAGCCAATCAGGAGAGAGATGGGGTGGGTCTGAAAGGCATGTCTGAATGGAGACACAGAGCTGCAGCTCGGCTTGTGTGGCCCCATAGCAATCTGCATGCTGTGGGGGCACTCGACAGGAGGGAGGGGCCAGGAGCAGCGAAGAGGGACCTGAGAAGAGGAGGATCTGAGCTGCCCTGTGCAAAACCACTGCACAAAGCAGGTAAGTATAACATGCTTGTTTTTTTTTGTTTTTTTAAGCAAGACTTTACAATCACTTTAAAGTAGAACTATAGGCACAACTTTTTTTAATCATATTGGATAGAGCAAGGGAGGGTTATAACCCTGTCAAATTTTTTTTTTTTTGCCATCTTTGTCCTATAGTGGAGATTTCTATTCACTTCCTATCCCATAGCTAAACATGAAGTGGGTGGAAATCCCTAAAAATTAATGGAATTCCTTGGGGACCCCCAGGTTACTAGAATTTGTGTTTCTGTTGTAATATTTCCCCTCTACTACTTTTCTGGGGACAACCTAAAATTTAGGATTTTCCTTTACTTTCAGTGGGTACTGCTGTCAGAATACAATGCCCCAATGGAGGGGATTGCTCCATCCACCTTGTTTGTGAGGATGGAGGAATCTGTTAGCTTTGCTTTCATTCAGCCCGCTTATTGAATGAAAAAATAAGAAAAAACTAGTTGGCATTGGCCAACTTTAATTCTATTTAATCCCCCTTCCCCATGCTTATCAAACCCACCTGTGTACATTTTAGATCAGCAAGCAATGCCGTCCAGGAGCCTACACTATATTAGGTGGCACTCAGTTAGCAAAGCCTCCCTGCAGGCTTGAAAGTAGACAGCTTTTTGCATTCAGGCCTATGAAGAACTCAATCCCCCTGAAACCCTGCACCCTGACATTGCAAATCACTTCCACTTAGTCCTGCTAACATTGCACCATTGCTCTGAACATCCCTGTCTTCTAGCGCCCCAGACACTGCATCTCAACACCCCTGAAACTGCACCCCAACACCCCAGACACTGAACCCTTATGACAGCTATCACCCCCTCCACCATCCAGCAACTCTACTACTGCATGCTTCACCACAACTCCCCCTGTCCCTGCTTCCTTTTGCAGGGACATATAGAAAGGAGGGGCCTGGCGTTTCTGAGATCTCTTCCCAGTCATTTTTAGTTCCCCTTATTCCTCCTCTCTCTGGTGACCTTATTTCCTCCCCAGTGCAACGTGTAGACTCTGATCCTCTCCAAGAGACTCCAAAGATTTGCTTTAATTGCCAGGTGACCTGAGAGAGGACCCTCAAAACTGGATGTCCTCAAAGTGTCCTGGACTCCTGGGTGAAGCGACACCTGTTGGCAACTGCGCTCTATGGTCAGGCAAGCAGTTGTCTGGCCATGTGCGGACCGGTTGTGTGTGTACGCCTGAATACTAAGAGAAAAAAGGAAGCCAAACAGGGAGACATTATTATTAACCCACTCACCAACTCCATTTATACAGAACCCTTCCAATGCAGCAGCCATCATGTAGAAGTCCAACATCAAAATCTATTTATTTATTTTACCTGCAAAGTAAGTATTTATTTGAAATACAATTCCACTATCTACAGTTGTGCTCAGAAGTTTATATACCCTGGCAGAATTTATGATTTCTTGGCCATTTTTCAGAGAATATAAATAACACAAAAACTTTTCTTTCACTCATGGTAAGGCCGCGTACACACGCGGGGACTGTTTGCCCAACTTTGTCCGTCAAACAGTTTCAGCAAACAGTCCGCTCAAAATTAGCATGGACGGACATGGCCACACACGACGAACGAACAGTTTGCTGAAACCGTGCGCGATGACGTGAACGGCGCGTACGATGGGACGAAAAATACGACGTCCTATACACTGCATTATAACTTTCGGCGTGTAAATCCTTTCTGAGCATGCGCGGAACTTAGTTTGACGAACAAGCCTACACACGAGGGGACTGTTCGCTGAAACAAAGTTTCAGCGGACAGTTTTTCGGAATTTCCGAAAAACCTTGTTCAGCGGACTGTTCGCTGAGACTGTCCGCTGAAAGCCCACACACGAGCGGACTGTCCGCCGAAACACTGTTCAGCGGACAAAGTTGGGCGAACAGTCCCCGCGTGTGTACGCGGCCTTAGTGTTTGGCTGAGGTCATTTATTATCAATCAACTGTGTTTACTCTTTTTAAATCATAATCAGAACAGAAACTACCCAAATGACCTTGATCAAAAGTTTTATTTTTTCCCCAAAGGTGAACTTAGCCTTTATTAGCACACATCAGCACTGCAACAAAACTAACTGGCTTGTTGTGCTGCTTCTCCCTTACACATTCTAAGCTCTGCTGTAGAGAGGATTGCAAAAATCTGAGGTCAAGTCAAATTTAAGTATGTAACAAGTAGTATGAATGGACTTTATCAGCCTGCAGTTCAGTTTTTCAGTTTTAAGTCTCAAAAGTCTCATCTTTATTATGCTTATAGGGATTCCTAACCACAGTTTTACTGTGGCAGGTTGGCTTCGCTGCGCAAAATCACTTTATTGTACATGATCTTGTGAGGTCTGTATAGCAGGCCCGCCGCGAGCACCGTGAATCAGACCGTGGGTCCCGCAGACTCGATGTCCGTGGGTATACCCGCAATCGCTTCACGGAGAGGAAGAATGGGGAAATGCTAATGTAAACAAGCATTTCCCCGTTCTGCCTAGTGACACTGTCACTGATCACCACTCCCTGTGATCGGGAGCAGTGACCAGTGATGTGTCACATGTAGCCCCTCCCCCCCACCAGGGCTACAATGGCAAGTGAAACTCTGCATCTGGTGGCAGGCTACAGTGCAAGGGACACTCTGCATCTGGTGGCAGGCTACAGTGCAAGGGACACTCTGCATCTGGTGGCAGGCTACAGTGCAAGTGACACGCTGCATCTGGTGGTAGGCTACCATGGCAAGTGACATGCTGTATCTGGTTGCAGACTATAGTGACAAGTGACATGCTGCATTTGGTGGCAGGCTACAGTGCAAGGGACACACTGCATCTGGTGGCAGGCTACAGTGACAAGTAACACTCTGCATCTGGTGGCAGGCTACAGTGCAAGGGACACTCTGCATCTGGTGGCAGGCTACAATACAAGGGACACTCTGCATCTGGTGGCAGGCTACAATGCAAGGGACACTCTGCATTTGGTGGCAGGCTACAGTGCAAGGGACACTCTGCATCTGGTGGCAGGCTACAATGACAAGTGACAATCTGCATCTGGTAGCAGGCTACAGTGGCAAGTGACACTCTGCATCTGGTGGCAGGCTACAGTGCAAGGGACACTCTGCATCTGGTGGCAGGTTACAATGGCAAGTGACACTCTGCATCTGGTGGCAGGCTACAGTGCAAGTGACACTCTGCATCTGGTGGCAGGCTACAGTTTACCATGTGATAAGCCGTGTCCAATCACGGCTGATCACAGTGTAAATAGGTGATCGGCTTTTCCTCACTCGCGTCTGTCTGACGCGAGTAGAGAAGAGCCGATCGGCTGCTCCTCTGATAGGGGGGGTCTGTGCTGATCGATTATTAGCGCAGCCCCCCCAAGGATGCCCACACTGGACCACCAGGGACGCCACCAGACCACCAGGGATGCCCAGGACAAGGTATGCCACCCTAGACCACCAGGGATGCCAGTCAGTGCCACAATGGATGCCAATCAGTGCCCATAATGGATGCCAATCAGTGCCCACAATGGGCATCACTGATTGGCATGCATTATTGTTTGGCACTGATTGGCATCCATTAGTACAGTATAATATATACAATGCCGCCTATCAGTGCCCATCCGTGCCACCTATCAGTGCCCATCCATGCCACCTATCAGTGCCCATCTGTGCCACCTATCAGTGCCCATCCATACCCATCTGTGCCGCCTATCCATGCCCATCTGTGCCGCATATCCATGCCCATCCGTGCCACACATCCGTGCAAATCCGTGCCACCTAGCAATGCCCATCCGTGTTGCCCATCAGTGCCACCCATCAGTGCCACCCATTAGTGCCACCTATCAGTGCCGCCTATCAGTGCCACAGATCAGTGTCCATCAATGCCACCTCATCAGTGCCACTTCATTGGTGCCACCCCATCAGTGCCCATCAGTGAAGGAGAAAACATACTTATTTACAAAGTTTTGAAACTGAAGCAAAAAAAAATGTTTTTTCAAAATTTTCAGTATTTTTTTATTTGTTTAGCAAAAAATAAAAACCGTAGAGGTGATCAAATACCACCAAAAGAAAGCTCTATTTGTGGAAAAAAAAAAAAGAAAAAATGTCATTTGGGTACAGCGTAGCGTGACCGCGCAATTGTCATTCAAATTGCGACAGCGCTGAAAGCTCAAAATTGGTCTGAGCAGGAAGGTGTTTAAGTGCCCTGTATTGAAGTGGTTAAGGTACCGACATCACGTGCTTCGGGTTTCTGGAGAATATTTCCTGTCTGTTCGGTTCTGGTGGTCCTCCTGAACCAGCCTCATGGCCCTCCTGGCCTGGGGTGCGGAAACATGCATTCCGAGTCTTGGGGCTGGCTGGCCCGAGGCAACGCAACTGGATAGGCCCGAGTGAATTTTGGGGCCTATTGATCCAAAGGTGATCCGGTGCTGTCTCATCTAAGGGAGAGGCCCAGCAACTGGAAGAACCCCAGGGGAGGACTCTTCAGGAGAAGGCCGTGCGCAATGCTGGCTTCTCTGAAGGAGCCTGGAGGCTTCATTGAATGGTGCAACCTGGATCTACACTCATACGGTATCGCCGGTTCAGCTGAGAGATACTGGTACCGTATGATAGCTCTTTAAATTTATCTACGTCCCTCAGTAATGCTCAAGTGTACATCACAAGTCTGTGGAAGAGACTTTGTCAAACATCCTATGCTCAAGTGTATATCACAAGTCTGGGGCAGAGACTTTACCGAGCACCTTACTAGGCCTAGTGAGAGAAGGTCTATCCAGGGGTTGTAAAATCCAGCTGTGAAAGGGTCTTTATTCTCTGTATGAGACTTTTCATTTTTTGCAGTCTAAAGTACCTGACCTTACTCCTAACCCTCTACCCTTCATTGAAAGACTCTGTTTCTGTTTCAAATAAATAACCCAAAAGAAGATTCAGTGTCAGTTTCCACATTTCTTAGGGGCCATCTACCATGGGAATCCTTAGACGGAGAGGCAGACAAGAAGGTAACGGTAAGCCCAATAAAACCAGCAGCTCCTTTGGGGGTTAGTGCTACATGTATACATATAAAAAAAATTATAAATACTTTTCCTTTTTATAAGTGATCACATTCCCTCGGGGGGGGGGGGGGGGGGTCATGTCAGCACAAGTCCCTGAAGATCCTTGGAGGAGAGCAGGATGAATTTCCAGCACAGCCAGAACACTGACTACACAGTACTCTCATGACTAGTGTGGTCACTTTTTAATAGAAAAGCAGACGGACAGGCAATAACACAAAGGAAGCAATTCAAAGACAACAGGACACTTTGTCATACAAGTACATGGTACAACAGGCACATATGAGCAATATGAAATGTTGGTTTGATATTTTTTTTAAGTAACAGGCTAAGCATCAAAGAGAATCCGGCACTGGAAGAAGGGGGAGGGGGGACTGCTGCAGGAATAACATACCATCACTTGCATCAACCTTCCAAACCTTCCTATTATGGATGAAAAGCAAGCCATTCCGTCAGGCAAAGCTTCTTCACTTCTTGACATACTGAAAGTGTCTGCATCTTCCAGCGTCCTGTATGCTCCTATCTTCCAGTGGGGCTGCTCATCAAAGTGATGAGACAATAAGAAACATGTCATAGTGGGGCTGGGCAGTAATCTCCAATGTTACCTTAATGTGCCAGAACTTTGCCTGTGAAACCCAGCACTTGGACATGAGAGGAAGGGAAATTGCTACAGGAATGCACAGGAACCTCACACTTTGTTCCTAGATTGCCCTCTTAACCCTGTTGACAGAATCTTTTCAAATGTATTGCTAATAAGGGCTGCCAAGTTTTAAAGTGATCTCATATTGGGTGGTTTGTAACAAAAACTGCTAGCAAATGACCATGTATATGTAAAAACATGTTAGAAACCTCCCTGGAAGAACTAAACTTGAAGGGTCCCTAATGCAAAGACACTAAACTAAGTTTTTAAAGAGGAAGTAAACCCTGATGAGTTTTACTTTCTCTTTATTTCCTTGCAAAGGTAAAGCATAATGGGCTACTATGCATCGCATATTAGCCCATTATGTGTCACTTACCTGAAACCGAAGCCTGCGATGTCACCACTGTCCCCTCTAGCATCTTCACCCCTCTTCCTTCCGGGGGCTGTGAACTCCAGCTCTGTGATTGGCCAGAGTTGCGTGACATCATGCGCATGGGAGCCGCCAGTCGTGGCATGACCCCTTTAGAAATGGCATGATCTGCCCTTTCTAAAGTGCGTATGCACCGTAGACATTGGCGCGTGCACCCTAGATATCGGTGCATGGCTTTATTGTAAATATCTCCTAAACCATGGAGGTTTTGGAAATATTTCCAGCACCTAGAGGTAAGCCTTAAAGCGGGATTGCACTGCGGAAAAAAATATTAAAAGCCAGCAGCTACAAATACTGCAGCTGCTGACTTTTAATAAATGGACACTCACCTGTCCCGGGGTCCAGCGATGCCGGCAACCAAGGCCGTTCGATCGCTCGGCTCTCGGTTGCTGCCGCCACCATTCTAGGTGAGGGAATCAGGAAGTGAAGCGAAGCGGCTTCACTTCCCGGTTCCCTACTGCTCATGCACAAGTCGCGCAGAGCAATAGGAATTGTCCGAGCTGTCTCTGGGACCCGTGTGTGTCCCAGCAGACAGCGCGCAGGGACAGGAAGAGGCATAGACTCCCGTGGGAGTCTATGCCCGGAAGTGGGTGTAAATACCTGTCTTTGACAGGTATCTGCACCCCCCTCCCCCTGAAAGGTGCCAATTGTGACACCGGAGGGGGGGGAGGGTTCCGATCAGCGGAAGTTCGACTTTAGGGTGGAACCCCGCTTTAATATAGGCTTACCTGTAGGTAAAAGTGGTTGTACAGGGGGTACAACCATTTAAAAAAAAAAAAAAAAGGTAAAGCATTTAGTTAATATACTTACCTTACCCCCAGGTTTTGCCTGCAGTTCCTAGGGAAGAATATCACCATCCTTCCAATTAGATTGTGGGGTCTCCTGAGTAGCTTAAATGTCCTTAGAAGATGATCCTACACTATACAAGGTTTAGCCAAAACAAGTCTGTCCTACCAACTCCACCTATTACCTCCCACATGCTCCCAAACATCAGAAACCAACAGAGTTGATTAGGCTACTTATGATATTATAAAGAAAACATTATCAATCCCCAAACACTAATTTAGAATTAAAAGTCAGTGAAATAGCTTAAGATTCAGAAAAAAAGTTTTCAGACTTGTCAAATAACGGCAGAACAAAAAGTGAACAGTAAGCAGTTAGCTGAAGTGTGAAAATGTTTAAAAATGCTGAATATATAATTTTCCAAACTGTGCATAGTTGCAGGAGGTGTTAAACAATAATTCAGTCTGATCTGCCACTGGCAGTAAATACCTATCTGTTTTATACTTGGCTTGTTCTTTTAGTGGGAAAAGCATTTTTGGCAAATATGTGTACTTGCATTTTTTTAATTTACTTAGCAATAGCAACAGTTCTGCTATTCAGCAACTGTCAGTTTGCTTTGCTAAACACAGCACAAAGCTTTTCTGCATTACAGCAGACATTGTTTGGGATCTACAGACATTTACCACAAGCTATGTAGATCATTATTGGCTCTCTATTAAATAATAATGACATGATTTGGCCATTTCTGACATAAGAGAGTCTTAACAAACACTTGCTCAACTCACATTGGGTCCTGCTGTCATCCTCAGCTCACTTCATATTGGGTCCATTTGCTCCAGCAGCTCACTCAATGATTGGCAGATACAGTATATTATATGGCCAGAAAGTTTGTGAACACTTGACCATCATACCTATATAAGATTATTAAACACTCCATTCAAAAACCATGAATAATATTATTATTGAAAAAATGCGGACTGGCTAGTTTAGACCCCGTCTACAGAGGAACCAGACTTTATAGGCTCAATATGGGTGACTACACAAAATACATATAAAAAACACAGTATGTTTATTAGTACATATTAATATAGAGATTAAAACAAGAACGGAAGACTTCCAAAGGATCCACGCATAAATATAAAAAAGGGCCCTACTGTTGATACTGGCGTGTTTCTGGGGCGTGTACAGAAGTCGATGTGCCAGAGCTGCTATGAAGCTGACAGTGTGCAGAGCCAATCACAGGCACTGTGACTATTCCAGATCGCTGCATCTGCGGACTGCAGATGCAGAGATCAGGGAAATGTCCCAGTGCCTGTAATTGGCAGTTGCACTGCATGCTGTCAGCTTTCTTGCGGGCTCGGGCACATTGACTTCTGAACATGCCACAGCCACACGCCCCGGCTCATCCTAACAATGAGCGTGGCCCTTGGGGATTTGTCAGGCTAAAGAAGATAGATATATTCACAGCAAAAAAAAACATAATACGCTCTAGCTTGGGAGCCACAGATGGATATACTTGGGGGGCCACAGATGGATATATATGTAAATTTCAAGTGGGGGCCACATCAATTTGGAACGCGGTTCCTTTCAGTCAGTGAGAGACACTGGTGGATTAGGCTGGGAAGGAAAGATTATTTAAAATCATTTAAAAAAGATAACAGAAAACACCCAAGCTCACCCTTACATTGAGAGGCGCTGGTGGATTTGGCTGGCTAAAGAAAAGATAATTCTTTAAAAAAAATAACAAACACAAGCTCATCTTTACCCGGAGAGGTGCTTAGGGGAGGCTAAAGAAGATTATATATATATACTTTGCATAAAATATTTAATTTGCATTTAATTTTAATGGTTCAAAAAAAGTCAGGCAAAATGATCGGCCCTCACGCATATATTCACTTCATGAAATCTGGCCCTCTTTGAAAAAAGTTTGGACACCCCTGATATAAACCAACACAGAGTTGAAAACAATGTAACAAGAGAGATAACCCAAGGCTGCAGAATTCCTCAATTTGTTTTTAATCCGGATGCAATAATTTGTAGCAAATCTTCATGCAATGTGCAGGGTCAGTGTATGTCTATTTAACTTTTTGAATTTAGTCATGGCGAATCATTCAATCATTGTTGTTATTATTCCAATGTTATGATTATGTATTTTTACACCCATGTTTTTTCATTTATAGACGTATAACCACTTACCCCTGAAGAAGAGAACTATTACAATAGATTTGAAACGCGTTGGGTTATCTCTCTTGTTACATTGTTTTTAATTGAGTGTAGGTTTATATGCAGACTGAAAGTGCAGGTCATGCACTCTCAGCCAATGGCAGAATGGAGTGTTCTGGCAGGGGGCCGTCCCTCTGTCAGAACACAATAGCTCAACGAAGAAGACATTAGTACATCCGACATTAGTACATCCGACATTAGTACAGCGGCTCCGACAGGAGCTGACGGTTTTTTTTTCGTTCAACCCGCTGGTTTGTATGAAAATAACTTGTAGTTTGTACCTGGCTTTAACAGGATGAAACATTTGTTTAGTCTCCTCTTTCCTATTGATTAGACTGCAACATTTTACATTTGTAGCAAGTCACAAATTGAAAGGCTGCTACACGAGGCTGTGAACATTTGTGAACAGAACATTTTGGAATATGGCCAAGAAATGCACAGGTATAAGAATTGACATTGCCATTTCATTGCTGTTCTCTAAAGCAACATTTATGTACAAGAATTAGATGCTGACCCTAGGGATGATGCTTGACTAAAGATGGTATTTTTCTTCTAGAAACAAAAATAGATAAGTGGGCGGTCAGGGGGAGTACAGTAATTTGGGTTAAATGCCTGTAAAGCCTCCCAACTGGCAACCTACAAATTAACATGGCGGCCACCCAGCCACAGTTGTGATGCTTCATGTTGTGGCAAATTTAACTCAGGAAGCCACGTTTGGAAGGTGGTGCCGCTTGCCAAACATACCTGTCAAAGTCAATGGGACCATGTCACAACTTTGTGTCAAACACTTGTGTCAAACACTGCTGACCGTTTAACCAAAGCCTGATTATTACACTTATACTGTATATTAGAATTCACTTAACATGAAAAATATACAGTATCTGATTGTACTTCCACTTTAAGTAAAACGGGGCGGAACAGTATTTCAGAATTAAACAGTAGAATGTCTAGTCTCTTCCCTGATTTTACCCTTATTGTCATTTGCTACAAAGTGACAGATTCATTTAGAATTATACAATTGAAGTGTTGTTTCCTCAGTACCGATAAATGGACTTTTACATCACCTCCTAAAAACCTTTGTTAGCCTTACTGTGTTATGAAAATTTGAAATAATAGCCATTTGTGTGGAAATGCACTTTGTTGGGACCTTAATGAAAGAAAATTATACTTAATAATTCAGCATAGTAAAAACTCATTATCATCCCTTGGATAATGGACATCCTGTTGTTAAAATGTTTTTTTGCCACCAAATACATAATGCAGATATATGCTATTGTAGCCCTCTTTGGGGGGGGTTATGAGAAATGGCCCTCCCCAAACTGGATATTGCAATAAACATGTAGGTAAATAAGAGAAACTTTGCTAAGTCAAAGCCCTTGTACACACGGTCGGAGATTCCGACGGATTGTTTCCTATCGGATATTCTGACTGTGTGTGGTCTGCATCGGACTGTTTCTGTCGCAATATCCGACGGACCAAGTTTTCCAACTTGCCGGTAAAATTTTCAGACAAAATGCTTCTATCGGACATACTCCGATCATGTGTAGCCTACTCCGACGGACAAAGTGCCACGCATGCTCAGATCAAATTCCTAGACTAAAGCTATTGGCTACTAGCCTGAACGTAGTCCCGTCGTAATTAAATAACGTCATCACGTTATGTACAATCGGATTTTCCGACAACTTAGTCCGACCGTGTGTATGCAACATCACTTCCGGACCTCTTCCGGAATTAATCCGTCGGAATTACTCAGACGGATTTGGTTGTCGGAATCTCCGACCGTGTGCACAAGGGCAAACAGTAGGATTGATAAAAAGGTTGGCAGCACCTCCACCCATGACAGGGCATCTGTGAAAAGAGGGGCTTCCCTTACTAGAAAATGAACCAGTAATCTAATCAAAGTATTTGGAAGCAGAAGAACTACTGCAACCAGCTTAGAAAATTAAACATAAGTATAGAAATATTACAAGCTTTATATAAGAAAAATTGAAAGTAGAACTATAGGAAAACCTTTTTTTTTCATTTTGGATAGACTAGGGGAGGGTTCTAACCCTGTCAGTTTTTTTTCCCCATCTGTGTCCCATTCCCATTGTCCAGATTTTCCATCACTTCCCTCTCCTATAGCCAAAAAGGAAGTGGGAGGAAATCCCTGAAAATTAAGGAAATTCTTTGGGGCCCCCCAGGTCACCAGAACTAGTGTCCCCATTGGAAGATTTCCCCTTTATTACATTTCTGGGAACAACTCAAAATGTGGGATATTCTCTAATGCCGTGTACACACGAGCGGACTTTTCGAAGGACTAGGTCGGACGATATTTCTGACTGACTTTCGGCGGAGTTGCGACAGACTTTCAGAATGAACGGACTTGGCCACACACAATCACACCAAAGTCCGCCAGATTTGAATGTGATGATGTACAACCGGACTAGAATAAGGAAGTTCATAGAATGTGATGATGTACAACCGGACTAGAATAAGGAAGTTCATAGCCAGTAGCCAATAGCTGTCCTTGGTTTTTGTCTGTCAGACTAGCATACACACGAACGGATTTCTCGGTCTGGCGGAGTTCCGGTGGGAAAATTTAAAACATGTTCCAATGGACTCGTTCTGTTGGATCTTTGCTGTCAAAAAGTCCAGTCGTGTGTATGTGGCATTACTTTCACTTTAAATGATAATAGTAACAGGACAAATAGAGAGGGCTAACAGGACAAATAGAGAGGGTGAATCTCGCCAAATCTGTTGTGGCCAAGTACAATAAATCCATGTTGAGCAGTCTGTGTGTTTATTGTATTTCAATTAAGGAGGGCGGGGTGGGGGGGGCATAATTGATTAATCCATCACTCAAGGGAAATATCAGTGCCACCCTACCTACCTACCTCATATCCAGTGTGTTATGTAGTTCAAAACACAGATCAACTTCCATATAAGCTTACTTGTTGGCATCAATGATCCAGAACAGCCATTCTCAGCCAGGGTTCCATGGAGGCCTAAGGTTTCTCCAGGGATTTCTAGTGGTTCCTTGAGCTGTTACCGATTGAAATTTCATTTTATAATGTCTGCATGATTCTAGGTCTAAAGCCCCTTGGCAACCACATCGGCACCAATGTAAGTGGGTATTCTCCACACTCTTCCCATTCTTTCTAATTAATTCATTTTAACAGGGGTTCTCTGAGACCTGAAATCATTTTAAGGGTTCCTCTTGGATAAAAAAAGGTTATGAATAATAATAATGCATAGCTTCCAACTGTCCCTGATTTCTAGGGACTGTCCCTGATTTAGAACAAAGTCCCTCTGTCCCTCTTTCCTCCTCATTTGCCCCTCATTTTGGTCTGATTTATATAGTTGTATATCAAATGCACTCTTTTTTTTTTCAAAAAGTGTTTCCCCAATGCTAAACATTTCCTCCAATTTCTAAATTGCTGCATTTGTAAATTCCAAAAGCCAGTATAAAGGAATAGTAGTGGTAAAAAAAAGAACTTGTCAGTTTCACTAATCCTTTTTTTATGTATAATTCTCCTTTAAGGGGGCATGGCAGGGGCAGTGTCCAATGCCTGCATACTTTTGCTAACAGGTGTCCCTCCTTCCCATCCCAGAAAGTTGGGAGGTATGATAATGTATAGGAGCAAAGTCAATAAAATGCAAAAATACAGTAAAATCACAGTGCCCGCTTTTGCCTGTGTTCTAAACCTACAGTAATTCAGTGCCTTTTCTATTATTGTCCTTATTATTATTGCTGTCTTTGTTATTAAAATAATCTGCAATATACTTTAATCTAAGAATGTTTTATCAGGGTATGGGGATTTGAAGAGGAAGTATTCCATACCATAAATTGTTTCACAGTAGCAAAACGCGTACATAGCAAGTACCGTACTTTGTTGTGTTTTGCTTGGCAAGAAGGAACGGTGTTTTCACTCTTCAGTTGTGACGGTGTTTAGAATTCTGTTTTGTTCCTCACTTCTCACAGTGCAAAGGAGCGCAGTACTGACAATCTAATTATAGCAACATGTCAGAGGTGTACAGAATACATTTAAGAGGGAGTTTGACACTGTAGTCATTTCTTCATTTCCATATGTGTCACTCTGTCGGAACTAAAATAACAATGATGGAAGCAAAGATGCAATAAACTCCTATGCTAATAGGAGGGAGATTTGCCATTTCATGAGTTTTTAGATATGTGGTGGATAGTTATAGGTTAAAGTTTAACAATTATATTACATAGCACAGGAGAATTATAAGACTTAAAAGCAAAACATGAACAAATATCCCTATTTAAATGCAGCTAGCCCAGCAAGGAACAATGTTTTGAGATAGGCTGTCACTATGATGGCTGCCAACTGTCATTAAACTGTACATAACACCAGAAGGTATAAATCCATAGCTCACAAGGCTTCCCATATTTTTGCTGGCAGCGGAGAAAATGTTTTAAGTCTGCTGCATAATATGGCTGGTTCAGCTCATAAAGAAAGCTGTGACTTCATATCTTTGCTTTCCAGAACCAAGATCTTGGCACTGTTGGATCTTGGCTAAGGACTGGTAGCTTGCTATGCTGATGCTTCAGGTGTCTGACAAGTGTCCTGTATGAGTTAATGAAGCGTTAGGCATTAAGTAAGAGAACAAGTTACAAGTGTATGGCATAGGTGGTCAAATTTAAGGATTAGTTTATGTATATTTAAAGCTGCCGCTTGAGCACATTTCAGATAGGGTTTGGCAGTGATGGCGAACCTTGGCACCCCAGATGTTTTGGAACTACATTTCCCATGATTCTCATGGACTCTGCAGTGTAATTGAGCATCATGGAAAATTTAGTTCCAAAACATCTGGGGTGATAAGGTTCGCCATCACTGGAGTAGGGCATGGTTGATACCATGTCAATTTGTATTTTTTAGCTATTTGATAAAGATGCCAGCACTTAATCAATGCACCTCACAATTTAATAAGGTCAAATTGCAGAAGCCATATACAAAAAGCAGGGTCAATAACAAATTATATTGATGTTTCGGGACCACAAAGGATCCCTTTCTCAAAGTGATGAAGACAGACAGCTGCCTGTCTTTGTCACCTTGAGAAAGGGTCCTTTGTGACCCCAAAATGTCAGCGGTATTTATTATTGACTGTGCGTCTGTCTGTACGTGTTCATCTGATCTGCTCTGCAGACGGATAGAAAAATAGGATTTTCCTCCATCTGCAGAATCGGACCATAGCGGAGACGGATGATATCGGGTGTTAGAAGATGTTCATCCACTGACACCCGCTATCCCTTAGGGAAATGGATGGATGAAATACAGACATACGGTGCGCACGTGTGAAAGGGGCCTTACCAGATTGAGTTGACCGCATAATTACAAGTGGTCAAAACACCCAAATAGTATGGCTCACAGAAAATCCAATCCGTTAGCCAATAGACTTGGCTTTAAGCCCCTCAAAAGTGGGATGATCACATGGTGTAGAGCAGCGGTTTTCCAATGGCTATATCTCGCTAATGTACTGGGGAGACCTCTCCCGTCTGTTATCTGCTGTCTCTCCTCTTTGGACTGATGTCTCCTGGTGGAGTCTCCTCTACTTTCTCCCTTTTCCCCAACTTTTTTTTTAAATCAAAAAGGTGTTTATTGAAGTTACAGGTATACAGCAATTTCCAGTGCACAGTTACATCCGCTCGATACATAATTTTCAATGTACAGACAGGCAATACATCAGCCCATGACTTCCTTCCTCCGCTCCATAATCGCACAAAGTTCCCCAGCAGATATAACACTTCCGGGCTAAGCATCCCTTGCCCGTCCTTTGCCACACATCTTACAATAATCTGGACAATATTAATTAGTTTGGACTTAGCCCAGGTGTATCCAGCCAACGTGACCACAGGCGCTCAAACCTTCCCGGGCATCCCCTGTGCTGATAGATGTATTTCTCCATGATAAGGGTCCTGCCCATATGGGTTATCCAGGTCGCTACTGCTGCTTTTCCCCAACTTTAATCAACAGGTGGCATGGAGCATGACCAAAAGACACCATGGGGTTGATTTACTAAAACAGAAGAGTGCAAAATCTGGTACAGCTGTGCATTGTAGCCAATCAGCTTGTAACTTCAGCTTGTTCAATTAAGCTTTGACAATAAAACCTGGAAGCTGTTTGGTTTATATGCAAAGCTTTACCAGATGTTTCACTATGCAGTTTTAGTAAATCATCCCCCATGTCACCATGGGTTATGCACTTCAGACTAAAAAACATATGGGTCAGTAACTGGATGCATTTATAACATGCTTTTTTTTTTTTTTTTACCAAGCACAGACAACTAATTTTTTTTAAATTGTCTGCACCCAATTGTTGAGATTTATTGTATGTACTATTATCCCAAAGACACAGCAAGAAGTGAGAAGAAATCTCTCCAAAGTAAAGGTAAAAGTCTTAGACAGTTGTCACTGGAAAATTTCACCTACCCTCCCCTTACCTATGGTTAGGGTGACAAACTTTACATTTTGAAGTTCCCATCACTTTGCGTCTCAGAGATAACTGGCACCAAGACAGATATAGATAGAGTAAATCCTACCAGTGGGGAAAACCTTGCATGAAAAGAGAGCCAGCACTCACAAAATGAACCTCAACATCATACAAGGTCATCATACAAACAATACGAAGATAAATATGCTTGCCTTATTTGCGATTTGTATGACTTCAAGAAAGCTTTCCTGAGGTTTATTTTTGGAGTGCTGGCTTTCACTTCATGCAAGTTTGTATATGTTATTACCATTATTCTGCAATTATGGGGGTATGAATCTGATGCTGGATGGATTTGTCTGCAGCAACAAAAAACATAATAAGCATATAGACCTAACATGTCAAATTTGCATCAATGTACCAACACCCCATATTTATACATATAATAAATGTACCAAACATAGGTTTTACCTCCCTCAGATATTTTTACAGTACCAATCAGCACATATGCCAATTTATAAAATATAAAATTTATGGCAAATTATTTAACATAAAAGAAACAAAACAAAGATACAACTTCAAAAACTGTCCTAAACACCCCACCTTCCAGTTCTTCTCCCAACATGTATCTCAGATTAACCTTATCACAACAACAAACTTATTCCCATATTATCCATTTCAAACATCACATGATGGGATTAAAGTGAGCCAGAAGTCTACGTGTCACATCAACTTCTTCAGGTTTTCATTCAAGTTGGTTGTCTAAAACCAGTATGAAGCCACAAGAACCCCAGAGATTGATGGTGCAGGACCCCTACTCCCAATGTAAAGTAGGAAGAAGATATCAAGATATGGGGGAACTTTCAATGCATTGCTGCACACCAAAAACTGCAACTGACCCTTTTTAACATTACAGTGCCCAATAACTTACAGTAATGTTATACTGTGTATTGTGGTTCACTACTGTGAAGATGTGTTGTGTTAGTACATTGGGGTCCCATTTAAAATGACTGTAATGTATTATTGCATACATGGTGTGGTTCCATGTGTTGTGCATCATGCCCAGTAATGCATTCAATAGCACAACTAAGAGGTGTGAACACGCTCTTACAAGTGTTTGGGAGGCTCTAAATAATAAGGTACTGCAGCTTAATCAGAGTGCCAAAAGTTTAATAATAGTAGAAATGGGTACCTACATCCTGTGAGATTGGAGACATTTGTATTTGAGGCTAGTGGACTTTAATGGTACCGTAACAATTTAAAATACACAAAAGTATAAAACAAGTAGATTTTTTTGAATTAACATCAACATGTTAAAACATACATATTTGTTTAACCACTTGCTTACTGGGCACTTAAACCCCCCTCCTGCTCAGACCTGAATTTTCAGCTTTCAGCACTGTCGCACTTTGAATGACAATTGCGTGGTCATACAAGACTGTACCCAAATTACATTTGTATAATTTTTTTCCCACAAATAGAGCTTTCTTTTGTTGGTATTTGATCACCTCTGCGGTTTTTATTTTTTGTTAAAAAAATGTAATATAATATTTTAAATTTTTTTTTATATTTTATTATAACATTTTGTAAACAGGTAATTTTTCTCCTTCATTGATATACACTGATGAGGCGGCAGTGATGGTCACTGATAGGTGGCAGTGATGGGCACCAATGGGTGGCAGCGATGGGCACTGATGGGTGGCAGTGATGGGCACTGATTGCTTACACTGATAGGCAGCACTTCTAGGTAGCACTGATTGGCATCACTGGTGGGCATTGATAGATGGCACTTGTGGGCACTGATAGGTGGCACTCATGGGCATTGATAGGTGGCACTGTTGGGCACTGTGGGAACTATGGGCACAATGACAGGTGGCACTGACAGGGGATACTAAATTGCACAGAGGAGGCAGATGTGCCTCCTTCTTCTTCGGGACCGATGCCCCTTTAACATAAACCGGTAATCGCGTTTTTTTCTCCTCGCGCTGTCAGTGTGAGGAGAAAAAAAACGATCCCCAAGCCTTTGTTTACATCATGTGATCAGCTGTCATTGGCTGAAAGCTGATCACATGGTAAGGGGCTGGGACCGGCCACTTACTAGGTTCGGTATCAGCCGAGTCTTCATGACTCGGTGATCACAGCGCGCTCCACGCGCGCACTGCAGGGCGTGAGCAGGGAGTGCGCACAGGGGAGGACGTCCTATGACG
The DNA here is from genome assembly GCF_037356315.1 of Lithobates pipiens. Lineage (NCBI taxonomy): Eukaryota > Metazoa > Chordata > Amphibia > Anura > Ranidae > Lithobates > Lithobates pipiens. The sequence goes on along the minus strand of NW_027507748.1, from coordinate 630,706,912 downwards.
GCCTCCCGGAAATTGAGGTTCGTGCTGTAGCCGTCATTCGTCTATGGCCTGGACCTCAAGTAGTTAAAGGAGAAGTATGTGAATGCAAAGATAGGTAGTACATGCTACCCTCATACCTGAATTCCATTTCTTTCTTCCCCTAGTCCTTTAGTTTTTACAGAATAGTCTTTTGAAGATCTCAGAATCAGCCTCTAATGGTTCTTTCTCAGTTCAAAAGTTTCCAGGGGGTGATAACATCTCTATAATCCAGCCCCTCCTTCATTCCTTCCCTCTGGAGGACATGTGGGTGTTTTTCGTGAAAAGGTGCACACCCAGGCTGCTATCTAGAACAAGCACATTCTTCACATGCCTCTATTACCATGGCAGCGGCAGCATGACCCCAACTAAAACCCGGAAGCAGCATGACAAAAGCAGTTAAGTCCTCACCTTTCCCTGGCTGTTATCTGCAAGCTCTCCTCTGAGAGACTGCAACAACTCTCCCCTGTGCTTTCATGTTCCTGTGTCCTCTGAATTCCCTCCCCCCTTCTCCCCTCACTCATTCAAAGTCTGTATCAGCATCTCCTCCAGCCGATGGGGGGGAGTGGGAGAAGCACTTCTCGTGTCCAGAAATCAACACAGGTAATCTCTCTACACAAAGCACTGTGTTATATCAGACTAGAAGTCGTAGTAAGGAGCATAGTGACCTGTGCCTTGTGTCTGTTCTCCAAAATGAACACAGTGCTATGTGTAGAGGACATACCTGTGTACAATACATAACTCCCCCACATCTAAAGTGACCCCGATATGTCTCCAGAGTCTCCTTTATTGTACATACAAATTATCCCTCTGTCACTGTACTCCTATACAGTCCCATCATCCCCATCCCCGTACAGCAATGAATGACACTGTACGGCATGTGATAACTCTGTATGGCATGTGATAACTCTGTAAGGTATGTGATGTCCCTGTTTGGCATGTGGTGACTCTGTACAGCATGTGATGGCTCTGTGTGGCATGTGATGGCTCTGTACAGCATGTGATGGCTCTGTACAGCATGCAATGGCTCTGTACGGCATGCGATGACACTGTAAAACATTTAATGACACTGTGCGGCATGTGATGGCTCTGTACGGTATGTGATGACTCTGTACAGTATGTGATGGCACTGTACGGCATGTGATGGCACTGTACGGCATTAGATGGCACTGTACAACATATAATGACACTGTATGGCATGTGATGACTCTTTTCAGCATGTGATGATTCTGTACGGCATTTAAAGATTCTGTATTCTGATGGCACTGTACGGCATGTGATGGCACTGTACAACATGTAATGACTCTGTACACCATGTGATGGCACTGTACAGCATATGACGACACTGTATGGCATGTGATGACTCTGTAAGGTATGTGATGTCCCTGTTCAGCATGTGATGACTCTGTACGGCATGTGATCACTCTGTACAGCATGTGATGGCACTGTACGGCATGTGAGGGCTCTGTACGGCATGTGATGGCACTGTACAACGTTTAATGACACTGTATGGCATGTGATGACTGTGTGCGGCATGTGATGGCTCTGTAAATGACTCTGTACGGCATGTGATGCATGTGATGACTCTGTACGGCATGTGATGACACTGTATGCCATGTGATGGCACTGTACAGCATGTGATGGCAATATACAACATGTAATGACTCTGTACAGCATGTAATGGCACTGTACAACATGTGATGACACTGTACGGCATGTGATTACACTGTACAACATGTGATATCTCTGTGCCGCATCTGATGGCACTGTACAACATGTTATATCTCTGTACGGCATGTGATGGCACTGTACAACATGTGATGGCACTGTACAGCATGTGATGGCACTGTATGGCATGTGATGACTCTGCACAGCATGTGATGGCACTGTATGGCATGTGAGGACCTTGCATGGCATATGATAGCACTGTACAACATGCAATGACACTGTACGGCATGTGATGATTCTGTATGGCATGTGATGGCTCTGTACAACATGTGATCCTGTAATTCTCTATTTACAATGAAGGGAACATTATTACTGTAGGGGTACTAGGTAATACACCAATTATGGTGGAGCAAAGCTCTGCCCATGTCTGAGGAGCTCTGGGCTTCAGTATGAAAATACAAGTAGATGTGAATGGAAGGTTTCATTGTCTCATATAAAAATCCAGATAGTCAATAAAAGGATTCATTCACAATGTTAGCTCTGATTGTATTTCATTTTACTATACCAGTAATGCATGGAATGCCTGTGTGCTGTCACATCTAGGGATGGGCATAAGGGGATGAGCATAAGTTCAGGCCGAACTTTGGTTGTTCGGATGTTCTGCGAACATCAAATAATATACGGTGTTTGAGGCAAATTCGAAACCCACAGCTACACTGTAAGCCCCCGTACACACGGTCGGACATTCTGCCAACCAAATCCGTCAGATTTTATCCGTCAAGTTTTGTCTGTCGGATTTTGTCCTAAACTGTTGCATACACACGGTCGGACAAAGTTGTTGAAAAATCCGATCTTTCAGAACGTGATGACCTAATTTCGTTACGATGGGACTACGTTCAGGCTAGTAGCCAATAGCTTTGATGTAGGAATTTGATCTGAGCATGCGTGGCACTTTGTCAGATCGGAATTCTCTACACATGATCGGAGTATGTCCTATTGACCAGTTTGTCGGAAAATATTTCCAACAAGTTGGAAAATTTGGTCCGACGGATATTCCGATGGAAACAGTCCGATGCATACCACACACGGTCCGATAGGACATATTCCGACGGATTCTCCAACCGTGTGTATGGGGGCTTAAAGTCTATGGGATACTAACATGAAAAATCAAAAGTGCTCATTTTAAAGTCTTATATGCAAGTTATTGTCATAAAAAGTGTTTGGGGCCCTGGGTCCTGCACCAGGGGACATGTATCAATGCAATTATTTTTTTCGGGGAGTAGTGATTTTTTTTTAATGCCCAAAGTGAAACAATAAAAATGAAATATTCCTTTAAATATCATGCCCGTAGTATGCCTGTAAAATGGTTTTCCCGTGTTTAGAACAGTACCACAGCAAAATGACATTTCTAAAGGAAAAATTGTCTTTTAAGACTGATTGCGGCTGTAATGAATTGTCGGGTCTCGGCAATATAGATAAAACTCATTGAAAAAAAGGGCATCCCCCCCCCCCCCTCAGCCCATTACCAGGCCCTTTGGATCTGGTATGAATATTAAGGGGAACCCCCGAACCAAAAATTAAAATTGTGTGGGGGGACCCCCCAAAATCCATACCAGGCCCTTCAGGTCTGGAATGGAAATTAAGGGGAACCCTGCGCCAACTTAAAAAAAATGGCATGGGGACCCCCCAAAATCCATACCAGACCCTTATCTGAGCACGCAACCTGGCAGGCCGCAGGAAAAGAGGGGGGACAAAATACATGGGGAGGGTGCTTTGGAGCAGACCCCCAAAGCACCTTGTCCCCATCTTGATGGGGACAAGGTTCTCATCCCCACAACCCTTGCCTGGTGGTTGTGGGGGTATGCGGGCATGGGGATTATCAGAATATGGAATCCCCCTTTAATAAGGGGATCCCCAGATCCCGGCCCCCCCATGTGAATTGGTAATGGGGTTGTACCCCTACCATTGAAAAAAAAATGGTAAAAAAGACAAGAGACAGCTTGGGACAAGTCATTTATTAAAAAAAATAAAAATAAAATAAAAACGCTGCCTGATGGACCGCAAAAAAAAAAAAGCTGCAACAGTTCCGCCTCCATGGGAGGCTCCCGCCGACTGATACTTCTTCTGGGTGACAGTTCTTATATAGCTGAGGGTGGGCACACCCAGTGATGTAAATGTGTGACCCCGCCCTCCCCATGACAGGGAAGTCATGGGGAATATATTGTTTTCACTCTGGTAGAGGACATTTACATACACAGCACTATAAGTGACTTCTACCGTAGTCACTGACTGAAGTGCTCTTCCAGTATATACAGTGGTGTGAAAAAGTGTTTGCCCCCTTCCTCATTTCCTGTTCCTTTGCATGTTTGTCACACTTAAGTGTTTCGGAACATCAAACCAATTTAAACAATAGTCAAGGACAACACAAGTAAACACAAAATGCAATTTGTAAATGAAGGTGTTTATTATTAAAGGTGAAAAAAAATCCAAACCATCATGGCCCTGTGTGAAAAAGTGATTGCCCCCTAAACCTAATAACTGGTTGGGCCACCCTTAGCAGCCACAACTGCAACCAAGCGTTTGCGATAACGTGCAATGAGGCTTTTACAGCGTCCTGGAGGAATTTTGGCCCACTCATCTTTGCAGAATTGTCCTAATTCAGTTACATTAGAGGGTTTTCGAGCATGAACGGCCTTTTTAAGGTCATACCACAACATCTCAATAGGATTCAGGTCAGGACTTTGGCTAGGCCACTCCAAAGTCTTCATTTTGTTTTTCTTCAGCCATTCGGTGGTGGACTTGCTGGTGTGTTTAGGATCATTGTCCTGCTGCAGAACCCAAGTTCGTTTCAGCTTGAGTACACGAACAGATGGTCGGACATTCTCCTTCAGGATCTCTTGGTAGACAGCAGAATTCATAGTTCCTTTTATCACGGCAAGTCTTCCAGGTCCTGAAGCAGCAAAACAGCCCCAGACCATCACACTACCACCACCATATTTTACTGTTGGTATAATTTTCTTTTTATGAAATGCAGTGTTCCTTCTACGCCAGATATACTTGGACACACACCTTCCAAAGAGTTCCACTTTTGTCTCATCGGTCCACAGAATGTTGTCCCAAAAGTCTTGGGGATCATCAAGATGTGTTGTGGAGAAATTGAGACGAGCTTTGATGTTCTTTTTGCTCAGCAGTGGTTTTCTCCTTGGAACTCTGCCATGCAGGCCATTTTTGCCCAGTCTTTTCCTGATGGTGGAGGCATGAACGCTGACCTTAACTGAGGCAAGTGAGGCCTGCAGTTCCTTGGACGTTGTTGTGGGGTCTTTTGTGACCTCTTGGATGAGTCGTCGCTGCGCTCTTGGGGTAATTTTGGGCGGCTGGCCACTCCTGGGAAGGTTCACCACTGTTCCATGTCTTCGCCATTTGTGGATAATGGCTCTCACTGTGGTTCGCTGGATTCCCAAAGCTTTGGAAATGGCTTTATAACCCTTTCCAGACTGATAGATCTCAATTACTTTCTTTCTCAATTGTTCCTGAATTTCTTTGGGTCTCGCATGATGTGTAGCTTTTAAGGATCTTCTGGTGGACCTTACTGTGTCAAGCAGCTCCTATTTAAGTGATGCCTTGATTGTGAACAGGTGTGGCAATAATCAGGCCTGGGTGTGGCTAGAGAAATTGAACTCAGGTGTGGACAACCACAGTTATAGTATGTTTTAACAAGGGGGGCAATCACTTTTTCACACAGGGCCATGATGGTTTGAATTTTTTTTCACCTTTAATAATAAACACCTTCATTTACAAATTGCATTTTGTGTTTACTTGTGTTGTCCTTGACTATTGTTTAAATTGGTATGATGTTCCTGAAACACTTAAGTGTGACAAACATGCAAAGGAACAGGAAATGAGGAAGGGGGCAAACACTTTTTCACACCACTGTATAGATACCTTTAGCAACTGGGACATATGTTTACTTCTTTTTCCTCTCTGTAGTAATTGCTTGCTATGCTATCAGAGCAATCCCTGATCCCTCAGTGAGGCTATAGAACTGGCTTCAGTTTAACACTCCAGAGCAACCTTTCCATCGTCTATGGAAACTATTCTCTCAGTATGACGATTCCCCATTATCACAGGCTTTTGGCCACTGCTATATACTAAACATTATTTACTGGCAAACAATCTGGGAATTGACTTATGATACTATCTGTAACATTTTATAATAGATTCCTGGCTGCTTCCATTACTGGTCTGCACGGGAGCTCTCGCGGTAAGGGTCACAATCACCTGTGGTAAAGGGCACCATGCTTGCTACTATTATGCTGTTGCTACTATTAGTCATGTATGTGACATTTATTTTCTATTATGTATATTATGATTAACTTGTACTTTTCTTTCTCATCTCTGTAGAATTATATACTGTCTCTGTTTCTATAATACCATTGTAAGGAAACAAAAGCTCCTGATTGCGGTGAACACTCGAGAAACAAGTCAAGCACACCAATTTAACTGATATAGGTTGAACTGGTACTGCCATTTTTTTTGTTGTACCCTCCTCTGAATAAATAGACAGAGATATATTTTAAACAAATATGTATGTTTTAAAGTGGTTGTAAACCCTTACAACACACTTTGACCTACAGGTAATCCTAGATTAAGGCTTACCTGTAGGTCCAAGAAATATCTCCTAAACCTATACGGTTTAGGAGATATTTGCCCGAAGACAGCGGCACGCAGGCGCACTGAGCATGGCATTTTCAACAACGGAGCTGCTGCGCGTGTCGGCTCCCGTGCGCATGCGCGGGAGTGACGTCATCGCGGCTTCGCCGAATGACAGTGGCGGAGCTGCGAGACCCCTACTAGCCTCAAATACAAAATTCTCCAAGGTGCTGCAGCTGTTGTCATTTCCTGGCCCTGACCTTAAGACCCCTTTCACACTGAAAGCGTTTTTCAGACATTTTAGCACTAAAAATAGAGCTTGTACAGTGCTTGAAAAACGCCTCCCATGCCTCCTCAGTGTGAAAGACTGAGTGCTTTCACACTGGGGCAGTGCGCTTGCAGGATGTTAGAAAAAGTCCTGCAAGCAGCATCTTTGGGGTGGTGCGAGAGCGGTGTATACACCGCTCCCAAAACGCCCTGCCCTCAAAATGAATAGGCAGTACTGCCAAATCGCCTACAAAGTGATTTGGCAGCGTCGAAACACGGCCACTTTAAACCCTTTATTCGCCCGTTAGTGAGGGTTAAAAGCGCCCCACTAGCGGCCTGAAAAACGCAGATAAAATGACGGTAAAGCGCCGTCAAAACTAGCCACGCTTTACCGCTAACGCGGCCATGGCTGAGTGTGAAAGGTGTCTAACCAAGGTACTGGAACCTTGAGTTAGCTGCAAAGTCTGTCAAAGTGTCAGGGTGATTTAAAAATAGAAGTTCTATTTTCAGGGCAGCTGGATGAAAAAAAATAAGATAAGGCTTACTTATTGGTATGTGAGTACATTTACCTACTATACTGTGCATTTGGGTGATGACAAGGCCTCTTTAAAGTGAAATTGAAAATAATGATGATGCTACATGCATTATTAACACATTACTAACTAATCATGCTTTATTTTTTATAGGATAACAGAATTTGAAACAATCGTTGATTGATTGGTCCCTGTAGAGTACAAATTTTTTCCTTTACCGTTCATTAACCACTTCCCGACCAGCACACGACGATGTACGTCGACAGAATGGCACGGGCAGGCATATTGGCGTACAGGTACGTCCAATATTCAATGCCGCCCTACCATCGGGAGCGCGCCGCCGGCGGCACGCTCCCGCGCTGGTCGGGACCCCCGTGAGTCCGGTCGCGGGACCCGCGGACTCGATCGCCGTGGGCATCCCCGCGATCGTCTCACGGAGCGGCCGAATGGAGGAAATGCAGAGTAAACAGCATTTCTCCATTCTGCCTAGCAACTAGTGACGCTGATCTCTGCTCCATGTGATTGGAGCAGAGATCAGTGTTCACTAAATGAAAGCCCAGCCCCCCCACATTTAGTAACACACCCCTAGGAACACTTAACCCCTACACTGCCACCCACTGGTTAACTACTTTACTGCCAGTGTCATTTACACAGGAATCACTGCATTTATATAGCAGTGATTACTGTATAAATGACAATGGTCCCAAAAATGTGTCAAAAATGTCCGATGGGTCCCCCACAATGTCGCAGTCACAATAAAAAATAACAAATAAAAAAAAAAAAAAAAAAAAATTATTAATAAAAATGCTATAAAACTATCCCTATTTTGTAAACGCTATAACTTTTACGCAAACCAATCAATAATCGCTTATTGCGATTTTTTTTTACCAAAAATATGTAGAAGAATACGTATCGGCCTAAACTGAGGGAAAAAAATGTTTTTTTATATATTTTTGGGGGATGTTTATTATAACAAAAAGTAAAAAATAATGCGTTTTTTTCAAAATTGTCGCTCTATTTTTGTTTATAGCGCAAAAAATAAAAACCGCAGGGGTGATCAAATACCACCAAAAGAAAGCTCTATTTGTGGGAAAAAAAGGATGTCAATTTTGTTTGGGAGCCACGTCGCACAACCGCGCAATTGTCAGTTAAAACGACGCAGTGCCGAATCGCAAAAAGTGGTCTGGTCTTTGACCAGCAAAATGGTCCGGTCTGCAAGTGGTTAAAAAAGAAAAGGAGATATGGATCAGGCGATTCTGCCGGTAGCCAACGCTGTTCTGCCTTTGTGGTAGATTTTAGAATGATTACAAAACTCATTCTAAAATAGCAAAAATTGACATTTTAATTTGCAGTTTCTGTACTTTCATCCATGATTCCCAACTGTGCAGCACCACACTGTGATTAGCAGCAGCTTAAAGGGAAAAGCATTTTACATAATATCACAACATAATATTATGAACCGGAACATGACATTATCAACTGCGCCAGGGTTCTATAGGAAGGTACAAGAACCCAAGCTGCTTGTTAATATAATTAACATTTTCATCATCACAGCAGCACTTGGATTTTATTTAGTAACAGATAATTGTAGTAATAAGCATTTTAAATATAATATTTAAATCAACTTAAGGATCCAGCCTTTTCTGGCACATTTTGTTTACAAGAAAAATCAGTATTTTTTGCTTGAAAATTACTTAGAACCCACAAACATTATATATTTTTTTATTTTTTTTGCAGAGATTGTAGAAAATAAAATGGCAATCATTGCAATTTTTTGTGTCAAATTTTATTTGAGAAGCATTTGTTTCAATTATTTTGAAAAAATACTGTTAATAATATGTAGCACTGACCCCCGAAGGAGCTGCTGGTTTTATTGGGCTTACCGTTACCTCCTTGTTTGCTTCTCCATCTAGGGATTCCCGTGGTAGATTGCCCAAAGAATGTGGAAACTGACACTGAATCTTCTTTTGGATTATTTATTTGGAACAGAAACAGAGTCTTTCAATAGAGGGTAGAGGGTTAGGAGTAAGTTCAGGTACTTGGGTTGCAAATATTAATGAAAGTCCTTATAGTAAATCCAGAGAATAAAGACAGTTTCACAGCTGGATTTTACAACCCCTGGATAGACCTCCTCTCACTCAGCCTAGCAGTCGGTAGGGTGCTTGACAAAATCTCTGCCACAGACTTGTGATGTACACTTGAGCGTTACTGAGGGACATAGATAAATTTGAAAAGATATCTACGGTACCACGTTCTCTCAGCCGATCCGGCGATACCGTATGAGTGTATATCCAGGTTGTGTCCTTCAACTAAGCCTCCAGGCTCCTTCAGAGAAGCCAGCCTTGCGCACGGCCTTCTCCTGAAGAGTCCTCCTCTGGGGTTCTTCAGTTGCTGGGCCTCTCCATTCAAATGAGATGGCCCCGGACCACCCTTGGATCAATAGGCCCCGAAATCCACTCAGGCCTATCCCTGCAGTTGCGTTGCCTCGGGCCAGCCGGCCCCGAGACTCGGAATGTATGGTTCTGTGCCCCAGGCCAGGAGGGCCATGGGCTGGGTCAGGAGGACCACCAGAACTGAACAGACAGAAAATCAATGATGGAACCCTGAACCACATGTCGTCGGTACCTTGAATACCACCTGCCAGAATGCACAGCAGGAGAACACTCTCACTGGGCTGGTTCCGAGAGAACAGTGGCATTCAATACACCCAGCTAAACTGTGTTCCTACTCTTGCTGGCGGTGACAGCGACACCTTCGGTCAAGGAGATCCCAGTGCAACCCAGCTGGACTGGTACTGAAACCAGAAATTTTGAGAATAGTCCTGAAACCCAACTGTGGTTTCAGGCAAATTAACTTTAAAAAAAAACCATAGTGCCTGCTCGTCAGGAGCCAGCACTACAAATATTATTTAATTTTTTTGCAAAATATAAAAGATAATGTTACAGTGAGTAAATAGATAGTCAAGATGTCAAAATTTTAAATTGTGCATGCTCATGGAATGGTGACACACTGCGATACTTAAAAATCTCCATAGGCGAAGCTTTACATTTTTTTACATGTAGCGCCCACCACTTTAGTTGGGTGCTATTAGTTTAGAAGTTAGGTTCAATTGCCAGTGCCTTACTGTATTATGTACAGGCCTGGAGGTTTGTTTGGGTTAGGGAGGAATTAAAGGGTTAGAGGGGGGTGTGACCACCTGTTCATCACCCTGGGAGAACACTCCCTTGCTCTCCAGAGGAATCTTCTGGAAAGGAGGCGGGTCAGGCTCTGAGGGACAGGCAGTGTGTATGGGTCCTTGTCCAATTGTTAATTTTCTTGGTCAGGGGCGGGGCTCATACATATACACTGGGGTCACAATTTCCCTGGGGAGTTGGAGATGGGAAAAGGACTAATCCACACAGGCAGAAAGATGTGACGTTAAGGCCTAGGGCTGGAAGGCCTGGAAGTTCAGAGATTCCAGTGCTAGAAAGCCACAGATCTTCAGCGGAAGGTGATGGAGGTTCAGAGACTACAGAGCTGGAAGATTTCCACCATGTTCCGAAGCAAGAAGTAGCCGCAAACCGTCCGGAATAAACCAGGGTTGGCCTGGACCTTTCCTGAGCTGGCCTGGGAGGAAAAGGGCAGGAGGAGAAGGCATGTGAGGCCTGGGACTGCTAGCATTTCAATACCACATGCTTTTCAGAGGGGCATGCGTGTCAGCTCACTAAAGGAGAGGGACTATTCACTCAGATACATTCCAATCCAGAGGCAACTCCTATTCTTTGCATCACTGATGTGATAGTACCTGCCGGAATCTGGAATAAAGCTGAAGTTTGTACATTTCAACCCAGAGGCAATGTATATCTGTGCATCACTGAGGTGATAGTACCTGCCGTAATCTGGAATAAAGTTAAAGTTTTGAACTGCTCTACATGTGTCTGTGCTTTACTACAGCGGGGTTGAAGAGGCGGGGGTTAAATCAACCGTACTGTATGAATTACTAGCAGCTCCCAAGGGAGTAGTGCGCTTCAACAGGTTACCTGTTTAGAGTTACAGAGGAGGTCTAGTGCTAGAATTATTGCTCTCACTGTAATGTTCACACCAATAGCTTACATGTGTGGTGCAAACATGGTTTACATATGCACGTGCAACTTATGTATGTGTTTGCTTCTGCACGTGAGCATGGATGGATGGGGGCGCTTACATTTTTACATTTTTTATTTATTTTTATTTTCACGCTGTTCCTTATTTTATTTTTTTTAATCACTTTTATTCCTATTACAAGGAATGTAAAGAAATACAATAGCAGAGATAAAAATAAAGGATGATAGATCCTCTTTATGGAGAGATCTGGGGTCAATAAGACCCAAATTTCTCCTCTACCTTTGAAAGCAAAAGATCAAAAAAAAGTATCTTTTGCTTTAAGAAAAAAGAAAATAGTTTACTTCCGCCCTAGGCCAGAAGCGAAGTCACAATGTCGCTCCAGTCCTCTTAGATCAGTGATGGCCAACCTTGGCACCCCAGATGTTTTGGAACTACATATCCCATGATGCTCAACTACACTACAGCGTGCATGAGCATCATTGGAAATGAACAGTGCCTTGAAAAAGTATTCATAACCTTTCACATTTTCCACATTTTGTCATGTTACAACCAAATACGTAAATGTATTTTATTGGGATTTTATGTGATAGACAAACACAAAGTAGCACATAATTGTGAAGTAGAAGGAAAATGATAAATGGTTTTCAAATTTTTTTACAAATAAAAATGTAAAAAAGTATGGAGTGCATTTGTATTCGGCCCCTTTAATCAAATACCCCTAACTAAAATCTAGTGGAACCAATTGACTTCAAAAGACACCTAATTAGTAACTAGAGTCCACCTGTGTGTAATTTAATCTCAGTATAAATACACAGCTGTTATATGAAGCCCTCTGAGGTGTGTTAGAGAACCTTAATGAACAAACAGCACTAGTAAAGGAACACACCAGACAGGTCAGGGATAATGTTGTAGAGAAGTAAAAGCAGGGTTTAAAGCAAGCATCCAAACATCCCAAGCTTTGAACATCTCACGGAGCACTGTTCAATCTATCATCGAAAAATGGAAAGAGTATGGCACAACTATAAACCTACCAAGACATGGCATAGCCGTCCACCTAAACTGACAGGCCGGGCAAGGAGAGCATTAATGAGAGAAGCAGCCAAGAGGCCCATGGTAAATCTGGAGGAGCTGCAGAGATCCGCAGCTCAGGTGGGAGAATCCACAGGACAACTATTAGTCTTGCACTCCACAAATCTGACCTTTATGGAAGAGTGGCAATAAGGAAGCCATTGTTTAAAAAAAGCCATAAGAAGTCCCATTTGAAGTTTGCAAGAAGCCATCATGTAGAGGACACAGCAAACATGTAAAAGAAGATGCTCTGGTCAGATAAAACCCAAATTTAACTTTTTGGCCTAAAAACAAAATGCTATGTGTGGTGGAAAACTAACACTGCACATCACCCTGAACACACCACCCCCACCGTGAAAAATGTTGGTGGCAGCATCATGTTGTGGGGATGCTTTTCTTCAGTGGGGACAGGGAAGCTGGTCAGAGTTGATGGGAAAATGGTTGATCCAAACACAAGGCAATCTTAGGCCGCGTACACACGGGCGGATTGTCTGTCCAACTTAGTCCGCTGAACCGCGTTTCAGCGGACGATCCGCTCGTGTGTGGGCTTCAGCGGACTTTTTCAGCGGACTGTCTGACGAACAAAGTCTTACGTAATTTCCGTAATTTTGTCCGTTCAAACTTGGTTTTGTCCGTCCAAACTTGGTTTCAGCGGACAGTCCGCTCGTGTGTAGGCAAGTTGGACGGACTAAGTATGGCGCATGCTCAGAAAGGATTTACACGGCCGAAGGTTGCATTGCAGTGTATAGGACGTTGTTTTTCTAGTCCCGTCGTACGTGCTGTACACGTCATCACGCACGCTTTCAGCGGACTGTCTGCTCATCGTGTGTGGTCAAGTCCGTTCATTCAAATTTTGAACGGACTGTCTGTCGGATTGTCTGACGAACTTAGTTGGGCAGACAATCCGCCCGTGTTCACGCGGCCTTATGCTCCAGCGTGACCAATTCTTTCATATGCCTCTGCTGCGTGAAATCCAGGAGAATAACCCTAATGATTTCAGGAATTTTCTCCAGATGATGGACCCCATTTTACACCGTGTAAATATATTTTAAAGAAATAATAGAATAAAGTGGGACTCTAATTGTACCTCAGAGGAGTACAAAAAATTTAAGGACAATATAATTATAAAAAAATAAACAATTTTTTTTTTTCTAAAGAACAACAACATTTTAGATACATTACAGTCTTAATGATTCAATTTGAGTTCAGAGATGTGCTAGTTCCCAGCAGGTTATACAGAAAATTTTCTACGCATTTCGTGGTTGACTCTGCTTCATCAGGGCCTTCAGGATAGCATATATGTAAACGTCATGTGAATTCTACAAATAGAGTGTTGATCAATGTACCATATATCATAGAATTAATGTAAATACATAATGATGCAATCAACACAGATATGTTAATCTATTTGTCTTTACATACACGTATATCAGAAAATATAAACATTACAAAAAATATTGATAAGATTTATATACCACATTAAAAGATATTAAATATATAAACATAGTCATATTTTCTATATATGTATACCCAAAAGTGTACCAACATTTTTTACATATAGTAACTTAAATGCAAAAGGTCAAAATAGATAAAACCAGATAACTATGGAGTGCAAAACTTCCATGGCATGCCCCTCAATTCAGCAAAAAAGACCGCAAATGGAGAACACCGCTCAGTGGGATAGATGAGTCCTGGGAGCCCGTGGGAATACTTCTCCCCACCTGGGCAGACAAATATGGAGGAGCTCCTATATGTGCAAAAAGTTGATTGGTGAAAAATAATAATAAATACCGTGGTCAAAAAAAAAAAAAAAAAAAAATATATATATATATATATATATATATATATATATAAATAGGTATTAAAGTTAGCTTACCAAATGAGAGCGTGGAAATTAGGACAAAACTAATTGTGGAGTTGAAGCACCACTGGGGGCGCAGAAGTAATTATTTGCAAAGAAATTTGAATTGTTGGTTTCAATTGTGATGAAAGGTGGTGTCTGTATAAACTTTTAAAACAAGTCCCAGAGTAGAAAGGGGAGTATGGTTTGCAGCCAAGAGTAGTCTAATCCAAACAGACAAAAAGAATATTAGTCTGAGAGGAAAGATGGCTAGTGAGTGAAAAAGCATGTGTAAATAAAAAAAAATTTAATCAAAATTAAATACCTGCAATTTTATACCCACGGTCTCTGCACAGCGTTCCTCACAAGTGGAGGGATGAGCCGCTGAGGAGAGACTGAGAGAATGTGTGTTGTATAGGGAAGCCTAACTAACATAATTGGTCACAGGAGGTGTGTATGGGAGAAAGGATTCCTGGAGTTGCTCAGGTCATCCGGATAAAAGATCCGGAGGGACTGGAGCAAGTCCATCTATGCACTGAATGCCATGGGTAATGCACACTGAGAGAAAAGCATGGAAAAAAAAGCCTGATCCACAACTCAAATACTCCGCAGTCCAGATGGAAGGAGAGAAGAGGATCACTAAACCTGGCCGGCCATGGAAAATAACCACGGGCGGGGAGAAAGCTGATCCGTGTGGAGAAGGGGCGGGACCCGAATGACATGTCATCACGCCGGCGCAGGTGGATTAGCGTTGGCGACGCTGCATTCTGTTTTTATTGCTGATGAATCATTTGGTCTGGGCAATGGGTTTTTAATTACCGGCTGGCCAGAGCCCGAAGAGTCGTGGAGAATACCTTTGAGATAATGGCCAGCCGGTTTTGCCTATTTCTAAAGGCAATCAACCTAGCGGAATACAAACTGAACCACATTGTTTTATGCTGCTGCATCCTGCACAACTTTTAAAAAAAGAAATGCTCTAAATTATATAGCCTCAGTTGGGCCTGAGGCTGGACTTCGGGAACCAACACTGATGGCCCTGGATGCTGTCCGTCTTGGCTTGCCCCCCCAAAGCGCACGTGAAGTGCGTCAATATGTGGAATATTTTACAGGTAGGGGGGCCACTGCTTTGCCAGCTAATTTGTATATTTAAAAAAAAAAATGATCTGATAAAATCTTGATTTGGATTTACTGCTTGTGTTTATTTTATCTGTCTCCTAGGGTCTCTTGTAGTGCCAAGTGGTTTTCACATTATTTAAAACACCCATTGTCACTGTAAACACCAACTTAATACAAAAAGTGTTATTGAGCATTGAAAGAAGAAGCCACACATTGTTGAGTAGAAAACATTTTACTTCGTGCACATTCACATGTGCGTTTTATAAAACATTTGGCAGTAAAAAAAGTTTGAACTTGAAACATACACAACTCTGGAACTTACAAAGTTCAACATTGCAAAAAAGAAGGCAATATCAGACATCTTATAGTGTGAAAAAGGTCTTTATCTTGCCTTCATTAGATGGGGTGAAGTCACCCCTGTAAAAGCCAAATTTAGAAGATGCACACAAATTGTGAGTCAAAATAGGGATTTCCTTTCTGATCCCATACCTAATGTCAACATGTGCTATCTCCCATCATGGGAGATCAATGGAGGTGTTTTGGGGTGCAACCACTTCTTCTCACCTACTAGAGTTGGGAGGAAGGGGTTGCACCCACAAAACGTGTACATTGAAATCCCCTGATGGCAGATAGCACATGTTGACACACTATGTGCATATTCCAAATTTGCCTTTTAAACTGTATTAAAACTTTAGATGACATTTTCAGAAAAAACAAACCAAAAAACAGGAACCTTTTTAGGATTTATATTCTCCCTAGTACACCAATCATGTTCTTTAGTCTTTGTTCAATCTCCTTGTTTTTTTCTTTGATAAGATCCAAATCCTGACTAGAAGACATGATTTCCTGGATAAGCCGCTGTGCACGTTCACTGGTGAAATGACTGGATTTTGATACTACAACCTGAACATCACCTAAAATAAAAATACACACCATGTATTAAAAATATGCAGGCAAACATTTATTACCTGAATTTGTGGTGTCAGGCACTGACCTGTTGTGGTGCCAAATTCCAGTGCTTCTTACACCTCTCCTTCCTCCACATTCTGATGTACCAGAAAACTCTGCTCCCCTTCTTGAGGAGCTGGGGGGGTTCATGTTGTCCTCCGACTGAGCGAGTCTTTTCTCCCCTATGACAATGAAACAAAAGATATACTTAGCACACAGATATCTGTGACCAGAAATATGAATGTGAAACATTGCTTGGAAGTGGTGTACAATTGTCTGTTTGGGCAGAGTTCCAAGTTGAAGACCTGATAAATTCCCTTTTAACCAAGCTGGAATACATACCTTTTTTGGACAAGTTTCACACATGGAGACACCCAAGTATCCACTGGAGCACCTGTGTGGGTCATCCTAAAAAATGTGCTCTGGTGTCCCACACTAGTGCTCCTGAGTCCAGATCTGTAAACAGCTGCTGAGTGTCTTCTCCTTACATTACACTGAATCAAGTTTGCAATTCATTCTAGTTTTAAAGACATCTAGACAACAATGTCCTAAACTTCTTTTAATACAAATTAGCATGACCAAATGTAGTTAACCCTGTATCAGCTAAAAACATTGTATTTAGTTGGCAAACGAACAATGTTTCCTTACGAACGATTACTGTGACCACAAACATGAAAGTAGCCATTTAAAACTGTACAACAGTAAAGAAAAGCACATGGAGCAGCATGCAAGTTAATAATCATAATAGGAACACACAACACGTAGTTACTTTTTGAAGCACTTTATTTATCCTTCTGTACTGATCCTGCTCCCTTAATTTTAGGTCTGACCAGCGTTTCCTTAAATGCTCCTTGGATCATGGTATCCCAAATTTCTGCCACAGACTCTTCACCTCTTTCATCATGATTTTGACCTTTTGCAGATTGGGGTTTGGGTACGGCCCATTCTTTCCATCATAGACGGCCCTCTTCAATATGTGGACCATCTCCACCATCTCCTCGAAGGACATATTGGAGGCCTTAAACCTCCCCTTGGATTGGGATGTTTCAGCCTCTGGGCTTTCCTCCTCGTTACTACTAGTAGTAGTGTCCACCTGCAGTGTCTCTGCCATGTTCCTCTCCCACTGCGACAAAAGAGGCGTGGCGGGGAATCTTCGAGAAAGAATGTCGGGCGGGTGATGCGGACAGAGTTTCACGCATGTGCATTGTATATAAAGTTAATGTGCGTGTGTCATACTTACGTTCGGTGTGCTGAGGAAGGAGGGCGAACGTTCTAATGAAGGTAACATCTTAACTTTTTTACATCAGTGGCCTATATGGATTCTAGATTAAGGCCTATATTGGGATAAGATTAGGAGAGTTTAACCTGATATTTAGTGTTTTTGTCTTGTGTTTTGTCTTGGAGCAAATATGAAACAATTCAAAGACCCTGAATTCATGGGCCACTTCATAGACAAATACAGGGATATGCAAAATTTGTGGGAGATTAAAAACACCAGAAATAAACCAGCTTGGAAGCTAGGAAGGCATTGCTGGAGAAACTGCTGGAATATGTGAAGACGCAGGTCCCTGACACAGACATCCAGTTTGTGGAGAAGAAAATTGGTAGCTTGAGAAGCATATATAGGAAGGAGTTTAATAGGAGCCAGGCTTCCATGAGATCAAGAGCTACAGCAGAGGATGTGTATGTAACCAGTCTGTGGTACTACAACAAGATTCACTTTCTGGAAGACTAGATGGAAGCCAGGGAATCACTTTCTACACTTCCATCCACCCTTCCCTCAACCCCAGCTGAGGCTTCCGAGGACCAACCTGGCCCTTCCATCCTGGAAGAAGTTGAGGAGCCCAGCTGGAGCCAGGTATAGCATTTTTTAACATATTTCTTGTCCCGAAATGATTGTTGTTAACTAGATGTTATTCTTGCTACCAAATGAATAATTTAACAAAAAGTGTTTGACATATCAATTGACAGGAGGGGCCGAAAATGAGTGTGACAAGAATGAAAAATGCTGGAGTCAGAATGATAGTCTTTTCTATTTATTAAAATTCAATTTGCAACAGTCATGAGCTGAAATTTGGGTGTGATTGGTGAACCAAAAACGAAAATGATGTCCCTTTTTCATACACAGGAAGACCTCAGCCAGGACAAGGCTCTGGAATGTGGCAGACAGGAGGTGGCAGGGGCAACTGGCAGCTCCACCTTCCAACAAAAAGGGCCAGGAAGGGGAGTAACATGGAGACTAGAAAATAATTTCAAAATATTCCAAAGAAAAGGAGTTCTTGATTTAAAAAAGAAAAAAAAAACACACAAAAAAAACCCAAACATCATTATGGAGATCTGGCTTTAAAAAAAAAAAAAAAAAAGATTATTCATGAGATCAGGAGAAATAATGAAGAAAAAAGTTTGTGAGAACTCAGTGTGAATGTGAGCAGCAAAACAACTTCATTCTTCTAGCATGTTAAAGAAGAGAATGCACTGCATTAAACTATTAAAACAAATTCAGTGTGATGAATTTTCTATGTCCATTACGAACGGTAGTTTTACCAGACCGATCGCCTCCGTCTTGTAGTTGAATCTGAGCATGCGTTAGTTTTTGCGTGCCGGAATTGCATACACATGATGCATTTTCGGATAGGAACTTTTTCTGATCGAAAAATTGAGAACATGCTCTCAATCTTTTGTGGGCCAAAATTCCTCCAGCAAAAGTCTGATGGAGCATACACACAATCACATTTTCTGACCAAAAGCTCTCATCGGTCTTTTGCTGGCCGAAATTCCGATTGTGTGTACGGGGCATGAGAAGAAAACCTGTTAGAGTCTGCAAAAGACTTGAGACTGGGGCTGAGGTTTACCTTCCAGCAGGACAACGACCCTAAACATACAGCCAGAACTACAATGGGATGGTTTAGTTCAAAACACATGTGTTAGAATGGCCCAGTCAAAGTCCAGACCTAAATCCAATTGAGAATCTGGGACTTGAAAATGGCTCTTCATAGACACTCTCCATCCAATCGGACAGAGCTAGAGCTATTTTGCAAGGAAGAATGGGCAAAAATTTACTCTCTAGATATGCAAAGCTGGTAGAGACATCCCCAAAAAGACTTGCAGCTGTAATTGCAGTGAAAGGTGGTTCTGCAAGGTATTAACTTGGGGGGCTGAATACAAATGCACACCACACTTTTCATATGTTTATTTGCAAAACAGTTTTAAAACCATTCATTGTTTTCCTTCTACTTCATAATTATGTTCCACTTTGTGTCGGTCTATCACATAAAATCCCCCCAAAAAATTATGTTTTTGGTTGTAACATGACAAAATGTGGAAAATTTCAAAGGGTATGAATACTTTTTTAAGGCACTGTAGTTCCAAAACATCTGGGGTGCCAAGGTTCACCATCACTGTCCTAGATCCTAGAGGTGATCAGAGAGGATCTGGTTTCTGTTCACCTTTATGGTCAGCTGCACGAATTGTCAGATTGTTTCCAACGTCCCCTCCCGCTGCTTCTAAAAGCGGCCCAGAGGCTACTTAGCCGATTGGATCAGTGTTACGAGAAACCGTTCACCGGCTAAAAAACAAATACTGAAGTAATGGCTGATAGCTTCAGCCTAGACATGTGCAAAAGGAAAAAAATTGTTTAGTTTCGTTTCGTTTTAATTCGTTAATTAATTAATTTTGTTTAGTTATATTCGTTAAATTCCTTAAATTCGTCTTCGTATTTCATTTAGTTATTTAGTTTTCTGCCGAATTCAAAAAATCGGTCACATTCGAAAATATTTCAACCAAATTCGAAAACATTTCTACCGAATTCGAAATGATTTCAACATGATTCAAAATGATTTCAACCACATACGAAACTATTTCAACCGGATTCGAAAATATTTTGCAACCCAACTTTAGGGCCATGTATCTCGGGGTCACTTGGTGCTAGAAACCTTAAATTTGTATATGTTGTAGTGCTAGTTCTATTGAGTTTGCATACCAAATTTGGTGTTTCTAGCTATAAGTGCCCCCGAGATATGTGGCCCCAAATTCGGGTCGCAAAATGTAATTCTCTGCTGCACAAAAGTGCTTGACATTTTGTGACCCGACTTTGGGGCCACGTATCTCGGGGTCACTTGGTGCTAGAAACCCAAATTTGTATATGTTGTAGTGCTAGTTCTATTGTGTTTGCATACCAAATTTGGTGTTTCTAGCTATAAGTGACCCCGAGATATGTGGCCCCAAATTCGCAAAATGTCATTCTCTGCTGCAGAAAAGTACTTTCATATTGCCCATATCTGGGGTCACTTGGTGGAAAGTGATGTGGCAAGTGGACAATCCACAACTTGGTCACATGGCACTTGTGGCCGGTCACATGGCACTCGTGTTAAGTCACGTGGCACTCGTGGCCGGTCATGTGGCACTCGTGTCAGATCACGTGGCACTCGTGTCAGGCCACATGGCACTTGTGACCGGCCACATGGCACTCATGTCAGGTCACGTGGCACTTGTGGCAGGTCATGTGGCACTCGTGTCAGGTCACATGGCACTCGTATCAGGCCACGTGGCACTCGTGGCAGGTCATGTGGCACTCCTGGCAGGTGTCGTGGCAAGTGGACAATACACAACTTGTGGCAGGTGACATGGCAAGTGGACAATACACAACTTGTGGCAGGTGACATGGCAAGTGGACAATACACAACTTGAAGCAGGTGACATGGCAAGTGGACAATATACAACTTGTGGCAGGTGATGTGGCAAGTGGACAAATACAATACACAACTTTTGGCAAGTGGACAATGATATACAGCATATGCACTTGCCTTGCGATCGACATCTGTGACTTCTTCAATCAGGCATGCTGACAACTTCATTGATACCATAAATATAAATTAAATAAGATGTGTGTGTTTTTTTTGCACTGGCACACTGCAAGTATGAAAAGTTCATGTGACAGATATATATAAGTATGTATAAGTAACTAACCATCTTCCAAAATTTCTAATTCAAATCGAAAAGATTAGAACAGAATAGAAAAAAAAAAATGTAATAGAATATAATAGAAAGAATATACAACCATCTTCTGAAATTAATTTTGATTAGTATGAATTCAAATTTTTAAATGAATTAATTTTAAATTTGGATAGAAAAGATTATAATAAAATAGAAAATAGACTAGAAAAACGATAGAACAGAACAGAATAGAATATATTATATTTTATTCTGTTCTATTGTTTTTCTAGTCTATTCTTTTATATTGTATTAAAATCTTATCTATTAAAATCGAAATCATTATATACTAAATTCGAATTTCGGAAGATGGTTTTATATATATATATATATATATATATATATATATATATATGTATATATATTTCCGAGATTTGAATTTCGTATTGAATGAATTCGAATTTGAATAGAAAAGATTTGAATAGAAATAGAGAATAGACTAGAACAATAGAACAGAATAGAATATAGATACTATCTATTTATTTTTTATTTTTTAATTTTTTTGCAGATTACCATTTGTTTTAATAAGATCTCCTGCAGACTATTAGTATCTATTTAGTTTTTTCACCAGATCTCCTGCAGACTATTAGCATCTATTTCATTTTTTTTTGCACATTACAATTTATTTCCATCAGATCTCCTGCAGTATATTAACATCTATTTCATTTTTTGCAGATCTCCTGCAGACTATTAGAAACGATTTCATTTTATTTTTTTTGCATTAGAACAGCCATTTGCTTTAGATATAGATGCTAATAGTCTGCAGGAGATCTGCAAACAATGAAATATATGTTATTATACTGCAGGAAATCTGATGGAAATAAATAGTAATCTCCAAAAAAAATAAATGAAATTGATTCTAACAGTCTGCAGGAGATCTGAAAAAAAAAAAGAAGTGAAATGGCTGTTAATAGTCTACAGGAGATCTGCTAAAAAAATAGATGCTAATGGTCTGCAGGAGATCTGGTTAGAAAACAAAATAGATACTAATAGTCTGCAGGAGATCTGCAAAACATTTAAATAGATGCTAATAGTCTGCATGAGATCTTATGGAAACAAATAGTAATCTGCAAAAGAAATTAAAAATGAAATAGATAGTATCTATATTCTATTCTGTTCTATTGTTTTTCTAGTCTATTCTCTATTTCCATTCTAATCTTTTCTATTCAAATTCAAATTCATTCTATATGAAATTTGAATGTCGGAAAGAGATATATATATATATATATATATATATATATTATAAAACCACCATCTTCCGAAAATTCAAATTTAGTATATAATGATTTTGATTTTAATAGAAAAGATTTTAATAGAATATAAAAGAATAGACTAGAAAAACAATAGAACAGAACAGAATAAAATATATTCTATTTTATTATAATCTTTTCTATCCAAATTTTAAATTAATTAATTAAAAAATTTTAATTCATACTATTCGAAATTCAAATTTATTCTATTTGAAATTTGAATTTCAGAAGATGGTTGTATATTCTTTCTATTTTATTCTATTAAATTATATTTTTTTCTAATCTTTTCTATTTGAATTAGAAAGCTGGGAAGATGGTTAGTTACTTACTTATATACATCTGTCACATCAACTTCTCATACTTGCAGTGTACCAGTTCAAAAAAACGCACACATCTTATTTCATTTATATTACTTTTCTGAAGCAGAGAATGACATTTTGCGACCCGAATTTGGGGCCCCGTAACTCGGGGTCACTTGGTGCTAGAAACTCCAAATTTGGATATGTTGTAGTGCTAGTTCTACTGTGTTTGCATACCTTTGGGGTTCCTAGCTATAAGTGGCCCGAGATACATGGCCCCAAAATCGGGTCTCAAAATGTCATTTTTCGAATTTGATTCGAATTTCGTTTGAATTCGTTAGCATTGCATTTCGGTCATTCGGATGCATCCGAATGTCCGAATAATGAAAATTCGTCCGAATTTCGATTCGGAACGAAACGAAATGCACATGTCTACTTCAGCCATAACCCCAGTAAACAACTTCAAAGCCACAATGTATATTTACAAATTGCAGTCGGCAAGTGGATAATATATTTAAAATATAGTCATTCGATTATGTACACATAAAACTCCTGTTTTTTTTGTTTCTTTGTTTTTTTTTATCTAATTTCCCTGCATGTGATTAGGCCTTCTACCTGTTCTCTACTGTTCTAAAAAAAAAAAAATTCAAAAATGTGTGTGTGTGTGTATATATATATATATATATATATATATATATATATATATATATATATATATATATACTTTATTTACTTTACTTAGCTAGGCAAACAATCTCATCAATTAAAATTCTGAGACAATATCTCAAAATCCTGAGCAGAGTTAGGGCGAACACTCCCCCCCCCCCCCCCCCATTTGGTTTGTGCCAATTCTCGAACATTGCAAAAGTTTGAACCCGAACCACGTGCCCTATCAAAGTTTATGGGACCCATACTTGTAAAATCAAAGTGCCTAATTCAGAGGCTTATATGCAAGTTATTAGCCATAAAAAATATGTTTTTTACAGGAGCAGTGATTTTAATGATGCGGAAAGTGAAACAATAAAAATTAAAAATTCCTTTAAATATAGTGCCTGGTGTGTCCCCTTAGTCTGCCTGTAAAATAGCATACTGTGTATAGAACCTACTGCAGCAAAACTTACATTGATAAAGAAAAAAAAATACATCACTATATTCAGCAGCAACAGTTATGCATTGTATAGTCCTGTTCCACAGATCAGAATGTTGAACTGGTGTCGATCCAGAATTAGTCTGCTGTCTCTTACCTGGGTTACATGCTTGATTTCTGTTCATCTTTACCCATGCAACAAGATGTCTTCCTCCTTGTAAATCTATATCAAAGCTTATTCAGCATATGTGTTCAGCAGCTCTTCCACTCCCCCTGCTAGTTCCCTTTCCATTCCTTCCTGTAATATCATGACCAGTAAAGCTATTTAGACTTTAGTGCAATAGTAAACTGCATTAGCAAAAACCTCTTTGACATTCTGTTTCCATGCTGCTATTCCTGTGACCTTTGCTCTAATGGCTGATACCTGTTTAGAACCTCTGCCTGTCATCAGCAATCCCTGGTTTTCCCCCAGCTGTGGCCTCATGCTTGTTTTCTTATCTTTCTGAATCTAGCCATTTGCAGCAAAGCCCATTATTCCTTGATGGATGTGAACACCAGGCAAACTAAATGGATTCTGATCCTCAGTCCACTTTGAGGCCAACATTCGGTTGGCTTCACAGAGGGCCCATTATTTCTGTGGCACAGCTATGAGGCTCAATGTATAGTAATGCCTAGGCACAGGAATTGCACTTGATTCATGAAGGATTTAGGAGAAAAGGCACATTTTTCAGGGTACTGCTTAGGTACAGTTGAAATTTTCAGATGTTTCCTATAAGATAGCAAATCCTCAGTTTATGAGTTTAGGTCCACTTTAAAAAAAAACTCTCTAAACTTATCACCAAGTAACTGGCCCTAATCACTTGCAGCTACTTTTATCTATCTTACCCATTGTAAGGTTAGGATGTTGGACAGCCTGCATCCAGGGCCGTCTTTAACGCAGGGCAAAAGGGGCAGTTGCCCTGAGCCCTGTCATCGCTGTGGGGCCCAAAGCAGCTGCCACTTAAGCCCTGTGCTGCCCACAGTTTTCACGGAGTAGTGGGTGTGGCAGATTTCCCCCTCCCCTGCTGTCCCAAGCGGTGTTCACAATATGATAAGAGAGCGGGACAGCTGCGGGCTTCATGTGCTTGAGCCCACTTGTCTACTTCTCCCTCTGTTGGGAGCTGCGGACCAGAGTAACAGGGAATGACAGAGCGGCGCTCTATGTTCCTCCTGCCCCCACCCCCGCCTGACAGACCTGTGTAGCACACAGCCGAGTGAAGTGTTCTGGCTGTGTGCTACGGGTCTGATATATGGAGACTGTGTTGTACCGCAGTGTCCCCAGGTGAGAAAGATCACTGTTGAGAGAAGGGGAAGGGGAGTCATATGTGCAGAGAATTGGGGGTACAGAGGTGTGGTGGAGGAGGGGGTACAGAGGTGAACTTGGATGGGGGTACAGAGGTGTGGTGAAGGAGGGGGTACAGAGGTGGACATGGATGGGGGTACAGAGGGGGACAGAAGGATGCAGAGGTGAATGTGTATGGGGGGTACAGAAGTGGAGGGGGGTACAGAGGTGAATGTAGATGGGGGGAAACAGAGGTGGACATGTGGGGGGGTACAAAGGTGGACATGAGGGGATACAGTGGTGGAAGAGGGATACAGAGGTGGGTGGAAGGATACAGAGGTAAACGTGGATGGAGGGTGCAAAGGTGGATGGAAGGATACAGAGGTGAACGTGGATGGTTGGGATACAGAGGTAGACCGGGGTACAAAGGTGGACAGAAGGATACAGAGGTAGACGGGGGGTATGGAAGGATACAGAGGTGAATGTGGATGGGGTTACAGAGGTGGACAGGGTGCTATAGAGGTGGATGGAAGGATACAGAGGTGAACGTGGATGGGTGGGATACAGAGGTGGACGGGGGGTACAGAGGTGGACAGAAGGATACAGAGGTGGACGGGGGGTATGGAAGGATACAGAGGTGAACGTGGATGGGGGTACAGAGGTGGACAGGGTGCTACAGAGGTAGATGGAAGGATACAGAGGTGAACGTGGATAGGGGGGTACAGAGGTGGATGGGGGTGATACAGAGGTGGACAAGGGATACAGAGGTGAACGTGGATGGGGTACAGAGGTGGACAGAAGTATACAGAGGTGAATGTGGATGGGGGTACACAGGTGGACGGGGGCTAGAGAAGTGAGCTGTGGATAGAGGGCTACAGAGCTAAGCTGTGGATAGAGGGCTACAGAGGTGAGCTGTGGATGGGGGGATACAGAGGTGAACGTGGACGGGGAAACAAAGGTGAACTGTGGATGGGGAGTGCTACAGAGGTAAACAGGGGACACAAAAGTGAGCTGTGGACGGTACAGACGTGAACATGGAATACAGAGGTGAGCTGTGGATTTAGGGGTACAGACCTGAATGTGGAATACAGAGGTGAGCTGTGGATGGAAGGGATACAGAGGTGAGCTGTAGATGGAGGGGGTACATAGGTGAGCTGTGGATGGAGGGGGGTACAGAGGGGAGCTGTGGGTGGAGGGGGGTACCGAGGGGAGCTGTGGATGGAGGGGGTACAGAGGGGAGCTGTGGATGGAGGGGGTACAGAGGTGAGCTTTGGATGGAGGGGGGGTACAGAGGTAAGCTGTGCATGGAGGGGGTACAGAAGTGAGCTGTGGATGGAGGGGGGTACAGAAGTGAGCTGTGGATGGAGGGGGGTACAGAGGTGAACTGTGCATGGAGGAGGGTACAGAGGTGTGCTGTGCATGGAGGGGGGTACAGAGGTGAACTGTGGATGGAGGGGGTACAGAGGTGAGCTGTGGATGGAGGGGGTACAGAGGTGAGCTGTGCATGGAGGGGGGTACAGAGGTGAGCTGTGGATGGAGGGGGGTACAGAGGTGAGCTGTGCATGGAGTGGGGTACAGAGGTGAACTGTGGAGGGAGGGGGGTACAGAGGTGAACTGTGGATGGAGGGGGTACAGAGGTGAGCTGTGTATGGAGGAGGGTACAGAGTTGAGCTGTGGATGGAGGAGGGTACAGAGGTGAACTATGGATGGAGGGGGGTACAGAGGTGAAGTGTGGATGGAGAGGGGTACAGAGGTGAGCTGTTGATTGAGGAGGGGTACAGAGGTGAAGTGTGGATGGAGAGGGGTACAGAGGTGAGATGTTTATGGAGGGGGGGGGGTACAGAGGTGAAGTGTGGATGAAGGGGTACAGAGGTTAGCTGTTTATGGAGGGGGTTACAGAGGTGAACTGTGGATGGAGGGGGGTACAGAGGTGAGCTGTGAATGGAGGGGGGTACAGAGGTGAGCTGTGGATGGAGGGGGTGCAGAGGTGAACTGTGGATGAGGGTGCAGAGTAATCAAAGTGGTGTGCAGAGGTGACCAATAGATGGTTAATTTGGGGGAAGGGGGGAGAATATGCAAGTACTGCCCCCTGTGCCGATTTTTTTTCTGTGCCCTGTATGATACAAACACCTCACAGTACACACTCCCAATCCCTGTGTGTCATCCTCTATCTCCCCCTTTCCCCAATCATCCTGGACTCCCCTATCTCTTCCCCTCATCATCCTGGACTCCTCTATCCCGCCCCCCATCATCATTATTGTTATACAGGATTTATATAGCGCTGACAGTTTGTTCAGCGCTTTACAACATGAGGGAAGACAGTACAGTTACAATATCAATTTAATGTCCTCTCAAAATAACTCAACACACAGCCATTAATGTCTAAACTGCTGGCAACAAAAGTGAGTACACCCTTAAGTGAAAATGTACAAATTGGGCCAAAGTGTCAATATTTTGTGTGGACACCATTATTTTCCATCACTGCCTTAACCCTCTTGGGCATGGAGTTCACCAGAGCTTCAAGGTTGCCACTTAAGTCCTTTTCCACTCCTCCATGACGACATGACGGAGCTCGTGGATGTTAGAGAACTGGCTCTCCTCCACATTGGGGATGCCCACAGATGCTCAATAGAGTTTAGGTCTGGAGACATGCTTGGCCAGTCCTTCACCTTTACCCTCAGCTTCTTTAGCAAGGCCGTGGTTGTCTTGGAGTAGTGTTTGGGGTCATTATCACGTTGGAATACTGCCCTGCGGTCCAGTCTCCAAAGGGGGGAATAATGCTCTGCTTCAGTATGTCACAGTGCATGTTAACATTTGTGGTTCCCTCCCAAGTTCCAGCAGCAAACATGCAGCCCCAGAACATGACACTCCCACCACCATGCTTGACTGTAGGCAAGACACACTTGTCTTTGTACTCCTCACCTGGTTGCCACCAGACATGCTTGACACTATCTGAACCAAATAAGTTTATCTTGGTCTCATCAGACCACAGAACATTATTCCAGTAATCCATGTCCTTAGTCTGCTTGTCTTCAGCAAACTGTTTGTGGACTTTCTTGTGCATCATCTTTAGAAAAGGCTTCTTTTTGGGATGAAGCCATGTAGACCAATTTGATTCAGTGTGCAGTGTATGGTCTGAGCACTGACAGCAATGCAGTCAGCACTCACATGTCTATTTCCCAAAGACAACCTCTGGATAGGACGATGAGCATGTGCACTCAACTCCCTTGGTCGACCATGGCGAGGCCTGTTCTGAGTGGAATCTCTCCTGTTAAAATGCTGTATGGTCTTGGCTACCATGCTACAGCTCAGGTTCAGGGTCTTGGCAATCTTGTCAGGAACCGTGAATCAGACTGAAACAGAAGTGCAGTAAAAATCACACTATTTAATAAAATGCTAAAATGGTATAAACAGAGCAAACGTAGTCAAAACATAGCCAGAGTTTGGTAACCAGGGTAAGTAGTCAGTTTTAGCCAGAGAAACAGGAGTCCTGAGATCAGCAAAGTTAGGGGCAGCAAACAGGATCAGGAACCAGAAGGGAAGTCAGGCAAGCAAAAGTCTTTCACAGTAAAACACAGCAGAGAGAGTCTGAATATGTTGACCAAGGCAAAGGCACAGAAGATCTGATCCAAGGAGTTTATATAACCTTCAGCTCTAGCTAAAGAGCAGGAAATGAAGACCAGATGAGTCAGTGTGGGCTGTAGAGTCTTTGGCAATTAACTGACAGCTGAGCATAGAGCTCTGAGAAGGAAGGGCTGAGCCCAGCCCTGACAAATCTTATAGCCTAGGCCATCTTTATGTAGAGCAACAATTCTTTTTTTTCAGATCCTCAGAGTTCTTTGTCATAAGGTGCCATGTTGAAGTTCCAGTGACCAGTATAAGAGAGTGAGAGCAATAACACCAAGTTTAAAGGGAGAAAAAAAGGGGTACTAGAATAAGTAACCGTGAACCGTGAATCAGACTGAAACAGAAGTGCAGTAAAAATCACACTATTTAATAAAATGCTAAAATGGTATAAACAGAGCAAACGTAGTCAAAACATAGCCAGAGTTTGGTAACCAGGGTAAGTAGTCAGTTTTAGCCAGAGAAACAGGAGTCCTGAGATCAGCAAAGTTAGGGGCAGCAAACAGGATCAGGAACCAGAAGGGAAGTCAGCCAAGCAAAAGTCTTTCACAGTAAAACACAGCAGAGAGAGTCTGAATATGTTGACCAAGGCAAAGGCACAGAAGATCTGATCCAAGGAGTTTATATAACCTTCAGCTCTAGCTAAAGAGCAGAAAATGAAGACCAGATGAGTCACTGTGGGCTGTAGAGTCTTTGGCAATTAACTGACAGCTGAGCATAGAGCTCTGAGAAGGAAGGGCTGAGCCCAGCCCTGACAAATCTTCTTATAGCCTAGGCCATCTTTATGTAGAGCAACAATTCTTTTTTTTCAGATCCTCAGAGTTCTTTGTCATAAGGTGCCATGTTGAAGTTCCAGTGACCAGTATAAGAGAGTGAGAGCAATAACACCAAATTTAAAGGGAGAAAAAAAGGGGTACTAGAATAAGTAACCAAGGTCGGACATTTGATACAAGGAAACAATCAAGAAGTAACAAAAGTTATATTTATTGAAAAAAAGTACATGGTATAATTACAGTATTCAAAAATATTAAAAATCATAAGAAAATTATACAATTTGTACAATTGGCCCTTGTGCATCTACGCGTTTTGCCGTGAGGCTTCTTCAGGACCATCAAGGTTCATAAATATAACAAAGACAGGGGACAGGAGAGTGAATCTCATTATCTGAAATGAGATTCGCTCTCCTCTGCCCTTTCTGTCTGTTATATTTCTGAACCTTGATTGTTGTCTTCTTGATTGTTTCCTTGCCTCAAAAGTCAGACCTCAGTTACTTTTTCTAGTGCCCCTTTTTTTCTCCCTTATGATTTACGGATGTGGCATCATGAGTGTGGTTCTCTTTCATTTTCAACACCAAATTTAATACACCTGCTCCCCATTCACACCTTAGACCTTGCAACACTGACGAGTCACATTACAACAGGGAGGGAGAATGGCTAATTGGGCCCAATTTGAACATTTTCACTTAGGCGTGTACTCACTTTTGTTGCCATGGGTTTAGACACTAATGGCTGTGTGTTGAGTTATTTTGAGGGGACAGCAAATTTACACTGTTATAGAAGCACACTTACTACTTTACATTGTAGCAAAGTATAATTTCTTCAGTGTTGTCACATGAAAGATGTAAAATATTTACAAAAATTTGAAGGGTGTACTCACTTTCGTGAGATACTGTATGTCAGTTAATTTAAAAAAATGATGCCTACTTTTGCATTACTTTCAGAACAGCTTTAGTATTTTCTTTTTGCATAAGTACACATATATTCTAGATTGTAAGCTCTAACGAGCAGGGCCCTCTGATCCCTCCTGTATTGAATTGTATTGTAATTGTACTGTCTTCCCCAATGTTGTAAAGCGCTGCGCAAACTGCTGGCGCCATATAAATCCTGTATAATAATAATAATATATGTATTTTACTGTGTATTTAGCTGTTTTCCTGGAGTACAAATTTATATTACTTTAAATATAAAAAAAGTACATGCATAGAGCCATAAAAAATCAAATGATCCTGATTAATCAACTTTACCTTATGGTATTACAGCACATTAATTATGCCGTTGCTATTTGAATTATTTTCTGTGTGTATAATCCTAATAGTAGAAAGAAAATGATGAAGCCGACTGCCTAATAATGAAGCATTATGTTATACCAACATGCAGCATCATTCATAGTCATACGCAGGCAGAGCTTGACAAGCAGAAAAAAACCTTAACCCCACTGTAATTGCTGTAGCTAAACAATATTTCAGTCTGATTTTTTTGCAGATAATCATAATCAACCTGTTTCTATGGAAACCCGTAGTGTAGGTGGAGTTGTTATAAGAAGTTGCACATGGTGCATGTTGCCAGGGAAACCAGTCCCTTTTATTTTCCATTGGGGCAGCTGCTTTTATTAAGATGTTGACTAAAACCTTTTCACCTCAGGTCACCGTGACAATGACTTCTTAAATTGAAGTGAATTTAAGCGGACCAACCCAATTACGTCTCATGCTAGATCAGCAGGCTCTTTTTAATCTGGGCAAATATTATTGTATTTTGTAGAGAATAATACACATCTAGGCCCAGAGATGTAGGTTAAAGCATGTTGGTTCATCCTGGGTTTTTTTCGACTACCATAGACAAATAATTGAAAGAGTTCAGCCAAATCCCACAAGAAGGTGTCCAAAATCACATTATAGCATAGCCAATTTGTAAAGAGCCTCTTAGGTTTTCGCTAATGGTGTGCCCCAGAGTGATTCACTTCATTAAACCTTACTGAAGTGAATCACTGTAGCTAAATCTGGTCTCTGGGATCCCCCTTCCCCAATCCCCATCTTCCTCCTCATTGGAATAAAATAAAATAAAATATTTTAGTTTTTTTGTTCTTGCCCGGAGATGACTGATTGTTCTCTTCATGGAACTCAATATGCGTGGTAACCTGTGAAATAGGCTAAATACCAACCTTGCCCAGGGGCAGTGACAAAAATGTTTAATAGGTTCAAGAACTACTGGTGCTATCTGACAACTCCAGGTGTGACACTTAGTGTGTCATTCCCTGATGAAGTCACATGATATGTGACGATACGCGTTGGAATAGGAGGAACTAGGACACCGGAAGTAACGTCTGTGACATGAGCGGAACGCTTGTTTGTTCGATTTGCAAACTGTCTGTTTTTTGTTTGTGAGTACCCGTTCATTACCTTTTTAATTAATAAAAAGTCTATAGATACTTCACCATTGGAGCCTACCTTTTCCTTCCCTATGAGACCTTGACGTAACTACTGAATTATCAACACCAGTCGTGGGGACATTATTAATCTCCCAGAAGTAGGGATACAATTCCGGGATTTCCTATAATTTTACTGCTCTGCTGTTTACCTTACAGCAGTAAGGTAAGGGGCCACCCCACCTGGTGTGCGTTGAGCACCGAAGAGGCACAAGAGTTTACATTCACAGTTTTTTGGCACTCTTTATTTGGAGAAGCACCTTATGAGCCACGTGTCACTTTATTTTTATATAGAGACTCAAATTAATTTTTTCTATTTTCTGCATTTGCACTGTGTGATTCACATTTATGTCAGTATTGATATATTTGTTTATTTATTGTGCTTGATTCTGCTTTGTTTATGAGGAATCTGATTGCATTGTATTATCACACTAATTGGAGGTTTGAATTTCACATATGCGATTTTGGATATATGGATTTCTAAGAACTAGACACCTCACTATCCCTTTTGTGATGTGATCTAAGCACCTGACACTTTATTCACTTACTGCATTGTTCGCTTGTTGCTGCATAACCTGTTTTTTAGAATTCTTCGGGTTATACTGTTTTGCACCTTTATATAATTGTTTACTTTGGGAATATCTACTAGGGGTTACACATTGAATTTGCTAATTTCATGCACTAGGCACTTTAGTTTAGCGTAATATTTTAAGGTAGCGCAACACCATTTATTTGATTTTGACATATGATTTTTGGTGGTAGGGCTTATACCTCTGTCGCTGGTTTGCTGCAACCTGCCCTTAGTGTTAGTTTATGGTCTGTATGATAGCACGGGGATACTCCAATTTTGTATCACCACATGCTGTACAGCTGTAAATCCTGAAGAATAGCACCTCATATTCTGAGCTTGTATTTATTTTTCTACTATGGTTCTTATTGCCCTCATTATTCATCCCTGAATTTTATGTAAGGCATAACCACCTTGGGAGTATTCCACTGCTGTCAATTTGTATATGAGAAGCGCTCAATTCACTGCATAAATGTAAGTGAGATATATTTTTTAATAAATAGTTTGTTTTACGGAACTACGCTATTTGGCCCAATCTTTTCGTTCTGCATGGTTCCTTGCGGGGAGTGTTACCTGTTCTGTGATTATTGGCTTCGTGTTCAACTTGGTTTGTGAAGCGACTGTGGATCGATTTTCAGCATTGAGTTTCCAGCTTTAACACTTTTCGGCCAGAGGGCCCTTCAGCTGTATGACACTAAAGCGCATTTGACCCTTGGAGCATACGCTCGCTTGGGACAATTGGAGTCGGTAAGCTTACATCTGTTCTGTGTGGCGGTGTCGGCACCAGGGTGTTTATGATCAATATTTCTATGAATTGAAGGATTTTTCCATTTCTTCATTTCATTCTGCACCAAGGGGGATTACTTTTGACATTCCACGAAAGGACTTTTTCTCTATACAGGTCCTTCTCAAAAAATTAGCATATTGTGATAAAGTTCATTATTTTCTGTAATGTACTGATAAACATTAGACTTTCATATATTTTAGATTCATTACACACAACTGAAGTAGTTCAAGCCTTTTCTTGTTTTAATATTGATGATTTTGGCATACAGCTCCTGAAAACCCAAAAATCCTATCTCAAAAAATTAGCATATTTCATCCGACCAATAAAAGAAAAGTGTTTTTAATACAAAAAAAAGTCAACCTTCAAATAATTATGTTCAGTTATGCACTCAATACTTGGTCGGGAATCCTTTTGCAGAAATGACTGCTTCAATGCGGCGTGGCATGGAGGTAACCAACCTGTGGCACTGCTGAGGTGTTATGGAGGCCCAGGATGCTTCGATAGCGGCCTTAAGCTCATCCAGAGTGTTGGGTCTTGCGTCTCTCAACTTTCTCTTACCAATATCCCACAGATTCTCTATGGGGTTCAGGTCAGGAGAGTTGGCAGGCCAATTGAGCACAGTAATACCATGGTCAGTAAACCATTTACCAGTGGTTTTGGCACTGTGAGCAGGTGCCAGGTCATGCTGAAAAATGAAATCTTCATCTCCATAAAGCTTTTCAGCAGATGGAAGCATGAAGTGCTCCAAAATCTCCTGATAGCTAGCTACATTGACCCTGCCCTTGATAAAACACAGAGGACCAACGCCAGCTGCTGACATGGCACTCCAGACCATCACTGACTGTGGGTACTTGACACTGGACCTCAGGCATTTTGGCATTTCCCTCTCCCCAGTCTTCCTCCAGACTCTGACACCTTGATTTCCGAATGACATGCAAAATTTGCTTTCATCCAAAAAAAGTACTTTGGACCACTGAGCAACAGTCCAGTGCTGCTTCTCTGTAGCCCAGGTCAGGCGCTTCTGCCGCTGTTTCTGGTTCAAAAGTGGCTTGACCTGGGGAATGCGGCACCTGTAGCCCATTTCCTGCACACGCCTGTTCACAGTGGCTCTGGATGTTTCTACTCCAGACTCAGTCCACTGCTTCCGCAGGTCCTCTAAGGTCTGGAATCGGTCCTTCTCCACAATCTTCTTCAGGGTCCGGTCACCTCTTCTCGTTGTGCAGCGTTTTCTGCCACACTTTTTCCTTCCCACAGACTTCCCACTGAGGTGCCTTGATACAGCACTCTGGGAACAGCCTATTCGTTCAGAAATTTCTTTCTGTGTCTTACCCTTTTGCTTGAGGGTGTCAATGATGGCCTTCTGGACAGCAGCCAGGTCGGCAGTCTTACCCATGATTGCGGTTTTTGAGTAATGAACCAGGCTGGGAGTTTTTAAAAGCCTCAGGAATCTTTTGCAGGTGTTTAGAGTTAATTAGTTGATTCAGATGATTAGGTTAATAGCTTGTTTAGAGAACCTTTTCATGATATGCTAATTTTTTGAGATAGGAATTTTGGGTTTTCATGAGCTGTATGCCAAAATCATCAATATTAAAACAAGAAAAGGCTTGAACTACTTCAGTTGTGTGTAATGAATCTAAAATATATGAAAGTCTAATGTTTATCAGTACATTACAGAAAATAATGAACTTTATCACAATATGCTAATTTTTTGAGAAGGACCTGTATATATGTCTATGTTATTTTTGTATTAATTATGTTTTAAGTTGTTAAATAAGTGTCAGAATTGGCACTTGGCAAAATACACAAGTCACTTTTGTCACATTTGGCATCCAATATGCTTTTTTAGCGCAACACTTTTTATGTATATACTATTTGAACTAAATTATCCAGTTTAGTGTGTTAGCTGCTTTTTTTCTTTGGATAGCGCTGTGTTTTTGTTTTTTTGTTTTTGAAATGTCTAGGCATAACCACCTTGCCTAGTGTCTAAAGCAGTAGTGGCCAACTGTATTGATATGGGGAGCCTCAAGTGTGCCCCTCAACCCCCCCACAACATCAAAGGGCCGCACATAAAATTCAGTGAATGTTCCTTATCAGAGATGACAGACACAAACAGGATTTAGTAAAAGACTGGGCATGATACAAGCGATTGTCAAAAACTGTGCACATAATACAGGAAATGATTAGGGATGAGCCCGATGTTCGTGTCGAACGTAAGTTCGACTCAAACATTGGGTGTTCACCTGTTCGCCGAATAGTGAACAATTTGGGGTGTTTGCGGCAAATTCAAAAGCCACGGAACACCCTTTAAAAGTCTATGGGAGAAATCAAAAGTGCTAATAAAGGCTTATATGCATGGTATTGTCATAAAAAGGGTTTGGGGACCTAGGTCCTGCCCCAGAGGACATGTATCAATGCAAAAAAAAGTTTCAAAAATTGCCTTTTTTTTGGGAGCAGTGTTTTTAATAATGCTTAAAGTGAAACAATAAAAGTGAAATATTAATTAAAATTTCGTACCTGGGGAGTGGCTATGGTATGCCTATAAAGTGGCACATGTCTCCCATGTTTAGAGCAGTCTGTGCACAAAATGGCATTTCTAAAGGAAAAAAAGTCATTTAGACCCCTTTCACACTGGGGCGTTTTTCAGGCATTTTTCAGGTGTTTTTTTTAAAGCTAAAGCGCCTGAAAAACTCCCCAGTGTGAAAGGTATCTCAGTGTGAAAGCACTCAGGCTTTCACATTGGGATTGCAGATGAGGCGTCTTTCAAGTGCTTTACAGGCACTTTTTTTAACGCTAAAGTGCATGAAAAAGTCTTAAAAATGCCCCAGGGTCTTAAAAGTAATCGCGGCTATAATTAATTGTAGACCTTTCAGGTCTGGTATGAATTTTAAGGGGAGCTCCACACCATTTTTTTTTTTTTAAATGACGTGGGGGTCCCCCCAAAAATCCATACCAGGCCCTTATCCGAGCACACAACCTGGCAGGCTGCAGGAAAAGGAGGATGAGAGAGCGCCCCACCTCCTGAACCATACCAGGCCACATGCTCTCAACATGGGGAGGGTGCTTTGGGGTAGCCCTCCAAAGCACCTTGTCCCCATGTTGATGGGTACAAGGGGCGGGCCTCATCCCCACAACCCTTGCCCAGTGGTTGTGGGGGTCTGCGGGCGGGGGGGATTATCAGAATATGGAAGCCCCTTTAACAAGGGGACCCCCAGATCCCAGCCTCCCCCTGTGTGAAATGGTAACGGGGTACAAATGTACCCCTACCATTTCACAAAAAAAATGTCAAAATGGTAAAAATCACAAGACACGGCTTGGGACAAAATGTCCCACGAAGTCCATTCATCTTCTTCTCTCACTCCGTTGAACCGAAAAAAAAAAATCCGCGACTGACCCGCCTCCATGGGAGGCTCCCGCCATAATGACCATCCTTTCAGGTGACAGTTCTTTTATAACTGAGGGCGGGGCCACACGGTGACGTTCCCGGGTGACCCCGTCCCCTCTAGAATTATAGAGGTTTGATAATGTTGAGTACATATATATATATATGACTATCACTTTAAGAATTTGTAATACACTTCCTTGCTTCTTCTTAGACACAGAGTTTTCAGTCTATGATAACCTTCACCGCCAGATAAGAAGCAACAGTTTACTCCCTTTTTGCTCTGAGAAATGGACAGTCTTATCTAGCTGGTCTGATCCAGTACCGTCGTGGCAGCACCCACGTTTTCTTTCGCTTTCTATCAGTTACATGATGTAACCACCCATTTAACTGTTCCCTTGCTACTAAGAAGATATGAATGCCGATTGGACTAAACTATATGATCACACCTAAAACATGCTTAGAACTTATGCATATTCATACTTATACATTGTTAAACTTGATGCCTGTACAGCAGAAGCACTTTCACATTTACTCGCTTATAGTAGCCGAGAACTGTGTTGTATTTCTTCACTGCAGTGAATAAAAAGCACCTACTACATATTGTACAAAAATCTGGATCTACAATCTCATCTAAATGTCTTGTTTGGGGACTCCCTAACCTGATTTAACAGAATGGTGCCTTTGGACTCGGATACAGTCCAGGGAGCTCCCGGCCAGAGAGACACAAAACTCACGTTAAGCAGACAAATGGCCATGGTAAGAAACTGTTATTCTTACTTATTCTCTCCGTGGCGAGTAATTAATCGGTGTCTGGGGTCCATTGGCTGAAGGAGTCTTATACTGTTGATAAGATGGTGAGATTAAGGTAAAATTAAGTGTAAACTAGAGTAATGTTGATGTTACACGGTTTGACCCAAATAACTTCTTTACTTTACCTGTTGCAGAAATAATAGAGTTGATAATAATTATCAATGTTGATGTTTTGTTTCTATGCTTGGGGTGTCAATAGATTTATGAGACTTGTGAAAAGGTCTGACCAGAGGACTGTAGTAGTGAGCCTGTGTGGCGAGTAATGCCTATGTGGCAAGTGTACAGGCCTGTGTGACCAAGTGTAATAAAGTTCCATTTGATGGCTACTGTGTGTAGCCCAGGAGAAATTTTGGGTGAGGACCCACAAATTTTGTGAAGTAGAGACTCGAGAGTGAGGACTCTAGATTGAGAACACGGCACTCTCATGGACCGCTGAAGCCGGGAAAGGTAGATGTGGCACAAGTAAGTCCTATGACTGACATGACTGACATAACAGACAGATATGGACAGTGGTTCAGAAATGACACCAAGACTATTATAGGCAGGACTAAAACAGAGCTGATCTAATACCAGAATGAGTTATGAACAATTTGGGTTTCTGTGTATGTTAATTTTTATATCAGATTGACAGAGTTGAATAAGATGATTAAATGTGTACAATATTGAATTTTTGAAAGTATGCAACTGGCAGAAACCATGAACCAGACCAAGACAGAAGTACAATTAAATTACACTTGTTTATTAATAAAAAATAAAAAGGTAAATAGAGTAAGCATAGTCAAATCATAGCCAGAGTCAAGTAACCGGATCGAGTAGTCAGCCAGGCCAGAATTCAATAACCAGATCGGGTAATCAGCCAGGCCAGAAGTCAGGGATCCAAGTGGAGGAACAACAAGCAGGATAAGGAGCCAGAAGGGATGTCAGCAAGCCAGTCTTTAAACAGGAATGCAGGAGATGGTTTCTTGTGATGTGACCAAGGCGAAGGCGGAGATGAAGTGAGCTGGACAGCTTTAAGTAGGCAGGTCAGACGAGCAGGATCAGATCAGGAACAGCTGGTTAACTGTGGAGAGAGATGAGAGCTGACAATTAGCCGACAGCTGAGCAGCCAGCCCAGAGAAGCAAGGGCTAAGCCAGCCCTGACAGTACCCCCTCCTCAAAGACTCATCCCCCTCAGAGGACCACCGGGCTTGAGGTGAAAACATCTATGGAAATTGCGGAGGAGGGCAGGGACATGTATGTCTGAGGATGAAACCAAGGAGTGTTCCTCTGGACCATACCCCTTCCAATGCACCAGGTACTGTATGCGCCCACAGATTGTACCTCATACTCCTCATGGTTCTCAACCTGTATAGGGTGAGGACGTGGCACTGAGGTGGTAAATCGGTTGCAGACCAACACTTTCAATAAGGAGATATGAAACACATTTGAGATGCGCATACTAGGAGGAAGGTCCAACGCGTAAGCCACTGGGTTAATCCTGCGAAGGATACGGAAAGGCCCAATAAATCGAGGTGCAAACTTCAGTGAGGGAACACGAAGTCGGAGGTTGCGAGCTGACAGCCCGACCCTTTCCCCAACCTGGTAGGAAGGTGCAGGTAGGCGTCTGCGATCAGCATGCATTCTGTACCTAGCATTAGCAAGACGCAAAGGCTTCTGGACTTGTACCCAAGAGGAACGAAGACCGCGGAGATGCTCCTCTAACGCAGGAATACTCTGCAGAACAAACGAGTCAGGCAACATGGAAGGTTGGTAACCATAATTTGCCATAATTGAAGACAATCGGGAGGCAGAATTCGAGGCACTGTTGTGAGCAAACTCTGCCCATGGTAATAGGTCAGACCAGTTGTTAAGGTGGTCAGAAATATAGCAACGTAGGAATTGCTCCAAGGACTGATTGGCTCG
Organism: Lithobates pipiens; assembly: GCF_037356315.1. NCBI lineage: Eukaryota > Metazoa > Chordata > Amphibia > Anura > Ranidae > Lithobates > Lithobates pipiens. Next base: position 630,667,504 of record NW_027507748.1, on the reverse strand, counting down.
CTCACCACACGCACAGGTGTGACAGCGCCCATATGAGCATCGCACAGCCAGCATGAGATGTGTGCCGCTGACATGCAGTGGCGGTGCCCCCGCCCCCCTAGGGCAACAAAGAGACTGGGGTGGGAGGAGGCCTGCCAGGCACATCAGAGCTCCTGAGGGAAGAGAACGACCCGGATGGCAGGGAGCCCAGCCAAATTAACATCACCTCCAAGATGAACTAAAGCATGGTCAAATATCATATTAACGGAGTATATGATAAAAAAATATATATAAAAAAAAGGGTTAATACTTTAAAAAAATAATGAATGATAGATGGATCATAAAGAGTTGTCATTGTATCAAAGGGTTGCAAGAAAGGTAATCTAATTAGTCTATTAAAGCATAAACACATGCTTCCATCCCTAAAATCAATAAAGAGAACAAGGAAATTTGTATTGAGGGACTTTACGAACACATGACCTGGTGAGGTCAGTTATTCCATCCCTTGGGACTTTAAATGAACTATGCCTAGGCTCTGCAAGTACTGTTTTTCATTATTGTTTTATCCAACCATTTTTGGTGAACTCTGGAAGGTTTTTGCCTCTTATATTATGCGACACTGTTTTGATGATTTCATGTACCGTATTATCATTGTACCTTCATTACATGTTCACAACTGCTTTATCTGGCTGTATCTTATGGCTATCAATAAATATCCAAGCATGTTCACCAATATTACTTTTTTGCAATCTCGTGCTTCATCTAAAGTCCCACCCCCTTGTTCTCCCTTTTTTGATGTCTGATAGGGATGGAAATGTGTGACCTTACCAGGCCACAATTTCATTTAAAGTACCAAGGGATGGAATAACTGGCCTCACCAGGTCATCTGTTCGTAAAGTCCCTCTATACAAGAATAGGAAAAAAGGGGGGCCAGGGGATTTTTATACGGTACACTATATAAAGAGACAGAGATTTCTTATAAAAGAATTCATGGCTTTAATATTTGAAAATATGTTAAAATTATTTTGGAGGAACCAAAATAGCAAAAAAAATAACAGATACACTCTTTATACAAAACATTACATGACATAGAGTATAGGGGATCCTGAAAATGTTAGTTGCTGAGAATGATCATGTATCCTCCCGACATGTTTCGCGTTTTTGCTTCTTCAGGGGAGTATGCAACTAACATGAACATAAACACAAGAAAAAGAGGGTTTAAGAATACAGAAAGTACATTTATGCCATACAATTAGATACACATAAATTTCAGAACATTAAATATGAAATTGGTCTCAATTCGCTCAGTCCAAAGAGGTACAATGCTTACCCAGGTATTGTCATTCCCGGCATCGCAACCCACAAGCCAATAGATGGTGAGATAGGTGGCAAGAATTAGGTGACAGGATCAAATGCTAAAAACAACCCAGCCCCATGCAGGGCATAGATGGAGGTAGACAAGCGCTACAAAAATCAAAAACAAAATCCAGAAATAAGTACCAAGTTTACAAATCCAGCACAGGTATTGAAAAATATTACTCTGTAACAGAAAGGGTAAACGATATCAATCCCTCAATTATAGGAGGGAATTGGGGCTGAAAAACATGCCTCCATAGTAGAACATGAGATACTCATTATCAGAGGAATAGAACAATTGATTTTAATTACGCCTAATTAGTATAAAGGTTGTAAGAGGTAACTGTTGGGGATATACAACTAGTATACTGTTAAAGAGAGTAAAAGAAATAAAAATTATTTTTACCTGCAGTTAGAGTCAAAGATGAAAGAATTAATTCCATGTGATAATATTGGTGCAATACAGATGCAACAGATCACAAAGAAAGAATCAATTGATTCGTTGTAGTGTTTTGTAAATTACAGAGTGCAGCGGTATGCTGCCACTCCAGGCTTGCTGAACCTACAAGCAAATAAAAGGAAGGATAAATAGGTATAAGTATAGAAAGATGAGGAACGATGTTGTAGCAGTATAAAGTTCAACTAAGAAAATATATTTACCAGACAGAAAGAGTCAGCGTGGCGGCAGTATCAGTGCTGAACCTGCACTACAGATGAAGTGACAGCGCTGCCTTTTATATCCCCCATCCATCGAGCCGGCGTCTGACGTCACCGGCTCGATGCGGACAGCCATAGGTGGAAGCAGTGAGCATGTGCAAAGCCTTTCGAGTCGGCATTTGAACTACCAACCCCATAATGCCTCAGTGCTGACACGAGGTTCATTTGGATGAATGCTGATGGAGATGGGGCTACGCTAACTCTCCGCCCTTAAAGGGGCGGGAAGACACAAGCCAGCATAGAGGGCAGATGAAACGACGATTGTCATGGCTTCTAACCCAAGAGGGGATTACATGCCCCCTTCCACCTCAAATCGGGAGCCGCCTGGGGATATAACCCAGCGGCGCCCTTGGGTGTCCATATGCCCTTGCATACTTGGAGCCAGGGAAGATAAAAAACAGAGGATCCAGTCCCAAACCACAAAATAGTAAGGCTTAGGAATGCGGTGTAGGGAAGGAGGGAAAGAGCAAAGCTCCTCAATGTGGGTGGGATTCATAGAGAGCAACAGAGATCCCTAAGTGTGCAAACCATGAAACCCACCTTGGGCCAAGCAAAGCGAGACAATAAAAGGTATATATTACCTGTACAGCGTTAATAGTAATTAGAAATGACATTTGTTGTTATACATAAATATTTTTAAATATGACATAAACATGGCAATAAAGAAAATAAAAATAAAATAAAAATAAAAAGAAAACCAAATAAATTGGGGAGGGAGTGGGAGGAAAAAAGGGGAGGGGGAAAGATAAACAAAAAGGGGAAAAAGGATATCACTTCTCTCTCTTCATGCCAGGCTCCACGGGGGCTCACAGCCGAGGTAGGAGGGTTCATGAAACAAACAAACAAAAGTTAGCTATAGAAAAGATCTGTAGCTTATATTTTCATTGAAACCAGGGTATTTTGTGGCTTTTAGGATAAAGATCCACTTGGCTTCAGTTTGTAAGAGAAGCTTATCCACTGAGCCACCTCTTGAGTTTAGAGGTATATGGGCCAGGGCTGAAAATCGTATCCAGTTGGGGTCAAAGGCATGATAGATGCCTATGTGCCTACTTATGGCTGTAGTAATTTTTTTATTGAGAATGGGTTTGATGTGGTCTTTTATGCGGATAGAAAATAGTCTTTTAGTTTTACCAGCGTAAAATCCTCCACAACGGCATTGGGCCAAATATACAACGCCTGGAGTGGAGCATGTAACGTGACATTTCGAAACAAACAGACTGCCATTTGGCAGTCTGATCTTTCGAGAATTGTATATATAGGGACACATGTCACATTGCCCGCATGAATAAGTACCAGGATGTTTAGGTTTAGTTTCCCCTGAGGAGTCCTGAAAGTGACTTCTAACTAGGCTGTCCTTGAGTGATTGAGGTCTCATATAGGTGATTGATGGTACATCGTTTATGTACTGATTAACAATGGAATCAGCTTTTAGAAGAGGCCAAAACTTTTTGATTATAGCACGGAAAGAATGATGTTGGTTAGAGTATTTGGTAATGATACGTACTTTATTATCCAAATTTTTTTGTTTATTGGAGAAGAGAAGGGAAGTCCTATCTTTATTTTTTACTCTATTATATGATTTTTTCAAAGATACATGACTGTATCCACGTCCTCTGAGTCTGTTATATAAGTCATTGGCTGCGATCTTAAAGTCCGAGTCAGTACTGCAGTTACGTTTGGCCCTTAGATACTGGCTATAAGGGATGCTCTTAAGGAGAGGTTTTGGATGAAAGCTTGTCGCATGCAAGACCGTATTGCCAGCAGTGGGCTTTCTGTATAAGGCAGAATATACATGTCCAGTGGCATCAATTTTAATGGTTAAGTCCAAAAATTCAATAGAATTTTGACTGTAGTTTAACGTAAACTTTAGATTGAATGGATTCACAGAAAGTAAATTAAAAAAGAGCAACAAATCTGATTCTGATCCTGACCAAAAAAATAAAATATCATCAATATACCTGTACCAGGCTGTGATGTTACTTAGAAAAGGGACGAGGTCTTCACGCGCGAAGGTATCTTTTTCCCACCCCCCCAGGTACAGGTTGGCATACGATGGGGCACATTTGGTCCCCATCGCAACCCCCTGCACCTGGAGGTAGTGGGATTGGTTAAATTGGAATACGTTGTGCTTTAAAATAAAATCCAGTCCTGGTTGGTTTCCATCGACGTGGAATGTTTGTATAATGCTATACCACATACCAAAGGTTTACAAATAATACGCTCCTATTTGCAAGAAAGAGGCTCAAATTTCTTTGCTTACAATGAATTTGTTATGAAGCTATTGGATTTTATTTTAAAGCACAACGTATTCCAATTTAACCAATCCCACTACCTCCAGGTGCAGGGGGTTGCGATGGGGACCAAATGTGCCCCATCGTATGCCAACCTGTACCTGGGGGGGTGGGAAAAAGATACCTTCGCGCGTGAAGACCTCGTCCCTTTTCTAAGTAACATCACAGCCTGGTACAGGTATATTGATGATATTTTATTTTTTTGGTCAGGATCAGAATCAGATTTGTTGCTCTTTTTTAATTTACTTTCTGTGAATCCATTCAATCTAAAGTTTACGTTAAACTACAGTCAAAATTCTATTGAATTTTTGGACTTAACCATTAAAATTGATGCCACTGGACATGTATATTCTGCCTTATACAGAAAGCCCACTGCTGGCAATACGGTCTTGCATGCGACAAGCTTTCATCCAAAACCTCTCCTTAAGAGCATCCCTTATAGCCAGTATCTAAGGGCCAAACGTAACTGCAGTACTGACTCGGACTTTAAGATCGCAGCCAATGACTTATATAACAGACTCAGAGCACGTGGATACAGTCATGTATCTTTGAAAAAATCATATAATAGAGTAAAAAATAAAGATAGGACTTCCCTTCTCTTCTCCAATAAACAAAAAAATTTGGATAATAAAGTACGTATCATTACCAAATACTCTAACCAACATCATTCTTTCCGTGCTATAATCAAAAAGTTTTGGCCTCTTCTAAAAGCTGATTCCATTGTTAATCAGTACATAAACGATGTACCATCAATCACCTATATGAGACCTCAATCACTCAAGGACAGCCTAGTTAGAAGTCACTTTCAGGACTCCTCAGGGGAAACTAAACCTAAACATCCTGGTACTTATTCATGCGGGCAATGTGACATGTGTCCCTATATATACAATTCTCGAAAGATCAGACTGCCAAATGGCAGTCTGTTTGTTTCGAAATGTCACGTTACATGCTCCACTCCAGGCGTTGTATATTTGGCCCAATGCCGTTGTGGAGGATTTTACGTTGGTAAAACTAAAAGACTATTTTCTATCCGCATAAAAGACCACATCAAACCCATTCTCAATAAAAAAATTACTACAGCCATAAGTAGGCACATAGGCATCTATCATGCCTTTGACCCCAACTGGATACGATTTTCAGCCCTGGCCCATATACCTCTAAACTCAAGAGGTGGCTCAGTGGATAAGCTTCTCTTACAAACTGAAGCCAAGTGGATCTTTATCCTAAAAGCCACAAAATACCCTGGTTTCAATGAAAATATAAGCTACAGATCTTTTCTATAGCTAACTTTTGTCTGTTTGTTTCATGAACCCTCCTACCTCGGCTGTGAGCCCCCGTGGAGCCTGGCATGAAGAGAGAGAAGTGATATCCTTTTTCCCCTTTTTGTTTATCTTTCCCCCTCCCCTTTTTTCCTCCCACTCCCTCCCCAATTTATTTGGTTTTCTTTTTATTTTTATTTTATTTTTATTTTCTTTATTGCCATGTTTATGTTATATTTAAAAATATTTATGTATAACAACAAATGTCATTTCTAATTACTATTAACGCTGTACAGGTAATATATACCTTTTATTGTCTCGCTTTGCTTGGCCCAAGGTGGGTTTCATGGTTTGCACACTTAGGGATCTCTGTTGCTCTCTATGAATCCCACCCACATTGAGGAGCTTTGCTCTTTCCCTCCTTCCCTACACCGCATTCCTAAGCCTTACTATTTTGTGGTTTGGGACTGGATCCTCTGTTTTTTATCTTCCCTGGCTCCAAGTATGCAAGGGCATATGGACACCCAAGGGCGCCGCTGGGTTATATCCCCAGGCGGCTCCCGATTTGAGGTGGAAGGGGGCATGTAATCCCCTCTTGGGTTAGAAGCCATGACAATCGTCGTTTCATCTGCCCTCTATGCTGGCTTGTGTCTTCCCCCCCCTTTAAGGGCGGAGAGTTAGCGTAGCCCCATCTCCATCAGCATTCATCCAAATGAACCTCGTGTCAGCACTGAGGCATTATGGGGTTGGTAGTTCAAATGCCGACTCGAAAGGCTTTGCACATGCTCACTGCTTCCACCTATGGCTGTCCGCATCGAGCCGGTGACGTCAGACGCCGGCTCGATGGATGGGGGATATAAAAGGCAGCGCTGTCACTTCATCTGTAGTGCAGGTTCAGCACTGATACTGCCGCCACGCTGACTCTTTCTGTCTGGTAAATATATTTTCTTAGTTGAACTTTATACTGCTACAACATCGTTCCTCATCTTTCTATACCTATACCTATTTATCCTTCCTTTTATTTGCTTGTAGGTTCAGCAAGCCTGGAGTGGCAGCATACCGCTGCACTCTGTAATTTACAAAACACTACAACGAATCAATTGATTCTTTCTTTGTGATCTGTTGCATCTGTATTGCACCAATATTATCACATGGAATTAATTCTTTCATCTTTGACTCTAACTGCAGGTAAAAATAATTTTTATTTCTTTTACTCTCTTTAACAGTATACTAGTTGTATATCCCCAACAGTTACCTCTTACAACCTTTATACTAATTAGGCGTAATTAAAATCAATTGTTCTATTCCTCTGATAATGAGTATCTCATGTTCTACTATGGAGGCATGTTTTTCAGCCCCAATTCCCTCCTATAATTGAGGGATTGATATCGTTTACCCTTTCTGTTACAGAGTAATATTTTTCAATACCTGTGCTGGATTTGTAAACTTGGTACTTATTTCTGGATTTTGTTTTTGATTTTTGTAGCGCTTGTCTACCTCCATCTATGCCCTGCATGGGGCTGGGTTGTTTTTAGCATTTGATCCTGTCACCTAATTCTTGCCACCTATCTCACCATCTATTGGCTTGTGGGTTGCGATGCCGGGAATGACAATACCTGGGTAAGCATTGTACCTCTTTGGACTGAGCGAATTGAGACCAATTTCATATTTAATGTTCTGAAATTTATGTGTATCTAATTGTATGGCATAAATGTACTTTCTGTATTCTTAAACCCTCTTTTTCTTGTGTTTATGTTCATGTTAGTTGCATACTCCCCTGAAGAAGCAAAAACGCGAAACATGTCGGGAGGATACATGATCATTCTCAGCAACTAACATTTTCAGGATCCCCTATACTCTATGTCATGTAATGTTTTGTATAAAGAGTGTATCTGTTATTTTTTTTGCTATTTTGGTTCCTCCAAAATAATTTTAACATATTTTCAAATATTAAAGCCATGAATTCTTTTATAAGAAATCTCTGTCTCTTTATATAGTGTACCGTATAAAAATCCCCTGGCCCCCCCTTTTTTCCTATTCTTGGATACAATATTTATAGAATTATTAGGGGATGAGGTACCTTTAACAGTAATGTGTCTCTGGGATAGTGTGGACCAACTTTTTTCTATTGTATTCATGCGTTTTAATACGCTTTTTGTCCATTGGCCCACCTCCCTGTGACACGGCAACTTTCTGTAATGATGATAAAAAAAATTTCTTTGTTTCTTTGATCCTTTGTATTTTTTGTATTTATTTTTACTAATCAATAAAATTGCACTTCCCTCTCTCCCCCTTTTTCCTCCCAATTTTTCCTTTTTCCCTTTGTTTCCTTCTCTCTCTTTCCCGGGTCCATGGCGGCTTTCAGCGGCGAGGCCTGGGAGGGCCTAATGAACAAAGCTTCTGATCTCCAAAAGAATAGTGAACCATCGGATAAGGATCTTGATCTAGCTCTGCAATATTTACAACGTCTCTTGGAACGTAAGGTTAGAATTTTTTGGCACAGAAAGTTCTTTCACAAATACATTGATCAACAAATTGTGCCTTTTGGCCTCAGAATACAAATATTCCCCAATTTAAACAAAATTGATAATCTCATCAAGCAAAAATGGGAAGAAAACCTACAAACGTGTTCAATAGCAATGATGACTTTATTAGCCATCCAATACTCGCATGATATCGACCTGATAGATAATTCCATTAAAAAATGGTACGATGAATATGCTAAAATAACTTCCACTCCTAAATTTAAACGTAAGGAATCTGAATTATCCAAACACATTGAGAATTATACCTTAGAGATAATACGCTTAAAACAAAATAAACTCACACGTGATAGCAATTCCTACTCGAATGGTTCGGCATACAAATGGCCAGCAGATGGAAAAAATAAAAATAAGTTTTTTAGAGCATCACGCCCCTCCAATAGGAGGGACTATAATGATGATGAAACTAGATCCAATGTTTCATCAACCTCTTTTCCATCTAATCATTCCACAATTTATCGTGATTTATCTGGAGACAGACTCCCAAAGAGGAGAAAAAGCGATTCGGAGGACGCCGCTATGGCAGCACCCAACCAACACCTCAGTACTCCTTTACCACCCCGCACTTATCCTATTTCCAAACAAGTCCCTGTTCGTCCCCTAATGATGTTCCATCACCCACCACCACCCCCACCTCTCATCACCCCCATTCCCATTAACACATCTTTGTCCATTTCCACCTCCAGCAATACTTCTATGTCTACCACCCTCACGTCCTCTTTCACAAAATCAGCCCCTCTGACATCATCCCTACCCATCACTAACACTAATGACATCATCATCTCACCTAGTGGTGCTCCCCTACCGGCGGACCTCCGAATCGCCCCTATTTTTTTAGGGAAAGAATCCCCTCAACTACCCAATACCTAACCCAATCTCCTTTTACTAACCCAGAATCCAACTCAGGGAATGAATTATCTATAGTCAACTTATCGTCTTATGTGCTCACGAATCATGAACTCGATGTTCTGAAACTAGGACTGACCTTCTGCCCTGATTCAAGCTCGGATAAATTCTCTCTGATAAAGGATATTCATTTATTTGCACGAAAACTGATATTTAGAACCTTCTTCCATAAACCCAATCAACCTACTGTACAAATAAATACATCGAAACTCACCAATGAGGTAAATAGTGCTGATCAACAAGCCCTCTCTAATTTGATGGATTTATGGGAAGAGGGCCAAGTACCCCCTGATGATGAGATGACTATCTCTTCCACTGGTTTATCGGTACAGTCAGTTTCTTTTCCTCCTTTAGAAATGTTTAAACCTAAGTCAAAAAATTTTCCACTCTTAAATACAAATCCAAATATTTGGGCTTTTACCCAACAAGTTTGCCAGGCAATCGAACAGACTCATTTTCCATCGACCAAGAAACATAATCTAACGCATAATCAATTGACGGCATTAAAACAACTCAAAACTAATCCAAATATAGTCATAAAACCTGCGGATAAAGGCGGAAACATCGTAATTATGAATACCTCGCAATATCTCACTATGTGCAATAAGATTCTTCAAAACTCTGATTGGTATCGACCAATTTCAGTGTCTTTAATCTCTCATTTTGACACACAATATCGTTCGATTATCTTTAATGCATACAAATCAGGTACTATAGATAAAGGCACATGGAACTTTCTAAATTCCAAAGATCCGAAAGTTGCTACTTTCTATGCCCTTCCGAAGGTGCACAAATCTTTAACTGACCCTCCGGGACGCCCCATCATTTCCAGCTGTGATAGTTTGACAGAAAATGCAAGTAGCCTTGTAGATAAACATCTTACACCGCACGTCATTTCCCTTTTTTCTTATGTAAAGGATACCATCGATCTTCTAAAGATACTCGAGGGTATCAGCCTACCGGCACAGTCCTGGTTGGTTTCCATCGACGTGGAATGTTTGTATAATGCTATACCACATACCAAAGGTTTACAAATAATACGCTCCTATTTGCAAGAAAGAGGCTCAAATTTCTTTGCTTACAATGAATTTGTTATGAAGCTATTGGATTTTATTTTAAAGCACAACGTATTCCAATTTAACCAATCCCACTACCTCCAGGTGCAGGGGGTTGCGATGGGGACCAAATGTGCCCCATCGTATGCCAACCTGTACCTGGGGGGGTGGGAAAAAGATACCTTCGCGCGTGAAGACCTCGTCCCTTTTCTAAGTAACATCACAGCCTGGTACAGGTATATTGATGATATTTAATTTTTTTGGTCAGGATCAGAATCAGATTTGTTGCTCTTTTTTAATTTACTTTCTGTGAATCCATTCAATCTAAAGTTTACGTTAAACTACAGTCAAAATTCTATTGAATTTTTGGACTTAACCATTAAAATTGATGCCACTGGACATGTATATTCTGCCTTATACAGAAAGCCCACTGCTGGCAATACGGTCTTGCATGCGACAAGCTTTCATCCAAAACCTCTCCTTAAGAGCATCCCTTATAGCCAGTATCTAAGGGCCAAACGTAACTGCAGTACTGACTCGGACTTTAAGATCGCAGCCAATGACTTATATAACAGACTCAGAGCACGTGGATACAGTCATGTATCTTTGAAAAAATCATATAATAGAGTAAAAAATAAAGATAGGACTTCCCTTCTCTTCTCCAATAAACAAAAAAATTTGGATAATAAAGTACGTATCATTACCAAATACTCTAACCAACATCATTCTTTCCGTGCTATAATCAAAAAGTTTTGGCCTCTTCTAAAAGCTGATTCCATTGTTAATCAGTACATAAACGATGTACCATCAATCACCTATATGAGACCTCAATCACTCAAGGACAGCCTAGTTAGAAGTCACTTTCAGGACTCCTCAGGGGAAACTAAACCTAAACATCCTGGTACTTATTCATGCGGGCAATGTGACATGTGTCCCTATATATACAATTCTCGAAAGATCAGACTGCCAAATGGCAGTCTGTTTGTTTCGAAATGTCACGTTACATGCTCCACTCCAGGCGTTGTATATTTGGCCCAATGCCGTTGTGGAGGATTTTACGTTGGTAAAACTAAAAGACTATTTTCTATCCGCATAAAAGACCACATCAAACCCATTCTCAATAAAAAAATTACTACAGCCATAAGTAGGCACATAGGCATCTATCATGCCTTTGACCCCAACTGGATACGATTTTCAGCCCTGGCCCATATACCTCTAAACTCAAGAGGTGGCTCAGTGGATAAGCTTCTCTTACAAACTGAAGCCAAGTGGATCTTTATCCTAAAAGCCACAAAATACCCTGGTTTCAATGAAAATATAAGCTACAGATCTTTTCTATAGCTAACTTTTGTCTGTTTGTTTCATGAACCCTCCTACCTCGGCTGTGAGCCCCCGTGGAGCCTGGCATGAAGAGAGAGAAGTGATATCCTTTTTCCCCTTTTTGTTTATCTTTCCCCCTCCCCTTTTTTCCTCCCACTCCCTCCCCAATTTATTTGGTTTTCTTTTTATTTTTATTTTATTTTTATTTTCTTTATTGCCATGTTTATGTTATATTTAAAAATATTTATGTATAACAACAAATGTCATTTCTAATTACTATTAACGCTGTACAGGTAATATATACCTTTTATTGTCTCGCTTTGCTTGGCCCAAGGTGGGTTTCATGGTTTGCACACTTAGGGATCTCTGTTGCTCTCTATGAATCCCACCCACATTGAGGAGCTTTGCTCTTTCCCTCCTTCCCTACACCGCATTCCTAAGCCTTACTATTTTGTGGTTTGGGACTGGATCCTCTGTTTTTTATCTTCCCTGGCTCCAAGTATGCAAGGGCATATGGACACCCAAGGGCGCCGCTGGGTTATATCCCCAGGCGGCTCCCGATTTGAGGTGGAAGGGGGCATGTAATCCCCTCTTGGGTTAGAAGCCATGACAATCGTCGTTTCATCTGCCCTCTATGCTGGCTTGTGTCTTCCCCCCCCTTTAAGGGCGGAGAGTTAGCGTAGCCCCATCTCCATCAGCATTCATCCAAATGAACCTCGTGTCAGCACTGAGGCATTATGGGGTTGGTAGTTCAAATGCCGACTCGAAAGGCTTTGCACATGCTCACTGCTTCCACCTATGGCTGTCCGCATCGAGCCGGTGACGTCAGACGCCGGCTCGATGGATGGGGGATATAAAAGGCAGCGCTGTCACTTCATCTGTAGTGCAGGTTCAGCACTGATACTGCCGCCACGCTGACTCTTTCTGTCTGGTAAATATATTTTCTTAGTTGAACTTTATACTGCTACAACATCGTTCCTCATCTTTCTATACCTATACCTATTTATCCTTCCTTTTATTTGCTTGTAGGTTCAGCAAGCCTGGAGTGGCAGCATACCGCTGCACTCTGTAATTTACAAAACACTACAACGAATCAATTGATTCTTTCTTTGTGATCTGTTGCATCTGTATTGCACCAATATTATCACATGGAATTAATTCTTTCATCTTTGACTCTAACTGCAGGTAAAAATAATTTTTATTTCTTTTACTCTCTTTAACAGTATACTAGTTGTATATCCCCAACAGTTACCTCTTACAACCTTTATACTAATTAGGCGTAATTAAAATCAATTGTTCTATTCCTCTGATAATGAGTATCTCATGTTCTACTATGGAGGCATGTTTTTCAGCCCCAATTCCCTCCTATAATTGAGGGATTGATATCGTTTACCCTTTCTGTTACAGAGTAATATTTTTCAATACCTGTGCTGGATTTGTAAACTTGGTACTTATTTCTGGATTTTGTTTTTGATTTTTGTAGCGCTTGTCTACCTCCATCTATGCCCTGCATGGGGCTGGGTTGTTTTTAGCATTTGATCCTGTCACCTAATTCTTGCCACCTATCTCACCATCTATTGGCTTGTGGGTTGCGATGCCGGGAATGACAATACCTGGGTAAGCATTGTACCTCTTTGGACTGAGCGAATTGAGACCAATTTCATATTTAATGTTCTGAAATTTATGTGTATCTAATTGTATGGCATAAATGTACTTTCTGTATTCTTAAACCCTCTTTTTCTTGTGTTTATGTTCATGTTAGTTGCATACTCCCCTGAAGAAGCAAAAACGCGAAACATGTCGGGAGGATACATGATCATTCTCAGCAACTAACATTTTCAGGATCCCCTATACTCTATGTCATGTAATGTTTTGTATAAAGAGTGTATCTGTTATTTTTTTTGCTATTTTGGTTCCTCCAAAATAATTTTAACATATTTTCAAATATTAAAGCCATGAATTCTTTTATAAGAAATCTCTGTCTCTTTATATAGTGTACCGTATAAAAATCCCCTGGCCCCCCCTTTTTTCCTATTCTTGGATACAATATTTATAGAATTATTAGGGGATGAGGTACCTTTAACAGTAATGTGTCTCTGGGATAGTGTGGACCAACTTTTTTCTATTTCCCTCTATACAAATTTCCTTGTTCCAACTTGGAAGTGGAGTAAAATTGTCGTGACAAGGCATCAGCCCTTACATTCTTAGTACTGGGTAAGAATGAGACCATGTAATTAAAACTCGACAAGAAAAGAGCCAATCGCGCCCTTCTGGGATGTGAGATTCTTATGGTCAGTAAGCATAAGAACAGGCACAGTGGTACCTTCAAGGAGATGTCTCCATTCTTTCAGGGCTAAAATGATCGCCAACAGCTCTTTGTCACCAATCTCGTAATTGCAATCAGCAGGTGACAATTTCTTGGAAAAGTAGCCACACAGATGCATAGCGCTCTCAGAGTTAGGACGTTGAGACAGAAGGGTGCCAACTCCAGTCTCAGAAGCATCAACTTCTAGGATAAAGGGCAACGTAGGATCAGGATGTGCCAACACAGGAGCAGAAACAAAGGCAGCCTTGAGAGTCTCAAAGGCCTCAATGGACAACGGAGACCAACTCTGTGGGTTACCGTTCTTTCTGGTCATATCAGTCAGGGGCTTGACCAGAGATGAGAAGTTGCAAATAAATTTCCGATAATAGTTGGCAAAGCCCAGGAAATGCTGAAGAGGACATAAACCCATGGGTTGAAGCCACTGTAGGACTGCCGAAAGTTTCTCTGGGTCCATCGAAAAACCAACAGTGGAAATGACACAGCCCAGAAATGTAACCTGTTCACAATGGAACTTACACTTCTCCAGTTTACAATAGATATTGTTCTCTCTTAGTTTCTGAAGCACACGACAGACATCTGTGTGGTAGCTCTCCAGGGACTTGGAAAATATGAGGATATCATTGAGATAAACCACCACACATAACTGCAACAAATCTCGGAGGACATCGTTAATAAATTCCTGGAAAACTGCAGGGGCGTTACAAAGGCCAAAAGGCATTACGAGGTACTCATAATGGCCTTTTCTGGTATTAAACACAGTTTTCCACTCGTTGCCCTCCTTAATCTGCACGAGATTGTATGCCCCTCTCAAATCAAGCTTTGTGAAAACCGTTGCTCCCTTGAGGTGGTCAAATAACTCTGTAATCAATGGAATCGGGTAGGCATTCTTAATCGTGCCACGATTGAGACCCCTATAATCTATACAAGGTCTCCGTTCACTGCTCTTCTTCTTCACAAAGAAGAAACCAGCACCAGCAGGAGACAAGGATGAAACCTCGAGAAAGTGCGTCTGCAACACACTCCTCCATGGCCTTATCCTCCAAGACCGACAAAGGGTAAACCTGGCCATAAGGGGGTATGGCACCAGGTTGAAAGTCAATAGCACAATCATAAGACCGGTGTGGAGGCAAACTACTGGAGTGACCGTTGTCAAAGACATTGCTAAAATTGCAGTACTCCTCCGGCAGGGAGGAGAGTGAAGAGGTGCACAGGACCTTGGATACCTTCAGGAAGCATGTCTCACTGCATTGTGGTGACCAGGAGAGAACCTCAGCACAGAGCGAATCAAAAGAGCAGTTGTGCCTCTATAACCAAGGATAACCAATAACCAGCAGAAACCTGGGTGAAGAAATAACTTGGAATTGGATTATCTCATGGTGAAGAGCCCCTACAGCCATGGACAATGGAACCGTCTCATGAGTCACATGGGCAGGCTGTAGAGGTCTCCCATCAAGAGCCTCAATGGCAAGTGGAGTGTCACGCAACTGCAGCGGAATCGAGTGCTGCAATACAAAGGCAGCATCAATGAACATGCCTGCAGCCCCAGAGTCGATTAGAGCCTGTATCTCGATGGACGATTCAGCCCAAGACAGGGTGACCGAAACCAAGGGCTTATCCTTCTGGATAACTGGGGATGAAACAACGCCACCTAAGGTCTGTCCATGACAGGACCTCAAGGTTTCTGGTGTTCCCTGGAAGGGTAGGACAAGACTTAAAAAAGGGACCTACCTGGCCACAATAAAGGCACAATCTCTCCCTCCTCCTAAAGGCTCTCCTATCCACAGAGAGACGCGTGAAGCCCAAGTGCATGGGTTCATCTTCACTGACCGACTCGATACCAGGAGGCATGGGATGTGAGGGAGGCATGAGTGCAACTGCAAAGCTTGGAGGCAAACATACAGGAGACTTTTGCAAGCACTCTTTAAAAGAAAGTCTTTCTCTGAGTCTGGAGTCAATGAGGATGGCAAACAAGATCAAGCTCTCCAGCTCAGTGGGTATATCTCGGGCTGCTATCTCATCCATGATGGAATCTGAAAGACCATGAGAAAAAGCAGCCACAAGGGCCTCATTGTTCCAAGCAACCTCTGCTGCCAGAGTACGGAATTCAATGGCATAGTTGGCAACAGTTCTCATACTCTGTTTGATGGACATGAGGCACTTGGCAGCAGAAGCGGAGCTTGCGGGAACGCCAAATACCCTTTTAAAGGAGGCCACAAAGTGAGGGTAACTCAAGACAACAGGTTTTTGCGTCTCCCATAGAGGGTTTGCCCAGGCCAAGGCTCTCTCAGAAAGCAATGATATCACAAAAACTACTTTGTTTCTGTCTGTGGGAAACGCCTGGGGCAGCATCTCAAAGTAAATCTCAACCTGGTTGAGAAACCCTCTGCATTGAACTGGATCACCCCCAAATCACTAGGGAAGTGGAGCGGAACCAGACATACCTCTTACAGAGGTAATATTCGAGGCAGGTGCCTGCACAGAGACTGGCGCAGCAGCAGGGATGGCCTGCAATTTAGGTTGTAATGGAGTAGCCACAGTGGGGGATTCCAGATGAGCCGTGCGACTCAGGAGCATTTGTAACGCTATGGCAAACTGATCCATGCAGTGATCTTGCTCATCCAATCTGGAAAAAAATATTACCAACAAGTGGATTGACTGTATCTCTTGAATTCATGGCCTTCGCCTACTGTCAGAAGCCATGAACCAGACCGAGACAGAAGTACAATTAAATCACACTTGTTTATTAATAAAAAATAAAAAGGTAAATAGAGTAAGCGTAGTCAAAGCATAGCCAGAGTCCAGTAACTGGATCAAATAGTCAGCCAGGCCACAGTTCAATAACCAGATGGGGTAAGCAGCCAGGCCAGAAGTCAGGGATCCAAGTGGAACAGCAAGCAGGATAAGGAGCCAGAAGGGATGTCAGCAAGCCAGTCTTTAAACAGGAACGCAGGAGATGGTTTCTTGTGATGTGACCAAGGCGAACGCAGAGATGAATTGAGCTGGACAGCTTTAAGTAGGCAGGTCAGATGAGCAGGATCAGGAACAGCTGGGTAACTGTGAAGAGGGATGAGAGCTGGTAATTAGCCGACAGCTGAGCAGCCAGCCCAGAGAAGGAAGGGCTAAGCCAGCCCTGACAGCAACGTGATGAAACTTTAACTAGTTATGAGCATCTCAAAGTTTTTAGAATAAATATCACTGATGGGTCTAGCAAAAGAGAACTACACCAGGCAATGCAAGTGTTATATAAATGTTTAGGAAATGTCTGGAACCCAGAAAGATAGCTAAATATGGCTGAGTTGAAAAAAAAAATAAGCGTGAGAATTCACTGGGGATATGAAAAGAGCCTGCTAGTTTTTTGAGGTTTCCTCACCCCTCCTTTGCGCTTGTGTATCTCTGTGTAAGAAAGGAGTGAGGTGCCCCCCTCCCCTTCACATTCCTCTGAAAAATTGTGTATTTGTAGAAAAGAGAAACAGGCGAGTTTCAGAAATTTTCTTAAAAAGATGGTGCCCGTCTGAAGCCAGAGATTTTTGTACATCTAAGTACTATCAAAAATGTTATATGAGAAAGATAGAAGCCTTTGTAAGAAGATCTTTGTAAGTTTAACTGAGAAATCATTTGTAGAAGAGGAGAGAAGTGAGACGGGTTTCCAGCTTCCCCTTTTGACCCCCCCCCCCCCCCTTAATAAGAAAGAAAAGGCTGATTTACATTTCTAAAAGGTAGCCAGGATTATTATAATTATTTAAATGTTTAGTTCTCCGTTCTAGAATACTGAGAGTGACAAGGGAAAAGGTTCCACTCATTGATAAGACCGGGTTGATTTAGTATTTTAGCATGGCAGAATATTAAAGGAACTATGCAAGTTAAGAAGCAATAGTTGGACAAGGAAGCACATACCAGAAGTTATAAGAAGGTTATTGATGGTTTAAAGAACATCAAAGTGAATTGCACTATAAAGAAAGTGAACAGAATGTTGCAGAATTATTATCAAGTGGCTTGATGGATGTGAGACAAGAAAAGGTTGAGGATGTTTTGATTACTTTAAATGTGTCCAGTCCATGGCAGAGACAGTAAATGGGGATGTGACTGAGTACTAACTTTACTGCCATAATAAGGAAACAAGGATTTGAATGGGCTTTGCTAAGAGAAGTGTGCAGTAGCATTGAGGCTCAGAAAGAAGAAAGAAAAGAGAAAGTGCTGAATGTTTTTTTAGCACAAAATGAAGGTCAAGGAGCTGTTTTTCAGAAACCAGGAAATGTTACAATTGTGGCAGGATTGGTCATCTTGCCAGAAAATGCAGATTGACTGACAGATGTAGCAGAAGAAAGAGGAAGATGGTGATAAATGACTAGTAAAGCAGCATAAACTTTTTGAGCACACAGAAGTTAATTTGTGCATCTGATGATAAAGACGCTTTTGTAACATCAGAAAATGTCATGCTTAGTCGATCACACCTGTTACATGCTTAGAACGTATGCATATTCATACGTATATAAACTTGATGTCTGTACGGCAGAAACACTTCCACTTTTACTCGCTTATAGTAGCCGAGAACTGTGTTGTATTTCTCCACTACAATGAATAAAAAGCACCTACTTATATTTGCATAAAGATCTGGGTCTACTATATCATCGGAATGTCTTGTTTGGAGACTCCCTAGCCTGATTTAACAAAAGTATTAACTTGGGGGGGGGGGGGGGGGGCTGAATACAAATGCACGCCACACTTTTCACATATTTATTTGTAAAAAATGTTGAAAACCATTTATCATGTTCCTCCCACTTCACAATTATGTGCCACTTTGTGTTAGTCTGTCACATAAAATTCCAATAAAATGAATTTATGTTTTTGGTTGTAACATGAATAAATTTGGAAAATGTCAAGGGGTATGTGCACAGGCACTGTATATAGCTGCCCAGAGTTTAGTTTTACATGCAAATTTTGTCAAAGCATTGTAGTGTAACACTGTGCATAGTTACTGTAATGAAAATCTTTATTTTGACCACAAGGCTGCAGTGTTCAACAACTCTGTTCAACACAAGTTCCAATACAGGAGTGCAGAGGCTGCTGGAACTTGTATGCTGGAAGCAGAACTAGTCCTACAGTTAAGCTGAGATAAAACTACACAGTCCAAGAGCAAATACCAGGGGGGGAGAGAGAGAGAGGCTTTGCTGCTGTAAGGGCATGTGTGGGAGAACTGAGTGGAACAGCATGGGCCTGGACCAGACCGGCTTGGATCAGAAAGCTAGGAGTGCCATCAGAAAGCTGGGTAACCTAAAGAGGAAGACTGGTGGAGACCTGCTCATTGCTGGATCAGGAGATCATCACAGCTACTTCTTCAAAGAACAAAAGGGCCGCCCCATGCAGGATGATCTTCGCTATGCTCTGCCTTACAAAAGGACTGGGTGAGAGGATTCCCAACCTACTTTCGCTACTCTTGTTGCAAGTGTGTTGCTGTTCAAGCTAGTACATGTTAGGGACACTGTACAGTACAAGCCTTTGCAATCAGTACATGTGCCCTGAATTTATGTTTTTGGTTGTAACATGAAAAAATGTGGAAAATGTCAAGGGGTATGTGCACAGGCACTGTATATAGCTGCCCAGAGTTTAGTTTTACGTGCAAATCTTGTCAAAGCATTGTAGTGTAACACTGTGCATAGTTATTGTAATGAAAATCTTTATTTTGACCACAAGGCTGCAGTGTTCAACAACTCTGTTCAACACAAGTTCATCTAAAGCTACAGTCTGCCATTCTTACCCATTCTTACAAATACTGCCTGCAGGTTATCTGAGCTAACCCTATCAATCCCTGCTAGGTAGAATGCTACATTTACTTTTGTAGCACCCTCTAGATAGTGTAGATAGTTTAGTTGCTAGCGTAGGTAAATTGGCTTGGCTGGGAGCCAGGCCTGGGCTGAATCTAGGTCAGGGTTTAATGATTCAGGAAGGCTGGATGACTCGTCTGACAGCTCTTCTGGTGCCTCACCCTGTTTTCTGGAAACTTGGAGAAGGTTCTGGATGTAGTGGGTGGAGGCTAGGAGGGACCGTCATGCATATGAGGACCCTGGCCCACCCCCAGGAAAAAGGGTCTGGAAGAAGGCAGCTCACTTCATAAATAGATATGAGTCATGCCAGCAGGAGCAGTCAGGTGGAGGATAGAGATGGAGAGCTGAGGGGGCTGTTGGGGGCCCTTGCAGGGAGTCCCCTGGGCTGAGGGATGGTCTAGGACTTGGGTGCTGGAGGGATCCTCCACAATACACTGAGGAACTGAGGATACATGGGAGCAAGAAGAGAGGACAACGGGAGCAGGTCAGCACATCTGGGAGATCTCCTGTGGAGTCAGCCAGATGGGCTGGTGAGTGTTCAGTCTGGGAGGACTTTGGAGTGGTTGGCTGGCCGGCGGAGGGGGGGGGGCTGGTAGGGGGGGGTGACTGCGGCTGGGCAGGTTGGTGGTGCCTGGGGAGGTGGTGCCTGGGGAGGTGGTGCTGGGATTGGTGGCCACAGGAGGAGTGAATAATGCTGGACACTGGCTTTTTTCTACACAACTAACACAGTGCCACTAACAGTGTGCCAGTGGAGTTCTGCAAGCAAGTGAGTGCTGGAGGAAGCAAAGGAGTGTATATAGACCATATATAGGAGGAGTTGTCCCTGAGGTTGTTTTGAGGTCGAGTGAGCATCCCGTGATCTCCAATCCCTATCCATGTTGTTATCACTCTATATAGGAACAAGACGAGGTTACCGACTGTTCTCTGGCTCTGGGTGCCTGTGGAAGTTTGATGTGCCTGGCTCTGCAGGGTGGGGGGTTCCATTCTACTTGCTGCTCCTTAGAGGTGCGCTACACTCTAATTCAAGCTCAAGCCATCCAAGGACGGAATTAGCCAACTTTGGACGTACATCTGCCAATCCTTCTGCCCCTCCTCTTCTAATAAAGTAACTTCCACAACAACTTCACATAGTAAAGAGGAACTCTGCTGACCAACTTACCATCCATAGCAATTTATGTTTGCTTCTCATCTTAAAGAGACTGCACCCTCCATTGTGCACCAACTTGTGATCCCCAACTAAACCAGCAGAAGGATCCAACATATATTTATGGTTTACTGGTGAAAAGTATAGCTCTGACAATCTTCCTGAAGCTTAAACTTAGTCTCTCCTGACTGAGGGTCTACAAGTGAGTTAGCCTTGTATTTTGTTACCCCTCTTTCCTCACTTAGGGAAAATCTCTCAGCCTTAGAGCTATTGTTTATATTCTCAGTCCTACAGGATGGGTGGGCATGTCTTAAAATGGTACTGTATTGTGTTGCATTGTCTCTTTGCTGTATTACCTTGCTTATTGATGACTTAACTGTTAGCTGTTTTCTTTGCTTGCCATACTATTCTTTGATCTTAATACAAGCTAATAATTTAGCAGGAGTGGTGTTTGGCCCAAGGATCAGTAAAGAACAGAGAATCTAAAATATTCTAGGGGCTTCTGTGGAGTTAGCACTACAGCAGTTACACTTTGACGTTTTTTAGGATGTAAATATAATAGCTGCTATTGTCAATCTGTTTATTAAGGCAAAATAAACGGGCCATCATCCTCTTCTTTGCTTCACTACTTTGGAAGACACACCTGGAAGTAAGAACAAAGAAAGTTGTCAATTAAGTCACAATCAATAATAATCCTGCATACTTATTCTGGGTCACTGGAACAAGGATGAGGATGATAACCCCAGCTTGAACCTTCAATAGCAAGCAGATAATATAACCTTCTGTATTTCTATCCTGATAGTTTCTCTTCAATTCTCTTTCAACTCTCTTACCAAACAACTTTCACTATGGCACCCAGCAGCAATTTCTGGTCCTATTTCCCATGTCTTTTCTTTGCAAATTAAATCCTAGGGTCCTTTCTATGATCTAGTGAGCAGATGTCTTGAATTATTATTTATTTATCTTCATTACTACGTGATGATGGGATCGTGAAAAGTTCAGTGTGCTATGAAAAGTGGGACAAACTATAATAAAACCAAGGGGGCTGTAGCAGTTGCAACACTGTTTTTTTTTTCTTTTTTTATTCAAATAATTTTTTATTGAAAGTTTAACATGGTTTAACATTATTTTTTTTTCTAAAAAGAAACCTCAAATAGAGGACCTCCCCTCCCACTCAACAATTGCCCCAGCAATGGCTGTACAAAAAGCATACATACATATGCTGGTAGGGTTTGGCATAAGCAGCTGGAGCAGTGCAAATACATCTCAGTTAAAAATAGTAGAACAGGAAGATGTATATGAAAGACAAATGCAAAACCTAGACATAGACCAGTTATTGATGATGTGATATTTATGTGGAAATCAGGATATAGATCAAGAAGATTTTCCCATGTTTTTACTTCAGCGTGCCCTAATATAGAGATAAAATAAAGAAAGTGGGTACATATGTAGCTCCCTGCTCCTAATGACAGACACTATTTTTTTTATAAATTTAAGTTGCCTGAAGCTGCAGTTTGGCTCAGGCTAATTATGTCAAAGTTCTAGTTTCTGTACCAGTTCAGCTGAGTTGTGCTAGTTTCCACTTGGCCGTGGGTGTCGCTGTCACCACCGATAAGTGTTGGAACTGCAACAGGCTGAATGCATTGAGTACCCTTTTTGCTCAGAAACAGCCCAGCGGGAGTGGTTCACCCGCTGTGCATTCTGTGTAAGGGTACTTAAGGTACTGACGCGCTTTTGAGGGATCTCTTTCCCGGGGTTCATTATCCCAACCTCATGGCCCTCCTGGACTGAGGTGTGTGCTGCCTGTCTCTATGTCTCGGAGCCAGCTAGCCCGAGGCTTTGTAACTGAAAGGGTGGGCCCAAAAGTTTTGGGGCCTACAAATCCAGGGGGGTTCTGTGCTGTCTTGCCTGCAGGGAGAAGCCAAGTGACTGGAGGGTCCAGGGGAGGACTTTTTCAGGAGAGGACCGAGCAACAAGGCTGGTATCCCTGGAAGAGCCTGGAGACCCAGTTGGAGGATGTATCCTGGGTCACCTACCACACAGTATCGCCAGATCGCCTGAAGTAAACAGGTATTATGTGACAACTCTTTAATTTCTAAACAAGTTGCTGGTTGTGCTTTCCTGTGGCAGAGGATTGCACAATGATTTTATTTGAATTGACAAGTCTGTGGCAGAGACTTTGAGCATCTCACCGGCTGCTAGGTCAGTGAGAGAGGCCTTGCTAGATCCAGTCGGTGGAAGCCGTTTGTCCTCTGGATTAAGGAAATACCTCTAACGCACAATTACAAGGTACCTGAACCCCCCTTAACCCTCTATCCCTCTATTGCAAAACCTTGTTCTTTCAAATAAATCTTTGAGAAAAAGGACTAAGTGTCGGAGCTAACATTCTTTAATCCACTCTACAATGGGACCCCTAAGACGGACACAGTGAGCAGATGAGGTAACGTTAAGCCTGAAAAAAACAGCAGCTCCTTCGGGGGTCAGTGCTACACATATCTGAGAAATTGGGTTCCATCCTCACGAGGAAGAGGAAGAGGATCAGCATTGCATTCAAGTGTTTTTTTAAAAGCTAATAAAGCATGATATGCTTACTAAAATCCATAAGGATGCACATTTGCCATCAGCTTGACCAATTGTAAACGGAATTGGGTCAGTAAAGACCAGATTGGAAGAATTTTTGGATACATTTCTCCAACCGAGTGTTAAAGCATACCTTAAAGATACCACTGATCTCCTTCAGTCGTTACAGGCAATTGAATTTAACCCATCCTCAGCTATTTACCTTGTGTCGGCTGATGTAGCATCATTGTACACGATCATTCAGCATGAGGATGCTGAATTGGCAATGAACTGGGCACTCAGTAAAAGGGATGACATTCCACATATGCAAAAGTGCTTTTTAGGCCATTCATTAGATTTCTGTATGTCTCATAATTATTTTTGGTTTAATGGCCAATTTTATTCACAACAGGTTGGCGTGGCTATGGGAGCCAAATATGCTCCCAGCCTAGCCAACCTGTTTATGGCCGAAATGGGAAGATAGATTTGTGTTCAGTAAACAGATGCCCCAGTAGTTATACTACTGGAGATTCATAGACGACCTCCTGTTTATTTGTGAGGGATCTAAGGATTCTGTGGTTGAGTTTTTGGGGTACCTGAATACAAACACAAAAAATACCAGATTGGACTTCCAGATCAGTGATAAATCTGTAAATTTTTTGGATGTGACCATTGAGAAAAGAAACAATGGGCTAAGTAGCAGAGTGTACTTTAAGCTGACAGACAGAAATCGTTTTTTGGCCATTGGGAGTGGCCATCATCCGGCTTGGATTAAAAATATCCCCAAAAGACAGATGCTTAGGGTCCGATGAAATTGCGCAGAACTTGATGTTAATTTTGAACAAGCGCAGGTGCGTAAAAAACGATTCTTACAAAAGGGATATATATATCAGATTTTCATTGCCAATACAAGGAAATTGAGGCTATTTTTAAGAAGTATTGGTATATTTTACACAGGGATAGACATTTGGGTGATATTTTACCAGATCAACCAAAGTTTATTCATAGACGAGCACCTAACTTTGGCGACTGGGTGGTAAAAAAAGACCCTAGACCCACCAAGCCAACAAATGATCAAAATAGATCTGAAAGGATTTTTTTCTTGTAGAAAATGTATTTGCTGTAGGACAGTAAAATGTTAGCAATAGGAGCACAACTGAAATTACTAATCTTGACAATGAAACCTTTGAGATAAGGGAGTACATCACATGCAATTCCTCTCATGTGGTGTATCTCTTGTGGTGCCCATGTGGACAGGGCCGCTGATAGAAATCATGGGGCCCCTTCAGCTCCGCCCTGGCCCCGCCCCTGGTCCCTCCTTCAGTCCCATCCCTGGCCCCACCCATTGCCCCTCCCCAGGCCCCACCTTGAAACAAAGTGTAGGTTTGTCTACAAATGATATTTGTTTTTCTCCAGCCAGTTATAGGTTTGATTATCCAAAAGAAATACTGTTTTCAGATGAGAACAGACCTCTTTAATATCTATATGTAATACATAATAAGTATTGGCAGGGTATTGCAGATTATTGCTGGGTATGTATTGCAGAGTATTGGCAGGGTATGTATTGCAGAGTATTGGCAGGGTGAGTATTGCAGAGTATTGGCAGGGTAAGTATTGCAGAGTATTGGCAGGGTAAGTATTGCAGAGTATTGGCAGGGTATGTATTGCAGAGTATGTTTTGCAGCGTATTGGCAGGGTATGTATTGCAGAGTATTGGCAAGGTATGTATTGCAGAGTATTGGCACGGTGAGTATTGCAGAGTATTGTCAGGGTAAGTATTGCAGAGTATTGGCATGGTATGTATTGCAGAGTATTGGCAAGGTATGTATTGCAGAGTATTGGCACGGTGAGTATTGCAGAGTATTGGCAGGGTAAGTATTGCAGAGTATTGGCAGGGTATGTATTGCAGAGTATGTTTTGCAGAGTATTGGCAGGGTATGTATTGCAGAGTATTGGCAGGGTATGTATTGCAGAGTATTGGCAGGGTATGTATTGCAGAGTATTGGCGGGGTAAGTATTGCAGAGCATTGGCAGGGTAAGTATTGAAGAGTATTGGCAGGGTAAGTATTGCAGAGTATTGGCAGGGTATGTATTGCAGAGTATTATCAGGATATGTATTGCAGAGTATTGGTAGGGTATGTATTGCAGAGTATTGACAGGGTAAGTATTTCAGAGTATTGGCAGGGTAAGTATTGCAGAGTATTGGCAGGGTATGTATTGCAGAGTATTGGCAAGGTATTTATTGCAGTGTATTGGCAGGGTAATTATTGCAGAGTATTGACAGGGTAAGTATTGCAGAGTATTGGCAGGGTAAGTATTGCAGAGTATTGACAGGGTAAGTATTGCAGAGTATTGGCAGGGTAAGTATTGCAGAGTATTGGCAGGGTATGTATTGCAGAGTATTGGCAGGGTATTTATTGCAGAGTATTGGCATGGTATGTATTGCAGAGTATTGGCAGGGTATGTATTGCAGAGTATTGGCAGGGTAAGTATTGCAGAGTATTGGCAGGGTAAGTATTACAGAGTATTGGCAGGGTAAGTATTGCAGAATATTGACAGGGTAAGTATTGCAGAGTATTGGCAGGGTAAGTATTGCAGAGTATTGGCAGGGTAAGTATTGCAGAGTATTGACAGGGTATGTATTGCAGAGTATTGGCAGGGTAAGTATTGCAGAGTATTAACAGGGTATGTATTGCAGAGTATTGGCAGGGTAAGTATTGCAGAGTATTGGCATAGTATGTATTGCAGAGTATTGGCAGGGTATGTATTGCAGAGTATTGACAGGGTAAGTATTGCAGAGTATTGGCAGGGTAAGTATTGCAGAGTATTGGCAGGGTATTTATTGCAGAGTATTGGCAGGGTAAGTATTGCAGAGTATTGGCAGGGTATGTATTGCAGAGTATTGGCAGGGTATGTATTGCAGAGTATTGGCAGGGTATTTATTGCAGAGTATTGGCAGGGTATTTATTGCAGAGTATTGGCAGGGTAACTGCAGTAGTAGTAGATGTTGAACTTCAAGCCCCCCCCCCCCCCATGCAAGCACACACCTCACCTGTGTAATCGTTAGCTGCCTTGGCCCCAGCAGAGATCACTTCCTCCCTGTTCTTTAGTGTCCACAATATCTCCATTGCCCGGCCACTGCTCTTTCTGCTCGCCTCTCACTCTGCTACTTCTTTTCACGTGGAGAGAGAGAGAGAGGAATATCACTTCGCGATACCATAATAGGATGCGCTGGCCGGGACTTGTGCGGCTGTGCCAGCATGAGGAGCGGGCACAGAGGGTGCATTCTTCCGCTCCCGAAATACAGATAATAGTCCCTCCTCTGCAGCCGCATATTTAAACGTTAAAAACACATTTTCTATTAAAAAAAGTTTACCGAACGGGGGGGGGGGGGTTGTAAGGGCTGAGGGGGTGCGGGGGATGGGATGATCGGTGGCTGGAGAATAATATTTTTTTATTTTTTTTTACATGAAAATTTACTTTGCTGTTCAGGTTGCCCGCGCCCCCTGCTGGTCAGGCCGGGTACAGCAGGTCAGGTCAGGCCTATCAGTGGCCCTGCATGTGGATTATTTTATGTGGGTCAAGCAAATATAAAAAAAAAAAAATGGTCTCTTCACTTAAAAAAAAAATACAACCAGGATCCTAGATAGATAACTTCAATTTTGTGGTATTGATTGTGTCTATTCATCTTGGAGAGGATCAAATCGGGAAATAAATTTATCTCAGAGAGAAACCCAGCAGATCTTTTTGCTCAAAAGTCTTTTTCCTAGGGGGTTGAACAATGAATTAGACCTCAATTGTTTTATTAGTGATTTTTAATTTGATTCATGTACTCATTTATTCAAGTACTTGTTATATGGTAGATCATACATGGTATAGATTGGGTATTTTGTGTATGATCTGCATATTAGCTCATTTCATCTGATCATGAAGTAGTGATTAGAGTAGATAGTAGTTCTTATATATCTAGCTTCATGAATGAACTCCACCATGATAGATCTCATCTATGCATCGGATTTAATTTTAATATAAATTTAAATACAATTAATGTTGTTCACTTCAATCAAAGTAGTGATTTAATTAATCATGCTTTTATATTTTTATCCTTTTCCAACCATTCATTTTGGGTCAAAGTGGTTGTCCGTAACCAACTTAATCATTGCTGATACAGTTGTGACTTGATAGCTGTGGCGGATATAGTTATCGGCATACTTATCCAGGTCTCGCTGTCTAGTTGTGAGAACCTCTGGTTAACACAGTGACACCGATTCCCCCTTTTTTTATTTTATTTATGTAGTATACGTATTCGCTGGAATTAGCTGTAACATTGCTGTATTGTGGTGACGGGGACACAAGGAGAGCACATGCGCGGGGAGTCACTTCCGCCCGTGGCGGACAGGAAGTGTATATATAGTTTGATTGCCATGCCGTATAGCCAATCCCATGATTTAGTCTATGTGACGAAACATGTCGGGGCATGGCTGTACGGCAATCAACAACGTGCGACGTAATACGCTTTGACACGAGACCCCGCACTAGGAAGTGGAAGCTTGGGTCTGAGGAGTGGGTGAGAGTATCATCTGGCTACTGCACACCTTGGGTCTGCCACGACCGCAATACATCACTTTTAAGATTGCATGGAAGTTTTCGTTTGCTGTGATAAATTTTTGCTTGGTTTACATTTGATTCATGTGAGTGCAATAGTGTTGGATTACATTTTTTTATTACATTTTTTTTTTTACGTTATCACACTAGTGGAGCACTTTTTTTATTTACATGTGGAGTAATTTTGGAAATTCACAGCTGGAGGTCAGAATTATCATAAACCCCTTTGGTGTGGTTTAAAAGGGATTTAGCCAAACATGAGCGTGGGAGGCATATGTAGCTGGTGAGTGAGTTTCCTACGGGGAGTGGAATCATTTGCACAGAGTTGTGGTGGAAGCATAAAAGAAAATTTACTGGATACACATCATTGGATTGTTTGTTTTATAAGAACTTTATATGTGCACAGGAATTATTCACATCAAAGACTTTGTCTTCACTATCTTAAAGACTTATTTTCACCTATCACAGGGTGATATTAGTAGAGCATTATTGTAGATTAATTCAGCACTACTTAACCACTTGACCACTGGGCACTTAAACACCCTTAATAACCAGACCAATTTTCAGCTTTTGGTGCTCTCACATTTTGAATGACAATTACTCAGTCATGCAACACTGTACCCATATGAAATTTTTGTCCTTTTTTTCACACAAATAGAGCTTTCTTTTGGTGGTATTTAATCACCTCTCAGTTTTTTATTTTTTGTGCTATAAAAGAAAAAAGACCGAAAATTCTGTGAAAAAGTGAATTTTTCTTCGTTTCTGTTATAAAATTTAGCAGATTAGTAATTTTTTCTTCATAAATTTTGGCCAAAATTTATACTACTACATATCTTTGGTAAAAATAAGTACAAATTGGTGGATATTATTTGGTCTTTTAAAAGTTATAGAGTCCACAAGCTATGGCGCCAATATCTGAAAATTGATCACACCTGAAGTACTGATGGCCTATTTCAATTCTTGAGACCCTAACATGCCAGAAAAGTACAAATACCCCCCAAATGACCCCTTTTTGGAAAGAAGACATTCCAATGTATTTAGTAAGAGGCATGATGAGTTTTTTGAAGTTTTCATTTTTTCCCACAATTCTTTGCAAAATCAAGATTTTTTTTCCTTTTTTTTTTTTCCCCACAAAATTGTCATATTATCAGGTTATTTCTCACACACAGCATATGCATACCACAAATTACACCCCAAAACACATTCTGCTATTACTCCCGAGTACGGCGATACCACATGTGTGAGACTTTTACACAGTGTGGCCACATACAGAGGCCCAACATGCAGGGAGCGCCATCAGGCGTTCTGGAGCACCCAGGCCAATTCTGTAATTTCTCTCCTACATGTAAAAATCATCATTTATTTGCTAGAAAATTACATAGAATCTCAAAACATTATATATGTTTTTTTAGCAAACACCCTGGAGAATACAATGTTGGCCGTTGCAAATTTTTATCTCACACGGTATTTGCGCAGCAATTTTTCGAACGCGTTTTTTTGGGGCAAAAAACAGTTTTGTGCTTAAAAAAAAAAAAAAAACAGTAAAGTTAGCCCAATGTTTGCATAATGTGAAAGATGAAGTTATGCTGAGTAAATAGATATCGAACATGTCACTCTTCAAAATTGCACATGCCCGTGGAATGGCGCCAAACGTCGCTACTTAAAAATCCCCATAGGTGACGCTTAAATTTTTTTTTACTGGTTACATGTTTTGAGTTACAGAAGAGGTCTATGGCTAGAATTATTGCTCTCGCTCTAACGTTCACGGCGATACCTCACATGTGTGGTTTGAACACCGTTTTCATATGTGGGTGGGGCTTACGTATGCATTCGCTCCTGCATGCGAGCACATGGGGACAGGGGCGCTTTAAAAAAAAAAATTTTTTTTTATTGTTCATTTTACTTTATTTATTTTAGTTTGACATTTTTTTCCCCCAAAAATTTTTTTTGATCACTTTTATTCCTATTACAAGGAATGTAAACATCCCTTGTAATAGGAATATGGGATGACAGGTCCTCTTTACAGTGAAATCTGGGGGTCAATATGACCCCACATCTGACCTCTAGGCTGGGAAGCCTGAAATAAAAAAAAAAAAAAAAGATTCTGGCTTTGATCGTATTGGCGAGTTGGTAGAAGCACCGGAGGGCGGTGAGGGGTGGGGGGGGGCGTCTATGGTTGGGTATTGCAGGGTATCACCGAGTATGGCTGGGTACCTCCGAGTATGGCTGGGTATTGCAGGGTATTTCCAAGTATGGCTGGGTATGGCAATTTATGGCAGGGTATTGCAGAGTATTGGCGGGGTATTGGCAGGTATTGGCGGGTATTGGCGGAGTACTGGCGGGTATTGCAGAGTATTGGGGGGTATTGCAGAGTATTGGGGGGTATTGCAGAGTATTGGGGGGTATTGCGGGGTATTGCGGGGTATTGGGGGGTATTGCCGAGTATTGGGGGGTATTGCAGAGTAATGGGGGGTATTGCAGAGTATTGGGGGGTACTGCAGAGTAATGGCAGGGTACTGCAGAGTATTGGGGGGTACTGCAGAGTATTGAGGGGTACAGCAGAGTATTGGGGGGTACTGCAGTGTATTTGCAGGGAACTGAGGGGTTAAATTTGGTGAGCAGCGATGTGGGCACTGCAGATGCAGCCCACATCGCTGCTAACACCGATCTCTTTCCCCTCCGCTGTACCGATCGGTACAGAGAGGGGGAGGGAGGAACCGGCGTCATAACATGACGCTGGTTTGTTTACAAGTGATCACTCCGTCATTTGACGGAGCGATCACGTGGTAAACGGCCGCGACGAGCGGTCACGGATGATCCCAGGGGGCGCGCGAGAGCAGAATTCTGGGAGGTCGTTAATTAATGGCCTCTCAGAGTTAAACAACCGCCATGAAGCCGTTAATCGGCAATGGGCGGTTGTTAAATGGTTAATGTCTGTTATTTTTTGTTTATTTTCTGATTGCTTGTTGACAAACTTCATTATTGTCAGCAATAAGGTTGTCATTGATCACCTTTTTGAGGGTATGGGGAACACTTAGAAGTGTGACTCCACATACACATGGGTTTTGTCACATATGTGTATGTATTGATTAATTTAATCTTTTTCACTTGAATATTTCTTAGCACCACTATTGGTGCTAAACCCTTTACAACCATTTTAAACTACAGGCAAGCCTATAATTAGGCTTATCTGTCGCTGCACTGGATATCTCCTAAACCTGCATGGTTTAGGAGATATTCCTGTATTTGCATGTGCCGACGTCATGCGGCACATGCGCACTTAAGCCAACTGAAGCAATGGAATGTATGTTACTTCTGTTGTACTGTGCCATTCCCGGCGACTCCCGCACATGTGCGGGAGTGACGTCAGCGTGCTCCAGCCAATCACAGCGCCGGAGCCGCGATACCCCGAAGTAACCTCTAGGATAGATTTCGCTGGCCGAAGGGGGAGACAAGGATGGCTGCAGGGGCTTCGTTCTTGGGTACATAATTCATAATGAGCTAGTATGCTATGCATACTAGCTCATTATGCCTTTATCTTGCAGGGTGATTTATTTTATTTTTTTCAGGAGGGTTTACAACCACTTTAAGTCAGTCCATAATTTACCAAACCTGGTTAGGCAGCCTCATCTGGTATAGGTTAATTTTTATCTTGTCAAGATATCATTGACTGCTTTGATCTTAATTACATGGATCGGTGGAAATGAGACAGTCCATCTTTGTGCAATACGTTTACGAGCTAAAAAGAGAATCTGATTAATCTGAGTTGACAGGAGTTTTACTTCCTCATCCAAGCCTAGTAGACACAGTTTAGAGTCTAATTGGGGGGAAGCATAATATACAGTATTTATGGTAAACAATATCTATGTCGTTTTGGATGCCTCCAAAGCATAGGAGTAGTAACACCCGGAGATTGATCACATGTCGGGCATGTCACATCAAGGTTTATTTACTAAACCTCAGCTTGTTCAGTTAAAGCAGTCCTCCACCCTGAAGTGGAAGTTCCGCTCATCTGATCCCTCCCCCCCTCCGGTGCCACAATCGGCACCTTTCAGGGGGGAGGGGGGTGCAGTTACCTGGATAATCCAGGTATCTGCACCCACTTCCAGGACAAGACCCCCGCAGACACACAGTTCCCAGGACACAGCGCGCGCAGCGCGACTTGCGCATGCGCAGTAGGGAACTGGGCAGTGAAGCCGCAATGCTTCACTTCCCGATTCCCTGACAGAGGATGGCGGCGGGGGCAGCAGAGAGAAGAACGATTGCTCGTCATCTGCCGCCGACATCGCTGGACCCTGGGACAGGTAAGTGTGAATTTATTAAAAGCTTTTATTATTTTTTTTAAAGGTGCAGAACCACTTTAAGCTTTGGCAATAAAACCTGGAAGCTGGTTTCTATGCAGAACTGTGACAAATTTTACACTCTCTAGCTTTAGTAAATAAAAACCATCATGTCTAAAGCCATATTGCAATTAATTTATTTTATGTATTTATTACAGGTACTTATATAGCTCCATCATTTTATGCAATGCTTTACATTGTTACAGTATAAATTGTACATTCACATCAGTCCCTGCCCTTAAGGAACTTCCAATCTAAGGTCCCTAAATCACATTTATACATTAAACACACTAGAGCCAATTTAGACAGGGGCCAATTAACTTATCAGCATGTCTTTAGAGTGTGGGAGGAAGCCAGAGTACTCAGAGGAAACATTTGCAGGCACCAGGAGAACATGCAAATTGCAGGCAGGTAGTGTCGTGGTTGGGATTCAAACTGATGA
This sequence comes from Lithobates pipiens, assembly GCF_037356315.1. Classification (NCBI taxonomy): domain Eukaryota; kingdom Metazoa; phylum Chordata; class Amphibia; order Anura; family Ranidae; genus Lithobates; species Lithobates pipiens. The sequence goes on along the minus strand of NW_027507748.1, from coordinate 630,634,840 downwards.
CAAAATAATTTCTATAGATAATAGATCATAAGCTTGATAACAGCATGCAATGCCAAGCTGTAGTTTCCTGAAGCGAGCAATCCTTTCGTGTATTAAAATACAATCAATTCTTGTATTAAAAGAGGTATAGACTTCAGAGAGAGAGACATAATTTTGCCCCTGTACAAATCATTGGTAAGATCTCATCTGGATCCAGGGGAAGGAAACTCCTCAATGTCCTTCTGCTCTACAATGGCATTTGTTGCAGTCCTTGGCTCCTGGAGTGAGAGCCCAGAAACCACAGAGGAAGAGGTCTGGCAGAAGGCTGGCACTGAGTGAGTCCAGTACAAGTGATCAAGTAGCTCTAAAGCTGCCTGATCACTTTTACCTAAAAGCCTTGAGTTGACTGTACACAACAGTCTCACGTTCATGGCAGTTGCTGTAGCTATGAGCTTGTTTTAACCACTTGAGATCCTAGACATAACCACTGAAAAGCTCAAGTTTTTAAAGGGGTCCAATCTATTATATAGTCTGGCAGAAAAAAGTTCCATAAGGCTTTTGTCAAAACCCTATATTTCAGTTCATCCAGAGAAGGAGGAGGAAGACTTCTACAATTATCAGACAGCTGTCAGAGAGTCATTAGTAGTTACAGTCTGTATGGTTTAGTTTTAGATGTAAGTCTTTGATTAGAAGGTGATTCGCCTAGAAGGCGAGTGAGCAGATCCAGGGGTATTCTCTGTTCTATTATTAGAGATAGAAGGACAATGAAGGCTACAGATTTAAACATTTTGAAAATAAGTTTTGAGTTTACGTTACCATATTATAACATGTGACATTGTAGTGATTATGTGTAAATATACTTTAAGCCACTGCAGGTCCCAAAGAATGGAATAGCAACATGCAACAATGCTTAACAGTGAACCTACCCCAAGAAGAAAAAAAAAAGAGGAAAATTCAGATGCAGAGGTGTGAAGTCAGCATTCTCCTTTAGCAACATAAAAGAAAAAGATGCATTATAAATATTATTTAACCAATTCAGGAACACCCACTGCACTTACATTGTGAAAGGGCAGCTCCGCTGAGCTAGATCACGTACAGATATGTAATTTTGTATTAACAGGTAGGGGCATGTGTGCGCCCGCCACCCCAGCTGTGCTGTCATTCAATACAGCACAAGTCGATCAGCGGGTCCCAGCCAATGATTTTTGGCTGGAACCTGCTGATCAGTTGAGTGAATGACAGAAGAGAGCCCTGTGTTGGTAAACAACACAGGCCTTTCTACAGACAGTAGCAATGTGTTTTTTTTCTCCCTGAAAAGCAGGGAGTAAGAACCGGCATATTGCTTAGTAAAAAGAGCACACAGTAAACATTGTTAGGCACATCGTTGTTGACCGCCCCTAAATGTTAACCCCTTCCCAGCCAGTGTCACTAGTACAGTGACAGTGTATATTAGTAGCACTGATCACTGTATTGGTGTCACTGGTGATCAGTGCTACCAACCTACCAGATTGAAATTTACTGACACAACACCAAAAATTTACTGGCACAGCCATGTTTTTACTGACATTTCCAAAGGTTACAAAATTACAATTTTAAGTGCAAATTTTAGTATTTAGGCTACAAACGAGTACAATGTGCAATTAGCCATGTGATTTAAGGTAGATATTAAGGCAAAAAAACATTTTATTTTATTACTGATATAGTAAGTAAGTAGTGAAGACCACTGGAGGAATCAATGTCCTTATGAGATTTATGACCCAAATAATCAACAGCCCTTGAATAATACTAATCCTGGTCCTCAAAGATCCCAGAGTCAACCAGCTCCTGGCCCAAGGTTTCCAATCCAGTGGACCCAACCGAAACAATAATGAAGCTGCCCAGAAGGTGGCATCCCAGCATTTCCTCTTGTGTCACACTCCTATGATGACTAACCTCTAGTGACCCTACATGTAAATGGGTTACTGATCCCTTTTCTCCTTAACATCTGGGCTACTCGGAGTACTTTAAACCAAGATTAATATAGAGGTGAGACCACAAATGCTGAGCCTTCAATGGAAATTAATGGGATACTCACCAAGACCTACAAATCCTCTCCCGATTTTAGACGATGAACATAATCCATCACAGTCATACCAAATTGTACAGTGAATCTCTTGGGTAGGGATTTGCTGGGAAAATTGGGTATGAAGATAATAATGTCTTACTGTCTATTCAAAAAAGGTCCCCATTGTGCCCATTTTGGACCTAAGTAATGAAGAACCAACTTAGAAATTCCCAAAAAGATTTACAAAATGCCTAGTCAGATGGGTCTTTGGATGTGGGTGTCATCTCCTGTACTCCATACAAAGCCACCCTCAAACCTTGGGCAGAACCCATATACCACAAACAATACCCTTTGTCAAAAGAAAAGGAGGACAGATTTGCTCCCATGGTGGAACATTTGCTTAAACAAGGAATTTTAAAGGAAATAATTTCACCTTACAACAATCCAGTCAAAAAGCCGAAAGGCAGTTATAATTTTTTTTCAAGACCTTAGGGCCACAAATAATCTTGTAGTGCCCATAGCACCTATAGTACCTGATGTGCCATAACTCCTGACTTCCATACCATTCGATGCAGAGTATTTCACAGTAATTGATTTAGCAAATGCATTTTTAGCATCTCAGTGGACAAGGAGACACATCTTATTCTTGCATTTTGTTTTAGAAATCAGATGACCTGGTGCAGAATTACCCAAGGGTATGTAGATTCCCCTGTAGTCTTTTCAGTTGGACTCCCCACCATGGTTCAGTCCTATTACAGTATGTTGATGATTTATTGTTATGCAGTCCAACAGGTTGCCAGCAGTGACGATGGTAAAGATGTATTGTACTGGTTACCATACAATGGTCACAAAGTCTCTAAAATTGAAATTGCAATAGTGTCAAGAGACTGTTGAATACCTTGGTTTTACCCTCAGAAAAGGAGAGAGAAGTCAGTCACAAGAGAGCTGTCGTTCTCGTGTATCTGCCCCGCCCACTGACAAATAAAGATATGCTATCTTTTCTTGGTATGATTGGTTATTGCCACCAATGAATACCTGACTGCTCTTTCTATGATAACCTCCTGAGGCAAGCCACAGGCTCAGACATGCCAAATTGTGTAAAAAGGACAGATAAAATGTGTGATGCATTTGTGTACCTTAAGACAGCAATGGAAACGGTCCCTGGCCTCGGATTGCCCAATTATGGCAAGATGTTTCACTTGTTTGCCAGGGACAATTGTAAAACAATGGTGGAAGTCCTGGCACAGAAACACGGAGAAAAACTCTGCCCTATTGCATTTTTTTCAAGAGTAGTGCCAATAGTAGTGCCAATACTCGTTTTCCTTGTCTAGGGGTTCCCAGGGTTGATGACCCAGTGACTGTAGAGACCGACACTTGAATTCCTTGTTAGGATTTTTATTTTGCATAAAACAGTTGAACAAACTCAGTCTCTAAGTTGGGAATAGAGAGTATCAGGGTAAAGTTTAGCTCAGGTGCTTGAAACTGCTGACTTCAATAAAAGTCTCTCTCTCTGTACACAATCCAGGAATAGCCACTCGCAACTGGATTCTTTAACTGTTGGATAAATCCTTAAGTTTGAGTTTAGCAGCCAACAGGTAATTCGAGCTTTTCAAGTCTCTCTCACAGATTTGGTGGGAGACTTAGTTATAACTGGAAGGATAGAAGTAGGAACCTTTCCTACTGTACCAGAATTTTTCAAGCGATACTGTCCGGCGATACTGTAAGAATTGTGGATTCAGTCAATGTCCATGGCAGCTCAGCTTCCAGGCTCTTACCGAGCAGCCAGCCTTGTGCGTGGCTCTCTTACTGAAGAGTCCTCCCCTGGTCACGTGTAGAGTTGCTGGGCCTCTCCAAACCCGAGACGGCACCAGAACACCTTAGAATCCTCCTCCAGTTACTGTGCCTCGAACTAGCCAGTTCTGGGGGCTGGTCAGGAGGACCATGACCACGGAGTCAGCAACAAATTCTGGACTGGAACCCAGAACCACGTGACTTTGGCACCTTAAGTACCCTCTCCCGGATTATGCAGTGAGACAAACGTGCCCACTGATTGGCTCTGAGATGAAGATTGGTACCCAATGCATCCAACCAGACTGCGTTCTAAAGCCTCCCACAAGTGTACAACCCCACCTATGACCAGGCAGAGCTTCTCTACAGCCCAGCCAAACTGATGCCAAAGTACAATTTAGCACAATTAACCCCAAAACTTACTATAGTTTTGAGCAAAAATGAAATTTAAACACATAGCGCATACTCGCTAGGAGTACCGGCGCTACATTTCCAATGTAAAAATGCATGTTTTATTACCAATAAGTAGCACTGTTTCGTAATGTTTATTTTTATTTCAACATCCCAGTCTTAGAACTTCCCAGGGAAATCAGCACACAGTAAGTGATATAAAGAACTCAGCTTCACAGAAAGACCCATGCCCTCATTAAATTTCAGCAGATGCTTCTCCTGAACCCTCAAAGGTCCATTGAAACAAGTTTACTGTATCATTCTTTTGATGTTCAGATTTAGTTGAAACTCCACTGAAAAAAAAGATACTTATTGTTCTTAACCTGTTTGACATTTTAGGAAAGTGAACTCGTTTTCTATAATAAGTGTGGACAGATAAATTGTGTATTGAGCCAAAACACCAATTGTATTACAGCCTATCAAAATCTGAGGTCTGATAATTAGGAACTTCATGGAGGAAACATGTTTTCTATGAAAAATGAATGTGTGCTTAACAGAAGCACAGACAGAAATAAAAATCTTTCCCTTCTCTACCAAAAAAAGCTAATTTTTTTCTGTTTGTGTTGGGATTGTAGGTAGAGTTCCCCTGCTTTCCTGCTGGATAATATGTTGTCAGCAGGACAGAAAGCATAGGGAAAGCTCTCTATTACAGCCCTGAGAGGGGTTTAACCATTATCCACTTCATGCACAAGAGAAAAAAAAATTGGCTTGACCCACCCATACTGAAAAAATACTGTATATATATGCTGCCTTTCTGGGAAAATGTATTCTTTTTCTTTACGTGGAACAAGGAGGATCTAGAAGATACACTATATGTCAAAAATATTGGGATGCCTGCCTTTACACGCACATGAACTTTAATGGTACCCCAGTCTGGGCCGTCTTTAAGGCAGGGCAAAAGGGGCAGTTGCCCTGGGCCCTGTCATTGTTGTGGGACCCAAAGCAGCTGCCTCATACTTGCCAACTACCCCAGTTTAAATTCCTTTGTCCTTTGAAGTTTTAGTCATGTGCTCTGTCCCGATATCTCAGTGTGAAGTGCTGCTACTAATGCTACCCAGCTCTGCCCTATTGTTGTATACAGATAACTCACCTGCAGACCCTGTGTTTACAAATAACCCTCATGCATATGTAAATAGCAGCAGCATTTTTATGTAAATAACTGAGGCCGGCGGCATTGATATGTAAATAAAAGGCTGCATTCATATGTATATCATGCCCATCTGCAGTGAGGAGATGATGTGCTGTAACCTCTAGCAACCAATCAGTGAGCAGTATTAACCACTTGCCGACCGCCGCACGCCGATGTACGTCGGCAGAATGGCACGGGCAGGCATAAGGGCTTACATGTACGTCCTTGCCTGCCCGCCCGGTGCCTGCGGCGGTCGGTATTCGTTCGGGAGCGATCCCGGACGAGGGGACGGCCATTCATTCATGGCCACCCCCTCTTGATCGCTCCCGGCGAATGAAAATGTCCGGTGACATCACTTCCTCTCCTGTAATGTAAACACAGGAGAGGAAGTGATGTATTCTCTCCTCCGTGTCGGTAGTTTTCGTTCCGGCACCAAGGAGAGAGGTTCGGTGAGTTGCACCAACACACCCCACATACAGTAGAACATGCCAGGCACACTCACACCCCCCCCTTTACCCCCGATCACCCCCCAATTACCCCTGCCCCCCCAGTCACAGTGACACCAATTGCTTTTTTTTTTTTTTTTTTTTTTTTTTTGCATTGGTGTCATTTGTGACTGTAGTAACTGTTAGGGCAGTTAGGGTTAGCCCCCTTTAGTTCTAATGTGCCCCCCTAACCCCCCCAATAAAGGTTTAACCCCGTGATCACCCCCCGTCGCCAGTGTCACTAAGGCTGGGTTCACATTGCAGCGGTTTATGAGAACGAATGTGATTCGCACCGCACTGCAGTGCAAATCACATCCGATCTCTGTGCGATTCGAGTTCAGCCATACAGATAGTATGGCTGAATTCGTGTCGCACCCGCCGCACCCGCCGCACCCGCCGCAAATTCGCACGGGACCCTTTTTTTGGCCCGCAGCAGAATCGGATCGCATGGGTGTTCACACCATGCGATCCGAGTTTGCAGATCGCACTGCGATATGCGAACTGATCTGGGGGTGTCATTAACATTTCACTGACACTCCCAGCAGTTCGCATAGGGCAGTGTGAACTGCCGCCGGGAGGCATGCGATGCGGGAACCCGCCGCGGATTCATGGCGTTCCCGCATCGCTCCAGTGTGAACCCAGCCTAATAAGCGATAGTTTTTCTGATCGCTGTATTAGTGTCACAGGTGACGCTTGTTAGGCAGGTAGGTATTTAGGTTCGCCGCAGCTTTTTATAGCGCCAGGGACCCCCATATACTACCGCATAAAGCCCCCTGATTGCCCCCTAGTTAACCCTTTCACCAGTGATCACCATATAACTGTTACAGGTGACGCTGGTTGGTTAGTTATTTTTTTATAGTTTCAGGGCACCCGCCATTTATTACCTAATAAAGGTTTAACCCCCTGATCACCCGGCGGGTGTCATTTGTGACTGTAATAACTGTTAGGGCAGTTAGGGTTAGCCCCCTTTAGTTCTAAGGTACCCCCCTAACCCCCCCAATAAAGGTTTAACCCCGTGATCACCCCCCGTCGCCAGTGTCACTAAGGCTGGGTTCACATTGCAGCGGTTTATGAGAACGGATGTGATTCGCACCGCACTGCAGTGCAAATCACATCCGATCTCTGTGCGATTCGAGTTCAGCCATACAGATAGTATGGCTGAATTCGTGTCGCACCCGCCGCAAACTCGCACGGGACCCTTTTTTTGGTCCGCAGCAGAATCGGATCGCATGGGTGTTCACACCATGCGATCCGAGTTTGCAGATCGCACTGCGATATGCAAACTGATCTGGGGGTGTCATTAACATTTCACTGACACTCCCAGCAGTTCGCATAGGGCAGTGTGAACTGCTGCCGGGAGGCATGTGATGCGGGAACCCGCCGCGCATTTGTGGCGTTCCCGCATCGCTCCAGTGTGAACCCAGCCTAATAAGCGATCGTTTTTCTGATCACTGTATTAGTGTCACAGGTGACGCTAGTTAGGCAGGTAGGTATTTAGGTTCGCCGCAGCTTTTTATAGCGCCAGGGACCCCCATATACTACCGCATAAAGCCCCCTGATTGCCCCCTAGTTAACCCTTTCACCAGTGATCACCATATAACTGTTACAGGTGACGCTGGTTGGTTAGTTATTTTTTTTATAGTTTCAGGGCACCCGCCATTTATTACCTAGTCTCACTAGTGTACCCCTAAATTTAGGGGTGTCTACTTTCCAAAATGGGGTCATTTGGGGGGGGTTTGTGCCATCTTGGCATTCTATGGCCTTCAAAACTGTAACGCCCTTAGAAAGCCTGAAGGCGGTGCTTGGTTTTCGGGGCCCCGTACGCGGCTAGGCTCCCAAAAAGTCCCACATATGTGGTATCCCCGTACTCAGGAGAAGCAGCAGAATTTATTTTGGGGTGTCATTTCACATATGCCCATGGCATGCGTGAGCAATATATCATTTAGTGACAACTTTGTGAAAAAAAAAAAAAAAAGTTTGTAATTTTCCCGCAACTTGTGGCAAAATATAAAATATTCCATGGACTCAACATGCCTCTCAGCAAATAGCTTGGGGTGTCTACTTTCTAAAATGGGGTCATTTGTGGGGGTTTTGTGCCATCTTGGCATTTTATGGCCTTCAAAACTGTAATAGGTAGTGAGGAGTGAAGTCAAATATTTACGCCCTTAGAAAACCTGAAGGCGGTTCTTGACTTTCGGGGCCCCGTACGCGGCTAGGCTCCCAAAAAGTCCCACATATGTGGTATCCCCGTCCTCAGGAGAAGCAGCAGAATTTATTTTGGGGTGTCATTTCACATATGCCCATAGCATGTGTGAGCAATATATCATTTAGTGACAACTTTGTGAAAAAAAAATAAAAAAAAATTAAAGTTTGTAATTTTCCCGCAACTTGTGGCAAAATATAAAATATTCCATGGACTCAAAATGCCTCTCAGCAAATAGCTTGGGGTGTCTACTTTCTAAAATGGGGTCATTTGTGGGGGTTTTGTGCCATCTTGGCATTTTATGGCCTTCAAAACTGTAATAGGTAGTGAGGAGTGAAGTCAAATATTTACGTAAATATTTGTGTAAAAAAAAAAAAAAAAATTTTTTTTTTGTCATTATTCAATCGCTTGAGGCAAAAAAATAAAATATTCAATGGGCTCAACATGCCACTTATCAATTTCCTTAGGGTGTCTACTTTCCAAAATGGGGTCATTTGGGGGGGTTTTGTACTGCCCTGCCATTTTAGCACCTCAAGAAATGAGATAGGCAGTCGTAAACTAAAAGCTGCGTAAATTCCAGAAAACGTACCTTAGTTTGTAGATGTGACAACTTTTGCGCAAACCAATAAATATACAATTATTGACTTTTTTTTTACCAAAGACATGTGGCTGAATACATTTTGGCCTATATGACTAAAATTGAGTTTATTGGATTTTTCTAATAACAAAAAGTAGAAAATATCATTTTTTTTCAAAATTTGCGGTCTTTTTACGTTTATATCGCAAAAAATAAAAATCGCAGAGGCAATCAAATACCATCAAAAGAAAGCTCTATTTGTGGGAAGAAAAGGACGCAAATTTTGTTTGGGTACAACATTGCATGACCGCGCAATTACCAGTTAAAGCAGCGCAGTGCCAAATTGTAAAAAGACCTCTGGTCATTTACCAGCAAAATGGTCCGGTCTGAAGGTGGTTAATGTACAGTAATCTTTAGCAAAAAATCAACATGTAGAAATCATGTGCTGTAACCTCTAGCAATCAGTCATTAAGTGGTAATGATATGCTGTAACCTCTGGCAACTAATCACAGTCGCTGCCTGATCTGATACAGTAAACCAATTTTAAATCTAGCTGATATTTATTGTATGTCTCAGAGCAGGTGGAGAGTGAAATTGAATGGGGGGGGGGGGGGGGGGGGCAAGACATTTTTTGCCCAGGGTCCAATCAATATTAAAGACGGCCCTGATCCCAGTCTTAGTCTGTATGGTCCAATATTGAGTTGGCCCATCCTTTGTAGCTATTAACCCTTGTACACATGGTCGGACATTCCGATGGACAATGTCCGATAGGACCGTGTTGTCGGATAATCCAACCGTGTGTGGGCTCCATCGGACTGTTTCCGTCGGAGTATCCGACGGACCAAGTTTTCCAACTGGCTATAAAATTTTCCCGACAACATGCTCCGATCGGACATAGTCCGATCATGTGTAGCCTACTCCGACGGACAAGGTGCCACGTATGCTGACTATCAAATTCGGGCATGGAAGCGCTCGCTCAGGTAAAACTACCGCTCGTAATCGATATAGCACATTGGTCACGCTGCAATGTTAAAAATTCTTTCATGCAGCACATTCTCTTGTTCTTTACAATGCTGCAAGAATGAACTTGTTTTGATGCTCATATTCACACACACTTCTCCCGAACGTATTTCTTTATTCTTTTTACTCATTTCAGCAATACAATATTTTAAATCATCACATCTACGCAATCTTCTTCTTTTCTTTTGTTTTTTAAATTTTGTGGTTGTTTTTTTTAATCAACATCTCCTTTTTTGACAGTTTGCTCATCTTTGCATTTTTGTTGGTGTGTTTTGTGTGTCAACTTACCACAACACCATTATTATCTTTTTCATTTTGTTTTTCTTTTTTAATCTACAGGAGGTTGTTTGGTGTTGGTGCCCCTTGTTATTCATTTCACTTTGTTTTTTTGAAATGTACCTGCCTACTCACAAATAAACTGTCCTTTTTTAATTAAAACACATACGCAAGTATTTCTTCAACCAAAAAAAACCCTTTATTTAGGTGTCAGTAACAAATAAAGAGGGAGGCAGCGCTGGAGAAACTGGGGAAATTAGTGAAGCCTTTGGCCCCCAGGGCACACATCAACTATTTAAGCGCAAAAACTGGTGGCCTGAGGAGTATATGTCTGAGGGAGAGAAGTCTGGTCCTGAAGTCCAAGAAACCTGGAACAGCAGCAGATCAAATCTATGTTCCCAGGCTGTGATACTACAAGAGGCTGCATCTTCTGTCAGACCAGACTGAACCCAGGTTATCACACTCTGGTCTTCCTTCCACGCTTCCTTCCAGGCTTTTGCTGTGGTGCTGGAGGTGTGGCAGAAGGAGGAGGAGGGGCATGGGCCAAATCACACAATTGTGTTGCTTGTGTGATTTGGCCCAACAGCCCCTTGTTGAGGGTGTGAAGAATTAGCTCCTCACACAAGATCTTTTGCCCCTCCTCCATTTGCTGGAGTTTACATACAGCCAAGGCGACAAAGGCCTCTTGATAGGTCGGGGTGGCTTGGATGGCTGCTGAAGCCTCCCCAGTCAGCTTCAGAGCCGACTCCTCCACATTCCCCCCTTTCTCGCCCTTTTGCATGGAACGCGGAGGGGAGGGACCTGGGATTCTGTCAGGCTCTTCTGCCCGCCCACCGTTTGGCTGCTGCTTACCCCTGCCTCCTCCTGGCTGCCACTTTCAACAGCCACCTCCTGGCTGCTGCATTCCACACCCTCCTCCTGGCTGATGTCTTCCTGTGTATGAAAAAGGACATCGTTTTAGTTTTTGGTTCATCAAACACACACAATTTTCACCTCAAGACTGTTGCAAATTGTTAACCAATAGCAAAGACTATCATTCTGAGCCCAGCATTTTTCATTCTTGGCCCAAAGGTTTTGGCCACTGCTGTCTATTGATATGTAAAACACTTTCTAAAATCAGCAATTAGAGAGCAAAAATCAAGTTAACATCATTCATTTTTACTCCCAATTTATGTAGAATAAAACTATACCTGGCTCAAGCCGGGCTCCTCCAGTTCTTCCTGAGTGGAAGGCCCAGGTTTGGCGTCGGAAGACTCAGCAGGTGTGGAATATAGCATAGAAGGACGCGTGGAAGGAAGGGTAGAGAGTGATTCCCTGACATCAGCCTGGTCTGACAGAAACTGCATCCTGTCATAATACCACAGCCTGGGGACATAAACTTCATCTGCTGCAGCTCCAGTTTGCATGGACTCCAGCACCTTCTTCCTCTCCCTCAGATATGTACTCCTGAGGCCACCAATTTTCACTTTTAAATAGTGGATGTTTGCCCTGGGGACCACCGGCTTCACAAACTCAACCAGTTTCTCCATCGCTGCCTGCCTCTTTAGTTTGTTACTGTAATGTGGGTGTGTAGATTGCCACAGGCAGGGCAGCTCCCTGACTCTTAAAAACTTTAGTCATGATCTTGGCCTTTCTGATATTTGGGTTTGGGTAAGGTCCATACTTCCCATCATAGTCGTTCCTCTTCAATATGTCCACCATCTCCAACATCTCTCCAAAAGACATATTTGAGGCCTTAAATCTTCTCCTCCAGGATCGTGACGTTTCAGGCTCCGGGCTTTTCCTCGCCACCCCCCTCCTCCTCAGCTCCCAATTTTCACTTTTAAATAGTGTATGTTTGCCCTGGGGACCACCGGCTTCACAAACTCAACCAGTTTCTCCATCGCTGCCTGCCTCTTTAGTTTGTTACTGTAATGTGGGTGCGTAGATTGCCACAGGCAGGGCAGCTCCCTGTATTTATCAATGAACAGAGGGAGAAAACTGTGGTCATTGAAACCGTTCATAATCTCTGCAAGACACAACACAAGACAAACCCTAATGTCAGGCTAAACTCCACTAATGCAGTCCTCAATCTAGAAGCAGTATAGGCTAGTGATGTACCAATTTAAAAATTGTACCTTCGTTTGCACGATTGGCGTGTCAGCTTCTCCCTCTGTTCACAGATCGTACGTACGACACACACGTGTGGCGTTTTATATACAGTGCGCATGCGTGAAACTCTGCCCTCCCCTGACATTCTTTCTAGACTATTCCCTGCCCCTTCTCTTTCAGCGCAGTGGGGAGAGCACATGGCAGAGACAACGCAGGTGCGCAATCAGAGTTCCACTAATGAGGAGGAGGGTGAGGAAAGCCCAGAGCCTGAAACGTTACGATCCTGGAGGAGAAGATTTAAGGCCTCAAATATGTCTTTTGGAGAGATGTTGGAGATGGTGGACATATTGAAGAGGAACGACTATGATGGGAAGTATGGACCTTACCCAAACCCAAATATCAGAAAGGCCAAGATCATGACTAAAGTTGTGAAGAGTCTTCAGAAGAATTTTGGGGTACGACAATCCAAGGATCAACTGAGAAAACGCTGGTCAGACCTGAAACTGAGGGAGCTTGATACTTCTGCACTGAAAAAGAGTAAGTAGTTGTTGTGTGTTCATATTATTATTATTGCTTGCATACTGCTCTGTGTGCTTTGATTTCATGTTGTACAGTTTAAAATGGCCACTTTCAAGTTCATGGGTTCAATCGTTCGTAATAAACATCGTTCATTAGCACACTCCCAACACAATGTTTTCCCAACTTACACTTCACTACATTTGTTCACACTGCAGGTAAGTATTCCAGCTTTAGAAAGTGTCCAAAATAATGTTCTCACCTTTGAACTCGGCCAAAAAACACAATTGTACGACGCTTCCAAGCAATGTTTCATATTCCTAGTTCTGCCCTCTGTGTGCTAAGTATTCCTTTTTTACATTCTCATAGGGGAGAGAAGACTCGGGAAGTCTGAGGACACCAGGGACCCCACACCTCCCAAAGAAGGTGAAATTCCAACACCAAAAGCAGAGGAGCAGGAGGAGGAAGGAGAGATTGTTGAAGTTAGACAAATTGTCACCACAACAGGTGAGTGTCGGAGACCACAGCTTCCGGTAAGCTAATCAATGTATGTCGGCATATTTATAATACATGGTGTGTTTATTTTTGTTTTTTTAGGTGATGTGGATGAAGAATCACATTTTACCAGTGAAAGTGCCCAGATCCTGATTGGGGAGATAATTGGGTGCAATCGCGATTTAGAAATTATACAGAAAAACATCATTGATGTTTTGGGGAGAGTTTGAAACACCCCAAACTAGCTCGGGTATTTTTTTTTTTTTAAAACAACTTTTGTATTTTACTAAAAGCCAAATTTGGAAAATGCACACAGTGTGCCAACATGTGGTATCTCCCATCATGGGGGATCAATGTACGTGTTTTGTGTAAAGTGTCTGAGGAGAAGGGGTTGCACCCCCAAAACATGTACATTGATCCCCCATGATGGGAGATAGCACATGTTGACACACTGTGTGCATCTTCCAAATTTGGCTTTTCCAGGGGTGACACCCCATGTGATGAAGGCAATATCAGCCCAGTTTGTACATACTCATGTCTGATATTGTCTTCACTTTTCAAAGTTGAACTTTGTAAGTTCCTGTGTTCTGTATGTTATGCTTTGATACATGCCTGTTTAAACAAAAAAATTACCGAAAATAATGTTTTTGATAGACTCAATATGTTGGTTTGTTGTAAAACCCTTTTCTAAACGCACATGTGAATCTGCTTTGATTAAAAAGTGAAATTATCAAAAATGTGTGGCTTCCTTTTTCAATGCGCAAAAGCAGTATTTGGAGTAAAGTTGTTGTTTTCTGTGACAATGGGTGTTATTTACTAAAGGCAAATCCACTTTGCACTCCAAGTGCAGTTTCAGGTGTACTTTTGCAGTGCACTTGTAGTGCATAGTGGATGTGCCTTTAGTAAATAACACCCACAGTGATGTGTAAATTTCCCCAATCACGCCATTTTCATGACCTCACATATTTCTGCCATGGTGCTGAAAATGAGCAGTATTTTTGTCAGTAATGCACTACATAAATTAGCAACAAAAACAAGGTGTGTGTGTGTAGCAGACCCACAACATAAGAAGATTATCTGAAGAAGAGACTGTCCCCTCATCTCGCTCTGAACTTGGGTTTGCACTGTTGTAGAAAAAGGCCCAAAAAAAACAAAAAAACCTAGGAGACACCTAAAACCAAGCCAAGCAGTAAATGAAAACAAAGATCATTGTAGTTTCAAAGAAAATTTTATTTCAAAAATGATGTTCTCCAAAAAAATATTCCAAAAGTGTTCTCCACGACTTTTCTGGCTCGGGTCAGCCGGAAATTAAATATCCTCTGATCCGGGGTGAGGGTCCTCATTGGGAAAGGCCACATCAGATGGTTTGCCAGGGCAAACGCCTCATCCACGACGAATACAAACGGGAGTCCTTCTACATTCTCCTCTAGGTGTGGCAAGCCCAGACTGACACTCTGGAGACGCCAGTAGAATTCCGTCCATGAGAACACTCCACCATCCGACATCCGGCCATTTTGCCCCATGTCCACATACAGGAAGTAATAGGGCGCTGACACCACCGCCAATATCACGATACTATTAAACCCCTTGTAATTATAATAGTAGGACCCCGAGTTGGGGGGTGGGATGATGCGGACGTGTTTCCCATCAATTGCACCTCCACAATTGGGAAAGTCCCAACTGCTGGCAAAGTGGGAGGCCACAGTCTGCCATTCCTGTGGCGTTGAAGGAAACTGTGGAGTGAAACAAGAAAAAAAAATTGTAATTTGGCACATCAACATTTCAAGCAGATTAGACACCAACATTTTGGGCCAAGATCAGTATAACATTTTGTGAAATGAGTATTTAAAGCCTAAAGTATAAGGTCCCCTTATCAGAGTCATCACCCCCCCCCCCCATCCCGCCCATCTGATGGGCCCTTGCAAAAAATGAGGGGGGGGGGATGTTTTGGACAGGTAACCCTCTCCACTTGATTGGGAGCTGAATGCATAAATAATGTGTGATACTTTGGGCAGCCCCTCCTTACTTACACTATAGGCAGCCCACCGGACAGGTAAGAAGTGTCATAATACCCCAAAAAAAAAAAAAATGGAAGCAGATTTTGACATTCTGCTATTGGGTTTGGGTTTGGTATTGGGTTTGGTAAAGTCAGCAGATAGAGGATTGCTATCAGCTGACCTAGCAGTTGGGGGGGGGGGTTCCTAATGAGTTTGGGCCAACCTAAAAAAAAATGGCACTCTTTATGAATTGAAGCACACCTATAACCAGGGTCGGCTCTAGGCTTTGTGAGGCCTTAGGCGAAACTTACACGTGAGGCCCCCACTCACGACCATAATGGAGAAAAAAATGTGAGCAATAAAAATGGCTGCAAAAAGATGTACAAATCTAGCTCACAGTTCAACACCACTTCCAGGGCACTCTCCTCAACCCCTCTAAGAATTTCCTGTGTCTTGGGAGAATAGGGAGGGGATGTCACTGAGTCCTTCCACATCCACAGAGGAAGTAGAGAGGGAGGGAGGGGGTGAGATAGAGAGGAGGGGGGAGATAGAGAGGAGGGAAGGGAGTAGAGAGAGAAGGGGAGGGAGGGAGGAGAGAGAGGGGGAGGGAGGGAGGAGAGAGAGGGGGGAGGGGAGAGAGAGAGAGGGGGAGGGGAGAGAGAGAGAGGGGGGAGGGGAGATAGGGAGGGGAGAGAGAGGGGGGGGAGGGGAGATAGGGAGGGGAGAGAGAGGGGGGAGAGAGGGGGAGGAGAGAGAGAGGGGGGAAGAGAGAGAAAGAGGGAGGGTGAGAGAGAGGATGAGAGGGGGAAGAGAGAGTGAGATAGAGAGGTAGGGGGAGAGAGAAGAGCAAGAGATTGTGAGCGAGAGGGGGAGAGAGAGAAAGAGAGAGGGGGAGGGAGAGATAGGGAGCGAGAGAAAGAGAGAAGGTTGGAGAGAGAGAGAGGGGAGGGAGAGAAAGAGGGTGAGCAAGAGGGGGTGAGAGAGGGGAAGAGAAAGGGTGTGCAAAAGGAGGAGAGAAAGGGTGAGCGATGGGGGAGAGAGAGGGGTATGGAGGGGGAGAGAGAGAGAGAGGGGGAGGGAGAGAGAGAGAGAGAAAAAGAGTGAGGGGGAGAGAGAGAGAGGGGAAGGTGAGAAAGAGGGGGGTGAGGGAAAGGGGGCGAGAGAGATCTCTAGCCCTGTCCCTGTCTGCAGCCCCTCCTGTGCCCCATGTCTCAGTCTGTGAGAACACGGGGGGGGCAAAGAGCAGGGAGGAGCTGGAGTGTGCTGGGGTGGGGGCCAGAGGGTGCTGGGGGGCAGAGAGTGCAGGGGAGTGGTGGGCAGAGAGTGCTGGTAGGTGGGGGCCGGAGGGTGTTGGGGTGGGGGCAGGAAAGTGCAGGGGGGTGGGGGGAGTAGAGTGCTGCTAGGTGGGGGTAGGAGAGTGTAGGGGGGTGGGGGGGCGGAGAGTGCTGGTAGGTGGGGGCCGGAGGGTGCTGTGGGGAGTTGGGCAGAGAGTGCAGGTGGGTGGGGGGCCGAGAGTGCTGATAGGTGGGAGCAGGAGAGTGCAGGGGGTGGAGAGTGCAGGGGGGTGGGGGCGGAGAGTGCTGGTAGGTGGGGGCTGGGGTGTGGGGGACAGAGAGTGCAGGGGGCAGAGAGTGCTGGTAGCTGGGGGCAGGAGAGATGGGGCCAGGAAGCACAAGGAGGGGCTGGAGAGCAGAAGGGGCGAAGACAGGGAGCACACAGAGATGCTGGAGAGCGGGAGGGGCGGAGCCAGGGAGAACATGGAGAGGCTGGAGAGCAGGAGGGGCGGAGCCAGGGAGAACACAGAGGGGGCAGAGAGCACGGGGATACAGAAAAAGTTAGATAGGAGGAGCGATGGGGAGACTGCACATAGTGGAATTGATTTTTCCATATTCCTCCGGAAGCCACTTAATGATCACTTCTCCTCCTCCTCTCCCTCCTGCAGACATTCAGCGGCTGCAGGAGGAAAATGGAAATATCAATTCCATTATGTGCAGTCTCCCCACCGCTCCTCCTATTCAGGCACACATGGAGGCTACACAGACATTCACCTTCTTTCCGGTCAGGCAGGCAGCATAAGAGCTCCTTCCTCTTCACAATCATGGGGCAGCTCAGCTGGGTAGCTTCAGCAACCCCCCTCCCCCCACTACTGAACCAAATAGGAGGCAGGTGCAGAGGAGAGGTCAAGGGAGCGGCGCAGGCTGAAGGAGCAGCTCATCTGCGGGTCCCATGGACATGTCGCCCGCATGCCTTGGAGCCGGGTGATGTCATCCAGCTGCTGTGCCACCTTGAGGCCTCTCCTGTCTCACTCCAAGCACTTGCTGCCTATTTTGGACTGGGACGGTCCGAGATGAGATCTTGATATCAGCGTTTGATCACAGGAAAATTAGGCGGCCCGCGAGGCCCCTTTGTGTGCAGGGCCTTAGATGATCGCCTAATTTGCCTAATTAGAGAGCTGCCTCTGCACATAACATTTGTAGACATTTTAGGGGGTGTTTAGGGGAAAGCAATATTATGGAGCTGACAAAAGACGTTGCTAAGTGACTAGACTATAGGTTTATGGGCCCAGAAGAGCATGGTGGGGAAGTTAGTGAAGGCAAAAAAGGAACTTGGAAAGCTTCCAGCATGCATGAGGATGAAGGGGCAGAGCATATCAATTAGAGCATATTGCAATCATGGTAATTAGGGAATGAGGAAAGAAATCCAAGACATTAGCAATCATTAAATACATAGAATGTGATGGTAAAGGAGAAAACCTACCTTCATAGTCCTTCTGCAGGACCTGATTGATGGCAGAACAGGTCTCTGGAATAATGATCTCCAGAGCCTGGGGGGAGATGCCTGTGGAGAACTTGAGGTCCTGAAGGCTTCTCCCTGTCGCCAAGTAGCGCAATGTGGCAATGAGCCTCTGCTCTGGAGTGATGGCTTGCCGCATGCAGGTATCCTGCCTGGTGATATAAGGGGACAGCAAAGCCAGCAGATGGTGAAAAACGGGGTCCGTCATCCGGAGATAATTCCTGAAATCATCAGGATTATTCTACCGGATCTCACGGAGCAAAGGCATGTGCGAGAACTGGTCATGTAGGCGCAACCAATTCTTGGTCCACAAACGCCTCCTCGCCCTGTTCATGAACCGGGCTTGTGTAAAAGCTAAAAGCCCAACACCAAGCCCCTGCACAGCACAAACTCTACGACGAGTACATACATGGTTTAAAACGGTTGGCTGGTCAGAACGGACAACAGAAAGCACCGATAAACAGCAATGCCTGAAAGAATGACCTTGAAAGCAGAAGCAAGCAGACAATAAGCAATGCAAATCAAAGCGTACTATACTAAGATATACTTTCCAAAACCGAGGTGGAGCCACCAAATCAAACGATATCACGTCCCAAATAAATACAGTATACAGATATAGAGCAGGGGAAGAGGTAACCAACCTCACGGGACTTTTAAGGGTATCGATATTACATAATGTAGGGAGGACCCCTAGGGATCAGACACATTAGACCAAAGATAAAAAAAATCTCAGAGTTTATTACAAAGAAAAAAGAAGAAAATTGACAAATTATGCTAAAAACACCATGTGTAAAGATCCATTCAATACACGATGATTTTGAAGAATTTCTTTTGAACTCAGTCAATATAGTTTAATACGGTGCTCCACATGTTTCACTCAAAACGAGTTTCATCAGGAGCTTTGTATAAATATAACATTGTAGTGCTGTATGGATAGACATATAATAGATTAGATACAGAAATATGTATAAAACATTACAAAAAATGTTCCAGAAAATACCATATATAGACATATATTAAAAATAAAGATAAATAATCACATTTTATACAGAAATAAGGGCATCTGAATAGTCAAGGATCAAAAGGCTGGGAAATTTCGCTCTCGCCTGCAATAGGTTCACAAAGAGCCAATCGATCAACGATAACCGAATAAGAAAACACCCAAGGGGGGCCTCAGCAGTAGATAAATGGGAACGTCTGGACCTTAGTAGCTTGCAGAGAGACTCTCCTAAATATCAGTTTGAATTAAATGATAAATATGATATAGAAATTAAATAAATAAATTGTATTGAATAGAACTGCTGAAAAAAACGCAAATATTGTGATTTCCAAAAATGTAAATCGTTTGTATTTATGTGCTTAAATTACCTGATAGAATCAATATTGTCAAAAGAAAGGGCCAACCAAGGCCAGTCTATGGCACGATAGGGGAACGCAACCCCCAACTGCTCAAAACAAAAGAGTAGTCAACTGCAAAGTACGCAGCTATTTATGCCTAATCTGAAAAGAAAAAAGAGGAAAACAGACAAAAAAACAAATGTTGAGTATGGGAATGCATTGATAATGAAGATAATTTCTCAACAAGATGTTGCCAAGACATCCAGCAAAAAGCCCAAATGCCTACCTCAATATATCTTGTCACAGGGCATCCGTAAACGACAGTCCCCCTCAGAGACAGTAAGGCAAGAGAATGCTGCCTTATAAAGGGTCTCCCCCACTCGGCGGCATCTGACGTCGCCACTGAGTGGCGGGCGGAAATGACCTTGCACCCAATCTCGAAAGATACCGAGGAACGTGCCGCGCATGCGCGTGATGACGCAGACTGCCGCCATATGCGTGCGGCGGCCATTCTGGAAACTCCAGACCACCGAAAGTATAGGTGGGAGGGAGGATCCAAAATTAGTGTACCTGCGCATGCTTCGAATGACGAACAACTGCATCACTCGAGCACGGACGCCATCATAACAACTGGAAGACCCACATCTGAAAGTGGGTGGGAAAGAATGGAAAAGGGGGGACGGGCCAAGAGGACACCGCATCAGCCCCACAGGGACAACCTTCGATGGGAGAGATGAGGGAGATGAATTGCCGGCCAAACAGCATCCCAGACCCAACCGCATCAGAGAGGGATTAAGTCTCCCATCACCAGAGAACGTGCTGGTCGTTCTCAAGTAAGGGGAAAGCAACCAGTTATATGGCGATGAGGCCAATTGGTGCAAAGTAAAAAAAGGGACTTACATAATTGCAAACATGCACACATTTATTAGTAATGCCAAGAATACAACAAAGCCCCGGGCGCCCATGCAAGCTAGGTCCAGAAATACCCAGTAATAACAATGAATAATAAAAATAAATTTTTTGGTGTTTATAGAGGCTTCCTAACTGGGTTTAAATTACTAAGGTCAAATGAATATCAAATAAATAGAGCAAATTAACAGGTATAGTGCAATTTTCCCAAGCCTGTTGATCACTTAGCTAAATATAGTGTATACAAAATATATCACAAATGAGACAGTGCATATGTGTTGGCTTAACGCAAAAAAAAAAAAAAAAAGATAAATTAAAAATATTTAATAGAGAGAAAAGGAAGAAGAAAGGGAAGGGAAGTCTTCTTCCTTTTCTCTCTATCAAATATTTTTATTGACACGAATTGACACTATTATACAAGCTTTACACTCACTACTATTACATTGTAGCAAAGTGTAATTTCTTCAGTGTTGTCACATGAAAAGATAATAAAAAAGTTACTAAAGGGAGTGCGCATGCGCGGCGCCCTGTGATGGTCGCCTGAACACAGGGCTCCGCAACGTCCCAGCCTTTCCGCTCGCCCAGCAGCTGAACGCCGGCGAATAACTCGGCGCCTTGTACGGCGGAGGTTCCCACCGACACAAGGGCACTAGCGGATGCCTAAAGGGAAAGCGAGGAGAGGGCTGAGCACCCGTCTCGCGGTCCTCCCCGGAGCGGCCGACATAGCCAAGATGGCGGCGGAGCAGCCGCCTCACGAGGCCCTCACTGGAGCGTCAGGCTCTTCTCCCTGGAGGGACAGACTCCATGCAGAGGTATGTGGAGGGGGCCTCCCCCATCAGCTCCAGGGAGGTCCACAGTCCCCTGCTTCCACAATTTCACTCATTCAGCATACACTGGAGGACTTTCCTAACCTATCTCCTGAAGGGGAACACAGATCACCACATACAGAAGCTTTTATAAACGCAGCTCAGCTCATACCTCAGCCATCCCAGTCCCCTCAATCACAGGAGATGTCTGCTATGTTCTCCAGATTTGCAGAGCTGCTTGATAAGGGGCTAGCGCAGACGGCATCTAGAATTACCTCAGATATTAAATCTGATCTCCATATGCTAGGCTCCCGCATTGAAAGTATTGAACTTAAAATGGATGCCACGATCGATCGAGTGAACCAGAATTCTGATCGTTTCCAGGAACTACACGATCAACTTGAGGGGGCTTACGCCAAAATCGACGATTTGGAAAATAGATCCCGCAGACTTAATTTCCGCATCAGGGGGCTCCCTGAATCGGTAACAGATATACATGACGCTGTTCATTCACTCATTAAGACCCTAATCCCTGATATCAGATCACACCGAATGGAGCTGGATCGCGCTCACAGAGCACTGGGCCCCCCACGTCAGGATGGGCTCCCACGCGATATAGTGGTTAAACCGCACTACTACAGCGTCAAGGAAGAGGTGATGAAGAGAGCTCGATCATCACCCCAACTACAAATTCTGGGTCACCAAATTCAACTATATGCTGACATTTCTCCCTTTACTATCCAAAAAAGGCGATCACTCAAACCATTGCTGACAATCCTGTCTCAGAAGAACATTAAGTACTGGTGGTTATTCCCATTTGGCTTGAAGTTTGATTATAACGGAAAACCTCACCGCTTCACCTCATTCCATGAAGGAGAACTACTGCTCCGCAAGCTAGGCCCCCTCCCTGCGGATCCACCGTCCCCCATGCAGACTGCTTCTTCTGGGATGGCCAAACGTCCGCCACCATCCAGCCCTCTCACTTCACTCTGGATCTCCCCCAAACACAAGAAAGCTAAAGATGGTCTTCCTCCATGACAAGGACATAGTCCTATTTTTGGCACAAAAATTTTCTTTTTCTAAGGGACTCCTTGTGGTTTTTTCTTATCTTTTTATGGAGTCTGAACCTTTTTAGGTTCTTTGGTTTCAGGACCTACGGTTTACTGTTTTATATCGTTTTTACCCCTTTACAACGCCTAAGTGGTGTCCAAGTCATATATAACATTCATTAGTTATGGCTTGCTACAGGTGTTCAGTTTTCTCTGCTAATTTTGTACTGCTTGCTTTTAGATTGGTGTTGTGGGGGCTGGGACGTTCCTACTGAGCACTCTTTCCTTTCTGGGTGGGACAGTTCCTGAGGGGCCTGTTGCATCTAGACTGGACGTTTCCTCCGTTGTGAGGATAGAAATGTCGTCTTCCTTCGGTGGGAGGAGCCGATATTATCCCCCACCAGGGAAAATTGTGTATGTTTTATTTTTGTTTTTCTTTATTGTCTGCTTCATTTTCTTCTTTTTCCTCCTTTCTCTCCATGCTATAGCTCAAGAAGCGGTCTCTCTCTCCCTTATGGTTCCTAGGGAAGCATGGTGGTTGTCCCCGGCGTTTCGCAGTCTGCAGCTGGTAACAAGCGAGAAGGTAGGTCATAAGGATATCCCTACCTTCTGTACCTTTCTGCTCCATGGCTAACATTCCCCACCACAAACCAATATTGCGACTAGCCTCCCATAATGTGCAGGGCCTTAACTCACCAATCAAACGTAAAAAGATTTTCCAGCATTGTCACTCCCTAAAAATTGATATCCTCCTTCTCCAAGAAACACATTTCCCGGAATCTTATCAACCCTCTTTCATTCACGCAAAATTCCCCAAATTTTACTTAGCTAATTCTGACAACAAAACCAAGGGGGTAGGGATTTGCTTTTCCGGAAGGGTGCAATTTTCTCTAGTTTCCGAATTTAAAGACCCAGGGGGTAGATTTCTTCTTCTTAAAATTATTATTGATGAACAAATTTACTCTCTTATCTCATATTATGCTCCCAACAAGGGGCAAGCAAAGTTTTTCCAATCCATGCTTAGCACCTTGTCTCCACTGACGGAAGGAATAGTTATTTACGGCGGTGATTCTAATTTAGCCTTTGATTATGGGGTGGACAAATCACGACCCCACGGAAGGGATAGGGTTCGTCCGACTAAGCAGAGCCTTAAGGTAGCCAGACAATTATATCACTATGGTCTGATCGATGCCTGGAGGGAACTTAATCCCAAGGTTCGGGATTATACTCACTACTCTAGTCCTCACCAAACTTTTGCAAGAATTGATCATTTCTTTATCCTCCAACAACATATCCCACTAGTGTGTCGGTCTTTCATTAGGGACTCTGCTTACTCGGACCATTCTATGGTCCTGCTATCCATTCAGGGAGGTTCGATCCCTCGTTCAGAGTTTCATTGGCGTTTAAATGCCTCCATTCTCAGCAACCCTGTACATGTTACGGAAATAGAACAACATATCCAAGATTACTTCCGCATCAATGATGTGGAAGACATTTCCCCCTCAATGCTATGGGCAGCTCATAAGGCCACCATTAGGGGAGTCCTCATCCAAATATCTTCTAGGTTACGCAAGGCTCGTAAGGCAGAAATTCGCAATCTTGAAAGGGAATTTTCTTCCCTTAGCAGAAGTCATAAAGCTAACCCAACACAACTCTCGTTAGATAGAATGGATGTAGCCTGCAACGCTTTAAATCTTGCACTTACTGCGGTGGCTGAAAAAGAACTCAGATGGGAGGGAGGACGCCATTACCAACATAATAATAGTCTTGGTACCCGTCTGGCTAGACGTCTTACTCCTAAAACCAAAATGTTTTCACTTCCCAAAATCCGAATGAAGGATGGTTCACTAACCCAGAATCCCCCTAAAATTTTGGATGCATTTCATGATTTCTATCTCTCCCTCTATGGCAAGGCAGATAGTGGCTCGCATTCCGACGCCATTCATTCTTTCTTACAGTCAATTCAAATCCCCACATTGAAGGATCACCACAGGGACGATTTGGAAGCTCCAATTTCTGCAGAAGAAATAGAAGGGGTCATTAAGGACCTTAAGTCAAATTCGGCACCGGGGCCAGATGGTTTCTCGGTGCCTTACTATAAACATTTCTCGCAAACTCTTGCCCCTTATCTAGCACGCTTCTTTAATCACCTCAGATCTGGCTCTCCCTTGGATAAAGCCCTAAATTCAGCTTTTGTCACGGTTATTCCCAAACCTGGGAAGGACCCCAGCTGCGTGTCTAATTATAGACCCATATCTTTGATCAACAACGATCTTAAAATCTTAACTAAGCTCTTGGCGAATCGTCTCTCTAAATTCATTAGCTTTTACGTACATGCTGACCAAGTGGGCTTTATCCCGGGGAGACAAGGCCCAGATCAAATAAGGAGGGCCGTGGACATAATCTCACTGATGCAGTCCAAGTGGGACGGGGGTCCTTCTCAACAGGGGTGTCTCCTATCACTGGATCTAATGAAGGCGTTTGACTCAGTTTCCTGGTCGTTCCTGTTCCCTACTCTTGAAAAGTGGGGATTTGGACAATATTTCATGAACATCATCCACGCACTTTACTCGACTCCAGAGGCTCGAATAAAGATGCAGGGATATTTCTCGAACCCCTTCTCGATCCTCAGGGGCACAAGGCAGGGGTGCCCCTTGTCTCCATTGATTTTCGCCATGGTCATTGAAACACTAGCCATATCAATTAGAGCGAACCCTGATATTAAGGGTATAAGCTGTGGACCGAAAACTCACAAGTGTGCTTTATTTGCTGATGATGTTTTACTTTTCATTTCCTCTCCGTCCACCTCGCTCCCAGTAATATGCAAACTCCTTAATGATTTTGGCGATATCTCTGGGTTAAGGGTCAACTATGCCAAGTCCTTAGTGCTTAATATCAACCTTACACCTACTCTAGTTTCACACCTTAAACATACTTTCCGCTTTGATTGGTCGGAATCGAACCTCCCTTATTTAGGGATATTCCTTACGGCTTCAATTGACAAATTGTACTCAGCTAATTTCCCCCAGACATTCCGAAAGTTAGAGGAAGATCTGGCCTTCTGGGATACCCTTAAGTTATCCTGGCTGGGAAGAATTAATTCAGTTAAAATAACGCTTCTGCCAAGGATATTGTATCTCTTTCGGTCGTTACCTATCCCTGTCCCTAAGGACCGCATTCGTAGTTTTCAGTCTAGAATCCTGAAATTTATTTGGGGATCCAAGGGTCACAGAATCTCTAAAAATACGCTTTTCCGCAATAAAAATCAAGGGGGTCTAGGGGTCCCAAACATCCTTGCATATTATCAGGCGGCGCAGCTTTCACAATTATCTACTATTTACTTTAAAACTTCTCTGCCAGATTGGGTTCACATGGAGAGACAGGCGGTACCTAACCATACTTTAGATTACCTCCTCTGGAGTACACCTAAGTCCAGACCAGCCGTGATGGCTCCTACCCTTTCCCATTCCATAGCACTTTGGGACTCTTTGAAAAATAATCATAATATCACTTCACACTGGAAACCACTCTCCCACATTTTTAGGAATCCACTCTTCCCGCCGGGGCAGGATATTATGGCCTTCCGTTGGTGGCTAGATAAAGGTTTATATAGGATTGGTCACTTTATCTCGCCCTCTGGTCCTTTCTCTCTGGAACACTATATTAAAAAGCATCATCTGCCCGATACTGAAAGATTCCGATTCAATCAAATTTACCACTTTCTAAAGTCGTTTCGGTCTTCAACTGACCCCCCTCTTTCTATCACTGAATACGAACTTTGGTGTGGACAAGCCATGGAGCAGAAGGGAGGGATATCGGTGATCTATCGCGCTCTTGCCAGGGCGGAAGGTAAAACACTTTTTATGCGGGCATGGGAAACAGATCTACAACAACAATGGTCCTTAGAGGAGTGGCATACGGCGTCTCTTATGGCCTCCAAAGGCTTTCTGAATGTGACTCTCATGGAAGCTAACTTGAAGATTCTTATGAGATGGTACATGGTGCCCATGAGACTAGCTACAATCTATCCGAATGCCTCTCCCCTTTGTTTCAGAAATTGTGGCCATATAGGTTCTATGTTACATATCTGGTGGGATTGTCCGAAAATTAGGCATATATGGAACAAGGTTTTCCACATTATTCGGAAGATCACAACCTTCCCCATTCATAAAACACCTCAAATAGCTTTACTCAATTTCCCCTTGCATGGGGTCCCGAAATCAACTCAACAACTCATTAGATTTATTCTGGTCGGAACTAAAATCTCTATTGCTAGGGCTTGGAAAAAAACGACGGTCTCCCTGAGAGTGGTCAAAAGGAAAATTTCTTGGATCATGGTACAAGAAAAAACAGTAAGCATATTTCTTGATACGGTAGACAAACATACAGCGATTTGGGATCCTGGATAAATTATACCGCTAAGTGCCTATCTTGATCGGGGAATCCAGGCTGCTGTAGGGTGAGAGAGACCTGCTTCCTTTTTAGCTATCATTTTTCTGTCTCCTTTTCTTTTCCTTTCTTCTTTTCTTCTCTTTCTCTCTTCTTTCTTTTGGTTATATTTTACCTATGATTTAGTGCTTCTTATCAGGCCTAGTATAGGTACATCATGAGGCTTAAACCCTCAATAAGACCATAAACCTCTGGCTTCAGATCTGTATCTTGATTTTCATTATCCTATCTGGTTCACTTGGATTAGTTATCTTTAGTTTAATTTTACTCATTGTCCTCCATTTTGATGCATTCATTTACCGATATTGATTTTTCAGTAGGAGGTTTCATGGAACCCAAAGCCTGGGTTAGTTGGGGTCTCAGGGGTCCCGACACAGCAATGTTCCCATATGGGGTGTCGGATCCACGAGGCTAGTCCTCTAAGTTAATTTATGGGTTTTCTGGAATCATTGGTTCTAATGCTATGAAGATGTTGTTATGAAAAAAGTGTTTATTTCAAGTTTTGCCTGATTCTCACCAGATACCTTATACTGCTCTGCCTTGCTCAATAACTATCAGGGTTTATTTTCTGTAGATTCGGTATTCTATTGACTTTTATAATACAAGTGTGCACTGTATTAAAATATAATTTGTTATTGTATTTAAGCTTTCAATAAAAATCTATTGAAATTAAAAAAAAAAAAAAAAAAAAGTTACTAAAATGTGAGGGGTGTTGTCACGTACCTGGTGGTAGAGCCCGACTTGCAGGAGGAGACCTCTCTTGCGGCTCCGACTCAAGGGCCCTGGTAGTGTATACAGGTAACACAAGAGTCAAGAGGGGCACGAGTGTCTGGCAGGATCAACGGCTAGATCAGGGAATGACTGGAATCGGAGAGAAACAGGATCAGCAGGCAGGTGCAGGAAGCTGAAGCAGAGCGGCAGGCAGAGAGGCTGGGCCAGGACACCAATGCAGGAACTCTGGCAGAGGCAGGACTTCAGGCAGGTGCTGGAACCACTACTGGAGGTAGAGCAGCAGACGGCACCGGAACAGGAGGCTGGAAGCAGAGCAGTCAGACAAGCCGGGTCGGAGGTCAGACGGTCAGCAAAGGTACCAAGGATCAAGCAGGTGGATGGTCGGACGAGCCAGGTCGGTAAACGGGCAGGCAGCAAGGCACCGAAGGATCAAGCAGAGGGGAGGTCAGGCAGGCCGGGGTCAGATGCAGGTGGATAGCAGGAGCAGTAAGTAAACAAGCCGGGTCAACAGGTCACAGAAGGCAGGTTCTCGGAATCAGGGTACTCGCACGCTGTAGATCAGACAGCAAGAACTGGATGTGATCAACTGAGTTAAATAGCCCGCCTGGCGCCAACGAGCGCACACACATGCGCGCACGACTGCGAGCGCGCACGCGCACGGACGCGCACCCGCGGGCGCGCGGCGGAAGGTCCAAACTGACCACTGCTGCCAGGATCCTCGTGACAGGTGTACTCAACTTTGTGAGATACTGTATATATCTATATATATCTGTATATATAGATATAGCTCTCTCTCTCTCTCTCTCTCTCTCTCTATATATATATATATATATATATATATATATATATATATATTTGTATCTGACAAAAAGGTAACAAAATAATCAAAACAGGGGCAAACTCAATTGACCACTTGGTCTTTTTCTGCCAATACTCTTCTAATTTACTGTGTTTAATAACAAGGTAGTAATTGGTATATTCACTGTGTACAATGTGGTAGTATAGCAAGGCAGGATTTATATACAGTGCCTTGAAAAATTATTCATACCCCTTGCAATTTTCCACATTTTGACATGTTACAACCAAAAAACGTAAATGTATTTTATTGGGATTCTATGTGATTTGTATTCAGCCCCCTTTACTCTGATACCCCTAACTAAAATCTAGTGGGGCCAATTGCCTTCAGAAGTCAGTTAGTTTGTAAATGGAGTCCACCTGTATGTAATTTAATCTGAGTATAAATACAGCTGTTCTGTGAAGCCCTCAGTGGTTTGTTAGAGAACCTTAGTAAACAAACAGCATCATGAAAGCCAAGGAACACACCAGATAGGTCAGGGATATAGGTGTGGAGATGTTTAAAGCAGGATTAGGTTGTAAGAAAAAATTCCAAACTTTGAATATCTCACAGAACACTGTTCAATCCTACATCCGAAAATGGAAAGAGAATGGCACAACTGTAAACCTACATGGCCGTCCACCTAAACTGACAGGCCAGGCAAGGAGGGCATTAATTAGAGAAGCAGCCAAGGTATGGTCATGGTAACTCTGGAGGAGCTGCAGAGATCCACAGCTCAGGTGGGAGAAGGCATATATTGGCTACAAGAAAATACAAAAACGAAATATAAGATATCAACAACAACAATCATTTATTACACGTCATAATAAACAGATACATTTTAATGTATTTAAGATACATCCTAATCTGCTGTATGCCCTATGTATTATGCAGGGTGTAAATGTCTAATTTCTTATTAAAATGTATCTCTTTATTAACCACTTCAGCCCCGGACCATTTTGCTGGTCAAAGACCAGACCACTTTTTGCGATTCAGCACTGTGTTGCTTTAACTGACAATTGCGCGGTCGTGCGACGTGGCTCCCAAACAAAATTGGCGTCTTTTTTTTCCCACAAACAGAGCTTTCTTTTGGTGGTATTTGATCACCCCTGCGGTTTTTATTTTTTGCGCTATAAACAAAAATCGAGCAACAATTTTGAAAAAAACGCATTAATTTTTACTTTTTGTTATAATAAATATCCCCCAAAAATATATAAAAAAAACATTTTTTTCCCTCAGTTTAGGCCAATACGTATTCTTCTACATATTTTTGGTCAAAAAAATCGCAATAAGCGATTATTGTTTGGTTTGCGTAAAAGTTATAGCGTTTAAAAAATAGAGATAGTTTTATGGCATTTTTATTAATAATTTTTCATTATTTTCTGCCATTCTGCCAACGTACATCGGCGTGCGCCGGTCAGGGAACGGTTAAGATGTGTAATAAATTATTGTTGGTGTCGATATCTTATATTTAGTTTTTTTTGTATTTTCTTGAAGCCAATATATGCCTTACAGCTCCAGAAGTAGCATTTAGCAAAACATGTTGAACCAACAGGCATTTATATACAGTAGCTTCATTAGCTTTATATGCAGTATTATGTTTGTTATCATGCTGTGATAATTGTATACATGTTTGTTTATTTATGAGAGGCAACAAATATTGATTCTTTTTTAGATTTTCCTGTTAATAAAATATTTCATATTAAAAAAAAAAAAAATCTCCTTTTCCAGTTCTTCCAATACATTTTAATTTAGGGATGAGGGTGCCTTTGATCTCCTGAATTGGTCTGACTATTTTAATACATGCAGAAGAAGGTGCTCTGGTCAGATGAGACCAAAAGGTAACTTTTTGGCCTAAAAGCAAAACGCTATGTGTGGCAGAAAACTAACACTGTACATTAACCTAAACACACCATCCCCACCGTGAAACATGGTGGTGGCAGCATCATGTTGTGGGAAAGCTTTTCTTCAGCAGTAATAGGGAAACTGGTCAGAGTTAATGGAAAGATGGATGGAGCTAAATACAGGGCAATCTTAAAAGAAAACTTGTTAGAGTCTGAAAAAGACTTGAGACTGGGGCAGAGGTTCACCTTCCAGTGGGACTAACGACCCTAAACATAGTCCAGACCTAAATCCAATTGAGAATCTGAGGCAATACTTGAAAATTGCTGTTCACAGACACCTCTCCATCCAATCTGACAGAGATTGAGCTATTTTGTGCAAAGAAGAATGGGCAAAAATGTCACTCTCTATATGTGCAAAGCTGGTAGATTGCAGCGGAAGGTGGTTCTACAAGGTATTGGCTCAGGGGAGCTGAACACAAATGTACACATTTCACATATTTATTTGTAAAAAAATAAATAAAAAAATTTTATCATTTTCCTTCCACTTCACAATTATGTGCCACTTTGTGTTGGTCTATTCACATACAATCCCAATAAAATATATTTATGTTTTTGGTTATAATATGACAAAATGTGTAAAATGTCAAGGGATATAAATACTTTTTTGAGACACTGTACATAAGGTAAACATCATTAGTTTATTGAATGAATAAATACATATTCTGTATACTCACAAATTGAATCAATATGATGTGAATTAGGTAAACCAATAAAAATGTTTGACATTCTAGGGTATAAGTAGAGTTATCCTTATAAACTAATGAGCAAAATATAAACAGGGTTGGAAGGGAAATAGGTCTCATTCAACTAAATCAATCTACGGATGGCATTGGTCTTGGGACCAGTTTGTGCCAACCAGCAGTGTTAATATGGGATAATATTACTCTTCCATTAACTGATCCACACCTTCCAGGCATGGCAGAAGGAGGTGATTTAGTCACTTTGAGGAGCAATCGTGGACCTTGCAATTTTATGTGAGGTCCACCTTAAGAATTAGCACTTAAAATAAAAAGTATTTTTTGAGACCATAAATGTACTTTTAGAACGTCTTTTGATATGTTGTTATAAACTTGGAAAAGCTATTTATTTTCATTTGCTGGCATACAAGTTGGTAAGTGTTTCTGTAACAAGGTTTATACATTAACAAAGAGATGGAATGGCTTTTCAACAATACGTGAATGCACTGACCGTATGATATCATCTGACCATAAAGTGAGAACATATTTATTCCTCGTTCTGTATAGGAAGTGTTCGAAAAAAGTTTTTATTTTCTTCCTGATGAACGCAACACTAATTCAGATTAAAATTTGGTCCAATGGTCCTAATGTTACATGCAGGAGTTTATGATGTGCCAACGGTTGTATATATATATATATATATATATATATATATATATATATATATATATATATATATATATATATATATTGTGAGGCACTGGCTGGCAGGATTGAGGATGGTAAGTATGTCGCCTAGGTTTTTTATAAACACATGAGTGGTTCCTGGGTTTATGATTGATTTGAAGCTGGAGGCTACAAAAGCTTTTACCAGAATCTTAAAGTGTAACTAAAGGCATAACTTTTTTGTTTTAGTTTTGAATAGAGTGGTGAGGGATTAGAACACCTTTCAGTTTTTATTGCTGCCTTTGCCACCCTTAGGAAGATTTACTCCCTATATGTTTCCTGTTGGATTGACATCAGAACACTAATAAAGGGGGAAAACTTCCAAAGGGGGCACTAGTTTTGGTGACCCTGATGACACAGCAGGATTCTCTCCCTTTGGAGAGAAGTAAAGGGAAATCTCCCCAATGAGACATAGATGGCAGAAAGAAAGAAA
The DNA here is from genome assembly GCF_037356315.1 of Lithobates pipiens. Lineage (NCBI taxonomy): Eukaryota > Metazoa > Chordata > Amphibia > Anura > Ranidae > Lithobates > Lithobates pipiens. The sequence continues at coordinate 630,603,139 of NW_027507748.1, read as the reverse complement.
AAAACACTGACAGGGGTTATAACCCTTCCTTACGCTATCCAAAATGAACAAAGACATTTAGCTTTAGTTACACTTTAGTATGCTTGAGGCTTTGGAGAGTTTTCTGTTTTATTTGAACATACCTCCTGGGACCCAGTCTTTGCAGACAGAATGGAAACTTGCTGAGATGGTAGAATCTATGGGCAGTGTCAATTCATCAAAAAGTCGAAGCGTGAAAACCATTGTAGTTTATTGCAGACTTTGCAGGTTACAATGATGTTTTTTTTCTTTGGAATGGAAGTGTAATGCGGAAAGGTATTGAGCTCGTGTGAAGTTTTCTGATGTAACTGTAATAATAGTTTCATGTACTGATTTCCAGAACTTTAGAATTTTGGAACATGACCACCAAATGTGGATCATAGGACCTTCTGCCTCATCGCATCTCCAACACCTACTAGAGATCTGAGAAGAAAATTTGTTTAATAGGGTAAGGGTTCTGTACCACCTTGTATGTATTTTGAATCCACATTCTGTGTTGCACAATTCAGGGAGCCTTTATGAGCATACATGTAGATAGATTCCCATTCTGGGGTTGTTAGTTAGCTAGGCATGACACACTGGAGAATTCTGAGGTTTCCCCAAAGAGCAATGAGTAAAAAATTGATATGAGATGTCTAGGGCTGTGGGAGGTCTTGTCCACGAATATTTCCCATCTAGTTAGAAAGTGTTTGATTTGCATGTATGTCCATTGTGAAATGGAGTAGGGTGCGAGTTCCTTGTTGAGAGCTTCCAAAGATCTAAGATAACCTCTGTGAAAAAAGTTGGAGGCAAGTCATTCTTCTGGGGCCAAATTTTTGATAGGAAATTTTCTTCAATGCCTAGAACAAAATCTGGTTAAGCATGTAAAGGCGTCAGTGGGCTAAGCCAAGGCATTGGATTGGACAGCTGTGTTATACTACAAAAGACTAAATAGTTATGTTTGAAAGGTGTTTTGGGTGTATCCACGGCAAAGATCTCAGGCAATGGCAAGTTATTATGTGCTCTAGTGTAACCCAATCCTTGACCATTTGGGAAATATTCCAATCGACAATTCTAGCTAGATTTGAAGCGTAGTAATATCTATGTAAGTCAGGGAGTGCAATTCCTCCTTTAATTTTTAGTAGAGTAAGACGGGAGAATTTGATTCTAGGAGGTTTGCCTCTCCAGATAAAGGTTGAGCATACTTGATGAAAGGATGGAAAAAATGGTATAAGCAAACGTATGGGGATTGTTTGCATTACATATATGAAGCAGGGTGTACTATTATTGTTCTTATATAAAGCTTGTATTATTTCCATACTGGTGTATATCTATATACTTATGGGTACTGTTATATGCTGGTTGCAGCAGTTCCTCTGCACCTAATTACTTTGATTAGATTACATATTCATTTTCCAATATGTGAATCCTCATAAAATCCACTCTTTCACTTAGTGAAGGTTATGGTTTACTATTGCCCCACGCGTGTAGGACAATATCCTATTTGGAGAGGGCCATTTGTCATTATCCCCCCCCCCCCCCCAAAAAAAAAAAGATTACTACACCAGGACAATAATCGTTCTGACTCCTAATCCTAATAATTCTTACTAACAAAGCATGGAGAAGCAAGGAGTGTCTATTAGGAGACTGGTCTAACATGTGCGTAACAGGAGAGGGGAAACAGTGAAATGTACCAAGACACAAAAAACAATAATAATAATAAAACAGGATGCACGTGGTAACACATAGAGCTTTGAGTGGGGTAAAGCCCCCATTCTTAGGTCTCTATTTTCCCTTCAGCTACACACTGGCTTTGTTATATGTGAGCTGGTTGAAAAGATGAGTGCTGAAAGACTACTACAAAGGTGCAAGTGCTGCCTGTTTGTGTTGGGGAACCCATTAAGGAGCACTCTGTTAGGCAGGAAATTACCTGAGTTTAATTAGTGTCCTGGACAAGCAGATGTTTTGTGTGTTTAATGCAGTGGGCTTTCTGTGGAAAGCCCTCCTACATTAAAACTGTGTTAGTTTCTTACCTTGCTGAATAGAAGTACAGAACAAACTTGCTGTTTTCCTCTCCTCTGTTACATGTAGGACCAGACCGGCCCTACCATGGGACCCAATGGGACCATGGTTCCAGGTGGCAATTTAAGAGGGGTAGCAGCCCGGCCGGGACTAGTACTGTATTCGTACTCCGTAGTACCTACCCAGAATCCCGAATCAGTCTGCTGGAGCAGAGCAGGGCGGACGCTGGTCGGCTGTGCACTGCCTCCTGCATTGGTTGCTAGAATCGCCTGTTGCCTGGCATCTAGCAACCAGTGACATCAGAAGCTGAGGCCGCCCCAGCATTCAGAGCACTCAGCCTCCGCGCTAGTCAACTGCTCCGCCCACCCACCTCTTCCATCTCCAGCGTGAGGAAAGGGAGGGTCTGAAGAGAGCTGCCTATGGGGCTGTGCCTGGGAGTGTGAGCTGAGCCTGAGCAGCCTGCACAGAACCTACCTATCTGAAGAACAAGGTGAGTACAACTTCAAGTGATCTATAGTGACAATTGTAGCAGGCAAGTGACAATCTGCAACTTGTGGCAGGTGGAAATCGCCAATGTGTGGCAGGTGACGTGGCAAGGGACAATCCGCAAAGTGGCAGGTGAAAATCCACAATGTGTGGCAGGTGACATGGCAAGTAACAATCTGCAACTTGTGGCAGATGACAATCTACAACATGGCAGGTTATGTGGCAAGTCACAATCCGCAACTTGTGGCAGGTGGCAATCCGCAACATGTGTGGCAAGTGACAATCCGCAACGTGGCAGGTTACAATCCACAACATGTGGCAAGTGGCTATCTGCAACGTGTGGCAGGTGATGCCGCAAGTGACAGGGGTTAAATGTGGGAGGTGTTTCTGACTGTGGGGCATGGGGCTGACTGGAGGAGGAGAGAGATCACTGTTCCTAATCCCTAGGAACAGCAGATCTGTATATCCTCCCTAGTCAGAATGAGTACCTGTGTGTTTAAATTGACAGGTCCCCATTCTGGCTCTCTGTGGAGTGATTGCAGGTGGGCGGCAGACATCGCGGTGGCCGGCCCCACACAGGTCCTTTTATACTCATATATACATATATAGAGCCATAACAGGTTCTCTTTATACTCCTATACATGTATAGTGTCATGACAGGTCCTCTTTATACTTATATATACATGTATAGAGCCATGACAGGTCTTCTTTATCCTCCTATATACATGTATAGAGCCATGACCGGTCCTCTTTATACTCCTTTATACATGTTTAGAGACATGACAAGTCCTCTTTATTCTCCTATATACATGTATAAAGTCGTGACAGGTCCTCTTTATACTCCTATACATGTAAACAACCATGACAGGTCCTCTTTTACTGCTATATACATGTATAGAGCCATGACAGGTCCTCTTTATACTGCTACATACATGTATAGAGCAATGGCAGGTCTTCTTTAGACTTCTATATACATGTATAGAGCCATGATAGGTCATCTTTATACTCCTACATATATGTATAGAGCCATGACAGATCCACTTTATTCTCCTATACATGTATAGAGCCATGCCATGTCCTCTTTACACTCCTATACATTTATAGAGCCATGACAGGTCCTCGTTATACTCCTATACATGTAGACTGCTCTGACCGGTCCCCTTTAGTTATTATGATATTAAATAATGAATGTGGGGGCATGATTTAAAAAAAAACATTTGGGGTGGGGCAGCATTTCATTCTTCGTCCCAGGCAGCACAATATCTTGGGCCAGCCCTGTGTAGGACATACAGTATGAAGCATTCAATTCAGAATCAATTAACCAGTCCAACTTCTCCTACTGAGTCATTTGACAGTAATGAAGCCCTTACTAAATTAAAAGATAAGTGTACAATCAAACAAAGTGCACTTTAATAGTGCACTTATCCTTTAACTTAGTCAGGACTTCATTACTGTAAATATGCTGTGGCAAGGTGGGCCTTTAGCACAAAATTATGTGCCTGTACGTGATTTTTTTCTTCCGAGACTGGGGCGTGCATGCATGCCCTCATCGACCCGCTCCCGCTGTGATTGGACTCAGCGGGTACGGTGGACCCGAAGTCCGCCAGGACCTGTTGATTGTTCCTGAGGCAGACAGAACAGCAGTCTGCCTATATAAAAAACGAGGCAGATCGCCGTTCTGTGACAGGAGAAGACAGAGCAGGAACACGGATCTCTGTCTTCTTATAGTGCAAGCATCCCCCACACAGTTAGAAAGCACTCCCTAGGGACACATTTAACCCTTTGACTGCCCGTGATGTTAACCCCTTCCCTGCCAGTTTCATTAGTACAATGACAGGTCATATTTTAAGCACTGATCACTGTATGCAGTAAGTGTCATTGGTCCCCAAAAAGTGTCACTTAGTGTCAGATTTGTCCACTGCAATGTCGCAGTCCCGCTATAAGTCGCTGATTGGTGCCATTACTAGTAAAAAAAAAATTAAAATGTCATTAAAAATTCCATAAAAATATCCCATAGATGCTATAACTTCTGCGCAAACCAATTAATATACACATATTGGGATTTTTTTTTGCAAAAATATGTAGCAGAATACATATTGGCCTAAATTGATGAAGAAATATGATTTTAAATTTTTTTATCGGATATGTTTTATAGCAGAAAGTAAAAAATATTGTTTTTTTTTCAAAATTGTCTGACATTTTTGTTTATAGCGTAAAAAAATAAAAACCTCAGAGGTGATCAAATACTACCAGAAGAAAGCTCTATTTGTGGGGAAAAAAAGGACATACATTTTATTAGGGTACAGCGTTGCACGACCGCATCATTTTCAGCTGAATAATGCAGTGCTGTGTCAAAAAAAAATGGATTGGTCATGAAGGGTGTAAAACCTTCTGGGGCTGAAATGGTTAAAAATTCTTAATCTTAAAATAAAAAATAAAAATGTTCCGTGATGTAAATCCATCTCACGCTGCCTGACGAACTGAAAAAAAAAATCAACAGGTCCTCCTGCATACTGCAAGCTTCTTGCTTTGACAGCTGTTAGATAGCTGAGGACGGGCCACTCAGTAATGGAAATGGGTGACCCTGCCTTCCTCTGACATGACTTCAGAGGGGGCGGGGTCACATGTTTACTTCATCAGGTGGCCCCGCCCTCAGATATTTCACAGCTGTCATCGAGAAGAAGCTGCAGTGTGTGGGAGCCTCCCATGGAGGCGGTGCTGTTGCATTTTTTTTAGGTTTGTCGGGCGGCGTTAGATGGATTTACATCGCAGGACATTTTCATTTTTTGACAATTTTTTGGGTGACTTTATAGGGGTACAATGTACCCGTTACCAATTAACATAGGCGGGCCGGGATCTGGGGGTCCCCTTGTCCCCATCAACATGAGGACAAGATGTTTTGGGGGGGACCAGTCGTAGAATTTCATATTAACCAATATATTTTATACTCTTCATATTAATTTGCATATGTTTTATTGATAATATAATTATTATTCATATTATTATTCATATTATTATTTTTATTATTATTATATAGTAGTGGTCTTATCAATATTATTATTCAATAGTAAAGCAATAGTTATTAATCTTTATTAATGTATACTGTGTTATTCCAAAAATATAGAGAAGGTCCTCATTTATAAATGTTGAACTTTAGATGACCTCTCTGCCTCATGCTGGTATTTTTTATAAAACAGTCAAAAGTGTACCGGGTGAAAGTTCATTTAGTTTTTAAGTTTATTAATTAGAAAATAGAAAAAAGAGTACTGTCCGTGATACTTTTTTTATTTGCACTAACATACAATTTTTCAGCTTTCGGGGTCTGTCCCCTTCTTCAAGGTCCAAGCAATACTGATTTACAAATTTTTAAGCAGAATGTTAAAAAAATAAAATAAAAAAAACAGGTCTGCTCGTGCGTGTCTGTGTCCTCATTAAAACTGTTAAAATACATTGAATAAGAGAACACTGATGTGTATGTATGCATGTATGTATACATTAATAATTAGACAATATTGAATAAAGTAGTTAGCTTTGTGTATATATGTGTATGTATATATGCATATATATATTATGTAAATAATACAGTACTTTTTGTGAAACCAATATATGAATACATACACATAGGATTGTTTAGTGAAAAACAAGACATATAACACATAAGGTGGGGTTATTGCAAGTTAATTTTCTCAAAGTCGTAAATCTGTTATCTTTGAGTTGATAAAGTCTTATCAGGACAAAGAGGGTTTGATTGAACATGACTGGGTGCCATATTGTCTCTATACAAGTATTTTATTGGGTAAAGCCATAGACAAAAACAGTTATAAATCATTTTAATAAACATGTTGGAATTCTGTGAATGAATAAGTTTGTCTGGTTGTATGACAAGTGTCAGATTTATGGTTAGTTACATTGACATAGATCTTAGCAACCAGTCATGTTGTACCTAATATAGTTGCATTGTAAGAAACTGTATAAATTAGACCTGCATCTTGTAATACTTTGAACATAAACCTGTATGTTCCCAACTGTTGTTAATAAACCTGCATCAATGAAGTTCTGCCTGGTTCGATACTTTATTATTCTACTTCAGACCCTATACCAGGCCCTATGTTGAGGGCATGTAGCCTGGTACGGTTCACGGGGGGGGGGGGGCGCTCTCTCGCCCCCCCTCTTTTGCTGTAGCCTGCCAGGTTGTGTGCTCGGATAAGGGTCTGGTCTGGATTTTGGGGGGGGGGGCTCCATGCAATTTTAATATTCATACCAGACCCAAAGGGCCTGGCAATGGACTGGGGGGGAAACCCATGCTGTTTTTTTCAATGAGTTATATCTATATTGAAGGGATCCAACAATTCATTACGATCAGCTTTAAATTACTTTTTTTTCTTTAGAAAAGTAACTTTGCTGTGGTATTGTTCTAGGGAAAACGGTCCACTTTACAGGCATACCAAGGACACCCCCAGGCATGATATTTAAAGGAATATTTGATTGTTATTGTTTCACTTTAAGCATTATTAAAATCACTGCTCCTGAAAAAAACGAACATTTTAAAACTTTTTTTGCATTGATACATGTCCCCTGGGGCACAACCTGGGCCCCCAAACACTTTTTATGACAATAACTTGCATATAAGCCTTTAAAATGCACACTTTTTGTTTTTCATGTTAGTGTCCCATAGACTTTAAAATTGTTAGCTTTCAAATTTGCCACGAACACCGCATAATGTTTGTTGTTCGCTGAACGTCCGAACAATCAAAGTTTGGCCTGAACTTATGCTCGGGCCAAACCATTCGCCCATGTCTAGTCACCAGTATGATATCTGTAAATTCAAATCAAATCCCCTCTCAAGCGTCTCTTCTCCAGAGAGAATAAGTCCAGTGCTTGCAACCTTTCCTCATAACTAATATTCTCCAGACTCTTTATTAGCTTTGTTGCCCTTCTTTGTACTCGGTCCATTTCCAGTACATCCTTCCTGAGGACTGGTGGCCAGAACTGGACAGCATACTCTAGGTGCGGCCAGACCAGAGTGTTGTAGCGCGGGAGAATTTTAGTTTTATCTCTGGAGTTGATCCCCTTTTTAATGCATGACAATATTCTGTTTGCTTTGATAGCAGCAGCTTGGCATTGCATGCCATTGCTGAGCCTATCATCTACTAAGAGCCCCAGGTCCTTTTCCATCCTAGTTTTGGCCAGAGGTTCCCCCTCCACTGTATAGATTGCATTCATATTTTTGCCACCCAAATGCATTATTTTACATTTTTCTACATTAAACCCCATTTGCCATGTAGTTGCCCACCCCATTAATTTGTTCAGATCTTTTTGCAAGGTTTCCACATTCTGCGGAGAAGTTATTGCCCTGCTTAGCTTAGTATTGTCGGCAAATACAGAGATTGAACTTTTTACCCCATCCTCCAGGTTGTTTAAGTAAAAATGAAATAGGATTCATCCCAGCACAGAACCCTGGGGGACCCCACTACCCACCTCTGACCATTCCGAGTACTCCCCATTTATCACCACCCTCTGAACTCGACCTTGTAGCCAGTTTTCAATCCATGTACTCACCCTATGGTCCATGCCAATGGACCTTATTTTGTACAGTAAATGTTTATGGGGTGTCAAATGCTTTTGCAAAATCCAGATACATCATGTCTACGGCCTTCCTTTATCTAGATGGCAACTCACCTCTTCATAAAAGGTTAATAGATTGGTTTGGCAAGAATGATTCTTCATGAATCCATACTGATTACTGCTAACTATACCGCTCTCATTACTAAAATCATGTATATAGTCCCTTAACATCCCCTTCAAGAGCTTGCATACTATTGATGTTAGGCTAACTGGTCTGTAATTCCCAGGGATGTATTTTGGGCCTTTTTTAAATATTGGTGCTACATTGGCTTTTCTCCAATTGGCTGGTACCATTCCAGTCAGTAGACTGTCAGTAAAAATGAGGAACAATGGTCTGGCTATTACTTGACTGAGTTCCCTAAGTTCACCTTTGGGTGCAAGCCATCTGGTCCTGGTGATTTATTAATGTTAAGTTTCCCAAGTCTAATTTTAATTATGTCCTCTGTTAACCATGGAAATGCATAATGTGATGTGTCATGAGCATAAACACTGCAGTTTTAGTCACTGAAGCCCCCCTATTCCCTCGTAAAGACTGAGGAGAAGAATACATTCAATACATTTGCCGTCTCCCCATCCTTTGTAACCAGATGACCTTCCTCATTCTTTTACTTTCAATACATTTTTATTAGTTTAAAGAGAGAATTCACATTACAAAAGCAAGAGTAAGACCATTTGTCCTGCGAAAGCCAGCATGGCTAAAAAAGGGATTAATCCAACAGGTAAAAAAATACAATATGAGTCAATGAATTGCAATGAAGGAAACATATATATACCATCATCAATATGTAGCCTGTGGTACATAAGCTAAGAGCCATGTATCCTTTAAAACTGTAAAGAAAGAGTCTGGTTTGAGGGACCCGCAGGGCCTTCCCGCAACCCCAAAAGGGATCACGCTGTGGCTGGAGCTCTTACCCCCCTAGTTGAAGGTGGCTCAGGGCTCCTAAACTTATTTGAACTTCTCAGTTTGGTCCAGAAGTAAACTTGCTATTTTCTCTTGCATCATAATCCAGGAAATCTTTCTCTTTGCTAGTAGGGTAGATACTACTGACTTTTTCCAAGCTTTGGCTAAAGTTAGTTTGGCTCCTAAAAGGAAAAAGAAAATCAGGCATTGTGTATTCCTGGACACTGCCCTCACTGGAAACTTAAGGAGGGCAATCAGGGGAGAAGTTGGAATGGGGGCTTTGGTAATCTTGTGTATCCAAGAGAAAACTTTGTTCCAGAAACTCCGTATTCTGGGACATCCTCACCACACATGTAATATGTCTCCTCTAAGGTTACACCCCCAAAAACACAGGGGATGTCGCCGGGTATAGCTTGGCCAGTCACTTGGGGACTAAATACCATCAGGAGATTGCTTTTAAACTAGCTTCTGCAAGGATAGAATTGAGAATACCTTTGTATGACTGAAAAAAGTTTTTATTCCAAGTCTCCACTTTCCATTGTTGGGAAAGATCCTCCTCCCATGCCACCATAAAGGAAGTTTTGGAGCGAGTGGAGGATAGTGCCCTGTAGATTACCGTGATCCCCCCCTTCTGCTCATCGGCCTGGCCGCACCATTGTTCATATGATGTGATTCAGGGACTATCAGGGTGTGTATTCCATAATTTGTGGAGGAAACTGGAGATCTGGGTGTAACGAAAATGTTCAGAAGGTGGCATGTCCAGGTCGTCAATGTGTATCCAACCAAGTAGTTTCCAGCGGGAGTAGACCACAGAGATCTGGGCAAGTTGTGCCACTTGAAAATACCAAAGTAAGTTTGGGAGACCCAAGCCCCCCTCCTCCGTTGAATGGAATAGGACTGATTTTCGAAAACCTATGACCCCTTCCTCCTCAAACAAATTCAATGATTTTGTTTTGGAATTGTTTTAGATGGGTCTAAAGGAGGAGGATAGGAAGCGCCCTAAAGTAATATAAAATATGCGGGAGTAATGTCATTTTTATCACGTTGATTCTACCCAACTAGGACAGAGAGCACTTAGACAAACTGGAGCTGTCTGCCTCTAGTTTTTGGAATAGCTGGGGGTAGTTGGCCTGATAAAGGAGTTTGATTTTGAAGGTTAGCTTGAGCCCCAGATACTTGATGAACTCATTGCTCCAGTTAAATCGGAAGTCCTCCCTAATCCTGGTGAGCAGAATATCTGGAATGTTAACGTTGAGCTGCTTAAACTTATTGAAGTTGACCAGTAGTCCAGATATTTTCCCGAAGTCATAAAAAAGCCAGCAGATGTTGGGGAGGGATACTAGAGGGGATAAGATGAAAAGGAGTATGTCATCAGTGAATAGCGCACATTTTTGTGACCGAGAGCCACATTTAATGCCGTGAATATCTGGATTGGTTCTAATAGCTATTGCTAGGGTCTCTATTGCTATGGCGAAGATCAGGGGTGAAAATGGACAACCCTGTCTGGTGCCTCTAGAAATTTGGAAAGATTCTGAGTAAAATCCCTGCAGACGCACCTGAGCCTCTGGGGTTGAATATAGAGCATGTAAAATGTTGATAAAGGATTCTCCAAATCCCCAGCGCTTCAGGTTGGCAAAGATATAGGGCCAATAGACAGAGTCAAAGGCCTTTTGGAGGTCTAGGGAGAGGAGACAACCTTGCCGTGGAGAGTCATTATCCCAGTTGAGAAGGGATATGATGTAAATCGCTCGATGGATTTGGTCTGGGACCTGTCTGCCAGGGATGAAACCAACTTGGTCCTTATTAAAGCGGACCTCCACCCTGAAGTGGAAGTTCCGCTCATCTGATCCCTCCCCCCCCTCCGGTGCCACAATTGGCACCTTTCAGGGGGAAGGGGGGTGCAGATACCTGGATAATCCAGGTATCTGCACCCACTTCCGGGACAAGCTAGCCGCAGCTGCCCCCCCCCCCCGTTGTGTTCTGGGAAACACACAGTTCCCAGGACACAGCAGGGACCAATGGAGACGCGCAGCGCGACTCGCACGTGCGCAGTAGGGAGCCGGGCAGTGAAGCCGCAATGCTTTACTTCTCGATTCCCTGACAGAGGATGGCGGCGGGGGCAGCAGAGAGACGAGCGATTGCTCATCATCGGCTGCTGACATCGCAGGACCCTGGGACAGGTAAGTGTCAATTTATTAAAAGTCAGCAGCTGCAATATTTGTAGCTGCTGGCTTTTAATATTTTTTTTAAAGGTGCAGCTCCTCTTTAACATATAGGCTAATGAAGGAGGATAAGCGGTCCGCAAGGATTTTATTCAGAATCTTCAGATCATTGCTTATGAGCGACATAGGTCAGTAGTTGCTTACCGAGCTAGGTTCCTTCCCTGGTTTAGTTAGAACAGAAATATAAGCTGAGTTACTCGACTTTTAATAACCGTGCATACCTCTTCCGACTATATAGGGGCTTCTAGTTTCAGGCTGTGTCTGTCTAATCTGGGGATCTGGATGTCATTAAGAAATTGGTCTACCAAGTTTTGGGCTGGATGATAACCCCCACTATACAGAGATTTGTAGAAGGTTTGGAATTTCTCCATAATACGTTGATAGTGTGCCGCTGTTAATTTTAACTTTGGGGAGAGGAAATTATCGAATTCTCGGAGTGCCTACTCGCAAGCATAGAACCTTGGCAGTATATTTGAGTTCTATTCCAACTCAGCCATTTCTCAGCTTTTGTAGTTAAGGCCAAATTCAGGGCCGTGCAATCCGAGTCGAGATTGTATGCGAGAACAGAGCTAGGATTCACTTTCTGTTTTTTTTTTAAAGAGCTGCAAAAGTTCGCTCTAATTTAGCAATATCGTTTCTCCTGGCCCTGTGTATCTGGGAGGCTATTTGGATGAGCTTTCCTCTGTATACGGCTTTATGGGCTGCCCAGAGGCATGAATGCGTAGTGTTGGGGACATCATTCATTTGAAAGTAATGCTCAATTGTGCCTTCTACCTCCACTCTGATTGGGTCACTCAATATCGATTCATTAAAGAGGAAGTAAACCCTGATGGGTTTACTTCCTCTTTTTTTCCCTGCAAAGGTAAAGCATAATGGACTACTATGCATCGCATAGTAGCTCATTATGTGTCACTTACCTGACACAGGAGCCAGCGAAGTCGCCGCTGTCCCCTGTAGTCCGCCGCATCCATGTTGCTTGTGGCGTCTCGCAGCTCCGACGAATCACAGCGGCGCAACCGCGATGACGTCACTCCCGCGCATGCGCACGGGAGTCGCGCCTCGCAGCTCCGCCGCTGTCATACGGCGAAGCCGCGATGACGTCACTCCCGCGCATGCGCACGGGAGTCGACAAATTTGGCAAATCCATTCTTGGATTTGCCGCATTTAGTGCGCCTGCGCGCCGCTGTCTACGGCGCATGCGCCGTAGACAGCGGTGCCCATTTTCGGGCAAATATCTCCTAAACCATATAGGTTTAGGAGATATTGCTTGGACCTACAGGTAAGCCTTAATCTAGGCTTACCTATAGGTCCAAGTTGTTTGGAAGGGTTTACTTCCTCTTTAAGTCTCCAGTGGCCATGTGAACAGTGGCCCAAAGGATGCTAAGGAGTCTCTAATGTATGACTTAGAAGCCAGAGGTACAACAACGGTGGGTATGAAAATGTGGTCTATCCAAGCAAAGGAACTGTGAGGGCTAGAGTAATGGGTGTAATCTTGCATTGTCGGATTGATTTCCCTCCGAATGTCGACAAAGCCAAGTTGGAAGATGAGTTTAGCGATATGTAGACTCTGTTTTGTAGGTCTAGTGAGACGTTGTCCAGTGGGCGGGATTTATCTAGGCCCTGGTCAAAGGCTGTGTTGGAGTCTCCTCCGAGTATTAGCGTACCCTCCAGAAGGGAAGGTAGGGACTTCAACATGGATTCGAAAAAAGAGAGTTGACCCTTGTTGGGGGCATAATATGAAAGGAAAGAATAGGTTTGGTCATCCAGCTCCCCAATTACCAAAATATATCTACCTTCTGGGTCTTTATGTTCCAATTTTAGGGAGAATTTACACTTGTGACAGAATATAATGCCCACCAACCTTTAGGGGGTGCAATACTGGGGAGTTGTCAACCATAGAGCAGAAGGGTGGACCATGCTAGGAAATCAAGAGCACTTACCGTTGTTTCTCCACAAGCTCCAAAGCACTCAATCTGCAGTAAAACGAAATCCAAATTTGCCAGCAAGAATCGAGGGGTCCTTCTCGAGTCGGTCACTATAAAAGAACAAACATTAGAAAGATGCAGGTAGAAAGAAGAACAGAGAGAAAAGAGAAATCCAAGAAACAAGGGAGTTTCCCAGGGAGTGGAGGAAAGAGAGCCCTCCATCCTTAAGGTGAACCATATTAAGGATCCCCTCTGTGTAGAAGGGAACAATCCTGTCGAGCGATAGGTGTAATGCCTGTTCTACTAGACAGGATTGGGTGCATGAGCACCACTTCAGCTGCAAGGCTAACTTGACATACAGACAAAGATAGTTGAAGAGGGGCTAGTGCCATCAGACAGATCAAGCACCCCTAGTAAACATAACATTATAATCAATAACTTGAACAGTATCCTGGATCATCACGACATTCTGGATCCTGAGAATAAGTGGAAAGGGTTTGGTGGGAGCAGGAGAGCAGGGATGGGATAAGGAGAATAGGACGGAGCCTGCCAACTCCGATCTGTGGTCAGGAACAAAGGGGCTGTAGAGGGGGTCTAACCCCCCGCCACTCAGTGGGTCATGGCAATGCGTGTGGGCAAAAAAAAGGGAAAACCAAACTGATAAGCCCCTAGAGGCAAAAGTGTCCTAGGTCTGCCTCAGCCAAGGCAAGAAGGAGTACACGGGGTAAGGTAGCTCCAAGAGTTCCAAACATCTCAGGATGGAGTGGTTTTCTTGGACTTCTTAGATCTGGTGGTTTCTGTTGATGAGTAGTAGGAAGCTGCCTTTTCAACGAGGTGGAAGTGTGGCCAGTGGGCGGCTGATTCGGGTCTTGCCTGATGAGGCCTAATCTCAGTAAATGTTTTTCTCCCTCCTGCAGGGTGGCAAATGTATAGGGCTTGCCTTTGAAGATGAGCTTGAGTTGGAAAGGAAACAGCCGCCGGTATTTGATTTCTTTTTCTAATAAGATGTTGAGCAGTGGTTTGAGGGCTCTCTGCTTTTGAATGGTGGAAAGAGAAAGATCAGTGAAAAATTGGAGCTCATGGCCCTGAAAGGAGAGCTTAGACAGTGCTCGTGATTTGCACATCACCTCTTCCTTGACAGTATAAAAATGTGGCTTCACCACTATGTCCCTTGGGAGGCCATCAGAGCTTGGTGGCCTCAGGGCTCTATAGGCCCAGTCCAGCTCCAGTCTGTGATGAGGGATATCAGGAATCAGATGAGAGTGCGAATTGCATCAGGGACATCTTTGTAAGATTCTGGGAGACCCCTAAGCCTGAAATTATAGCGCCTGTTCCTGTTCTCAAGGTCATCAATTTTAGCATTGACAGTCTTGAGTTGTTCTTGGAGGGTCTGGATGCAGTTATTATTTTGATTCATTCTGGCAATGGTGGTATCTAAACTGCTTTCAATGATCTCTATGCGGGATCCTATTGTGTGGAGATCTACTTTAATGTCATTTGTGATCCTGGTGGCAGTATTGTGAAGGCCCCTGTTCAGGAGTTTAGCGAATTTAGTAAACATATCAGCAACTGTAACAAGGAGTACTAGGCCCGAATCCCCGGGCTGTAGTGATAGCTGGGGCTAAGGAGAACCGGCTTCCATGGGAGAGAGGCCCAGTTCCTCCAGGATCTGTTCAATCAGGGACTCCGTGGAAGCAGGGGATACAGGACCCAGAGAGGATGTACTCACAGTTATGCACATCATCTGTGAGGAAGAAGGAGTGGCGGTCTGAGCACAGGCGAGACGGTCTGAGGCAGTGTGAGGAGAAGTGGCCGCCATCATGGGACTCACGGCCCGTAAGATGTCGGCCTCAAATGCGGTGCTTAGGCTTCTCTTTGCGGACACTGAATACATGGGGGGGTCCCGGAACTTCTGCTGCCCTTGGGGGGTGATCCAGATGGAAACCAGGGGTACTCGTGGCGCTCGGAGCCGCGGACGGTCGGAGTGGGACGGAGCTCCCTGACTACACATCCAGAGCTGCCGCACATGTGGCTCTGACCTTCCTCATTCTTTATGGGGCCAATATGGTCTGCTCTCCCTTTATTACTGTTTACATAGTTAAAGAATTTCTTGGGATTTTTTTTTTGCTTTCCTCCTCTATGCGCCTTTAGTGTTCTATCTTAGCTACCCTAATTGCACCCTTAAAGGGGTTGTAAAGGTAAATGTTTTATTTTCTACATAGGTTCCTATAAGCTAGTACATTGTTGGTTCACTTATCTTTTCCTTCGATTTCCCTTCTAAATGTTTTTTTTCTTTGTTTTCTTTGTCTGAATTTCTCACTTCCTGTTCCTCCTCAGTAAGCTGTTCAGTAAGCTGTTCTGGCTGACTAACCACCAGCTCGGATGATGGTGAGAAGTTTACTGAGGAGAAACAGGAAGTGAGATATTCAGACAAAGAAAAAAAACATTTAGAAGGGAAATCGAAGGAAAAGAAAAGTGAACCAACAATGCACTAGCTTATAGGAACCTATGTAGAAAATAAAAAAATTACCTTTACAACTCCTTTAAATTTCTTGTTGCATTCTTTATAAAGCCTGAATGCTGATGATGATTCCTCAACGTTGTATTTTTTGAAGGCCTTTTCCTTTGCTTTTATATGCATTTTTACATTGGAGTTAAGCCAAGCCTTCCCCCAGGCTATGCCTGGATAATTAAAATCCCCTATTATGATAACACTTCCCATCCTTGCTGCTAATCCAAATTGTGATAGAAGATCCATCTCTCCCTCCTTCATCTGGCTGGAGGGCCTATAGCATACTCCCAGTATTATTTTCCCCTTAGCTTCATCCCTTTGGAGCTCTACGCATAAGGATTCCACCTCCTCCCTCGCTCCCTTAGGGATGCAATCTCTCAAATTCCCTTGTACATTATTCTTGATATATAGGCATAACCCTCCCCCTTTTTTACCCTCTCTATCCCTGTGATAAATGGTATATCCTTGAATGGTTGCCAGCTAATCATGAGAGTTGTTGAACCACAAAATCCAAATCCTCCTGATACAAAAGTATCTCTAGTTCCCCCATCTTGTCCGCCAGGCCCCTGGCATTGGTGAACATGCCACGCAGTTTAGACCAGTTGCATACTATCCTCTTATTGGGTGTTCCGAGATTGTAACTTGGACATTTTACTATATTTACCTTGATTTTATGTGCTTTAGTCAACCTACCACTAATGCCCCCAATACTGCCCTCTGGAATATGTTCCTCACTGACTATCTCTACCTCTCCCCCATCGCCTAGTTTAAAAATCCCTCTAACTTTTTGGCCATCTTTACTCCCAGCTGATCTGCATCCTCCTCATTTAGGTGCAGTCCATCCCTTCTAAGTTCTAAGTGTTGTTTCTCTCTGGTGCTTCGTTCCTCTGCTATCAACATGTGTCACTTCTGAGAAATTTGCTCGACACATGAGAAAATTTGTGTCAGGGAGGGAGCTCAGCACGGAGCTTATCTAGTCACAACACATATCTTCTGCTGTGTGGAGGAGGGGGGTGTACCTTTCCTCCAATCAGTTCTCACACACTGTAACTGCAGCCTCTCTGACCCTTCCTCTGTGATACTGCTCCTCTGTGATACTAGTGGATGAAGAAGAATTTTAACAGGTTTATGTTAGAGAAGAGAATCCCGCAGATAAACAAGTAAAACTTATGTAGGAGGATCTGTTTCATCTCTGTGTATCACCTGAGGCTGTTCACTTCACTGGGTTTATGTGAGGATTTACAATCACTTTAAATTTTTTAAACTTTAAATACATTGTATAACTATACTTTTGGTCATGCCTATTGCCTTTAGTTATACCTTAAAGTGATACTAAAGTCTAATTTTCTTTTCTTTAAAAATAACAAACATGTCATGCTTACCTGCTTAGTGCAGTGGTTTTGCACACAGCAGCCCGGATCCTGCACTTCTCAAGTCACTCGCCGGCGCTCCTAACCCTTCCCTCCTGTTGGGTGTCCCCACAGCAAACAGCTTGCTATGGGGACACCTGAGCCAACCTGCAGCTCTGTGTTTATATTCAGACATGGAGCCGTGGTGTGTCCATGCCCCCTCACTCTCCTCATTGGCTAACAGACTTTGACAGCAGCGGGAGCCAATGGCACTGCTGTTAAGTCTCAGCCAATCAGGAGGGAGCATCCCAGATGGTCGAGGCTAAGGTTTCGTTCACATCTAGGTGTTTTTGGGCGTTTTTATGGTCTAAGGCTCCACTCCAAAAACGTCCAACAAGGCACATCGCATTCATTTCAATAGGCCTTGTTTACATTTGAACATAGAATGCATGAAGATGAAAAAAAATCTTCTGCCTTTACAACCATTTTTAGTAATAATACAATTTTCACTGTTATAATATGCAGGACCATCTTTTTGCATGGGCACACTGGGAAATTGCCCTGGGGCCCCACTTGCCTGGGGGGCCCCACCTGCCCAGCAACCCCAGCCAAGCATCATTCAGATGTCCGGACCGCCCGGGTGCCACACACTGGGAGGGTGCCAGGCCGGTGCCCCCATCTGTGACTGAAGCAGACTAGCAGAGATAGTGAGCGGGTTAAGGCAGCGGCATGGACTAGCGAAGATAGCGGGCGGTGACAGGCACATATAGCGCCTGAGGCGAGCTGCAGTAGCTTTGCAGGGGGGGGTGCGAGCCACACTCAAGTGACACCCGGGACCCGGCCGCAACGATCCCCTTCTCTCATGGCCGCGATTAGTCTGGGCTGTCTCACACAGCCGAGCAGAGGCAAAGCCACCTCCCCCTCCTTCTTTATGTTTA
Organism: Lithobates pipiens; assembly: GCF_037356315.1. Lineage (NCBI taxonomy): Eukaryota > Metazoa > Chordata > Amphibia > Anura > Ranidae > Lithobates > Lithobates pipiens. The sequence continues at coordinate 630,585,162 of NW_027507748.1, read as the reverse complement.
CACATGGGGAGGGGACCCGACCAGTGCTGCACATGTCCCACCTGATCATCTGAGGACTGAGGTAAATTATGGGTCTGAAGGTGGGGTCTGTATTGTAGGGGTGTCTGCACTGTAGGGGGGGTCTGCACTGTAGCGGGTCTGTACTGTAGGGGGTTCTGCACTGTAGGGTGGGTCTGTATTGTAGACAGGGTCTGATCTGTATTGTAGGGGGGTCTGCACTGTAGGGGGGTCTGTACTGTAAGGGGGTTCTTTACTGTAGGGGGGTCTGTATTGTAGGGGGTCTGCACTGTAGTGGGGGTCTGTACTGTAGGGGGGGTCTGCAATGTAGGGGGTCTGCACTATATGAAGGGGTCTGCACTGTAGGGGGGTCTTTATTGTAGAGGGGGGTCTGTGTTGTAGGGGGTTCTGCACTGTAGGGGGGATTTGTACAATGGGGGGGTCTGCACTGTAGGGGAGATCTGTATTGTAGAGGGGGGTCTGTATCAGCACCAGCAGTACTGACGCCAGCATTAATACCCACCAGGCAGCACCAGCAGCTCCAGAGTGTGAGTGTGTACATTTATATATATATATATATATATATATATATATATATATATATATATATATTTATTTGGACTGTAATATCTTATGTGTCCCCCTTATACAGGCATACCCCACTTTTAAGTACACAATGGGGTTTATTTACTAAAGCTGGAAAGTGCAAAATCAGGCTCACCTCTGCCTAGAAACCAGTGAGCTTCTAACCCCAGCTTGTTCAATTAAGCTTTGGTAATAAAACCTGGAAGCTCATTGGTTTCTATGCAGAAGTGAGCCTGATTTTGCACTTTCCAGCTTTAGTAAATAAACACCATTGAGTACTTAAAAGTGGGGTATGCCTGTATATCAATCTTACAGCTGCCACTAGTTCGAGGAAGTGTAATGCCCTGTACACACGGTCGGACTTTCCAATGGAAAATGTGCGATCGGCGCTTGTTGTCGGAAATTCCCACTGTGTGTAGGCTCCATCTGACTTTTTCCATCGGAATTTCTGACACACAAAGTTTAAGAGCTGGATCTAAAATTTCAGACAACAAAATCCGTTTGTGTAAATTCCGATTGTGTGTAGACAATTCTGACGTACAAAGTGCCATGCATGCTCAGAATCAAGGAGAAGAGCAGCACTGGCTATTGAACTTAATTTTTCTCAGCTGGTCGTACGTGTTGTATGTCACTGTGTTCTTAACGCTCTGAATTTCCGACCAACTTTGTGCAACCGTATGTATGCAAGACAAGTTTGAGCCAACATTTGTGGAAAAAATCTGAAGGATTTTGTTGTTGGAATGCTGGATCGTGTGTACAGGGTATAAGAAAGGTGAGGAAAAATAAACTTTATTACGTGTTGGTGAAAATAACCTTTAGAGCAGAGCTTGTGTTATATTGTCCAAACGTTGTGTTAATGTTTAAACACTGAATTTGTTCTAAGTACCAATAAATAGAACTTGATAATTTGCATTTTTATTCTTGTGCGTGATTGTGTAGACATGGCTCCAGTGCACTGTATTTCCCAGGGGCCTATAATGCTCTTAAGGTGGCACTGACAATATGTTTATCCTATTTAAAATAAAAAAAGATATTAAGCAACATGTTTTGAACTTTCAAAACTAAAACTGTAATATATGCTAGAAGGACTTCATGAAGCATTAGTAAAAGCTATTATTTCTCACTAATGATGGAAAAAGTAAAATTATTACTCTTCCTCATACTTAAATCTCCTTATTAATAATAGAAAACCTGAACAAAATAGACAGCTAATGTAACAGGGTTTAAAAAGTCCAAATTGAGTTTCTTATCTAAATGGGTTTTGTGGTGTAAAAGCAATTAAATGACTTTGCTGGGTTTCTCTAAGAGACTGTTGCTTGTATAAACACAGCATATTTATTAATTAATGATCTTCCCTGAGACACCTACACATTGAGATGGAAATTATTTCCCCTTCATTTAAATGGGCAATTAGATGTCACCTAGTGAATTTATCAAATGAAGGATTTTCTTTTCCTTCTCTTGTGTATGCTACTGGTAAAATAGAGCGGGCTTGCCGACTGCAGCCAGCTATTAGTAATCAGCCCTGAACAAGAGGCATAGATAAAGACTACGAAATATATGAGTTTTTTTGGGAACTGCTTTGAGGGTAGTTTAACTCTTTAAACACACTGTGTAAAAGGCATGACACCAATAGGACCATCAATATTTTTATACTTCCAAAGAAGCTGAGGTTTGTTAATTTCAGGCATAACTTATTTGGGCCATATGGAATGAGTTTTGCATTCATTGAGCGGGTTTAGGTATACCTTTCAGGTCCGAATCTTGAAAAAATTAATGTAGATAAGACGAGGTCTCCATAGTTTTATGAAAAAGCATTATCATGTAGACAATGGGGCTGATTTACAAAAGGCAAATTGACTATTCTCTTTGCAAGGGAATTTGCCAAAGAGCTTAGTAAATGTGGTGAAATTTCGCTTTGTGAAGATGGGTAAATCAAGTGTAAGATACTAACAAAAAAGATTCTGGCAGATGATTGGACGATGGAAGTCATTAGAATCTAATCTCATTGCAAAGTGTTACTTGCCTTCCAAAATAAACAGCCTGTTTGGCTTTAGTAAATCAACTTCTGATGCCGCGTCTATCCCTGATGCTAAGTGAGACATTTTGTTTATAACACCAAACTTTTCTCACCTTTCAGGCATCGACTATACATGAAAAATGTATTCTAATAGGACTGAGATGTCAAAAGAATTGACTGATTTGCAGTAAGCTCTAATGAGCCTGCCCAGCAAATTTTCATTGTTTTTTTTTCTATAAAATATAATTTACTGATAAAGAAATTCAAATTCAATTACCGGTACTTGAATCTTCAGATTGTTATAAATTAGTCAAATTTCAGTCTACCCAAAACTCAGCAGATTTTCTCATCTCTAACATTTACCCAACTTTATATGCAGAGACTTAAAGCGGGGTTCCACCCTAAAGTGGAACTTCCGCTCATCGGAACCCTCCCCCCTCCGGTGTCACATTTGGTACCTTTCAGGGGGGAGGGGGGTGCAGATACCTGTCTAAGACAGGTATTTGCACGCACTTCCGGGCATAGACTCCCACGGGAGTCTATGCCTCTTCCTGTCCCGGCACGATGTCTGCTGGGACACACACGGGTCCCAAAGACAGCGCGGACCATTCCTATTGCGCTGCGCGATTCGCGCATGCGCAGTAGGGAACCGGGAAGTGAAGCCGCAATGCTTCACTTCCTGATTCCCTCACCTAGAATGGCAGCAGCAGCAGCCGAGACCCGAGCGATCGATTGGCCTCGGCTGCCCCCATCGCTGGACCCTGGGACAGGTGAGTGTCCATTTATTAAAAGTCAGCAGTCACAGTATTTATAGCTGCTGGCTTTTAATATATTTTTTTTTCCAGTGAAAGCCCGCTTTAAAGTGATTTAAAGTCAGAGGGTTTTTTATCTTAAAAGGGTTGTAAAGGTAAATGTTTTTTCACCTTAATGCATTCTATGCATTAAGGTGAAAAAACATCTGACAGTGCCTGCACCCCTGCCCCCCCCCCCCCGTTTAACTTACCTGACCCCTCGAAAATCCCACGCTCGCCCCCGCCGTCCTCTTCACCACTCAACCTGGCCGCTGATTGGCTGGAGTGGATGGATGGAAAGCAGCGCAGCCATTGGCTCGCGCTGCTGTCAATCACATCCACTGCCACGGAGCGCCGGGGGCGGGGCCATGTGATGCAGCGAGCGGCTATAGCCGCCGGCTGTATCACGGGAGCGCGCCCGCAGGTGCTTCTCACCATGCGAGGGTGCTCGCATGAGCTTGAGAAGTACCTGCGGAAGGAAGCAGAGACAGCCGCCGAGGGACCCCAGAAGAGCAGGTTCGGGCCACTCTGTGCAAAACAAGCTGCACAGTGGAGGTCAGTATAACATGTTTGTTATTTAAAAAAAAAAAAATTACTTCATAATCCCTTTAATGCATTCCCTGCAGTAAGAGAAAAAAAAAATCTCCTGTGTGCAGCAACCCCTCTCTGCCCCCTATTACTTACTTGAGCCCCATCTAGATCCAGCGATGTTGCAAGAGAGGTGCTCGGGACTCACCTCCTTATTGGCTGACACAGCAGTGCGGCGCCATTTGCTCCTGCTGCTGTCAATCAAAGTCAGTGAGTCGCTTCTGAAAGGACACACCGAGCAGTGGCTTAGCTTGGGTGCCCCATAGCAAGCTGCTTGTTGTGGGGGGTGTTCTATCAAAAAATGCCTCTGGTGGGTTTGCGCATGCGCAGTAACAAACGTCACTCCAGCTGATATGTTGATCAACTGGTGTGACGTCACCCCAGTGCATGTGCATATCATCACCGGCATCATCTGACGCTATGAAAACAGCGGAGGGAGAACGTACTTGTCAGATTCTGCCTCGCTGTCGCGGGACAGGTTTTCCGTGTGTTGAAGGGTGTGTTTTGTGTATGGTGCAGGCCGGATTTAGTGTTTTGAACAGCGGGTTATGCTTGTATCTAAGGGCGGGTTGCAAAACACACACAAAACCCGCCCTTCAACACCCAAGACCTGCCTCGAAAACAGCGGGCAGAATCTGACAAGTATGTTCTCCCTCCACTGTTTGCATAGCGTCTGATAATGCCTCCGATGATCTGCACATGTGCTGCGTTGACACCACACCAGCTGATTAACATATCAGCTGGAGTGACGCTTGGTACTGCACATGCACAGACCCATTGGAGGTATTATTTGACAGGAGGCAGTATTCAACAGGACAGGGGCACTCAGGAGGGAGGGGCCAGGACTGCTGATGAGGGACACAAGAGGAGGATCTGGGCTGCTCTGAGCAAAACCACTACACAGATCAGGTAAGTATAACATATTTGTTATTTTTAAATGAGAAAAAAACTGAGACTTTATTATCACTTTAAACCAGTAAACCTTCCTATACTTTAAAACCAAGTAAACTGCCATCTTAGCCTCTGTTTGATCTGCAGTTGCCTTTTGATGGCTTGGCACTTCAGTTGAGAGCTAACATAAGCACACTAGTAACTGCAACAGTTATTAATCAAGGCATGCCTTGAATGTAACTTCTCTGGGAACCAGTAAATCAGTGGATTTTGTTTCACTTTAAATTTTAACTATTCTTGAACAATCTGATACCCAACAGGTCCTATGCCAGTGCTCGGATCCTCTTCATGACTTCTTCTGGGGCTGGTCTTTAGCTGTCTTGATTGGCATGTGTGGGAGTCATTCATCCTGGCATTTTCCTGGAAATGTAAACAGACTCGCACATGCAGTGGCGGAATTATCAGGGTCGAACCAGTCGCATTTGTGACTGGGCCCTTGAGTTCCACCACTGTAGGGGGGCCCGCCGCCACTCGGGAGATATAAATTTACGGGTAAAATCCGCCCATCCTTTCCGGCTGCTCCGCCCATCCTTCCTGCCAATCCTCTCCACCCATCCTCTGCTCCCTCACTCACGGGGACAGTCCCCGCCCGCTTCACCCATCCTCTCCGCCCGCACAGTCTCCGCCTAAATTCTCTGATAACCCTCACACCACCACTACTGTCACTGATACCCCCACGCCACCACTACTGTCACTGATACCCCCCACACCACCACTACTGCCACTGATACCCCCACACCACCACAACTGCCACTGATACCCCCACACCACCACAACTGCCACTGATACCCCCACACCACCACAACTGCCACTGATACCCCCCACACCACTGCTGCCACTGATACCCCCGGCACCACCACTGCTGCCACTGATACCCCGCACCACCACTGCTGCCACTGATACCCCTGGCACCACCACTACTGCCACTGATACCCCCCATGCCACCACTACTGTCACTGATACCCCCCACACCACCACTACCGTCACTGATACCCCAACACCACCACAACTGCCACTGATACCTCCGCACACCACCACAACTGTCACTGATACCACACTGATACCACCCCCACACCACCACTACTGCCACTGATACCCCCCACACCACCACTACTGTCACTGATACTCCCCACACCACCACTACTGTCACTGATACTCCCCACACCACCACTACTGTCACTGATACCCCCACACCACCATTACTGCCACTGATACCCCCCACACCACCACTACTGCCACTGATACCCCCGAACACCACCACAACTGCCACTGATACCCCCGAACACCACCACAACTGCCACTGATACCACCCACACACCACCATTACTGCCACTGATACCCCCACACCACCACTACTGCCACTGATACCCCCACACCACCACTACTGCCACTGATAGCCCACACCACCACTACTGCCACTGATAGCCCCACACCACCACTACTGCCACTGATAGCCCCACACCACCACTACTGCCACTGATAGCCCCACACCACCACTACTGCCACTGATAGCCCCACACCACCACTACTGCCACTGATACCCCCCACACCACCACTACTGCCACTGATACCCCCCACACCACAACTACTGCCACTGATACCCCCCACACCACACCACCACCACTGATACCCCCCACACCACCACAACCACTGCTGCCACTGATCCACCCCACCATGACTACTGCTGTCACTGATCCCATCATGCAACCACCATCCTTGCCACTGATACCATTCCCCTCCCCACCACTCATCCCATCCCACCACCCTCACCACGGATCCCCTCCTCCCACCACCACTGCCACTCCCCCCACCCCCTCCAACCATCACCCTTGCCACTGATCCCATTCCCACCACCACATCTGCCACTCATCCCATTCAACCCCCCTATCACTGATCCCACCCCCAAACACAACCCTTGCCACTGATCCCATCACCCTCACTGCTGCCACTCATCCGATTCCCCACCACCACCGCTACTACTGATCCCATCCCCAAGCAACCACCACTGCTGCCACTGATCCCATCCTCCCCACCGCTGCCACTCTTCCCATCCTCCCCACCGCTGCCGCTCATCCCATCCCTCCTTCACCACTGCCACTCATTCCAGCCCCCACCACCGATGCCACTGATCCTATCCCTCCTCAACCACCACTGCTGCCACTAATCCCATCCCCCACCACCACCACTGGCACTCATCCCAGGGGCGTAACTACAGGGGTCACAATTGCAATAGCGCACATGTTGCCCCTGAACACCTAGATGGGGGAGGGGGGCATTTAGAGGAACAAATCCCCTCAATTTTTCTCCTGCAGCCACTAAAAGTCTGCTTCTCCTCCTCTCCCTCTGATAGGGATTAAGTAACTGCAGGAGGAAAATGGAGGGGATTTGTTCCCCTTCCTATCCAGGTCCTGCTGCCTCTGGGATCAGTGGGAAGAGCCCTGGTTGGAGGTCAGGGGAGCCCTCCATGGTTTCTTGCACCGGGGCCCTGAAGGTTCTAGTTACGCCACTGCGCACATGCACAGCTCTGCGTAAATTCCTAAAAGGATTATGAACAGGCTGGTAAGTGCATTTTATTGCAGAGATGACAGTGCATGTTTCTTTTGCAATAAAAGGTCTGCCTGTTTGAATTTTTTTTATTTTGTACATTTAGTTTCACTTTAACCACTTAAGGACTGGGCCTATTTTTCAGACTTGGTGTTTACAAGTTAAACATTTTTTTGCTAGAAAATTACTTAGAACCAAAACATAATATTTTTTTCTAACACCCTAGAGAATAAAATGTCGGTCGTTGCAATACTTTCTGTCACACCGTATTTTCTCAATGGTCTTACAAGCGCACTTTTTTGGAAAAAATACACTTTTTTGAATTAAAAAATAAGACAGTAAAGTTAGCCCAATTTTTTTTATATAGTGAAAGATAATGTTATGCCGAGTAAATTGATACCCAACATGTACCGCTTCAAAATAGTGCCTGCTCATGGAATGGGGACAAACTTTTACACTTAGCTCTGGAGTTAGAATTATTGCTCTCAACGGTCGTGAGGATACCTCACATGTGTGGTTTGAATATCGTTTTCATATGCGGGCACTACTTACGTATGTTTTCGCTTCTGCACCTGAGCTCGGCAGGGTGGGATGCTTTAAAAAAATTATTTGTTTTCTCTTATTTATTTTACTTTTTATTTTTTTATAATTTTCGTACTTTTTATATTGTTCTTTTAAAAAAAAGTGTTACTTTTATTCATACTACAATGAATTTAAACATCCATTGTAATATAAAAAAGCATGACAGGGCCTCTTAAATATGAGATCTGGGGTCAAAAAGACCTCAGATCGCATATTTACACTAAAATGCAATAAAAAATAATAATAATAATTCTTCAAAGTCCTTAAAGAGCTATGGGCGGAAGTGAGGGTTTGATGACGCTTTTGCCCTGCAACGGTATGGAGCCAGGTAGGGACCATCTTCCCCTCATTCAGCTCCATGCCAATCAGGGGAGAGGACCTGATTGCCTCTGCTGCTGCCGACGGCTCCGGTAAGATGCGAAGGGCACTGGTGAGCGGCAGGAGGGTGGCCCTCTCCCGCCACCGATAAAAGGGTTCTTGCAGCGAATCTGTCACTGAGACCGATTTTATCTTAAAGCAGACCGCTCGATGAAGAAGTGCATACTGGGGTTATGGCAGCTAGCTGCTGCAATAACAACGATATTCCACTTCAAAGAGCCACCGTATAATGATAGCGGGAGGCCGGAAGTGGTTAACCACTTCCCACCCGGCCAATGCACATATACGGCCGGGTGGGAGCCGCCTACTCCTGATATGACGTTCAGGAACGTCATTCAGGAGTAGCGGGATCGCCCGCGCAGCGGCGCGATCCCGATGCGCCCGTGTCACCCGGACACGGCGCATCTCAGATCGGCAGGAGGGCTCTGTGATTGGCCCTCCTGATCACATGACGGCCGTGTCCAATCACGGCCGTCATGTGATGTAAATAAACAGCCGGTTGCTAGGCAATCGGCTCCTCCTCTCCTCACACAGAAGTCATCGCTGTGGAGAGGAGAGCAGATCGCTGCAGCCGGCTGCTGATCAGTGAGTATGAGCTGCTTTTTACAGCTTTTTGCTCACTGATCACCAGTCTAGTGTACACAGTAAACACACCACACAGTAAACACATCACACAGTATAAACACAATGTCCCCACACATGTCCCCAAAACATACATGTCCCCAAATAATAAAAACACATGCCCCTAATAATAAAAACATGTCCCCCACATATGTCCCACTAAAATCACATGTCCCAATGATTATCTGCACACATATGTACGTGATCACCTGCACACATATGTACATGATCATTTGCGTACATATGTCCGTGATCACACAAACCAATTATTATACACTTAACGGATTTTTTTTTACCAAAAACATGTAGCAGAATACATTTTGGCTTAAATTTATGACAAAATTTGATTTTATTGGATTTTTATTGAAGTAGAAAAAAGAAAATATTGTTTTTTTTTTCCAAATTTCCGCTTTTTTGCGCTTATATCGCAAAAAATAAAAAACGGAGTCGTGAATAAATACCACCAAAATAAAGCTCTATTTGTGCGAACAAAATGATAAAAATTTCATTTGGGTACAGTGTAGCATGACCGCGCAATTGTCACTGAAAGCGCTAGAGCGCTGAAAGCTGAAAATTGGGCTGGGAAGGAAGGGGGCGAAAGTGCCCTGTATTGAAGTGGTTAAGGAAGAATTCAAGCCAAAGTTTTTTTATTTTTATTTAATTGATTTTGTTTTGGGTAGAGCAAGGGTCTCCAAACTTTCCAAATAATAGGCAAGTTTACTGTCCTTCAGGCTTTAGGGGGGCCAAACTGTGGCCAATGGGAGTAGAAATGGGAGTAGAAATTGACATGACATCAGTGAGAGCAAACACTGCCCCATCTTTGGTGTTAGTGGAAGTAACAGACTCATTGTTGGTATGAATGGGATGAATAATGCTCCATCAATGGTGTCCCATCATTGGTGTCAGCTGGAGGAAAAGTGTCCCAAATCTGACTAAAAGCAAGCACAGGGCTGCATCTGGCCCCCGGGCCACAGTTTGGAGACCACTGCAATAGAGTAAGGGTTGGTGTGAAATTCTAAGGTTTTTATTGCTGTCCATGTCCTTTTTGGAGAGGTTTTCTTTTACATCTGGTTGTGTCCCTGGGTCAGGAATTCCAAAAGCAATACAACACTTTTATTGGTAGACTAGGAAGTGTTAGATTCTCTATCGTCTTTATGTGACCGTATTTTTTCTCTGTTGTAGAGATTTTCCATCACTTACTGTTGCGTCAATATATCAAAAATTGGAGGTAACTCTTATCTGTTTTTGTAGTCCAACATCCCTATACTATATGATAAACAGTGTTTTCCCTTAAAAACTGAACTTTAAAGGCACAGGCACGTAACATAATTGTATAAAATTCAAAGTTTAATAGTAACAAAATTGGCGTGTATGAAACAATGATATATAAAGACAATTAGTCTAAAAGTGCTGACCTATCAAAAAATGGAATAGCATAGTACTGAGTCATATATTGTATGGCATGGAAGCAATGTAGAATTGGTTATGTAGAGGTCTGCATTGACAATTCCAAAGCATTTCAGAGTTATTTTTTTTTACTCCTTCCTCGGGGTAAGTCCATTTTGCATTTTAATATAAATACAATCTACAAGATAAAAAACAAATTACACATGTCATACAACAAATGGGTACTTGTATAGTAATGAGTAAGACGGTCTGATGTAATACTCACAATGCCCAAGAACCCATAGCTCATAACCAGTAAGTGGCTACCAAGGATCACACACAGATAGAGACGAAAACCCAGACGGGTGAAATCTTGCATCAATGAATATAATAGTGGTGGGAAATCTCCACAATGAGGGCATGAGCAGTATTATTACCCTGACAGAGCTTCTGACTTTTTTCTGTTCCCTTCAAAGCTAAATAAAAAATCTGGGTTTGGTTCTAGTTTGATATGAAGGTAAAGCTGAAATTGTTATTTTAGGTGAAAGTAATTATTTTAAAAAGTCAGCATAAATGGCACAGAAATTTTCCATTGACATACATCTTAACTTGTTGTCAAACAATATTTGTTTTTCTTTCCAGTAGCTGTAGAAAAAGCCAAACTTTTCCATTCACAGGGGAGTAATTAATCCCTTTGTGAAGTACAACCTTAGGAACACACAGAGCACAATCATCAAAATATTTCTGCCAGCAATAAATGACACAACTACTAAAATACCAATTTTCTAGCGTAACAATTTATTTACAATGCTCCTTTGATTTAGACAAATGTGAAAATTATACATTTTGTGTTTAAAAAATGCCCCATGCAATGCAAACTATAGAATGATTGATGATAATCTAATCCATATTTAGAGTTATTTTCAGTTACAGAGAAATTATTAAATTGCACCTTTTTTTTTACAATTATATGTATTTATTATTATTATTTTTATACAGGATTTATAGTGCCAACAGTTTGCACAGCGCTTTACAACATGAGGGCAGACAGTACCGTTACAATACAATTCAATACAAGAGGAATCAGAGGGCCCTGCTCGTTAGAGCTTACATTCTAGAAGGGAGGGTCAAGTGATACAAAAGGTAATAACTGTGGGGAAGATTTGATGGAGAAAATAAACTTGCCTACAGACTAAATAATAAACACTGATTTGGGTTATTTTCAACAAGGAAATGTAGCAGAATGCATTTTGACCTAAATTTATGAAGAAAGGAAGAAATAACATTTAAAAAAAAAAAACGCTTTTCTTTGCTTCTGTTATAAAAAAAAAAAAAAAAATCCTGACAGGAGCAAAGAAACACATTTTTTTTCAACTTTTCCAGTCTTTTCTTGTTTAATAAAAATAAAAAACCCAGTCCCAGTGGTGACTAAATACCACCAAAGGAAAGCTCTATTTGTGTTAAGAAAATGATAAAAAAACTTATTGGTACAGTGTTGCATGACTATGTAATTGTCATTCAAAGTGTGACAGCACTGAAAGCTGAAAATTGGCTTGTGGTAAAAGTGGCTGGTATTGAAGTGGTTAACGCCCAACTCCAGGACACATAAAAATGCTCCCTTGAAGTAGTGCTGCATATGCATTGCATGGGTTAAAGAGGAGGTCCACTTAAAAAAAAAATATTAAAAGTCAGCAGCTACAAATACTGCAGCTGCTGACTTTTAATAAATGGACACTCACCTGTCCCAGGGTCCAGCGATGTTGGCAGCCGAAGCCGATCAATCGATCGGCAAGTGAAGCATTGTGGCTTCACTTCCCAGTTCCCTACTGCGCATGAGCAAGTCACGATGTGCGTCCTAACTGGTCCCTGCCACTCCTGGGACCTGTGTGTTTCCCAGGAAACAGTGAGGGAGGGGACAGGAAGGGGAGTGACTTCCACAGGATTCTATTCCCGGGAGTGGGTGAAAATACCTGCATTATACAGATATCTGCACCCCCCTCCCCCCTGAAAGGTGCCAAATGGGACACTGGAGGGGGGGCAGGGTTCCGAAAAGCGGCTCCAGACTATTTTACAGCATCCCAGCTACCAACTGAGATTGGCTAGCCATGCTTAATATTCAGGCAGGTCATTTAAATTCTCCCTCCCTAAGCTCCAGAAACTTCTTCTAGAGGCAGATGGAAGCAATCAAACTCAAGACCAGACCTAACAATTACTTCTCCCTTGGTTGCAAAAAAGGAGCTGAATGCTAAATTTACAGTACCTAACAGCCTAATTAGAAGGGAGCTACACGAAATCTAGTTTTCAATACACCCTAGACCTAAATGAGCTGTTAACTCTTGCAGTGTAGGTGCACTACAGAATTTTTAAGTTTCTTGGTGTCCACTTTTAAGCAAATTAACCCATCTTTTTTTCTATAGGCTGTCAACTGAAAGACTGTATTCTCCAGCCGAAGTAAAAAATATAAAGCTGTATCTTTATAAGCTGTCTATTATATGCATGATTTGTCCTTTTTCATTACGATTAGGTACTTTTAAAGGGAATGAATATTCTCATGTGCTAGAGTAACATGATCTTCAATATAGTCCTAACAGATAATACACTGCAATATTTTTTTATTTGCTATTGATAGCGTTAGAGCTTAGTCAGTTGAATAGCAAGATAACTCTTTCCCCAAAGTTTTGGGGGTTAGTAATCTATAAATATTGCATCAGATTAGTCATACAATAATGAGATTGAATTTTATTGCTAATTACTGCTGGTGTATGAAAAAATAATATACGATTCTAAAAGGGCTTCTTTCTATGATTATGATAATGATCAACCTTGCTGTTTTACAGCATCATGCCTATTTTTCTAAAGGGAATTCATGCTGTAATTTTAAAATGTTTTAATCAGTGGTAAAGGGCTGGAATATCACGTTGATTTTGAAAACACATAATCCATTGAACCATAATATCAAGCTACCAATCTTCTTGCAGATACTGAGTAGAATATCAAACTAAATTATTAATGGAATATGTTTTAATGTTGCATGACACATTTACAGTGAATCATTCAATGTATGAAAAAATGTCAGCAGTCTTTAAGCACTTCAGTCCTCTGCACCTATTTTTGTTTACTTTTGAGTACTGTAGTCTATGGATATATGCTACATAAAAAGGAAAATGGGCTAACCAAGAATAAAAATGATGAATATTCTAAACATCATGATGGAAGCTAATTATACACATGCATTTTCAGGCTATCACTCTGTTTTATGTCATCTATATTTGGAAGACATCATCTCTTTACTATATACTGTATTATTGTACAATATCTAGCTCAGGGGTTGCATATGACCCTTTAGTGCTACAATGATGGTGCTCCTTACTAGGAATTAGTTATTTCAGTGAACCTGATTTCATTGCAGAACTACTAATTTTGGCTTTGGTAAAATCTTGCAGAAGCTAAAACACGCAGTTTTTCTCAATTAGTTGTTTGGTGAAATAACATTTATTAAGAAAAAAACACTTTTTTTAAATGTATTTAGAGCAGGAGTCTGCAACAGGTTGATCACAATCTACTGAATGATTGGGGCTATTATCCCATTGTCACTACTCCTGTCAGAAAGCAGCTGGAGCTGGGAGCCTATGCTTGGGAGGAGGAGAGAGCTAAGAGGAGGTGCAGGCTTCTTTCTCCTTCTCCAGAAAGGAAGTTGTGATTAGACAGAGGTATAGAAAGGAGAACGAAAGCAAGGAAAGAAAGAAAAAGATCTGGGGGCATTATCCCTGGTAAAACGTTTTAGTACAAGCAGAAGTAAGTGAAGTACTCACATTTAGTATCTTGAATAATATCACATTATTCCTCTAAGAGGTCATAAAACGCATACTAATGTGCACATACTAATACTAGTGCACATACTAATGGTAGTACTCAAAACCATTTACGTGTTTACATACACACCTCTCTGTATTAGTATGTGTTTTATGACCTCTTAGAGGCATAATGTGATATTATTCAAGATACCAAATGTGAGTACTCCATTTACTTCTGCTTGTAATAAAATGTTTTACCAAGGATAATGCACCAGACCATGCTCCCTTTTCTTTCTGTCCTTGTTTTGGTTCTTTAAACCCCCTTAGTTGGCTAAGGCAGTGGGGCATGCAAAATCCATCCATTAAGCACCTTAGAGAAGTACAACATTTTTATCTAGGCCCTCCGCACAGCTCAGGATAGTTTTTTCAGTTGATGTTGGACATGTTTTTGCCGTGCTATTGGCTGCTTTGTGGGCGTACTGTGGTGCTATGGCTACCACTTCCTGGGTAACCAGAATGATCTGTAAAGTGAAATAGATTTTCAGAAGGTGAGAGAGAGGATTTTTTTGCTGTAAGTGACTGGGTGTATCAGGAGGTGTGGGATGGACTGAGTATGGTGAGGTGGTCATGGTTACTCTACTACCCTTACTTTTTAATGGGACCTTGCTATCATTTCTGCAACCAGATGATCTTTGATCTCTTCTATGTTGTTCAGGTAAGATCTCCATCTATCCAGGGTTGCCTATGCCTTGTTTAAAGAGTATTATATTTTATTGTTGGGTTGTTCTACGGTAGTTTAGTTTATCTCATTTAGTGCTGTAAAATTTATATTTTTTGTATTAATAAAATTTTTTCAAATTTGATCATTACTGTTTTTTTAAGCATAGAAAGGCAATAAAAGCCAATGAAACCAAGCTTTCCATCATGCAAGCCAGTGGATATTATTTCTGGCTAGGGGTTGACATCATTGTAATGTTATTTTCCATTGCGTGGTCATTGGTTAATTTCATTTTAAAGACAATCTAACCTGAGCTAAATACCTCTTTGCAAATTCCCTGGCTGCAGCAGCCCTCTCTAACTCTCAGTGTTCTATTTGTAAGGCAGTGACATCACTAAAGGCTACACATGTACTGTACTTTACTGTATTAAAATACATAAGCAGCCAGGGAACAAGTAATTATTTTTTTCACTATCCCTGATGCTTCTCTGTCTTTGTTTTCCACCACAAGACAGATTTTGGCCACTGCACTGGAAGTATTCACATGCTGTTGGTCATGTCCTCCACATTTACAGCCATGTGACGAGGGAATATCTATAGTCTTTAACAAATTCTTTCCTGGCATAGGTTTGCCCCCCTTAGACTCACTGAAATCCTCCCTGGAGGGTCATTACAGAGCCACCTCTGGAAGGCTCCCAACCTAACCAACACCACCAGTAACCCATTCTTTACCATCCTCAGGCCCTATGGCAATGAACTTACATAGAGCATAAGTTTCATTTCCAGATGAAAAAAAATTCAGACATCAAAAGCCTTTTAACTATTTTACTGGAACTCAGTCATTTTAAATATTTACACTCCTTTTTCAGTCATCCTAAGGATTATGGCACATTTTGTAAGGTTCAAACAGATAACAGCAGAGATGAGAGCCAAATTGAGGAACAGTCCTTACCTTTGGGGGTTTGTCCTATGAGTCCTCTGTCAAAGGGATGTGACTAGTACCATTAGTACTGCACCTCTCTTTGCTTGCTTCCCCCTAAGGGGAAGCATACAGACGTTTTATCTTTAAAGATTACATTGGTCATTCATCCTGTCAATCATCCACTCCTCTTCCATTCAACGAGCATGATGCATTATGGTAAAAAAAATTGTGCATAGTCTCTTAAATGTGGAAAGGGCACAAGTTGGCCAAGGAGCAGCAGCTGCTGTTAGTGTTAACCCAGGCAGTACTGGAAGATAGCCGCTCAGGGCAATATCCGATGGCTATGAAGGCGGCTTAAAGGGAGGTTAGGGTTTTACAAGAGTCTATGCAGTATATGGGTTACATAGCATTACACATAACTAATATTGTTGGTGTTGTATCCCACAGAAAATGACTAAACCTCAGTGTAAACAAATTACATACAGTTCTGTATGAAAAGGACTGATTTTTGTTAATTTATTAGTTCTTAATTACAATCCTCCTATATTCTTTCATTTATTTATTTAATTGCCTTTAAACATTTTTGGCACAGCTAGTTAAATGTTCTAAAAATGGATAATAGCTATTTTCATTAAAAGAAAATCTTTAATAAGACTTACAGCAATGCATTCATTAAATCGTATTCAAAGTCATTAAACTGTTACCAGATCTGATCAGCTGTTTTTACCAACATATAATTATCAGTTGACCTCTAAAATGGCAAAAAATATATATCTTGACCATCTTATGGATAGCCACTTGGCAAGATACATTTCTGGTTGGTATAAAAGGAAAATGTTAACCCTTTGCCTTTTGTACTGTAATCCCATCAAAGCGTCTCGTTCTTGACCTTACACACAAACACTTTCAGTGGGTCAGATTTACTAATAGATTGGTGCATACACTGGAATATTGATCATACACGAATAAACAAATCATAGTCTCACAGTACTTACTATGTGCCTGTCATGTGTATGGACATGCATGGGCTTCAGCATTTACTGTATGTCCAAAAAGCAAAATAGTGGATGACCACACACCAGTAAAAAACTCCTTTAAGCTAGTACAATAGGAAAAGTGAGATCCATAATGCGTGTCATGCTAGAGAACACGTAACCATCGCGATCACTGTAAGTTGCATCTTATCGATCTGTGATATGTCCATGGTGACCCTTCTAATGGTTTATCCCCATCTATGCCTGATACACTGGATAGACTATGAATAACCATCTGATCCATTAGCAGGGACCATTGATATTTAATTCTATTGTAAGTGTCCTCCCCTTTAACATATATTTTTGAACTCAAATAACAATGTTGCAGCTCCCTGTCCAAGCTTTGCCTAGATAATATGCCACTTAATTGTTACGTGTTGTATTGACAATTGTACTACCTATGATAATATGTATTATTTGAGGCAACATAATTGATTGTTTCATTAGTATTGTTTATATTTCTAATTTTTTTCTATACATGTACAAATTTATTATTTCAAAAATCTTTTTCCCTTTTGAGACAGGATCTTCCCCTTCTCCTTGGTCGCCCTGGAGTTTGGGCTTCCATGGTCTCTTTGCTGGTGACTGGTGGGTCTCTTGGGGGTGTCAGTGGTGACGCGCCATGTCCTAGGCGCGTCTCCTCCTGTCTCCCTTTGTACTCATTCTGGCCAACTGATCTGGCCTTGGAACTAGTGTGCAGGTGCTTGCCTGAGTTCCCCCGCTCGTGGATGTGCCTGGTTGGTTCACCGCGCAGGTGTGAGCGTGAGGTTATTGCTCTCACCTTGTTGCGGGTGCCCCAGACGCATTGCGCGTGTGTGGTATCTCCCAGCGCGCTTCCTGCAGAGCCCCTGACCCCGTGACGCTGTGCGCCGGTGGCAAGGCGTCAGCATCTTTAATGGGGTTGGGCGGTATTTAACAGCGGTCATCTCCGCTACCCAGATAGGATGTTCAGACCCGGAGGAGACTTGACATGCCTACCATAACCTGTCAGCACATCTTGGGTTTAATGTGATTACACCTTGTATCATTTATCCCTTATAGTTTTATCTTGGGTCATTTTACCAAATATTATTTTTACAGAGGCTTCCACATTACCTCATACAATCTTTCCTCTTGATGTATGGTCCATCCTTTACATCTGCCAGGCTGTCGTGGCCGAGTCCATACCCTCTATTTGTGAGGTGGTCTCACGACCCCCCTCCGGGTCAAATTGAGCTCATAGAAAGTTTATTAAATGTCCATCACTCTACCATCATATCAGGGCTGAACGAGTAATTATATTCATTGTCTGTTCCCATTAATTGGGCTTTTGGTTACACTGGGTGTATATTTCTAAGTTCATTCTCTTTGGTCTTTATTGGCACTTCCTTTACCAGTGTTCACACTATTTTTTCCTATATTCCCACCTGGTCGTTATGCATATTACAAACGATCTCCTAGTCCTTCACTTACCTTGTGGTATGTATCCACTCGATATTTTAGCACTTTTTACCTTGGTGCTTTTCACCCTTTTTTAATTTCTTCACATCCACTAGTCAATCTTTGAATGTTTCTTTTATCCGTTTCTTTTTTCCTTCCAATAGGTGCACACTTTACATAATTTCTATAACCTTACACAGATACGGGCCTTTTTCTGGGGAATATCGCCCCCAGTCATCGGTGGAGACCCTGCTCGGTGCTTGAGATGCTTTGGTGGCCTGGGTTTTAGGGTAAGATCCTGATACTATGTATCCATGTATTATGTCATTTCACTGCTTCCCCCACTTTCCATTTTTTCCTCCTTTTGCATCACATATGGTTTTTTATGTATATCTAATTTTGCTATGTATCTGCTATGTATCTAGATGTATGTATTCCCTGAAGAAGCTGCTAAGCGAAACTAGTCAAAATACACCATTTCTCTTACCAGCCTTTGATTGCTTCTATAACTCTGTAATGTTATACTTTAATAAATTGATTTAATATTTAAAATTTGTCTTTCAAATTTTACCTATATATTATTATCTGCACCACAATCGTCCGTTAGCTCTCTCCTTTCTTGGTATCTCTGGCTGGGGACCAGAGCTTCCAATATTAATTTCATTGTTGGAGTTGTATCCCACAGAAAATTACTAAACCTCAGCATAAACAAATTACATACAGTTCTGTATGAAAAGGACTGATTTTTGTTAATTTATTAGTTCTTAATTACAATCCTCATTTATGTTCTTTCATTTATTTATTTAATTGCCTTTAAACTTTTTTGGCACAGCTAGTTAAATGTTCTAAAAATGGATACTAGCTATTTTCATTAAAAGAAAATCTTTAATAAGACTTACAGTAATGCATTCATTAAATCATATTCAAACTCATTAAACTGTTACCAGATCTGATCAGCTGTTTTTACCAACATATAATTATCAGTTGACCTCTAAAATGGCAAAAAATTATATCTTGACCATCTTATGGATAGCCACTTTGCAAGATACATTTCTGGTTGGTATAAAAGGAAAATGTTAACCCTTAGTCTTTTGTACTGTCATCCCATCAAAGCCTCGTTCTTGACCTTACACACAAACACGATCAGAGGGTCAGATTTACTAATAGATTGGTGCATACACTGGAATATTGAGAATATTGATCATACACGAATAAACAAATCATAGTCTCACAGTACTTACTATGTGCCTGTCATGTGTATGGACATGCATGGGCTTCAGCATTTATTGTATGTCCAAAAAGCAAAATGGTGGATGACCAAAAACTCCTTTAAGCTAGTACAATAGGAAAAGTGAGATCCCTAATGCGTGTCATGCTAGAGAACACTTAACCATCACTGTATGTTTAACTTCTTCAGCCCCTGAAGAATTTACCCACTTCCTGACAGGCCATTTTTTGCGATACGGCACTGCATTGCTCTAACTGACAATTGCGTGGCCATGCGACATTGTACCCAAACAAAATGTATGTCCTTTTTTTCCTGCAAATAGCTCTTTCTTTTGGCCATATTTGATCACCTCTGCGGTTTTTCTTTTTTGTGCTATAAACAAAAGAAGAGCAACAATTTTGAAAAAACACAATATTTTTTACTTTTTGCTATAATAAATATCCCCAATATAAAAAAAATTGCACAAAAGTTATAGCTTCTACAAAATAAGGGATAGATTTATGGCATTTATGAGCGATTTTTATCAGGACTGCAACATTGAGGTAGACAGATCCGACACTTTTGATACTTTTTTGGGACCATTGACATTTATACAGCGATCAGAGATAAAAATAGCCACTAATTACTGTATAAATGTTACTGGCAGGGAAGGAGTTAACACTAGGGGGTGATCAAGGGTGTGTACATGTGTGTATATGTGTGTCCCCTAGGTGTGTTCTAATTGTGAGGGGATTGGACTTGTATACACACACAAATCCCCGTTCCTGCTCTCGTGCCCGCAATTGCGGGTGATAGACCGGGATCGCGCCTACCAGCCACACACATCGGGACCCTCACCGTGCAGTGGGGGCATGTGCATGGCTGCTATTGCTCTTGAAAGGAGCCACAGTATATATAAAGCGTTTCACGCAGCAGAGCCATTCTGCCACTGTATATATACTAGACATGTGCGCCGTCAATAAATCGTTTCGTATTAGCTGTTAATTCGTAATGAGCATAATGAGTCGGCAACTCCATATTGAGAAAGGCATTTTTTGCTTTTATAAATTCATCATAACGCACGTTCGTAATTGTTATGAAAAGTTAACGAACCTAACGAAAATTCGTATTTCGTATGAATCCAAATTGAATTTCAGACACGAATTTCAAAATACAAATTTTCGTTAGGTTTGTTAACGTTTTGTTAATGTGCATTATGATGAATTTAAAAAGCAAAAAATACCTTTCTCAATACGTCAGTTGTCGACTCATTATGCTCATTATTAGGGGCTTCCATCATCCCTGTGCTGTGATGACGTTCTCCTGGGGCTGTACCCCTGCTGTACTCATTATGAGGGGCTCCCACCATCCCTGTGCTGTGCTGACTTCTTGGGTTTTTAACTTCATCATAACGAATAATCGTAATTATTATGACAATAGTAAAATATTAACGAACATTCTTATTTTATCCGATTTTGAATCTCCCATTGGTCTCCCACTCCCATATTAAAAAAAGGTAATTTTCCCAACCCTCACTCAGCAGCAGAAGAAAACCTCTGATTGGTCAACAAAACACCAGTCACGTTTCCATTGTAATGGAATTTAGATCTGAAATTCGTCAACGAAATTTCGTATTTCGTATACAATTCGGAAACATAGAAATTCGTATTTTGGATGCTTCAAAATGTAGGAATTTTTGGAAATACATACGAATTTTCAATTCGTACGAAACTAACCCACATGTCTAATATATACAGGGCCAGGTCGGGAAGCGGTTAAGCACACTCTTGAGTGAAATACTTTTGAAGACTCACTCCTCCTGTTGTACTAGCTTAATGGATTTGTAATAATAAAGGAGTTTTTTTTTACAGGAGTATGGTCATCAAACTATTTTAGTTTTTGGACTTTCAGTAACGAGTTGGACATACATCTAGTAGTTTTTGGGTAAGAGTGTTGGAACATGTGTTTCCACATATATGTGAGAAACTAGTATATATATATATATATATATATATATATATATATATATATATATATATATATATATATATATATATATATATATATATATATATATATATATGTATATATATATATATATGTATATATATATATATATATATATATATATGTATATATATATGTATATGTATATATATATGCATACACTACCTTACCTTACTACAATACTTGGCATTGTAATTCTTAAAAGTATAAGTTTGGGAGAAGGGAATCCAATAATTGAGCCCTTATAGATATGAGACATAAAATGCGTGGTACCACATCCTTAATATTGGATATCTGAGTAAACCAACCCTAACTAAAGAAATTCTAAGATTTTAATGGTACCTCAATTTCACATGTATAAAAATTGTTAAATTATCATAGTACCAAATGTTTTTTTAAAAAAACGTTTTCAGATAAAATAAGTCCAAATGCTTATGTGGTATCATGCAAGCAGCAAAGAGTAGTTTGAAAATTGATGTAATAATTTACAACATTGGTAGCCTGTCACTTTCTCCTACATGTTCATGGATCAGAGCCTGCTTCTTCAGGAAGATACAAAGCTGTAGAAGCTCTGAATTTATAAAACACAATATCAACACCAGAAATATAGATATAAAACGGTGCCCCCAATGTGCACTCTCTGACAATAAATAACCACTGCATTAAATTTCAGCTGAATGCCCAAAATTACATATACCGGTACACATATATATATATATATATATATATATATATATACACATATATATACATATATATATATATATATATACACACACACACACACACACACACACTAAATGTATTAAGGCGCTAGCTTTGTGTCACTTTTTTGAAAACATTGTGGATGTATATATAGATCCATAGAATTAATGTGAATCACAACCCAATAATTTGTTAATAGCTAACAACAAGTAAATTGATTCCAAAATACCATATCCAAATTAGGGCAAAGCACTCTCCTGACAAGACATTCTAAAATACCATGTAAAAAAAAAACCATATGCAAAGAAACTCTTGTGAAAAAAAACAACTTTAAAACAATAATAATAGTAGGTGTGAATATATGTAATACAGTATGTCTCGTTAAATCCACTTCTTTTGATTTCATCACATGTATATTAGCCATACATGCTGTTCTTAATACACTGTGCTCTTCTTAGCCGCTTCAGCCTGGAAGATTTTACCCCCTTCCTGACCAGAGCACTTTTTGCGATTCGGCACACCGTCGATTTACCTGACAATTGCATGGTCATGCAAACATTTTTTTCCCTCACTTTAGGCCTATATGTATTCTTCTACGTACGGGTACGCCCATTTGCCCACCGCTGCCATTGTGCCAACGTATATCGGCGTGCAGCATTCGGCAAATGGTTAAATAATGTGCACTACCATCTAAGGTAAGGGGGGACACTCATCAGATCGCTTTGGGCCACCAGGACCTCACTTTTGAGGATTTGGTCTTTACAGTTGATGTATCCTGGGCATTCGCTTACTTAACTTTAACCTTCAGTGTCTCCACCAGGGAATTTTTCTGAATGCGAAAACAATACCTGATAATCATGCAATATGTTTATTAAAATAGGCTAATAAAATTAAAACAGCAGTACACTCACATTTACTTGTGCCCTGGAGCAGCACACACTATGTAGAGTCTTGTATTATACAGTTTTTGCCGCTGCTCGTGTCTCTGAGCCGGCATGTGTTCCACCTGGGCTGGACGTTATGTAGATGGAGGCTCTGAACTTCTGCCACTATTCAGACCTCGATGCATTTCTCCGGAAGGCGTCATCAGGAAGTCACTATATAAATATCTACAAAATACCAGCATTCTTGATTGCTGCTTCACTGGGATGTCTAATCAGCATGTTTAGCCAGAGTAATTTGCTGGGCCAGGATGATATGGTACCTGTGCATGTGCATGGAATATAATTCATCCCAGCATGGAGGTATGCCCAACTTAGTGTACATTTTACAGACATTTTTGAACAGGAAGATAAAAAGCTTTTATTACACTTGATGTACGTGATGTACTGAGAAATGCATCCCAACTGTCAGTCTGTCAGTTCCCTAACACAGACAAAATAAGCATTAGTATATATACTGACATTCCCCAGACACGGTCCTACTTATTATGACACAAGTTTGACAATAATGGATGATATTTTAAAGCTAATGTTGTAGTTGTAGCCACTGCCAGAAGAGCATACCTGTTTTATTTGTACTAGTTCAGCCAGGACATAATGTTGTACAACAAAGTAAAACATGTAAAATATTAATGCTTGAAATTTTACACCAGAATGCTCCTAGCTACTCTAAGCTACACATCCGATGTACCCAAATAGTGACCAGGAAAGTGAAAATAAAAAACTTTCAAAGCTGTATTTGCATAATCTTAAAATCACAGCTGGATAGATGATAGATGGGCACAAAAACAACAAATGTATTTTCAACTTCAAGCAATGTAAATATATATGTAGCGCTACCCCTGGAGGAGCCGCTTAAGTTTGTTCAGTCAATTACTTTGCCTCTCAACCTCAGTAACAGTCTCAGCCCTCTGGCACACCAGGCACTAGTGTAAGTGCAATAACCAATGAGAAACACACATGTTATGATAAAACACAGAAATTGTCTTTACTGCAAAATTTCTATGGAAAAGTAACAAACAGTAACAATATATATACGTTCAAGGAATGCAATGGGAGTGCACTAACTGAGGTTATGAGCAATATAGCTCAATACTATATTCAGGCTGCTTTCAAGGGATTCAAAACCTAAGAATAACCCCCAAAAGCAGAGGCACACTTACATGACGAATGAATCACAATATGGCAATCTGTATCATATTGGTTACCTTTACTCAGGTTGGCTCTTTGAGTCCAGGCAGGAGGAGAGCCAAGGAATGACCCTCTTTGTATCTTTCTCAGCAAGGTAAAAGGACAATGGTGTCTGTATACAGTGTCCCTGAAAACACATGGCCTTATCCTTTAGCCTGTGGCACTACAAGTGTCAGCAAGATGAATAACAACAATGATGTCTGTATACAGTGTCCATTTAACTTCTTCTGTGGTGCAGTGTCCCTGTTTCCTGCAAATTGGAAAAAGCCTTCTTACCCTAGCCTGCGGTCAAGGCCCAAACGAATGTCCTGGAACAGCAGGCTCTCCTGGCGACCTGACTGGTCACCTCACACTGGAACACTTCCCCTTCGGTGCAGGCACACCGGGATGTGCACCTGGAATTCCCCTCTCTTAGACTGGATGTCCTGACTCTCAGCGGAGGCCTAAATCACGCAGTAAAATCACCAGGGAGACAGAATCTCTCCCTCAAGTCTTATCTCTTCCTCCGCCTTGTGCTGTCTGAATTCTCCTAAGGAAATCAAAAATGAAGTCTCTCCTTTCCTGCCCTTAGAGCATGCTGGTCTTTTGTAGTTCCATACAGTTAAATCTGAATGTGCAACTTGCATCCTGGAACTACAATTCCCTTTATGCTTTGCTCCCTGATGGTAATCACTCTGCTGACAGGATGTGATGACATAGAGTCTTAGTTGGCACTAGAGGGAAATAGTCTCATTGCAACAATGTTGCAGAATGTCTTTTAATACCCCATGCTACATCTCCCTCTCCCTCTCTCTCTCCCTCTCTCCCTCCCTCTCTCCCTCCCTCTCTCCCTCCCTCTCTCCCTCCCTCTCTCCCTCTCTCTCTCCCTCCCCCTCTCCCTCCCCCTCTCCCTCCCCCTCTCCCTCTCTCTCTCCCTCCCTCTCTCTCTCCCTCTCTCTCTCTCTCTCTCTCTCTCCCTCTCCCTCCCCCTCTCCCTCCCCCTCTCCCTCCCCCTCTCCCCCTCTCCCCCTCTCCCCCTCTCCCCCTCTCTCCCTCTCTCCCTCTCTCCCTCTCTCCCTCTCTCCCTCTCTCTCTCTCTCTCTCTCTCTCTCCCCCTCCCCCTCCCCCTCTCCCTCTCCCTCTCTCTCTCTCTCTCTCTCTCTCTCTCCCTCCCCCCCTCTCTCTCCCCCTCTCTCTCCCCCTCTCTCTCCCCCTCTCTCTCCCTCTCTCTCTCCCTCTCTCTCTCCCTCTCTCAATTAATTATTATCTGTTTCAATCTTAATTGATAGCCTATAAAAATTGTCACATTATCAAGGTGTCACACAAGAAACATCTCATGATGGGTAAAAGCAAAGCACTCTCTCAAGACTTTTGCAACCTCATTGTTGCAAAACATACTGATGGCATTGGTTACAGAAAGATTTCTAAAATTCTAAATGTTTCAATGAGCACTGTTGGGGTAATAATCCAAAAGTGGAAAGAACATAATTTCACCATAAACCAGCCACGGCCAAGTGCCCCTCGCAAGATTTGTGATAGAGGAGTGAAAAGAATTATCAGAAGAGTTGTACAAGAGTCAAAGGACCACTTGTGGAGAGCGTCAGAAAGACCTGGAATTAGCAGGTATAATTGTTTAAAAAAAAGTAATGCATTCTATCGATATGGCCTGTGTGCACGCTTACCATGCAAAACTCTATTGCTGAAGAAAAAGCATGTGGAAGATCCTTTAAAGTTTGGTGCGCAACATTTTAACAAGGCTATGAAATACTGGGAGAATATAGTCTGGTGAGATGAGACCAAAATTTAACCCTTTGGATGCCATAATACACACCATGTTTGGAGGTCAAATGGCACTACACATCACCCCAAAAACACCCCCATATCAATAGCGAAGTTTGGGGGGTAGGAACATCATGGTGTGGGGCTGTTTTTCAGCATACGGTACTGGCAAACTTCATGTCATTGAAGGAAGGATGAATGAAAAAATGTATCAAGACATTCTTGATTAAAATCTTCTGCCATCTACCAGGATGAGGAAGAAGAAATTAGGGTGGGCATTTCAGCAAGACAATGATCTTAAACACAAAGCCAAGGAAACTCTCAATAGGTTTCAAAGAAAGAAAATAACGATGCTAGAATGGCCCAGCCAATCACCTGACTTGAATCCAACAGAATATCTAAGAAAAGAACTGAAGAAAAGAGTTCATAGAAGAGGCCCACGGAATCTTCAAGATCTGAAGACTGTTTGTAAAGAATGGGCAAAAATCACAACTGAGCAATGCATGCGACTAGTTTCTCCATACAGGAGGCATCTTGAAGCTGTCATTACCAACAAAGGATTTTTTTTGAGTATTGTGGATATTGGACCTGTACCACAGTGGCAGCTGGTGAAGTTTTAGGATGGGGGGGCGCCAGAACCCGCCCTTCATTTTTGACCCCTCCCACTTGGTGAAAATGGGCGTGAGAAAACAGGAAGTGACATCAAACTCAGATGTCAATCAAACCGCCGGCCATAGTAATATATACTACGAACGGGAGGAAGCTACTTGGCACTTCAGAAAGCGCCGCAAGGTGGGCTAACCGCCCGCAAATGAAGCGCCACGTCTGCAATCTCATGATTGTATAGACGTGGCGCTTCCCATAGATGCATTGTGTCTGGCATCAGACTGTGTCTGGCGTCCGAACACAGTGCACTTAAGGACCTTTTTTTTTTTTTTTTTTAATGGCCAGCTTTTTTTTGTGACTGCCTGGAGGGGGGGGGGGGGGGCAGTTCCCACACACCCCCTATGGACGGGCCGCCCCTGCTGTACCATATGAATGCTGTGACCACTCACAGTGATCAGAGTAGTAAACAAGGGCTGAATGAATGAAATACTTTGTTTACTATTACTAATGTGATCACTGTAATTGGTTACAGTGATAATATGGTATATATTAAATAACATGACTTCACTAGAGCTCCCTGTGGAGGGGATGATTTTGGTTGCATGCCAGCTGCCAGGTTGTGGGACTTCCTTGCTGGTGGCACCTAAAAGCAGCAAAGGCCCAGGTTAAATATTAAATCATAAGATGCAAAAACAGTTCCGTTCATGCCAGAGGACAGGAAAAGCTGCAGATAATGGCAGTCAGAAGCATTTCTCATTTCAGTAATTTTTGATAGAGGTCGGAGCCACATTGTTCTAAAAATGAATGAACAGTTCTAAATGCTCAACAGCCTCAGAGCTGCTTTGTAAGACAGCTGAATGTGGAGGCTGAAGAGGTGTAACATATGCCAATTCTAATTGAGCAAGGAGAGGATACATTTCCAATAGACTAGCTAATCTTTCAAATATCATTCAAATCATTTTACATTATGATAATTTCTTGCAATATCCAATTCTTTCTTTGATCCATTTACAAGCAAATATTATTTATAATTGTATTTTCACTTAAACAATACATTAAACACCATTTTAAACTCAAGATCCTATTTTGAAATGTGTAAGTGTTCAAGGCACTCATTTGTTATTACCTAGGGACACATACATATTTACAATGAACCATAAATTGTAATGCATGTTTAATGTTACACACAGGCATTAATAATATATGTATATATACAGAGTCAGACATAAAATGTAACTGCAAAATTGTGGAAATACATGAAAAATTAGGAAAAAATTTAATTGTATATACATTCAGAATTATGTTTTGTTTGGTTGCAGGGGTGTTGCCAGGTCTGCAAAAGATCTGGGGCTAGAGCCCATAGCAGCGGTCACCAACCTGGGGGGGGGTCACGCCGGTGGCAAGCAATTTTTCATGGGAGGCTGGTGTTGGCATTTCAATCACCATGGCACAATGGTTGATATGGTGTCAGGGTGATCGAAGTGCATTGTTTCTATTGTTACATTGTAATATATAATAAAGTGGTTCGACTCACCATAATGTAAAATCAGTGGGAACCCTGGGCGTGTCACTTTGCATGTTGCCTGTCACCATTTGCAGCTTGTCACTTGACATATCACCTGGCCCAATTTGCAGATTGTCACTTGCCACGTCACTTACCACCATTTGCAGATTGTCACTTGCCATGGCAGCCAGTGCCACCAAATGTGTATTGTCACTGCATTGGTGGCAGGCTGGCAGTGCTGGCCCATTTAGTAGACATGTGCATTCGTTTTCGTCCGAATGCATTTTCGTCCGAATTTCAGCTATTTTCGTTTTCGTTTTGACAAACGATAACGAAAGCACAAAATCCGAAAAACGAAAGATCCGACATAAATAAATGCTTTATTTTCGTTTTCATTGTTACAACAGTTCGATATAGAATAGGAGATTCGACATGACTCTGACGATAACAATCTGTCTATAGAACCTGTGGTCGAATGTGCTTAACCTTACCTCTATTAGTCCAAGATTATATAGAGAAAATATTCGACAGAGAAAAAAGATTTGACAGAGAGAAAAGATTCTGCAAGTTACTGTCCTAAAAAGTGTTTGGGGACCCGGCTCCTGCCCCAGGGGACATGTATCAATGCAAAAAAAAGTTTTAAAAACGGCCGTTTTTTCGGGAGCAGTGATTTTAATAATGATTAAAGTGAAACAATAAAAGTGTAATATTCCTTTAAATTTCGTAGGGGGGGGGTTGTCTATAGTATGCCTGTGAAGGGGCGCATGTTTCCCGTGCTTAGAATTGTCCCTGCACAAAGTGTCATTTATGCAGGAAAAAAAGTCCTTTAAAATCACTCGCAGCTATTATGAATTGTCGGCTCCCGTAATACAGAGAACACTCATTGAAAGTCATTGATAAAAAAATAAATAAATAAATAAAAAAAAAAGCGTGGGGGTCCCCCAAATTCAATTTCCAGGCCCTTCAGGTCTGGTATGGATATTAAGGGGAACCCTGCCTCAAATTTAAGAAAAAATTTGACGTGGGGTTCCCCCTAAATATCCATAACCAGACCCTTCAGGTCTGGTATGGATATTAAGGGGAACCCCGCATCAAATTTAAAAAAAATTTGACATGGGGTTCCCCCTAAAAATCCATACCAGACCCTTTATCCGAGCACGCAACCTGGCAGGCCGCAGGAAAAGAGGGGGGGACGAGAGAGCGGCCCCCCCTCCCTCCTGAACCGTACCAGGCCACATGCCCTCAACATTGGGAGGATGCTTTGGGGGTCCGTGACCCCTCAAAGCACCTTGTCCCCATGTTGATGAGGACAAGGGCCTCATCCCCACAACCCTGGCCGGTGGTTGTGGAGGTCTGCGGGCGGGGGGCTTATCAGAATCTGGAAGCCCCCTTTAACAAGGGGACCCCCAGATCCCGGCCCCCCCCTGTTTGAAATGGTAAGGGGGTACAAAAGTACCCCTACCATTTCACAAAGAAAGTGTAAAAAATGGTTAAATAAAACAAACACACTTTTGAAAAATTCCTTTATTAAAAATAAAAAAAAGATTCCAGCGGCGTAATCCACTCTTGCTATCCAGCGACGGACGGTCAGCTCTCCATCGATGTCTAATGTCATCCAGCGCAGCGCAGCATCCTTCTTCTGTCTCCGTGGAGGAGACACTACAGACATTCCGGCGGCTTGACGTTTCTTATATAGGGTGGGCGGGGCCACCCGTCACCTGACCCCGCCCCCCTCTGACGCAAGGGGAAACCCGGGGTTCCCTGTGACGTAGGGGTGACCCGCACCCCTCTGATGTAACACAGGCAGGTTTCCGTTACATCAGAGGGGGGCGGGGTCACCCATACGTCACGGGGAACCCCGGGTTTCCCCTTGCGTCAGAGGGGGGCGGGGTCAGGTGACGGGTGGCCCCGCCCTCCGTATATAAGAAACGTCAGCGCCGGAATGCCTCCAGTGTCTCCGTGGAGGAGACAGAAGAAGGATGCTGCGCTGCGCTGGATGACATTAGACATCGATGGAGAGCTGACCGTCCGTCGCTGGATAGCAAGAGTGGATTACCGCCGCTGGAATCTTTTTTTTATTTTTAATAAAGGAATTTTTCAAAAGTGTGTTTGTTTTATTTAAACATTTTTTACACTTTCTTTGTGAAATGGTAGGGGTACTTTTGTACCCCCTTACCATTTCAAACAGGGGGGGGGGCCGGGATCTGGGGGTCCCCTTGTTAAAGGGGGCTTCCAGATTCTGATAAGCCCCCCGCCCGCAGACCTCCACAACCACCGGCCAGGGTTGTGGGGATGAGGCCCTTGTCCTCATCAACATGGGGACAAGGTGCTTTGAGGGGTCACGGACCCCCAAAGCATCCTCCCAATGTTGAGGGCATGTGGCCTGGTACGGTTCAGGAGGGAGGGGGGGCCGCTCTCTCGTCCCCCCCTCTTTTCCTGCGGCCTGCCAGGTTGCGTGCTCGGATAAAGGGTCTGGTATGGATTTTTAGGGGGAACCCCACGTCAATTTTTTTTTAAATTTGACGCGGGGTTCCCCTTAATATCCATACCAGACCTGAAGGGTCTGGTTATGGATATTTAGGGGGAACCCCACGTCAAATTTTTTCTTAAATTTGAGGCAGGGTTCTCCTTAATATCCATACCAGACCTGAAGGGCCTGGTAATTGAATTTGGGGGACCCCCACGCTTTTTTTTTTATTTATTTATTTATTTATTTTTTTATCAATGACTTTCAATGAGTGTTCTCTGTATTACGGGAGCCGACAATTCATTATAGCTGCGAGTGATTTTAAAGGACTTTTTTTCCTGCATAAATGACACTTTGTGCAGGGACAATTCTAAGCACGGGAAACATGCGCCCCTTCACAGGCACACTATAGACAACCCCCCCCCCCTACGAAATTTAAAGGAATATTACACTTTTATTGTTTCACTTTAATCATTATTAAAATCACTGCTCCCGAAAAAACGGCCGTTTTTAAAACTTTTTTTTGCATTGATACATGTCCCCTGGGGCAGGACCCGGGTCCCCAAACACTTTTTAGGACAGTAACTTGCAAATTAGCCTTTAAAATTAGCACTTTAGATTTTGAACGTTGGAGTCCCATAGACTTTAATAGGGTTCTAAAGTATGCTATATAGTTAGCTCCGTCGAATCTTCTTTATACATTCAACAGACACCATAAGCCTTCCAAGACAGATTCGACCGTAATTCATGTGGATTTTCGGACGAATGCAATTTTTGAACGAAAAACGAAATAAATAAAAACGAATTTCGGGAGTAACTAAATAAATTAAGTTTTCAGACGAAAACGAAATTCCGAAACGAAATATTTTACTCTGCACATGTCTACCATTTAGTGAGGGCAGGAGAGCGAAGATGCAGGGCGGGCAGTGAGAGATGATGTCATCTCTCTGCTCCCCGCCGCACCTCTGACATTTAAAAGGCCCGCGCTGTGAGGGTGGAAGAGTGGTGATGGGTGTGCGGAGAGAGATGATGTCATCTCTGCTTGTCCACCCGCTCGTCTCCTCTCCACCTCCAATGCCACCCACCGCAGTTGCGATCCACCCGCTCTTCTCTACCTGCAATGCTGCCCACTGCAGCCGCAATCCGCCCGCTCTTCTCTACCTGCAATGCTGCCCACTGCAGCCGCGATCCGCCCGCTCTTCTCCACCTGCAATGCTTCCCGCCGCAGCTGTGACCTGCCCGCTCTTCTCTCCTCCAATGCTGCCCACCGCAGCTGCGATTCACCCACACTTCTCTTCTCTGCAGAGACTTGGGGCCATGGGCTCCACACTCGGGACTCCAACCATGATAACCACACCCTGGCGACGCCTATGTTTGGTTGTATATAGAAACTATTGACACTGATGGTGTTATTAAAACCATTGCACTCCTAGAACAATTTTTCATCTTTTCATCTATACTAAAATGCACATTTCTGGACTTAAAGTGGTTGTAAACCTTTACATATACCCAGTGAAGTAAATGGTCTCAAGTGATTCACAGAGAAGAAACAAATCATCCTATATACGTTACACCTGTTTATCTGACATTTTCTCTACTCTACGGTTTAAAGTCCAGAATTTATAAAGCTCATCTGAGCATTCAGAAAAAAAGGGGCAGGGAGCTGAAATTATAATCTGCAGAACTCAGTGAGGAGAGCTCTGAGAGCTGATTGGAGAGAGGGGACAATCCCACCTTCACACAGGAACAGAGCTGAGGCTGTCAATCAGCTGGAGCTCCCTCCACTGTCACCATTATTCTCTTAGGCTGGATTCACACCTAAGCATTTTTAGTGCTTTTTGCATTTTGCAGATTTGCACTACAGAACGTGTTCCATAGGAAACCATGTTAACTGGACTGTAGTGCAAATCTGCAAAATGCAAAAAGCACTAAAAATGCATAGGTGTGAATCAAGCCTTAGGCCTGATTCACACTTGTGCAGGTTGTAGTGTGCATATTGCAGGTGCATTTTGCATTCTTCAATACACATCTTTAAATCATTGAAGTCTATGGAACCAAAAACCAGGAAAAAAAACCCTGGCCCTTTCCATAAAATGCACAGATGTGAACTACATCAATAGGAAACCAATGGACTGTAGTGTGTTTCTGCAAAACTGAATATGCACTAAAAAATACATAGGTGTGAACCGGGCCTAAGCCCTGGTTCACACTGACTGTGGGTATGAAATTGTGCGAGTTCAGCTGAACTTGCACAATTTCATTCCCGCATGTCAGTCCCAACTTTGGGGGCGATTTCAGAGACATCTGTGTGGGTTTCTGCACAGATGTCAATGGAAACCGCATCCCAAAATTGCCAAAAGTAGTACAGAAACTACTTTTGGGAATTGGTGCGGCATCCGGACCGCCGCACGCCAATGAACTTCCTCACTTTGAGGACAGATATCATTGTAATGGCAGCAGCTAGCTGCCATAACCCCAATATCCCCGTGTTCGGCCAGCAGTCCAGTACAAGATAAAATTGCCCCCCACTCCTGCCACGATCTGGTGCCCTCCGCCACTTACCAGAGCCATCGGCAGTGGCGGAGGCCATCGCATCCTTCCCATGGCTGTGCATGGAGACAAAAATAATTCTGGATCTAGACCTCCTCTGTAACATAAAATATGCAACCTGTAGACTTTTTTAAATGTCGCCTAGGGAGATTTTTAAGGGTAAAAGTTTGTCGCCATTCCATGAGCGGGCACAATTTTGAAGCATGACATGTTGGGTACATGGGTACTTTTACTCGGCGTAACATTATCTTTCACAATATAAAAAAAGTGGACTAACTTTACTGTTGTTTTATTTTTTCATGAAAAAAATATGTATTTAAAAAAAAAAAAAGTGTACTTATAAGACCGCTGCACAAATACAGTGTGACAGAAAGTATTGCAATCTCTAGGGTGTTAGAAAAAAAAGTATAATTTTTGGGTGTTCTAAGTAATTTTCTAGCAAAAAAAAAACAGTTTTTAACTTGTAAAGAACACATCTAAAAAAGAGACCCATGCCTTAAATTGTTAAAATTGCCTGCACCAGCAAAATAGCAACATACCTTGATACTAAAAGATTGCACAATCAATCTTTTTTTTTTAAATAAAATTTTGTTTAAAGATTTTTTTTTTCAAGTACAAAGCCACATAGAGACAAACTGTCACACAAATCAGCAGAACTAAAACTGGAAAAAAAGAAAACAAATTAAACAAGTAACTACCAAACACAGCACAAACCCACAAGTTGTCATTGTTAAGTAGATATATCACCGTTACATCTCTATCATACTTATAAAACCAATAAATATCCCACAAGTAACAATAAGTACAACATTCTCAATAAAGAGTAATATAATAGAAGGGCATGTCACATCTATCCAACCAGACCATATCGCAGCAAACTTGTGTAAAGCATTTTGAAAAAGCTAGGTATGTTTCTAAAATAAAAATGTATTTAATCACTTTGAATTTCTACTAATCTACCAAAGGCGGAGTAGAGGACACTCATCATGAAGCAATCAGTTTTTGTGCAATAACATCAATAATTAAAAAAACTTGTACAGCTCATCAATTTAGAGTTTACCAAAATGACTATAGAACTATTACTACAAGGGGTCCAATACATTTTATGGCCAAGACTGTGTAAAAAATATCCTTGATAGGCAAAGGGTTAAAGCAAAAAAAAAAATATATGGGTTCACACTGCTCTGTGGGGTGTCTCACAACAAGGGTCTGGTGTGTCCCTGTTCACCATTTCAGGTCTGCTTTCGGTTCAAAATTTTAGCTGGATTCAGACAGGAAATGGATCAGAAGATGCACAGGACTTTTCTGCAAACCGTCCTGGAACTATGTGAACCGGCTCCATTGAGAGCCGGCCACAGTCTCACATGCGAATTGGATGAGGGGAACCCCAAATCCAATTTGCACTAGGGTGAACCCAGCCTCAATCTGGGTCTGTCCCGGAAAGCACACAGGCAATGTTATTTGGATGTTAAGTTCAATGCACATGGGAAACTGTATGCATTGAACATCGCTGTACAATCATGTAGTTTCAGGGATTGCAATTGCTATGCCCACAAATGTCCAGACACCCATGTGCCCATGATACAACAAAACAATAGTGTGGTGCTAAATCATGAACAAATGAAAAACATACGTTGACCAAAGAAAGTGAAAAGCATCCGGTCTGCCGGAAGACAAAGGTGAATAAATAAAAAGTGAAAAATTGGCAAGATCATATAAAAAACGAATAAAAAGTGTGCTAGAGAAGTCCGTCCTAAGAATTTAACAGATATGTGAAAGTACTTCTTGTGCTGTTCAACTTGAGTCTTAAAAGGTGCAATCAAAGTGATAATGTTGGCGCACTTACCAGACTCGGTGGACACACAAGTAGCAAATCCAATAAAATCAAGTTTGTCATTAAAATGTAGGCAAATCCAACAATTTCACAAACGTCATGCTTGTGGAATTGTTGCATTTGCCTACATTTTAATGACAAACTTGTTTTTATCGGATTTGCTGTAAGTGTAAACCCCCTTTTTATTAATAAACCTACCATACAGTGTCACACTATGTGTGGTTATCTTTTTTTCATGCATATTACCATGGATCACTACAACATCTAATGTGATTTATCGCACACTTTGGAGTTAGTTTCTCTGATGTTGGAAACACCATGCTCAATATCTGGTGGAGTTCACTGTCCAAGGATTGTTCCTGTCGTGGTGGGATCTGCTGAGACTGCCCGTTTGACCCACATGCCATATGGTATGTGTGTCCACTTAGTCTGGTAAGCGTGCCAACATTATCACTTTGATTGCACCTTTAAGACCCAGGTTGAACAGCACAAGAAGGACTTCCACATATTTGTTCAATTCTTAAGATAGACTTCTCTAGGATGTTTTTTATTCATTTTTGATAACATCTTGCCAATTGTTCACTTTTTATTTATTAATTTGTCTTATGGCAAACAAGTTACTTTTTACTTTTTTTAATCAATGTACGTTTTTTATTTGTTCTTGATTTAGTGCCACACTATTGTTTTGTTATATTTCTGCACTAGTGCCGTGTTGGCAGCTTACCTATTCTCTAAGCGCAATGTTTTCCTTTACCACTGCCCATGATACAAGTCTACCCCATAATGGTTCATGCGTACTCTTGTTCATTGCCCTAAATAAATCAGCACCATCATGTCTCCTGCATATGACTGTATGTTTGAAGAGAACAGAGGTTTGATTCAGTTCATTTTATCTCATTTCACACTTTAATAAACCAGGCTAAACAAATAAAAATCCTCATTTTGCTAATTGTAATGGTGTAAATTGTGCAAACGACATGTTTTCTGCAAAGAATCTTATTGTTGCTCCTTACAGGATGTACTGGGTATACCGCAGCTAAGTACAGTGCTGACAAAAGTAACATTAATTATGCATGTCATATACTGTACATTGTTCCTTTTAAAAGAAAAACATTCCCTAGAATATGGCTGGTGTAAAGGTTTTTCCTGGATCTAGAGACATTCTCTGAAAAAAAATAAAAAAATAAATAAAGTCTTGTACGCTGTATAGTAACCTCTGGAATACTGTAATTCTGAAAGTATCAATCTTTAATAACCACAAATGTGAGCAGAGGACAGCACTTGGGGTTGTTTAGCCGGTGCATTGATGAGAAAAGCCTGGATGTGCTCATTTGTAAAACCGCTATCTTTCTTGCTAAAGTGATTAAGAAGCTGTTAACATCTTTAACAACATTTTTCCACATACGCAATGGATTATCAAGTGTGATAGTCATCCGGCGAGGCTGAATAAGAAAAGTACAGCTGCTAATCATTGCTTTTTCCTCTACTTATTTCCATTAGTGAAATGATTTACTACACTGGTCCTCAGGAACTGTATTACATCCAGCATTATGAAATAACATCATTCTTATATAATATCTTGAATCAACGAAAAACTCACTTCCTCTTATTTGCATCTAAAAAGACAACATATGGAGCCTTAATTTGGTTTTAGAAAAAACAATGATAATTTATCCATAGCTTCTAAAGTCATAAACAAATGGAATCTGTTAAGGAAGTTCTTCATAAAATATTTTTGGAATGGACAGCAAGAGGAAAGTGTAACGTGTTAGCTAGCTTCACATCTAGATACGGCATAATTAGTTTTTAATACATATTTAGCGTCACAATTCCGCGATGCCTGATGACAAATAGCACTCTACCACACAAATAAAAAATTACAGAGGGACCCATAAACTTCCATAAGTACTATAGAGGTTGGAATAAGTAGTTCAATCTCAGTGTTTGCTGGCAATACAAAGCTAAGTAGGGCAATAACTTCACAACAGGATATAGCAACTTTACAAGAAGACCTTGTTAAAATAGAGGGATAGGCAGCCACGTATATCACAGATGATGTTTAATTATTGAAAATTGTAAAATAATGCACTTAGGAGCTAAATATATGAATACAAGTTATACTCTGGGGGGGGGGGGGTCCTCTGGGGCAGCTGAGGATGGAAAAGGATCTGGGGGTCCTGGTGGATCACAGACTCAGCAATAGCATGCAAAGCCAAGATACAGCAAGTGGGACCAGCAGACTACAAGTATGCATTTGAAAGGGTATTAACTCAAGAGCTAAAACTGTAAAATCTACTACTTTACAAAACTTTGGTTCGGCCACATCTTGAGTATGTCATCCAATTTTGACCACCAATCATCGGGATGGATGTGCTTGAACTGAAGAGAGTCCTGGGAAGGGCAACAAAGCTAAAGGGGCTGGATGACCTCACATATGAGAAATAATTACAAATATTAAACTTATTCTGCCTTGAGCAGTGATGCTTAAAGCGGTACTAAACTCTCCTACACTTTACATACAAAGAATCTGCCATCTTTGCCTCTGATCTGCAGTTGCCATGTGATTAGTCATGACACTAGCCATTTGATGGATTGGCAGTTTCACAGCCAACGTGACAGTTAGGCCGCGTACACACGCGCGGACTGTTCGCCCAACTTTGTCCGCTGAACAGTGTTTGGGCGGACAGTCCGCTCGTGTGTGGGCTTTCAGCGGACAGTTTCAGCGGACAGTTGGACGGACAAGGTTTTTCGGAAATTCCGTAAAACTGTCCGCTGAAACCTTGTTTCAGCGAACAGTCCGCTCGTGTGTAGGCTTGTTCGTCAAACAAAGTTGCGCGCATGCTCAGAAAGGATTTTCACGCCGAAAGCTATAATGCAGTGTATAGGACGTCGTATTTTTCGTCCCGTCGTACGTGCCGTTCACGTCATCGCGCACGGTTTCAGCAAACTGTTCGTCCGTCGTGTGTGGCCATGTCCGTCCATGCTAAGTTTGAGCGGACTGTTTGCCAAAACTGTTGGACGGACAAAGTTGGGCGAACAGTCCGCGCGTGTGTACGCGGCCTTATTATTCATGGCAGGTTTTGCATGTAACCATTTTGGGAAACTGTTAAATAGATTCATTTAGCCCTATTTAGCCCTATTTTCAGAGGGGATATGATCGCTTTACACAAATCTTTAAATGGTGACTCTAGCATTGGGCAACTGTTTAATCTTTGGTCTATAAAGAAGACACTTGGCCACACAATAAAAAAAATGGACAAGTAGCAGTTCAATCTTAAACTGTGTAAGGGGTTATTTTCTGTTAGAATGGTAAGGACGTGGAACTCCCTTTG
Source organism: Lithobates pipiens (assembly GCF_037356315.1). Lineage (NCBI taxonomy): Eukaryota > Metazoa > Chordata > Amphibia > Anura > Ranidae > Lithobates > Lithobates pipiens. Next base: position 630,546,730 of record NW_027507748.1, on the reverse strand, counting down.
CTTCGGGCCCTGTTTCTTTAAGATATGTACATGGGAAAGGACAGCACAAAAATAGGATTTTACGGTAAGTCAAAAATCCTTTCTCTGAGTTCATGGACAGACACAGCATTTCTGTATTCAGAACCATAGGGTTATATCGCCCCCTACAGGAGTAGGGCACTAGGCAGAAAAAAGACTTGGCTATGCCCATGGACAGTTCTAAGTGATATACACCCCCCTCTATGCTATAGGCCTTCAGTTTTGTCACAAGCAGTGTCAGAAGCATTAAAAACTCCATAGAGGGGTGGCTGCTGTGTCTGTCAATGAACTCAGAGAAATGGATCTTACAGTAAGTCAAAAATCCTATTTTTTCATTTGTTCATTGTCAGACACAGAGATTCCTTATTCAGAACCATAGGGATGTCCCAAACATGAGGGATGGGGCAGCCAAAAACAAACAGGCCAACCAGACAATCTGGAGCTCAACCAGAACAACTGGAGCCCAACCTGAACAGCAAGAAAACCCCTTCATGAGGTAAAAACCCTCTAGACCGCAGCCTGCAGAACCTTGCAGCCAAAAGAAGCATCCGCAGATGCCAGCACATCCACTTTGTAAAACTTTGTGAAAGTGTGCACCGATGACCAGGTGGCCACCTTGCACACTTGAGTCACTGACACCTGATGACGGAAGGCCCAGGAGGCACTCAGCGTCCGAGTAGAGTGCACCTTCACCAGGAAGGGAGTAACCCAACCCCTGACAGAATAGGCTTGAGTCACCGTCTGTCTGATCCATCTAGAAATGGTCACCAAGGAAGCAGACAGACCCTTCTTTGGCCCGTCCATGATCGCGAACAGGGAGTCTGACCTCCGAAAGGACTCAGTGGCCACCAAATACACCCTGATCGCTCGAACCACATCCAAGGTGTGCAAGGCAAATTCCCACGAAGGTTGTGGCCTGGGACATAGGGAAGGCAACACAATGTGTTCATTTAAATGGAAATCAAAAACAACTTTAGGAAGAAATGAAGGACAAGGAGGAAGAATCACCTTGTCCTTATGAATCACCAGGTAGGGCGTGCGACAGGATAGTGCCACCAATTCCAACACCCTGCGGGCAGAGTTGATAGCCACCAAGAAGGCCAACTTCTGTGACAGAATGAGCAGGGGAATTTCTCTAATATTTTCAAACGGAGACTTCTCTAGAACCGAAAGCACCAGATTCGAGTCCCATGGTGGCAAGGGAGATTCATTAATGCAATGTGGTTGCATTAATGAATGCACAGCTAGGTAGGGGGTGTTGAAAGAACACTGCCAAAGCTGACACCTGGCCCTTGATGGTAGTCAAGGCCAAATTCTTTTCAAAGCCCCTCTGAAGAAAAGTCAAAATCCGAGCCACCAAAAAGGAACGTGGGTGAAAACCCACTGACTCATACCATGAAATATACGCTCCACGTTCAATGATATACCTTCCTGGAAGTAGACTTCCTAGCTTTGAGTAGTGTCAAAATCACAGATGCAGGTAAGCCTCTATCCTTCAACAACTGGCTTTCAGCAGCCAGGCTGTTAAAGCCAGCAATGGTAAAGCATAGTGGAATATCGGCCCTTGGGATAGCAGATCCTCCCTGAGAGGCACCCGCTACGGGGTATCTGTTTACCAGAACCAATGAGGCCAGTCCAGGGCCAGAATGACCGGAATTCCTTCAGCCTCGATCCTGCGTAACAGCCGAGGCAGAAGCTTGAGAGGAGGAAAGGTGTATATCAGATGATACTGGCCCCACGGAGCCACCAGAGTGTCTGATGCATCCGCCAGAGGGTCCTGAGACTTGGCCACAAACCTCTGCACCTTGCTATTGACCCGGGATGCCATCAGATCTACCTTTGGAGAGCTCCAATGCAGACATATCTGTTAAAATACTTCCTGATTATGGGACCACTCCCCTTGGTCCAACACTTGTTGACTGAGGTAATCCGCTTGCCAGTTGTCCACCCCCAGAATGTGGACGGTGGAGATGGCCAGGACGAAAAACACTCTGCCCACCGGAGACTGCCTGCTACTTCCAGGTTTACTAACACACTCCTTGTTCCTCCCTGGTGGTTGACATAGGCCACCGTCGTGGAATTGTCCGACTGGATCTGTATCGGGAGCCCCTGAAGTCAATCTGTCCAATGATCCAGACAGAATCTGATTGCCCGGAGTTCAAAGATGTTGATAGGTAGCCTGGATTCCTCCAGCATCCAGCGACCTGGAGCCAAGCTCAGGCCCAGGACTCCTCCCCACCCAGACAGACTGGCATCAGTGGAGACCACCGTCCAGTACAGAAGGAGAAAGGATTTCCCCTGCCGAAGAGTTGGGGAACAAAGCCACCAGATCCAAAACTGACTGTCCAGAGACCCTGGACATTTGTCCCATTTTAACAAAATCTCCTTTTGCAGGGGTCTAACATGGAACTGAGCAAACGGGACCACCTCGAACACAGACACCATCAGGTCTAGCACCCGCATGCAAGTCTGCAGGGAGACCCACCTGCTTGACAGCAGTAAGCGCGTTGCCACCTGTAACTTCTGGAGTTTGTCCTGTGAAAGGAACACTCTGGCCAGAGCGGAATCCAGAGTCAGACCCAGATAAACCAATTTCTGAACTGGATTCAGCGCAGAATTTTGGTAAATTATCTGCCACCCAAAATCTGCCAGAGTCTGAATAGTGATCTCCAGGTCGCCCCTCAGGGTCGCTGGGGACTCTGCTCACAGCAGGAGGTCATCCAGGTAGCCCAGAACAGCAATTCCCCACTGGCGCAGCAGCGACAGAACCGGGGCCAACACCTTGGTGAAGACCCGAGGAGTGGAGGTAAGACCAAAGGGTAACGCCACAAACTGATAATGCTCCTCTCCCACACCAAAGTGGAGGAACTGCTGGTGTTGTGCACATATCGGAATGTGCAGGTAGGCAACCTTGATGTCTATGGAGGCAAAAAAGTACCCTGATTAAGAGATGCCACCACGGAGTGAATGGACCCCATTCTGAACTGTTATAGCGTCTACAAACCATGGGATTTTTTTATACTAAAAATAGTGGCAATCAGTTACTTATAATGGGACTGCGATATTGCGACAGACAGTCGGATACTGACACTTTTTGGGAACCAGTGACACTAATACAGTGATCAGTGCTAAAAATATGAACTGCCACTGTACTAATGACACTGGCTGGTAAGGGGTAAACATCAGGGGCGATCACATGGTTAAATGTGTGCCTAGCCAGCATTTTTGTACAGTGTGGGAGGTGCTTCTACTTGGGGAATGTATGGATTCTAGTCCCTGCTTTCCCTACTGACAGAATGACGATCTGCTTTGTCCTGAATTATCAGCGGGTGCCGGTGGTGTGCATGCATGCCCCAGACCCAGAAGTGCAAGCAGTAGCAGTAAAAATGCTATGGGGTGGTCGGGAACTGGTTAAAAGTAGGAGGGACATAGTCTAGGCAAAAACTACCTTCTGGGTGTTTGGTCTAGGACATTGTGATCTCTGTTTGGAAACTTAGAAAGAAACCCTTATTCGATTTTAGAGTTCTGAAATGTGCTATAATTAAAAATGTTGATATTTTTATTAAGGTCATAGTTCTGAGTTTAAGGTAAACTTTAAACATAAATAAAACTAGCTCAAAGGGCATAACCTACTTGAGTGTTGCTACTGTCATCCTCTTGTTTAAACTTAGGCTCTGGCTCTACTTCTAGCTAAAGTCCAATAGCTAAAGGAATTTGTGAATGGCCCTGAAGCTGGATTCACACATAAAGTATGCATTTTTTGTGCTTTTTTCATTTTGCAGATTTGTACTACAGTCCATTTAACATTGGTTTCCTATGGAATACGTTCTGTAGTGCAAATATGCAAAATGCAAAAAGCACTAAAAATGCATAGGAGTGAATTCAGCCTAAATCTCTGTTTTCAGAAATGAAAAAAAATGTAAAAAAAAATACATCCTCAGAAATCGTACTTTCCTGACAGGCTCCATGGCAGCATACGTGTGGGTTAGCCCCGCCTCCATAATTACCCAATAGGACCTCTACTCCCATAAATCTTTGCTCCAAGCTGCTATCTGTGTTCCTTTTTTGTCCTCCTCCATAGGACAGGTGTTTCCTATCTGAAGAGATCTTCACTACGATCAAGTCGGCCGACTATCAAGCTTTTATTCCTCCGATAGGCCCTGTCTGTTAAGCATGGGTATGGAGTGTATGGCAGAGTAGCGCTGAAGGCTTGGTTTGTCCGAAGATAAGTGCGCACGGCTTATTACCTGCTATGTAAGGTGGCCATTATCTGCCCGGTGGATCGGTGGTGTGTGCTTGAACCTGTTCGGCCAGATGATCGTTGGTGGAGTGGTGAGCTGTAAAAATTCAGTTTTTCATGGCAGCAGTGTTTATGTGTTTTCTTTTTTCTACCTGTGGCTTTTTCATATGCCAGCTGGTTCTTGTGCATAGGCGCTGACGCTTCCGTGTTCCAGCAGCCTTTCTCCCCCTGTTTCCGGGTCCAGCGCTGCGTTCTGCGCATGCGCGGACCCAAATCCAAAGCGAGGCTTGGTTCCCGCGCATGCGCGCGGGCATCTCGCGTCTGACGCCGCTGATGACGTCATGAGCGCCATATTTTAAAAACACAGTGAGAGATGTCAGAATTGGGAATGATTGCAGGAAATTCGGCGACTTCCCGGGGCCATTCTCTGGTTGGTGTAAGGTAGGTTATAATCTGCTCTGATGTATTGTTGCTCCTGTGTTTTGTATGGCTGCTTATGAGGGTCTATTGTTGTTACAGTCAGCGATCTTTAGTTATGGATGCCTCACTGCCTACTAGTGACCTGCCCGCTTGTAACAGGTATGTACATGGCTGGATTGCTGTGTATTTGTGGAGTATTCCTTAGCATTTGATACCAGCCTGGTCTGTATCTCTCTCTCTTTCTTGTATATTTCCTTATAGCCCTTCTAGGTCTGAACCGCATTACAGTGCGCATAGTCGCAGTGGATCGTCAAAATCGCACCACCGCAAATCATCGTCAAAGTCTGGTTACCGTAGGTCTTCCAGATCTGAACAACGCAGTGGTCACTCGCACACAAGCAGAGGACCAGATAATTCATGTTGGGGCTGTAAGATGCCCATCCCATCAGACAAATCGCTCTGTGATCATTGCTTCTCTAAAGTCGCAGATGAAAGAGATGGTGCGGATCAACACTTGGAATCTATGGTGAGAAGGGTGGTAAAGGAATCCCTGCAGCAGAGGGAAGCTCATCACGCTATGGAATCCCCCTCAGACCCATTATGTCCTTCAGGAGGTGAAGGGCTATTACAAGAGACTGGGGAATCTTCTCAACCAAGCCACCACTCTGTGCTCTTGTCTGACAGCGAATCGGATCCAGAGGATCCAGGAGTAGGATTTGATTATGCTTTAGTACCTGCTCTTGTCAAGGCAGTGAAAGAAGCTTTAAAATGGGAAGAACCCACTACTTCTCCCCCCCCCCCCAAACAAAGAAAGTTTTTCAAACAACTCAAAAAGGAACGGCAACATTTTCCTTTCATATCTGAATTGGGAGAAATCATTACTGAAGAGTGGAGCAAGATTGATAGGAAGAGCTCCATGCAATCAAAGGTGTCTAAATTGTACCCCTTTAAGGAGGATGATGTGAAGCACCTTGAATCAGCTCCTCTGGTAGACGCAGCACTTATGCGTTTAGTCAAATACGTGACTCTCCCTTTGGAAGACACGGTATCTTTCAAAGATCCGTTAGAGAGAAGAATTGACTCAGATCTGAAAAGAATTTATCTAACTTCAGGGATCGCTTGTAAACCAACTTTGGCTTTAGCCGCAGTCTCAAAGGCTATTGAAACATGGGCCGACAATGTTGAAGAGTTCTTGAGAGGTATCTCAGTGAATACGGCTAAAGACTCTCCTATTCAGGAGATCAGAATGGCATCAGCCTTTTTGGGGGAGGCATCTATTGACATTACCCGCCTTCTGTCTCGGGCTATGTTGGCAGCAGTCTCGGCACGCCGTGCTTTGTGGCTCCGTCTCTGGTTGGCGGATCCAACATCTAAGCAGGCATGGTGTCGTATACCATTTGAGAGAACCTCCTTGTTTGGTAATAAACTAGATAGCGCCATATCCCGGTCCACAGGTGGGAGGTCTGGGTTCCTCCCTCAAGACAGACGTCTTCAAAACCAAAAACGTATTTTTCCAAGAAGGCAGACCTCGGATCGCGCTAAAGAAGCGCGCAGTTATAGACCCGGCAGGGAGTTCTCTAGATCTTGGAGGTCCAGACAATCCTCCCTTAAGAAAACCTCAAAGGAGGCTTCCGCAGGTAATCAAGATTCTACCAAATCTTTTTGAAATTGGGCCCGCTCAAACATGTCAGGTGGGGGCTCGCCTTCTTCACTACCGGCATGTTTGGGCGGCCTCAATTCAAGATTATTGGACCGTCAAGACGGTTTCCTCGGGTCACAAATGGACTTTCATCAACACTCCGAGATTAAGGTTCGTTCCCACAACAATTCCAGGCTCAGAGGAAAAGAAACAGGTCCTATTGACCTACGTAAGTTGTTTGCTGGATCAAGGCACAGCTGTGCCCGTGCCGGAAGACGAACGTGGCGAAGGCATGTATTCTCCTCTGTTTATGGTTCAGAAAAGAAATGGCGCATGGAGGCCGGTGATAGATTTGACCCTCCTCAATTCCTTCATTCGCAAGGAAAAGTTCAAGATGGAGTCTCTTCTTACAATCCAACAGTCGGTGCAGCTAGGGGATTGGTTAATCTCAATAGATTTGAAGGACGCATACTTTCACGTGCCAGTAGCAAGGGATTTCCAGCAATTTCTCCGTTTCGCAGTTAGCGATCAACACCTCCAGTTTACCTGTCTCCCATTCGGGTTGACAACATCTCCTCGGGTCTTCTCCAAGGTACTCCTAGCGATAGTAGCTCTTTTACGAGTCCAAAGGAGTTCGTCTCCATCATTATCTGGACGATTTTCTCCTATTATCTCAGGACAGAGATCAAATTCTGGAACACAAGAGTTTAGTCATCTCCACCATCTGGTTCCAACTCAAGTGATCGTGTTTCTAGGGGCTCAGTTCGACACATTAAAAGGCACTATCTCCCTGCCGGAGGAAAAAATCAGTGTGATCCGGGACAGGATTCACAAGGCTTGGGAATCATCTCATCTTTCGGCTCTACAATGCTTGAAAGTGATCGGCACAATGACGGCCACCATCCCTATGGTGAAGTGGGCCCAGTGGCACACTCGTCCCTTCCAGAAAGGGTTTCTGCAACAGTGGGACTCGTCCAATCAAACACAGCGCATACGCCTTACACCAGCGATGAGGATGTCTCTCCTCTGGTGGCTTCAAGGGAAGAATCTACGCAACCATCATTCGATAGTCCCCATTTCCTGGGTAATAGTAACCTCAGATGCCAGCAACAAAGGTTGGGGCGCTCATTGCCTTACGGAAGTAGCTCAAGGAAGGTGGTCGTTCCCGTCCCGGTGTGTGGTCTCCAACATCCTGGAGTTGAGAGCAGCCTTTCAAGCACTCATAGCATTTCGCCATCTGGTGGCAGGGTCGTCAGTAATGTTAAGACTGGACAACACAACTGCGGTGGCCTATATAAAGAAACAAGGACGGACTTGCAGTTGGTCTCTATTACGAGAAGTAGAACCGATAATGAACTGGGCTCAGAAGAATGTGGTCAACATTTCTGCTGTATACATCCCAGGGGTCCAGAATGTTCAAGCAGATTTTCTGTCAAGGGTCAAAATAGACAACAACGAGTGGTCCCTTCACAGGGATGTCTTCAAGTGGCTTCTGACTCTGGGAGTATCTCCAGAGGTCGATCTGTTCGCTTCGCCGTACAATCGCAAGATGCACAGATACTACTCGAGGTTCAGGGATCCTCAGGCGTTCGGGATAGATGCTCTCACGGATTGTTGGAAATTCCAGAGAGCCTATGCCTTCCCTCCAGTTCCTGTAATCCTACAGTTCCTTCGGAGGCTCAGAGGGGAGAAGGTGGAGATCATTGCGATAATACCATTCTGGCCCAACAGGCCTTGGTTTCCTCTGCTGTTGCTCCTCAGCTATCAGGATCCAGTTCCCCTGCCTCTCAGGCCAGATCTACTGTCTCAGGGCACACTGTTACACCCGTGCCCATCCTGTCTACACCTCAGGGCATGGTTCTTGAGAGGGGAAGGCTAGAAGCTCTGGGTTGCCCAGAAGAAGCGATTCCAACCCTTCTTAGTGCCAGACGGAAGAGTACCAATAAAGTGTACGAACGTATATGGGCCAGGTTTATGGGCCACATGTCTTCTAGGTCAAATTCATATAATTCTCCGGCAGTTCAAGATATCTTGTCTTTCCTTCAGTCAGGGTTAGACTTGTCTCTGGTAGTTAGTTCTCTTAGAGTACAAGTTTCAGCCATTTCAGCCTTTACAGGAGTTTCGTGGGCGAATCATACCTTAATTCAACAATTCTTTAAAGGAGCCATCAGGCTTAGGCCTCAAAAGAGGCCCAGGTTTCCCAAATGGGACCTTCCGTTAGTATTGGACTTTCTTTCTGATCTTGGGAAAGGTTTGGATGCTCCCCTGTCTTTAGGAGATCTCACTATCAAGACGGTGTTTCTGGTGGCAATAACTTCAGCCAAAAGAGTGTCGGAAATTAGGAATCTTGGGTCTGTTGCCATTTCTAACTTTCTTTCCGGACAGAGTGGTCCTGATCCCTATGCTTGGGTCAAATCCAAAAGTTACATCAGTATTTCATGAAGATCAGGAGATCGTGCTACCTACGTTTAGAATGTCAGACAACCAAGAGATTCATCCCCTGGATGTTGGTCGCACCTTGAAGCAATATCTGGACGCTACAGCCTCGTTCAGACGAACAGACTTTCTTTTTGTCGTTCTCCATGGCAAAAATAAAGGGATGCGAGCATCAGTAAGATCAATCTCATCTTGGGTGGTCCAAACGATTCAAAGGGCATACAAGGCAAAGGGCATGGTTCCTCCTGAGGCAGTGACGGCTCATTCAACTCGGGGCATCTCGACCTCTTGGGCAGCAGTTCAACATGTCGCACCAGAAGTTATCTGTAGAGCAGCTTCCTGATCTTCAATTAATACTTTTGTTTCCCATTATTGTGTAGAGCCAGCTGCGCTTTCTTCTGTTAATTTTGGTTTACAAGTATTGTCAGTGGACAATGAAAAATAAAAATTCTAGTTTCTTTGCTCAACATTTTTAGCCCACCCGGGTGTGTTTGGCGAGTTATTTCCCACACGTATGCTGCCATGGAGCCTGTCAGGAAAATGGAAAATTTATATCAAATACTTACCGTAATTTTCCTTTCCTGATGGGCTCCATGGCAGCAGGAGTTCCCTCCCAAATGTTGGAGTAGGCTAGTTACGGAACACGGATAGCAGCTTGGAGCAAAGATTTATGGGAGTAGAGGTCCTATTGGGTAATTATGGAGGCGGGGCTAACCCACACGTATGCTGCCATGGAGCCCATCAGGAAAGGAAAATTACGGTAAGTATTTGATATAAATTTTCCATTTTCTGCTTGTATGATTGGCTAACTTCTTTTCTCACAAGTCTTCTTTGAGCTAAAAATCTAATTTTAGACTTTCCATTGACAGTTAATGACAGTTTCATTCATTACACATCTAAAGGCATGCAGACATTGCAGCTTTTCTTTTTTTATTATAACAAATTGATTGCTCAGGTGAATATAATGAAGACATCCCTTTCAAAAGTCAGTTTGAGAAAGGACATGGTAAGGCAAAAAAGCAATTTACAAAGAACAGAGAAAGGTATGAATCTACAAACAGGTCTGAGAAATTCTTGTAAAATGTGTAGTTCACCTGAAAGGGGTTTTTTTTTAAGCAAAACTGCTTTTACACTTTGAGCTTCGTTACAGCTTATGCCCAAAGCACTCTCCGTGCTGTGCAAATAGTAGCAGGTTACATATTGATCTTTCATGCAATGCATCATATCTGATGTACTTTTATCATGCTTTTGTGCACAGATAGAATAGTTTGAAAGTACACCCCATGGAAATTATTGACTTTTTAAATATATTTGAAAAGGCAAACATTAGATCTTTCTTTATATGCATGTGTGTGCTTACAAATAAAAAGGTGATATACATGAACAAAAGACACATCAAATTTACAAGGTGTATTCATTCTCGTAATCTAAATTAACGGAAATGCAGATTTGTCACAGAAGAAGTATTGTTGTTGTTCAGTCGTTTCTGACTCTTCGTCACCTCATGGACCATAGCGTGCCAGGTTTTTATGCCCTCCACTGTCTCTGGGAGCTTGCTTATCTTCATGTTCTGTGTTTCTATGATACTATCCATCCATCTTCTTTTCTGTCATTCTCTTCTCTTTTTTCCTTTCATGTTTCCCAACATCAGGGTCTTTTTCAATGAGTCCTCACTTTGAATTAGGTGGCCAAAGTATTTGAGTTTCAGCTTCAGGATCTGTCCTTCCAGTGAATATTCAGGGTTGATTTCCTTCAAGATTGACTGGTGTGATCTTGTCATCCAAGGGATTTTCAAGAGTCTTCTCCAACACCATAGCTCAAAAGCATCAATTATCTGGCATTCAGCCTTCTTTATGGTCCAGCTTTCACAACCATAGGTTACTACTGGGAATACCGTAGCTTTGACTTTATGACACTTTGTAGGTGGGGTGATTTCTATGATGTTGTCTGGGTTTGCCATTGCTTTCCCTCCAAGAAGTAAGCTTCTCTTAATTTCATGGCTACAGTCACCATCTGCTGTGGTCTTGGAGCCTAGAAAGATACAATCTGTCACAGTTTCCATTTCTTCTCCATTTGCCATTTGATTGTGATGGGACTGGATACCATGATCTTAGTTTTATTAATGTTCAATTTCAGGCCAGCTTTTGCGCTATCCTCTTTCACCTTCATTGAGAGACTCATTCTTCTTCACTTTCTGCCATTAGTGTGGTATCGTCTGAATATCTCAGATTGTTTGTATTTCTTACAGTGATCTTAATCCCGGCTTGTGATTCGTCGATCTTGGCAGACTCTCCAGGCTTCACGTGTTTGTTGCACAATTTCAGCAAGTCTGCATTGCAGGTCTCCAGATCAACTTTCTTTGCAAACATTCTGCAAGTCTGCTGCAAGTTCTGGTTTAGTTATGTTATGCAATAGTCATCCCCCCACAGGTGTCACTGTGGCTGAATTTTCATGCTGTACACTTGCAGAGCTCTTGCTGTAGACTCCATACTGCAACTTTGCTCTTGCTGGAGACTTGCCACCCAAATTTGCTACAAATTGGAAAAGTGTCAACTAGAATTTGTTCTTTTCGTTTCAATATATTTTATTTGCATCAATAAAATGTAACAGAGACATTGTAGAGAATACTAAAACACAGCAAAAGGTAATACAGATATGTAACCATTCATAGACCTGAATCGCCTAGAGAGTGTACAGACAATCAATATAATTGGAAAAGAACCATGAGCCCATAAAAAGTAAAGGTTATAGGGAGTACAAACTTAAACATCTGAAAAAGTCAACAGCCTCCAACAGGCCAGAGCTAACTAATACATTTGTGCAGAATCCTAGTGATAAGAAATGTCCAGGAAGAAGGTAGAGTCCTCCACCACCCCATAAGGGCTCTTGCTGTGGCCGAGAACCCCCCACCCCCCGCCGTAACTCAGATCAGAGAAGACCAGGATCATGCACATCATAGGTATTGAACTACTCAAAGAAACCAAAATAGTAAACCCAAACAAATTGTATCTGGGGGTCCAACCTAACTAGTTAGGTGTAAAGGAGCCCAGGTTCCCGGAGACCGAGAACAACAAACTGAGGTCTACATGGTAGGGCAAGGGCAGCCATTGAGTTCAATTGACTTGACCTCGCTCCACAATGAAGCGCCCATTGCAGAATGTACCCCTCTAGGCTTCATAGAAAAAGGCTAAAAGTGGGGGAAAAGAAAGAGAACGGAGAAGAGGGAATAAGAAAGAAAAGAAAAGGAAAAATAAAGAAAAAAAGATGAAGGACATCTACCAGCAGGAGTCGACCGTGGGGGGATAAGATCATATCCAGGATCCAGATCCTAGAGCAATTATGGGGAAAGGGCAACTCCCACGAAGCTTGCCCAGGGCTCCCAGATGGCCCTGAATTTGTCTGAGCGGTCCAGGAGTACGCTTGCCGATTTTTCTTGGAGCATGATCCAGGACACTTTTCTCTTGGCCAATACAGTGGAAATAGTGGGTTGTTTCCATGCCTTGGCAAGAGTAAGCTTAGCTCCTAACAAAATAAAAGTGATGAGGCGTTGCGTATTCCTGGAGGCTCCCTCTACAGGGAAATTGAGGAGCGCCACCAGAGGAGACATCTGAACCGGTGTGGTAGAAATTTTGGAGATCCAGGTAAAAATCCTGTACCAGAACTGCCGTATTCTAGGGCAAGTCCACCAGGTATGTATCATGTCACCTCGTAGGCCGCAACCCCGGAAACACAGAGGGGAAGTGGATGGAAACATTTTAGCTAATTTCGAAGGAACCAGGTACCATCTTGTTAGCACCTTGACACCGGCTTCTATCATACTCGTGTTAAGAATGCCTTTGAAGGATTTGATAAAAAGCCCTTGCCATAAGTCAATGCTCCAGGATTGGTTAAGATCCTCTTCCCATGCCAGCATGTAAGTTGTTTTGGAGCGTGTGGAAGAGAGTGCCCTGTAAACAACTGAAATCCCCCCCCTCTGCTCGCCGGACTGACCGCACCATGTTTCATATGGAGTCACTTGGGGACCACTAGGAAGATGTCTACATTTATTGTGCAGGAAATTCGTAATCTGAGTGAAACGAAAGAGCTCAGTAGAGGGCATGTCAAGTTTGCTGATACAATAGGCTTTAGAAACAGGGCCCAAAGGTCTAAGGAAGTGACCTATTCTATACATCCCCTTGTCCAGCCACCATTGAAAGGCTTTAATGTCCCGTCCCGGAGGAAATTCTGGGTTATGAAAGAGGTGGGACAAAGGTTTTAACGGGGAAATAAGGCAACAATTATTTTTTAGACCATCCCAAACTGAAAAGGAGTGGGAAAGAGTTGGGGACAGTATCGGGGGCCTCATTTTTTTGGGGCACCACATAAGAAAGTCCAGTGTGTGTCTAGGAACCGCCTGTCTCTCGATCTGTATCCAGTCAGGCTTCTCCCATCTAGAATAGATAGCTGATAACTGTGCCAGCTGGGCTGCTTGGTAGTATAGACGTAAATTTGGTAGACCCAAACCTCCTTCCGATTTGGATCTGAACAAAATGGATTTAGAGAATCTATGTCCTCCCTTTCCCCAAACAAATTTAACAACTTTAGCTTGAAAACGTTCTAAGCGCACCCTGTCTACTGGGATGGGAAGAGCTCTGAAATGATACAGAATACGAGGGAGCAGCGTCATCTTAATGGTGTTGATTCTACCTAGCCAGCCCAGGGACAGCCCAGACCACCTGTTTAGATCCTCCTCCAGTTTGTGAAATAATGGTGGATAATTAGCTTGATGGAGGAGATCAATCCTGGAGGTTAATTTGATCCCCAGGTATGATATCGTAGTATCACTCCAGGTGAATTTAAAGCTGTCCCTGAGCCTTTCCATGAGTGGACCAGGGATATTAACATTGAGAGCCTGAGATTTATGATAATTGACCCTGAGACCTGATACTAAACCAAATTCCGTAAGGAGACTGCAAATGTTGGGCAACGAGGTCAGGGGAGACGAGACGAACATCAGAATGTCGTCTGCAAATAAGGCACATTTGTGCTGTTGAGAACCACAATGAATACCTTGAATATTTGGATTATGCCTAATGGCTATAGCCAAAGATTCGATTGCTATTGCAAAAACCAAAGGGGATAGCGGACAACCCTGTCTGGTACCTCTTGATATGGGGAAAGATTCTGAGTAAAATCCCTGCATACGAACCTGGGCTGTAGGAGACGAGTATAGGGCACGCAAAACATTGAGGAAGGAATCGCCAAAACCCCAACGTTGTAACGTTGTAAAAATATATGACCAGTGCACAGAGTCGAACGCTTTTTGGAGATCTAAAGACAAAAGGCAACCCTGCCTGGCAGAATTCCCGTCCCAATTGGAATTAAGAAGCGACACGATGTCTATGGCCCTACGCGTTTGATCAGGGCCCTGTCGTCCCGGAATGAATCCTACTTGATCTTTGTGTATGTATAAACTAATGAAGGAAGCCAGACGGTCCGCAAGGATTTTGGTCAGAATCTTCAAATCATTGTTGATGAGGGAAATCGGTCTGTAATTACTGACTGAACTAGCATCTTTATTTGGTTTAGGGAGGACCGTGATATAAGCCTCATTAAGAGAGGAATCAAGACTTCCCCCCCTACGGAGGTTGTTGAAGAAACGGGCCATGTATGGTGCAAGAGTGGGGGCAAACGTTTTATAGTATGGTATCGAAAAGCCGTCCGGTCCAGGGGCCGAATGCATTTTCAAATGTTTAATCACTGCACACACCTCATCTGCTGAGATGGGCGAATCCAGCCTAGCTTTGTGTCTATCCTCCAATGAGGGGATCGGGAGGGTGTCAAGGAATTTGTTGATGTCCGCAGGGGACGGGCTGTGGGTACCACTGTATAATGATGTGTAGAAGTCACGGAATTCGTGCATGATGCGTTGAGGGTTTTGGGACATGGAGCCGCCTTGGATTCTAATTTTAGGGAAGGCCTGGGCTCGGAATTTGGGTGTTAGTCTCTTGGCCAGCATAGAACCAATATTATCGCCCTGATAGTAAAATCTGGCTCTGTTCCAGCGCAACCATTTTTCGGCTTTGGTGGTCAGGGCCAGGTTCAAAGCTAATTTAGCAGCATCCAGTTTGGAGACTGGAACAGAACTTGGGTTCTTTTTATGTTGTTTGGTTAGCTTTGTGTATTCCCTGTCTAAATTATCAATATTAGTTTTGTTGGTTTTGTTAATTTGGGATGAAATTTGAATAAGATGACCCCTAATTACTGCCTTATGGGCTGCCCACAGACAGGTATCATCTATGTCGGGAGTATCATTAGTAGCAAAGTATTGTAGGATACTTTGTTCGATTTCCTGAGCTCTAGCAGGATCACTCAAAATAGACTCGTTGAGTCGCCAACGTCTACTTGGTCTGTGGCAAGCAGGACGAGAGAGAGTCAAGACAACCATTGAGTGATCCGACCAGACCACTTCCTTAATACTAGCCCTTTGAGCAAGAGAAATGGAAGCAGATTCAACAAGAATGTGGTCTATCCGGGAGAAGGAACCGTGAGGGTTAGAATAGTGTGTAAAGTCTCTTAAAGTCGGGTTAACCTCTCTCCAGACATCAACCAGACCTTGCTGGAAAAGCAGCTTGGCTATGCGTAAGCTTTGATTAGTGGGTCTAGTCAGGCGTTTGCCCAAGGGGCGTGATGTGTCCAAACCCTGGTCAAACGCGGTGTTGGAGTCCCCTCCAAAAAGTACTGTACCCTCAAGTAACGGTGTTAAGGTGGAGAGCATACGGTTGAAAAAAGCTAACTGGCCCTTGTTGGGGGCATAGTAAGATACAAAGGAGTATAGTTTACCATCAAGCTCACCCACTAATAACAAAAACCTACCCTCCGCATCCTTGAATTCAGATTTCAGTGTGAATTTGCATCTATTAGAGATAAATATGCCCACTCCCCTAGTTTTATCTTCTGCGTTGGCCAGAAAAAATAGGGGAAATTTGGAGTGGATAAAGGAGGGGTTATATCTTTTAGGGAAGTGTGTTTCCTGAAGCAGAGCTACATCCACCCCATGTTTGTGTAGATACTGAAATACTTTGCGCCGTTTAAGGGGAGAGTTTAGACCTTGGGAATTGTGGGAAATTATTTTGAGAGGAGTTAGTGGAGATAAGGTCGCGTCAGTCATTGAGCAGAGAGGGAGGACCGCCAGCAAAAACAAAAGCACTTACTCTGCAATATCCACTATTTCCAAACCAACTTACATTCCATAGAGGAGGACCCTGATGAGGAAAAGCGCTGCTCCGAAAGGTCCCCCCGGCTACTCCTGCAATGATAATGATAAGAGAATAATTAGTACAGATGGAAGGAAGAAAGGGAATAGGAAAGAAGAGAAAGACGGGTGACAAGAGAGTCATCCGTAGAGTGGAGGGGACAGAGTCCTCCACCTGTGAGGATAAATCAATCAAACAACCCAACCCTACTAAAAGTAGGGATAAGGTTTGTCCAGTTACCAGGACCAAAAAGTCCCAGTGAGCCAGACAAATGGGGGGTACATGAGCACCGCCCCAGCAGGAAGGCCTCAACAATTATGGAAAACCATAATACATAGAAAAATAATCTTGAACTTAAACACGGCACCCATAGAGCGATGGCCCTCGTGTCTCC
This sequence comes from Lithobates pipiens, assembly GCF_037356315.1. NCBI lineage: Eukaryota > Metazoa > Chordata > Amphibia > Anura > Ranidae > Lithobates > Lithobates pipiens. Next base: position 630,530,348 of record NW_027507748.1, on the reverse strand, counting down.
TTCAATGGCAAAAAATTGGGATAAGCTAAAAATGACATAAGGAAGGAGGACCAAGAGCCCATTAAGTAACAATAAATGTAATACATATGAACAGAACTATATATAACACCTGAAACTTAGGGGAAGCAAAAGTCTCGGATATTTGGCAGGGGAATCGGTGAAAAACAGCAATAAGGGGTGGCAGGGAGAGGGGTCCCCGGGACCACCCCCAGAGACATCACAGGAGAAAAAGAAAAGAACCAATCTTCTTCACCCTCCCCACCCCCTGAAAAAAAAAAAAAAAATAAAAAAAAAAAAATTATTAGGATTAGATGGGGCATTGTAAGCAACAATGGAAAGTACCAGAAGGGTAGCACAGCCTAGATACCCTCCAATGCCCTCCGCACCATCTCTGTAGATGGGTATTATAATAGAGGACAGAGGAAAGGCCCAGGGTCCAAGGCACAAGAAAGGTGGTAATTGTTCCCAGGGAGCATCTGAGAGGTTGCAAAATACTCGAAGGTCCTGTGGTTGATACACTCAGGGGGGTCCAGTTTCCTTAGATTTCTTGGATCGTACAGTCTCCCATACTGGAGGAAGGGGGCTGGTGGGCAGTTGACGTTTAGCTGACTGGAACGTGTTTCCTTGAGGAGTAGGATTTGGAATTTGGCTGATAAGGCCTAGCTGCAGCAGGAGTTTTTCCCCTTCATGTAGGGATCCAAAAGTGTAGGCTTTGCCACGCAACATGAATTTGAGCTGGAAAGGAAAAAGCCACCAGTACTTAATTTCTTTGTCCAGCAAAACTTGAAGCAGGGGTTTCAGGGCTCTTCTTTTTTGGATAGTGGACGGGGATAAGTCTGCAAAGATCTGTAAAGGATGCCCTTGGAAAATGATCTTTGGTAGGGATCTTGATTTGCGCATTATTTCCTCTTTGACTGAAAAAAAGTGGGGCTTAACCACAATGTCACGGGGGAGCCCATCTGCTCTGGGGGGCCTGAGAGCCCTGTGAGCTCTGTCTAGTTCCAGTCGGTGGTGCGGGATATCCGGAATGAGTGTTTTTATGAGAGATGAGACCGTTTCAGGAACATCCTTGTAGGATTCAGGGAGCCCCCTGATCCTAAAATTATACCTTCGATTTCTATTTTCGAGATCGTCAATTTTAGTTTGTGCAGTCTCCAATTGCTCCTGTAGAGTCTGTATGCAAGCCGTATTTTGATTGGTCCTAGAAATTGTGGTTTCCAAATTAGATTCCACTATTTCTATGCGGGAGCCAATATTGTGAAGGTCTGCCTTAATATCGCTTGTAATTTTATTGGCTGTTATGTTCAGGAGATCTGCAAATTTTGCAAAGAGATCAGCCACATTCAGGTGTTGCGGTAGGCCTGAAGCCTCAGGCTGTAGTATGTGAGGAGACTGAGGTGGGCCAGCCTCCATTGGAGAGAGTCCCAGGTCTGCTAGGGTATGCTCCAGGAGGGATGCTGTAGAAGCAGGAGAAGTGGCTCCCAGGGGGGGGGAAGTCTGGCAAGGGGTCTGATGCCAATATGGATGGGGATGCTGCATTATTTGAGGTAGGCAGGCAAGCGGGGCCCGGGCAGCGTGAGGCCGCCGCCATCTTGGTCGAATCTGACAGGGACACTGCGGCTTCAAAAGCGGGCTTTAAATTCCTTCTCACCGCTCCCGCGTACATCGGAGGTGTCCCCGAGGCTTCCGCTCGTTTAATGGCTTCGTTTCAGGCGAAGATTGCGTCCGAGGGTGCCGGTATAGAGGCCGGAGCTGCTGCGGCGGGACGGAGCTCTCAGACTAAGCGTCCATCTTCGGAGCCTCCGCGCATGCGCCCTAGAATTTGTTCTTTAATTGTTATGCAAGTGTACAACTTGGCAGTGAAAATGTGCAGCAAATTATCAGATGTACAAATCAACACTGCCAAAAAATTGTTCAAGTTATTCTTGTTATCTGGGAAAGCAGTCCAGAATTATGGCATTCAGATATCTATATTTGAGTAGTATCCAAGAGAAATACACTGAAAGGCTCTTCCTCTAACTAAAACATAACTGACCATTTTAGATAGGAAAGTGCAACTACACCAAGGCTACTTTAACACTGTAACTACATCGCATTAGCGCCACTAGTTTTAGTGGCGCTATACCATCATTTTAGCGCCGCCTTTTGGCCACTAGCAGGGTGCTTTTAACCCCCACTAGTGGCAGAAGAAAGGGTAGAGGAGAGAGATTGTGTGTTCATACTAAGTATGAACACCAATCTCTCTCCTCGCCTAGTCTGTCCCATCCCCCCTACAGTTAGAACACACCCAGGGAACACAGTTAACCCCTTGATCGTCCCCTAGTGTTAACTCCTTCCCTGCCAATGACATTTATACAATAATCAATGGCTATGTTTAGCTCTGATCGCTGTATAAATGTCAATGGTCCCAAAATAGTGTCAAAAGTGTCTGATCTGACCACCGCAATATCGCAGTCTCGATAAAAAAAAAAGAAAGAAAAAAAACACACCCATAGATGTACTACTAGTCACTAGTAAAAAAAAAAAGACATAAATCTACCCCCTATTTTGTAGACACTATAACTTTTGTGCAAACCAATCAATATATTTTTATTGAATTTTTTTTTTTTACCAAAAATATCTAAAAGAATACATATCGGCCTAAACTGAGGAAAAAAATATTATTTTCTTTTAATTTGGGATATTTATTATAGCAAAAACTACAAAATACTGTGTTTTTTCAAAATTGTCATTCTATGTTTGTTTATAGCGCAAAAAGTAAAAACCACATAGGTGATCAAATACCACCAAAAGAAAGCTCTATTTGTGGGGAAAAAAGGACATAAATTTTGTTTGGGTATAACATCACATTACCTCACAATTATCAGCTAAAGTGACCCAGTGCAGAATCGCAAAAAAAAAAGGGCCTGGTCTGGAAGGGGGAAAATCCTTCCGGGGCTGAAGTGGTTAAACATAGCAAAAAAAAAAAAAATATATGATTTCACTAAAAATATTTTATTTTTTTCTTGTTAAGCAAAATGCACACATACCTTATACCAAACCAGAACTCTCTGTGCCAGAGACAGATTAGGCCTATTGTACATGAATGCCGATCATGGTTTCCGCCAGTTCTCTTTCTTGCATCGAAGAAATTACTGATGCCTTGAGTTTGACTGACTTGGTAAATCCAAGCCAAAGCCATGAGCGGAGTGGATTTTAAGTATCACTGTAGATTAGCAAATACTAGAAAGGTGCCTGAATGAGCTACTCTTCCCTTCCCTGGTGATTCAAGTATCTACATTAATGTCATCAGACTAGGTAAACTCATAAATCAGACTCTCTCATTAGTTTACAAAGGTGTGGGTGATCATATAGTGCAGTTTTAAGTAGTTAGAGCAATTAAATATGATGTCTCATGCACTGCTGTGGGCTACTGCCCTTTGCACAATTCTGGTCCCTTTATTACCACATTATGCTAATAGTCGAATAGATCACAGGGGGGCTGGGTTCTGTGAGTTATAGCGAAAGACCAACAGGTAATTATCTGGGTGCTCTTTTTAGGTCTTACCAGAAGTTGACATAGGTGGTGTAATCACCAAGGAAATATCAGGAACTCTTTGAGGATAGATAGATTAGATGTGTGAGGGGGTTAGCTCGGCAGCGGGTGTATGTGACCCCCTGGAAGAGTTCACTTCACAAAAATTAGACACAGCAGTAGTGAAGGTTAAAAAACAAAGTTGCGGTTTATTTACACTATATACAATGGTCAAAAACAGAAAAACAAAAAGAAACATGAAAAAAAATCCTTGCCAACTTGGCCACTTACTATATTTACTGGCTAAATCTTGTAGTGCCCCCAGCACCTATATATCCCTGTTATAGAGACTTGCCACACAGGCATTGTCTCACTGCACAGACAGGTACCCTGCTCCCCAGTCTAAACAGGCACAAAAACTGGTTCCAGGATGGAACAACTCCCTTTGCATGTTTTTTGGAGTTTTTGTAGAGGCCTTAATGAGCCAACTTAATTCAGGTGGGCTCATTACCTCTACCCCTTCAGGACTCTCAGCACTTCTCCTAGTGGTACAAATTGGCATAGAGCCTGAATCTGGGACACACATACAGTAATTGCCATCCTGGATGCAACCAGGTGATCTTACCTGCCTGCTGTCACATACCTCCCCCTCTTGTTTCAACCTTGGGGTTGGAACACAAGCAGTCAGGCACACATGTACCCGAAACAAAGCATCCACATTCCCCATTTGAATGCCAGGGTGATGCTTTACCATAAAGTTGAATTCCTGTAGGGTCAGGAACCACCTATTTACCCTTCCATTGGTCTCCTTGTTTTGAGCCATCCACCCGTCAGGAGCATGATCAGCAGTGGCGGCTCATCCATAGGGGCGCACGAGCACCGCCTCCCCCTCCAGGCAGCCACAAAAAAAAAAATATATATATATATATATATATACAATTTTTTTTAAACTGGCCATTTAAAAAAAATATATAGAAAAAAAGGTCTATAAGTGCACTGTGTTCGGACGCCAGACACAGTACACTTATGGGAAGCGCCACGTCTATGCAATCAAAAGATTGCAGATGCGGCGCTTCATTTGCGGGCTTTTGTCTCGTCTTTTGTCTCGCGGCACATTCCGAAGTGCCAAGTAGCTTCCGCCCGACACCTGTAGTATCTATTACTATGGTCGGTTGGTTTGATTGACATCTGAGTTAAATGTCACTTCCAGTTTTCTCTCTCCTATTGCGCCTGAGAGAGAAAACCGGAAGTATGAGGAGTGGACTCCTCCATCGTTGCTGCCAGTGCCTGTGTGAAGGAGACACCGCAGGAGAGGACACCACAGCAAGGTAAGTGCCGGTCCGGACCTCCTGCAGAGAAGGGGGAGGGAAGTTTGATGGGACACAAGCTGCATTTTATGGGGCACAGGCTGCATTTGATGGGACACAGGCTGCATTTGATGGGACACAGCGAGGCTGCATTTGATGGCACAGGTAGGCTGCATTTGATGGGACACAGTGAGGCTGCATTTGATGGGACACAGTGGCTGCATAAGATCTGCACAGGGGCTGCATAAGATGGGCACAGTGGCTGCATATGATGGGCACAGTAGCTGTATTTGATGGCACAATGACAGCATTTTATCGAACAGTGGCAGCATTTGATATGGCACAATGGGAGCATTTGACATGGCACAGTGGCTGAGTTTGATGGGCACAGTGGCTGGGGTTTTTTTCAGAACTTGTTTGTGCCCCCTCAAAAATTTTGAGCACCAGCAGCCACTGGTGATCAGTAACCAGGTTAAAGTGCCTGCCTAGCAGATAGTACTGAAAGGAATCTAGCACCCACTTCACCATTAAACACTTTCTCAATCGTGGCGTAATTCACCTAATGGGACTTCAATTTTCTGCTGAGGTAAATGACTGGGTGCTCTTCCCCATTCAAGACAGGGGACAACACTGCTCCTAACCCAACATCTGATGCATCAGTTTGTACGACAAAATCCCTAGAGAAGTTCAGTGAGCACAACACTAACTTGCTACATAAGGATTTTTTTAAAGACTGGAATGCTGCTTCAGCCTCTGGGGTCCATTTAACCCTTTTGTCAGGTTGGTTAGGGGCACAGCCTGAGAAGCAAAATGTTGGATGAATCGCCAATAATAGCCAGAGATTCCTAGAAAGGCTTGTTCCATCTTTTGCGGTTGGGACATGACCAACTCTGTATGGCCCCAACTTTGTTGACTTACATAGTTACATAGTTAGCCAAGACACAAGTCCATCCAGTTCAACCATAAAAATAAATAAATAATATCAAACAAACCCATATATTCAATCCTATACCCACAGTTGATCCAGAGGAAGGTGAAAAACCCCTGCAAAGCATGATCCAATTTGCTACAGCAGAGGAAAAAATAAATCCTTCCTGACCCCCGAGAGGCAATCAGATTTTCCCTGGATCAGCTTTACCTATAAATGTTAGTACCCAGTTATATTGTGTGTATTTAGGAAAGAATCCAGGCCTTTCTTAAAGCAATCTACTGAGCTGACCAGAACCACCTCTGGAGGTAGTCTATTCCACATTTTCACAGTTCATACTGTGAAGAAACCTTTCCGTATTTGGAGATGAAATCTCCTTTCCTCTAGGCATAAAGAGTGCCCCCTTGTCCTCTGTGTTGACCGTAAGAATAACTCAACACCAAGTTCACTATATGGACCCCTTATATATTTGTACACGTTGATCATATCACCCCCTATCTTCTCAAGAGAGAATAAATTCAGTTCCTCTAATCTTTCCTCATAGCTGTGCTCCTCCATGCATCTTATCAGTTTGGTTGCCCTTCTCTGCACTTTCTCCAGTTCGCTGATATCCCCTTTGAGAACTGGTGCCAAAAAGTGAACTGCATATTCCAGATGAGGTCTTACTAATGATTTGTACAGGGGCAAAATGATATCTCTCTCTGGAGTCCATACCTCTCTTAATGAAAGAAAGGACTTTGCTTACTTTGTAAACCGCAGCTTGGCATTGTATGTTATTATTGAGTTTATGATCTACCAAAACTCCCAGATCCTTCTCCACTATGGATTCCCCCAGTTATACTCCCCCTAGTATGTATGATGTATGCATATTCTTAGCCCCCAAGTGCATAACTTTACATTTATCAACATTATCCCTCATCTGCCCCATGGTTGCCCAATTAGGCAGTGCATTTAGGTAAGGATGTTATTCCATTGCATAGTTTGGTGTCATCTGCAAAGACTGAAATGGTACTTTTAATCCCAGACCCAATATCATTTATAAAGATATTAAAAGGTAAGGATCCCAACACTGAACCTTAGGGTACACCACTGATAACCTTAGACCATTCAGAGTATGAATCATTAGCCACTACTCTCTGAATTCTGTCTTTTAGCCAGTTTTCTATCCATTTACAAATTGATATTTCCAAGCCTGTAGACTTGGGGTTGTACCACTCCCCTCTCAATAGTGTACCCAAGATATCTGGCTTCTTCCTGTCCAATGATAAACTTCTTTGGAATGGTCGTAAGCCTGTTTTGCATATAGAGTCTAATGCCCATACACACGATCGGAATTTGATAACAAATGTTCGATGTGAGCTTATTGTCAGAAATTCCAACCATGTGTAGGTTTCATCTGACATTTGCTGTCAGAATTTCCGACAACAAAAATTTAAGAGCTGGATCTCAAATTTTCCAACAACAAAATCCATTGTTGTAAATTCCGAGTGTGTGTAGACAATTCCGACACACAAAATTCCACGCATGCTTGGAATCAAGCAGAAGAGCCGCACTGGCTGTTGAACGTCATTTTTCTCGGCTCGTTGTACATGTTGTACGTCACCACATTCTTGGTGATTGGAATTTCCGACCACATTTGTGCGACCGTGTTTATGAAAGACAAGTTTGAGCCAACATCCGTCAGAAAAAAAACAACACTTCTTTTGTTGTTGGAAAATCCAATCGCATAAGACTGCTTGCACTTTTGGCAGATGTGAGGCCAGTCTGTACTATGGACAATCACATCATCCAGGTAAGTTGCAACATACTTCTGATGGGGATTCAGAATCTTGTCCAGTTGCCAGTGCATTCTGTAACCCAAACGGCATTCTTCTATATTGGAATGCCCCATCTGGGGTTACAAAAGCAGTTTTCTCCTTGGCCAACTCGGCTAGGGGAATTTGACAATACCAGGGCCATCTTTACTATTGATTGTACCCTGGTCAAAATTTTTATTGGGCCCACCCTCCATACAGTTTTGCTCTCCACCTGCTCTGAGACATACAATAAATAGCAGCTAGACTCAAAATCAGTTTACTGAATCAGATCAGGCAGCTATTGCGATTGGTTGACAGAGGTTACAGTGTATCATTACCACTCACTGACTGGTTTCTAGAGGTTACAGTACACATTACGGCTCACTCATTCGTTGCTGGAGGTTACAGCACATGATTTCTGATTGTTGATTGGTTGCTAGAGATTACCTGTGGATATGACCTCATGGGGGCATGATATACATATCAATGCCGCTGGCCGCCACTATTTACATATGAATGCTGCCACTATTTACATTTGAATGCCAGTAATTTACCTGTGAACACAGGGTCTGCAGGTGAGTCATCTGTACACAACAATAGGGCAGAGCTGGGCAGCATTAGTAGCAGCATTTCACACTGAGATATTGGGACACTGCACAGGACTAAAACCTCAAGGGACAAGGGGATATAAACCAGGATAGCTGGCAAGTATGAGGCAGCTGCTTTGGGCCCCACAGCAATGACAGGGCCCAGGGCAGCTGCCCCTTTTTCACTGCCTTAAAAATGGCCCTGGCCAATACCCTTTGGTGTGATTGAGTGTTGTCATGTATCGGCCTGTTCCCAACCAGTCAAGCAATTCATTTATACATGACATGGGGTAGGTGTCAAATTTTGTAATTTTATTCAATTGTCAAAAATCATGACAAAACCGCCAGCTCCCATCAGGTTTGGTCACTAACACAATAGGACTGGATCAGTCACTCTGGGACTCCTCTATCACATACCAATTCAAGCATTGTTTGAACTTCCCCACGTATTACTTCCTGTGGGGCCTCCGGTATGCTACAGGGTTTTAGCTTTACCCTTTCTCCTGGCGGGGTGATAATGTCATGCTTTACCCCAGATGTTTGTCCCGGCAGCTTAGAGAAAACCTCTTTCTTGTGGAGCGCAAACACTTTAACCTCCTGTTCTTGGGTTTCGATAAGGTAACTACCAAACTCAGGAACCAAGCAATCAGACTGAGCCGGTGACAAAGTCTCTGCGGCGAGGGATTCCCTATCCCTCCAGGTTTTCAACAGATTAATGTGATATATCTGTTTCGGCTTTTGCCTTCCTGGTTGTCTGACCCTGGAGTTCACTTCACTAATTTTTTAAATTATCTAGTATGGGCCCTGCCATTTGGCCAGGAAATTGCTTTCAACCGTAGGGACTAATACCAATACCCTATCCCCCGGGGAAAAGGTATCGGTCTTGGACCCACGATTGTACACTCCCTGCTGTGTTAACTGTGCTTGGGCCAATTTTTTTTTACGATTGGCATTACCTGGGCAATTCTATCTTGCATCAGGTTGACATGCTCAATCACACTCCTGTGGGAAGAACTCTCACTTTCCCAAGTTTCCTTGGCGATATCCAACAGCCCTCTTGGGTGTCTCCCATAGAGCAACTCGAAGGGTGAAAAACTCATAGAGGATTGGGGTACCTCCCTGGTGGAAAACATTAAATAAGGTATTAGACAGTCCCAATCCTTTCCATCTATATCCACCACCTTCAACATTTGCGTTAGGGTTTTGTTGAACCTTTCCACCAAGCCAACTGTTTGGGGGTGATACACAGATGTATGCAATTGTGTCACTTTGAACAATTTGCATAGTCCTTTCATATCCTGGGACATAAAGGGTGTACCTTGGTCCGTAAGCAGTTCCTTACAAATACCCACGCGGATAAAAACAAGAGATAACTCGTTGGCTATTGTCTTGGCCGAGGTATTTCAAAGAGGAATCACTTCTGGATAACGGGTGGCACAGTCCAATATAACCAAAATGTACTGATGCCCCCTAGCGGACTTCACTATCGGACCTACCAAATCCATTGTGATCCTCCCAAAGGGGACCTCAGTGATGGGAAGAGGTACCAGCGGGTTATGGAAATGCGGCATAGATGCCAACTTCTGACACAGGGCAGGAGGAACAATAATTTTCTGTTTCCTTCTTGACCCCAGGCCAATAGAATCTCTGCAATACTCTCTCTCTGGTTTTCTCTGCCCCCAGATGACCTCCAAGAATGTGCCCATGGGCTAACTCCAACACCAACTTCCTATACGGTTTGGGTGCCACAAGTTGCTCAATAGTTTCTTCTGCCCTTTGAGCCACTCGATACAGCAGATCCCTTTCCACAATGAAGTATGGTAAGTGCAAGTTTTATCTGGGTTCACTAGTTCACCATCTATTTTTACCACATTTTCCCTTGCTTTTATTTGGGTGGGGTCTTTCAACTGCTCTGTGGCAAAATTTTCCCTGTGAACCTCGAGATCCAAAAACTCCACAGACGGCATGTTTCCATCTGAGGATGTTGGCTCCTCTCCAGTTTCTCGAGTCTCCCCTGCCAATGCCGACAAGGGAAAGGCTGGAGAGTCCACACCACTTTCAGAGGATTTCTGGGATTCACCTTCTTGGTCTATAAGGGCATCAGTGGGGGCTAAGGACAATCCTAGAATTTTGGAAAATCCCTCCCCACAATGGCATCATGTGATAAGTGAGACACTAACCCCACCTAATGAGAGAGGTTACCTTTGGGGGTTTCAAAAAACATTGTAGCCACAGGATACTCTTGGGTGTCCCCATGCACACGAATAACAGCCACCTTGTTATTCCCAGAGAACTCTGTAGTAACTAATTCTGCTTTTATCAGTGTTATCAGACTACCTGAATCCAGCAACACAACAACATTTCTACCATTAACCCCTTCAGATCCATGCTATAGCCCAATGATGGCTCCATCGTGGACCTATTTTGCTGGGAGAGCATCAATAGATGTCCTCATGTGCTCACGCGGCCTGTGCACCCCCTGCAGGATGCATGCGGTGCGCTCTATGATCTGCAAGTCTATGAGATCCTGACCCCTTCCCATCTAATCAGCTGTCGGCCAATGACAGTTGATCATGTGATGTAAATCAGCTATTTTCTCTCCTCACGCTGATAGCCTGAAGAGAAAAAAGAAATCCAATCAGTGGCTGTCAGTGGGACATTAGTCCTGATCAAGGAGAGCAGCTGCCAACTCACCTGTGCCCACCTGTGCCACCTGCCAGTGCCACCTACCAGTGCACAACAGTGCCGCCTACCAGTGCCCACCAGCACCATCTACCAGTGCCCACAGTGCCACCCATCAATGTCACCAATAAGTGCCTCATCAACAGTGCTCCCCATCAGTGTTCCCTAACAGTGCCCATCAGTACCACCTATCAGTGCCATCAGTGGTACCTATCAGTAATATCTATCAGTGCCCTTCAGTGCCCATGTGTGCCACCCATCAGGGCCCATCAATACCATCTTATCAGTGGCCATTAGTTCTGCCTTATCTGTGCCTATCAGTGCCCATCAGTGGTACCTCATCAGCGCATATCAATGAAGGAGACAAATTACCTGTTTGCAAAATTTTATAATAAACTATTAAACGTTTTTTTTTTAAACATTTTCCATCTTTTTGTTTGTTTAGCACAAAATATAAACTCCAGTAGTGATTAAATACCACCAAAAGAAAGCTCTATATGTGTGAAAAAAATATATAAAAATGTAATTTTGGTACAGTGTAGCACGGCCGCGCAATTGTCAAAGAGTGAGAGTGCTAAAAGATAAAAATTGGTCTGGGCAGGAGGGGGGTTTAGCAGTAAGCAAGTGGTTAATATACAATGCCTTGCAAAAGTATTCACCCCCTTGGCATTTTTTGTGTTTTGTTGCCTCACAACCTGGAATTAATATGGATTGTTTGAGGATTTGCCTCATTTAATTTATAGAACATGCCCACAACTTTGAAGATTTTTTTTTTATTGTGAAGCAAACAACAAATAGGACAAAATAACAGAAAAATGTGCATAACTATTCATCCCCCTAAAGGCAATACATTGTAGAGCCACCTTTTGCAGTTATCACAGCTCCAAGTCGCTTTGGATAAGTCTCTATGAACTTGTCACATCTTACCACTGGGATTTTTGCCCATTCCTCCTTGCAAAACTGCTCCAGCTCCATAAAGCTGGATGGTTTGCACTTGTGAACAGCAATCTTTAAGTCTAACCACAGATTTTCTATTGGATTGAGGTCTGGGCTTTGAATACGCCATTTCAAAATATTTACATGTTTCCCCTTAAACCACTCAAGTGTTGCTTTAGCAGTGAGTTTGGGGTCATTGTCCTGATAGAAGGTAAACCTCCGTCCCAGCCTCAAATCACACTCAGAGTGGTACAGGTTTTGCTCAAGAATATCCCTGTATTTAGCACCATCCATCTTTCCCTCAACTCTGACCACTTTCCCTTACTTGTTTGGAGAGTTCATTGGTCTTCATGGCAGTGTTTGGTTAATGGTGCCTATTGCTTAGGTGTTGCAGTCTCTGGGGCCTGTCAAAAGGGTGTGTATATGTAATGACAGATCATGTGACACTTATATTACACACATGTGGACATAATTTCACTAATTATGTGACTTCTGAAGGTAATTGGTTGCACCAGAGCTTTTTATGGGCTTCATAATAAAGGGGGTGAATACATATGCACATGCCAATTATCAGTTTTTTATTTCTCAAAAATTGTTTTATGTATATATTTTTCAAATTTTTCTTCGCCAACTTAGACTATTGTGTTCTGACCCATCACATATAATTCAGATTAAACAAACATTGAACTAAGGCCAGGTTCACACCGCTGCGATGCGGGAACGCCGCAAATCCGCAGCGTTTTCCCGCATCGCACACCTCCCGCCGGCAGTTCACATTGCCCTATGCGGACGGCTGGGAGTGTCAATGTTATGTTAATGACACCCCCAGATCCGTCCGCATATCGCAGTGCGATCTGCCGACTCGCACAGGAATCGGATCGCATGGTGTGAACCCCCATGCGATCCGATTCTGTTGCGGACCAAAAAAAGGGTCCCGTACGAGTTTGCTGCGGGAGCGCTGCGAATTCAGCCATACTATCTGTATGGCTGAACTCGCATCGCTACGGAGATCGGATGTGATTTGCGGTGCGAATCACATCCGGATCTCCCCCCGCAGCAGTGTGAACCCAGCCTAAAGGTTGTAATGTTACAAAATAGGTAAAAAGCCAAGGGGAGAGTGAATACTTTTGCAAGGCACTGTACATTTTGCATACATGTTTCTCAGTTCCCTGAGTAGCAATGTATGCAACTGTCGCAAACAGCGACTGACGTCTGTTAATCCACAGCTGGGCAATTTGCTGTAATATGTCCCTCTTGGCAGTAGCTGTAGCAAAGAATCTTTTTCACTGCCTCTTGAGGCCTTGACTTCCCAGGCTGCTCTTGCCAGACATTAGGGTGAACTCCCGCCCTCTCACCCTCTTCACCCTCACGCCTTGGAGTCATCTTACCCACTGCTGGGGATGGTCTGGTCTTAGGGTGGAAAGTCTGCGAGTCCCTGGGAGAGGCAGTCAGGTTCTCTGTAGCCAAGTACCTTTCAACCAGATCCACAAGCTTGTCGGCCGTTTCTGGGTCTCCATGGCTTACCCACTTTTGGATGGCAGTAGGAAGAGATCTCAGGAAACGTTCCATAACAACACGCTTCACAATCTTTGATGTGGTCAAAGTCTCTGACTGCAGACACTTCTTGCTCAGGTGAATGAAATCATACATTTAAGGAGTTTTCCAAGCCGGAAAGTCCAGTTATGCACACGCTGAGCCCAGACGGCCAGGATGACACTCAGCCTTGCTAATATTTCTGTTTTTAGCACAACATAGGCTTTTGCTTGGTCAGGCTCTAGGTCATAATAGGCTTTCTGCAATTCCCCAGATAATAGAGGGGCCACCAGTCCAGCCCACTGCTCCTTAGGACACTTTTCCCTTTCAGCAGTCCTTGCAAATGTGGTTCAAAACATCTCAGGGTCGAGGGTGTGGCCTGGCTATGGCTGAATAGACACACGTTTTCTGGAGCTCCCGGTCACCTCTTGACCACCCGACTATTTCAGTGCCTTGCAGAGCACTATGCACTCCTCTAAGAAGAAGGGAGCTAAGCAGAACAACAGGCCAGTGAAATTGGCGTCTCAAACCCCATCATCTGGAGAGATTATCCAGTTATTCCATCGTTCACAGCTTCACTCCCCGGAGGCCAAGATCGGCACGCACGGAGGAGGCAGGGAGCGGGTCTCCATGTCCAGCACTGTCTCCGAATACGGAGCAAACGCCTGCCAATAACTACCGGGATTTCCCGCCGGACCTCCGCCTCACAGGTGAAGAACCAAGGCAGACTATCATGCCGACAGGCGGGGTGGATGCCGAACTGTGAACGCTGCTCCAAGCACTGCCAACGAAAGCGGACATTACGGCCCTGATAGGGACAGTAGAGGCGGCGCACCACAAGGAGCTTAATGCTGTTAAAGCGGACGTGACGGCACTTACCTCTAGGATAGAGACAGGGGAGTCCTCTCTGGCTGCATTTGAACAACGCGTAGCGGCGGTGGAGAGGCTCCAGGAGACACACACAGAGGCTCTGGTGGCACAGCAACTCCACTTGGAGGAAATGGAGGACAGGAGTCTCAGGAACAACCTGCAACTCCGGGGCCTGCCTGAGGCTACAGGCCCCGAGGACCTGCAGGATACCGCACTTGCTATCTTCTGCGCTATAGAAGGCATTGATCTGCCAGACCGGGTAGGGATGGACCGGATCCACAGAGCGCTGGGCCCTAAGCCGACGGACCCCCTGCGGCCTCATGATGTTATTTTCAGGATCCACCATTATCTTCATAAGGAACAAATCCTACGTAAAGCCTGGGGTGCAGGTGATCTGGAGTTCGACTATTAAGATACTCCCAGACCTCTCCCGCCCTACCCTGCAACGACGAGCCATGCTGAAGCCGCGTCTGGACCTTGCTCGCAGGAGAAATGTTACCTATCGCTGGGGGTACCCACTATCTGTGACATTTAGGAAGGATCAGAGATCTTTTACTTTGCGTAAGCCAGACTCCCTGCCTGCCCTGTTCACTTTTCTCGATGCAGAACCTAACTGGCTGTCTCTCCTTCCACGAGCCCAAGGACAACCAAGTCTGCCCGGACATGGGGCTGAGATACCTCACGGACTACAAAGAGGTCGTCGCCAACCTAGAGCGGCCTCTCAGGAGGATGCATGTGAATCTTGAGCCGACTCACGGGGAGCAGACGCCTAACTCTAGATAGACGGAAGCTGCTGATCCCAGCCCCAGAATTGGAACTTACCTGCTAAGTTTATCTTTTGTTTCCCTCTTCTGCCCCTACATTTCCAGCTGACTCTGCAACTTGACCGCCACTTTACCCCCTCAGACCCTCTGCCACCCCTTTTTGTTGGTCACTCGTCCCAGGAGCTCAGGGGATCCTACCTTCGTTTTACCAGCCCTCCCGGGATGTAGTATGGAGCTGTGCCCCCACCCCTTGGATGGTGTTGCTGTGCTGGACCCACTTTCCCCGACTGCTGCGGGAGGCCCCTTATCAGTTGCGGACAGACCACTCAATGCCCCAGCAACTGTCATGGGAGGACACTCCTTGCCCCCATCTGATGCGTGGGAGATGGGGTTGCTGTGTCCTCCACTGAGACATCCCCCCATTGATGCTACAGACCCGAGAGGTGCAGCCACTCGACCCCTCCAGTCGGGCATTCGGCCATGTTGACTAGGCTGATGGGAGAAGGTTTAGACATTAGATGACAAGGGCGTCCTGAGGACACGGACACCTACTGGATTGCAGGTGCATCGGGGGTATTTGATGCAGTTTTATGTCTAGTTGCAGGTTGTGAGTGGGCTACCGGGACGTTTAACCTCACTCGGATGCTTGTCCTGCAATGAGCGCCAGTTCACCTGGTGTTCGGCGGGACACCTCAGGTATACCTGGGGAGCAGTGGCAGTTTATTACATAGACTGGGAGGTGCAGAGTATACGGCCTACTTGCTGCGGCATTTTATACTAATGGGGTCAGGTACATGCCAAAAGGCAGGTATAAGGGGGAAACAAACCGTGGGGAACATGATCACTTGCTCAGTTTATTCTTTTCGGTTTTCGTGTTTTTATTTCTTTATTGAAGTTACCCCTGTTGCACTGTTATAGGAGTGATACACTTTACTTATCTTTATGCTATGTCGGGGTGGGGAGGAGTGAATGGGCGCTCATCTTTTGAGCCCTGTCCTACCTTTCTCCCAAATAGGTTGTCATATCTCGCTGGGTTCTGCCCTACGGCCCCCAAGCGATATATGCAAATAACATACTGTGCAAGGGACAAGGTGTTAGACTTTGCCCCCTCTTTATGATTTTCTCTATCTTTCATTTTTAATGTTTGCTTCTTTCCTTACTGGTATCTGTTTCCACCTTTTGCTCCCTTCCCCTCTCTTCCCTTTCCCTCCCTAACTTTTCCCCCGCTCCCCATGGCGTTCGACAGGCTTACTGTGATGTCCCTAAACGTCAAAGGCCTCAACACGCCAGAGAAGAGGTGCATTTTATTAGATGATTTAAGACGGTCCCATGTAGACATTGCTTTCCTTCAAGAGACCCACTTTAAAGATAATAAATTACCTTATCTACAAAATAAACTTTTCCCGATAGCCTACCATTCCACTAACCCAACGGCTAAATCCAAGGGAGTCTCCATACTGATATCCAGTAAAGTTCCCTGGAAATGCCAGAGCTACAAACTAGACCCCTCGGGACGGTATGTCTTTCTTAAAGGTATGGTAGGCCCCACGCAGCTCACACTGGCAGCGATATATGCACCCAACGACCACCAGGCCACTTTCCTGGAGGAGACTATGGAACGGCTTCAGGACTTTAGAGAGGGCCAGCTGATCTTGGGGGGAGACTTTAATGCCCCGTTGACTCCCTCAGTGGACACTTCCTCAGGTAGGACATCCATCCCCCTAAGCCAACTCAAGCGCATGACTAAGACGTTCCACAAATCACAGCTGATAGACGTTTGGCGTCTGCAGCATTCGTGAGAGCGTGACTATACCTACTATTCCTCTGTGCACCAGGTGTATACTAGGATAGACTATTTCCTGATCCCCCACACACAACTGCATGCCATTGAACACACATCTATCGGAAGTAGGACATGGTCTGACCACGCTCCCATATTTTTGACATATTGTATATCTGATCACACCTCTCCCAGACACCGATTCTAGTGTCTAAATGAGAGCCTTCTGCTCTGCATTGTTACTTCCAGGAGAATGCCCAACCAGACTGTACGCCTGGGATCTTGTGGGAAGCTCACAAAACAGTAATTAGAGGGACTCTTATTAAGCATGGGGCCCACATTAAACGGAAACTTACCCAACAACTTACCCAACTACTAGCCACCCTGGGTGCCCATGTTTCAGTGATCCATAAAGAAGGGAAAGATCCGGCAGCCTGTGGCAGTTATAGGCCAATATTGCTACTTAATGTGGATCTTAAACTATTTACCAAAATACTGGCTACTCGGCTGGCATCGCACATCCAGCAACTTGTCCATCTAGATCAAGTGAGCTTTATCCCTTCTAGGGAGGCTAGAGACAGTACTACCAAAGTGCTAAATTTGTTGCATATTGCGAAATCTAAGAAAACCCCATGTATATTCTTAAATACAGACGCAGAAAAAGCGTTTGACCGGGTTAACTGGTCATTTATGTTTACAGTGCTCAGACATATAGGACTGGGGAGGTGATGCTGAGCCAAATAGCTGGTATATATAGTAACCCTACGGCCCAAGTGAAGGTGAACGGTGTATTATCAGAACCCTTTAAGATCACCAATGGGACGAGACAGGGTTGCCCATTGTCCCCCCTCCTCTTCGCTCTGTCCTTGGAGACGTTTTTGGCCAAGATCAGACTGAACCCTGATATACAAGGGATGGCAATTGGTCAAATGCAATGTAAGCTGTCAGCCTACACAGACGATATGCTCTTTTCCATAACTAACCCGATTGTTTCCCTACCGAACCTCCTTAGTGAATTTGAGACATATGGGAAGCTATCTAACCTCAGGATTAACTTCATAAAATCTGAAGCAATGGGAATATCTATTCCGACACATGTCCTCTCGGCTATACAATCCAACTTCCGATTTAGATGGACATCTTCTACCTTGACCTACTTGGGCACGAAAATCTCAACTGACCTGTCTCGCATTTATGACTATAACTTTCCCCCATTGTTAGTGAAGATCAGGGCACTATTGGACACATGGCACAAGGGACTACACTCCTGGTTTGGGAGATGCAATTTACTGAAAATGAGTGTGTTGCCCAAATTTTTATACCTCTTTCAGGCTCTCCCGATCAGGATACCTCCCACATACTTTAAACAGGTGCAGGCTCTGTTTACTCAATTTGTCTGGGCACACAAGAAACCGCGCATACCACGCACCAACTTTCTGCACCAAAACACCATGGGGGACTGGCACTCCCTGACATTAGGAGATACTACCAAGCAGTACACTTAGGTAGAGTTGTGGATTGGAGGCGACATCAGGAATTGAAAATATGGGCACAAATAGAACAGTGTTAGATGAGCATCCCCTTGAGCTCTTCGCTATGGTGTAGTGACTCCCTTCCCCTGAGATGAAATCACATCCTTTGATAGGGAACACTCTAACGCAATGTCTTCAGGCGACACTCCAAAACTCCCTGACTACCAAAACATCACCCTTGACCCCGATTCTGGGTAACCATCGGTTCCCCCCTTGGAACTCACCTACGTGCTTCCAGACGCTAAGGGACTCCGACTGTGTAACAGCTGCATGATTCGTGCGGCAAGGTAGATGGCCTTTGATAACAGAACTAACAGACGCAGTACAGATACACCACTTTCTTCATAGCATCCCAAATCCCCAATCCTACGCAAGACCACTGACCTCGTATGAGGAACTTCTCACGGACACAGAGCCCCTATCTCGGGTCCTTTCATAAAATGTATTCTGTACTGAATACACCCACCCAACCACGGAACCTAGCTTGCATAGTAAAGTGGGAAACGGAGCTCCAATGCACCTTTACTGCAGCCCAGAAACAAAACATAATTGATAGCTCTCTTAAATCATCGCTGTGCACTAAAATTCAGGAGACCAATTATAAGATCATGACAAGGTGGTATCTCACACCTAGTCGCCTGCACACCATTTTCCCTGACACATCAGAATATTGCTGGCGATGCCATGAGGAAAGGGGAACCATGCTACACATGTTTTGGTCCTGTCCTAAGTTGACGCCTTTCTGGACTGCAGTTCGCAATGTATCTCAAAAATTTACTGACCTGCAGATCCCAAATGACCCGGCAATTTTCCTACTCCATCTGCCCCCCAGAAGATATAAAAGATCTATACTGCGACATTTGACTAATGCAGCTAAGTCCTGTATCCCCTTACTTTGGAAGCAAGAATGTCCACCAACTGTAGCGATGTGGCTGCGGAAGGTAGAAGACATAAATAAAATGGAAGACTTGGTGCTGACAGCACAGCATAGACAGGACAACTACAGGAAAACCTGGTCTCTCTGGAATATGTTCATACTCTCAGACGAAGGAAAGTCCCTACTTGCGACTTGAGCTGTTGGGATTATACAGATGCTAGGAAGTGTAAGGCTGATACATCCACATGGACATGTACCCCAGTCGAACGCCTTCCGCTATCCCTTCACCTCCCCCCCCTTCCTTGCCCTCCCCCTTCAACTTACCTTTCTTTCTTCTTTCACTCTTTTCTGGTAGCGATCTGTCGGCCTCTCTTGCTCAGATCTTAGCCGAACCAACGGACTGAGGCTTGGGGATATAAGATCCCGGGTTACATCATCATCCTTGTATTGTTGAAACTGCCAAGGCTGAGAGGTCAGAAGCTTATGGTTTACGCCGCTGATGGACTCTTTTCTACTACACAGTGAACGTTTTTCTATGTATTGTACCTTATAACCTACCAAGATATGTTATTGAGAGGCTGCGACCTCCATTAGTATGCTACCGCTGTATGTTAAACGGGCCCTTGCCCCATTGTTGAAAACCAATAAAATATATATTTGAAAAATCCTCTCCAGTAATTTTTGGCAGTAAACGGCTCACACAAAATTATGTGGTATTAGTTGAACCACTTGCCTCAATGGTCTGCGGAAGTTGCTGCGTTAATGTCTCAACTTTTTGTTGGAATTTCTGCTCCTGCTTCTGCAACAGTTCTATGAACTGAGCCTCAGATTGCTACTGGGCTTGTTTTAGAGCTTCCACACTCTGCTGATGAGCTTGCTGCTGAGCTGTGAGGCTCTTTTGCAAAGTTGCATTTGTCTGCTGTTGATTTGAATTTGCTAGAGCCAGCTGTCTCAGTAACTCCTCCATGCTGGGCTTAAAAAAAAACTGCCCCGGCTTCCTCCACCAACTGTGAGGGGGTTAGCTCGGCAGCAGGTGTGTGTGACCCCCTGGAGGAGTTCACGTCACAAAAAATTGAACAGCAGTGAAGGTGAAAATAAAAAGGTGAGGTTTATTTACACTATATACAATGGTCAAAAACAGAAAAACAAAAAGAAACACGAAAATAAAAACGTGCCTATTTGGCCACTTACTAGGAGCAGCCTTGCGCTGCCCCCCAGCACCTATATCTCCCTGTTAAAGAGGCTTGCCACACAGGCATTGTCTCACCACACAGACAGGTATCCTGTTCCCCAGTCTAAACAGGCACAAAAACTGGTTCCAGGATGGAGCAACTCCCTTTACTCCCTTTGCATGCTGGAAGTTTTTGTTGAGGCCTTAATGAGCCAACTTAATTCAGGTGGGCTCATTACCTGTACCCCTGTAGGACTCTCAGCACTTTCCCCTAGTGGTACAAATGGGCATAGAGTCTAAATCTGGGACACGCATATTTGCCATCCTAGATACAACCAGGCAATCTTACCTGCCTGCTGTCACAATATATATATATATTTACCTCCGCTTGGCTTGTTCTTCCACGTCTAGGGGTTCCCAGGGTTGATACCCAACAACTTGTTCGCTGACACAAATAAAGTCCTTTTGAAAGGTTTTATTTTGCAGTGATAACATCCAATAACACAGTCTCTCATTGGAACAGAGGGCACGGGGGAAGAAACTTGAACTACAGATCTAAGAAAGTCTCTAATTCCACCCAGAGTGCAGCCACTCGTAGCTGGGCACTTCAATGCTGAACAGACCTCTAGCCAGAGATCATGGCAGTCAACACGTTGACTCAAACCTTGAAACAATTCTATGAACGTGTACGGGTTGTAACTAAGGGTGAACAGGAACCTTTTTCCTCAGTACCTGGGACGTTTTCTGTCTCCTTAATAGTACTGGAAAAAGAAGAGTCCTGGTCACTTCCACGAGCTGTGGTGCCCCTCCAAGCCGAGAGCACACCCGGACACCTTGAATCCTCCCTCAGTTACTGCGCTTTAGGAACAGACGGATCCCTACCCTAGACCAGACGGGTCTATTAGGGGCCTCTAACAGGAACATGTTGCGGGATGTCGAACACCCCGTGACTGGGACCCCTCACGGGGCTACCCCAGTCCTGGAACAAGACCAGACCCCACAGACCTCACAAACTCCTCTCCCTTTACCACGTGACCCACACATCTTAAGTACCCCTTTCCAGACTCCTCAGTGGGGTCCGGCACTCCCACTGATTGGTTCCGAGAAGGTTGATTCTCAAAACGTCCAACCAGGCCTGGTTCTGGCCTGTCATGTGCACCTCACTGTTCACATGACCAGGCAGAACTTCTAACACAGCCCAGCCAGACTGATGTTAAGGCCAGCCTACGTAATTAACCCATGCAAAAACGAAATTTACATGCGTATGACACTTTGCCCAAAATGTCATCCGCTACATATATATATATACCGTATATACTCGAGTATAAGCCGAGATTTTCAGCCTCTTTTTTGAGGCTGAAAGTGCCCCCCTCGGCTTATACTCGAGTCATCGCTGTCTGCCCGCTCGATCAGCGTGTCGAGCAGACAGACAGCGGCCATTCTGATTCAAAAGCCGCGCCTCCGGCTCCCCCTTCGCCTGTGATAGGCGGAACACTGAATTTCCCAGCAGCCTGTGTTCCGCCTATCACGGACTTCGTATCATCCTCGTACTACGGACGAGGATGATACGACGTCTGTGATAGGCGGAACACAGGCTGCTGGGAAATTCAGTGTTCCGCCTATCACAGGCGAAGGCGGCGGCGCAGCTTTTGAATTTTACAATGGCCGCCGACGAACGAAGAGGGCACGGGACGGAGGCAAGGCACAGGACGGCACGGCACGGGACGGGACGGGACGGGACCGGAGGCAAGGCACGGCGGCGAGGCACGGCGGCGAGGCACGGCGGCGAGGCACGGAGGCAAGGAGGCTCGGCACGGGACGGAGGCTCGGGACAAAGGCTCAGGACACAGGTAGGCTGGACACACACACACACACACACACACACACACACACACACACACACACACACACACACACACGGATACACACACACACACAGGGATGGATGGATGGATGGAGACACACACACACAGGGATGGACGGACACACAGGGATGGACGGACACACAGGGATGGACGGACACACAGGGATGGACGGACACACACACAGGGATGGACAGGCATGTCTTACCCTCGGCTTATACACGAGTCAATAAGTTTGCCAGTTTTTTTGGGGGTAAATTGGGGGCCTCGGCTTATATTCGGGTCGGCCTATACTCGAGTATATACGGTATATATATGTGTGTGTGTGTGTGTGTGTGTTTGTATATATATATATATATATATATATATATATATATACAGTATCTCACAAGAGTGAGTACACCTCTCACATTTTTGTAAATATTTTATTATATCTTTTCATGTGACAACACATTAAGACATTATACTTTGCTACAATGTAAAGTAGTGATGGTACAGCTTGCATAACAGTGTACATTTGCTGCCCCCTCAAAAAAAAACTCAACACAAGCCATTAATGTCTAAACCACTGGCCACAAAAGTGAGTACACCCCTAAGCTCTTGTACACACGGTCGGAGAATCTGTCGGAATGAGTCTTATCGGACCGTGTCGTCAGATAATCCGACTGTGTGTGGTATGCATCGGACTGATTCCGTCCGAATCTCCGTCCGATCCAAATTTCCAACATGTTGGAAAGATTTCCCGACCAACTGGGCCAGACGAACCTAATCCGATCATGTGTAGAGCATTTTCATCGGACCAAGTGCCACGCATGCTCAGATCAAATTCCTACATCAAAGCTATTGGCTACTAGCCTGATCGTAGTCCCATCGTAATGAAATTACGTCATCACGTTCTGAAAGATCGGATTTTTCGCCAACTTGGCCCGACCGTGTGTATGCAACAGTTTCGGGCACAATCCGTCGGACTCAATCCGACGGGCAAAATCTGACGAATTTGGTTGCCGAAATCACCGACCGTGTGTACGTGGGCTAAGTGAAACTGTCCAAATTGGGCCCAATTAGGAATTTTCCCTCCCCGGTGTCATGTCACTAGTTAGTGTTACAAAGTCTCAGGTGTGAATGGGGAGCAGGTGTGTTAAATTTGGTGTTATCGCTCTCACTCTCTCATACGGGTCACTGTAAGTTCAACATGACACCTCATGGCAAAGAATTCTCTGAGAATCTGAAAAAAAAAGAATTGTTGCTCTACACAAAGATGGCCTAGGTTATAAGAAGATTGCCAAGACCCTGAAACTGAGCTACATCACAGTGGCCAACGCCATACTGCGGTTTTACAGGACAGTTTCCACTCAGAATAGGCCTTGCCATTGTTGACCAAAGAATTTAAGTGCACATGCTCAGCATCATATCCAGAGGTTGTGTTTGGGAAATAGATGTATGAGTGCTGCCAACATTGCAGGTTGAAGGGGTGGGGGGTCAGCCTATCAGTGCTCAGACCATACTCCACACAATGCATCAAATTGGTCTGCATGGCTGTCATCCCAGAAGGAAGCCTCTTCTAAAGATGATGCACAAGAAAGCCATCAAACAGTTTGCTGAAGACAAGCAGAAAAAGGACATGGCTTACTGGAACCAGGGTGTACCAGGGAAAATGGCTAATTGGGCCAAATTTATACATTTTCACTTAGGGGTGTACTCACTTTTGTTGCCAGGGTTTAGACAATAATGCCTGTGTGTTGAGTTATTTTGAGGGGACAGCAAATTTACACTGTTATACAAGCTGTACACCCACTACATTACATTGTAGCAAAGTGTCATTTCTTCAGTGTTGTCACATGAAAAGATATAATAAAATATTTACAAAAATGTGAGGGGTGTACTCACTTTTGTGAGATATATATATATATATATATATATATATATATATATATATATATATATATATATTCATCTCCTTAGTTACATTCTGCAGTTGATTAATGTATTTACATGCATATAGCTTTGTAATCAATGGTCATTTGTAGTCACAAAAAATTACAAATGACATTCACTTGTTGTCAATGCAGCAACTTGTTACTTGTAATGCAAACCATTACTTTATAATTTAATATGAGTCCTACAATCGATTAATGTGTTGACACACATAAACCAAAGTAGTCATTAGTCATTTGTAATGGCAGAAGTCGCAGATGTCATCCACTTGTTATTGATGCAGTCACTTACTACTTACTATCTTTGGTAAGGAAGTATTGATACTGGCTAAAAATGTTATTACTGACTACTCATGAATCATTGCAAATACTGAAGGTTGCTGCATTTCACCACTGGTCAAATGGTTAATTGTTGGACTATGTGATCTACATGTTTGTAAATGTAACATAACATAGAAACATAGAAAAGTTTTTTTTTTCTGGTTTTGTTTTGTTTTGTTCTGTTTTGTTTTTGTTTTGATAACTTTTTTTGTCTGAGTATAGATCTATGGTTGTCCCGGGCATGTTTGAAGCCATTTACTGTTGACTGTCTCACTACCTCTGCTCAAAGATTATTCCAAGCATTAACTAACCTTTCAGTAAAAGAATACTTTTTAAGATTAATTTTGAACTTTCCTCCAGTAAGTTTGAGACCATGCCCCCATGCTCTTGATTTTGGTTTCAACATTGAAAATGCTGCCCTTATGAATCTTATTTACCCCCTTGACGTATTTATTTACCTGCCATTTTAAATCTCAAATGTCGAGGAGCTCAAAATCTAAGGTCCCTAACTCACATTTATACATATGCATAATTGCTAACCTTTTTAGATGGAAATGAGGGACACCTATTAGCAAAAGTATGTAGGCATAGGACACGCTCGCTGCCATGCCCCCTTAAAGGAGAATTAACCCCAAAAAATGATTTGTTAAACCCACAAGTGTGTGTTATTTACCCCTATTATTCCTTTATACTGCCTGTAAAATTTACAAATGCAGCAATTTAGAAGTTGAATGAAATGTTTAGCACTGGGAAACACTTTTTAAAAGATAACTTTGTTCCAAATCAGGGACATTTGCGAGCTATGCATATTAGGACCAGTTTAGACAGGAGCCATTTTACCAACCAGCATGGCTTTGGAGTGTAGGAGGAGACCAAAGTACCCAAGGGAAACCCACATAGGAATAGGAAGAGCCTGCAACCTCCAGGCAGGTAGTGCAGTGGTTGGTATTTGAGCCGATGACCCTAGTGCTGCTGGGCAGAAGTGCTAGCCACTTAGACACTGTGCTGCCCCCAGTTATAGTTATATCTGAGAGATATATGTAGGTGTATTTGCTAATATAGAAGGAGTCATTGGGGGTTATTTACGAAAGACCAATCCACTTTGCACTACAAGTGCACTTGGAAGTTCAGTCACTGTAGATCTAAGAAGGACATGCAAGGAAAGTAAAAAAACAGCATTTTAGCTTGCACATGATTGGATGATAAAATCAGCAGAGCTTCCCCTCATTTCAGATCTACCCCTCAGATTTTACAGTGACCGCACTTCCAATTAAATAACCGCCATTATGTTATTAGATTGAGGATTCTTGGTGGGGTTTCCCTTTTAAATAGGGTTTTGTATACCAGTGTTTTATTTGTATATAATAAACAGGCGGTAGTCCACAAACAGTAGTTTGGCTTGGGAACTGTAGGAGGAGGAGGAATAAAGAAGACAGGATCAAAACAGCCTTTTTACACAATGCAGAGGATTAACCCCTTAGATTTCACAATGAGTATAACAAGCATGCTTTACTGCATATACAGACTAATTTTATTGTTGTATGTTTCTGCTTTAATCCTCACCCAGGTTTTCTACTAACCTCAACCCTAAATCTGAACTCAAGGAATAAACTATTTTTAAACTTACATTGAGCTAGCTTGTTAGGTGTAATTATAGTTATGTCCCATCTGGAGGACTGCTGTGGATTTTTTTTAAGTTGAGCATAGTGGACCTTGCCATATATAGTAAGTCCAGTTCAGTTTTGGATGCTGCTGCAGTGATTTCCCAACTGGTAAGCTTAAAGAGGAAGTAAACTCTCCCACTCTGATGCTTCTTTTCATTTAGTGCATTATAATAAGTAATTATCAGACTATAGCCACTGTAATCCAGCCCAAATCGCATATTACTTACTGTTTAAAGAAACTTTAAAAATCTTGTTTCCAGGGGTTAGGCAGCGCCATCTTAAGTATTGTTTTCTGAGTCCACAGTGGAGTGTATTTCCACCCTTACATTGAGCACTTCCTGTACTGTTAACCAAGCCTCCTTCTCAATCCAATGTTTCTATGGCAACCCTGCTTCCCTTGTTTGTTTCATAGTATTTACTTGTGCTGATGTCTAATGTTTCCCTTTGTCAGACTTATCAGCTTCAGCTGATAAGACTGCAGTAATGGCCAAGTTTAGACTGTATGTGAGGTCACATGGTGTGTAGGAGGAAGCTCTGAGTGATTAGCAGAGTTCAGTGTTGTGCCGTAGGAAGCCCTGATAACAGATAGATAAGACATAGAGAGTGTGCCTTAAATCAGGGGAAATCTGGGCATGCTCAGTGACTTAATTCTACAGAACAACAAGGATTACAACAATACTAAGCAAGTAAGAAGATATCTACAAGCAGTGTTCATTAGGGTTTTTTTATGCTGATTTACATGGGACAAAGTTGTGGGGGAGGGTTTACAACCACTTTAAAGTGGATGTAAACCCAATTCATGAAATTTGAGCTGGGCACATATATCTGTAATGTTTTCTTATCTCTTTCTTATCTCTCTGAAAAGCCCAGAGTCCTGTGTGTTTGTGCTGTTTCATTGCTGTGTTATCAGTCTGATAACTTTTGACACGTTCTGAGACGGGAGATAGAAGTGTATGTCGGGGGGGGGGGGGGGGGGGGGGGGGTTGCTACAAATAGATTAGCAGTCAGTCTGCTGTCTCGGAGCAGAGCTATGAAAGCATTTTCATTCTTCTACCAATGTGTGTGCCTTTCCTCCAACCAGCTGCTCTCAGTGTAATCCAAGCCTTCTCTAAGGGCACTTTCACACTGGGGCCATGCTACGTTAGCAGTAAAGCGCTGCTAGTTTTAGTGGCGCTTTACCATTGTTTTAATGGTGCTTTTCAGCTTCTAGCGGGATGCTTTTAACCCCCACTGGCGGCTGAAGAAAGGGTTAAAAGTGCTCGTGGTGCAGAGTTTCCAAAACACTTTTCAGGCACATTCGGAAGCACAAGCACTGCCTATGCATTCCAATGGGCAGAGGTGTTTTAGGAGCGTTGTATATAACGCTCCTAAACCACCCCAAAGATGCTGCTTACAGGACTTTTCGTAACGTCCCGCAAGCACAACCGCCCCAGTGCTATTTTTAGCACTAAAATGCCTGAAAAACGCCTTGAAAGGGATTTAACAGTGCAGAACGAGGAAGTGAAAATTCTTACCTGATGTAAGAATTCTAAAGAATATAGCAAGATAAAGACAGCATATATACTGTACATGTAAAAATGTAGGGAGATTTGCTTTGTCTCTGTGTATCATCTGAGGCTGTTCACTTCACTGGGTAAATGAGAGGTTTTACCACGTTTAAGACTAATGCCCTGTACACACGGTCGGACATTCTGACCACAAAATCCATTGGATTATTTCCGATGGATTTTGTCAGACACTTGTGTTGCATACAAATGGTAGGACAAAGTTGTCGGAAAATCCGATAGTTCGGAACGTGGTGACGTTATTTCGTTACGACGGGACTACGTTGAGGCTAGTAGTCAATAGCTTTGGTCTCGTAATTTGATCTGAGCATGCGTGGCACTTTGTCTGATCGGAATTCTCTACAAACGATCAGAAAAAGTCCGATCTGATTTTTTTGTCGGAAAATTTTCTCAAATGTTTTCCGATGCAATTTCCGACGGAAAAAGTCAGAGCCCACACACGATCGGATTTTCCGACAATATAATCCGATCGGACCTTTTCCGTCAGAATTTCCGACCGTGTGTACAGGGCAATAGAGTTGCTTGCTCAGCACTATTCAGAAGATGTCTTGTATATTTGTAATTGAACACAATGCAATCTCTGATTGGATGAGGTGGGAGAAGGGGTAGATGGCCCATTCAGCTGTCAGACAGTAATTCCTAGCTGACAGCAGAATGTATACAAGGGGGCAGGAACTGTGTGCCCATATTTGTTTGTGAGATGTCATACAAGGCGAGTGAGCTATTGGAGCAGATCATGTGTTGGTTTTCAGTTTTTTTTTTCTTTTAGCAGGTTGTAGGCCATTGTTTATCATATTTGACATGAATTTGCATCACTGGATGGTGTGACAAACATTATGAGACATTTTCTGAGGTTTTTTTTTTTTCATTTTTTATTAAAGGACATGTCAAAAAGTGTCAGTGTATTTACTTTTTTACAATTTTCTTGGTTGAAAAATTAGGGCCACTATGCATTCACATGTGAGGGTGGCATCTGGGTGGTCCCTTAAAGCAGGGTTCCACCCAAAAGGGGAACTTACGCTTATTTGCTTCCTCCCCCCTCCGTTGCCACATTTGGCACCTTTCAGGGAGGAGAGGGTCCTGTTTTTGACATGCCCCCCCTTCCCCACTTCTGGAGACAGTGTCACGGCACTGTCCCTCGACAGTATTTGTAGCTGCTGATTTTTATTTTTTTTCCCCCAGGCTGGAACACCTCTTTAATGTTAAATGGTGCTTCTAGAGTCCAATAAGCCCCCGACCGGCAGACCCCCACAATCACCAGGATTAGTGTGGCAATAATGAATATTCATTCACTATCATTCCACAACTGGGTGGGCTTCTGGTGCAATGCTTTCCAACCCACCCTTTTTTGAAGCCTATTAGAGCCTCTGGCTCTACTAATAGGATATTAGTACATTTTTAATAGAGATTTATGACCTTAATCATCAAAAACGCTGCTCACTGCCAAGCAGACTTTTTAAAAACTTGTTTTTGATTTGCTATATATTTCCCAGGGCAGGGCAGACCCCCCATGTCTTTTGTTTAACAATCCTTTGCCTATTAAAATTACCATTACTGATTTTTAACATTCGGCTCCCTTTGACTTTATTAGGGTTTGGATTCTGCATCTGAACTTTAGTCATTTTCCCCAAAAGTGCCTTGAACCAAACCCAGGTATATTCAGCTCCTCCCTAAACAAGTCCTCAACACCTACACACAATGATTACCCCATAGCAGCATGCAGGCAGGTGGTAATTTGTTGTCCCTTTAAAGTTTTTTTCTGCCTTAAATCCTCCAGGAAGTGAGGTGGGTTCACTTCCTTTCTGATAGGATCTTGGGGTGGAGATAAATGCTTGGGTTGGAGCTTAAGTGGGAGCAGATGGGAGTGGAGTTGCCATGATATGGACATGGAGATGTCAGGCCAAGGCCTAGGCTTTTCTAACCCACAGGGTGGGCGTCCCTTGTATTGGGATACGGTTGAGGTAGGCCATCAATTATGGGACAAGGACTTGCTGTAAATTAGATTTTTTTGTGTCCTGATGGATTTTCAATAAGAGTTTCTTAATTTTACTTGCCAGACTTTTACTTCTTCTATTACTATGTTAGACGGTATGTACAGCCTCTGGCTGAAGTGGGGTGATTTAAGTGGATGCTTGATACCTGTAGGAGTGTGTAAGTGGAGACAGCACACAGTTAAGCCACAGATGCCGGACGGTTGCATCTCATGTTTATTACAGAGGATAAGTCTGTGTCACATGGCCCCCAGTTGTTTGGCTAGATTATCGAACCATGATCTGGAACCATGAGGAAGATGCAAGGCTTTGCACATTGAGCATTCCCAACTGTATGGTAATCAATGCTTTGTCTACTGAGGATGTCCCTTGCAAAGACAACAAGCGTAGGGCGGGGCTAGCAACCTATGACAGCATCACACCTGTTGGTGTACCGCAGAGTGGTGTTTTTGAGCTTTTATTACTCTGAGATGCTTGTGAGTATATTTGCATGCTACAAATTGGTGTATATAACAATATTACTGTATGATTCTTTGTATTTTCTCCTGAATCTTACTGCAGAGTGGAGGACCCGGTGGGTGTGAAGGTTGTTACCGTACCCTGGTGTGATTCATATTCAGTGTATTCTGCTCTATTGATCTCTTATAATCTGGAGATCATTCATGATTATCCAGTAAGGGAGTTCATATACCTATGTTCGAAGTTGTTTGGGATTTAAACACGTGGACCTGTAGTATCTTATTTTCATGAGATTGTACACGAGCCCCCTAGTGGGGCCCTGAACATTCCTTTGGGAGTAGATTTTAATTTCTATTACAGAATTGTTTGATTTATATTGTATATGGTTTAATTTTTTCACTTTATTTGTGATTTTATTTGTTGATGTTGATAATATTTATATCATTTTAGAATTTGATTTTATTGTGATTTTATGGTTAGAGGTTTTGCACACTCTGTACACTAGTACCAAGTGTATAATTATTTGGTGGTTTACTGATGCTATCGGTGACCAGGGGAATGGTGAGTGAAGTCACCATTCGTGCACAATTGGCAGAAGGGGTGTTCTGCCTGGGCTGGAATGTGTCTGTTGGCATATAGTTAGACCCTAGACAGCTCTGTTCTGTACCAGGACCCCTAGTGGAGGAAGTATGGTGAATAAGTTGTTGTGGGACCTGCCTACAAGCATCTCAGGTATGATGCTCCTCTGACTATCGGAGCTGTGGTGCACACAGTAAAATGCTTCTTGCATTCTCAGTCTAGTATGCCTATGATAAACTAACTTTAATTTACAATCTGTCCATATATAGTCCTTAGATTCTGATCTGCTTTGATAACAGCCACAGGGGATTCCGCTGGATTTTTTTTTTCCGCCTATAGATCCCCCAGCAGAAATAGTTGTATAAAAATATACATTTTTTAATCTGGTTCCAACAAGCTTTTTGTAGTGTCATCAGATTGGTGAATTGGTAATGACACCTGTTATTGTTTGGGGTTGAGACTGTATGTTACAGTACTGATGAATTTTAAGCAGGAGAAGGAACTACAGGATTCCGGCATGAAAATGAATACATTAACAGAAAACCTTTGACTCCAACCTCTGTTGCATTAAAAAATCTACAAAGCTCTGAACTTATCCTCCTAAATAATAGCGCAGTGTTGGATTTTGTTTTAAACACATCAAGCCTACTGGGCTTTGATATGACCTAAATCTGTTGTACTTTATGGATGAAAGATCTTTCTGTTTACTTAACATTTTGGCTGTTTATTGCCACTCATGCCTGAAAATTGCTTATTCAGTTTTGTTGTGCATTATGCCAAGCATGTTCATTTTATCTTCTAATTGATAGCAATACAATTCAGAGAAATAATATTTGGTAGGACATTGTTGTGCATAGTAAAATATTTATTACACAGCAATCCGTTTGCTCTTTTTTTTTCGCACGCAGCAAGCAGTGCTGCTAATATTAATGGAAACATTCTGCATTCTATGAAGCTGAATTAGGTTATTTTTAAAATGAATAGGATTGCCCTCTCCCATTCATGATTGGTTCCCAGAATGCCTTGTAATGGCTGAAGAATGCAATGGGGGTTATTTACGAAAGGCAAATCCGCTTTGCACTGCAAGTGCACTTGGAAGTGCAGTCGCTCTAAATCTAAGGGGTAGATCTGAAATGAGTGGAAGCTCTGCTGATTTTATCATCCAGTCATGTGCAAGCTAAAATGCTGTTTTTTAATTTCCTTGCAAGTCCCCCTCGGATCTACAGCAACTTTACTTCCAAGTGCACTTGCAGTGCAAAGTGGATTTTCCTTTAGTAAATAACCCCCAATGTGTTTTAATGAGGAGATGATGCAGCTTTAAAGAAGTTAGACTTCTAAACTTTCTCTGTTAATACAAATGCTGAATGCTAATCTGACGATAGCCTAACACTGGAAATATTTTAGTAGAAATGTATATTGATAAACAAGGGAGTGATTAATATAATGTTGATAGGCATGCTAAAGTATTATTTCAAGCAATAATATCACATGCATTAACCACTTGCCGACCAGGCCTTTTCTGAAACTTTTTGTTTCAAAGTTTAAATCAGTATTTGTTTGCTAGAAAATTACTTAGAACACCCAAACATTATATATATATATATATATATATATATATATATATATATATATATATATATATATATATATATATATATATATATATATATATATTTCTTTTAGCAGACCCTAGAGCAGGGGTGCCCAACCAGTGGCCCGCGGAGCCCTCTGATGTGGCCTGCGACCTCCTGCTCTGGGATGGCTGGTTGGCAAGCCCAGATCGTGGGTTCCCAACCGGGCATCCCAGAGCAGCAGTGTTGTGAATGAAGCCGATGGTAGAGGAAGCCAGCGGTTGCGTAGCAGAGCCACGATGCTTCCTTTATAGCGCCACCTCCTGTCACAGGCGGAGTGCTACCAAATGCACTCTGCCTGGAACAGCAACAGCTGGCGATACCCAAATTGAAGACTGTTATTAAAGGTATGTTTAATTCTATAATCACAGTGTATAAATGGGCATATCTGTTCTGCAGTGGTTAACGGGCTGCTTTCAAATTACACTGAGCCATAGACCTCTGTTATTACCTACGGGTTTGGTACGCTTTCAGAAAGTGCACAACACCTGCAGGATATAATAGAATTCTATGACAAAGTGCAGCTAACCCACAGGAAAGCCAGAGGTGCACTGCTCTGGGTAGACCACATCACATCAGTGTGAAAGCAGACTATGGCGGGAGTCCGCCAGACTTTTGAAATGAACGGACTTGCCCACACACGGAGGAAAGTCCGTTCATTTTGAATGCGGCTCCAGGTAGCCGGGACTAGTGAAGGAGGTCAATGTCGCCGCCTCCATTGGCGAGATTGACACCTCACTGGCCCCATCACCTGGTATGGCCCTACGGCAAAAAAACGGCATGGGGGTCCCCCCTAAAGTCCATTATAGACCCTTATCCGAGCACGCAGCCCGGCCAGTCAGGAAAGGGGGTGGGGACGAGCGAGCGCCCCCCCCCCCCCTGCTAAGCCATACCAGTCCGTGTGCCCTCAACATGGGGAGGTGCTTTGGGGAAGGGGGGGAAAGGACAAGGGCCTCTTTCTGACAACCCTGGCTGTTGGTTGTCAGGGTCTGTGGGCGGGGGGCTTATCAGAATCCGGGAGCCCCCTTTAATAAGGGAGCCCCCAGATTCCGGCCCCCCACCCTATGTGAATGAGTATTGGGGTACCATGTACCCCTATCCATTCCCCTGGTGAAAAAAAAGTGTAAAGAAAAAAACACATTTTTAGAATAATTTATTGCACAGCTCCAGTGGTCTTCCGTCTTGGGGGGTCTTCTCACCGGACTCCTCCGCTATCTTCTGTTAGCTCTTTTACTAGCGGAGGAGCCCCGACTTTCTTCTTCATCGCCGCCGCCGTCTGGGGGACTTCTTCCGACTTCGGGGGTCTTGTCCCCCTCTTCGGGTCTTCTTGCCGGGCCTCCGCTTTCTTCTTCCAGCTCTTTTACTAGCGGTGGCCCGGTCTTCTTCTGCTTCCCCAAAGCACCCCCCCATGTTGAGGGCACGCGGCCTGGTATGGCTCAGCAGGGGGGGGGGCTCACTTGTTCCCACCCCCTTTCCTGACTGGCTGGGCTGTGTGCTCGGATAAGGGTCTGCAATGGACTTTGGGGAGGCCCGCATGCCGTTTTTTCAGCGTAGGGCTTCCCCTTTAAGTCCATACCAGGTGACTGGGCCAGCGAGGTGTCAATCTCGCCGATGGAGGCGGCGACATTGACCTCCTTCGCTAGTCCCGGCTATCTGGAGCCACATTCAAAATGAATGGACTTTACTCCGTGTGTGGGCAAGTCCGTTCATTTCAAAAGTCTGGCGGACTAGCACACAGACAGCTGGATTGTCCGCCGGACTGCCGAGTCCAGCGGACAATTTTGAGTCAAAACTTCTTTCTAAGTCCGCCGGACTTTTGGAAAGAAGCCCACACACGGGCGGATTGTCCGGCGGAATCTGGTCTGCAGGACCAAGTCCACCGGATAGTCTGATCGTGTGTACGTGGCATAAGTGGCGTCAGATGTTGCTTCAGTCCTTCAAGGGCATAGAGACAAGTGATGGCCATCTTGGCCTCACTTGTCTCCCTGCCCAGCTAACGCCCACATTGGATCATTCTCGGGCTTAACCGATGTGCCAGGTACTCCCAGGAACGACTGGGAATGAGCGGGACTGCCGCTCCTAAAAGTGATCCCGCGGCGAATCCACCCACGGTACCACTTTTATCTTACACAGAGGCAGCCATATTAAAAAAACGATAGTTACAGGG
Organism: Lithobates pipiens; assembly: GCF_037356315.1. Lineage (NCBI taxonomy): Eukaryota > Metazoa > Chordata > Amphibia > Anura > Ranidae > Lithobates > Lithobates pipiens. The sequence continues at coordinate 630,495,898 of NW_027507748.1, read as the reverse complement.
TTATGGCAACTAGCTGCTACCATAACACCGGTATTTAATGTCAAAGAAATTACATATTTTACTATAGGCTGGTCATCAAGTGAGGTCAGTTTAGAATGCTTTGTATCCTATCACAGCTTGATCAAAAAGGGCAAAAAAGGGCCTTGCTTATGTCTGGAAAACGGACTCTCTACTATGTTTAGTAGTGATCAGAATTCATTTTTTGGGTCCCTTGTGTCATATACTTTTACCCTTTATCAGGTTTTGTCCTTTTAATAATATTGCACATTTTTGGTTATATATGATTGCTTCATACTAATGATTGCTAATAATTTTACCCAAGGAAAACTGATTTTTATCACATTCAATAAGTTTAACCAATTTTGTCAGTAGCTGTGTGATAAAGGCACTATACTACTTTTATTAGATTCATTAAGTTTCTGACATTTATGGCATCATTTGTTAAGTAATCAGTTATGACACCCATAGATACAGTTTCATATTATTCAGGTTGAAAAAAGACACAATTCCTTCTAGTCCAACCAACAGAAAAAACAAACAAAAAAGAAATAGAAAACCTCCATATACAAAATCCTATACCCACAGTTGATCCAAAGGAAGACAACAGAAAACAATAAAGAATAATCGAATTTGCTCGAGCAAAGGAGAAAAAAATTCTTTCCTAAACCTCAGGAGATAATCGGATATTTCCTGGATCAACAATCTCTGGTGAAAGGAAATGATTTTAAATAGAAAGGGACAGCAGCCACTCGCAACCTCTGAACACATTACATTGAAAACTGAATTTGAAAAATGCATTCTAGGCAGATATAAAACACTATTGTGTCCAGTTATGTAACCATGAAATCAGTAAACACTTTTGTTTTACTACTGTATTGCCTAACTGTAATAGCAAAATGTGAGGTTATCAACTTGGCTATTCAGTTTTGCAGGGGTACCTGGATTGCACAACTAGCTAAACAAAATCACAAATCCTTCTGCAGGTTAAACACATTAAAAATACATTATATATACACAGTATATATATATATATATATATATATATATATATATATATATATATATATATATATATATATATATATATATATATATAGATATACATATATATATATATCTATATATATATATATATATATATATATATATATATATATATATATATGCAGTATGTACAGGTGCATCTCATAAAATTTTAATATCATCAAAAAGTTAATTTATTTCAATAATTCAACTCAAAAAGTGAAACTCCTATATAAATGCGTTACACACAGCAATATATTTCAAGCATTTCTTTCTTTTAATTTTATGATTTTGGCTTACAGCTAGCAAAAACCCAAAATTCAGCATCTCTGAAAAACTTGAATATTACATAACTCCAATAAAAAAAAAAGGATTTTTATCACAGAAATGTTGGCTTACTGAAAAGTATGTCCATGTACAGTATAGTATGCACTCAATACTTGGATGGGGCTCCTTTTCATGAATTACTGTATCAATGTGATGTGGCATGGAGGCAATCACCCTGTGTCAGTGCTGGAAGCCCGGGTTTCTTTGATAGCAGCCTGTAGCTTGTCTGCATTGTTGGGTCTGGTGTCTCTCATCTTCCTCTTCATAAATACCCAACAGATTCTCTATGGGGTTTAGGTCAGGCAAATTTGCTGGCCAATCAAGCACAGTGATACCATGATCATTAAACCAGATATTGGTTCTTTTGGCAGTGTGGGCAGTTGCCAAGTCCTGCTGGAAAATTAAATCAGCATCGCCATTAAGCTGGTCAGCCAAGGGAAGCATGGATCGCTCTAGAATTTCCTGGTAGATGGTTGCCCTGACTTTGGAATTGATAAAACACAGTGGACCAACACCAGCAGATGACATGGCTTCCCAAATCATCACTAACTGCGGAAACTTCACACTGGACCTCATGCAACTTGGATTCTTTGCCTCTCCACTTTTCCTCATCAGCCATATCATATGCTGGTGTTGGTCCACTGGGTTTTATCAAGTCCAAAGTCAGCAGAGGCTGCCTATGGTCTCCACTTCTGATGTAAGGGGTGACTCTGTTGGGACCCTGATGTAAGGGGGACTATGATATGGACCCTGATGTATTTATTGAGGGTAACTAAAACTAACTTCACCCCACAGTCCTCCTGACTGACACAGACCAGCCCACCTGGCTGACTCTCATGTGATCTCTCAGACGTGCTGATCTGTTCCTGCTGTCCTTCTTGCTCCCGTGCCTCCAGGGAGGGTTTCCTCTGTGTGTTTTGGTAGGAGTCTTCCAGTACCTGAGCCCCAAGCCCAAGATAACAACCCCCCACAGACTAGGGGGCACCTTCACGGGCCCCTGACAGCCTCCTCAGCGGCCCATCGCCATCCTTCACCTGATTGCCCCTTCTGGCATGACGCATGCCTATTTATGAGGTTGCCTTCCCTCTGCCAGTCCTTTACTGAGGATTGGCTGAGGCCCTCATAAATATTCCCTCCTAGACTCCAATCGCTATTTCTAGAACATTATTCAATGTACTAGAGAACAGGGGGAGGTACCAGAGAAGCTGCTAGGATGGGTCACCCAACCCTGAGTCACTAAACCCTGACCCAGATTCATTGCTCAGGCACAGCCTTGAGCTAAACAAATTTTTACCTACATGAACAACAAACCTATCTATATCTAGCCCAATAGAGGGTGCTACAGAGGGTAAGGAGACCACCATGCAAAAAAAAACACATGCTACATTACTTGCTACATGCAAGGGAATAAAGTTCCCCCACAAATATGTTGTGCTCCTCCTGCCCCCATGTACAAATGTAAAGTGAACCCCTCTGAAATCAGGAGTGGCTACATAACGCATATAGTCAGCACATTTGATGCCACCACCAGAGGGTGTGGAGACCCTGCGGTGAGTTTACTTTTATACTATGCAGAGAACATGACACTGTGTCAGTGCTTGTAATTGTTACTGGGAGCCAGGAGCCAGTTGGAGAATAGCCCTAGAGGGGCAACAATTTGTTTAACCTTGATTATTTATTAAGGTCTAGTCCAGAAGGTGAGTGCATATGGTTCACAGGGTGTTATGCATGTGACATGTGCGTGATCTGTTGAAGTGAAGACTTTGATATCTAAAATTCACTGGTGGTGTGCCACATATACTTATTTCTGGACTATTTTGATGAATCACTTGAGACTAATTTATTTAAGAGACACTGTTTTAGTTTCACTGCATCATTGTTTGTACCATGTTTTTAGAGGGGTGGTGTGAAAACACCTAACAGTACTGAGCAGTAACTAAGAATTCACAGATTTATGAGTACTTGAATTCGTTTGTGATTTATGTACATCAGGTTTACCTGTCACAGATATTTTATGGTATTTTGCATTAATAGTGACTGCGCTAATTGTATTTCATTTTCCACAGGTAAAGAAATATGCATTTACAATTTTTTTTGTAGGAGTCTGGAAAGCATAGCACCTGCAGATGCCATGCAGAGCTCCTACAGACTGTCTGTGTAAGCTGTCAGTGTACAATGTATGGGCAGGCAGTTTCGCAAAGACAGGAAGACTCAATTAACTACTAGAGCGCTCACCAGTGCCCTGGTGGTTTATTGAGAACTAAAAGCCGACAGCCGCAAAGGCTGTCCGGATCTGTAGTTCATTGATTCACAGGGATCAGTGAATCAATGACACGGCAGAGCGCTCCACGCCAATGCTCTTTTCAAATAGTGACAGCAGGTATGGTGAGAACATCCCTGGCCTGCTGTCACAGGGAGGGCAGGGATCTGGGAGAGGCTGCAGGATTGGGAACATGTTACATGTTCCACCCTAAAAATGTTCCTAAAGGTAAAGTTATTCTTTAACAGTTGAGCTAATAGTGTGTTACATTTGAAACTACCACCATTTTATTCTCCAGTGTCGCTGCTTTCATATTTTTATATTCAGGGGCTTTTAACTAATCTTTTGACCTAAAATAATTTTTTTAACGTGTGAAAAAAACACGTAAAAATGACTCTGGAGCCAAAAGGGTTAAATGTGATAAAATAGGAAGTTATAGTTCATGTGACCTCATTCTGTGACGTTATCTAAGGTTACAGCCACATGGGAGTGTTTTCTGCCTGTGATCCTATTAGATTAGAGCTTTTTTTCCAATAACATACTGCATAGCTAACAGAACTAGAATCCCAATGACTTATGCTGCGTGCACACGATCGGAATTCTCGCCGGAAAAAGCTCTGATGGTTTTCCCGACGGAATTCGGCTCAAGCTGTCTTGCCTACACACAGTCACATCAAATTCTGAGTTTATAATGCGGTGACGTACAACACGTACGACACGACTAGAAAAAGGAAGTTCAATAGCCAGTAGTCAATAGCTTCTGTCTCGTAGTTGAATCTGAGCATGCGTGATTTTTGGCGTGTCGGAATTGCATACACACGATCGGAATTGCCGATAGAATGTTTTTCCGTCTGGAAAAATGCTATCAATTTTTGGTTGGCGGAAATTCGGACAGCTAAATTCCGATAGAGCATACACACGATGAAAAGCTCTCATCTGTCTTTTTCTGGCTGGAATTCTGATCGTGTGTACGCTGCATAACACATTATCAGCTTAGGGAAAAGTTCATATTCTGTGATTTTCAAATAAAACTGGAGAGACCAGGAAAATTCTGATGGGACCTTTCTCTTTTTTTAAGGCACCCGAGATGTTCATGTAACCTAATGTTACAAATGCTAAATATATGAAAGGAAGCTGTAGTATTGCATATTTCTTTTTAGAAAACGAACCTTTATTTTCTGCCTGCAGTGCGCTCCCATCTTAATTGTGGGCATGTGAAGCCCACTAGTGTTTTTCTTCTGGGAATCTGTGCTGCTGGTTACCCAGCATGCACCTCTGGATCTCGCGTATGCGCATTAGACACAAGGTGCTGGGCAGGACTGTGTCCCTGGTTGCCAGTGCAGTAATCTTCTAAATATACACACAGATCGCCACTCTAGCTGCCTCCACCATCACAACTGCCTCTTCTGTATATAAAACACTGACAATGGCAACAAACACCTGGTTTCCCTTTTCAAAAATGGAGCGTAGCACTGCCTTGCATCATGTCATTTTCTATTTGTAAATAACACAATGCTAACAGAACGCAGTTTTTTTCCATCTTTCCATCTATTAAATCTTCTGCCCTTATTGTTTTACCTTTGGATTGTAAAACTTTTTTTTTTCTGCCAGTTAATACCTTATACAGTCCACTTCCTGTTTCTTGTCTGGTCATTAGCCTAGACTTATGACTTCATGCACAGCTCTCTCTCTCATGCTCATGAGAGTTTGCCAGGAAGGGAGGGGGTGAGTCATAAGAGAGCCAATGAGAGCTGCATAGCTGGAGGTGTGTCTGTGTAAATCCAGGAAGTGAACAGGCAGCAGCTTCAGCTGACATAGTTAAAATGATTGCAGCCAGACTCGGTGGAGGGAGATTTCTGCAGCATATTTGGCAAATATAGAATCACAGTATATATAAAATAATATGCAAAGCGGTTGGAGGGAAGCTTCAGAATAGCAAAACATGTTTTATTAAAAATGATGTGAGCAGACTGCAGTTCCTCTTTAATGATCTAGCAAAACACATTATCAGCTGCATCTTGTGACTGTTTCCAGCACCTATTTGTAATTGTCAACATCTTGCACTACAAACAGGTTTTGTACAAACTGTGCCAAAAGTTGTTCTTTAAACTCCTGACAATGCTATAGAACAGGGTTCTGATGTGACAAGTCACTTCATCAAACTTTGAGTTGATCTTTAAAAAATAGTATTTATTTCACCAAGAGCATTCGTCTCCTTCCAAAGTCCCACTGCTAAACCACAAACCACAGATTACCTTGCATGGAACAGTAACTTAGATGCCTCCAAGTAATTAATCAAACTGTTTATGCTTTATGTATATCCCACTTGGCAGCAAATCCGATATCCAATTGGAAACTAAGACTAAGAAAAACACAACACAGGGCTTACTGTTAAAAATCAGTTCCTTCAGCTAGACAGGTGAAAAGCTTTTCTTGGGGACAGGGCAATACACTAGTGTCTTTAACGCATACATGTATGTTTATATACAGTATACATATACAGTATCTCACAAAAGTGAGTACACCCCTCACATTTTTGTAAATATTTTATTATATCTTTTCATGTGACAACACTGAAGAAATTACACTTTACTACACTGTAAAGTAATGACTGCACAGCTTGTATAACAGTGTAAATTTGCTGTCCCCTCAAAATAACTCAACACACAACCATTAAAGTGGAGGGCCACCCTGAAAAACAAAAATACATTCAAATTAAAAAAAAAATCAGAAAAAAAAAAATATTTTTTTATTTTTTTTTTACTTACCAGAAATGCCTGTTGTTGGCACATCGTCCTAATCTGCCTCTTCCTCCTCCCCGGTGATCTTCGTTCTTCTCTCCTCCGTGCGGCGTCTTCTGGGTAATGGGGCGCTGTGTGTTCTGGGAACTGTGTGTCCCAGAACACAGCACGCCCCATTCCCAAAGCGCTGCGCAACTCGCGCATCCGCAGTAGGAAACGGGCAGTGAAGCCACAAGGCTCCACTGCCTGTTTCCCTTAGTTAAAATGTATCTATATATATTTCTCCTTTTGTATATGCATGTGCTTAAAAAGTCCCCAAAAATTTACTTTTCTGTGTTTTTCGAGTATAGAATGAAGTCAATTGAACGTTTGTTTACTTTAACCACTTCAGCCCTGGATTGTTTTACCCACTTCCTGACCAGACCATTTTTTGCGATATAGCACTTCGTCTCTTTAACTGTCAATTGTGTGGTCGTGCAAAGCTGTAACCAAATAAAGTTGATGTCCATTTTGTCCCACAAATAGAGCTTTCTTTTGGTAGTATTTGATCACCCTGCAATTTTTATTTTTCGCGCTATAAACAAAAAAATTTGACAATTTTGAAAAAAATATATATATTTTACTTTCTGCTATAATACCTATCCCAGAAAAATATATATAAAAAAAAATGTATTCAAAAATTTAGTCCAATGTGTATTTTTCTACATATTTTTGGCAAAAGATGTATCACGTACAAAATAGGGGATAGATTTATGGCATTTTCATTTTTTTGTTTTTTTTTACTAGTAATGGCGGCAATCAGTGATTTTTAGTGGGACTGCGACATTGTGGCAGACAAATTTGATCCCAAGTTACACTTTTTAGGGACCACTGACACTAATACAGGGATCAGTGCTAAAAAATGCACTGATCCCTGTATAAATGACACTGGCAGGGAAGGGGTTAACACTAGTGGTGATTAAGGGATTCATCCACTTTGCACTGCGAGTGCACTTGGAAGTAAAGTCGCTGTAGATCCGAGGGGGACATGCAAGGAAAATAAAAAACAGTATTTTAGCTTGACATGATTGGATGATAAAATCAGCAGAGCTTCCACTCATTTCAGATCTACCCCTTAGATTTAGAGTGACTGCACTTCCAAGTGCACTTTCAGTGCACAATGGATTTGCCTTTCTTAAATAACCCCCTAAGTGTGTCCTTGGGAGGTGATTTCTAACTGAATGGGGACAGATGCACTGCAGGAAAGCTGAGATCGTATTTCAGCTTAGCTGAAACATTAGATCTCGCTTTCCCTCACTGACAAATCAGCGGTGTGCCTTGTTTATATCGGCACACCGCTGATCCGTGTCTCCACTGAACAATTGGTGGGTTTCAGTGGCCATTGTGGTCGCCGGACCCGCTGATTGGCTCCCACTGTGTCCAATCACAGTAAGAGCGGAGATGCAGCAGCGCACGCGTGCCCCCAAAACTTTGTGCACAAAATCATGTACAGGTATGAGATTTTGCTGCAGTATATGTACGGTGGGCGGTCCAGAATCTGTTAAAAAACAATTCACATGAAGGTGAAGTTATAAAAATAATACATTTTTTAAAACATAGGATGTTGAAGTGAGCATAGGTTGACTACACTTCACTTTATGCAGTAAGGTTTTTTGTGTTAGTATAAGTAACATTTTTAATTTTCCCCAAATTTGGGTGAAAATCTGGAGCTTTATGTAGAATTTAGCTAGTTTGGCAAAGTGCTATAAAGGGGAAATTAAAGGACAATTAAATGGTTTTGTACAGAGTGGCCCCAAAACTTAATTTTCTGGGGTCCCTCACTGGTGCTCTTTGCTCCTCCTCTTCTCTGTGCACCACCATAGGAAGTTGCTTCCTATGGAGGCGCATGTGTGGGTTTGCTCCCAAGGCAGGCTGTGTGCATCTAATAGACACACACAGTACAGCCTGGCCCCACAAGTTTTGATTGACAGCAGCTGGAGCCAATGGCTTTGGCTGCTAACTGTCCTGTGAATGCAGGGAGAGGGGAGAGAGTTGCTACAGACATGCACAGTACGGTATTTTGTGGGTGGTGGGGGGGATAAATACAAACACTGGGACATTTTTTACCTTAATGCAGAGAAAGCATTAAGGTTAAAAATATTTAGCCTTTATAACCACTTTAAGGCTATTTATGGTGTTTTTCAAGTGGAATTTAACTCAAATTCAGGTAGAGGGCAAAGAAATAGTCACCAGTATTGGCTCTCACTGTAGCAAGTCTTTCCCCAGTCTTGACTTACCGTGTCCAGTTCTTCACTGAGTCTATGTGTGGAGGTGGCGATCTGGGTGGAGGCAGGGCTTTTCTTCCTCATGTCAGAGCATCCAGCTCAGAGAACGGTGAGCAAAATAGTAGTGATGCCACCAAATCCCACTCCATATTTCCTGAGACCAATAGTCAGTTAGTTAGTACTGCCTTAAATCTGACACTGTTTATGCACCATTGCATACCAAGAAGTGAACTGCTATGTTTCCACCAGTGAGAGGAAGCTACAAGTGCTCCCTCAAGGCCAAAACATTTCCTTAAACAAGCCAGTATTTTCAGAAGCCTCTCGGTAGGGGAGACTCCTGTAGCATAAAACTTTGTGTAGATTCAGATAGCTTGGCACACCAACCTCCTAGGCCTTAAGCCCAGGAGAAAAGTGAAGCATATGCCAGGAAGTGTGTCAAATATATAACACCTTCCACCGTATTTCATAAGGTCTAGACTTATGGCAATTGGCTGAGTTGGTAAATATTCATACCACAATTTGTTAACTCTTCCAGCACATACTGTTGGAGCAGTATCAACAGCATCTGACAGAAGCCGTAACCATCTATGATTAGGTATACTTGCCAAAGAACGAATGTTTAGGCTGGCTACGGCTTAACTGCTCCCTGCAGATCACACAAAGCATGAAAGTAATTTACTGTAAAGTCATCATATCCTTACAAATAGAAAAAAAGAAAATACACGGCGTCTACCCCATGGGGGGGGGGGGGCTTGTCATTTCAGAGATAATAGACTTGAAGTAAATTGCAGGTCAGACAGCCATTTCACTTCATCCCATGTCTCGGCATGTTATACCTGCTATGTATGGTTCATGTTTCACTTATATAAAAGTACATTATTGAAGCGTGTTTACTTGATATTTTATACATCTAAAAAATGGATTTAAATCATCTAGACAGTGCCATCGGGGGGACTGCCAGAAGAGGAGTTAAGCAACCTTTCTGTCCAATATTATTAATATACTGCTTTTAAATTAATAAATAAATAAATAAATAACAGCTTTTAGAATCACTTTAATTTTAGTGTCAATGTCTGTGTGTCAATGTCCAACCACATTGGGAACTTATGCTATATACGTTCACTGTATTTCCCAGATGCTCTCTACACACCACCACAAAGGTCCATTGGCTGATATTTACATTTTGTCTGGAAAAGTACAAGGCCAGATTTGACATATGAAGCAGAAAGGCACTGGTGAGTGGTGAAGGAGTTTATTCCTTTTTGAATATGCATTATGATTTATTCCCCAGATATGTTTTGGGGCACTGGGTAAGCTATATTGACTGACATGAAACCAAAGCTGAAATGGGTGAGTAGAACCAAGATCTCTGAAATAAGACTTCCTCTCCCAGGTTCTCGACCATTGTAAACGAACAGCATCTGGCTGACCCCCCCAATATCCACTATTTGGTTTCTTTACTTAAAACCCAACTCCTATTAACCACTTGCTGACCGCTGTCAGCATAGATACATTGGCAGAATGGCACGACTGGACAAAGTAACGTACCCCTGCCGCAAGCTCCGTGACCGTGCCCTAAGGACCTGTGGACTCGATCGTCGCTGGGATACCCGCGATCGTGTCACAGAGCTGAAGAACGGGGAGATGCCGATGTAAACAGCATCTCTCCATTCTGCCTAATGACAGGACACTGATCATCAGCTCCCTGTCATCAGGAGCAGCGATCAGAGTTGTGTCACTGCTAGCCCATCCCCCAGACCATTAGAAACACTCCCCCAGGACACACTTAACCCCTCCCCGCCCCTAGTGGTTAACCCCTTCACTGCCAGTGACATTTTTACAGTAATCCATGCAATTTTATAGCATTGATCGCTGTATTAATGCCAATGGTTACAAAAATGTGTCAAAATTGTCCGATGTGTCCGATATGCAGTCATGATAAAAAAAATATTAAAAATCACTGATCGTCGCCATTACTAGTAAAAAAAAATTATTAATAAAAATGCCATCAATGTATCCCCTATTTTGTAGATGCTATAACTTTTTTGCGCAAACCAATCAATAAACTCTTATTGCACTTATTTTTTTTTTTTACCAAAAATATGTAGAAGAATACTTTTTTATATATTTTTGGGGTATATTTATTATAGCAAAAAGTAAAAAATAATGAGTTTTTTTCAAAATTGTCGCTCTTTTTTTGTTTATAGTGCAAAAAAAAAAAAACGCAGGGGTGATCAAATACCACCAAAAGAAATCTCTATTTGTGGGAAAAAAAGGATGTCAATTCTGTTTGGGAGCCACGTCACATGACCGCGCAATTGTCAGTTAAAGGGATGCAGTGCCGAATCGCAAAAAGTGCTCTGGTCAGGAACGGGGTAAATCCTTCCTGGGCGGAAGTGGTTAAAAACAATTCAGAATCAGTGCTCTATTACCAGCAGGGAGCTTTAGCTTTCCTGATTCCTTATGGACAGCAAGGGTACCACTCCACAGCTTTTGGAAGGGGGCAAGCTTTTCATCTCAGGCCGAAACTGATTTAGAAGGAAAACAAACACTGAGACATCAAACAACTTTTGTGTTCCATAGCTCCCAACTGTCCCTCATTTAGGGGGGCTGTCTCTCTTTTGAGACCAAATCCCTCTTTTCCTTGGGCAATCTCAGTTGTCTCTCTTTTTGGACTGATGTGTACATCTCTATATTTTATTACCAAAAGTGTTTTGCTGCACTAAGCATGTTATGCAACCTATATATTACCATAGTTGTTATTTTGAAATGTAAATAGAAAGGAAAACTAGAGGTCAAAAAAGCTCATGACCAGATTCCGTTCCAGTGACCAGGTTGTTAATTACTTCCCACCCGGCCAATGTATATAAACGGCCGGGTGGGAGCCTCCTCCTTCTGACTGGATGCTCAAGAACGTCTTCAGAAGGAGAAGGATCGCGCATGCCCGCGCAGTGGCACGATCCCGATGCACGCGTGTCACTCGGACACGGCACATCTCGGATCAGCAGGAGGGCTCTGTGATTGGCCTTCCTGATCATATGATGGCCGTGTCCAATCACAGCCATCATGTTATGTAAACAGCCAGCCGGTTGCTAGGCAATCGGCTCTCCTCACACGGAAGTCATTGCTGAAGTGAGAAGAGCAGATCGCTGCAGCCGGCTGGTGATCAGTGAGTATGAGCTGTTTTTACCGCTTTATACTCACTGATCACCAGTCTAGTGTAAACACACATGTCCCCACATATGTCCCCAAAACACACATGTCCCCAAATAATAAAAAGATGTCTCCAAATAATAAAAACACATGTCCCCCATATATATCCCACTAAAATCACATGTCCCAATAATTATCTGCACACATATGTATGTGATATGTATGTGATCATCTGCACACATCTGTACATGATCATTTGCATACATATGTCCGTGATCACACAAACCAATTATTATACACTTAACGGAATTTTTTTACCAAAAACATGTAGTAGAATACATTTTAACTTAAATTTACGACAAAATTAGATTTTATTGGATTTCTTTGAAAATAGAAAGAAGAAAATATCTTTTTTTTTCCCCAAATTTCCACTCTTTTTGCACTTATATCACAAAAAATTAAAAACGAAGTCGTAAATAAATACCATCAAAATAAAGCTCTATTTGTGCGAACAAAATGATATAAAATTTCATTTGGGTACAGTGTAGCACGACCGCGCAATTGTCATTGAAAGTGCGAGAGCGCTGAAAACTGAAAATTGGGCTGGGTAGGAACTGACCTGTATTGTAGTGGTTAAACGAGTTGGCCGCTAAGGAGGAGCCATAACTAAAAATAATAATAACTCAAAATTTTAAGCATTCTTAACTACTGTACTGTATTGTATACTGAAAAAAGGTCTAAACACAAAGCTACAACGCAATAACATTTTTAACATAGTTGCTTAAGTACAGAACACAAAACTATAAACAACAAAAATCCTGTTCTGTACTGTACAATACAATGATGTACAGTGTCCAAAGAGCTGGTCGTAAGTCTGAGCAGTTGCTAAACGAGTAAGTCCTTAAAATGAGGAGAGTCTGTATTAGACCTTTGTAGTTTGTGTAACTGAGGTCATGGCAGGGAGGGACGTGTCATTTGCCTACATACACTGTGTGCTTAAAGGTGTCCCTTTTTATCGTTTCAGAAAGTTGGAAGGTATGGTTTTGCTATACCTGGAATGTATTCAGCTGATTTAAATAGAAATTTAAACAAAATAAAAAATAAAAATAGTTTATAAATACAGTAGATTATCAGGTCTTCTAAATCACAAGCTATTCCTGGATATCTGCTATCCAGTAGGTTGCTTCATGGTATTTACTTATTGCAAATGTTACTTAAATACAGGACTTATGTTAACGAAACAGTTAACCACTTGCCGACCAGCCGTCGTCATTCTACTGCGGCAGGTCGGCCTAATCCCGCAAACCATTGTAGCTGTATGTCGGTCCCTTTAAGCAGGATATGTGTCTGCCATAATGTCGCAGTCTCGATAAACAAATGCAGATTGCTGCCATTACTAGTAACAAAAATAATAATAATAGAAATGCCATAAATCTATCCCCTATTTTGTAGACGCTATGACTTTTGCGCAAACCAATCAATATACACTTTTTGTGATTTTTATTACCAAAAATATGTTGAAGAATACATTGGCTTAAATTGAGGAAAAAAATGCCTGGTTAGTGAGCAGCCAATTTTTTTCGGGGCTGAAGTGGTTAAAGTGATTCTAAAGGCAAAATTATTATTATTTTTTTTTTTTACCTTAATGTATTTTCTGCATTAAGGTGAAACAAACCTTTCAAAAGCAGCTCTCCCCAGCTCCCTTAAACAATTACCTGAGTCCATTCTCGATCCAGCACTGTGCCTGTCTTTTGCAGCTCGTCTCTCCTTTTCCAGGTATCACTAGAGGCTCCGACAGCAGCTGGAGCCATTGACTCTTGCTACTGTCAGTCAAAACCCATGAGGAGAAAGAAGAGGACGGGGCCAAGCTGCGCTGTGTGTGTCTATGGACACACACAGCACAGCTGTGGAGCACACTCGCATGTCTGCAAGCCGCATGCTATAGGGGCACTTGCAGTAGGGAGGAGCAGAGATCACCGGCAGGGGACCGCAGAAAAGGAGATAAGGGGCTTTCACAGAGCAGGTAAGTATAAACCTGTTTTTTATGGTAGGAACAATGCAGCATACCACAGCACATCCATTTCATTTAAGCACGTTTTAGTGTGCTTGAACACAATTGCATTGCGCTGTACTATTTAGGTGCAATGGACTGCCATTGCAAATTAAAGGCTTCACAACCCACTACACTGTGCATGACCCATTGACTTTCATTGCATTAATACATGGTAGAGCACACATTTTACTGCAGATTACCAAAATGCACTGATGTGATTGAACTGTAAGAAATGTGTTCAGTAAAGACATAAATGAGTACAATCGTTTTTGTTATTGGTTTTAGTAGATAGCATTTGCTTATTACTGTGACTTGTTGAAGATCAAACTATAGCTTAGGAGGCATTGATGCAGAAATCCAAGTAATTCCAAACTTCTTACAATTGTATGTTTATTTCTTATGGCATAAAAGATATTCCATGTTTGCATTTCTATTCATTTTATCCTATTCTAAATAAAGTGTTTTGTGAAGCAGAGGTGACATATTTGTCAGAATAATGATTTATTGCTGTATGTTTAAGTGCGTCAACATTTCAGGTATTCTATGTGAGAAGCTATAACAGTTTACAGTGATAAATAAAACAACAGCTTGACTCCTGTCTTTCTTTAAAGTTATTTTTTATTTTTTTTTCAATTTTAATAATCTACTCTTAATTGCTGCTATAAATTGCAAAGATAAAAAGCTGCTTGCATATCAATTTGTTTTTGTTTCATAGACCATTGGCCAGTGGAGGAAGCTGGCAGTTCTTAAGAAAATATATCATTCAATGAGAACAGCTGTAAGTGATGGAAGTTATGGGGAAGTTAGTGAGACAGAACATTTCTTCAGGGTGAAAAAAATGTAGGATAAAAATATGTAGCTCTGTTGTAAGGCTGTCCATAGACACTAGAACAGGCATTTTCAATTAGGGCTGCTCCATGGTAGCGGTGGCCGCTTATTAAGGGTGACACCAATGTTAAGCAGGTGATTATAGCTCTAATTGGCTTAAAAAAAAAGTGTACTCGAGGCGCAGAGAACTGGGCCCTAAGCCCACCCTGTTGGGTGATATTAGAAAATTTATATTCGCTAATGTCTTCCTGTTTCTCCTCCCGGTCAATCAGGAAGCAGGTCCTGAGACCCCATTTCTAAGAATTCATTGGTCGGGAGTATGACGACCCGATTAGCCCGGAGGAGAAGTAACGGCTGGGACATGGAAGAGATGGAGGGGGAAGCGGCCGCTGCAGCCATGACCTGCATGGTGTTAGTGCAGATCTGATGGGGGGCCTGGTGGACCAGAGGGTGAGCAAGCGAGCCAGCAAGCCAGAGACCTGGGGTGGTTGGAGTTGTGGGTATGGTGTGTGGTGGTGGGCTGGAGCAACAGGGGTCAGGGTTAGTGTGAGGTTGACGGGCTGGAGTGATAGGGGGGTGTCTGTGGTCAGGTCTGTCTATCTTCCCCCCCCAACCAATGCAGCACGAGCTGCCACTGCTCCAGGTGCTGCAAGTAGTTCCATGAGCTTTGTTTGACTGACCTTCAACTTGATAGTGCTTGCATAGCTTAAGGGCCTATGCTACTTGGCATGACACCAATGATGTTTGTAGCTGTCTGTAAGGGTAGCATTTGACCACCACTGTAAGGGGCATGTAAAATAATCATTTTCTCCATTGACTGTCGATGAAGTGGTTTTAGCAGAGGTTCCGTGAGGCTTGAAAATGCTTTCAAGGGTTTCTCTGGTATAAAAAGGATCAAAAAAGGCTGCATTAGGAGGGGCGTGGCTTGCGTACGCACGAGTATGGATGCCTGAGCTGTGAGCTCCTCAGCGCCGATCGGACTAGTCAGCGAATACCGGGCTGATATCACCGTCTCACGAGCCAGACTCCTAGCACGTCCCAGACATCCCACTGCCACAATGTCCCGCAAAAGATTTCAGGATAGAGGCCCGCGGTGCCTGGAATCCTTCTCATACCGGCCGCGTAGAAAGAAGCCAAGATGGTGCCCCCAGAGCTATGGCGCGACATGCCGCGGCCTACACAGAATCTTCTGACGGCCATCCACAGAAAATTCGAAGTGGATCAAACTCCTCACACAACCAGGACTCACCTCCAACTACCCCAGCCTCCCAAAGCCCAGACAAATCCAGGATGCGGAGGGATCTGAACCCAGAGGCCTCAAACACCGTGAGTACAGGCCTCCATAACGAAAATGCAAGCTCCTCACTACAATCCTCTATAGCTCTCTCTATGCCAGAGCTCTCCCCAATATGCTCACCATAGATTGCATTCATAGATTGCCCAAACCTCGCCATCTGGAAGCAGACATACCTAGAGATGTACTGTTGAGGATTCACGCCATACTCAAACATACAGCTGTATGCAGATCTCTCACAGTACACGCTACAAATGAGCAAACAACTGAAAACAATCTCAAAGACCATGAACAACCTCAAAATCATGTACAAATGGCGCCACCCAGCCACCATCCTGGCCCCCCACAACGGTATCCACCATAATATTTCCGCCTCAGAGCGAGGCCCGAAACTTCTCCATGCTTGGGGAATCATACCTGAACCGCAACATGACCAAAACAATCCTCTGAGGAAACCCAATCCCTTTCAGTTTGGTCTGGAACAAAGGTGAGGTAGAAATAGACACAAATGAGCTACACTGCCCTGAATCCGAACTTTCTTACATCAAGCTTTAAGTCCGGTCCAGCCATATGCTCAAATAATTTTTTTCACTGAACTTTCCCCCTGAGTTTGATCAGCTGCTCACAGAGCTTTCAACTACTGACACACCTGCTTGTCTTTCTTATAGTTGTTGTTATTACTGTTTTACATTTCTACTGGAACAACTATCCTCCCATCTCTGCAAAAACTGTAGATCATTATCTAACATTCTTATCCCTTTATCAGAATCTTCCTAATAACAAGCTAACAGCACTACTAAGAGAACCAGGTAACGACCAACGCGCCATAATGCTGTTTGGATCTACAAAGACAAGACCTGCGATCTCCATAAACTGTAAGTTCATCTCAACCCTACTTACCTCACAACACACCAACATGGATGTCAACATCCTTTCCCTCAATGCCAAAGGGCTAAATCACCCGGCCAAATGAGCCTCTATGTGGAAGACAGCACTGTCTCACAAATATGACATCTTATGCATCCAAGAGACTCACTTCGCCCAAAACGCACCCCCACAATGTAACCATAAAAAATGTCCTCATGTCTTTCACTCCAGTTATACCAAAAAACAACGAGGGGTCATGATAGCCATTCAGAACACTGTCTTTCCAACTTCAGAAATGCATCAGTGACCCAAAAGGAACACTATGCACAATTAATAATGTCCCTTACACCTTGGTGTCCATCTACGCTCCAAACCACCGCCACATGCACTTCCTCAAAAAGACTCTTAAGTCAGCAAGAAAAATTCAACATGGTCACTTGTTAATTTGCGGTGATTTCAATTTGGTACTTGATATAGATATGGACTCCACTGCAGGACCCAAACATCATGTTTCTCCTTTATGGAAATTTATTACAAACAATGATTTGTTTGATGTGTGGAGGTGTTGTCATGCGAGTGAACGGGATTACACTTTCCTTTCACCGCGTCACAACACCTACTTACAAATTGATCTATTTTTGTCTGATAAATGGTTTAAGCAAAGAATATCGAATTCCACCATTCACACTACCACCTGGTCAGACCACGCCCCCATTAGAATCTCAATATCTGCTAACTCACCTCAACCCAATTCCTATATCTGGAGAGTGAACAACTACCTCCTCAATACCCCAAAGTATTCTAATCCAATCAAACAAAAACTAGAAGAATATTTCCTACTCAATGAAACATCAGTGTCTGACCAGTTGGTGGTGTGGAATGCTCACAAGGCTGTAATTAGAGGGGTATTCCTGAAAATGGGAGCTAGGACACGTAAACAAAGAAACCGAAAACTAGATGAACTCACAGATGCCATAGCCACGACTGAACCTTTGAACAAAGCCAATCCATCTCCTCTCCTCAAAACTAAGATCTTTCAATTAACTTGGTCTCCGTGTCGGCCTCCCAAAAGTTGTCACATCTCTATTTACTGCACAAAGTCTACAGAACACCTGCCAAGCTACATGGTTGGGGCCTCTGTGATACACCCTTATGCCCTAAGTGCATGAGGGGCCATGGCAACCTCCTACACATGTTCTGGAGGTGTCCAAAACTGGTTCGTTACTGGAATGGTATCCTCAAGGTCATTTCTCAGGTGTTTTCGGTCATCATTCCAAATAATTCCCGTGGTTTGCCTGTTGGCAGCCCTGGATGAGGAGATGTTGACTCCAGCTGCTCATACAGCAATAATCCGACTACTTTACATAGCCAGGAAACTTATAGTGCAATTATAGATTACTCCCAGGGTCCCCACCAGGCAGCATTGGATCGATCAGGCAAACAAAATGCTAATCAGGGAAAAGTTGGCCTACCAGCACAGAAATGCACCACACAAATTTTACACAATGTGGCAGGATTACCTGGATATTCCCAGGGCTGGCGCCTCATCAGCTGATCAAATATAGATTGTTACAGGGATAATCCAGATGTGACAGAACCTACTGTCTGGAGAACTATTACTCACCGATTGTTCATAGGTATGACAGCAGATGGGGATGCACCCTGTCAAACAATGATGGGTATCTGGGGTTCAAGGAGCATACCCAATCCTATAGCCGTGTGTGTTATGTGTTAAGAACATTTTTTTTCATTTTCTGTTTTATATTTTTCTTTAACTATGCATTTGTTCTATACTTCCACTAGTAATGTGTAAATCTAATGTATAATTTCCCTTGTGGACCACTGTAACATGTACGGCCGAAGTTGACTGCCTTATTGTGCTTTGACACTGTCTGATTTTCTGTGGCATGTAACAATTCAATCTTTAATAAAAACTTTTTTGATTTAAAAAAAGATCTTTCAATTAAGACATGACTTAAGATCCCTACTTCTTGAATTTTACATCAAACACTATAGAAAACGCAAAGCATCCTCTTACACGACAGAGAACAAAGCAGGCAAAGCCATATCCTTACGTATACAAGGTCATAGAACAAAATCCAAAATCCCATACCTTTACCACCCCCACTCCAACGAAAAACTTCTTAAACCCCACTCCATTACTAATGCTTTTAGTACATATTATAAAGACCTGTATAACCTTAAAGATGAACCACTTACACATCAACCATCTCCGAGCGACATCCAAACATTTCTCAATAACTTGAATCTTCCTTCCATAACCCCACAACAACTATCTTCACTAAATGACCCCTTCACAATAGATGAAGTATTATGAGTTATTCTCAATGCCAAATCCTGAGGCCCAGATGGCTTCACTGGAGAGTACTACAAACTTTTCTAATCCATCTTAGTCCCTACCCTATGTAAAACCTTCAATTCAGCCCCTAAAACAGCCTAATTTCCTTTCCGAAATGTTGAACGCCATGATAGTGACACTACTCAAACCTGGTAAAGAACCCTCATCACCAAAAAATTTTCACCCTATATCCTTACTTAATCTAGACCTAAAGATTTACACCAAAATTATAGCCAATAGAATTGAAGATATCTTACAGTCCCTTATTCACAGAGACCAATCGGTCTTTACCAAAGACCGACAAGCCTCCGATGCCACCAGAAGAATGATCAATATCATTCATCAAGTAGAAACCAACAAAATCCCTGCACTTTTTCTCTCCTTAGACGCTTGTCATCGGTATTACATAAATTCGGACTACAAGGCCCAATCCACAATGCAACAATGGCCCTGTACTCTACCCCATCAGCTAGGGTATTCTCAGCAGACAACCTCTCTATACCCTTACAAATCACCAATGGCACACGTCAAGGGTGCCCGCTCTCGCCCCTAATTTTCAACCTTATCATGGAACCGCTTGCAGAGTATATCAGATCCAACTCACAGATCAAAGGAATACCACACACAGATCAGGAACATAAAATAAGTATCTTTGCAGATGACGTGATTCTCATGGTTACTGATCCTGAGCGCTCCCTTCCCAAGATCCAGAAGACGCTTGCCTGGTTTAGTGACATCTCTTACTATAAAGTAAATTAAACTAAATCGTATGTTCTAAACTTGGGAATCAACTAATCCACTAGTGACTGTCTCAAAAAACGATTTCCCTACACATGGGCGGAACAAAGTATTACGTATCTAGGAATACAATTACCCGCTTCCACTAAAACACTATTTTCAACACACTATTTACCATTCAGAACTAAACTCCAAGGAAAACTCACCAGGCGGGCGTCCTTTGAGTTCTCGTGGATGGGACGATTAGCAGCATTCAAAATGTTCCACCTCCCACAAACACTATACCTCTTTAGAACTCTCCCAATCCCAATACCCATTAAATACTTCAAATCACTACAGACAATTTTATCTAAATATATCTGGCAGGGTAAAAGCACTAAAAGAAAACATGATAACCCAATCAAACACCACCTAGCAGGAGGAACAGGGTATGTAGACCTTCAAGATTACTACATGGCCTCCATCCTTACACAAACAAAAGAATGGTTTCGACCTACCCCCTTAATGATAAACTGGGGACAGATTAAGGTCACCTTGTCCTTAAGTAAAAACCTCACCTTGTGTCTTTTTTCCACAACCTTAAACACACCGATCCCCTCAGGAATCTCCCCAACAATAGTGGTGACACTTAAAACATGGCAGAGATTTATGATGGGTTGTAAAACCCACCCTCACAAATCAGACATACAAATCCCCATGGAGATACTGCAAAACCTAATGCAATATACATCATTCTCACAATGGAAAGAAAAAGGTATTAAGTACATATCTGACCTAATCTACATGGACAAAATCTAATCTTTCCCACACTACAGGAAGAATTTAAACTCCCAAATTCTGATATATTCCTTATCATACACACCAAACACTGTCTAGCATCAATCAAACGTTGGTCATGCTCAATCCCACAAGGGGCCTAGATATTCTTCAAATCCCCAACACCATGCCAAAAAGGAATATTACAAATCCACCTGCTGCTCTACCTTATGGGAACTATCAGTTAAATTAAGCCAGTGCTGGTACCTCACTCTAGACAGAATAGCCAAGGTTGCAACAGGCCTTGATGACTCCTGTTGAAGAAAATGCGGTCACAAAGGAGACATGTTACACATTTTCTGGAAATGCCCCAAATTGACAAAATATTGGTCATCCATATTCCGCTTACTCTCTGATGTCACACGAATTTCAATCCCCATGAAACCCTCACTAGCATTGCTATCACTGGAAATAGAGCAATATATCAACCCAATGAGAAATATAATACTACATATCCTAATGGCTGCAAGACTCAATATTACTAGGAAATGGAAAAAAGTAGAGCCACCCACAATAAACCAAGTAATTCAAATAACCCAAACCCACTGCTCTTATGAAACCACACTGACTTTACACAACAAAATAAATCACAATATTATGAACTATGGCAACCATGGATTAATTGGATTGGATCCGCAGAGCATACCAAAATCATTAAATATGATCCCTGAGAGAAAGCTAGTATCCAGCTTACTACTGTTAGTTCTATGTTTGGTTAGTTAACTCTATGACTCTATAAAGCATAAATGAAATACATAGGAGAAAACACTCCCATGAGAAACAACTCCCAAACACTCCCATGAAAAAAAATGTAATACTTCGTTAATATTTTCCCATGGCTGAATTTAGTGGGGTGGCTGCTACCCCCTAGATTTTAGTTATGCCCCCCCCCCCCCCCAAAAGCTGGCAATTCGCAGCAGGTGAAATCCATCTTCTCCTCCTTTCCCTTGTGTTGGCTTTCAGTTGTTGCAGAGAGAACCACACAGAGGATTGGTCCTGTAATTGCCCCCCAACTGCTTTGATCACACTCTCTGTGCACGACCCTTTAGATCTAGCAGGAAATTTGTAAGTTTGAAATGTGTAAGTTAGGTTGTGTTTGTGTCAGCTAATAATGATTTTAGTGTATTTTTAGCAAAAATATAGTTTTGATTTTTTGGAGGAAGGCCCTGTCATGTATTGACCTGTCCTCAACCTTGCTGTCCCCTATTCTCTGTTCAGCTGACCCCTGTACACTGCCCTGCTGACCCCTGTCCCCCATCCTGCTGACCCCTGTCCT
Source organism: Lithobates pipiens (assembly GCF_037356315.1). NCBI lineage: Eukaryota > Metazoa > Chordata > Amphibia > Anura > Ranidae > Lithobates > Lithobates pipiens. The sequence continues at coordinate 630,473,899 of NW_027507748.1, read as the reverse complement.
CCATCCTGCTGACCTCTGTCCTCCACCCTGCTGACCCCTGTGCACTGCCCTGTGGACACCCTGTACACCACCCTACCTATTACTGTACACTTTCCTGCTGACCTCCCATCCTTTGCCCTGTTGACCCCCCTGTACACTGCACTGTTAACCCCCTGTATACTGCCCTGCTGACCATCTGTACACTACCCTTCTGCCCCCTGTCCTCTGCTCTTCTGTTACCCCTGTACACTGCCCTATAAACATATAGCCGTACAAACTGCTAACCTTATCCTCTGTTTTTCTGACCCCTATACACTGCCCTTCTGCCCCCTGTCCTCTGCCCTGCTGCCACCATGCTGCCCTATGTTGTGTGCAGAGTTCTTCCTAAGATATTGTCCCTTGTTCTACATGTTTGAACAGGTGTATGTGTTGTATTAGGAGGGATATGCAGAGCCATGTCCACTCCACAAGTCATCATACCTCTATTACCTCACTCCCAGTAACGGAATGGAGTCATGCTGAGCACATAGCGTGGACCTCATGCATGCTCCATTTAACCCTTCTTGTTGCGTACCAGAGAACCTGTTTCCTATTTAAGTAGCACTCCAAGGACCAGTTGCTGTTCTTCCTTCCAGTTATTCATAGCAACTTCTTTGCAAGCTAACACGTTGTTGTAGTCAGGGATTTCCCAAAAGGCACTGTAGGCATGTGCCTACAGGTGCCCTTCCTAGAGGGTTAACCGTCTATATGAGTTTTTTTTTCTTTTCCTATTTAAACCATTATTTTTTCCAGACCTCAGGCTGCGGCCACCCGTGTGCCCTCCCCTTGGGGGGTCATGATAACCATGTTATATATCTAGCTATATATATTAATAAAGGCAGTTATAATGTGCTTGCATTTATATATATATGGTGCATACATTTGTGTTGTGGCCATGGGCTGCTACCTGCTGTAGTCTTGCTTCGGTATCAAACACAGGCGCAATGACATGCAACATGACCATCCACCAATACTGTAAATAGCCCCTCATCCATTAATGATAAAATGGCGATGATCCGAGAACTGTCTCATCACCTCCATACAGCAGCGTTATGGTGTACGCTCTGTTGCAAACGCTCTGAGAAGCACAGCCAATCACCATGCAAGATGAACAGTGATGTGGTGCAGCCCTCCCTGGAAACCCCACCCGTGGAGCTGAAGGAGGCAAAAAGTTGTTGAGAAAGTGAGAAGAACAGAGAAAGAAAAGAAAGAGAGGCCTGGTTGTAAATATATTTCTTTATATCATATGGGGAAAGCACATATTAGCCTTTGTTCTCCATACCCACTCCAGTAAGCATGTGACAAGAAACATTGCACTATCACTATAATCACTACAGCCTACTGTGTTTATTAGGGTGCAAAGAGTGTCCTGGCCCCCTCCCAGAAAAAGTAGTAAAACCATTTAAAGTGGGGTTCCACCCTAAAGTGGAACTTCCGCTCATCGAAACCCCCCCCCCCCCCTCCGGTGTCACCGTTGGCACCTTTCAGGGGGGAGGGGGGGCAGATACCTGTCTAAGACAGGTATTTGTACCCACTTCCGGGCATAGACTCCCATGGGAGTTTATGCTGTTTCCTGTCTCGGTGCGCCGTCTGCTGAGACACACACGGGTCCCAGAGACAGCACGGACCATTCCCATTGCGCTGCACGACCATGCGAATGTGCAGTAGGGAACTGGGAAGTGAAGCCGCAATGCTTCACTTTCTGATTCCCTCACCGAGAATGGCGGCGGCAGCAGCCGAGAGCCGAGCGATCAATTGGCCTCAGCTGCTGACATCACTGGACCATGGGACAGGTGAGTGTCCATTTATTAAAAGTCAGCAGCTGTAGTATTTATAGCTGCTGGCTTTTAATATTTTTTTGTAAGTGGAATCTCTCTTTAAGAACTATTTCACAATTTACTTGTATCTTTCTGAGACTCAAGCTTATAAACAATGACTGTACCGGGACTCATAGCAATCATTGCTAGCTGTGTCATAAATAGGGATGAGCCGAATACCCCCCGGTTTGGTTCACAGCAGAACATACGAACATGAAGAAAATTAGTTCAAACATGCAAACACAGTTAAAGTCTATGGGACACGAATGTGAAAAATCAAAAGTGCTAATTTTAAAGGTTTATTTGCAAGTTATTGCCATAAAAAGGGTTTGGGGACCCGGTTCTGCCCCAGAGCAGATGTATCAATGCAAAAAAAAGTTTTTTTAAAAAGCAAATTTTTCAGGAGCAGTGATTTTAATAATGCTTAAAGTAAAACAATAAAATCAAATATTTCTTTAAATATCGTTCGGGGGGGGGGGGGGGGGGGGGGTCTATAGTATGTCTGTAAAGTGGCAGAGTTTAGAACAATATGACAGAAAAATTACATTTCTAACTGCTAACTGAAAACTGCTTGCGAATGTAATGTATTGCCGTGTCCCGGCAATATAGATGAAAATCATTGAAAAAACAGCATGGGTTCCCCGCTCAGTCCATTAGCAGGTCCTTTGGGTCTGGTATGGATATTAACGGGAACCCACATTTAAAAATGCCGTGGGGGCCCCCCAGGCACTATATACTCAGAAAAGCAGTATATATACACTATACAGCGTGCCCTATATACTGAGCAGAAAGTTGGGCCTTAGCTGTTGGTGGTACCAGAACACTGTAAGCCCTCACAGTTACTTTTGGTGAGCGCAGGAATGGGCCCTGCTGTGAAATACTATATCAAAAATTGTAATTACATGCCCCTGTTAAACGGGGGCAGAAAAATTGGGCCTTAGGTGGTGGTGGTGCCACAACACTGTAACCCCTCACAGATACTCTTGTTGGGCGCAAGAATGGGCCCTGCTTTGAAATATTATATCAAAAATTGTAATTACATGCCCCTGTTAAACAGGGACAGAAAAATTGGATCGTGGGTGGTGGTGGTGGTGCCCTAAACCAAAAAGATTGTTGGAAGCAAGCATCATCAAGATTGAGGAGGAATAGGATAGTCAACATAGGAAGTCTTCAAGGGATCCCATATCCATAGAAAATGCAATCAGTTACATCAGCATCAGGTTCTTGATAGCTGCTGATCCATTCATTCACATTCATTTTTATGAATGTGAGCCTATCAATGGAGTCTGTGGACAGGCGCACTCTATGATCCATTACAAACCCTCCAGCAGCACTGAATGTGCGTTCAGAAAGAACGCTAGATGCAGGACAGGCCAGTAGCTCAATTGCATATTGAGCAAGTTCTGGCCAGTGATCTATCCTCAAGACCCAGTAACCCAGTGGATGCTCTGTTGGAAAGGTCTCCAAGTCTTCTCTTTCCCCTAGATATTCCTGCACCATGTAATGCAGATGCTGGCGATGGTTGCGTGAACTGATCAGACCTTGGCACTGAGGGCTGAAAAATTGTTTAAAGGCATGGGTCAGCCGGCCACCTTCTCCACCTCTCTTCCTTTGACTGAACGAAGCCTTGTCCAGTACATTGTCCAGCTCTGGGAAATTGTAACCTCCCAGCCAGTAATTATCCCTCTCCTTGATATCACAAATCCTAGGGTCCTTTCACAAGCTTTGCAGAATCAGGGAGGCAATGCAGCATAAATTTGCAGAGGCATTCGATTCTGAGTCCTCTGGATCACTAAGGATCACATTATCTGTAACAACCTCCTCTGACCCACGTATAACTCCTTGGGTCTGAGGACTGAAAACCATCCCTTGAAGACTTCTGCTGAGTGTTATCCTCCACGTCCATGCTTACACAATCCTTCTCCTCTTCTTCCTGTGTGTTTGGCAGGCCCGCGGGAATGCTACCAGGATAAAGGGGGCCTTTAGAGGTAAGGAAGTCCTCCCCTTCCTCCCGCTGTTCTGCCTCAAGTGCCCTGTCCATTATTCCACAAAGCATGTGCTCCAACAGGGTGACTAGAGGGACAGTTTCACTGATGCATGCAGTGTCGCTGCTCACCATCCTTGTGGCCTCCGCAAATGGTGACAGGACAGTGTATGCATCCTTGATCAGTAGCTACTGGTATGACAAAAAGAAGCCAAACTCCCCTGACCCTGTCCTGGTGCCATACTCACACAGGTACTCATCAGTGGCCCTTTGCTACATGTGTAGCTGCTGCAGCATTGCCAACATTGAGTTCTACCTGGTGGGCATGTCACAAATTAGGCAGTTGGTGGCAGTGGCGGCTGGTGAAGTTTTTGGATGGGGGGCGCCAGACCCTGCCCATCATGACCCCGCCCATCATTATGGCCCCTCCCACTTCTCATAAACCACGCCCGTTATGTAATCGGGAAAAAAATTTGGCGTGGGTTCCCCCCTCCGAGAGCATACCAGGCCCTTAGGTCTGGTATGGATTCCAAGGGGAACCCCCTACGCCGAAAAAACGGCGTGGGGGTCCTCCCAGATCCACACCAGACCCTTATCCGAGCACGCTACCCGGCCGGCCAGGAAAGGGGGTGGGGACGAGCGGGCGCCCCCCCCCCCCTCCTGAGTCGTACCAGGCCGCGTGCCCTCAACATGGGGGGGTGCCTTGGGGGAGGGGGCGGGCGGCCCCCCCACCCCAAAGCACCTTGTCCCCATGTTGATGAGAACAAGGGCCTCTTCCCGACAACCCTGGCCATTGGTTGTCGGGGTCTGCGGGCGGGGGGCTTATCGGAATCCGGGAGCCCCCTTTAATAAGGCCCCCCACCCTATGTGAATGAGTATGGGGTACAATGTACCCCTACCCATTCACCTGTGAAAAAAAGTACAAAAAAAAACACAACACCCGTTCTTCTTCTTCTTCTCCAGGAGATGTTGACTCGACGATCTCTCCGGAATGCCAGGGACGTGCTGCGCTGCCACTTATATAGGGACAATGGGGCGGTGTCACATGGGTTGATGTCACATGGGTTGGTCACGTGGGTTGATGTCACATGGTGACCCCGTCCCCTTACGATGTCACAGTCCTGGAGGATGCTGGGACTGTCACTATGTGACATCAACCCATGTGACCAACCCATGTGACATCAACCCATGTGACACCGCCCCATTGTCCCTATATAAGTGGTAGCGCAGCACGTCCTTGGAATTCCGGCTGGAGAGATCGTCACAGTACACTATGTTAAATTGTTAAATGACATTTTATTTATTTTTTTAAATGTCTTAAAGGGCCCGTTTTTTTTTTTTTTTTTACTTTTTTTTTTACTTTTTTTTTTTTTACACCTAGGGGGAGGGGGGGCGGCGCCTGGGCGCCCCCTATGGGCGGGCCGCCACTGGTTGGTGGGCAGCTTGCATTCTATTTGATTGCCAGCCAGCTATGCACTGACATTGTATAACCGGTGGAAATGACCACAGACTTTCTGGGCTGCCTCAGGGGATCCTGTAAGCCTGGGTACCTGCTCAAGAACCGCTGCACCACCAAATCAAGACCTATGCCAAACATGGAACATGGGTCAAGTGTCCCAGCGGGAGGGTGGAGAGAAGGTTGGTGCCATTGTCGCATACAACCATTCCTGGCTGAAGCTGACGTGGTGTCAACCACCTCCGAGCCTGAACCTGCAGAGCTGACAGAATCTCTGCCCCAGTGTGGCTCCTATCCCCTAAGCAGACCAACTCAAGCACTGCATGGCATCTTTTTGCCTGACTGCTTGCTTAGTCCCTTGAATGCTTACAGACTACTGGTTCAGAGGACAAATCTGCAGAAGAGGTCAAAGAGGAGGGGGTGGAGGAGAGAGCTGTGGCAGAATCACCACTAGCATTTTAGAGGCGTGGTGGCAGAACAAGCTCCAACAATACTGAACCCTGTCCTGCATACTTTCCAGCTGCCAGCAGAGTTACCCAGTGCACCGTGAAGGGAAGGTAAAACTCCTGCCCATGCCTGCTGGACCATGAGTCAGCGGTAATATGCACCTTACTGCTGACCGCCCTGTCCAATGAGGCCAAAACATTGCCTTCCACATGCCGGTAGGGAGCCAGAATGACCTTCCATGAAAAGAATCAGCATTTTGGAACCTGCCACTGAGGTACAGCACATTCCATAAATTCACAAAAGGGGGCATAGTCTAGCAGCTGAAAAGGCAGCAGTTGCAGTGCTAGCAATTTGGCCAAGCCAGCATTTAGACATTGAGCATATCAATGGCTGGGACTTAATTTTTTTTTACGGTTCAGCAACTGGGGTAGGGAAATTTGCCTGCTAAAATCAGATGGTGGTGTACTGCTAGAAGATTGACTGCAAGTACTTGGGACACCTATTGCTATACCTTCATTCCTCTCAGTGCAGGTTTTGGAGAGGACTGAAGGTATAGTGGGGTTGGAGATCCCAGATGAGGAGCAAGGAGAAGTCCGCCTTTTCTTTGATATGGGTCTTTCAAGTGCTGTTGCCAGCCAACTGCATGGCAAGTCATCCTATATCTGATCAAGCATGTGGTGCTCAAGTGGCTGCTTTTCTGGCCATGCTTGATCCGCTTAAAACATAGGTTGCAAACAGCAATGGTGCGATCTGCTGCACATGTGTCAAAAAGGCCCACACCAAGGAACTTTTAAAAGTCAGCGTGGAGTCAGCAGCACCCTGCACCCGCGTAGCTCTGCAGTGTGAGGCAATAGGATGGCTGCCCTTAAGCTGCCCCCTAGAGGACATCCTTCCTCGTTGGAGATGTCCATCCTCGTCCTCTCTTCTCTCAGGCACCCAAGTAGAGTCAGTGACCTCAACATCCCCTTCCCCCTTTTCACTGGAGCAAACGTGGCAATGTGTTGCAGCTGGGGGAACATGACTGACAGTTTCTTATCCTTCTGCGGCACCCCCTCTCTCTAGGCTCACGTTACTCTCTTCTTCAACCTGGGAACCAACATCGGAGTCTTCAAAACGTTGCTCATCCTCCAACAGCATGTACCCGAGACTGTGGTCTAATAATTCTGGGGACTCCTCCGTGCATGATGGTGGGGCTATGGAAGGAGTGACTGTGGACAAGTAGTGGAATAGTCTGCTTTGGCAGCTGCATTGGAAAGCAAACTACTCTGAGCCTGGGTGGCAGAAGATGAGGATGAGGATGGCTTTGTTATCCACTCCACCAATTCTTCTGCATGTCCTGGCTCAATAACACGACCAGCAGCAGAAAAAAAGGACGGCCACCTGCATAAGATGCACCATGTCCACGACCAGCACTGTTGACTGTAGACACAAAGGCTGCTTGCCCTCAGTGAGCTGTGTCTGCCTGTTCTTGGTGGCCTTCCGGACATGATGTATATTTTGTTTTGTAACACCACACTACAGTGTATTCGATTCTGTGTACACCACCAGAAGTGTAGTAGAAACTGTACACACGGTATTAGATACTGTGTACACTGCCTGCAGTGTATTTGCAATAGGGATGAGCTTCGTGTTCGAGTCGAACGCACGTTCGACTCGAACATTGGCTGTTCGTCCGTTCGGCGAAATCCGAACTCTTGGTCCGTTCAAAATTCGTGTGGCGCGCACGGCCCACAATGCACTGCGATGGCGTAGTGCATTGCTGGCTCATGATTGGCCAAGCATGCACTGTGACCCCGCATGCTTGGCCAATCGCAGCGCCAGCAGCGAGGAGAGCCATGATTGGCCACAGGCATCCTGCCTGTGGCCAATCATAGCTCAGGCTGTGTAGTGCACGCCCCACACTCGTGTAGTGTGTTGGCATCTGAAGCAGTGGGTGTTCTGTGTACCTTCAACACAGTACACACCGATCGTTTTTGGCTGATTTCCTATCTTGCCGTTGTGTAGTGGTTATTGTCTGTGCCCTGACCGCAGTATACACCACTATATTCACCTCACCTATATAGCTAGTGATCTATCTTTAATAATAGAGCTTGCAGTCAGTAGTGTTAGGAGATAGTGAGTGCTGTTTGCGTGCTCTGTACCCAGTACATACCGCTATAATCCACCTACATAGCTGTTCTCTATTTGAGCCCAATTGCCATCTGCAGGAGTTATTGGAAGTTGTGTGTGCCTCCAGCACAGCACAGTATACATCTGTATATACCCCTTTATCTCTGCTGTTTTCTGGTTATTGTCTGCGTGCCCTGACCGCAGTATACACCGTGATATTCACCTCACCTATATAGCTAGTGATTCATCTTTAATAATAGAGCTTGCAGTCAGTAGTGTTAGGAGATAGTGCGTGCTGTTTGCGTGCTCTGTACCCAGTACATACCGCTATAATCCACCTACATAGCTGTTCTCTATTTGAGCCCAATTGCCATCTGCAGGAGTTATTGGAAGTTGTGTGTGCCTCCAGCACAGCACAGTATACATCTGTATATACCCCTTTATCTCTGCTGTTTTCTGGTTATTGTCTGCGTGCCCTGACCGCAGTATACACCGTGATATTCACCTCACCTATATAGCTAGTGATCCATCTTTAATAATAGAGCTTGCAGTCAGTAGTGTTAGGAGATAGTGCGTGCTGTTTGCGTGCTCTGTACCCAGTACATACCGCTATAATCCACCTACAAAGCTGTTCTCTATTTGAGCCCAATTGCCATCTGCAGGAGTTATTGGAAGTTGTGTGTGCCTCCAGCACAGTATACATCTGTATATACCCCTTTATCTCTGCTGTTTTCTGGTTATTGTCTGCGTGCCCTGACCACAGTATACACCGCGATATTCACCTCACCTATATAGCTAGTGGTCCATCTTTAATAATAGAGCTTGCAGTCAGTAGTGTTAGGAGATAGTGCGTGCTGTCTGCGTGCTCTGTACCCAGTACATACCGCTATAATCCACCTACATAGCTGTTCTCTATTTGAGCCCAATTGCCATCTGCAGGAGTAATTGGAAGTTGTGTGTGCCTCCAGCACAGCACAGTATACATCTGTATATACCCCTTTATCTCTGCTGTTCTATAAAAAAGGCATCTGCAGGAGTTAGTGGGTGCTGTGTGCCTCCAGCACAATATAAACTACCCAACTACTGTTTTACCCAACTCCCTTCAGGCCATTACCATTGTCTGGAAGGCCAGCAAGGAGAGGCAGACAGGCGCGAGCCGATAAAAGAGGGCAAGCAGGCTCTGTGTCTAGAGACAACAGTGCTGGTCGTGGACGCGGTGCATTGTCATCAGCACGTGGCCATGGGACATGCTTGTCCTTCTTTTCTGCAGCTGGACATGTTGAACCGCAACATGCCAATGACTTGGTATAGTGGATGACTAAGCCCTCTTCATCCTCCTCATCCTCTCTCACCCAGTCTCAGGGTAGTAGCAAAGCAGCTGCCAACGCATCGTCTTCCCTCCTCTCAATGTCATCATCAGTGACTCCTTCCCTAGACCCACCACGTCCTCCTGAGGAGTCTCCTGAACTCTTTGAGCACAGTGTTGGGTACATGCTCCAGGAGGATGCCCAGTGTTTGGTGGGCTCTGATGATGACACTCAGCTAGAGGAAGGCAGTAGCGTGAGCGCAGAGAGAGGGGATGCTCAAGAAGGACAGCAATCTGGCAGTCATGTTCCACAAGCTGCAGCATACTACCAGGTTTGCTACAGCGATGAAGAGGGAGGGGATGATGAGGGCACTGACTCCACGTGGGTGCCTGGAAGGAGGGAGGAGGAGGAGGAAGAGGAGGCACATGTCCAACGAGGCAGGATGCCCTCCGGGGGCCAGCTTAGGGGCAGCACACCGACTGAATCACACTGCAGAGCTCCGCCTGCGCAGAGCGCTTCCTCTGCGCGTTATTCTAAAAGTTCTTTGGTGTGGGCCTTTTTTGAGACGAGTGCATCAGATCGCACCGCTGCTATTTGCAACATATGTCTCAAGCGTATCTTACGTGGCCAAAACATCAGCCGCTTGGGCACCACATGCTTGACCAGACATATGTTGACCTGCCATGCAGCTCGTTGGCAAGCGTACCTCAAAGACCCACACCAAAGAACAAAGCGGACCTCTCCTTGCTCCTCATCAGCTGGCATCTCCAACCCCACTAGACCTTCAGTCCTCTCTGAAACCTGCTCTGAGAGGAATGAAGGTGTAGAATTAGGTGTGTCACAGCCAAGTGCTTCCGGGAACTCTGCTAGTGGTACACCCACGTCCGATTATAGCAGGCAAATGTCCCTGCCCCAGCTGCTGGACCGGCGGAAGAAGTTTACTCCCAGCCATCCACATGCCCAGCGGTTGAATGCTAGCTTGGCTAAATTGCTAGCACTTCAACTGCTGCCTTTTCAGTTGGTAGACTCGGCCCCCTTCCGTGAGTTTGTACAATGTGCGGTTCCTCAGTGGCAGGTCCCCAAACGCCACTTTTTCTCATTGAAGGCGATTCCGGCTCTCTACCGGCATGTGGAAGGCAATGTCCTTGCCTCGCTAGACAGGGTGGTCAGCGGTAAGGTGCATATTACCGCTGACTCATGGTCCAGCAGGCATGGACAGGGACGTTACCTGTCTTTCACGGCCCATTGGGTCACTCTTCTGGCTGCTGGGAAGGATGCAGGACAAGGTGCAGTAGTGTTGGAGGTTGTTCCGCCACCACGCCTCCAAAATGCTACTATTGGTTGTGACACACCTCTCTCCTCCCCCCCCTCCTCTTCTTCTTCATCCATGGCCTCTTCCAGTGCTCTGTCCTCAGAACCAGCGGTGCTCCGTAGGCGTTCCAGGGGCTACGCAAGTACGCAGGCAAAACTATGCCATGCCGTGCTTGCGCTGGTTTGTTTGGGGGACAGGAGCCACACTGGGGCGGATGTTTTGTCAGCTCTGCAGGGGCAGGCCGAGAGGTGGTTGATGCCACGCCAGCTTAAGCCAGGAATGGTGGTTTGCGACAATGGCACCAACCTCCTCTCCGCCCTCCGACAGGGACAACTGACCCATGTGCCCTGTGTAGCTCACGTCCTTAACCTGGTGGTGCAGCGGTTCTTGGGCAGGTACCCCGGCTTACATGATGTCCTGAAGCAGGCCAGGAAAGTCTGTGTGCATTTCCGCCGATCATGTAATGCCTGTGCTCGGCTGGCTGAGCTCCAAAAGGAGTTGAACCTGCCCAAGAACCGCCTTATATGTGACATGCCCACCAGATGGAACTCAACATTGGCCATGCTGCAGCGGCTGCACACGCAGCAGAGGGCCATCAATGAGTACCTGTGCGACTACGGCACCAGGACAGGGTCAGGGGAGCTTGGTTTTTTCTCACCACGCCAGTGGGGCATGATCAGGGATGCATGCACTGTCCTGTCACCGTTTGAGGAGGCCACAAGGATGGTAAACTGTGAGAGTGCATGCATCAGTGACACTGTACCTCTTGTCCACCTCTTGGAGCATACGCTGCGTGGAATAATGGACAGGGCACTTGAGGCAGAACAGAGGCAGGAAGAGGAGGACTTCCTTGCCTCTCAAGGCCCCCTTTATCCAGACAGTGTTCCTGCTGTGCCACCCATCACACAGGAAGAGGATGAGGAGGAGGAAGAGGAGGAGGAGGATGATTGTGTCAGCATGGAGGTGGAGGCTGGCACTCAGCATCAGCATCAGCAGCAGCAGCAGCAGCAGCAGCAGTCTTATAGGGATGATTTACAGTCCCAAGAAACACGTGGACTTGTACGTGGCTGGGAGGAGGTAGCTGCGGATCATGTTGTCCTTAGTGACCCAGAGGACTCCGGACCGAATGCCTCAGCTAACCTACGCTGCATGGCCTCCCTGATCCTGCAAAGCCTGCGGAAGGATCCTCGTATTCTTCGGATCAAGGAGAGGGACCATTACTGGTTGGCCACTCTCCTTGATCCACGGTACAAGGGTAAGGTTGCCGACCTTATCTTGCCATCGCAGAGGGAGCAGAGGATGAGACATCTCCGGGAGGCCTTGCAGAAAGCTCTGTGCAACGCGTTCCCAGAGACTGGGAGGTTACAAACTCCTGGTCCTGGACAACGTGTTGCTGAGGCATCGGTCAGAAGGAGCGGTGGAGAAGGTGGCCGTCTGACTGATGCTTTCAGACAATTTTTTAGTCCGCAGCCCCAAGGTATGATTGGTTCCAGCACCCATCGCCAGCGTCTAATTTACATGGTGCAGGAATACCTAGGGGCAAGGTCAGACTTGGACACCTTTCCCACCGAAAATCCTCTGGCTTACTGGGTCTTGAGGATGGATCACTGGCCAGAGCTTGCACAGTATGCAATTGAGCTACTGGCCTGTCCTGCATCCAGCGTTCTTTCGGAACGCACCTTCAGTGCTGCTGGTGGCTTTGTTACCGATCACAGGGTGCGCCTGTCCACCGAATCAGTTGATCGACTGACCTTCATCAAGATGAATCAGTCTTGGATCACCCACAGCTACCAAGCACCTGAAGCTGATGTAACCGAATAATTTTTTTTGAAATACCACATCCCTTCAAGACTGCCTATGCTGATGCTGAGTGACTGTCCTGTTATGTTGATTGTCTATCCTCTTCCTCCTCCGCTGATATGTTGGAAGAACATTTTTGGTTCTGGGTGATGCCAGCAGCCCAATTTTTCTGCCCCTGTTTAACAGGGGCGTTTAATTACAATTTTTGATGCAATGCTTTGCAGCAGGGCTAATTCCTGCAATAAAACTAGAGTAAACTCAAGATACACTATCAATGACCTCCCGATTAGTATATCATCCCAGCGCTCAAACTTCCCCTCCCCCCAGCTGCCACTTAAAAAATTAAATATATCTCTCAGAAGGTGAAAAAAGCAAACCTACCACTTACAATGCAAAAAACACCTTGTGGCGCAACAAAGACTACACACTGTTAAATAGCAGTGTACTATGATAACCAAAACTACACAACGTGAAAATTATAAACACATGTGCATAAATAAATATAATCAACAATAAAATAAATCGTGATTAAATAGCGAAAAAATGCAATCAAAAAAATAATCGCACAAAGGTGATACAGTGAATATGTGACAAAACATAAATATAAGAAATGAACACAATGACAAATAGTGCTCTAATGGAGATGTGCAGTTCCAAAATAAATTAGATTGATCTTCAATCAAATACAATTATTGAGGAGCAATAACTGTAATGATGGCAATAGTTCAAAAAAAAGAATTCATATTCAAGTGAACATTCTGTGCCCAAGTGTCCATCAAACGCAGAGCCTCCACCGCACCCTAGGTGTTAGTGCCCCCCTTGTTTAGAACACTCACCAGCAGTATTGCCCAGCACTCTCGTGTCGGGCAAAAAACGCTTATAGTATATACAGATGATGACTATTTCTCCAGCCACTTCTTGTGAAAACTTCGCAGGCAGAGGATAATCACTTAATATCTCAAAGTTACCTCAGGGAGACAAAAGAAACTTCCCATAGTGCAACATTGCAAAACTATTTTTAATCTCAATAAAACGTTCAATTAAAATCACACTCACATGGATCCAATTAAAAACAGGCACTTCAAATAGACAATCCACTGGTCAATTCAAAGATCCTTCACTCACCATATAGCCACGCCCAGCACACACAGTAAAAAGACTAGAAAGAAGGCGGAGGAAGGAGAACACACAAGTTGAAGGACTGGATATCACTATCTGACGCTGTTTTCAAATTGAGTTGTCTGCTGTCAGGTACCACACAGATACCTTGTGTAGAGACGGTGCTATTTGATATGAACTTAGCTTGCTTCCAGTGTACTCACCAATGCCTATGAGTGAAGGATCTTCACTCAGGGCTAATTCCTGCAATAAAACTAGGGACATGTAATTACAATTCTTGATATAATATTTCACAGGAGGGCCCCTTCCTGTGCCCACCCAGAGTAACGGTGAGGACTTATAGTGTTGTGGCACCAGCACCACAACCACCAAAGGTCAATTTTTCTACCACTGTTCAACAATGGCATGTAATTACAATTCTTGATATAATCGTTCACAGCAGGGCGCTCCAGCGCCCACCAAGAGTCACTTTGAGGGCTTACAATGTTGTGGCAAAACCAACACCTTGTTCCGCCATTTCTGCAGAGCATATAGGGCAGGCCCCTACTTTCAAACATCCAACTTACAAACATCTCCTACTTGCAAACGCAAGGAGACAGCAGCAAGTGAGATGAAAAAAGATGGATGACAAAACAAATTATACAGGGGTGATAACCCTTCCCTATGTTTTCCAAAAAGCTTAAAAATAGTTTTTTTGACTGGAGCTACACTTTAAAAATGTACCAGTTGAAAATTACAAACAGATTCAACTTAACACAACAAACCTACACAGTCCCTGTCTTGTTTGCACCGCCTGTATACTGCTGTTCTGAGTATATAGGGCCTGGGGGCCACACGCATTTCCTTTTTTTAATATGGGTACAGGGTTCCCCTTAATATGCGTACAAGACCCAAATAGGCTGGTAATGGGCAGGGAGGGCTACCCATGCCATTTTTCTCAATGATTTTCAACCATATTGCAGGAGCCAGATATAACATTAAAACCGCAAGCAGTTTTAAATGGTGTTATTTCCGTTTAATGTCATTTTGTGCAGGGACTGTTCTAAATACGGGAAACACGTGGCACTTCACAGGCATACTACAGACACCCCCCAGGCACCATATTTAAAGGAATATTTCACTTTTTTTTTTTTCACTTTAATCGTCATTAAAATCAGTGCTCCCGCCAAAACGGCCGTTTTTAAAACTTTTTTTTGCATTGACCCATGTCCCCTGAGGCAGGAGTCAGGTCCCCAAACCCTTTTTAGGACAATATCTTGCATATTAGCCGTTAAAATTAGCACTTTCCATTTCGAACGTTCGAGTCCCATAGACTTCAATGGGGTTCTAACGTTCGTAACGAACGTGGGGTCCGTTCGAAAGTTCTGGTGCGAACCGAACCGGGGGGTGTTCGGCTCATCCCTAATTAGCAACTGTACTAGGCTGCACTATATTTTATACTGTGTACACCACCACAAGTGTAGTAGACATTGTACACACTGTATTAGATACTGTGTACACTGCCTGCACTGTATTAGCAACTGTACAACGGCTGCACTGTATTGTGTACTGTGTATATCACCAAAAGTGTAGTAGAAACTGTACACACTGCCCCCAATATGTTGTTCTCTTTTCATGTTATTTCTTGCACACCAGGAAAAACAGCTAAAGTCGTAGCAGTGTTTCAATTTAACATTTGATGTGTTACACTGAGTTCTGACGGAGGAGTCATGGGCCAGCACAGCAGTACGTCGCCAGAACAGAGTCTGTATGTTTTCACACTTGGGTCACCATCCGTCACCATGTGTATAAAGGTCCGCAAAAGACACCACACCTTGGTATGGTAAAATTGCCTGCTTACAGTGGGAGCATTTGATAGGCACAGTGGGAGCATTTGATGGGCACAGTGGGAGCATTTGATGGGCACAGTAGCGGCATTTGACGGGCACAGTGGCAGCATTTGATGGGCACAGTGGCGCATTTGATGTTTTTTTTTTCAAAAACTTTGAGCACCAGCCACCACTGTATACGAAACTGTGTATATATATATATATATGTGATACACTGCCTGAACTGTATTAGAAACAGTACACCTCGGAATGCACTTTAGATATAGGCTACACTGGATGCAGAGTATATATACAGTAACTCAAAAAGTGAGTACACCCCTCACATTTTTGTAAATATTTTATTATATCTTTTCATCTGACAACACTGAAGTAAGGACACTTTACTACAATGTAAAGTAGTGAGTGTACAGCTTGTATAACAGTGTAAATTTGCTGTCCCCTCAGAATAACTCAACACACAACCATTAATGTCTAAACCACTGGCAACAAAAGTGAGTACACCACTAAGTGAAAATTTCCAAATTGGGCCCAATTAGCCATTTCCCCATCCCAATGTCGTGTGACTTGTTAGTGTTACAGGGTCTCAGGTGTGAATGGGGAGCAGGTGTTTTCAATCTGGTGTTATTGCTCTCACTCTCTCATACTGGTCACTGGAAGTTCAATGTGACACCTCACGGCAAACAACTCTCTGAGGATCTGAAAAAAAAAACAATTGTTGCTCTACATGCAGTGCAGGGTTGTGGCAGACGGGGTCTGATTCTGCGTGTAGAAAGAGGAGCAAGTACGTCTAGCGAGGATGACAGCGTGTTGTTGTTGTAGATGGAAGTGGTTAAGTCTGGGCAGGACAGGGGTATGATTTTGTCATAAAGGCCATCAGTAGTAGAGTGAAGAAGGGAAGGGTTGAGGTTGTGAAAGTTTCTGTGGGTAGTGGTTTGTGGGTTGGCAGCATGGGGTGTAGGAGACAAGGAGAGAGTGAAACGGATAAGGTTGTGATCTGAGAGAGGAAAGGGTGTGTTAGAGAGATTGCAGGGAGTGCAGCGATGGGAGAATATGAGGTCGAGAGTGTTACTGTTGGAGTGGTGGTTTGTGTCCATTGTGTTAGCTTAAAAGAGGAGGTTAGGTTGAGTAGTTTAGAAGTAGTAGCAATATTAACATTTATTGGAATGTTAAAGTCAGCTGGGATGATGGCAGGCACTTCAGATTAGAGAAAATATGGTAGCCAGGCAGATAAGTCATTCAGAAAGCGTGACACTGGTCCAGGAGGTCGATAAATAACTGCGACCCTCAGACAAACTGGAGAGAAAAGACAAATGCAATGCAATGCATTTTGAAAGAGCAGGGGGAAAGAGAGGGAGGTGTGGGAAGTACCTGCAAGGTGCATTGTGGGGAGAGGAGAAGTTTGACACCACCTGCTTTCTGTCCACTGGGTCTGGTGGAGTGAGTCCAAAGGAGGTCATTGTGGGACAGGGCAGCTGGAGAGGTAGTGTCAAATTCCTGGAGCCAGGTTTTGGTTATAGCAAATAGATTAAGGGATTTGGAGAGGAAAAGTTCATTGACAGAGGCTAGTTTGTTGAAGCCTGAGCGGGCATTCCAGAGGGCACATGAAAGAGGGGGGCCGACTTGTGGAATCAGGGTAATTGGGATGAGAAGGTGGGAGTTACGACTGTTGGAGAAGGTAGACAGACAATTTTGGGGGTGGGAATTGGGTGTGGGAGGGTCGGGGTTTGGTGCAATGTCCCCAGACATTAGGTGTAGTAGGAGGGTGAGGGTGGTAAGGCGGGAGTAGGATTTATAGGAGGGCAGATGCTGTGGTGGAATGGACGTGTTGATACTGTGTGTGCTTAGAATGAGCAGGAGGTGGTAAGTTGAGTGATATTGAGTGGGCAGAAGAGAGGGAGATATGTACAGATTGGGGGCTGGAGAGGGGGATAAAGAAATGAGAGTTTGAGGAGAGAGGACGTTATAACAAAGATTAGTGTGAGCATGTTGGAGAGGGGAATAGAAGGAAGGCTGAGGTAAGAGTATTAAGAGGAACTTCCCGCCAAATAGCAGTGGAACAATAATGTCTGTACTTACGTTTTTGTAGCAGTGCCCTAGTCAAAGTGCCCGTGTACAAGTGACAATCACTTGTTGCCGGCGTGACACTTGGTGCAAGGAGTGACCAGCCTAAACCCTCAACATCATCAAAGGTTTCGATCAAACATTCATTGAAGACAAAATTACCAAAGTAGCTAAGGTGGACAGAATGGCATTCAAGATCAATAAACTGCATAACCAAAAAGAAGACCAAGTATCCATTATTCTAGATTTTAATGTACAATATAAACTAATAGAAACAAATCATACATCGTCACTGGCACATACTATAAACAGATAATCATCTTTAAACCATACTACCCAGAAATCTAAAAATTTGTATATAAAAAAGCTCCCACCATCCGACACAAAGTGGTAAAAAACATACTAGACCCTCCCAAAAAAGAATTTCAAATTCAAAAAGAGTTCTACCCTTGCGAAAAATGCTATGCATGTAAACGCACTAAATGTCCAAATGAAAATAAATTCAATTTTCAATCTACGAGTACAGGGACAACATGTACCATCAAAGATTATATAGGATGTAACACAGAAGGGGTGGTATACATTGGAATGCAGCTATGGATTACAGTACATAGGACGGACAAAGAGATCTTTGAAAATACGAATTAAGGAGCATGTGCAAAATATCTTAAAAGGATATGATAAACATTGTGTATCTAAACACTTTGCCAAAGTCCATAACAGGGATCCCACTCATCTGAAATTTTGGGGCATTGAACCACATGAAAAACACTGGCGAGGAAGTCACAAAGTTAGGACACTTAGCCAGTTAGAGTCAAAATTAATTTTTTGGATGGATACCCTTACACCACATGGGTTAAACATAGCATTTGATCTCAATTGTTTCAAAAGAGTATTTTTAACTATTACTTCACCCTATTAAGAATATCTGATCTTCCTGTCGCCAACACTTATTCACCATTGGTTCCTCTCTCAGTAATACTCATCTGCTCCTCACAGAACAGATGGGTATACTTCTTCAATCTACACCACAACATATACACAGATATATCTTCCTTTCCTACACTGATAGTGATCATACCACATGTTCCATTTATTTTTATGTCAATTTTAATATACATTTTTTTATACACCTTTCCTCCTTATTCACATTCATACTTATTGCAACCTTTTCACTCCAATTGTCTTTACCTTCTGGGTGTAACCCTATACCCAGAGTGTAAGTATTTTATCATTTGTATTCCATTTAGGATGGATTTTTATTTCTATTTTTTTATTTTATGTTACTATTCAATATTTTATCAAGATATTTTAGACCATGGGGCTACAACAAATGGGCTGCCGCCATTAACAACATTACTTAGCTATATAAGGGCAACATGCATGCCGGCCAATATCCCCTAATGAAGTCATGTGGACGTGACATAACACGTAGGGCATGAGCGGCAGGTATACCACAAGTGATGCCGGAGCTAGTATGAGTTTGGCGCTCATGGAGTATATGCATTGCCAGATTGTGCTAATGTGAGTAAAACTACTTTTAATCTTACCAAAACTTCATTACACCCTGGAGAGTCTCTTTCATATATGAATACAATCATGGAGGACATCAAAGGAGGATACCCAGGACCACCATAGAGGAGTTATACTTACCATAGAGATCCATCCAGCTGGGGAAGAGTATTAGAGCACCCCTAGAAGCAAGCAGGAATATACAGACCACTGGATTGAGTCTACTGGTTAACCCCTTCAGATCTGCGCTATAGCAGAATGACGGCTATAGTGCGGATCGTCAATAGATGTCCTCTCCTTTGCACACTTCCCGCGTGCGCTGTGATCACCGAGTTAATGAGACTCGGGTGATCACAGATCAAAGTAAGGGGTCGCCCCTTACCACGTGATCAGCTGTCAGCCAAAAAAAAAAAAAATGTAAACAGGAGATCGGTAATATTTTTTTTTTCTTCTCACGCTGACAGTGTGAGCAGAAAAAAAAGCCGATCACCAGCTTCTGTTGAAGGAACATCATGCCGAAGTGGAAGAGGTGAAGCCGCCTCAACTGTGCCCACCAGTACAGCCTTACAGTGCCACTTGCCAGTGCCCACAGTGCCACGAATCAGTGCCCACAGTGCCATGAATCAGTGCCCACCAGTACATAACAGTGCAAGCAATCAGTGCCACCTATCAATGCCCACGAGTGCCACCTATCAATACCCACCAGTGGTGCCAATCAGTGCCTCATCAGTGCCACCTAGCAGTGCTGCCTATCAGTGTCACCTACCAGTGCCAATCAGTGCCCATCACTGCCAACCATCAGTGCCCATCACTGCCACCCATCAGTGCCTCCTACCAGTGCCACCTATTAGTGGCCATCAGTGCTGCCCATCAGTGCCGCCCATCAGTGCCACCTCTCAGTGCCCACCAATGGCACCAATCAGTGCTGCCTATTAGTGCATATCAGTGCCCATCAATTCTGTCTTATCTGTGCCCATCAATGCAGCCTATTGGTAACCATCAATGCAGTGTCACTGTACTACTACAGCGAACCCACAGGTGAGAAGGTAACATGGGATCGCCCATGGCGTGGAGTCTAAGGGCCAGCCAGTATTCTGCCAGGGACCCCCTCACAAGGGTTTGGGCTTAGCTGCGTGCTGACCCTAGGCCACGACCCCCGAGGTTCACCCTGCTCCATAGGGGAGTACTAGAAGACACTGTCAGACAAAGATGGATAGATGAAGCAAAGAAGAGCGGGATAACGAGCCAAGGTCAGGGCGGGCAGCAGACAATGTAATCAGCAGGACTAGCCAAGTCAGTACACAAGAGATCAGTTCACGACAGGTCAGGTTGAAATAGGTTACACAAAGGGAGCTTAGAGACAAGCAACCAGAAACTGGTCTGAGAGGAATTTAAATAGAGAAGCACATGGGGGGCTGGACAGCAAGTAATGATATATTAAGCAACAAGCGAAGCTGGCGACACCCATAGCTGTTGAGTTCAACCAGATCTGAACACAAGTTAGTTGAACAGGTGCCAGCCAACCTACAGCAGTAAAGGTAAGACTCTGCAGCTGATCTGTGACATGCAGCCTATCAGTGTAGCCTCATCAGCATACATCAATGAAGGAGAAAACTTACCTGTTTGCAAAATTTATTAAGAAAATATGAAACAGTTTTGTATTTTTTTATTTATTTTTTATTTGGTCTTTTATAATTTTTTAACAAACAATAAAAATACATCAAATACACAATGATCAAATACCAGCAAAACAAAGCTCTATTTGTGGGAAAAAAATGATAAAAATGTAATTTGGGTACAGTGTTGTATGACCGCGCAATTGTTGTTCAAGGAGTGACAGTGCTAAAAGCTGAAAATTGGTCTGGGCAGGAGGGGGGTTTCGGTGCCTAGTAAGCAAGTGGTTAATGCTGTTACCTTACAGCATTACGATGAGATGCCGGTGAGCACAGAGGTGTTCATTTGTATAAATAAATTGTTTGGTTTTTACTGCTGTACGTTTAAAGATGAATCTCTGAGTGTTTATATTTATTTATAGCATTTCTAAGTTGTTCTCTTTCCAAAAACTGAATTGCACTAATTTTAATGTCATGGATTATTACCTTTTGAATATTGGATGTAGGTATTTATATACGTTTTTGCACAGTAGTCGCATCACCATTGTTTACATCTTTTGCACACCATTTATAAGTTTACATTACTGAAGCATATCACAGCACCATCATTTTACTACAATGCAAGTAATATGCCTGATGCATACTCGGATGTTCAAGCTTGGATTAAGAATATGAATCCATTAGACCAATATGTGCCATGTGTAGCTCATTTCCTCAATCCTATTGCATTAGTGACTGCAGAGTGCTGTCCTGAATCATCTTCGTTTTTTTTCAACTTTGCAGCTACGGTATAATTTTTTTTTTACAATGTCCACCCATTGCTGGAGTGTTTTGATGCCCTGTTTGAGGCCTAGAACACCTGTTGTTAAAAGTCTATCTCAAACATGTTGATCAGCAAGACAGGATGCATGTCAGTCTCTTAGAAAAGGATATATGGATACTTTAAAAGCTCATCATAAAATCTCTGATGATGCTAATGAGAAAAAAAAAAACAAGGAATGCGGTAAGAAATCTTTTCAATATGATAAATCGATTGGAGACTGCCATAATGGCAAACATATGGGGAATTATTTTTGAAAGGTTTAAAACTGTGAGCATGAAGTTAGAGTCCACATTGCCCTCGGAAAAGTTATTCAATTGTATAATTCTGTGACAGAATTAATAGCAAACCTGTGAGACAATTTTGAACAGTATGAAAACCTTTCAAGAGTGATCTTGATGAATATGAACATGATATTGGATGGAAGAAAAAATATAACCCCAGATTTGATGAAAAGAAAAACAGATACATAATTGCAACAGGCAAAGAGAATTTTCACATAAATACATTTAATGTTCTCTTAGCCCTTGTACACACGGTCGGAGATTCAGACGGAATGTGTCCTATCGGACCGTTTTGTTGGATATTCCGACTGTGTGTGGTCTGCATCAGACTGTTTCCGTCGGAATATCCGACGGACCAAGTTTTCCAACTTGCCGGTAAAATTTTCTGACAAAATGCTCCTATCGGACATACTCCGATCATGTGTAGCCTACTCCGACGGACAAAGTGCCACGCATACTCAGATCAAATTCCTAGACCAAAGCTATTGGCTACTAGCCTGAACGTAGTCCCGTCGTAACGAAATAACGCCATCACGTTATGTACAATCGGATTTTCCGACAATTTAGTCCGACTGTGTGTATGCAACATCACTTCCGGACCTCTTCCAGAATTAATCCGTCGGAATTACTCCGACGGATTTGGTTGTCGGAATCTCCGACCGTGTGTACAAGGGCTTAGATAAGGCGACGAAATGAGGCTTACTCATGGCTGTTTGATTGAAACTAATAGGCAGTCTCGTGCCTGTCAGGTGAGGGCATTCGGATGCCTCCGCTGCCGCCTGATTGTTCTCACACACCACCGGAATGGGCAATCCCCCCCCCTCTGCCACGCTTACCGGGCTCCACTTGCCCATCGCCGGGCCCCGGAGCTCCATGGTGGGTGCCAGCAGCTGGAAGGGAAGGAGAAGAGTGGACACACATCCACTCTCCTCCCTTTCTTGTTGTGACCCAGAAAGCAATGTCTCTGACGTCACTTTTGGGTCACACACTTGGTGTCCCCGGCTAGCTCAGCACCCTTGTCCCAAAGCAGGGATACAGGTAAATTTAGTTCTGCTGGGTGGTAGACAACCTGGCTAATTTGTAGTGTTTAGTGGTCAAATGGCTGTCTTCCTAATCCTGTATAACTGTGGTTTCTCCATTTTGTCAGTAGGTGGCGCTGTTGCCTTTTGCAATAGAGTGATGAGCTACAATGAGTTCAGGTTATGAATAAACATGCCTTTCTCAGCCAATCAGATTAGCTACTATGAATGCTGGTATTTATTCGGAAGGAGACAGGTGATCTAAGTATTTCCCATTGCTCAAGACTACCTGAATATTCTGCTTGAGGAGTATGGAGACAGCAGCAGACTTAGTTTAACGATTTGAGCATGCTCTCCAACGCCTAGGTGAACACCTGTCTGAATACATCAGACGCTTGAATAGGATTTGCATCAGATCGTATTAAAGGACTACCTTCTGCTATAGATCAAGCTAGAATGCAGCAGATCCTGAGAGGTGCTTCACGCTCTGATCCAGTTTGGATTTGGCTGCAGACTTCAGCCGATGCCATGTCCATGAAGTATCCTAAGCTCATTAAATTAGTGAGAGAGGAAGAAGCCATGCTGCAGAACAAAGAAAAGAGCCAGGGGTCGGAATCTGCTGTCAGAGTCAGAGTGGCCAGTACAGCTGATAGCGATCCAGAGATCGGGGTTCTGAAGACCCAGATATCACAGCTAATGGAGATAACTGGGTCATTAGATGTCAAATCTGAGATAGCCGCACTAAAGATGCAGGTATCCCAAATGATGGAAGTGATCCATCCAGCTGTCCGTCGGACAGCTCAGTACGTTTTGCTGTCAGTCAGTCCACCTCATGATTTCAGGCATCCAAAAAAACAGTCGGGACATCCAGCCTGAGAGTGGGGAATCCCAGGTGCATATCCAGACACACCTGCACCGACGGTGTGAGACGTTACGGTGTGAGGTCACCAGTCGGGTCACTAGAAGAGCCTGCCTGTTCCAGGACATTAGTTTGGGCCTTGATCGCAGGATTGGGTGAGAGGGCTTTCGCCCAATGCAGGAAACAATGACACTGCATACAGAGTTGTATGGACACTGTATACATCATTGCTGTTAGTCACCTTGCTGACGCCTGCAGTGCCGCAGGGCACTAGGCCATTCAGATACCAAGACACTGTATACAGACACCATTGTCCTTCCACCTTGCTGAAGAAGATCCTGCATTCTTTACTTGATAATCTGGGCCAGTTGTGTTGTTTGGCCATGCTTTTCAGGAGTTTAAGTGTACCAACGAGAGTGGCCAGCTGAAGCTACAAAGCCTCATCTTTCTTCAAAAGGACTGAAGCTACTAGTGCCATATTGGCCCACACACACATATTCAGGACTCTGCAAGGCAGTTTATCTGGGAAGCTAATCCATTAAATAGTGATTTAAATACAGTGTTTGTTGTTGGGCCTGTGGTGTCAGGAGACAGAAGAGAGAGGTCTGACATAAAGAGGGTCAGTCTTCTGCTCTCCTCTGCCTGGACTCAGAGCCAAATTTGAGTAGAGGTGACCAATCTGATATATAAAGGGGGTCATTTACTAAAGGCAAATCCACTTTGCACTGCAAGTGCACTTGGAAGTAAAGTAGCTGTAGATCCGAGGGGGACATGCAAGGAAAGTAAAAAACAGCATTTTAGCTTGCACATGATTGGATGATAAAATCAGCAGAGCTTCCACTCATTTCAGATCTACCCCTTAGATTAGAGCGACTGCACTTCCAAGTGCACTTGCAGTGCAAAGTGGATTTGCCTTTCGTAAGTAGCCCCCAAAGTGCCATATTGTGATTTATTTGCCATTTAAGTGTGCCTCTCCTCTTGGGGGCATTTGGAATCCCCTGAAAGTAGCCTGAATATTGTATTGAGCTATATTGCTCTTAAGACCCCTTTCACACCACGCTGCCCATAGCGTCAGCGGTAAAACGCTGCTATTTTTAGCGGCGTTTTACCGTCAGATTTGCAGCGCATTTCAGCCTCTAGCGGGGAGCTTTTTCCCCCTCTAGGGGCCGAGAAAGGGTTAAAACCGCCGGTAAACACACCGCTTCTTCACCGCTCCAAAGAAGCTGCTGGCAGGACTTTTCCTGATGTCCTGCCAGTGCACCGCTGCAGTGTGAAACCTTTGGGCTTTCACACTACAGGCAATGGTGCAGCTGTTTTAGGGCGGATTGCAGGCGCTATTTCTAACGCTATAGCGCCTGCAAAATGCCCTGGTGTGAAAGGGGTCTAATCTCAGTTATTGCTCTCCAGTTGATTACTTGAATATATATTGTTACTTTTACACAGAAATATTGCAGTAAAGACAATTTCTGTGTTTTATAATAATGTGTGTGTTTCTCATTGGTCCTTGCACTTACACTATTGTCAGGTGTTCCAGAGACTGAGACTGTTATTTGGGTTGCGAGGCAGAGTATGGACCCAAATATACTTCAGGGGCTCCTGCAGAGGTAGTGCTACACAAGCAAAGAGAATTTGGCGACGAAGTTAAGGCTGTTTGATTGGTTCAGTTTTTGGAAAGGATTCATACTTCAACTCTCCCAGAAATTTCTACAAGTGCTGTTGATCTTTTAAAGTAATTTAATTAAGATTTGGAAGAGGATTTAATAGAAGAATGCATCCAACTCAGTGGGCACCTAAAGGGTTTGGTGTAGCCTGAGTGCAAAACCATCTCACTATCAAGAATATGCGGACTATTTCACAATGAAGACTTGGCTGACCTATACCACAATGTACATATTTCTTTAAGACTGTTCTTAACATTTCCTGCTACAATTTTATAATTTTCTACTTTGAGACAAGTAAAAAAATATTTATGTGACTCAATGGCTCAAGAACCTTTAAATTAAGGTGACCAGATTTTTAAAATGAAATCCAGGGACATATATTTTTTTTTTACTAGTAATGGCAGCAATCAACGACTCATAGCAGGACTGCGATATTGCGGTGGACAAATCGGACACTAAGTGACACTTTGGACACTTTGTGGAAACCAGTGACATTAATACAGTGATCAGTGCTAAAAATATGCACTGTCACTGTACTAATGACACTGGCTGGGCAGGGGATAACATCTTTGGCAATCAATGGGTTAAATGTGTGCCTAACAAGTGTTTTCTCAGTGTGGGGAGGTGTTTTTACTAAGGAAAGACATAGATCCATGTACCTGCTTTGCAGGAACACAGGATCAATGTCTTCCTTACTGACAGACTGGAGAACTGCCTTGTTTACATAGGCAGACCACTAGGCGAGTCCGCCGGATCCGTTGATTGGCTCTGACACCCAAAAATGCAGGATCATGTACATACATGATCCTGCGCAGTGCGACCCCCCTGTAGCAGTAAATCAGGCGATCGGAAACTGGTTAAGATCAGCTTTATGATAACTCACAGGCAGCGGGCACTCTATCATGGCTCTGGCTGGCTCTGTCACAGTGTGTCACATAACATGGCTGCTGGGTGCTGATTTTGTTAACTTTTGACCAATAAGTGCTGCTGCCTGTGAGTTGTGATACCATCCATTATGCCAGAGAGACAGACACAGTGCAATGTAGTCTATTCACAGACACCCCCAAAGCACACCTGTGTTGAAGCCTTGAAGGCACTGCCAGCCCCACAATTGGATCTGCTTCCCCTCTATTCCTGCTGCTGGACATCATCAGCTGAGCTCAGCTGCCTCTCTCTGCCCGTCGCCTCCGCCGCCACCTGCCTCAGCCTCTCAGGTTCACTCTCCAGGCTCCGGCTACTACTGGGCGGGGAGCGGAGGAAAATGACTCTGCTGGGGAAGGCAAGGAGATAATCAGGCAAGCGGCAAGCCGGGATTTGAGCCAAGGCAGAAGAACATGTGATTGGAGCTGAATGGGCATGTGTCCTGAAAACTGAAGAAATAGTCCATCCGCTCTGACCAGCTCATCATCGTCAGAAAGGGATGCAGATAATGGCTATTTAACCACCACTGAGTTTTTTATTGTTTTGTGATATAAGTGAAAAAAGATGAAAGAAAAAAACAATATGTGTTACTTTCTGCTATAAAATATATCCAATACATTTTTTTTAAAAATCTGTTATTTTTTTTCCAAAATGTATTCTGCTACACGTTTTTATTAAAAAATATCCCAATACATGTTTATTGATTGGTTTGTGTGAAAGTTATAGTGCCTACAAACCAGGGGTCAAGTCCTGGGGAAAAAGTGTGGGAACTCCCACCCAAGATCCACTCCCCCACCAAAAAAAAAACCCACTATACACTCATATGCACGAACGCTTCAAAAGTGGTATTTTTCATCCAATTTTCGTATTGTGTGTATGAAGCTTAACTGTTATTACTTTTAAAAATCAATCCTCAATAAACATAAATACAGTAATTCTCTGAATAATCAGCATTTATTCAATTGTGCTTCCATGCAAATGTGAACATCATGTTCTGATCTTTATTGGGGAATTTTATTTTGTATATAGAGTGTTTATGTAGTGAGTTTACACTTTTCATTGAACAGAGTTTGGATAACACAGGGTTAAACAGAAAGGTCATAAATTAACTGCACATTATCAGGACAGAATGCTTGGGGAGATAGTGATGTGTTCCTGCTTAGGAGATGTATGTTAGCTTGGGGGGCTGCAAACTCTGCAGGGCTCCAACACACACTCGCTGCTATTCCAACCCTTCACATATTTCCACATAAACTTCCCTCCTGGCATTAAACTTTGCCAGGTATTGTGCTCAGCTTACCACCCCAAACTGATGTGCACCGCTAGGTAGTGGATCTTAGGACTGACTGCTGCGGATTGTACCAAGGGAGATTCAGGACACAGGTCTACAGGATCAATAACACAGATCCCAATGGGAACTGGAGCATAGATCCCCCAGGGCGCAGAGTCTAAGAGCCAGTAGGTGTTCGCTAGACCTCCAGTGGTGAGGATGGACTTCGCTGCAGTCTGGCTCCAGGTAGCGACCCCTAGGGTCTCACAGCTCACACTCAAGGTAGACTACAGGAGAAGGAAGCAGCAGGCTGGGACAATAAGGATAGTAAGGGGAAAAGGCAGAGGTCAGGGCAACTAGCAGACAGGAACAACAGAGTACACACCAAAAGTTCAGGGTCACAGGCAGACAGGGATAGTTGGGGACATGCCAAAAGGTCAAGGTCACAAGCAGACAGGAATCGTTGAGAACACACCAAGGTCGGTAACAGAGCGCACACAGCAAGCAGGAAACAGGAAGCCAAACACACAATCAATACACAATGGTTGATCAGCACCACTAGCTTGCAGTGCACAGGTTAATATACGGTTCCCTGATAGGGCCTGGGGTGGAGCCATGCTTAGAGGAGAGGTTATAAAAAACACCAGGTGGAAGTGGTTGGCCTCTTAGTCAGAACACATGAGGGGAGGGAAGCAAACAGAGGAAGATCACTGCATAACCATGACACAGAGAAGCCTTTGTGTATTGTGAAAAAGTTCACATTATACAAAGGCTTCTGTGATTGGGCAGGAGGAGAGGAGAGACAGACATAGCAACTGCACTGACTCTAATTTTGAAGATGCTTAGACCTGAAGCATCAATGTTGGGCTTCCGAAAATACAGCAATAGCCATCTTCCGTAAGTGCAGTAAAACCGTCAAGATGTAAATAATAGAGATAAGCCCAGGAGATGTCATGCAGAACCTTGGATTTTACTCATAGCGTGTCTTCACTTTTTATAAAAGAATTGAATTCCTGGAATTCAGCTTTAATTAATGTGAATGTAGAGCTGAAATGCCCCCTAACCAGGGTTGCCAACCATCAGTTTTCGAACTGTCTATAAATATCAGGGACTGACAATTTGTCATAGTGTGTTGACTTTTTAAGTGTAAACCAGGCAAAATATTTGCTATGGGTATTGTCAGCGTTTCCATATTGTTTAAATATCGATTGTCTTAGTTGTTAATAGGGATGAGCCTGATGTTCTAACATCGGGTGTTCGCCTGTTCGCCGAATAGCCAACAATTTGGGGTGTTCGAGGCAAATTCGAACACCCTTTAAAAGTCTATGGGAGAACTCAAAAGTGCTAATTTTAAAGGCTTATATGCATAGTATTGTCATAAAAAGTGTTTGGGGACCTGGGTCCTGCCCCAGGGGACATGTATCAATGCAAATTTTTTTTTTTGAAAGTGCTGTTTTTTCGAAAGCAGTGATTTTAATAATGCTTAAAGTGAAACTGCGGCCTATCAGGTTGCGTGCTCGGATAAGGGTCTGGTATGGATTTTTGGGGGGACCCCACTCCATCTTTAAAAAATAAATTGGTGCGGGGTTCTCCTTAAAATCCATACCAGATCTGAAGGGTCTGGTATGGAATTTGGGGGGACCCCCAAGAAATTTTCCCTCTTTCGTCTTTCAGGACAGCACACTTGAGACCTCGGCTCCTCCCTTCTCAGGAAACACCGCCTCCACCAGATCTTTAAAACCATTCCTTCCCTCCAGCCCTTCAGTTTTGGTGTTTCCTCCGGCGAGGAGACATTGCTAGGAACCTGGTTTTAATTCAGCTGGGGAGGCTGAGTCCAGTTCTATCCTGAAGGCAGAACGTTCGCTCTGGCCGAAGGGATGTCCGAAGAGATTAAGGTCTCATACATTGCAGCAGGTCTCATCCTTCCTTGGGGAAAGCGGAGGCATGGGACGTTCGTTTTGGCGCTGCCTGGGGAAGGTGTTCGCTGGATGTGTCCGCGTCTTCCCCTCGTTAGTGGGGCCAGCATGGAGCGCACCGCTGGGTCGGATGACGGGCGACGTCTTTTTCCGTCAGGAGAGGTCATGTCCGGTTCACCCACGACTTCTGGTTCCGGTCGTGGGACGCCAAAAACGAACGTCGCGAAGGCTGGTGTCTGCCTCATTCACGCTGTAGCGACAGCTAAGAGGAGCAGTTTTTGGCGAATCGACCGTTCGCACCGAAGGGATGTCTGAGACTGATGGTTCCCGTTCGGTTCCGGGTGATGCCATCACCAGCCACTCCAAGGTAAGTGGAACCCTGGGGTGGTGTTCCCTTACTGCTTCCCGTATAGCTCCATGGGTGATCTCCCCTCCTTGGTGGGAGGTGAAGAGTTGCACGTCTGGGACCCTGGCGGTGGTTGGTTCTGGAAGGGTGCACTCCTGCTGTCGGTCTGGTGTTAATTTTTGCTGGCAGAGGCTGATGCTGGTGGGGTGTTTTTGTTGTTTCAGGACAAGTGCATGGAAAAGTCTAAGCACCCACATGGGTCCAAGAAAAAGTGTCCCTTATGTAGCCGTGTGTTAGGGGAATCCTTGGGGAAATTATTATGCAGGAATTGCATTGAGGGCTTAGTCAAGGATCATGCTGAGGAACAAAGTTCTAGTCTGGCGGTTTCTCTTAAAGAGCTCTCCAGCACTTTTCAGTCTTTTAAAACCTTGTTTGAGAATGTTCAGCCTATACAGCCCCCAGCTAGTCCTATGCCAGCACAACAGGATGTTACACCTGGCCCCTTGGCAGGTCCCTCTGCTAATGATGGGTTGCCTGGGGGTAGCAGAACGATGCTAGAGGATGAGCAGGACAGTGAATCCTCAGACTCTTCTGAGTCAGATGGAGAGAAGGTGGATGGCGAGTCCTCCAGATCTTCCCGTTACAAGCTCTCCTTGGAGGAAGTGGAAGAGCTCCTGGGAGCTATTCACACTACACTTGGTATCCAAGAAGAGAAAAAACCCCAGTCTCTGCATGACCAGATGTAGGAAGTTCTAGGAGAACCGAAGAAAAGGGTCTTCCCAGTGCATGAAGTTCTGGTAGACACCATTAGGAAGGAATGGCGAGACCCAGAGAGGAAGCCTTTCTTTTCTAGAGTATTGAAATGCCGATTCCCTTTTTCAGAGGATGAATCTGCTGTGTGGAACAAATCTCCTAGATTGGATGCGGCTTTCTCTCAAGTATCCAGAAGGACAGATTTGGCTTTTGAAGATATGGGTATGTTAACCGACCCTATTGACAAGAGGATGGACTCTCTCTTCAAGAAGTCTTGGGATTCTTCTTTAAGCAATCTTAAGCCTGCCATGGCTGTCACAGTGGTGGCACACAATATGGAACACTGGTTGACTCGTATTGAGGTAGGGACTGCAAAAGAGACCATTCTTTCCTCTTTCCCAGTGCTTTTAAAAGGAGGGGCATACATAGTGGATGCGTCAGCAGAGTCAGTCCGCATGTCTGCTAGATCCTCTGCCTTGGCTAATTCAGCCAGAAGGGCACTTTGGTTAAAGACTTGGCAAGGGGACAATGCTTCAAAGATCAAACTTTGTGGTATTCCCTTCATGGGGGATTTACTATTCGGTCCAGACCTGGAGGCTGTCCTTGATCGGATAGCAGATAAAAAGAAGGCTTTTCCCTTAAAGAAAAAAATGGGGGAAAAATCTAAAAAGAAGACTCGCCCACAAAGGAAGTTTAACTTTCTGAGGACAGAGTCCCAGAAAAAAGTCTGGACCAACAAGGGCAGAGGGCGTGGGGGAGTGATTTTTCGCCCTCCTGAGCAGTCCCAAAAGGCCCAATGACAAGTTAACCCCGGTGGGAGGAAGACTGGGAGCTTTCCTCCCACAGTGGGAGTTGGTTACCTCCAATCCTTTTATTCTAGGCATTATAAGGAGGGGGTACAGACTGCAGTTCTCAAGTCCCCCTCTCACAGGCTGTTAATCACAGACCTGCCAAGGTGTGCAGAGAAGGCGGTAGCCCTTCTGACTTCTGTGAAGGATTTGGAGCAGCAGAATGTGGTGTCACGGATTCCTCCTGGGGAGGTAGGCAGAGGGTTTTATTCCCACGTTTTTGTGGTCAAAAAAACCTTCAGGGAAGTTCAGGCTGATCCTGAACCTGAAACCTTTCAATCTGTCAATCTGTTACAAAAGGTTTCGGATGAATTCCATTTTTTCCGTGAAAACACTGCTGCCTCCAAATTGCTTCATGGCGTCCATAGATCTAAGAGACGCCTATCTGCACATTCCAATTGCCGAGAACAGCCAGAGATTCCTCAGGTTGGCAGTAAGGTCAGGGTCAGAAGTAGTACATCTTCAATTTCGGGCCCTTCCCTTTGGGCTATCCTCTTCCCCCCTGGATATTCATCAAAGTTATGGTGGAGGCTCTGGTGAGTCTGGCAGCCTGGCTACTGAAGAGGAGATGCTGAAAAGCAAGGGGTTCTCCAAAAGGTTAATAGCGACTCTTCTGAATTCTAGAAAGGAAGAGACACGCAGGATTAATTTTAAGGTATGGAGAAAATTCAATTCCTGGTGTGCGGAGAGCTCCTTTAATGTTCATAGTCCAGTAGCAGTGCTGGAGTTCCTACGGAGGGACTGGCTTTCAGTACTCTTAAAGGTCAGGTTTCTGCCTTAAGGGTTTTTCTAGAGCAGCAACTGGCAGCAAATCCTTGGGTTTCCAGGTTCTTTAAGTTCAACTCATCTCTAGTTATTAATAATCATTTTTCAGGTTGCCAGTAAAAAATGTGCTCCGCCAGTAAATTTTCCATGTTTTGTCAGTAAAAATGCAGCGGGTGGTTGGCAACACTGCCTCTAAATCCCCATACACACTATCAGTTTTTCTGCTGAGTTTTTCCTTCAGATTTACCAAAACCATATAATATGAGGTCAAACCTTAGGCCGCGTACACACGCGCGGACTGTTCGCCCAACTTTGTCCGTCAAACAGTTTCGGCAAACAGTCCGCTCAAACTTAGCATGGACGGACATGGCCACACACGACGGACGAACAGTTTGCTGAAACCGTGCGCGATGACGTGAACGGCACGTACGACGGGACGAAAAATACGACGTCCTATACACTGCATTATAGCTTTCGGCGTGAAAATCCTTTCTGAGCATGCGCGCAACTTTGTTTGACGAACAAGCCTACACACGAGCGGACTGTTCGCTGAAACAAGGTTTCAGCGGACAGTTTTTCGGAAATTCCGAAAAACCTTGTCCGTCAAACTGTCCGCTGAAAGCCCACACACGAGCGGACTGTCCGCCCAAACACTGTTCAGCGGACAAAGTTGGGCGAACAGTCCGCCCGTGTGTACGCGGCCTTAGGAGTTTAAATCTGTATGCAATCAGGTAGGCCCTTGCACTACATGGTTTTGGTAAACCTGAAGGAAACAAATCTGCAGAAAATCTGATAGTGTGTATGGGGCTTAACTGACAGTATACTAAGGTAGGGAAAGGTTTCCTTTATTGAAATAGTGTTGCTTCCTTTATGTTCAGCCAATGCAGATCACTGAAAAAAAGAGCATTGATCTGCAGTTTATTTACCGCCTAGAGCCCATACATTGCCCTAATGCAGTCACAAGTCTTCAGGGCTGAGAGAACGTCTGAATTCTAGGAAGGCAATGGAAATTAGTACGTGAAGAGAAAATTGAATCGAGGTTACAATGGAGTTTTATGGTACCATGAACACGCTTGGGATACACAAAATAGGTATAAAAAGTTGAATTTATATTTAATTACATCAACAATTTTCTCTGCACATAACTGTTATGCCACGTACACGCGATCGGAATTTCGGCCAGAAAAAGACTGATAAGAGCTTTTCATTGGAAAATGCGACTGTGTGTGTGCTCCATCTGAATTTAGCTGTCCAAATTTCCACCAGCCAAAAATTTATAGCATATTCTCAATTTTCCAGACGGAAAAATTTTATATTGGAAATTCCGATCATGTGTATGCAATTCCAACATGCCAAATCTCATGCATGCTCAGATTCAACTACGAGACGGAAGCTATTGGCTACTGGCTATTGAACTTACTTTTTCTAGTCCCGTCGTACGTGTTGTACGTCACCGTGTTCTAAACAAAATTTGGTGTGACTGTGTGTAGGCAAGACAGCTTGAGCGGAATTCCATCGGAATTTCATCGGGAAAACCATCACAGAGAATTCCGATCCTGTGTACACGGCATTAGGATGCAGGTACCCCCCTTTTTTCAAATATATAACTTCTGTCTGCACTTTTTTGAAAATGGAAACTAGTAGATGGAAAATCTCTCCCTGCTCATCACCTTAAATTGTGCATTTTTCCAACACATAATAATACTCCAACGACATACTTGTAGGTTAATTGTCTCCAGTCAAAATTAGTCCCAATATGAGTGCGTGTGTGAGAGATAGGGAACTTAGATTGTAATCTTCCAGTTGTCACTAGAAAGGGTGTCCCCATTAGAAAGTTTCAACGTACTTTCTGTTTCTGTGACAACCATAAATTGTTGAATGTTGTATTGTTTTTAGGGCTGTTACTAATTAAAATTTTCATGTTCGATTAATCGTTTTTGTTTTTTTAAAATCGATCTACTAATTTCGATTAATTATAACGCACATACATGTCCAACTACTTTTAGCTGATCTCCTTGCATTGCAACTCTGCATTAGTAAGTGGTAAATGTGGTATACACTATATACAATCACCCGACACTAGGCAGTTTCCACAATCCATGACTTAACTTCACAGTTCACACAAATAAATTTTAAATTCAAACTGTAGCACTGACGCAAGTAATTTTTTTCCCCACAGTAGCGTAACAATCCCTCCACCTCCGGTCTAACTAATCACTCACACCTTATGGCATGGACCCCTGTGCAAACAGGTGGTCATGCATGCGGGTATCAAAAGTTTTAATATGGACCATAAACTTCTCTCACGTCTCTTTAGATCTCAGCAAGGACACCAGGTCATGGGTAGAAAGAAAAGATCTAAGTGCTCACCGCTTAAGTATAAGATTTAATTTTTGTGTTCAAACACAAACTACTCACATAAAGATGATAAAAACAGAGCATGTAAAGCCGACAATTGTGTTAGTTCCATAGAGCAGGGTGACGTCATGCGTAGCTCCTCCCCCATACGTGTTACATTCAATAAGAACTTCCACGTCACCGGACTCCTCCCCCTTCCCTTCGTTAGCGGACGGAGGCACTTGGGGAAAGAGGGAGGAGTCTAGTGACGTCGATGTCTGTGACGTCACTGGATCTCAGACGGAACTCCCTAAAGGCCTGGAAGCTGGCGGAGAGGTGAGTACCGATCAAAAGAATTTTGATCGTTCAAAAAAATTTATCGACTAATTGAGGAATTAATCTTTAATTTCCCCAGCCCTAATTGTTTTCTGTCCTAACACACAAATAAAGAGAGTACATCTCCAAAAGGTGACACAGACAGCAAAAACCTGACAGGGGTTTGAATCCTTCTTTACTCTATCCAAATAAAAAAAAAGTGTGCTCTTCATACATATAAGGTCTATTAATATACGAAACAGCCCAGATAGCAAGCAATTGAGCTGCAAGTTTGAAAATTACTTGCTAAGCTTATTGGTGCGCACAGTCTATTGTATTAGGGTGTGCACCTAGAACACAAATACACATGCGTGTATATAAGCAGAGCAGTGGACTGTGTCAGTAGAGTAGAGATTGGTGTCAGCAGCAGCCTGTGGGGAGGAGTGAAGCTGGCAGCACTGCAGGAGGGGAGACAGGAGGCGTCAGGAAACAGGGGAATCGGCACTGTACAGGGGGATTAGGGTGTGTCCAGCACACCCAAAAAACCCTGTGCACATGCCTATGGCTAAGCTAGACTTAGCTCACAAGTTTGTTGCACAATTGCAACAAGTCCGCATTGCATGACTCCAGATCAACTTTCTTTGCAAACATTCTGCAAGTCTACTGCAAGTTCTGGCTCAGTTATGTTGTACAATAGTCATCCCACCACAAGGGGTCACTGTGACTTGGAGAGCTCTTGCTGTGGACTCACCACTGCAACTTTGCTATTACTAGAGATTTGCTACACAAATTTCCTACATATTGGAAAAGTGTCAACTAGAACTTGTGCTTTAAGTGCTCTGCAAGTGTACAACTTGCCGGTGAAAATGTGCAGTTAAAGTGGTTGTAATCCCTCCCTCCTGACTTTTAAAAGGTAGTGGAAATATCTCCTAAACATACCTCCCAACTTTTAGAGATGAGGGACATCTATCAGCAAAAGTATGCAGGCATAGGACACACCCCTTGTCACACCCCCTTAAAGGACAATTGTACAAAAAAATAAAAGATTAGTTCGCCCAAAGGTGCTTTTTTTTTTTACCACTATTCCTTTATATTGGCTTTTAGAATTTACAAATGCAGCAATTTAGAAATCGGATGAAAGTTTTAGCACTGTAAAACACTTTCATAGATAAAAAGTGCATTTTTTTTATACATCTATATAGATTAGACCAAAATGAGGGACAAATGAGGACGAATGAGGGACAGAGGGACATTGCTCCAAATCAGGGAGAGTTGGGAGCTATGCCTAAACGTCCGCCGTTTAGGAGATATTTCACTTGTAGTGCGCTGATGATGTAATCGGCACATACGCTGTGAAGAAGCGGACCTCTGCGCCGTTTTCTTCCCCAGCATGCGCCGTTACTGACGACTCCCACGCTCATGCGCGGGAGTGACATCACGCCGCTCCGGCCAGTCACAGAGCCAGAGTCTGCGGCCCCTGGAAGGAAGAGGGGCGAAGATGGACACAGCCTGCATAGGAGACAGAGATGGATTTGTTTGCAGGTAAGTGGCACATAATGGGCTAGTATGCGATGCATACTAGCCCATTATGCTTTTAATTTGCAGGCCTTGCAGGGAGCAAAAGAGGAAGTAAAACCCATCAGGGTTTACTTCCTCTTTAACATACTTACAATTCAACACTGCCACAAACTTTTGGAAAGTTATCCTTGCTATCTGGGCGGTAGGTCAGCATGTAGGGGAAGGTTTTTAATGCATGTACTGGGCTTTCTCTGTTGAGCTAAGTCGTTATTGTGGTGCCTTGACTTTAAATTTCTTGGTAATATTTGAATAATCTCAGATGTAGTCGCAGCCTCATATTCTCAGCGAACCCGTGCTTACCTCAGACACTTGATCATGTGCAGAGGGTTTAAAAAAAAAAGTATGTTAGCTTGCACAGAAGCGGCATTGCATCAAATACAGCCTCTCTGGGAAAGAAATGACTCATTCTCACCAATCTAACATGGATCTTTTGTATTGCAGCAATATAATCATAAAAAAATAATGAAATGTGCTTCTAAAGCGTATCCAAACCCAAAAACAAAAAACTGATATCTCCACTTGCAGTGGAATGAAGTTCTGCTGCTTCTTCACCTTCTAATCCCAAGCGATCTTTATTCTATAGTATAGTGAAGCTTTACTTTCTATCTGGGTTTGGAGAGCTGTATTGTCAATCTTGGGAGAGGGTCGTTTTAAATTTGCTAGCAGATTTAGATGGACTAACAAATGAAAGCCAAACTGCAACTAACACTTTACAAGCAGTTTCAGCTAATTTTTCATCTAATGGATGTCAGTTCACAGCAGCAAAAAAACAAAAACAACCCCCCCCCCCCCCCCACATTTATAGATTTGAAGGAAGCTTAGAGCAATAGATGCTACTTAAAAAAAAGAATAAATACTTGAATAGATTTTATTCTTCTAAACCAAAGTTAAAACGACGTTTGTTAACCCCCCAAAAAATTTATCCTGCTCCTTTAAAGCATGTTATATGACACAGTGCTTGTCCTGTGTCATTTTGCCCCCTGTAATACCTAAAAAACCTGGCTGATCCTGCCAGCCATACCCCCCCACCCCCCCACCTGTAAACTGACTACAGTGTATCACCAATGCTGAGCCCTGACACCGTGGTCAGGTTACGTGTCTCTGTCATCCGCAGCTTGCTATTTGCTCTCCTCTCTGCTTCTGTGTCTTCTCCCTCGCTCTCTGTTTGTGTGTGAGCCGCCCTTCCCCCCCTCCTGCTGTTCTCATAAAGCTAATCTGTATATACCATCAGCACTGCCTCCTATTACAGTGTCCCCCTCTGTGAATGATTTCTAAATATAAATGATGTAAATACCTAATTTAAGAGCCGAGATTGCGATCACATGACCAGCCAGATCTCTCCTCCTCCTCAACTCCTCCTCCCTCCAGACTGACATCAGCAGGGGAATCTCAGCACCGCCTGTGGAATCTCTCAGGCCGCGTACACATGGGCGGACTGTCCGCCCAACTAGGTTCGTCAAACAGTTTGACAAACAGTCCGTTCAAAATTAGCATGAACGGACTTGACCACACACGATGAACGAACAGTCCGCTGAAAGCGTGCGCGATGACGTGAACGGCACGTACGACGGGACTCGTAAAACGACGTCCTATACACTGCAATGCAACCTTCAGCGTGTAAATCCTTTCTGAGCATGCGCGGAACTTAGTTTGACGAACAAGCCTACACACGAGCGGACTGTCCGCTCAAACCAAGTTTCAGCGGACTGTCTTACGGGAATTCTGAAAAACTTTGTTCGTCAGACTGTCCGCTGAAACTGTCCGCTGAAGCCCACACACGAGCGAACTGTCCGCTGAAACACTGTTCAGCGGACAAAGTTGGGCGAACAGTCCGCCCGTGTGTACGCGGCCTCAGAGGAGGAAAGGAGAAAGCTGGCTGGTCATGTGATCGCAATCTTGACAGTGGAATGAGGTGTTTGCAACATTTATTTTTATAAATCACACACAGAGGAGGATACTATAATAGGAAGCAGTGCTGGTAGTGTATACAGGTTAGAGCGGCTTAACAACCACTTACAGGAAGTAAAGTCTTCTTTAATTGTACTTACAGATAAGGTAAGCCTATAATAAGTCCTATGTCAGCATCTACAAATACTGCAGCTGCTGACTTTTAAAATATGGACACTTACCTGTCCAGGGCCCCATAATGTCGGCACCCAAAGCCAATTAGTCCCTCAGCTCCGGGGGTTGGGGGTCCATGTGCTGTGCTGTGTAGGTGGTCCGTGTGCTATGCAGAGGTCCATGTGCTGTGCAGGGGGTCCCTGTGTTGTGTAGTGCTGTGCAGGGGTTCATGTGTTGTGCAAGGGGTCTGTGTGCTGTTCAGGGGGTCCATGTGCTGTGCTGTGCAGTGCTGTGCAGAGGTCTGTGTGCTGTGCAGGGGTCTGCCTGCCGTGCAATGGGTCCGTGTGCTTTGCAGGGGGCCCATGTGCTGTGTAGTGCTATGCAGGGGTCCGTGTGTTGTGCAGGGCTGTGCAGGGGTCTGCGTGATATGCAGGGGTCCGTGTGCTGTGCAGGGGGTTCTTGTGCCGTGCAATGCTGTACAGGGGTCTGTGTGCTGAGCAGGGGTCCATGTGCTTTGCAGGGGATCTGTGTGCTGTGCAGTGCTGTGCAGCGGTGCGTGTGCTGTGCAGGGGTCTGTGTGCTGTGCAGTGCTGTTAGGGGACCGTGTGCTGTGTAGGTGGTCTGTATGCTGTGCAGGGATCCGTGTGCTGTGCAGGGGGTGCCTGTGTTGTGTAGTGCTGTGCAGGGTCCATGTGTTGTTCAGGGCTGTGCAGCGGGTTCCGTGTGGTGTGCAGGGGGTCCATTTGCTGTGCAGGGGGTCCATGTGCTGTGCAGTGCTGTGTAGAGGTCTGTGTGCTGTGCAGGGGGTCCGTGTGCTGTGCAGTGCTGTTCAGGGGTCCGTGTGCTGTTCAGGGGTCTGTGTGCTGTTCAGGGATCTGTGTTCTGTTCAGGGATCTGTGTTCTGTTCAGGGATCTGTGTGCTGTTCAGGGATCTGTGTGCTGTGCAGGGGTCCGTGTGCTGTACAGGGGGTCCATATGCTGTGCAGGGGTCCGTGTGTTGTGCAGGGGGTCTGTGTGCTATGCAGGGCTCCGTGTGCTATACAGGCCTCCGTGTGCTGTGCAGGGGATCCATGTGCCGTGCAGTGCTGTTCAGGGGTCCGTGTGCTGTTCAGGGGTCCATGTGCTTTGAAGGGGATCCGTGTGCTGTGCAGGGGTCCCTGTAGGTTCGCCACCTTTTCTTCAATTCAAACCCTAACACCTTAGCGGTGCAGGGCCACATTTGTTTTTCGTAGTATACACTATAGGATTATAAAAGTCCTGGGACACCTTTGGGTGCCCCAAAGAGAGCAGTAATGTGGTGTGCTGATATGAACAGAGGGTGTGGTTAAACTGCTTTTGCTGACATCATCGCTGCACCACCCCCCCCCCCCCCCCCCAGTGATGCCGAACCTGCCTCCAGACAGCCGCTCACAACTCCTGGATAGCAACAGATTTGTGTGTGACTATCTCGGTTACTTGGGGAGCCACAGTCTGGACTGAATAATGTGTCTGGGTTTCAGGCAGACTGAAACCCAGACACATGATTCCAAAACCAGGACTGTCCGGGTGAATCCTGGATAGGTGGCAGGTGACTAGGTCTGTGTGCTGTGCAGGGGGTCGGTGTGCTGTGGAGGGGGTCTGTTAGCTGTGCAGTGCTACAGTGGTCCTTGTGCTTTGCAGGGGTCTGTGTGCTGTTCAGGTGGTCCTTGTGCTGTGCTGTGCTGTGCACTGTGTTTTGTGTATGACTGCATGTTGATGCAGGAATGCATGCAACTTATTCCACATTATTATGAACTTAGACTTATGGCGATCATTGTAACTGTTACATTGTAACTTTGCAGCACTTGGATATTAAGATACATGTGCAGGCTGTTAGGGTCCATTCACACCAGATGCTGTTGAACTGCGTTGGGCGGCTATTCCAGCACAGTCCAACCACATGAGAAATCAAATTCCTTGTCTCCCTATTTGCCTGTTACTTTGCATGCATTACTTTTCAGTGCAGCGCAATGGCAGTCAATGCACAGTCTCACACATTGTGGTGGTCAATTGAACTTTATGAAGTGTCTTTGTAATAAAGTTTGTTTAAAAACAAAAACGTGAAAACCAGCCGATGACATACCTCCCAACATTTTGAGATGGGAATGAGGGACACCTACTAACAAATGTATGTAGGCATAGGACACACCCCCTGCCACACCCCCTTAAAGGGGAATTAATAAAAAAAAGGGTTAATTAAGTCCCCTAGGACTTTTTTTATCACTACTATTCCGTTATATTGGCTTTTAAAATGTACAAATGCAGCAATTTAGAAATTGGATGAAAGGTTTAGCACCGGGAAACGCTTTTTGAAAAATAAAAAGTTATTTTATATACAACTATATGGATCAGACCATAATAAGGGAGAAATGAGGAGGAAAGAGGGACAGAGGGACTATGCTCCAAATCAGGGACAGTCCCTCCAAATCAGGGACAGTTGGGAGCTATGCGATGATGGTGAGGGGTTCACACCTATGCCCTACCCTTAAGCAAGCTATCCCCCCTTCAGTCTATTATGAATGCTGCTGCTAGACTAATACACCTCACTAACCGATCTATGACTGATGCTCCTCTCTGCCATTCCCTTCACTGGCTCCCCCTACCCCACCGTGTAAAATTCAAAATGCTAACCATAACATACAAAGCCATTAACAAAATCACCCCCATCTACATCACTAACCTCATCTGCAGATATCGCCCAAATCGTTCCCTCCCCTCCTCCCAGGACCTCCTGCTCTCTAGCCCCCTTGTTACCTCCTCTCATGCTCGCCTTCAGGACTTCTCCAGTGCCTCTCCCATCCTCTGGAATTCCCTGCCTTGGTATATCTGATCAGCCCCTACCCTGTCCACCTTTAGGAGATCCCTGAAAACTCATTTATTCAGGGAAGCCTATCCCACACCCACCTAACTGTCCCCGAGCCACCCCCATCAAATCATTCTCTGCAGCTATTACCTTTTGTACCACCACCCCCTCCCTTTGGAATGTAATCTCTACAAGCAGGGCCCTCCTGCCCCTTCTGTATTGTACTGTAATTGTGTTGTCCCCCCTTATACATTGTAAAGCGATGCGTAAACTGTTGGCGCTATATAAATCGTGTATAATAATAATATCATAATATGTGAATTGGATGCAGGTTTCCTGCGTCCAATTCGCATAGCAGGAGAATATGATCAGCTCTCTATGGAGCCAGTTCACACATCTCCAGGACAGCTGCAGAGCGCACTGCACTTTGCGTCTTTGGCTCTGCTTCAGGGCCGAATTCAGGCAAAGATTCGTCCCTGAAATGGAGAATGGGGATGCATAGCGTTCCTGAGCGATCCGCAGCCGGTTCCAGTGTGAACCGAGCCTCACTGTTGATTACAGACTTGTTGGGAGATCTGACCATACCATTAGCTGCAGCAAATGTTTATAATATTTTTTTTTCATAAAGATTCCTTTAATTCTAAACCTTCTAGTACAGAAGTAGTTAACCGGGCCATTGTTTGCAATATGATACTGCGTTATTTTAACTGACAATCGTGCGGTCGTGAAATGCTTTACCCCCAAAAAAATTTATGTCCTTTTTCCCCACAAAATTCTTTTGGTGGTATTTGATCAATGCTGTGGTTTTTATTTTTTGCGCTATAGACAAAAAAAGACCAACAATTTTGAAAAAAAAAATATCTTTTTTACTTTATGCTATAAAACAGTGATGGCGAACCTTGGCACCCCAGATGTTTTGGAACTAAATTTCCCATGATGCTCATGCACTCTGCAGTGTAGTGGGGCATCATGGGAAATGTAGTTCCAAAACATCTGGGGTGCCAAGGTTCGCCATCACTGCTATAAAACATAAACAAAAAAAATGTAAAAACATCAAATTTATTCATCAATTTAGGCCAATATGTACTCTGCTACATGTTTTTTGGTAAAATAAAAATCCCAATAAGCATAGTGACACCAATACAGTGATCAGTGCTAAAAAAATGTACTGTCACTGTATTATTGACACTGCCAGGGAAGGGGCCCCCCGGCGCAAGCACCCCAGACACAACATCACATACAGGTATGTGATTTCCCACAGGAGGGGGGTCCCGAAAGGGTTAAACCAGTGTGTAGTGGAAATTTACAGTAATTTAACATTTAACCACTTGCTGCCAAATCACGTACCTGTACATCATTTGACTTCAAGTGGTTGTCCAGGGGTGATGCCTGCTCACCAATTTATTCTCTAGGGTCTCTGCTTTAAAAAAATATATATAATGTTTCTGGGGTTCTAACAAATTTTCTAGCAAATATTTTTTTTTCCCATGTAGAGAAAAAGTGCCAGAAAATGCCTGGTTAATACTCAAGTATAGTAATGGATTTATGCAAAGCCACTATAGCCAAGAAAAGCCGTCTTCCCTTCTGATACATTTTATTGATAAAGCGTATCAAATCCATAAACATAATACTTAAAGAGAATAGCAGTCACAGCAGCCTTCTGGGCTGTAAGTGATTTGTGGACATCACCACCATAGACGTTGTGTGAAGAGCACAGTCCGCTTCCTCGGGAAAAGATTAGACCTGGCATTAAATTTATATAGCAAACTGCGTGTGGTCGAGGCTTTCACAACATCCATTATACGGAGAAGACAGCATTATTCCTGGCTGAGTACTGGAAGAAATGTAATTTCCTCAATTTCACACTGAAAGTCTCCAAAAAAAAAAAGATTTAAATGTTGGTTTGCATCAAAATGTTTCCACAGCGATATTCCCTCGGTTTGTATCATTTCTCTGGGCAGATGTACACAGCGATTCCCGGAGGATTTCAGCTAAAAATTCAGCCGTGGGTACAGATAAGCTGTCAGTTCCAAAATTCTGTAGGCAGAGAGCAGGGAAAATGAGAATCTAAAACCGTGTCTGCCTGAGAAAAAATACGACAACAGCACAACAGAGGCAGGAAGAGCAAATAAACAGTGGTGATTAGGATGCATTTTCTGATGTTCCATATACATTGGCCCTTGTCTGATTTAAACTCATTGAAGAAATAACGCAGTAAAAAGCATAATTTTGGGCAAATTTAAAAAATAAAATAAAATAGTGCCCTAGCCATTGTACAAAATAAAAAAAGCAGCTAAGGCTGCAATACTTACTTTCAATACAAAGCTGTCCCTGACAGTACTTCTTTTTCGACACTAGATGTCCTCAGTCTCCCAGGTTCAACGACACCCAGTGTTATTCAACCTTGAGTGAGGAAATGCTGTAAATACAGGGTGTCATGGGCCTGTCATTTCTGTTGGATACTTTAGTTCAGGGGCATTGGTAGGTATACCAAAGATCTGGGGCTAGAGCCCATAGCGCAGTAAAGAAAGTCATATGATTGGGGGGGCATACACGTGTATATAATATGTGTGTGTGTGTGTGTATATATGTGTGTGTGTATATATGTGTGTGTGTATATATATGTGTGTGTGTGAATATGTGTGTGTGAATATGGATAGACAGATTGGGGTAGGGCATTGCAAAGGATGGGAGAGGCTCGGGAGAAGTCCTGAAGGCGAGCATGGGAAGAGATGACAATGAAACTAGAGAGCAGAAGGTCTTGGGAGGATTGGAAAAAACTATTTTTGGTTGGTATTTTGTAATCTGGTTAGTGATGTAGCTAGCCAAGGTGTGGATGGCTTTAGAAGTTATTGTTAGTATTTTGAATTTAATTTGTTGGGTAAGTGGCAGCCAATGGGGGTATTGACAGAGAGGGGTAGCAGACACTGAGCGGTTTGGAAGGTGGATAAGTCTGGCAGCGGCATTCATGATGGACTGAATAGGGGATAGCCTAACCTGTAAAGGTAAGCCAATGAGGAGGGAGTTGCAGTAGTCAAGGCGAGAGATAAACAGGGAGTGAATTAGGAGCTTTGTGATGTCATTGGGTAGTAAGGGATGTATTTTAGAGATGTTGTGGAGGTTGAGGCGGAACGCTTTGGACAGTGATTGGATGTAGGATCAAAAGGAGAGTCCCACCCCTGGAATGTGAGGGTGGGTGGATGGTTGTGCCATTGATCTTGACAGAAGTCAGCGGAAGAAGCACGCGGGGGGAGGAAATATTATGAGCTTGGATTTGGACAGGTTGAGTTTGATGTAGTGGCGTGACATCCAGACTGATATGTTGGTCAGTATATTAGTGACGCATGGGGAGACTGAAGGAGTGAGCTGCAGTGTAGAGAGATATATTTGGGTGTCATCAGTATAGAAATGGTATTGAAAGCCATGGAAGGCTATCAGCTGACCCAGGGAGGAGGTGTAGATTGAGAATAGGAGAGGTCCAAGA
The DNA here is from genome assembly GCF_037356315.1 of Lithobates pipiens. NCBI lineage: Eukaryota > Metazoa > Chordata > Amphibia > Anura > Ranidae > Lithobates > Lithobates pipiens. The sequence continues at coordinate 630,429,457 of NW_027507748.1, read as the reverse complement.
ACAGAACCTTGGGGGACCCCAATGGACAAAGGAAGAGGAGAGGAGGAAGTAGAATTGTAAGTGACACTAAAGTTGCGGTGGGATAGGTAGGATGAGAGCCAATGAGGAGCAGAGTCAACTGTTTTAAATTTTACAAATGCAAAAATTTAGAAATTGGATGAAAGGTTTGGCACTGGGAAGCACTTTTTGAAAGATAAAAAGTGCATTTTAAATACAACTATATATAGAACAGACCAAAATGAGGCACAAAGGAGGAGGAAAGAGGGACAGAGAGACTTTGTTCCAAATCAGGGACAGTCTCTCATAGTCTCTTAGTAGGTAAGGTTTAATAAAGACAATAGTCCATCCAGTTCAACCTGTGTAGGTGCAAGTGTCAATGTCTATAATTATTTACCATATCCCCGTATGTTGTGTTCTTTAAGATGCACATCCGAGAGTCTCTTAAAAATACCCATACTTCCTGCTGCCACCACCAGTTGTGGAGGAAAGAGTGAAAAAAACCCTGCGCAGTTTAAGGTTAAACCGCTTCTCCTCCAGTCTCATTGATTGGCCTAGTGTCCTCTTACACTCCTTGAGACTGAATAATTGTTTTCCTATGCTGGGATCGCCATTGAGGTATTTGTAAATCGCTATCATATCTCCTTTTCAAGTGTTGTTTCTCCAGCGAGAATACATTTAGCGTTTGCAGTCGTTCCTCATAATTGAGGTCCTCCATTCCCCTTATTAGTTTGGCTGCCTTTCTTTGGACTCTCCAGTTCCAGCACATCCTTTCTGAGCACTGGTGACCAGAACTGGTTAGGGAAAATTGCATGAAAGGGACAGTTGGGAGCTATATGCATCAGGGATAAATGCCCAGTGAGCATGAGGTTCACGGTTGCTCAAAGTTGCTCACAGTGTACTGTAGACAAGTTGCATTAGGAAATGTAACAAAATGCTAGTCTATGCATAACCTATGTGCAGAGAAGCACCAGGAACTACAAAGATTGCCAAATGACAGTGTGCATACCTACTGTACCTGCACATTCCTAAACTGGCCACCTAAAGCCAGGAATGACTTTGCATCCTGATGTAGTGCCATTCTCTACAGTGCAATGAAAACATCGTTCTATGAAATATTTAGTTGGAAAAATATCCAACATCCTGGAAGTTTAGAACTGACCTTTGTCAGAGTGGTCACTCTGCATACCTATTGCCTGTCTGGTAATTATTAGATTCATGATACCTGATAGTACATATTTGTTTCAGGTAGGTGGTCCTCCAAGTACTACAGCACAGGCACAGATGACAACCTTGAAGCCTGCACCTTTCAAGTCAGGAATGACAACTCCCTTGTGTACATGTTGACATGTTCCGAACCAAACCACTTGCGGAGAAGCTGTGCCTAGGAACATAAGGAGGAACTGAGAGTAATATGTGGCTGCCAAACCAGTTTACAGTCATTTCCTCTGTAGGGTCCTCTGAGATATTTTCTGCAGCTTTGAGTCTTTGAGTACCCAACAACCCAGCAGATTTTCCTCTGATCATAAGTATTCAGCAGTTCAGTAATAGCGTTACCGTAGCCATAAGATGGCAGATATATCTCTGACCAGCTGGGAGATATCTGTCTGTTCTTTAATAAATCGCTTGAGTGTCAGGAACCTCTGCAGTATTTTCTATGTGGTGATAACAGCACACTTTCTGCACTCTGATCCCTCTTTTATGTTTCATAGCAGAAGGAAGGACTTATTCCACTCTTGGAAAATTATTAATATTGCCTGCTGAAAGTTCACACATTGCCTAATAACAAGTGATTCCAAAAATCACAAAGAATTTTATGCAATTAGCAGCCTATTCAAGTCCTCTCTTATAAAGTGATTGGGGCTGTTTAAAGCTGAGCTCTAGGCTAGAACAAGAACAAAACAAAGTATGAATTACAATCTGTTAACGTGGCACCACATCCAGTACCTCTATAAAGACAGAGAAAGAAGGGACTTTTAAACCTCGTTCCCATCGAACACGGTTTTGAAATCGTGCGACTTCATCTTAACCACTTTCAGACCGGACCATTTTGCTGGTAAATGACCAGAGGTCTTTTTACAATTTGGCACTGCGCTGTTTTAACTGGTAATTGCGCGGTCATGCAATGTTGTACCCAAACAAAATTTGCGTCCTTTTCTTCCCACAAATAGAGCTTTCTTTTGATGGTATTTGATTGCCTCTGCGATTTTTATTTTTTGCGATATAAACGTAAAAAGACCGCAAATTTTGAAAAAAAATGATATTTTCTACTTTTTGTTATTAGAAAAATCCAATAAACTCAATTTTAGTCATACATTTAGGCCAAAATGTATTCAGCCACATGTCTTTGGTAAAAAAAAAGTAAATAATTGTATATTTATTGGTTTGCACAAAAGTTGTCACATCTACAAACTAAGGTACGTTTTCTGGAATTTACGCAGCTTTTAGTTTACGACTGCCTATCTCATTTCTTGAGGTGCTAAAATGGCAGGGCAGTACAAAACCCCCCCAAATGACCCCATTTTGGAAAGTAGACCCCCTAAGGAAATTGATAAGTGGCATGTTGAGCCCATTGAATATTTTATTTTTTTGCCTCAAGCGATTGAATAATGACAAAAAAAAAAATTTTTTTTTTTTTTTACACAAAGTTGTCACTAAATTATATATTGCTCACACATGCTATGGGCATATGTGAAATGACACCCCAAAATAAATTCTGCTGCTTCTCCTGAGTACGGGGATACCACATATGTGGGACTTTTTGGGAGCCTAGCCTCGTACGGGGCCCCGAAAACCAAGCACCGCCTTCAGGCTTTCTAAGGGCGTTACAGTTTTGAAGGCCATAAAATGCCAAGATGGCACAAATCCCCCCCAAATGACCCCATTTTGGAAAGTAGACACCCCTAAATTTAGGGGTACACTAGTGAGACTAGGTAATAAATGGCGGGTGCCCTGAAACTATAAAAAAATAACTAACCAACCAGCGTCACCTGTAACAGTTATATGGTGATCACTGGTGAAAGGGTTAACTAGGGGGCAATCAGGGGGCTTTATGCGGTAGTATATGGGGGTCCCTGGCGCTATAAAAAGCTGCGGCAAACCTAAATACCTACCTGCCTAACTAGCGTCACCTGTGACACTAATACAGCGATCAGAAAAACGATCGCTTATTAGGCTGGGTTCACACTGGAGCGATGCGGGAACGCCATGAATCCGTGGCGGGTTCCCGCATCGCATGCCTCCCGGCGGCAGTTCACTCTGCCCTATGCGAACTGCTGGGAGTGTCAGTGAAATGTTAATGACACCCCCAGATCAGTTCGCATATCGCAGTGCGATCTGCAAACTCGGATCGCATGGTGTGAACACCCATGCGATCCGATTCTGCTGCGGACCAAAAAAAGGGTCCCGTGCGAGTTTGCGGCGGGTGCGACACGAATTCATTCATACTATCTGTATACTATCTGTATGGCTGAACTCGAATCGCACAGAGATCGGATGTGATTTGCACTGCAGTGCGGTGCGAATCACATCCGTTCTCATAAACCGCTGCAATGTGAACCCAGCCTTAGTGACACTGGCGACGGGGGGTGATCACGGGGTTAAACCTTTATTGGGGGGGTTAGGGGGGTACCTTAGAACTAAAGGGGGCTAACCCTAACTGCCCTAACAGTTACTACAGTCACAAATGACACCCGCCGGGCAGAGGCGTAACTAGAAACCTCAGGGCCCCGATGCAAGAAATCAGGAAGGGCCCCCCCCCCCCCCCGAAAAGCATGATTTTGATACTATATTTTTTTCCACTGTAGAACAAAGTAAAACATTTCTGTGCAGCCTGTGTCCCGAGTGAAACCTGTGTCACCAGTGCAGTGGTGGTACTGGAGGGGGGTGGCGGTGGTACTGGAGGGGGATGGTGGTCCTGGAGAGGGGTGGTGGTCCTGGAGGTGGGTGGCGGTGGTGGTACTGGAGGGGGATGGTGGTCCTGGAGAGGGGTGGCAGTGGTACTGGAGGTGGTGGTACTGGAGGTGGGTGGTGGTGGTGGTACTGGAGGGGGGCTGGTGGTGGCACTGGAGGTGGGTGGCGGTGGTGGTACTGGAGGGGGATAGTGGTCCTGGAGAGGGGTGGCGGTGGTACTGGAGGGGGATGGTGGTCCTGGAGAGGGGTGGCGGTGGTACTGGAGGTGGGTGGCGGTGGTGGTACTGAAGGGGGGTGGCGGTCCTGGAGAGGGGTGGCAGTGGTACCGGAGGTGGGTGGCGGTGGTACTGGAGGGTGGGTGGTGGTACTGGAGGAGGGTGGCGATGGTACTGGAGAGGCATGGTGGTCCTGGAGAGGGGTGGCGGTGGTACTGGAGGTGGGTGACATGGTGGTGGTACTGGAGAGGGGGTGGCGGTGGTACTGGAGGGGGGGTGGCAGTGGTCCTGGAGGTGGGTGGTGGTGGCACAGTCTGGAGGGGGGATGGTGGCATTGGAGGGAGGGGTGGCGGCAGTCTGGAGGGGTGGTGGTGGCACAGTCTGGAGGGGTGGTGGCAGTCTGGAGGGAGGGTGGTGGGCTGGTGGCACTGGAGGGGGGATGGTGGCATTGGAGGGAGGGGTGGCACTGGAGGGCGGTGGTGGAACAGTCTGGAGGGGGGGTGGTGGAACAGTCTGGAGGGGGGGTGGTGGTGGCACAGTCTGGAGGAGTGGTGGTGGTGGCACAGTCTGGAGGAGTGGTGGTGGTGGCACAGTCTGGAGGAGTGGTGGTGGTGGCACAGTCTGGAGGGGGGGTGGTGGTGGCACAGTCTGGAGGGGGGGTGGTGGTGGCACAGTCTGAAGGGGGGGTGGTGGTGGCACAGTCTGGAGGGGGGGGGGGGGGGGTGGTGGCATTGGAGGGAGGGGTGGCGGCAGTCTGGAGGGGTGGTGGCACAGTCTGGAGGGGTGGGGGTGGTGGCAGTCTGGAGGGGTGGTGGTGGTGGCGGCACAGTCTGGAGGGGTCTGGAGGGGTGGTGGCACAGTCTGGAGGGGTGGTGGTGGCACTCGAGGGGTGGTGGTGGCACTAGAGGGGGCTGGTGGCACAGTCTGGAGGGGGGATGGTGGCATTGGAGGGAGGGGTGGCACTGGAGGGCAGTGGTGGCAGTCTGGAGGGGTGGTGGTGGTGGCACAGGCTGGAGGGGTGGTGGTGATGGCACAGTCTGGAGGGGTGGTGGCACAGTCTGGAGGGGGGGTGGCACTGGAGGGGGGGTGGAGGGCTGGTGGCACTGGAGGGCGGGTGGTGGCACTGGAGGGGTGGTGGCACAGTCTGAAGGGGTGGTGGTGGCACTGGAGGGGGGGTGGTGGGCTAGTGGCACTCGAGGGGTGGTGGTGGCACTAGAGGGGGCTGGTGGCACAGTCTGGAGGGGTGGTGAAGGCACTAGAGGGGGGGTGGTGGGGGCACTGGCACAGTCCGGGGGGGTGGTGGCACAGTCTGGAGGGGTGGTGGTGGCAGTCTGGAGGGGGGGCGGTGGGCTGGTGGTACTGGAGGGGGGGTGGTGGCACTGGAGAGGGGATGGTGGCATTGGAGGGAGGGGTGGCACTGGAGGGGGGATGGTGGTGGCACAGTCTGGAGGGGGGGTGGTGGCACTGGAGGGGGGATGGTGGCATTGGAGGGAGGGGTGGCACTGGAGGGTGGGTGGTGGCAGTCTGGAGGGGTGGTGGTGGTGGCACAGTCTGGAGGGGTGGTGGTGGCACTGGAGGGGGGGTGGTACGCTAGTGGCACTCGAGGGGTGGTGGTGGCACTAGAGGGGGCTGGTGGCACAGTCTGGAGGGGTGGTGAGGCACTAGAGGGGGGGTGGTGGTGGCACTGGAGGGGTGATGGCACAGTCCGGGGGGTGGTGGCACAGTCTGGAGGGGTGGTGGTGGGCTGGTGGTACTGGAGGGGGGGTGGTGGCACTGGAGGGGGGATGGTGGCATTGGAGGGAGGGATGGCACTGGAGGGAGGTGGTGGCAGTCTGGAGGGGTGGTGGTGGCACAGTCTGGAGGGGTGGTGGTGGTGGCACAGTCTGGAGGGGTGGTGGTGGGCTGGTGGCACTGGAGGGCGGGTGGTGGCATTGGAAGGGTGGTGGCACTGGAGGGGGGTGGCGGTGGCACTGGAGGGGGGTGGTGGGCTAGTAGCACTCGAGGGGTGGTGGTGGCACAGTCTGGAGGGGGGGTGGTGGCACTGGAGGGAGGTGGGGGTAGCGGCACTGGAGGGGGATGGTGGTGGCACTGGAGGGGGATGGTGGTGGCACTGGAGGGGGGGTGGTGGGGGCACTGGAGGGGGGGTGGCACAGTCTGAAGGGATGGTGGTGGCACAGGAGGGGGGGGGTGGGCTGGTGGCACTGGAGAGGTGGTGGTGGCACTGGAGGGGGTGGTGGGCTGGTGGCACTGGAGAGGGGGTGGTGGCACTGGAGGGGTGGTGGTGGCACTGGAGGGAGGTGGTGGCACAGTCTGGAGGGGGATGGGGTGGAACAGTCTGGAGGAGGATGGGGTGGAACAGTCTGGAGGGGGATGGGGTGGAACAGTCTGGGGAGGGGGGGGTGGGGTGGAACAGTCTGGGGGGGTGGGGTGGAACAGCCTGGGGGGGATGGGGTGGAACAGCCTGGGGGGGATGGGGTGGAACAGCCTGGGGGGATGGGGTGGAACAGTCTGGGGGGGGGGATGGGGTGGAACAGTCTGGGGGGGGGGATGGGGTGGAACAGTCTGGAGGGGGATGGGGTGGAACAGTCTGGAGGGGGATGGGGTGGAACAGTCTGGGGGGGGATGGAACAGTCTGGGGGGGGGGTGGGGTGGAACAGTCTGGAGGGGGATGGGTGGAACAGTCTGGAGGGGGATGGGGTGGAACAGTCTGGGGGGATGGGGTGGAACAGTCTGGGGGGGATGGGGTGGAACAGTCTGGGGGGGATGGGGTGGAACAGTCTGGGGGGGGGGATGGGGTGGAACAGTCTGGGGGGGGGGATGGGGTGGAACAGTCTGGAGGGGGATGGGGTGGAACAGTCTGGGGGGGGATGGGGTGGAACAGTCTGGGGGGGGGGTGGAACAGTCTGGAGGGGGATGGGTGGAACAGTCTGGAGGGGGATGGGGTGGAACAGTCTGGGGGGATGGGGTGGAACAGTCTGGGGGGGATGGGGTGGAACAGTCTGGGGGGGGTGGGGTGGAACAGTTCGGGGGGGGGGGGTGTGGGACTTGGAACAGTCTGGGGGGGGATGGGGTGGAACAGTCTGGGGGGGTGGTGGGCTGCTGGCACTGGAGGGGTGGTGGTGGCACTGGAGGGGCACTGGAGGGCAGGTGGTGCCGTGGTGGCACTGGAGGGGGGTGGCGGGCTGGCAAAATCTGGAGGGGGGATGGCGACTTACCGCCAATCAATCGATGATGATCGATTCCCCCTCCTCAGAATCCTGCAGACTGCAGAGTGACACAAAGTTCCTCCACGAAGCGTGCCTCCGCTCCTCCAGGAAAGCCTTGCTTCAGAGAGCTCCTCCCCCGCCTTCACTGAATTGGCTGTTTTTTTTGTGTTCGCCCCGCCTCCCTTACAGTCGCTCTGGATAGGCGGGGGCGGAGCCAACGGAGCACTTCTCTCACGCTGGTGAAGGAAGCCCCCCCCCCTCTCACCACGGCATGACAAGCGACAATGAATAACACCACACACGCACACCCCCGGCCGGACAGTCAGGTGGGCCCCTCGGGCGGCGGGCGGAGGGCGGCGGGCGGGCTGCCGGTGGGCCCCCTGAAGTGGCAGAGAATTACAGGGCCCAGTCGCACTTGCGACTGTTGCGACCCTGATAATTCCGCCACTGCCGCCGGGTGATCAGGGGGTTAAACCTTTATTAGGTAATAAATGGCGGGTGCCCTGAAACTATAAAAAAATAACTAACCAACCAGCGTCACCTGTAACAGTTATATGGTGATCACTGGTGAAAGGGTTAACTAGGGGGCAATCAGGGGGCTTTATGCGGTAGTATATGGGGGTCCCTGGCGCTATAAAAAGCTGCGGCGAACCTAAATACCTACTTGCCTAACTAGCGTCACCTGTGACACCAATACAGCGATCAGAAAAATGATCGCTTATTAGGCTGGGTTCACACTGGAGCGATGCGGGAACGCCACGAATCCGCGGCGGGTTCCCGCATCGCATGCCTCCCGGCGGCAGTTCACACTGCCCTATGCGAACTGCTGGGAGTGTCAGTGAAATGTTAATGACACCCCCAGATCAGTTCGCATATCGCCAAAAAAAGGGTCCCGTGCGAATTGGCGGCGGGTGCGGCGGGTGCGGCGGGTGCGGCGGGTGCGATGCGAATTCAGCCATACTATCTGTATGGCTGAACTCGAATCGCAGAGATCGGATGTGATTTGCACTGCAGTGCGGTGCGAATCACATTCGTTCTCATAAACCGCTGCAATGTGAACCCAGCCTTAGTGACACTGGCGACGGGGGGTGATCACGGGGTTAAACCTTTATTGGGGGGGTTAGGGGGGTACATTAGAACTAAAGGGGGCTAACCCTAACTGCCCTAACAGTTATTACAGTCACAAATGACACCAATGCAAAAAAAAAAAAAAATTACATTGGTGTCACTGTGACTGGGGGGCAGGGGTAATTGGGGGGGTGATCGGGGGGGTGTAAGTGTGCCTGGCATGTTCTACTGTGTAGTGTTGTGTTGGTGCAACTCACCGATCCTCTCTCCTCGGTGTCGGAACGAAAAATACCGACACGGAGGAGAGATTACATCACTTCCTCTCCTGTGTTTACATTACAGGAGAGGAAGTGATGTGACGAAGGATTTCTATTCGTCGGGAGCGATCGCGAGGGGGTGGCCATGAATGAATGGCCGTCCCCTCATCCGGGATCGCTCCCGAACGAATACCGACCGCCGCAGGCACCGGGCGGGAAGGCAAGGACGTACATGTAAGACCAGCGGGAAGGCAAGGACGTACATGTAAGCCCTTATGCCTGCCCGTGCCATTCTGTCGACGTACATCGTCGTGCGGCGGTCGGGAAGTGGTTAAACCGCACGATTTGGGTGAGACTTAATGCACAGATGTCTATTGAAGTTGCACCTGAAACTGGCAAAAGTAGTGCAAGAACTACTTTTGCAAATCAGTGTGGCACCGCAAGTAATGGGGGAAAAAAAGCACTAGAGTATGTCATATAGTAAAACAATATACAAAGATTATTAAGCATACATTAAAACATTTTTTAAAACTATACTGAACTCCTATATTCTCCATAACTACAATATCTAGCCTGAGTATTCAAAATTATATACAGGTATCAACGAGCTGGATGAAGAAAGAAGCAAACAAAAAATCTTGATCTCTGCGCATTTCGCTAGACTTAGCTTCCTCAGGAGTTCCTATATCCTTGTAAGAATATATTGTGATTATTCACAACTTATTAAAAGTTTAGTTTAGTGTATATCTTCAAATGTAACAATAATATATCTAATGCTGGTGCATTGCAATTGTCACATACTCACATTCAAGTGAAATGGGAGAGGGTTCAGGGCAGTGGCGGCCCGTACATAGGGGGCGCCCAGGCGCCACCCCCCCATCCAAGCATCTTGCCCCCTAATCTATATGTGGGGCGCTGGACTCATGGATTTCAATGGACGTTTTTTTTAAGCATGTGATTAGAACCTTAGGCTCTAATTGGCTTAAAATAAAGGTGGTCTTGGGGCGCAGAGCTCTGTGGCACAAGTCCACCCACTTGTCTGCTATTGTCTGCTATGGTCTTCCTGGTTCTTCTCCCAGCCAATCGGGAAGCAGTTCCTGAGAGTTCCTGCCTCCTTCCTAGCGTTGATTCCCCCCCCCACCCAAATATTGAGCACCAGCCGCCACTGGTTCAGTGATGCTTAATCTTATGTTAAGAGGTACATACTAACCCAGGGAATTATATATTGCAGCACCAGGACCACATACTAGGTTGTAGGGAAACCCCCCAAAAAGGGGAGAGGACAGTATATTACCAATTAAATCATAATGAACAGAAAACAAGAAAATAGAAGAAGAAAATACACTTGCAGGGGGCACCTCCCCACTCACTGCAAGGGTTAAATGCTCATTATGTCTAGGAATGCCAGAATAAGAAGAAATACATAGCTCATTTTGTGCTCCAGCAGGACTCGTCCATCTGTGTGACCGGGTCATACAGCCTTCTAAACAAGCCACTCACATCTGCTCTTTATGGTTTACAGTAAACCCCCGCTCTATCGCGGTTCAGTTTTTGCGGTCCCGGTATATCGCGCTTGTTAATTAGCACTTGTTATTCTGATATTGCGGTAATATTTCGCCATTTCGCGGTTATGTAGCGGTGAATCATAGCGAGGCTGCGGTGGAACGCATATCTCGCTTGTGGACTGCACCGAGTGTGGTGACGTTAGAGGGGGCGGTAACTTTGCCCCAAGCAAGGATAGCTGCAAGGATGCCACCCAAACGCCCATCATCTAAGGCCATGGCTTCTGGTGAGCCAAAAACGAGGAGGAAGTTCCTTACAATTCTGGAGAAGGTGAAACTTCTTGATATGATAAAGGAAGGACAGAGTTATGCTGCTGTAGCCCGCCATTATGGTATGAATGAGTCAACGATTCGCTACATCAAGAAAGATAAGAAGAATATCAGGGCAACTGCTGCACTGTCCATCAACCAAGCTGCAAAAAGTTGTTTCTTCCCGCAATAAATACATTGTTAGGATGGAAACTGCATTGGCCATTTGGATCCAAGATTGCAGAAAAAAAAACATCACATTGGATGGTAACACCATCAGGACTCAGGCAAAGAAGCTGTATGACACTTTTGCCAATCAAGGAGGCTCTGAAGGAGGCACTGCCGCAGTCGAACAGTCAGACAGCGACAATCCTGATCAGCCTTCTTCATCAGGAGGTTTTTCTGCCAGCAAGGGATGGTTTGACCGCTTCCAGAAACGCTATCAGTTGAAGAGCGTCTCATTGCAAGGTGAAGCTGCATCTGCCAACAAAGAAGCTGCTGCAAGGTACACTAATGAGACCTTCAAGAGTATCACCAAGGAGGGTGGGTACCAACCAGTGCAAGTCTTCAATATGGATGAGACCGGCTTGTTTTGGAAGAGAATGCCCAAATGGACCTACATCATGAAGGAGGAAGCCTGAGCCCCTGGATTCAAGGCTTATAAGGACAGAGTAACCTTGGTTATGTGTGGAAATGCTGCTGGGTTTATGATCAAGCCAGCCCTGATCTACAAGGCCAAGAACCCCAGAGCACTGAAGCATAAAAACAAGAACCAGCTACCAGTCCATTGGATGCATAACACTAAGGCCGCGTACACACGCGCGGACTGTTCGCCCAACTTTGTCCGCTGAACAGTGTTTGGGCGGACAGTCCGCTCGTGTGTGGGCTTTCAGCGGACAGTTTCAGCGGACAGTTTGACGAACAAGGTTTTTCGGAAATTCCGTAAAACTGTCCGCTGAAACCTTGTTTGAGCGAACAGTCCGCCCGTGTGTAGGCTTGTTCGTCAAACTAAGTTCCGCGCATGCTCAGAAAGGATTTACACGCCGAAAGTTATAATGCAGTGTATAGGACGTCGTATTTTTCGTCCCGTCGTACGTGCCGTTCACGTCATCGCGCACGGTTTCAGCAAACTGTTCATTCGTCGTGTGTGGCCATGTCCGTCCATGCTAATTTTGAGCGGACTGTTTGCCGAAACTGTTTGACGGACAAAGTTGGGCGAACAGTCCCCGCGTGTGTACGCGGCCTAAGGCTCGGATGACTAAAATCCTCACAACTGAGTGGTTCCATAATTGCTTCATCCCAGCCGTCAAGGTCTACCTTGCCCAACTTGGCATTGATTTTAAAGTGCTTCTGCTGATGGATAATTCAGGAGGCCACGCCATGGATCTATTGTACGAAGGAGTGCAAGTTGAGTTCCTTCCACCCAACACCACGTCTTTAATTCAGCCCATGGACCAGGGTGTGATACGAGCATTCAAGGCGCTGTACACTCGCAACTCCTTGAATCATCTTGTAGAATCCATGAACAATGATGAAAATTTCAATTTGAAGGACTACTGGCGTAATTACACCATTGCAACCTTTCTGGAGAACACACAAAAGGCCCTCAAGGAGATGAAGAAGGAGACTGTGCATGCCTGTTGGAAGAAGCTTTGGCCAGAAATTATTCACGATTATGAAGGGTTCTCTCCTGACGAAGTTCATCATTCAGCCGTGGACAAGGCAATTAGGCTGGCGAAGTTGCTACGAGGTGAAGGTTTTCAGGATATGACCCAGGACGACGTCAATGACCTAATTGAAACCCATTCAGCTCCACTAACCGATGAGGATCTGACAGAACTCACCAAGTCAGCGAGTGAGGAGGAAGTGGAGGAACAGGAGGAGGAGGAAGAAGATGAAGGCTTGTCAATTGAGCACCTTGGCAGGGTCATGCGTACAGCCAATGACCTGAAACAGATGTTAGCTGAGTGGGATACTGACATGGTTCGTTCACTGCAGTTCCAAAACAGCATTGATGGAGCCATCCAGGTGTAAAAGAACCTCCTCGTCCAAAAGAAGAAATATGCCTAGCAACTGCCTATAACTATGTTCTTCACAAAACAGAAGAAGGCCACATCCACCCCAAGTACCTCCATGGTCACCTCTGATGTAGAAGTGGAGGTTCTGGAGCAGCAAGAAGACGACCCACCTACACCTGAAGAAGTGCCTGCTAAACCTGCGCCTTCAGAAGAACAGTAGCTGCTCTTATTTGCTTACATTATTTGCTTATTTGCTGCTTATACTGTAGTCATCTTCTTTTCTGCTGAGTACAGTACATACAATACTGTACTGTACTCTGTTTTTTACTGTACTGTACAGTATACTGTTTACACAATATTTTTGTGTTTTAAAAATCCTCTTGATCTCTCTCTCTATCTTTTATATGTTTCTATTGCGTAAAAGTGTGTTTAAAGACCTTTAAATGCTATTAAAAAATTAACAAAACATGCCTAGGGTGTATATAAATAGGGTCTTTCTATTTCGCGTTTTTTCACTTTTCGCGGGTGGGTCCGGAATGTAACTCCCGCGATGGAGGGGGGTTTACTGTATTCACGTGGAATGGCCAGGACTCGAGCAGCAGTGATCGTTTCCTCTTTACACTCATGGTCGCATGAGCATTACCCTCATCACATACAATGCAGGTTTAATAGCCCTGAATTGTACATGATAATGCACATGCTGGAGATTCAGGGAGAAGAAGGAAGCCCTGGGAACTGTAGGAAATGCAGAATAGGGCATATAATATGGTCCCCTTTGCTACTTGCTAGAAATAATGAGCACTGAACCCATGGGAGTGCGGGGGGGGGGGGGGGGGTGCACTGTAAATGTATTTAATTTTTCCAGCCTGGAGTTCAGCTTTAAAACTTGTGTTCTTGGCTTTAACGGAAATGTATATGTATATATGTATGTATATATATGTGTGTGTGTGTGTGTAAACATATATATATATATATATATATATATATATATATATATATATATATATATATATATATAATATTCCTAAGAAAATTGGCAAACTTTATTACTTTACTAATCATCGTGACTTTTCAGATATTTAGACTATATTACATAGACTGAACAAACTCGAGGTAGAACTTATCGGTCCCTAGGATGTTCTTTCTTCATTTGTCTTCTATGATATTGTCCTACAGGGTACCATCGGTGCTTGGTGGTATAGAACATTTTACTGAGTTCTTCAATAGTTATTATTATTATTATTATTATTATTATTATACAGGTTTTATATAGCGCCAACAGTTTGCTCAGTTTGCCAACAGTTGTTTCCCGTTTTGAACTTGTATCAGTCAGTCTGGCTTTTAGGACCTGATCATGATTTTCCTCATGGTTCTCTATTGGGTCTCGTCTAGGAAGAGGTCTGGTATGTTCATATGGAATATGCACCAAAAGATGGTAGCAGACAATTGTTTTCCCATCAGAAGTCATGGCCAATTCCAATTTACAGTTGTAGTCCTCAGAAAGAGCTGAATAGGTTGATTTTGCACAGTATAAACTTTGATCTCCGCCTCGCCCCAGCCTGCACACAGAACAATCCCCCTCGGCACCCAATCACTACAGCACCTGCCATGATGATCGGAAATGCACATATATGTGGGACCGAGTGACTTCACTGGGTGCTAAGGATGCAAAATAACAAAAGGTAGCAATCTGCAACAAAGTTGGCTAAAATCCCTGCAATGAACATACATCACCCAGAGTGGAGTTACTTTTTAAGGTGATCACGTCATCAAGACCTGTACATGGTCTATAGCTCTGCATTGGACTTGATGATGCTGTGGGCCAGTCCACTGCCAGGAGCACCAAGCTGGTTAGGGCTTGTTCACAAGTGTGGTAAAGACTGACGTGCTTTTGAAAAGCGTTCTGGACTGGGATCACATTTTAGAGGTGTTTCACAGGCGGTGAGGTGAGGAGACCATATGTCGCCTTCTCATTGCCTGATGTAACCCCCTAAATGCTGCACTACAGCGCTGCCATCATGTGCGTTGCATGTGATTGCTGTGGGTCCATAGGTGTGCGCACAGGGTGTGCCGGATGTGCCTTAGCATTATCGTTCTGTGTGCCGACGGGAAGATGGAAAAGATTTCCCTCTTACCAGCTCTGCCATAAGAAAGGTGTTTACCCACTTCTCTTTCAATGTTCCGGTTTTCTGCCATAAACTCCAACCCGCCATAATCTCCAATCACATCACTTACGGTCAGAGGCAGAATGACAACTCATGGGGCCCCCGGGCAATAGGAGATTATAGGGCCCCCAGGCAATCAGACATTATGGGGCCACACAGTATACACAAACACACACACACACAGTATCCACAGACATGTTTCTATTGACTGAGAAGGTACTGGAGAGACAGATGTAAAAAAAACACAGATTTTTACATACTTTCCCTGGTTTTACTGAGGCTGGCAACCCTGATGGGGCCTCCAAGTGGCGCGGGGCCCAAGTGGCCCAATGGTCTGTCTGCCCCTGCTTACAGTTACTGTCCAGCAGCAATAATTAGAGATTTTGATGAGTTGGCTGTATTCACAGAACACCGGCAGCATATACTCTACAGTGCACAATATGAGTGGACAATGGTAGTCCGCCCGATACTAACCAAAAACATGGCCGCCTCCAATGTAGCGACAATTTTTTTCCTCCTTTCCGGTATTCTGTCAAAACAGCCAACTTGTCCTGTACCATAGTGTATACGCTGCCGGTGTTCTGTGAAGATGACCAACTAATCCAAATCTCCAATTATTGCTGCTGTACAGTCACTGGAAGCGAAGAGGTTGGAGTTTTTGGCAGAACACTGGCATGGAGATCAATGTGGTGGGGTCATATATACATACCTCCCAACTTTTTGAGACGGGAATGAGGGACACCTATTGGGAAAAGTATGCAGGCATAGGACACACCCCTTACCGCTTAAAGAAGAATTGTACAAAAAAACAAGATTGGGTAAACCCACAGGTGCTTTTTTTTTACCATTACTATTCCTTTAGATTGGCTTTTGGAATTTACAAATGCAGCCATTTAGAAATCAGATGAAAGGTTTAGTGCTGGAAAACATTTGATAGATAAAAAGTGCATTTTATATACAACTATTTAGATCAGACCAAAATGAGGTACAAATGAGGAGGAATGAGGGATACAGGGACATTGCTCCAAATCAGGGACAGTGCCTCAAAGTTGGGAGCTATGTATATATGTACACACACACTCGTGTGTTTGAGCTTTAAGGTGTACGCCCTAATGCAATAGGCTGTGCAAACCTATGTGTGCGTCCCTAACTCTGAAATGAGTACTTCATATTCCCATCGCACATGTTCCTGGATGTGTTCTCAGATTTGGGTGCTGTAGCAACAACCAGCTGGATACTGGTTCAAGTCACGGTGAAGATATTTGACAGCACACCATGATGATCACATGCCTGACGGAGGGGCCCTGCGTGGCTCCGAAAACGTTGCACTATACTTGTGTTGTGATCATGCAATAAATCACCCGTTTGTGTCGTTCCATGGTGTGCTGGAAAATTTCACTGTAACTCTGGAATGAGTCGTGTTTGATAAGTAGTATTGCCCATCAAATGCAGAGCATTGTGGTCATGGCATGTGTTCATTACCAGCCGCTGCCTCTGCAGGTGCTGCTTAAGGGGGAGCAGTTGGCGGGTGGGGGCAATAAAAACGCAGCTCAACCATGTCGTTTTACCACCCCAACCTCACATGTGGACGAGTCCTAAAAGCAATTTTACTCTCCTCTAGACCTAAGCAAGCAGTTAAGCCTTGCAATGCAGGCACAGCTCCACTGCAAGAGAGATTTTCAGATTTCCTGCAATAATAAGACCCCTTTCACACTGCAGCAGTTTTCAGGCGTTTTAGCACTAGAAATAGCACCTGTAAAGCACCTGAAAACTGCCTCCCTTACTGCCCGAATGTGAAAGCCTGAGTGCTCTCACACTGGGACAGTGCGCTTGTGGGACATTTGAAAGGGTCCTGCAAACAGCATCTTTGGGGTGGTTTGGGGGTGCTGTATACTGCGCTCCCAAAATGCCCCTGCCCATTGAAATGAATGGGCAGTGCTTCCGAAGTGCCTAAAAAGCGCTTCGGAAGCACCACAACATGGGCGTTTTTAACCCCTTCTTCAGCTGCTAGCGGGGGGTTAAAAGCGCCTCGCTAGTGGCTGAAAAGCACCACTTAAACAGCGATAAGGCACCGCTAAAATTAGCAGCGCTTTAGTGCTAGCACACGGGTGGCCCCAGTGTGAAAGAGATCTAGGTAATATTCTGAAAACACCATCATATCTTCCCTTTTATATATTTCCTCTTTTAGGTGTCTTTCTTAAAAAAAGAAAAATCAAGTTGGCTTGATTTTATATTATTCCTATACATTTCTTCATTTATCACAGCAATGCAGCGGATGATTTTTTTTCTATAGATTCTGTGAAATAACAATGACCTGATTAAAATCTGGATTTTTTTTTTTTTGTCAGCTTCTGTGCCTGCAAGTATCTTGGCAGACCTGTCTGAGAGTGACAGGCATGGAAAAAACACCAGGCAGGCAGAGAGTGCTGGTAAATCAGGAGCAAGTGATCAGTGTGCAAGTGGGGAGACACAGTGGAGGAGCTTCAGTGGGAGGAAAGAGAAGTACTCAGAGAGTGGCAGAAGAAGATAATCGACTGGGAAAGCAGAGAGATCAAAACAGCATGAAGGGATACCCTAAGGGATTTCACCAAAGAAAGGCGTACACTTCACAGCTGAGAGAAATGCAGACTCCATATAAGTCAATGCAAGGCACAGGCAGCCCAGTCAAGTGCTAATCTTCATCTCCTGTGCATTGCTTTTCAACTGCATCCAAGCAGCAGCCTGGAGAATAGGTGAGATGGCACAGCTGCAGGCAGGATGGGATACCCTGACCCTGGGCACCAGCCTCTCCACCTGCCTCTTTCCCCTTTATTAGGAGATCCTAGGAACTGCTCTCTCCACACCTCTGCCACCCAGGAGATAGGCTAGAAGCTCTTTTTTTTTTGGCTTTGGACAATTGTTAACCCTGCTGAAGTTTTAACTTGGAAATCAAAGACATTGGATACTTTGTGAACTTCACTTGTGGATATCAAACTATTGAATTAAACCAAGTAAGTCCTCTTTTTTTATTATGTCTTTCTGCAATGAGTGCCTGGCTTAAATATCCCTTATCAATGACTGTTGCATCTTGTTTTGTTTTTTGCTTTGGAAGTGTTTTTTATTTTGTTGCAAAAGCAATTCTTTTTAGTGTCAGATATTTTCATGCATGGTTGTTTAAAAAAAAGGGAATAAATTGTATTATTAATTTTTATGTGTTTATTTGGACTTGTTTTTGCACTGTTGTTTAATTGCATCTGTAGAGATAACGGGCTGTTTGAGTTCGATAAGCCAAGCTCTGTGGGCTGGGGAAGGCTGCCACCTAGAGGAGAGATTGGGCACTACTATCATGGAATTACAAAAAAAAAATGTGTCTCCTAATACTCCAAGACTGGAAGATTCATTTTACTGAGGCTGGGTTCACTATCGCAAATTGGATGGGTTCCATAGCTTCCAACTGTCCCCGATTTGGAGAGACTGTCCCTGATTTGGAGCAATGTCCCTCTGTCCCTCATTTCTCCTCATTTGTCCCTCATTTTTGTTTGATCTATATAGCATAGCTTTCAACTGTCCCTGATTTCAAGGGTCTGTCCCTGATTTGGAGCAATGTCCCTCTGTCCCTCATTCCTCCTCATTTTTTCCCTCATTTTGGTCTGATCTATATAGATGTATAAAAAAAAATCACTTTTTATCTTTCAAAAAGTGTTTCCCAGTGCTAAAGCTTTCATATCATTTCTAAATTGTTGCATTTGTACATTTTAAAAGCCAATATAAAGGAATAGTAGTGGTAAAAAAAAGCCCTTGTGGATGTAATCCTTTTTTTTTGGTTAATTCTCCTTTAAGGGGGGTGTGACAGGTAGCGTGTCCTATGCCTACATTCATTTGCCAGTAGGTGTCTCTCATTCTCATCTCAAAATGTTGGGAGGTATGACATAGTTGTAATTAAAACACACTTTTTATCTATCAAAAAGTGTTTCCCAGTGCTAAACCTTTCATCTGATTTCTAAATTGCTGCATTTGTAAATTCCAAAAGCCAATATAAAGGAATAGTAGTGGTTAAAAAAAAGCACTTGTGGGTTTAACCAATCTTTTTGTTTTGCACAATTCTCCTTTAAGGGGGCGTGACACGGGGCGTATCCTATGCCTGCGTACTTTTGATGATAGGTGTCCCTCATTCCCATCTCAAAATGTTGGGAGGTATGGGATTCTCCACATCCAATTCACAATAGCAGGAGATTTTGACCGGCTCGCTATGGAGCTGGTTCACATATCCCCGCTGCGGCTCTGGTGCGAATTTGCACAGGAGCCCTGTGCGTCTTTTGGTTAGTTTCAGGTCTGAATTCAGCCAAAAAATGTAGGCTGAAATTGGACCTGAAATGGTGAACGGGGACACACCGGACCCCTGCTGTGAGCCACATGCCAAGATAGTATGAACCCAGCCTGACTGACTGTGGCATACTGGAATCCACCGAAGAGATTACTAGGCAGACACCTTAATTACAATGGTTCACATCTAAGCATTTTTTAATGCTTTTTGCAGAAACACACTACAGTCCATTTAACATGGTTTCCTGCTTTACTATGGGACACGTTCACATCCATGCTTTTTTTCTAGCACTGCGTTTTTGCTAAGGGGACTTTTTAAAAAGAAAAATGGGGAGTGTTAGATGCACTAGCAAATTTAGTTGGACTTGACAGCAAATTGAAGCCAAACTCCAGCTAAGCCCCCATGTTCATACCGTGTGACTTGTCATGTGATTTTGGAACTGTTAAAGCGCATGACAAGTTACACCCCATTGCTGGCAATGAACATTTTTATATCTCCTCAACTCATGTCGCAGCGATTATGAAAAAAGTTCCTGCACTACTTTTTACCGATTTAAAGTGATTGTAAAGTCTAGTTTAAAAACAAAATAAAAATAATACTAAACATGTTATACTTACCTGCACTGTGCAATCCTTTTGCACAGAGTAGCCCCAATCCTCCTCTTCTCGGGTTCCTCTTCAGTGCTCCTAGCCCCTCCCTCCTGTTGAGTGCCCCACAGCAAGCAGCTTGCTATGGGGGCACCTGAGCTGTGTATCCATTCAGACACAGAGCTGCAGTTTGACCCCGCCCCCTCTCTCTCCTGATTGGCTAACTGACTTTGATTGATAGCCAATAGCGCCGCTGCTGTGTCCCAGCCAATCAGGAGGGAGAGTCCTGGACGGCCGAGGGACTCATGGACATCGCTGGACAGAGATGGGACTCGCACTTGTGAATGGACCTGCAGCCTCCTATAGACCTGTGACATGTCCCAGAAGGTTGTGGGCAGGGAGAAGAGGAGGGAGAACTTCCACTCCGATCTCCTGGGTACCAGCTAATACTAGGTACCCCTCCCACCGAAAAAAAAAAAATGTTGAAAGTGGGAGAGTTTAAGGTGAATGGAGGTGTTAAAGGAAAAAAAGTCAAAACTTGTTTGGCTGTACTTCTCCTGCGGATCACAGAAGTGAAGTTCATTCTACACTCCTGTGACCCATTTTTAGTAGATAGGCTGCTGTTGGCTGACATCATGGAGCGGGTCCAGGCTCGGGAAAGATCGCGACCATATGTCGGGATCCGCCCACATGCCTGGACCCGCACCTGGCTCAGCCTCTTTTGGCGAGCCGCTGAGAGCCTGAGCCAGCTGCTCCCGCTCCCTCCACAGCTCAGCACTCCGGTAAGTGTGGGGGGGGGGCAGAGCAGAGATCCGGTGACTGACAGCCATTGACTCTCTGCTCATGGAGCTGTGAGAAAAGAGCGAGTCTTAGAGCCAGCAAGGGACAGATACAACATCGGACTGATACTGCATCCACCTAGGTAAGTATGATTCTGAAAAATAAAAAAAAACATACTTTTAAAGCCAAGCATCATCCCTTTTAAGGATGAAGTTCCACTTTAAGCAGGTCATTGACCTGGAACCAACATTCAGGTTGGGACATTTTACTTTACTGGATGCATGCTTGCTCTGAGTCATTGACTCACAAAATATCAAAGTGAGGATGAGGACAATGACCCCAGAGATGGCACATTTCAGATCACCCTTTGTTTTTGTTTTTTTTTTCTTTTCCAAGTTGGTGCAAAGCCAAAAAAAGTCCCTTGCATATCACAAAATGTACATAAAGTTCATATACACCACTGTTCCAAATCTTTTGATATGCCTTGTGTTAGATACCATATAAATGGCAATGAGCTAGATCTTTCTAATTATTTCTCATGTATTGTAATTTTATACACCAGGACATGATTAACTTCTTATCTTTGTATCTTTAAATAACCGTACTACAGACTGTTTGCTGGCAGTAGTGCTACTTGGATGATGCTATCCCTCCCACTCGCTCATATCATTCTACAGCTTACCACACAAGTTACAAGTTATCTGGTTATACAATCTTCTTTAGATCTACCAATAACTATGTAGAACAAGGGCCTGCCTGATTAGATACAAATTGATTGGATAGCTTAGCATCCCCCCTAAATGTCTAATATTGTATATATGATACAGAGGGACACCTTTGAGCACACAGTATGCAGGCAAAGGATAGGCCAAAGCCCCAGTTATAGACCAACATGCAGAAAATTATTGGTTGAACCACACAAGTGCTTTTTTTTACCTCTATATTTCCTTTATATTGGTTTTTCAAAATAAGAAATGCAGTAATGTAGAGGTTGAATAAATGTTTACTGCAGTATAACTTTTTTGGTTGTAAAATACTTTTTCTATAGAAATGTACACCTCAGACCAAAAAGAGGGACAACTGACATTGAATAAGGGACAGCCGAATTTGGTCTAAAAAAAAGAGGAGACAGTCCCCCTCAAATGTGGGACAGTTGGGATCTATGGACTAGATAGGCCCTTCTATAACATAGTTTTTGGGAATCTAAAGCTGATTGCACAAATCAGATTTTCTGCTGATTTTTGTCTTCAGATTTACCAAAACCATGTAGTGTAAAGGCCTGCCTGATTGCATACAAATTGAAACTCCTAAGGTTTGACCTCATATTCATAAATCTGAAGGAAAAACTGATAGTGTGTATGGGGCTTTACCCTAAAAGGATCCAATTCCTGTAAAGTATGTTATGTGCTTGTGCTGTGCAATTTGGCCCCTTCTATCACCTAAAAAATCTGGCTGATCCTGCCTGGCTATACCCTCCCCCCTATAAACACTGACCATGGTTTATCATGGTTGATGGGCCCTGACACCGTGGTCAGTTTACGTGCCTCCATCATCTGCAGCCCTGCTCTGTCCTTCTCTGTCCCCCCCTCCTCACTGCCTGTCTGCTCTGTGTCAGTGCCCCTCCTGCTGCTATTATAACTACAATAAAATTCTCCCATCCCCTCTGTAAAATAACATGTGTCCCTGTGCCTGTGTTATATAAAAAAGCTGCTAATATGTACCTATATCAGAGCATCTCCCGGCACTCACGTGACTCATCGGCTCTCCCTCCTCTCCTCCTCCCTGGCTGACGTCAGTGGGAGTGCACGGCCCCGCCTGCTATAACTGTCAGCCGGGCAGAGGAGAGAACAGTAGAGTCACATGAGCACCAGGAGACGCTCTGATATAGGTACAGATTGGCAGCTTTTTTATATAACACCGGCACAGGGACACTTATCCTTATGTTACAGAGGGGATGGGAGGATTTTATTGTACTGAGGTAACGACTACTTTAAGACTTGACTAAGTTGATCCCGTGCAGTTTGGTGCATGGGGCAGTTGTAGTAATGTGTATGGTGACCCTTTAGTGAAAAAGGCTAATTTCCTAACAAAATGCACACATTTATTATTTATTAGAGCTCATCGTGTAACTACAATGTGCTAAAAGGCATCCCTCTTTATCATATATACTGTATTACAAAGTTGGGGGGGTATGCTAATCTATCCAATAAGTTTGTTAACAGTTTAATAAATGCATGCATGTTGTGATGAAATGTGACAGGGATTACAGACTTTAGAGAGTCAGTCCTTTTGTTATCTCCAAAAAGGCAGTATTCTGTTTTGCATTCATTACGTGCCAGTTCACACCAGCCCACTCTGCGAGATCGCATGTGACTCTCACTGCAGTGCAAATCGCATGCAATGTCCGTGTGATGCAATTTCAGCTATACAGATAGTATGGCTGATATTGCATCGCATTTTTTCCCTCTTTTTGGTCCTCACCAGAATCGAATTCCAGGGGTGTTCACACCCTGCGATCCGATTCATGCCCGAACTGTCAGTTCGCGATATGTGAGCTGAAATGGGGGTGTAATTAACAGTGTATTGACATTCCTGGCAGTTCGCATATGGCAGTGTGAACTGCTGTGTGAGTCGGGTGCGATGCGGGAACCTGCAGTGGATTAGCAGGGTTCCCGATTCGCACAAGAGTGAACCGAGCTTTAATGTTACAAGATGCAATATTTTTCATTATTCTTGTGCAAATATTTTGAACCTAATCTGCCTCATTTATAAAATGAAAGGAGTGTTTCTGTTTTCCTCTGTTTTTTTTTTTTTTTATGCGTCATTTCTTCTATTAAAGAGCAGCACTTTGTGTGTGGTCCTCCTGTTCTTTAGAACCACCGGTTGCGTCTTTTAGTATCATGCTGAGATGAGGGCGGAGTGCAGCAGCAGCAGTTCAGGTTGATGCTGCAGTCTCTGCTCAGTTCTGTTTCTTATGGGAACACAGCGAGTCGTCTCCTCTCATTGTATCCTGATTGGATGTATAGGGAAAACTCATGGTAAGCTTTGCTCTTAAAATGTCCCAGTGTTTGCTACTCCCATGGAAAGGAACCATACTTGCATAGGCATCTTTATATCAGTGTGTAGTTTTACAGATGTTTGTAAATCTATACAAGGAAACAGTTTTTTGATGCTAAAAGTTGGCAAAACTCCATGTTTATAAATTTGTTTTGTGCTCTTGTGGTGATCTGCGTCTCCCATGTACACGTTTTTCTGGCTGTATAATCACTGAGCAGCTTGCTTGTTTTTCTTTGCATTTTTCTGTACAGTATACCCTGTAATAGATGGTTAAGGAAATTGATCAATTATAAAAATGATATGTTGTTTCTCGTTACTCGTTGGGAATCTTCAAGTTAGCATTTCCTCAGAAACAGCGGTGGCTGCTAAAGAGTATAATAAAGTAAAGAGTAAAATCCTCAGGATAGACAAGATATCCCTTACATCCAGTGCATGCAGAAGGTTGAATGTCCATTGATTAGCATGGACTTTACTCATCCCTACAATTTGGCAAGGATGTGTTATATTATAACATAATATTATATATTATAATGTATAATGTAATTATACATTATAATATTATATATTATAATGTATAATGTAATTATACATTAGGATGTATGCAATATCTTTGTCTGGGAATAAAAGGAAATGTGCACCTGCATATATGGGATCAATGCCGTATAGTACAATCGTTCTTGTCTGAAATACTCCATATCTTTTCTAGACTGCTCTCCCCCCCCAGACCCCTGTACATCTATCCTTAACATCAAACCTCCATCCCTGATCTCAACTCTATGCAAGATGCTGTTACAGATGAATACTGCTGTTAAGCGAACCATAGCAAAGGCTTGGAACTCCTCCACCCTAATGCCGCATACACACGACCAGACTTTCTGGCAGACTAGGTCCGACGGTCTTACCGACGGACTTTCAGCGCAGTCCCGACTGACTTTCCGAACTAACAGACTTGGCCACACACAAACAGACTAAGTTCCGTTCGAAAGTCCATTCATTTTGAACGTGATGATGTAAGACGGGACTAAAATAGCCAGTAGACAATAGCTTCCCTTGCATCGTATTTGGTCCGTCGGACCAGCATATAGACGAACAGTGTCTTCCCGATAGGAATTAAGTCCGTCAGACCGATTTGAAACATGTTCTATTTCTAGGTCTGTCTGATTTTTATTTTTTTTTATGAAAAACTACTGGATTAGCCCACACACGATCGGATTGTCCGACAGACTGATTCCATCGGACTTAGTCTGCCGGAAAGTCCAGTTGTGTGTACGCGGCAAGTCCAGTTGATACTAAACAAAGGCTCAACCAGGCCATGATCCATGCTAAATTTGAGGCAGTTTATCTAGATAAAGTCCATAAATATGAAAAGTTATGGGGACCATGGGTAACTTATTTCTTGCCACCTCACTTTGACAAATACTTATTACTTTAATGGTTGTCTATGCTATTCCTGTACTCTACAAGTGGGGGAACCCTTTTCCACACCACTCCCCAGGAATCTCTCCCCCTCCCCCTTGTTTCTCCCTGTCTTTTCTTACCCTACCTTAACTTTTTGCCTATTTGCTAACCAGGTGCTACTACAAGTCTAGGTGCCCCACACCACTATATATTGCTCAAATGACATCATCTTATAACTTGAACTATTCCATTTCTTTCTTTTTTCTATAACTTTACTCAGATTCATTTGTTAGCTACCCCCTACGTTATCACCATACTTATTCTTATATTGTGAGCCACAATCTCCTTTTGAATACCTCTACATAGATCTGTACACAATGAACATATAGATGTATCTGATAACTACCATGTATTTTCAAACCTTATACTGTTTACCTTTTGTATTTTTCTACCATTCATTTTATCATTTCAATAAAAACTAATGAACAATTAAAAGGAAATGTAAACTGGAACAACTGAAGATCCTAGTATAGATCTCTAGGAACAACAAGTCCTAGGGGAAATATAAGAGACTTATTTGCAAACATGCTTGATTTGTGTGCATACATTGAATTAATATTTGATAAAAGGGTACATAAAATGTATAATAATATATATCTTTTATTATATCTAATACAAATGAATAATATAGAAGCCATGGTAAGCACTCATTTAGGGCTTCTGGAACACTTTGTCCACTAAAAACTTCAGTAATGGATACAGGATAAAGCTCTGACATGTTAACAACTATACTTAGAGATTTTTCAAAAAGCTCGGCGGGAGATGCTTCAGACCTTTATCTAGTATTTTGTGCAGATTTGAACTTAAGGAATGAACATGCCAGTGTTTTTTCTTTTTTTTTTTTTTCTTTTCTTTTTCATTTGGATGTTGTCAAGGCTGGGAACCAGCCTGGATCTACACCTTGGTTCCAATGGGATGACTATGTATGTATTCATCTGGATCAGGTGGCTATTAGTTTTGTGGCTTCTGGGTTGCTTGAGAAACAGCCTTTATAAATGTGCAGGTATAGGTATGTGCCTGCTTTCAACTGCTTGTCAAGTTTAAAAAGTTTGCAGACATCACAGGTTTACTGTAATAATTGTTTTAATGGTTGTTTGAAAGAAGCCACCTGTATCTGGTAATATACTGATTATTGAATGCATACCCACTATAGGTATTCATAGATAGTACAGTTCAAATATCTGTAGCTAATAGTATGCCTTATCTTAAATTCATGCTTTTAAAAAGTATTCATACCCCTTGAAATGTACCACATTTTATCATGTTACAACCAAAAACGTAAATGTATTTTGTTGGGATTTTATGTGATAGACCAACACAAAGTGGCACATAATTGTGAAGTGGAAGAAAAATTATAAATGGTTTTAAAATCTTTAGATAAATACATTTCTGAAAAGTGTGGTGTGCATTTGTATTCAGTTACTCTGATACTCCTAACTAAAATCTAGTGGAATCAATTACCTTCAGAAGTCACCTAATTAGTAAATAGAGTCCACCTGTGTGTAATTTAATCTCAGTATAAATACAGCTGTTCTGGGAAGCCCTCGCAGGTTTATTAGAGAACCTTAGTAAACAAACAGCATTATGAAGGCCAAGGAACACACAAGATAGGCCAGGGATAAAGTTATGAAGAAGTTTAAAGCAGGGTTAGGTTATAAAAAGTATCCCAAGCTTTAACCATCTCATGGAACATTGTTCAATCCATCATCCGAAAATAGAAAGAGTATGGCACAACTGCAAACTTACCAAAACATGGCCGTCCACCTAAACGGACAGGCCGGGCATTGAGAGCAATAATCAGAGAAACAGCTAAGAGGCCCATGGTAACTCTGGAGGAGCTTCAGAGATCCACAGCTCAGGTGGGAGAATCTGTCCACAGGACAACTATTAGTCGTGCACTCCACAAATATGGCCTTTATAGAAAAGTGGCAAGAAGAAAGCCATTGTTAAAAGAAAGCCATAAAAAGGTTCATTTACAGTGTGGGGGAAGCCATGTGGGGGACACAGCAAGCATGAGGAGAAGGTGCTCTGGTCAGATGAGGCCAAAATTGAACTTTTTGGCCTAAAAGCAAAGCTCTATGTGCGGCGAAAAATGAACACTGCACTTCACCCTGAACACAACATTCCCACCATGAAACATGGTGGTGGCATCATGTTGTGGGGATGCTTTTCTTCAGAAAGGTCAGAGAAGCTTGTCAGAGTTGATGGGAAGATGGATGGAGCCAAATACAGGGCAATCGTAGAAGAAAACCTGTAATGCCGCGTACACACGACCTGACTTTTCGTCTGACTAGACCCGACGGTCTTCCCGACAGACTTTCGGCAGAGGTCCAATAGACTTTCTGAATGAAAGAGACTTGGCCACACATGACCGGACTAAGTCCGTTCGAAAGTCCGTTCGTTTTGAACGTAATGATGTAAACAGGACTAAATAAGGAAGTTCAATACCCAGTAGCCAATAGCTGCCCTTACGTTGTATTTGGTCCGTCGGACTAGCATACAGACGAACGGTTTTCCCGATTTCTAGGTCCGTCTGACTTTTGGGGAAAAAAAAGTCCGCTGGAGCCCACACACGATCAAATTGCCCGACGGATTCCGGTTCGCCCGACCAAGTCTGCCGGAAAGTCCGATCGTGTATACGCGGCATTAGAGTCTGTAAAAGACTTGAGACTAGGGCGGAGGTTCACCTTCCAGTAGGACAACGACCCTAAACCTACAGCCAGAGCTACAATGGAATGGTTTAGATCAAAGCATATTAATGTGTTAGAATGGCCCAGTCAAAGTCCAGACCTAAATCCAATTGAAAATCAAGACTTAAAAATTGCTTTTCACAGACTCTCTCCATCCAATCTGACAGAGCTTGAGCTATTTTGCAAAGAAGAATGGGCAAACATGTTACTCTCTAAAATTTTTACAGGTATAATGTTGGTGGCGCTGTTCATCACCCGAAGAGTGATCCTCCAAAGTGAATCACTCTTACCGGTGGAGTGTGCAAACAGGGAGGGTGTTTTTCACTTCACCTGAAAACTAAACCACTATTTGGGCCTCTTATCCCAGGTGAAAAGTGGGGGTAAGGAATGTTTTCCGTGTTCTCTTTACCAAAGAATTATGTATTGGTTTGTGTTTATTTATTTTGTGGTATTTTATCCCTGTGATTACTTTGCATTTTGAAAATAAATGTGCAAGTACAAATACAAGATTGTGATAACTAATGATGACTAGCCAGTAACAGACTAGGTCCGGCAGTCTTCCCGACAGACTTTCGCCGGAGTTCCGACGGACTTTCAGAATGGACTTGGCCACATACGAATGGACTAAGTCCGTTCATTTTGAACATGATGACGTAAGACAGGACTAAAAAAGGAAGTTCAATAGCCAGTAGCCAATAGCTTCCCTTCCCTGGTTCGTCGGACCAGCATACAGACAAATGGTTTTCCAGATAGGAATTGAGTCAGTCGGACAGATTTGAAACATGTTCTATTTCTAGGTCCGTCTGATTTATTTTATTTTTTATGAAAAATGATTGGATTAGCCCACACACGGACTGTCTGATGGACTGATTCCGGCTGACCTAGTCTACCGGAAAGTCTGGTCATGTGTACACAGCATTAGTATCATACTAACAAGAGCAGGAGTCATAGCCACACATGCCAAGATTGGGGGCAAATAGGTTCGAGAGAGAGAGTTCACTGACTCTTTGTCAGTACATGTAAAACCAACTATTAAAAGAATAGGGTAGTTCCAATTTAAATAAACATTTAGCAGTTAAATAGGCCCAGACTTGCACTTAAAATCTAAAATATCTAAGTTTGTAGTATTTGACCATCCCAAAAGGAATTACTCTATAAGGCTGGATTCACACCTATGCACAAATGTTACTACAAATTTTTGTATGGGCTTTCGTTTCAGAATCTACAAGTGTAAGGGCAAATTATAATTCACGTCTAAATAGATTCTTGCATGGGTTACTGATTAAAGTGTAAGTCAGGTTATAGTTTGGTGGAGACTTTGCTAATCAGGAGCTGACTGCTGATCTGTACTTGTGGTGTAAGGCTGGATTCACACCTATGCATTTTTAGTGCATTTTGCATATTTGCACAACAGAACGTGTTCCATGGGAAACCATGGTAAATGGACTGTAGTACAAATCTGCAAAATACAAAAAGCACTAAAAATGCATAGGTGTGAATCCAGCCTTACACCACAAGTACAGATCAGCAGTCAGCTCCTGATTAGCAAAGTCTCCACCAAGCTATAACCTGACTTACACTTTAATCAGTAACCCATGCAAGAATCTATTTAGACATGAATTATAATTGGCCTTACACTTGTAGATTCTCAAACGAAAGCCCATATGAAAATTTGTAGGAACATTTGTGCAAAAATTCTCATTAATTTTGATGACTTGACAAATGGCTTTTGAAAGTACTTGAAAATTTGGAATGCTATTAACATGTGATTTTAGAATGAGTAGACTTTCTCAAATGAGACCACATACGCTGTAATGTTCATTCAAGAAAATGTTTTAATCCCGCTCCTTCAAATTTTTTCTTCTCTGTGGTCAAAAATAAGTGCCGAATTGACTCCTCTAACAATTGGAAAATTGAACGTTCTCTAATTGAAAACCATACCAACATACCACACAAAACTAAGTATGGTGCTTTATGTGAAAAAAAAAACAAAACTGGAGCAATACCTTCTGGTGCATAGCTAGCCCATTCAAAACTAACAAGTTGCATTAATGCAGTCCAAGTTATTGTGAAATACTGCATTTTTATGGGCAAGCAAAAACACACCTCAATGCAGCACAAAGGTCTGAGTGGTTCCTGAAAGAACAAATAATAACCTATGAAGAACACTGGAAAGAATGTGTGTTTTCAGGGGCTTTTAGGACTGCACTTAAGTGCAACTGATTTTTTTTTTTCTTGTTACATGTGAACTATATGATCTGCCAAAACTGACCTGAAGTAGTGCCAGGCTGACAGCAAGTGGACAGCAGCAGCTTATCTCTTTCCTGACTCTGACTCTTTACCTCTATGAGAAGAGAGCAAATTATAGTGAATCAAAATTAACAAATTGAGACCTCTTTTTTTTTTTTCCTGAAATTTTGGAAAAAATAGGAAATGGGTATTACCTTTGAGCTGCTCCTGACCTCTGAACTTTACATTAGGTACTTCTGACCGCTGATCTCCACTTTCTGTCCTCTTGACCCCTGAACTCTGCATTCCATACTTCTGACCCCTGAACTTTGTTCCATACTCCTGAACTCTGTATTTCGTACTCCTGACCCCTGAATTCTGCGTTCAGTACTCCTCTGCGTTACACATTACTGATCTCTGAATCAGGGCTGGATCCAGAGCCTAGTCTCGGGAGGGGCACTGCTAGAAAATATGTTTTTTTGGGGGCAATTTATCTGGGAAATGGCTGGTATTGTCGCTTCAATCATCATGGCACCATGGTTGTTATGGTGTCAGGATAATTGAAGCGTATTATCTCTATTACATTGTAATCTAAAAATAAATGGTTCAACTCATCATAATGCAGAATCAGTGGGAGCCCTGAGGGTGTCACTTTCCACGTCACCTGCCACACACTGCACATTGTCACTTGTCACCAAATACGTATTGTCACTTGCCATGTCACCTGCCACACATTGCGGATTGTCACTTGCCACGTCACCTGCCACACATTACGGATTGTCACTTGCCACATGTTGCAGATTGTCACTTGCCACGTTGCCTGCCACACATTGCGGATTGTTACTTGCCATGTAGCCTGCCACACATTTCGGATTGTCACTTGCCACATAGCCTGCCACACGTTGCGGATTGTCACTTGCCACGTAGCCTGCCACACGTTGCGGATTGTCACTTGCCACGTAGCCTGCCACACGTTGCGGATTGTCACTTGCCACGTAGCCTGCCACACGTTGCGGATTGTCACTTGCCACGTAGCCTGCCACACGTTGCGGATTGTCACTTGCCACGTAGCCTGCCACACGTTGCGGATTGTCACTTGCCACGTTGCCTGCCACACATTGCGGATTGTCACTTGCCACGTCGCCTGCCACACATTGCGGATTGTCACTTGCCACGTCGCCTGCCACACATTGCGGATTGTCACTTGCCATGTCGCCTGCCACACGTTGCGGATTGTCACTTGCCATGTCGCCTGCCACACATTGTGGATTGTTCCCAGAGTGAAATTAGGCAGCAGAGAGATAATGTAATCTCTCTGCTGCCCACTGCTCTCCGCACAGTGAGGGCAGAACTGCAGAGATGCAGGGAAGTGAGAGATGATGTCCTCTCCCTGCTCCCCTGCTCGAACACTGAGCTGCCCAGCTGTCCCAAACTCACCCGCCCACGCTGTCACCCACTGAGCTGCCCGCCCGGAACAACACCCACGGAACCGCTCGCGGCCTGTCACCCGCGGAGCCTCTCGCCCGGAACGACACCTGCGGAACCGCCCACGGGTTGTCACCCCCGCGGAACCGCCTGCGGGCTATCACCCGCGGAGCATCCCGCCCGGAACGACACCCGCGGAACCTCCCATGGGCTGTCACCCGCGGAGCTGACCGCCCAATCACCCGCATTCTCGGAGGGGGCAATTGCCCTGTTGCCCCCCTGGATCCACCCCTGTTCTGAATTCTGATATGCCTGGCACAAAATGTGCTGCAAATTAGGTCTCTGCAAGCTGGAAGTGGGTGAAAGGACAGCTAAGGGGGAAGGCAGTAGGCTGTAAAAGGGCTCTAATAAAAGATCCTTGATTCAGGACTGGGACTCTAAGAATGTTATGGAAGGATCTGCAGTCTTCTGACACTCGTGACTCCTGAATTCTGTTTCCCATGCTCCTGACCTCTGAACTTTACGTTTAGTACTTCTGACCACTGATCTCCACTTTTTGTCCTCCTGACCCCTGAACTCTGTGTACCACACTCTTGACCCCTGATTTCCACTTTCTGTCCTCCTGACTTCTGAACTCTGCATTCCATATTCCTGACCTCTGAACCCCTGCACTCCTCATTACATCCTGTTGTAACACACACAATTTCCTGTGGCACGCTGAGCACAACAAGTCATTTTTCTTCTCACTGTGACCAAGACAAGGTGGGAAGGAGGTTCCTGTCAGGTGAGCTGTAAGTGGCCCTATGATATGTAATGGCGGCTCTGCTTAATCCTTTTAGTGTATAAACACAGTTTAAGCACCATATAGAGACTGACTTCTTCTATAGTGAGGTTTGATGGATGTTCACTGGCTGCTGCATTCACCCGGTGCCTAATCATCTTATTGTAAATAGGATAGCATAGCACCATCTCTAATTTTATGGTGAAATCAGTTTGCTAAAATCTCCCTGCTTAATGTAAGAAAAAAGAGAGTGCATGGAAATAAAATAACGAGCTGGCTGCACACCCCTAAATATTCTAAAAAGAATGAAAGGACAGGTTCCCCTTGGGGTTTTCAGGCAGGCATAATCTCCCTGCTTATACCTAATAAATAGCATTAGAAACTCAATGACATAATTTACTGCTCCTTACGTTTTTTGGCATTTTTTAATGAAAAAACAAAGCCACAAAACTAAATGTAAGCACTTTGTATCCTGTTGGGGAAATGTGCAATTGAATACCTATTGTTTTGTACTGTTATTGTCTACTAGATTGTTCTAGCTGTTTTATTTGCCAAATTAGCCAATCTTAAAGAGCAGTTATTTCTAAAGTACATTTATACATATGATATTTAGGAAGTGTACACTGAAATATATATCCCAGGGTGCCAGCTGACAATTTTTCCCCAAAAAAGCACCATCACAGGTATTCTTCCTTGAGTAGGATGTTGTGAAAACCCTATTAGTCTGCAAATAAAAGGTGACACGTTTAAATGAACATCTTTAGTCGCTAGACAATAAAGCCCCGTACACACGAGAGGACTTATGTCCGACAGACCTCCAAAGGAGTTCCGCCGGAGTTCCGCCGGAATTCCGACGGAGTTCTGGCGGACTTTTCGACCGAACGGACTTGGACACACACCATCACACCAAACTCCGACGGAGTCGAACGTGATGACGTACGACTGGATTCGAATAAGGAAGTTCATAGCCAGTAGCCAATAGCTGCCCTAGCGTCGGTTTTAGTCCGTCGGAGTAGCATACACACGAGCGGATTTTTCGACGGGGACCGGGTCCGGCGGAGTTCCGTCGGGAAAATTTGAAGCATGCTTCATTTCTAAAGTCCGTCAGACTTTGGCGAATCAAAAGTCCGTTGCAGCCCACACACGATCGGATAGTCTGACGGACTCAGTCCGTCGGAGTTTGGATGTCGAAAAGTCCGCTCGTGTGTACGGGGCTTTAGAGATCTTATTCCAAGCACTTCAGTGTGTATTTGCCTTCGTTGTATAGAAATCCTATTAATCATACAAAGATAGAAACAAGTATTATAGGAAAAATGGGATGGGACTTTAAATGAAGCATAGCTGCAAGGTAGGTATGCAAGGACATATCTGAAATTCATTAACTAGGTAGAAGATTTGAGGGTAAACAATAACATGAGTAACAATAATATAAATTGATTATATTTCATATATGTGTATAAACAAGTACATATTATAACAAGGTTTACAATAATAATCAACATTTCATTAAAAAATGCATGATTAAAAAAGACAGAAATCATCTTCAATTGATTGAAGGATGAGACATTATAAATAAAGTCAGGGAGAATTTCAGACGCATGCTTGCAAGTGGTAGCATAAAAGCGCTCTACGCGTTTCGTGGAGTTCATCCACTCATCAGGAGCAGTTCCAAGGTTAAAATTATCTACAAAGAGATAAGTGAATGCATGAAGATCAGACAAAATCAGCACAAAGGGCAAAGGAATAGAGGGAGGGAGGGAGACTCAGCTCCCCCAAACACTCTTACTTACAATAAGATTATTTCTTAGAAAAGAAACTGTTGACAGATAGAGGCGCTGTGAAAAACAAGTCTCCACCGGAGCTGAGGCAAAAATCTCAACGACCACAGCGCACCACAGTTGATTGGGAGTGACACATCTAGGGCCCTGTAATCCCAGGATAACCATATATAAAAAGTTTTTCCAAAGGACCTCTGTAGAGGAATAGATTAAATAAGTATATAATTATATCTGTGCAGGGACAAGTGAAATTAAGTTACAGTCCAAAACGTAGTGAAAACAGTGAATAAAATCATTAAGATGAAAGGAGACATATAGCTAAGCCAGATAGATTGGATATAGTTAGTGTGAATAAATAAAAACATATAATGTGAACAGTGAAAAGCAAAAGATAGTCCAAAAAACCTATAGTTACCATGACTGAGGTAAGTGAGTGTCCAACAGGATACATTGAATTTGTGAGGAAATATAGTTCAACCGGCGTGTATCAACTAGTGGTACGGTATAGCCGCAGAGACCACCTACGTCACGCTGCAAGATCTGAGGATAGAAACAAAGTGAAATAGACTTCTACTGAATTAAGCTATGTGTATCACTCCTAATAGATATATTCTAATTCAGAAGTGTGTAACCAGATGGATTTTTGTGGCCCCAAGTTCTATTATGTCCTGCACATTTCTCTCAAGAGTGACATTTTCAGGTCCTCTAACTCATACTTTTGATGGTATGCCAGGTTCAGTCTGACACGGAGACGTGGCATTTTGTTCATATTTGTTCCTCTGCTGAGCAGCAGTTGTAATGTAGTTCCCCTCATTTCAGATCTACCCCTCAGATTTACAGCGACTGCACTTCCAAGTGCACTTTCAGTGCAATTTCAAGTCCACTTTGCTCTTGTAGTTTGCACTTGTACCGCAAAGTGGGTTTGCCTTTCATAAATGACTGAGATACTGGAGGTAAGCCAAGTTGTGTGGTCATCTTTATACCTGGACTATGGACTATTTTCTTTACTTTTGCTGAAGAAAGCTATTTTTGTTTGCTTGTTTTGAGAGACCAATAAATGGCTATTTACTTTTAAAAGCATTTCTCTGGTGATATTGGCTCCATATGCCGTTTTTTGATATTTACCTGACAAAAAAACCACTATGCAATCCCTTAACAAATGGTGCAGTTCACATAAAACATAGTTACATAGTTAGTAAGGTTGAATAAAGACACCAATTCAACCTGAGTGAGTGTCTACAATGGCCCCTATACCTGTACATTGCATCTCATTAAGATGCTCATCTATTATATCATTATTTTAATTTTAAGGTACCCATATAGCACCATCAATTTGCACAGCCCTCCACATATACATTGCACACTCACATTTGTCCCTACCTTCAAGGAGCTTACAGTCCAACTCACATTCATAGGGCCAGTTTTGGGCAGAAGCCAATTAACCTACCAGTATGCCTTTGGAGTGTGGAAGGAAACCAGAGTACCCAGAGGAATCCCACACAGGCACAGGGACAACATGCAAACTCCAGGCAGATAATGTTGTGGTTGGGATTTGAACCAGCAATGATTTTTACTGATAGGTGAGGGAGCAACCCTCTACACCACTGTGCCACCCAACATGACTATGCATTGACATGTAACACATTGACTTATATTGTACGAAAGCAACTCCACACATTGTTGGTCATATTATTTTGTTGAAAATATGTTAACTGATGTCAATGCACATAAACATTGTTATCGTAAAACTAAAGGCAACATTTTTGTTTTCCCTTTGGATATAGCAAAGGAGAGTTATAACCCTGTCAGGTTTTGACAAAAAACTGACATGGGTTATAACACTCTCTTATGCTATTAAAAACCTAAAAGTTCTGCCTTCAAGTGGACTTTTCAGTAACTTTACAAATCTGCATGATTAAATCTTGACCTGTCCCAATATACAGAAGCAGTATACTATTTTAAGAAGACTACATTTACCATTACAAAGAAGTTCTTAGGTGCCAGACAAGTGACTTTGCCTAGCCTGAGCTACATGGTTACATAGTTAGTAAGGTTGAATAAAGACACCAGTCCATCCTGAGTGAGTGTGGGTGCATGTTCACAATTGTCCTTATCCCTGTACATTGTGTCTCATTAAGATACTCCTCTATTATATATTTAAGGTACCCATATAGCACCATCAATTTACGCAGCACTCCACACATAAATCACACACTCACATTGTTCCCTACCCTCTAGGAGCCTGCAACTCACATTCATATATTAGGGCCAATTTTGGACAGAAGCCAATTAACCTACCAGCATGTCTTTGGAGTGTGGGAAGAAACCGGGAAACCCACACAGGCACAGGGAGAACATGCAAACTCCAGGCAGGCAGTGTCGTCGTTGGGATACAAACCAGCAACCATTTTTACTGCTAGGCAAGAGTGCTACACACTACACCAGTGTGCCGCCGGACATGATGTCATCAGTCTACTCCAGGCATGAGGAAACATTTTCCTAGCCTTCTTACACTGGCCACTTTATTAGGTACACCTTACTAGTACCGGTTGGACCCCCTTTTGCCTTCATAACTGCCTTAATTCTTCATGGCATAGATTCAGCAACATGTTGATCAGAGATTTTGCTCCATATTGACATGGTAGCATCATGCAGTTACTGCAGATTTGTCGGCTGCACATCCATGATGCAAATCTTCCATTCCACCACATCCCAGATTGAGATCTGGTGACTGTGGAGGCCATTGGAGTACAGTGAACTCATTGTTATGTTCAAGAAACCAGTTTAATATAATTGGAGCTTTGTCATGATGCCATGGTACATTATTCAGCTGGAAGTAGCCTTTAGAAGATGGGTACACTGTAGTCATAAAGGGATGGACATGGTCAGCAACAATACTCAGGTAGGCCGTGGCATTTAAATGATGCTCAATTGAAAATATCCCTCACACCATTACACCACCACCACCAGCCTGAATCGTTGTTACAAGGCAGGATGGATCCATGTTTTCATGTTGTTTATGCCAAATTCTGACCCCACCATCTCAATATCGTAGCTGAAATTGAGACTCATCAGACCAGGCAACGTTTCTCCAATCTTCTATTGTCCAATTTTGGTGAGCCTGTGCGAATTGTAGCCTCAGTTTCCTATTCTTACCTGACAGGAGTGGCACCCAGTGTGGTCTTCTACTGCTGTAGCCCATCTGCTTCAATATTCGATGTGTTGTGCATTCAGAGATGGTATTCTCTATGCCCTGGTTGTAACAAGTTATTTGGGTTTCTGTTATCTTTCTATCTTCTTGAACCAGTCTGCTCCATTCTCATCTGACAGCAACAATGCATTTTTATCCAAACAATTGCTGCTCACTGGATATTTTCTTTTTTTCGGACCATTCTCTGTATACCGTAGAGATGGTTGTGTGTGAAAATCCCAGTAGATCAGCAGTTTTTTTTAAATACTCAGACCAGCCCATGTGACACCAACAACCATGCCACGTTCAAAGTCACTTAAATCTCCTTTCTTCCCCATTCTGATGCTCAGTTTGAACTTCAGAAAGTTGACTTCACCATGTCTAGATGCCTAAATGCATTAAATTGCTGCCATGTGATTTGCTAGCAATTTGTGTTACCAAACAATTGAACAGGTCTACGTAATAAAGTGGCCAGTGAATGTATATTGATTATGATTAAGGCAAATTGCGTTCAGACTTGCTACATGCCTTGGAAATATTGAACTAAATCTGGTTCCCTTTGCCTCTGGTTGAGTGCAGAGTGAAGCCTTTTACTATATACTGTATATCAACAGTTTCTTAAGTTTCTTGCTATCTTTTATCTGATAACAGAAAATTAACAACGTCCAAAGTAAATCTGCCCTCGTTATAGTTATGAACCTTAATATGTATAGAAGATTAAAGTAATTGTAGTCATATTCATGCACTTCCAACAAGCACAATTGAGTATTGCTGGTAAAACTCTTTTATTTGCACCAACATCCACATTTTCAGGAAAAGCTTTTGGGGTGTACCTCTTTCTTCAAGGTCCAAACAGTCCTTGAAGAAAGGTACACCCTGAAAGCTTGCCCTGAAAATGTGGATGTTGGTGCAAATAAAACGTATTACAGACAGCGCTCAATTGTTTTTGATAGTAGATTAAAGAGTAAATGATTTTGAATAAATTCTGAAGAACAATCTTGGCATGCAGTAAATTTAAGAAGGAAATCAATCGTTTGTGTTACATTTTTTTAGAAGTGAATATAATTGATGAAAGCTTTAAGCGTTGCTTTGGTTCATTTAGAGCCCAGTGACCACTTGCAAGGTACGTGAATCAAACTTATTGACAGCCAAGATCCCAAGACATCATAAATCAAATGTGTCTTGTTTTCTCTTTTCTTTTTCTACCACAGAACTGTGATGCCATTAATACATAATGTTCAATTCCCCAAGTGAAATAAAACACATTTCAGGGAACTTGACATTGTTAGAGTTTTTAATTCCATGATTTGCATAATTAATATGTAAACCTAATGTGCAGTTTTAATGTACTTTGTTGCTTGAAGGCACCGTGGTTCATCTTCCAAAGTTTCATTAACAAAATAGACACTCATAAAATCTCAAGCAAAGGTATTTTTGCATTTTTTGGGATTGTTTGGTTTTCATGGTGCTATTTTATTAAATGAGACCTATACTGCTTAAGTATTGACATACAATTGCATGAATTTTTTTTTTTTAAAACATGAGCTATATGAATGAGGCCATTGCACATACAGTTGTGCTCATAAGTTTACATACCCTGGCAGAATTTGATTTCTTGCCCATTTTTCAGAGAATATGAATGATAACAAAAAAAAATTCTTTCACTCATGGTTAGTGTTTGGCTGAAGCCATTTATTATCAGTCAACTTTACTCTTTTTAAATCATAATCACAACAGAAATTACCCAAATGACTCTGATCCAAAGGTTACTCACTCCAGTTCTTAATACCGTGTATTGCTCCCTTTAACATCAATGACAGCTTGAAGTCTTTTGTGATATTTGTGGATGAGGCTCTTTATCTTCTCAGATGGTAAAGCTGCCCATTCCTCTTGGCAAAAAGCCTCCAGTTCCTGTAAATTCTTGGGCTGTCTTGCATGAACTGCATGATTGAGATCTCCCCAGAGTGGTTCAAAGATATTGAGGTCAGGAGACTGAGATGGCCACTCCAGAACCTTCACTTTAGTCTGCTGTAGCAAATGACAGGTTGACTTGGCCTTGTTTTTTGGATCATTGTCATGTTGGAATGTCCAAGTACGTCCCATGCGCAGCTTCCTGGCTGATGAATGCAAATGTCCCTCCAGTATTCTTTGATAACATACTGCATTTATCTTGCCATACATTTTGACCACATTTACTGTGCCTTTGTAGCTCACACATCCCCAAAACATCAGTGATCCACCTCCGTGTTTCACAGTAGGAATGGTGTACCTTTCATCATAGGCCTTGTTGACTCCTCTCCAAATGTAGCATTTATAGTTGTGACCAAAAAGCTAAATTTTGGTCTCATCATTCCAAATTAATTTGTACCAGATGGTTTGAGGCTTGTCTCTGTGCTGTTTGGCGTATATTGTAAGCAGGATACTTTGTGGCATTTGCATAGTAATGGCTTTCTTCTGGTGACTTAACCATGCATCCCATCTTTCTTCAAGTGCCTCCTTCTTGTGCACCTTGAAACAGCCACACCACATGTTTTAAGAAAGTCCTGTATTTCATAGACATGTGCATTCATTTTCGCCGAATTTCAGGTATTTTCGTTATCGTTTTAACAAACGATAATGAAAGTGCAGAATCCGAAAAACGAAAGATCCAACATAAATAAATGCTTTATTTTCGTTTTTGTTGTGACAGTTCAATATAGATAGGAGATTCGACATGATGCTGACAATAACAATCTGTGTCCATAGAACCTGTGGTCAAATGTGCCTAACCTTAACTCTATTAGTCCAGGATTATTCGACAGAGAGAGAAAAGATTCGACAGGGAGAGAAAAGATTCGACAGGGAGAGAAAAGATTCGACAGAGAGAGAAAAGATTCGACACAGAGAGAAAAGATTTGACAGAGAGAGAAAAGATTAATGCTGGAATTGGGTGGGGGAAGTAAAATAAAAATGATGATGATGATGATGATGATGAATGTTATTGGCTGATTGTAACCAAAGAGGAGGAGCAGTAAAATGGCTAGAACTAAGTACACTCGTACAGCCAATTTACTTTCACTTACGATTGCTAGCAGAGAGAGACACACACTGAATCATTTCAGAAGACAATCAATCTTAGCTGGTCCGTTTGTCAGAGAACCTAAATTATTTAGCAATTGAGCATAAGCACAGCAGCAGAACAATAGTGAGCAAGCTACAGTTCAACTTAACTTTTTCATAATGATCTGCTGCTATTGTGTTAGTGTTGTGAACCTGATAGGGATACTAGTGTTGCTAGTATTGTGATACCCGTGTTGTGGGAGGGGTGGATTTATTATTATAGATTCTATACTATAGCTTGAGATTCTATATACCCTATCTTGTTACCTGTCCGATCACTATCACCAGTCCATTTTCTGTTTGAACTATATACATTCATGAATGACAAAGATTTGACAAAGCAGCGAAAAACTTACAAATGTCGAATCTTTGGCTTATGGTGTCTGTTGAAAGTTTTAAGAAGATTCGATGGAGCAGCTAAACTATACAGAGTCATACAGTTTAGCTGCTCCATCAAATCTTCTTTGAACATTCGACAGACACCATATGCCTTCAATGACAGATTCGACCTTAATTAATTTGGATTTTCGGACGAATGCAATTTTTAACGAAAAACAAAATAAATAAAAATGAATTTCGGGAGTAACTAAATAAATGTATTTTTCGGACAAAAAATAAATTCCGAAACAAAATATTTCAGTGTGCACATGTCTAGTATTTCGCATGAAGTTATTTGTGGGTTTTTCTTTGCATCCCAAACAATTTTCCTGGTAGTTGTGGCTGAAATTTTAGTTGGTCTAGCTGACCGTGGTTTGGTTTCAAAAGAACCTCTCATTTTCCACTTCTTGATTAGAGTTTGAACACTGCTGATTGGCATTCTCAATTCCTTGGATATCTTTTTATATCCCTTTCCTGTTTCATACAGTTCGACTGCCTTTTCCTGCTGATCCTTTGACAATTCTTTTTCTTTCTCCATGACTCAGAATCCAAAAACTTCAGTGCAACACTGGATGAAAGATGCAAGGGTCTGTCAGGAGTCCAGAAACTCAATGACCTTTTATACACACACACTAATTACAAGCAAACAACTCACAGGTGAGGATGGTTACCTTTAATAGCCATTCAAACCCCTTTGTGTCAACTTGTGTGTATGTTATCAGGCCAAAATCACCAGGGTATGTAAACTTTTGATCAGGGTCATTTGGGTAGTTTCTGTTGAGA
The DNA here is from genome assembly GCF_037356315.1 of Lithobates pipiens. Classification (NCBI taxonomy): domain Eukaryota; kingdom Metazoa; phylum Chordata; class Amphibia; order Anura; family Ranidae; genus Lithobates; species Lithobates pipiens. The sequence goes on along the minus strand of NW_027507748.1, from coordinate 630,388,270 downwards.
TTATGATTTAAAACAAGTAAACACAGTTGATTGATAATACATGGCTTCACCCAAACATTAACCATGAGTGAAAGAAAATGTTTTGTGTTATCATTAATATTCTCTAAAAAAAATGGCCAAGAAATCATAAATTCTGCCAGGGTATGTAAACTTATGAGCACAACTGTACCTCATAGTAATACAACCGTACAGGTACATGAACAACATAGCATTATATAGGTATATATAATCATACTGGTAAACAATGACGCTTTTCGACCATTAACAGTAGAGGTCTTCTGGGGGAAAGGAGTACAGGAACTCTACAAAAGAATATATTGTAAGAATGTGTACATTTAGATAGCAATGAGAATTGATATTAACACACAAAATACAGTTTTAGGATCATATTTACCATTGACGGCTATAAAAATAGCCTGTAAAGTGTTGTGCCCAGGGATTGCTCAAAGATCCAGGCTGCGTGGCCAGAACCCCCGGACTACCATGCAAGAGCAGGTCATCCAACAAGCCAATAAAAAGGGCCCACAAGAGGCCACGCTTGGTCCCCCACTGGGGGGGAAGGGAGAGGAGGGTTCGGGAACCATGAACAGGACCCAACAATGGATCCCCGGAGCCACTGTGAAATGATATAATGAAAATCATAAATTAGACAAGGTATCGCTTAATCCTGGGTGATGAGTGAAAGTGAACGTAAAAGTGAGTGACTGTGCAAAAACTGTGAAGGAGAGAAAGTGGAGTGTGACTACAGTGAAGAAAGGTGAAAAAAAAAGCACCCCACAGTAAGGAAAAAAGGGGTGCATGGATGAGAGGAGATAATGGATGTGAGCAAAGAAAGATTACCTAATAGAATAGGGTAGTAGTATTAACTAATCAACAGTAACATGCAGGTAGCAGGGCAGTAAAAGCCACATGTCCTGTGTAATATGGAATAGACCAATGATTTAAGGGACCTAGAGAACAGATCATATATAGTAAGAAATTATTCAATTCTGGATAAATCTATTAGACATGCTCAAAAATCCAGTGCATACCCATCAGTATGAAGGGCATTATTTACTTTTGACACAATTAAAAATGTGAGTCTGTTCCTGGTCATCGCTGCCTGCGATTTGAGAAAGGTCCTAAGTGCCCATAAACTAATATATATATATTTGCCCTAGAGAGCCAGAGGCTCTCATAAATTCTCATAAATTCAAATATTCGAAAATTCGTAAATTAGAAATTTGAAAACCCGAAAATGTGAAAATCAGAAATAACTACCGTATATACTCGAGTATAAGCTGAGATTTTCAGCCTCTTTTTTGACTCGAGTCATCGCCGTCTGCCTGCCCGATCAGCGCGTCGAGCAGACAGACGGCGGCCATTCTACTATTCAAAAGCCGCGCCTCCGTCTGTGATAGGCGGAACACTCAATTTCCCAGAAGTCAGTGGTCCGCCTATCACGGACATCCGCTCATCCTCATACTACGGACGAGGATGAGAGGATGTCCGTGATAGGCGGAACACAGACTGCTGGGAAATTGAGTGTTCCGCCTATCACAGACGGAGGCGCGGCTTTTGAACAGTGGAATGGCCGCCGAGGCGCCGACGAAGAGCGGTGATCCTGGCATGGCAGAAGGATGGAGGCTCGGGACGGGACGGAGGCTCGGGACACAGGTAGGCTGGACACAGAAGGCTGCACGGACACAGAAGGCTGCACGGACACACACGGCTGCACGGACACACACACAGGGATGGATGGATGAACACACACACAGGGATGGATGGATGGACACACACACAGGGATGGATGGACACACACACAGGGATGGATGGACACACACACAGGGATGGATGGATGGACACACACACAGGCATGGATGGACACACACACAGGGATGGATGGAGACACACACAGGGATGGATGGAGACACACACAGGGATGGATGGAGACACACACAGGGATGGATGGACACACACACAGGGATGGATGGACGGACACACACAGGGATGGATGGACGGACACACAGGGATGGACGGACACACAGGGATGGACGGACACACAGGGATGGACAGGCATGTCTCACCCTCGGCTTATACACGAGTCAATAAGTTTCCCAGTTTTTTTAGGGTAAATTGGGGGCCTCGGCTTATATTCGGGTCGGCCTATACTCGAGTATATACGGTATTATAGGTATTGGAGTTTCCTTTCAAATTTGGCTGTTAGTAAAAGTAACGAATACTAATTTCTCGAAATAACGAATGCCGCATCTAAATGAATGGAACGCGACAAAATAATTATAAATAGCAATAATATTAATAAAAAAAGCTCTTTATTATTATTATTATTATGTACCGTATATACTCGAGTATAAGCCGAGATTTTCAGCCTCTTTTTTGAGGCTGAAAGTGCCCCCTCGGCTTATACTCGAGTCACCGCTGTCTGACTGCTCGATCAGCGTATCGAGCAGACAGACAGCGGACATTCTAAAATTCAAAAGCCGCGCCTCCGCCTCCGCCTTCGCCTGTGATAGGCGGAACACTGAATTTCCCAGCAGTCAGTGTTCCGCCTATCACGGACATCCGCTCATCCTCGTACTACGGACGAGGATGAGACGATGTCCGTGATAGGCGGAACACAGGCTGCTGGGAAATTCAGTGTTCCGCCTATCACAGGCGAAGGCGGAGGCGCGGCTTTTGAATTTTAGAATGGCCGCCGAGAAGAGCGGCGATCCTGGAAGGACGGAGGAGGCTCGGGACGACGGCTCGGGACGGCGGCTCGGGACGGCGACTCGGGACGGCGGCTCGGGACGGCGGCTCGGGACGGAGGCTCGGGACAGAGGCTCGGGACACAGGCTCGGGACACAGGTAGGCTGGACACACACACAAGGCTGCACCGACACACACACACAGGGATGGATGGATGGACACACACACACAGGGATGGATGGATGGACACACACACAGGGATGGATGGATGGATGGACACACACAGGGATGGATGGATGGATGGATGGACACACACACAGGGATGGATGGATGGACACACACACAGGGATGGATGGATGGACGGACACACACACAGGGATGGACGGACACACACACAGGGATGGACGGACACACAGGGATGGACAGCCATGTCTCACCCTCGGCTTATACACGAGTCAATAAGTTTTCCAGTTTTTTGGGGGTAAATTGGGGGCCTCGGCTTATATTCGGGTCGGCCTATACTCGAGTATATACGGTATTATTAATTCAATCCGTTACATTTGTTTCAATGCAACATTTGTTATTTCGGATAATTCGGAACTTCGGATAAATTTGTATTCATTACGTTCACTAACAGCCAAATTTGAAAGGACATTCCAATACCTATAATTTAATAGTTAGTTATTATTAGTTAGTTAGTATTTAGAATTTTCCGATTTTCGTTCTTATTTTCGTATTTTCAAATTTTGGGATTTTCGAATTTTCAAATTTGCGAATTTACGAGTTTTTGAATTCACACGGATTTACGGATTTATGCATTTCTGAATTTACAAATTGCAATCATAATGAATGACCCGAAAATTAAATAAAAACGAATGAAACAGAAACAAACAGATTTTTCAGGAGTGCACGTCTACTAAAAGAGGTTTCCATATATAAAGGCTCAATATATGACCCAGGAGCTGGCATTGGTGATCCCATATCATTTGGCTGGAAGGTTTAATGTCCTTTAAAGGGTCATGGTGGTCTATCTCTATGCCTTACGGCAGTGATGCATGCCAGTTTATAGATACAATATTGTTAGGGCCACTCTAGTATATAGAGAATACAAAAGGCAGTTACCCCCGATGTACTTGTGAGGGGGACATGCGCCTGTTATCAATAGAGATGACCTTGTGGTTCGCCTGGCAGTCGGTTCGCGGCAAATTTTGCTTGTTCGCGATTCGCCAAACCGGCGGACTTCTGGCGCTGTTTGCGCAGCGAACATATGCGTTTATATTGTGAAAGAACTTTGACCCATCATGACACATCCATCATGGGGTACAGGACATTTCAGCACATGGACAATTGGACATACCCCCACCTTATAAATAGACCTGATCTGGCGGCCATTTTACATTTTGTCTTTTGTCAGTGTAGGGACAGGACAGTGTGGAGCAGGGACAGTCAGTTTAATCACTAGCTATTACTATTAGGTCCACAAAGGTCCTTTTAAGGACTGGTATAGCTGTACAGTATATAGGGTTGTACACGTATAATATACTTTCTTTCAAATATAGAAAGTATATTATGGTGCACTGCTGACTGCTGTGCTGCTGAGTGCTGACCGATTCTGCAGCTGTCTTATATCAGTGTAGGGACTGAGGGACAGTTTAGTGTTTTGGAGCAGGGACAGTCTGCAAATCACTAGCTACTAGGTCCACAAAGGTCCTTTTAAGGACTGGTATACATTATATAGGGTTGTACACGTATAATATACTTTCTTTCAAATATAGAAAGCATATTATAGTGCACTGCACTGCTGTGCTGCTCACTAATAGTAATATTTTTGGGTCCCGCAGCGAGTTGCTGGTATCAGTGCTGGTGTCAGTGCTCTCTATCTCGGTGCTGATGTGGTGTCAGTGCTCTCTATCACGGTGCTGGTGTCAGTGCTCTCCATCTCGGTGCTGGTGGCATTGTTTTTTGATTGCTCTATACCCACTCTCCATTAGTCAGATACTGGAACCTGCTATATATATCAGCAACATTTTTTACATGCACATACAGATATATATTTTGGCTGACTCCTGTTGCTATATTTAAGGTTGAATATCATTTTTATTAGTTTTTCAATAATGTAACAATATGACAAAACCAGTATAAAAAAAGGGGGGTAGGAAACAGAATAAAGAAAGGGCAAAGGGAATGGAGTAGGAGAGGTGGTCCACACCTTCCCCCACCTAGTGCAAAACATAAAAAGTACAATTACAAATAAATTTGCATGTTTAATACATAGAAAAATATATCTCTGTGCAGTGTCGTCTCTCTCTGGACACCGCCCGGAGTTTGTCATCAACATTCAAACTGTCGTATGGGGGGGGGGGGTATAATAGAGGATGGGGGAGTTAAGAAAAATGAGGCTCAGCTTCATTTGACTTGTAATATCCAAGTTACCTATGGATTGTAGTATACGTAATTGTCAAAGCAAGGAGCATTGGAACCTGAGATTACCATGGCATTCAGCAGTTACTCCATCCTCCACCCTTGTGTAGAATCTGGTCTAGACCTCAAGCAGCAAGGCTGTTGAAGAGGAGATCAGATGAGGAATGGTGGCGCCAAAGGGACCTCAAAAGAACAAATTTATCATATGTGTCCTCCATCTTTGCTTGTAACTCTTCCATGAGCATTACGTCATTGAGGATGTCCATCCATCTAGAAATAGAGGGGATGGCATCCTTTTTCCAGTACAGAGAGATGACATGACGAGCTGCAGATAGGAAGAATCTAAGAAGACTCTTCCTCTGTGACTGGATTGGACCTGGGAGGATGGATTGAAGAGCCATTAAAGGTGATGGGGTTAAGGAAGTCTGATATATACCATTATAAATACTGAAGACTTTATCCCAGAATGACACATTCCCACCATACATGAATGTATGAACCTTTTCCTCCGTGACAACGCCAACAAGTATCCAACGTGGCCAGGAACATCCATAGTGTATTGAAGTGGTTAAGGGGAGTCTTATGTCCTATGAGTCCTAGAAAAAAAGGGCATGGGTTCTCTCCCCCATCCATACCAGGCCCTTTGGGTCAGGTATGGATTTTGGTGGGGGGGACCCCCACAGCATTTAAAAAAAAAATTGGCATGGAGTTCGCCATAATATCCATACCAGACCCAAAGGGCCTGGTATGGACTGGGGGAGGAAACCCACACATTTAAAGGAATATTTAATTTTTATTATTTCACTTTAACCGAGTCCCCAAACACTTTTTATGGAAATAACTTGCATACAAGCCTTTGACCTCCCGGGCGGTATGATTATTTTGATAGATTTTTGCGTCTCAAAGCGGTTCAATTATTTTGCATAGAAATTTGGCTTTTTATATTGTAGGCCTGTAATTCTTAGCAATAACACATTTAAATCTGTCAAACAAGAGTCTTGTAGATATCACGGGTATGATGAAGTTTGAAACACAAAATCATATATTATTATATAATAAAAAATAATCTAACAATAATAAAATGTATTTCCCCACGATTCACTACTGCTCAATTCTGCAAGTGTTCTAATTTACTATCGCTGTATTCTAGCTGATCTAAAAGCACTTTTGACGTAAAGGGACACTTTTTGGTTGCTACAGACAATCTCCAGTTTCCAGGCAGAAAGAACAGTATATATCATATAAAACTGCATGCAGGTCATTGGACAAAGCACTAGGGACAAAAGTGATGTGAAATAATTTCATACAGTAATGTAATATGTAAGATTACAGTATACTGTATGTATTATGATTTTTCACTTTTTAGAATTTGTCGGCGGGCTCCGCCCTCATGCGTCACAACGCTGGCAGGGAACAGAGCCCAGCACAGAGAGGCTTCGGAACAGAGGACAGAGCCCATAGACACAGCGGGAGGACATCGCAGGATCCCGAGGACGAGGTAAGTATACCGCACCAGGATCCTGCAATGCAATCCCGAGTGTAGCTCGGGGTTACCGCTAATGGTGCTGAAATTTAACCCAGAGCCACACTCGGGGAAAACCACCAGGTAGGTTAACCCCCCCTGGCGGTATTCTCGAGTCGCATCGCAGGATCCAGGATGAGTGTGCTTACCTTATCCCCTGGATCCAGCGATGTCTACCCGCTGTGCAAGCGGCTTGTTCTCCTCTCGATCGATCACGGAACCGAGCTCCGTTCCCTGCAAGCATTGCGACGCACAGGGATGGAGAACAGTGCAAATTCAAAAAGTGAAATACACATATTACATACAGTATAATATAATCTTACAGATTTCATTACTGTATGTAATTATTTCACATCCCCTTTGTCCCTAGTGGTTTGTCCAGTGCCCTGCATGTAGTTTTATATTATAAAAACTGTTCTTTCTGCCTGGAAACTGGAGATTGTCCATAGCAACCTAAACTGTCCCTTTACATCAAAAGTGGTTTTAGACCAGAAAGAAAACAGTGATAATAAATTAGAATCACTCGCAGAATTGAGCGATAGCGATTTGTGGGGAAATCCGTCATAAAACACTGAAAAGTAATGACAATGACAATTCTGCAACTGAGCAAATTTCATTTGTTTTTAATTTGATTACATTATTGAATAATTATTATTATTATTATTATTATTATATTATTATTTGGTATAATTATTTATAGTTAACACACTGCAGAAAGAAACTAGATATGCCCGATTCGGAATTATATAGATTTACGCAACTCTCACACTTTTTAAATTCCATTTGGACCTCTAAGCCACTTCCCCCTTTTATGACACAATATGAACAATGGTGTGCTCAGGCTACGGACCAGAGGGGGGGCATCTCACTGATCTACACGGCTCTTTTGAAGAGGGACAATAAGCCCCCTTATGCTCGGGCTTGGGAAGCTGACTTGGGCCACACCTGGGAGTCGAAACAATGGTATGGGGCCGCGATGAGAGCTCACAAAGGTATCCTGAATATCTCGCTCATAGAGGCGAGTGTCAAAGTTTTATTTAGATGGTACTATGTTCCTTCCAGGCTGGCCAAGATCTTTCAGGGCTCCTCGTCAGTGTGCTTCAGGGGCTGTGATCTGGAAGGTGACATGTCTCATGTCTGGTGGTCTTGCCCTCGCATCCGCACTTTTTGGCGGAAAGTGTTTTGCACAATTAGCTCCATTACAGGGACCACCATAGCTCCACATCCCAGTACAGCCCTGCTAAATCACATTATTCCGACTCTACCCAAACATTTGCAGCAACTGGCGTTTTTTATTTTTCTTGGAGCCAAAGTTACGATAGCTAAAGCCTGGAAGAAACACACGGTCTCCTTTAAGATGTTTAAAACCAAGGTAACTTGGATTATGGTACAAGAACAAATAGTGGCCAAATGGAAAGACAAAACAGAGAGATTCCGGTTGATTTGGGAACCTTGGGCAACAAAGTGTAATATTTCTCTCATTCCGGGGGTGCGGCCTGGAACCCTGGCCTATAGAGTGAGTAATGCCTGAATAGCAATTTACGTTCTTTATTCCTTTTTCTATCATTTCACACGTTTTCTCTTTTCCCTCCTTTGCCACCTCTCTTGGTGTACTATGTGGCACCCCGAAAGGGGTTAGAAGACAGACAGTAGCTATCTTTTGGACTAATTGATTACACAATTTTCTTGCGGTACCTCAAATTTTGGACCTCGGATGAGATGGATGGGGAGTGCCCTGGTCTTGGTGAGCGAGCCCAGCCCCTGGTCTGCAGCTTGATCCCGTTTGGGGCATCAGGGGCTACGGGCTTGTGAGCCTTGCCTGGACATTTTCCACGGTTGGGAATTAATTGAATGCTATGGGTCCATGACACTGCAGTTGATATGGAAACACCATGTCTGGTTGTTATACAGATCTGTACTGTTAGGTTTTTGTCTAGATCTTTGTTTTTCTAGATTACCCTTGTATATGCAAAAGTGGATTTTACTTGCTTATTATAAGGAATGTTCATCTATTTTGCTTTGTTCTGCTGAAAATCTTCAATAAAAATTATTGAAATTATTTATAGTTATTTATTATATTTTAATTTATGATTTTGTTTTTCAAATTTTATCATACCCGGGATGTCTACTAGTCTCTGGTTTGGACAGATTTAAGTGAGTTATTCCTAATAATTTACAGGCCTACAATATAAAACACCAAATTTCCATGCAAAACATTGTACCACTTTCAGCACCTAAAATTTGTTATAATCATACCGCCAGGGAGGTTAAAATTTTTTGTCTGTTCGCAAGTTCTAGTGTGAACCAAACCGGGGGGGGTTGTTCAGCTCATCCACACTCCTAATAACAAGCCCCTTTAACATTGGTGGCCTATATTGCTATTGAATAGGTAATACAGCAAAAAAAAAAAAAGATTATTGCCATTGGGAAGGACTAAGCCTTATTTATGTAGGTGCAACCTTACAAAAATAAGCTGCTAACAAAGTGGTGGGGGATGTTTAATGGGCTGCCTGTCTCAGGCTGACATCATGTAGCTTTGAGGATACATAAATACAATCAGTTCTCTACAACTGGTGCATTTAATGATATACTATTGTTGTTATCTGAAATAACAGCATGCCATCACACAGTAGTCATTTTAGTTTTTTTTTTTTTTTTTTTTTTGCTCATGGAAGTTGGAGAGTTTCGGATTTACATATCTTTTGCTTTACAGCTCACCCAAACCAAGGGATGTGAAAATAATTGGTACACAATTATATTTAGAAATTTTAATAGCCCTTCCATAGCAGTCTGTGTGCAGGCAACTATACAGTGTGTAGTTAGGAAGACTAGAGCATTAGCAAATCAAAATTAAAGGCTAAATTAGATATGTAGCTCACAAAATGTTCAGGACAATCTTACCCCTAATTGTTTTTATTCTATGGAGGAAATCAGCATGATTGTTTCCCATTTTCTGCATGACTTAGAATGCGGTCTGAATTGTATTGGCTCAAAAAACAGCACAGAATATTTTCAGTTGATCATTGCATCTCTTTTTAAAGTGAACCTGCCAGCCATTCTATAGTTTATACATATCAATGCAGCTTAAACGCAGGAACCACAAGATGTTAATGTTAAAAGTGGCAGATTTTCATACATACAGTAGACTCTACCTTATAAGAGAAGAATATGCCTATATATATGTGATCATTATAGGACCAAATAATGACCATTTTATTCTTGTTTAATCTGTATATGTAGTTAATAAATGTTACAGGGCAATTACCCTTGTTTTTTGTTTTTTTTTTGCTTTTTTTTTATTCCAATGGGAAAATCGGGAGTATGATTTCCATTTCTGAATGGCATGATTGGTATGAATTGTACCAGCCCAAAATCTTTTTATCTGATCATTGCAACTACGATAATGTGATCATGTCCGGAATTTTATACTTTAACCACTTCCCACCGCCGGCCGTCATATGATGCCCTTGACTTTAAGCTTTAGCAAAAAGCGAAAGTACTAGTCCCCCACCAGTGGAGTTAACAGGTCCAATCTTCCAAAACAAAGGGTCACAAGGAACATAGCACTCACTTTGGTTTGGCAGGCTATAGATGATGCATCTTTTTTCGTTCCCTGATCAACACGGCAGTAGTTGAATCCCAACCATGACGCTACCTGCCTGGAGTTTACATGTTCACCCTGTGATTGCGTGGGTTTCCTCCGGGTACTCCGGTTTCCTCCCACACTCCAAAGACATGCAGGTACGTTAATTGGCTTCTGTCCAAAATTGGCCCTAGTATAAGAATGGGGACCTTGTATTGTGAGCTCCTTGGGGGTAGGGACTGATGTGAGTGTGCAAGTACAGGATTAGAGTGTCTTTATTCAACCTTACTAACTATGCAACACACTCTGCGTTGATGGGTTGTATTCTCACAGCAGGGAGAGTTCCCTACTATCACAATACAACGATCGGTTTTGCTGGCTATAGCCAGTGGCACTGATTGAGCAAGGATATTCCATTAGGTTGGTTGTACAGAAGTCGTTTAAGAGATTGACTTCTGTACAACTAGCTTACCCATAGATGGATCAAAATTCAGCCAGTTCAGTAGGGATCCATCTGGAGGGAATTTGATATATAAGTCTAAAGCCAGTCATAGAAGTATCTTCTGCTTCTTTTACAGAGATATAAAGGCACAAAAGTGGAAGTGGAAAGTTGTAATACTGTTCTCAGATATCATAGTGGAACTCTCATGCAGCTGCAATATGGCTTGGGTCCAGTATTTGGCTTTAAACAATGGAACAGCTGCTGAAGATGCACCAATACTAATCTTATTTTCCCAGTGTTTTAAAAACCAACATAACTAGTCTGTGAGCAGGGCTTGCCATGAAGGCATGAAGACTTAAGGGGAACAGTTGAAGTGGCTTCTTTCAATTTTTTATTGTTTTTTGTAATGAATTGGCAGTACTTATAACGATGTTTGTTTGACCAAAGTGAAAATATGGACAATAAAGCACTTCCGTCACAACACTATTTATTAATGTTAGGCCGCGTACACACGGGCGGATTGTCCGTCCAACTTAGTCCGCTGAACCGTGTTTCAGCGGACAATCCGCTGAACCGTGTTTCAGCGGACAATCCGCTCGTGTGTGGGCTTCAGCGGACTTTTTCAGCGGACAGTCTGACGGACTTTGTCTTTCGGAATTTCTGTAATTTTGTCCGTCCAAACTTGGTTTTGTCCGTCCAAACTTGGTTTCAGCGGACAGTCCGCTCGTGTGTAGGCAAGTTGGACGGACTAAGTACGACGCATGCCCAGAAAGGATTTACAGGGCGGAAGGGGGGTTGAAACAAGATGGACTTGCATTTTTTTTGGCCAAGCAGGACTATGTAAGTAGAGATAGATAGATAGATAGATAGATACCCAAACCAGCATTTTAGCTTACACATGATTGCATGTTCAAAATCAGCAGAGCTTCCCCTCATTTCAAATGTTAAGCCTCAAATTTACAGCGACTGCACTTCCAAGTGCACTTGCAGTGCTTTAAAAATTGCACTTGAAGTTAGCATATTTACATGAACGTGTGTTTTGTAAATAACCCCCAGAGTCTTTTGACATGTACCTGCCTACTCACAAATAAACTCTGTTTTTTAAGCCAAAAAAAAAAAAACATACAATATTTTTTGAAATAATAAATATTTATTTTTCTTCAGAACAAAACTAAATCAAGAGGGAGGCAACACTGGAGACAATTTTGACATTTGTGAAGCCTTTTGTCCCCCAGGCACACATCAAGTGAGTGGCCACCAAAATTCAGAACCTGTGTAACATGTAAATAGGGAGCACAACCAGGTCCTAGAATCCCAAAGACCAGGAACAGCAGCAGATGAGATCTATGTCCCCAGACTGTGGTACTACAACAGCCTGCGTCTTCTTTCAGAGCAGACTGAAGCCAGGCAGTCACTTCCGACTCTTCCGTCTAGCCTTCCCTCCACGCTTCGCTGGAGGCTGTGCCTCTGGTGGTGGACTTGTGGGAGGAGGAGGAGGAGGAGGAGGAGGAGGAGCAGTAGGGTCTGCGTTATACAGTTTGGTGGTCGGTGTTAGCTCACCCTTCAGACCCCGTTGAATGGCATAAAAAAAATGGCTTCGCACAAGTTGCGCTGTGCTTTTTCCATTTCTAGTAACTTACTAGCCAAATAAGTACCGTAGGCCTCCTCAGGATTGGGGGGTTTGCTCAACACTTGGGTGGCTTGGCATATAAGTGCCAAGGACTCCTCCTCTGTCCGTGTCATCCTCCTGGGCCTTTTGCTGGCTAGGCGGAGGGGAGGGACCTGGCTTTCGGTCCGACTCCTGCTGGGCCCAGCTAGCTCCTGCGTGTGGCTGGTCTCCTCCTCCATACCACTGGTCCCGGCCTCCTCCTGGGTGAGCTCATCCTGTGTAAAAAAACAAAGAAATCAATAAATAAAATATGTCTATATTTTGAAATCATCAATCACTAACAATTTTACAGTTCTCACTTGCAAATACATTTGTCTTGAAATACAAAAGGCTATCATTTTGACACCATCATTTTTCCATCAGTTCACCAAGATTTGAGCCACATTTGTGGAAACTACTGTATCCTTCTATCTAATTTAATTTGTGATGAAATCCTAGATTTGGAAGCAATTCAAACATTGAACTTTACATCATTAATATTTGAGCAATCCTAACTTTAGAAACTAAAATATACCTGGCTCCAGCTGGGCGCATCAACTTCATCCATCAAGGAAGGGTCTGGATCTTCCAGGGATGGCTCACCTGAGGCGGAGGGAAGGGTGGAGGGAAGGGTAGACGGAAGAGTAGAAAGTGACTGCCTGGCTTCTGACGTGTCATCCAGAAAACGCAGCCTGTCATAATACCACAGCCTAGGTACATAGACCTGACCTGCTGCTGATCCTGATGTTTGGGACTCTAGGATCTTTTTGCGCTCCCGCCTATACACGCTACGCAGGTTCTGAATTTTGTTGCTCACAAAGTCAGTGTCTGCCTGGGGGAGTCGGGTTTTCACAAACGCCAAAACTGTCTCCAGTGTCTTCCTCCGGCCAGGACGGCTAGAATATTGTGGGTGTTTGGAATCCCAAAGGCTCCTGTGTGATTCTATTAGATCAATAAATGTGGAGAGGAAGGCCTCCTCCTTAAAGGGGTCTGGGTTATACTTTTGCATTTTATGTTTATGTTGTTTTCTGAAAAACAAAAAAATATATAAATAAATAAATAAATACTAAAAAAAAATAAAAAAATGTCAGACCAAATGCACACTATTTATATTGTGACAATGCAGGCGAGACACACACTACCACACACGCTACCCCCCCCCCCCCACACACACACACTACCCCCCCACACACACACACACTACCCCCACACACTACCCCCCACACACACACACTACCCCCCACACACACACACTACCCCCCACACTACCCCACACACGACCCCCACACACTACCCCCCCCCCACACACACACTACCCCCACACACTACCCCCCCCACACACACACTACCCCCCCACACACACACTACCCCCCCCACACACACACACACTACCCCCCCACACACACTACCCCCCCATACACACACACACACACACTACCCCCCCTATACACCCACCCCCACCCCCACACTACCACACAAAACACCAACCCCACTCAACCACCAACCCACATAAAAATCAATTAACCATCAATAAGGTGAAATTTCACTATACACATTCCTAACGCAGGCTTAAAATTAAAATAAAATAAAATAAAACGATAACTATCTTACCGTCGCGTGTAGCACTCGCTGCTTCCGTTCGGACAAGCGTACGGCCTCGCGGTAACGCTTTATATACAGCGCATGCGTTAAAGCTCTGCCTGCGTCGCCCGCCCCTGACGTTCCATGTGACCATATTTCCCTGCCCCTTTTACCCTCGTTCCGCTGTGGGAGATTGATAGGTGAAAATGGCGGACGTAAATTCAATGAGCAGCGCGGAGGAAAGCCCTGAACCCCATGCTTCTGGAGCAAGGAGGAGATATAAGGCCACAAACATGGCCTTTGAAGAGATGGTGGAGATGGTGGCTATATTGAGAAGGGAGGACTATGATGGGGATAATGGGCTGTACCCCAAACCCAATATCCGCAAAAGCGGCATCATGGACATGGTCGTCACAACTTTGCATAGCAAATTTGGGGTACGAAGAGGCAAGGACCAGCTCCGGAAACGATGGTCCGACATCAAGTCCAGGGAGCCGGACCAATATCATCGCATCAAAAAGGCCCTGAAAAAAAGTGAGTAAACTCCGCGTTTATCGTGACTGACGGACATAATCGTTCGTATAGGTATTATATGTAAATCTGGCGGATTTGATCGTAATCGTTCGTGTAGGTATTGTATGTAAATCTGGCGAATTTGATCGTTCGTGTAGTTAATAGTTCATGTAATGAGCGCATATGGTTGTTCGTATATGTGGGCGTAAATAGCATGAATTTGTATATGGTGTAAATTTATCTGGTGTTGGATTAGATTTTAATTAGTTAATTTTTTTGTATTGTTCATGATAAACTGAATTGTCACACTCAATTTAGGATATACATTTTTAATAAAGTTTCATAAATGTATTCAGTGCAATGTAGTCTCAATAAAAAAATGAGATAGATAGATAGATAGATATATAGATAGATAGATAGATAAAATGCTGGTTCAACATCTGGACTGGGAATCATTTAGTGTAGTTTGGGACATCATAGAACATTTTTTGACATAATCACACACAGGTACTCCAGGGCATGATTCGAGTGTGTCCGTCTGTGAAACTTGGACAAAAGATATAAAGTATCACAGTTTGGTTAAAGGCTAGGTTCACATTGCTGCAATGTACGAGATCAAATGTGATTTGCACCGCACTGCAGTGCAAATCACATGTGATCTCTGTGTGATGTGATTTCAGCCATACATATAGTATGGCTGAATTCGCATCGCATCCGGCCCAAACTTGTACATGACCCTTTTTTTTAGTCCACAGCCGAATCGGATCACATGGGTGTTCACACCATGTGGTCCGATTCCTGTCCGAGTTTAAAGATTGCACTGTGATATGAGAACTAATTTGGAGGTGTCAATAAAACTTTAAACTGACACTCCCAGCAGGTCACATAGGGCAGTGCGAACTGCCTCCGGGAGGCATGCGATGCGTGAAACCACAGTAGATTTGCAGCATTCGCACATCGCAGCACTCTGAACACAGCCTAACTAAAAAAATTTCATTTTAATGATGTATTAAACTAGGAGCTTGTAATAACCAGCTAATAATTGTACACCACTTCAAACCAATGTTTCATATTCAAATTTCTGAACTCAAATATCACTATGCTTAAAAGTATCCCTTTTTTTTTGTTTTTTCATTCTCATAGGGGAACAAAGACCCCCCGACCTCACCAGCCTGATTGGGCAATTAGCCCAAGCCCCGTGTCGGTGATGGAGCTGCCCAGCCCTGTGTCTGTGAGGGAGCAGCCAAGCCCCGTGTCCATGAGGGAGCAGCCAAGCCCCGTGTCCGAGCTGGATCAGCCCAGCCCAGGGCTAGATGTGGAGGAGGAAGAGGTGGTGGAGATACACACCCCACAAAGTGAGTGTCTGACAACCCAGCTTAAGGTAAACAATTAATGGCTGTATATTTTAACCAATTTTTTATCTACACATGTTTTTAGGTGATGATCTGGTTGTGGAAGGACAAGCCGCGGAGCCATTTTCCACGGACAGTGCCCAGCGATTGATTGGTGAGATCATGGCCTGGAATGGCCAGATTGATCGAATGGAGAACCAGATTCGAAACATCCAACGAGAACTGGACACTATGAGGCAGGGAATGAAGAACATGATTGATGTTTTAGGGAGAATCTAAGCCCCTTTTCCCTAAAACCCAATCGATCATGTTCTTCATTCCCTTGTAAAAAAGTTTTTAATGTTTGTATCACATTGTTTTTAGAGGCCACATTTTGAAGAAGCACACGGTGTGTCAACATGTGCTATGTGCCATCAGAGGATCGCAATGTACGCATTTGGTGTTTGCAAACCCTTCCTCATTCTAGTATGTGAGAGGAAGGGATTGCACCCACCAAACACATCCATTGATCACTCATGATGGTACATAGCACATGTTGACATTACCAATTTTTGGTGTGCATCTTCAAAATTTGGCTTTACCCCTTGTTTTCTATAAATAGTTAAAAATATGATTTTATGTATTTTTTTTGATAATTGTATTTTATATATAGATATATCTATATATTTCTATGTTTCCAAAAAAAGAAAAAAAAATTACAAAAAAAAAACAAAACAAAAAGAAAAATATCTAAAAAAGAGGCACTGGTTGGAATGTGCACTATTAAAAAATCAAAAAAAAAAGATGTGTGTGTGTGTCTACTTCTTTCAATACTCAATACCAGTTTGGGAAGTCATTTTGTGTTTTCTGTCACAAAGGGCCTTATTTACTATTGGCAAAAACCACTTTGCAATACAAATGCACTAGGACAGGAATATGCAATTAGTGGAAATCCAGCTGTTGCAGAACTACAAGTCCCATGAAGCATAGCAAGACTGACAGCCACAAGCATGAGACCCAGAGGCATGATTGACTTGTAGTTTTGCACCAGCTGGAGGTTGGCCAATTGCATATCCCTGAATTAGGACAACGTAGGAGACAAGCACCGTGAAAAGCAAACAAGAACCAAACTTAAAAATTTGAACAGACAATACATATTTCAAGAAAAATAATTTTTTATTGCTCAGCTGGCATTGGAATAGCCCCCCTACCATTAAAATAGCTGACATAGCGGTCACGCACCTCACGTGCTGTTTGGGGGACTAAGCCAGGAAGGGCATGATCCAGCCCTGTGAGTTCTGGGAATATTAGTCTGGCCTCAGGCCCAATAGGCTGCAGGTACTGGTTCCCTGAAAATTTACGGAGAAAATTGTGCAGAATGCAGCAGCACAGAATCACATAGTTCAGTTTATATTCTGCTAGGTTGATCGCTGTCAGTAACAGACGGAACCGGCTGGCCATAATGCCAAAGGCACTCTCCACAACCCTTCTTCCTCTGGCCAGCCGGTAATTAAAAACCCTCCTCTCCGGGGTGAGGGTCCTTTGGGGGAAGGGTTTCATAAGATGGTCACTCAGACCGAACGCTTCATCAGCTAGAAACACAAACGGTAGACCCTCCACA
Organism: Lithobates pipiens; assembly: GCF_037356315.1. Classification (NCBI taxonomy): domain Eukaryota; kingdom Metazoa; phylum Chordata; class Amphibia; order Anura; family Ranidae; genus Lithobates; species Lithobates pipiens. Next base: position 630,370,920 of record NW_027507748.1, on the reverse strand, counting down.
TTCTCGGCATCTGGTGGCAAGTCCAGGCCATCAGTGATAAGACGGTGGCAGAACTCGGTCTGCCTAAAGACTCCTCCGTCAGACATCCAGCCGTTCTTCCCCACATCCACATAAAGAAAGTCACATTGTGCTGACACCACCGCCATTAGCACCACACTATGGAACCCCTTATAATTCCAATAGTAGGACCCCGAATGGGGTGGGGGCACAATCCTCACATGTTTCCCGTCGATCGCCCCTCCACAGTTGGGAAAGTCCCAACGGGCAGCGAATTGGGAAGCCACAGTCTGCCATTCCTGTGGCGTGGAAGGACACTGGGGAGTCAAACACAGGAAAAAAAAAATTAGTCATTAAATAAAAACAATTCATAACAAATAAAACTCAAAAACATTTTGGAACAACAGTTAAACAGAAATATTGCTAATTTTTTTCTGCAAAAAAACCCAAATTAATGAGTATCCAATACCTGCAACCAATTTGAGTGGGGTGGGGGGACTAATTAATGAGTATCCAATACCTGCAACCAATTTGAGTGGGGTGGGGGGACAAATTAATGAGTATCCAATACCTGCAACCAATTTGAGTGGGGTGGGGGGACTAATTAATGAGTATCCAATACCTGCAACCAATTTGAGTGGGGTGGGGGGACTAATTAATGAGTATCCAATACCTGCAACCAATTTGAGTGGGGTGACTAATTAATGAGTTGACAATCCATATATATATATATTATATATATATATATATATAATATACACACACACACACAAAGGGTGTATACAAAGAGTATACAAAGGGTGGGGGGGCCAGTAAAATAGTACAATGGAGCTGACAATATGAATTATAGAGAAAAACAGTCTCGGCTGTGGGTGTATAGGGGCCCATATATGCACGTGGGACACAAAAAGGTAAAAAGCTAAAAAAAATGACACAAAAAAAAAAACCCATCAAAAAAAAAAAAAAAAATAAATAAAATGCATGCATTCATATAAAGGGGACATTCACATCATATTCCTGTCATGGATATTAAAAGTCATGATGAAATGAATACAAACATACAATGCATATAACGCATATAATGCAATATTAAAAGAACAAACTTACCTTCATATATTCCTTCTGTAGGACCTGATTAATGGCAGAACAAGTCTCTGGAATAATGATCCCCAGAGCCTGGGGGGAGATGCCTGTCAAGAACTTGAGGTCCTGAAGGCTTCTCCCTGTCGCCAAGTAGCGCAACGTGGCGACGAGCCTCTGCTCCGAAGTGATGGCTTGCCGCATGCAGGTATCCTGCCTGCTGATATAAGGGGTCAGCAAAGCCAGCAGACGGTGAAAAACGGGGTCCGTCATCCTGAGATAATTCCTGAAATCATCAGGATTATTCTCACGGATCTCACGGAGTAAAGGCATATGCGAGAATTGGACACGCTGGCGCAACTAATTCTTTGTCCATGAACTCCTCCTCACCCTGTTCACAGACTGGGCTCGGGTCAAAGTATTAACCCCAACACCAAGCCCCAATATAGCACGAACTCGTTCCCAAGTACGTCCACTCTCCATGGCTTTGAAACGGTCGGCTGCACAAACAAGCTCAACTGAACGCACTGAAGAACAGCCAGACCTATGAAGAACGACCTGAAACCCAGAAACGAGCGGACCAGAAGCGCCTAATAACAGGTACAACTGATCCACGCGTACCGAAAGACAGATACAAACCTCACAGGTAGACTGCGCCGCAGTGAACGGACAAATTAAGCTGAAGTCTGAAAAGCGCGAATCGTCTCTAACCAAACTTCTACTAACGCAAAGTCAGCAGAAGAAGCCCAAAGGGTGCTTTGCTGTGTCTTGGACTTCCTATTTCTAGTCCCGTCGTACGTGCCGTACGTCATCGCGCATGCTTTCAGCGGACTGTCTGTTCATCGTGTGTGGTCAAGTCCGTTCATTCAAAATTTGGACGGACTGTCTGTCGGATTGTCTGACGAACTTAGTTGGCCAGACAATCCGCCCGTGTGTACGCGGCCTAAGACTTACATATAGCAGGGTATCCTAGGATTATATTTGAGGCTAATGAATGGTAGCTTTCTAAAAGGGCTACTGTGCTGGCAGAATGTGCACAATGCATTAATCCATATAGCATGTTGGTAACAAAAGTCCTTCCCTAAATACAATGCAGCCTCCTGGGGGTATGCAGGCCCACTCCTAATTTGTTCCTTCTCCTTGGGATCCTTTCCCTAGACTTGGATTACTTTTCACTAGCCAGTGGGTGCCTGGTGGGTCTGTCCCTTGGGTGTACCAGAATGACCCAACAGAGCCTGTGTATAGGTTTTCTGGTTGAAAGATGGCTGCCAATATCCTGGGATAAATCAGACACAGGATTCACAAAAATGGCAGCTTGGAGCCCAGTGCAAAAGACAATCTGTATTCTTTTTCATGTTCTCTGAGCACCAGACTTAACCAACAATCATGTAATTGTTACATTTATTTCTGACAGATAGCTAGGAACTGAGTGAGCAATTGGCAGGTCCATACTGTCTCCTCTTTGAGCGATAATCTTACTCACTGGATCCAGCAGAAAGGGGGAGAGAGAAAGAGATGGTATATATTACATATATACAACAACACATTCTTGATGATCACTCCTGCTAAGGTACAGATAGGTTAGCTGCATTCAGAATCACATAAATGCAAAAAAAAAAAAAAACAGAATTTAGCAAAATTACTATATTCCTTCACTTATATGTATCATGAAGGAGCTTGATAAAGAGAGTGACTACTGTAGAACTGGAGCCTGTTATTGTAAGGATGTGTGATTCCTATCCATTATTGTTTAGAGGCTAGAGCTGTTCAGTAGGAAAAACTGTATTAACACTAATGTCTTTGATCACGTGTGTTTGTCATTTCTGAAAAGCTTGGATCTATAAAGTGGCCTGGACTGTTCACAAAACTGAATTCCAGCTCGCATATCTGAAAGGTTACTGCAAGTGTTGTTTTTTTTGAACGCGTGCTGAAAAAATTGTTGTGTTTCAAAGACCAGGGGTGTCAAGCATGGTGGCAAGTGTCTCCCCTTGTGTTCACATTTCTATTTACTATTTAGGCTGCACATTAAAGCATTGGGCCAATAAGAAGGTAAGGGAGTTGAGGGTGGGCCAGCTCTGTAGGAAGTATTAAAATGTAGAGCACCCAGATATTCTGGGATTTCTTAGAACTTTAAAAGATATGTAAAGTACTTTAGTTCTGAGGCTAAGTTAGCATGTCCAAAGTAAGGACAGTTGCACTTTAAATGTACAAGTATTTTATTTTTAAAGGTTGAGTCTGATTTGCTGTTAAAACCTTCTTTCATGGTGTTTTTCTGAGTAAATAACTGTTTTCATATAATTATGCTTTTTGTTGCCAAGCCACTTAACCCATGGGGCTGCAGGAAGATGGTCCTTTTTAAATAATTAATTCTTCAGCTGTTCATATCGTATTGCCTAAGCAACCTCATATCTCCAAAGAAGAATCCGATCTTGTAAGCAAGAAATAGACTTTGGTATGTTAAAATTTCTACACTCCGCTACACTTATTACAAGAGTCAGTAAGTATGGGAAGAGCATAAAACAAGCAAACGCTAATAACAGAAATAGCGACAACGGAATCTAGGACACATCTTCAAACATGCCATTTTAGGACAGCGCAGAAGTTGGAACAAGAAAACATTTCTTGTGATAGTGGATGTTTACGGTACTCTCTCTATGGAATATTTGGCACAGTTGCACTTTTTAACTGTTTGGTCCATAGGAAAACATCACACAGGTAGTTACATAAGGTCAATGTCTCCTAAAAATGTACTTATAAATCATTCCCGTCCAGCTAATAAAAGGCAGGCACCTTCTAAAATCTAAATATTTATAAATAAACTTTAGAGCAATGCAGAAGGAATGTTTCTGTTTGTAAAAGAAATATATCTTTAAAAGTGAAATAGTGTTTTTTTCATTACATTTAAAAAAGTGCCATGAGCTATCTGAATTTTTAAATAAGTGCCTTTTAATATACAGTATGCAGTATACAGTATGTATTTGAATGTTCGTTAACTCTCATTCATTTTACATAATAAAATATTTTTGGGATTTACAGTAAGTTATAGAAGTTTGTAATTCAGCACAACCTCAGGCCTTAAATCCATGGTGAACTTGGTCCCTAAAGTGTTTGTTATCCCCTTCCTGCCGCTTTCTCCCACCTGTTAAGAGGTTCTAAATGCTGGGAGGCATAGGCGGGCATTCTGATCATATGGCCGCTGTGATTGACAGTCACAGCCATCACATGATCTGAAAGCTCCCGATCACAAGTATGCATCGGGAGCTTTTTAGTACCTGCTGGTTACTGTGCCGGTTGTGCACAGGGAACGTGCACTAAGCACAGTAATGTGTTTACGTAGAGCGGCATATATGTGGCCTCTCAGCGTTAAATCCCACCTGCATATATTTATTGCCAAAGTTATTATTAGGTAAATTTATAGGTAAAGTTGGTCCAGGGAATATCTGATTGCCTCCTAGGGGATCAGGAAGGAATTTCTTCCCCTGCTGAAGCAAATTGGATCATGCTTTGCTGGGTTTTTTTTTTTTTCTTTCCTCTGGAGCAACTGTGGGTATAGGATTGTGTTTATGGGATTGTATGATTTTATTTTATTTTTAGTTTATTGGTTGAACTATATAGACGTGTCTCTTTTAAACCAGACTATGCATATTTGCATATGGCCATTGGGAAGAGGCCAAAGCATAGGATTATTTAAAAAAAAGAACAAATATATAAACAATCAGCACAAGGGATACTACTTACCTTCAGAGTGATGTGTTCCTAGTTGTGCTGTGTCCTGGTTTAGTGGAAATCTTCCTCCTTCAATGCCCATCCACCTCCGCCACCATAATTTTATGGTGCGGAGGAGACTAATAGAACTAAGGGATCTCTTAATCATCTGCCCAGCCTCCATTCATAGATCCTATTTCATTTATAGAAGCTGTATTTTGGCAAATGGAGGAGGTGGGTGGTAAAGGAAGGCATAGTCAGGCACTTTTGATGAGGGCATATGACATCTCCCTCAGCTCTACTAACCTCTGCCGCATTGGACATTTATGGTGGTGGGGTAATTGTTATTATATATTGGGTATATTATTATATGTAATTTTTAATTTATTATATTTTTTTAGCCAAAAATGTTAATTTTTAGTTTAAAATGGAGTGGGGAAGGATAAGAACCCCTGTCTTCTTTTGCTTCTATTTGGGGCTTCATTAGGCAGATTTTCCCTGTCCTGCTAACAATGGTTTTACCAAACAGGAAACAAAAGGGACTCTCTCACAGTAACACAAACCGCAATGAAAAATCTGACAGGGGTTCCAGCATTCCGTGCAGTGCAGAATATATTGGAGATGCATAAGTGACTAAAATAGACATTAAAGCTGAACTCTAGACAATTAGCTAACTACAAAAAACAGACACTATAATATGTGCTAAACAGCTCTTGCAAAATTGATCACCGTTAGTAATGCTGTGATACATTATTACCATTGTGATAAGTATCAATTAATATATAAAGTGCTCAGTTCCAATAATACTTATAACTGAGTCAAAAGTAAAAGCCCATTCAATAAACTGTAGAAAAAATGCACTGTGACGTATCACCAAAACAATACCCCCTGGGGTTGCTGTGCTACCACTTGCTCATGTGAAGGTCTACACTCACCAGATTGTGTTGACCCATTTGTTATATAACAAAAAAGGTCAGTCTCGCTTGTTGGTCACCCAGGGGCTAGAGGCTACCTGATGGCTGTTGCCTGGTGTCCTCTCCTCGTGATGGTCTGATTCGATGGTTCCAGTGGCAAATAAAACAATCAATCAAAAAGAGAGAGAAGGGCTCTGATAGCGTAAACAGGTATTGTGTTTATTGTTAAAAATAATTTGTTATCCATACAAACACTGTAAAGAACTCCAAACAGGTGTACTCACACACCCACACAGTCATACAGAAATCCGCTGGACATCCACGTGCGTTCAGAAGTTTTTTTTATCTTAATGCATTATATGCATTAAGATAAAAAGCCTTCTGTGTGTAGCAGCCCCCCTCTACCCCCCTCTTTAATACTTACCTGAGCCCCATCTCTGTCCAACAATGTCCACGAGGGCCTCAGCCATCCAGGATTGTCCTCCTGATTGGCTGAGAGACAGCAGCATGCATTTTCTGCTGCTTCTGTCAATCAGTCAGACAATCAGGAGAGAGAGGGGACAGGGCCAAACTGGGGCTCTATGTCTGAATGGGCACAGGGAGCTGTGACTTGACTTGAGTGCCCCCATAGCAAGCTGCTTATGTCTGGGGACACTCAACAGGAGGGAAGGGCCAGGAAACTCAAAGAGGGACCCGAGAAGAGGAGGATCCGGGCTGCTCTGTGCAAAACCACTGCATAGAGCAGGTAAGTATAACACGTTTGTTATTTTTAGAAAAAAAAACGAGACTTTACAATCACTTTAAGCATAAGTTGCGCACCGTGAGTTATGCTTGACGAGTTCATCGTTCAACAACCTCAGAAGCTAACTACACCAATGAAATTTATATAAGGGAGCAGTTTTACTGGCCAAAGGATTGGTATTACTGTTCTAAGATTTACGCAGCTCTGCCACACAACACAGCACTGGCTGGCAGGGCAAAAGCTCTGATTTCGCACTGCTGCAGTTAACCTCGAGTGTGGCTCAGGATTACATTTCAGCACCATTAGCGGTAACCCCAAGCCACACTCGGGATTACATTGCAGGATCCTGGTGTGGTATACTTACCTTGTCCCCAGGATCCTGTGATGTCCCCCCGCTGTGTCTGTGGGCTCTGTCCTCCACCGATGGCTCTCTGTGCCAGGCTCCGTTCCCTGCAAGTGTCAAGGCGAACGGGGGTGGAGCCCAGTGGCAAATTAAAAAAATTTAAAAATCATAATACATACAATACAGTGTAATCTTACAGATTACATTACTGTATGAATTTATTTCACATCCCTTTTGCCGCCAGAGTTTTGTCCAACGCCCTGCATGCAGTTCTCCATAGCAACCAAAAAGTGTCTCTTTACATCAAAATTGGTTTTAGACCAGCTAGAAAACAGCGATAGTAAATTAGAACACTTGCAGAATTGAGCGATAGTGAATCGTGGGGAAATACATTTTATTATTATTATATTCTTTTTTTTTTATAATTATTTATATTTATTATATTATAATTTATGATTTTGTGTTTAAAACGTTATCATACCCAGGATATCTACAAGAATAGTGTGTTATTGCTAAGAATTACATATTTACAATATAAAATGCCAAATTTGTATGGAAAATAATTGTCCCGCTTTGAGACACAAAAATCTGACATAATTATACCGCCAGAGAGGCTACGTAACACTTACAGGTCTTGTCCTTTCTCCAGCCTGTGACTGTACAGCTACAGCAGAAGCAGCAGACTAATGGGCTTGTCTCTCTATAACTCTGCTCTCTCCTCTTTTAAAGTGGTTGTAAACCCTTACAAACCACTTTGACCTACAGGTAAGCCTAGATTAAGGCTTACTTGTAGGTCCAAGAAATATCTCCTAAACCAGTGATGGCAAACCTTGGCACCCCAGATGTTTTGGAACTACATTTCCCATGATGCTCAGCTACACTGCAGAGTGCATGAGCATCATGGGAAAAGTAGTTCCAAAACATCTGGGGTGCCAAGGTTTGCCATCACTGTCCTAAACCTACACGGTTTAGGAGATATTTACAAAAAGACAGGCACCACTGTCTAAGGTGCATGCGCACTGAGTATGCCACTGCTAACGGCGATATGCCGTTAGTGGCGGCTCCGGTGTGCATGCGTGGGAGTGACATCATCACTGCTCCGGCGTTGTGAGTGGCCAGAGCAGCGATACCCGGAAGAAGATGGAGGCTCCGTGCTACAGGGGACAGCGGTGACATCGCTGGCTCCTGTGTCAAGTAAGTGACACATAATGGGCTATTATGCGATGCATAGTAGCCCATTATGGTTTACCTTTGCAGGGAGACAGGAAGTAAACCCATAATGGGCTACTATGCATCGGATAGTAGCCCATTATGTGTCACTTACCTGGCACAGGAGCCAGCGATGTCACCGCTGTGCGCATGCGCACGGGAGCCGCCACTAACGGCATATCGCCGTTAGCAGCGGCATGCTGCTAACAGCGATAGTGCGCCTGCGTGCAGCTGTCACGACTGTCACTGTCTTTTAGTAAATATCTCCTAAACCGTGTAGGTTTAGGAGATATTTCTTGGACCTACAGGTAAGCCTTAATCTAAGGGTTTACAACCACTTTAAATGATTTCATTCAGACTGAATGAATCAGATTTGAGTTCTGCTGCTGTGTGTAAGCCAAAGCACCTCTGCTTGGCAGCACTAGGGTTGTTGGTTCAAATCCCAACCATGGTACGACCTGCTTGGAGATTGTATGTTCTCTCTGTGCCTCTAGGTAATCTGGTTTCCTAATACACTCCAAAGACATGCTGGTAGGTTTATTGGCTCCGGTCTAAATCGAGCTGCGTGTGAATATATGAATGTGAGTTAGGGACCTTAGATTGTAAGCTGCTTGGGGGCAGGGACTGATGTGACTGTACAATATATATGTAAAGCGCTGATTAAATTGTTGGCACTATAGAAGCACTTGTAATAAATAAAAAGAAAAAAAATGAATTTCACGATGTTAAGACTATCCATGAAAATCCTACTGTTCTCCTACCAAGCATGCTCTTTAAAGGATTTGTTTGCATCCCCACTGTACTGTATATTGTAAAATAAATTAGCATTGGCACATGTCACCCATAGCAATGCCTAGCTCCCCATGATCTTTATTGACAGTAACATGCATATTAGCCCTGAAAATGGAATGTATTACAATGTATTAATATTCACCTCCCATAGGCCTCCGTGGGGTTCAGCACTAAGCTTATTTTTCCAAACCTCGCATGAACTGAACCTGGGCAAGGTTGCTCATCTTTAACATGCATTTCCAATCTGTCAGTGGATTATTCCTTATTTATAACAAGAAAGGGAGAGCGCTAAGACGGGATTGAATAATTTTGCCCTAGATAAGTATAAATAATGGGTTACTGTAAATTAATAAAACACCTAATCAATTAAATTGGCTAATTACTGACATCCATCAGTTTGACAGTCTCATCTTTTCTTTTTCTTTTTTTTACTACATTGACAAATACGGTTTAAGAACCCTTTCACACTGAAAGAGCCCGGGCATCAGCATTAAAGCACCGCTATTTTTAGTGGCTCTTTACCGTCGCTTTTAGCAGTGCTATTCGGCCGCTAGCGGGGTGGTTTTAAACCCTGCTAGTGGCTGAAAAAAGGGTTAAAACCTCCCGCAAAGCGCTGCTGCAGCGGTAGTTTGGTGGCGCTGCCCCATTGTTTTCAATGGGCAGGGGCGCTTTAGGAGCGGTGTACAGGCATACCCCACTTTTAAGTACGCAATGTGGTTTATTTACTAAAGCTGGAAAATGCTAAATCAGGCTCACTTCTGCATAGAAACCAATGAGCTTCCAGGTTTTATTTCCCGAAGCTTAATTGAACAAGCTGAGGTTAAAAGCTCATTGGTTTCTATGCAGAAGTGAGTCTGATTTTGCATTTTCCAGCTTTAGTAAATAAACCCCATTATGTACTTAAAAGTGGGGTATGCCTGTATACACTGCTCCTACAGTGCTGCAAAGATGCGGTTTGCAGGACTTTTTTTACTGTCCTGTAGGGATGAATTCGGTGTTGGCCAGAACTTTGTGGGCCGTTCGCGCCATATTTGTGTGGCGCTCACGGCCCACAATGCACTGCGCCATCACAGTGCATTGCTGGCTGATGATTGGTCAAGCATGCACTGTGACCCCGCATGCTTGGCCAATCCCAGTGCCGGCAGCGAGGAGAGCCATAATTGCCTGTGGCCACTTATAGCTCAGGGGGGTTTAGTACACGCAGCACACTATATAAGGCCACCAGCGCGGCGGCCTTGTTTAGTGTGTTGGCGTGCAGGGAGAGAGCAGGATAGGCAGGGACAGTGTCATCTTTGCTTGTTAACCTAGCGCAGTTACAGTGGGTGTATTGTGCCTCCTGCACAGTATACACCTGAAGCTACCCCTTATTGCTGGTGTTGTTCTGTTTGTGTAACACAGGCATCTGCAGCAGTTACAGTGGGTGTAGTGTGCCTCCTGCACAGTATACACCTGACGCTACCCCTTATTGCTGGGGTTGTTCTGTTTCTATGCCACAGGCAGCTGTAGCAGTTACAGTTGGTGTATTGTGCCACCTGCACAGTATACACCTGAAGCTACCCCAATTGCTGGTGTTATTCAGATCCTATACCACGGGCATGCAGCTGCAGTAATTACAGTCGTGTACTGTGTCATCTGCTCAGTGTGCACCTAAAGCTACCCAAATTGCTGGTTTTCCCATCTTCCTGCAGGCCATTAGTATGTCTGGAAGGCCAACAAGGAGAAGCAGACAGTCACGAGCCAATACAAGAGGGCAAGCAGGCTCTGTGTCTAGAGGCAACAGTGCTGGTCGTGGATGCAGTGCATCGTCATCATCACGTGACCATGGAATACGCTTCTCCTTATTTTCAGCAGCTGGACGTGTTGAGCCGCATCATGCCGAAGACTTGGTAGAGTGGATGACCAAACCCTTCTCATCATCCTCATCCTCCTCATCCTCTCTCACCCAGGCTCAGAGTACTTTCAAAGCAGCTGCCAACATGTCCTCTTCCCTCGTCTCAATGTCATCAGCCACTCCTTCCCTAGATCCACCATGTCCTCCTGAGGAGTCCATGAACTGTTTGAGCACAGTATTGGGTACATGCTCCAGGAGGATGGCCAGCGTTTTGAAGGCTCAGATGATTATACCCAGCTAGAGCAAGGCAGTAGCGTGAGCGCAGAGAGAGGGGATGCTCAAGGACAGCAATTTGGCAGTCATGTTCCACCAGCTGCAGCATACTGCCAGGTTTGATCCAGTGATGAAGAGGGAGAGGATGATGATGTCACTGACTCCATGTGGGTGCCTGATAGGAGAGAGGAGGAGGAGGAAGAGGCACATCTCCAACGAGGCAGGATGCCCTCCGGGGGCCAGCTTAAGGGCAGCACACCGACTGAATTACACCGCAGAGCTCCGCCTGTGCAGGGTGCTGCCTCTGCGCATTATTCCAAAAGTTCTTTGGTGTAGGCCTTTTTTGAGACAAGTGCATCAGATCGCACCGATGCTATTTGCAACATATATCTCAAGCGTATCTCGCGTGGCCAAAACATCAGCGGCTTGGGCACCACATGCTGGACCAGACATATGTTGACCTGCCATGCAGCTCGTTGGCAAGCGTACCTTAAAGACCCATACCAAAGAACAAAGCGGACCTCTCCTTGCTCCTCATCAGCTGGGATCTCCAACCCCACTATACCTTCAGTCTTCTCTAAAACCTGCACTGAGAGGAATGAAGGTGTAGAATTAGGTGTGTCACAGCCAAGTACTTGCGGGCACTGTGCTAGCAGTACACCGACGTCCGATTGTACCAGACAAATTTCCCTGCCCCAGCTGCTGGACCATCGAAAGAAGTTCACTCCCACCCATCCACATGCCCAGCGGTTGAAAGCTAGCTTGGCTAAATTGCTAGCATTTCAACTGCTGCCTTCAGTTGGTAGACTCCCTTCCGTCAGTTTGTGAAATGTGCGGTTCCTCAGTGGCAGGTTCCCAAACGCCACTTTTTCTCACAGAAGGTGTTTCCGGCTCTCTACCAGCATGTGGAAGGCAATGTCCACGCTTCGCTGGACAGGGCGGTCAGTGGTAAGGTGCATATAACCGCTGACTCATGGCCCAACAAGCATGGACAGGGTCGTTATCTATCTTTCACGGCCCATTGGGTCACTCTTCTGCCAGCTGGGAAGGATGCAGGACAAGGTGCAGTAGTGTTGGAGGTTGTTCCGCAACCACACCTCCAAAATGCTACTACTGGGTGTGACACACCTCTCTCCTCCACCCCCTCCTCTTCTTCTTCCTCCAAGGCCTCTTCCTGTGCTTTGTCCTCGGAACCAGCAGTGCTCCATAGGCGTTCAAGGGGCTACGCAAGTACGCAGGCAAAAAGATGCCATGCCGTGCTTGTGCTGGTGTGTTTGGGGGACAGGAGCCATACTGGGGCAGATATTTTGTCAGCTCTGCGGGGGCAGGCCGAGGGGTGGTTGACGCCACGCTAGCTTAAGCCAGGAATGGTGGTTTGCGACAATGGCACCAACCTCCTCTCCGCCCTCCGACAGGGACAACTGACCCATGTGTCCTGTGTGGCTCACGTTCTTAACCTGGTGGTGCAGTGGTTCTTGGGCAGGTACCCGGGGCTTACAGGATGCCCTGAGGCAGGCCAGGAAAGTCTGTGTGCATTTCTGCCGATCATATAATGCCAGTGCTCAGCAGGCTGATCTCCAAAAGGAGTTGAACCTGCTCAAGAACTGCCTTATATGTGACATGCCCACCAGGTGGCACTCAACATTGGCCATGCTGCAGTGGCTGCACATGCAGCAGAGGGCCATCAATGAGTACCTGTGTGACTACAGCACCAGGACAGGGTCAGGGGAGCTCGTTTTTTTTCACCACATCAGTGGGGTATGATCAGGGATGGATGCACTTTCCTGTCACCATTTGAGGAGGCCACGAGGATGGTGAACAGTGACATTGCATGCATCAGTGACACTGTACCTCTTGTCCACCTGTTGGAGCATTCGCTGCATGGAATAATGGACAGGGTACTTGAGGCAAAACAGGGGCAGGAAGGGGAGGACCTCCTTGCCTCTCAAGGCCCCCTTTTTCCAGACAGTGTTCCTGCTGTCCCACCCAGGAAGAGGAGGAGGATTGTGTTAGCATGTAGGTGGAGCCTGGCACTGCGCATCAGCAGGAGCAGACTTTTAGGGATGATTTACAGTCCCAAGAAACCCGTGGACTTGTACGCGGTGGGAGGAGGTGCCTGCGGATCATGTTGTCCTTAGTGACCCAGAGGACTCTGGACCGAATGCCTCAGCTAACCTATGCTGCATGGCCTCCCTTATCCTGCAAAGCCTGCGGAAGGATCCTCATATTCTTCGGATCAAGGAGAGGGACCATTACTGGCTGGCAACTCTCCTTGATCCACGGTACAAGGGTAAGGTTGCGGACCTTATATTGCCATCGCAGAGGAAGCAGAGGATGAGACATCTCCGGGGAGGCCTTGCAGAAAGGTCTGTGCAACACGTTCCCAGAGACTGGGAGGTTACTAACTCCTGGTCCTGGACAACGTGTTGCTGAGGCTTCGGTCATTCACAAAAGGAGCGGTGGAGAAGGTGGCCGTCTGATGCGTTCAGACAATTTTTTAGTCCGCAGCCCCAATGTATGATCGGTTCCAGAAACCATCGCCAGCGTCTGATTTACATGGTGCAGGAATACCTAGGGGCAAGGTCAGACTTGGACACCTTTCCCACCTGAAATCCTCTGGGTTACTGGGTCTTGAGGATGGATCACTGGCCAGAGCTTGCACAATATGCAATTGAGCTACTGGCCTGTCCTGCATCCAGCGTTCTTTCTGAACGCACATTTAGTGCTGCTGGAGGCTTTGTAACCGATCACAGTGCACCTGTCCACCGACTCGGTTGATCGACTGACCTTCATAAAGATGAATCAGTCTTGGATCACCACCAGCTACCAAGCACCTGAAGCTGATGTAACCAATTTTTTTTTTTTTGAAGTGTCACATCCCTTCAAGACTGCCTATGCTGATGCTGAGCGACTATCCTGTTATGTTGACTGAATATCCTCTTCCTCCTCAGTGATCCTCCTGATAGCTTGGAAGAACATTTTTGGTTCTGGGTGCTGCCACCAGTGGCTAAGGCTCAATTTTAACAGGGCCGTGTAATTAGAATTGTTGGTGCAATATTTTGCAGCAGGGCTCATTCCTGCACTCCAATTAGAGTATCTGGGAGAGGTTGCAGTGTCGTGGCACCAGTGCCTAAGGCCCAATTTTTCAGACCCTGTTTAACAGGGGCATGTAATTACAATTTTTTATGCAATGCTTTGCAGCAGGGCTCATTCCTGCGCTCCAACTAGAGTATGTGTGAGGGGTTGCAGTGTGGTGGCACTAGTGCCTAAGGCCCAATTTTTCTGCCCCTGTTTAACAGGTGAATGTAATTACAATTCTTGATATAATATTTCACAGCAGGGCCTGTTCCAGCACCCACTGAGAGTAACTGTGATGACTTAGTGTTGTGGCACTAGCATCACAACCACCAAAGGCCCAATTTTTCTACCACTGTTCAACAATGGCATGTAATTACAATTCTTGGTATAATAGTTCACAGCAGGGTGCTCCAGCGCCCACCAAGAGTAACTTTGAGGGCTTACAGAGTTAACTTGTGGCAACACCAACACCTTAGGGCCAAATTTTTGCAGAGCATATAGGGCAGACCCCTACTTTCAAATATCCAACTTACAAACGTCTCCTTCTTGCAAATGGAAGGAGACAACAGGAAGTGAGATGAAAAAAGACGGACGGCCAAAAAAAAAGGGGTGATAACCCTTCCCTATGTTTTCCAAAAAGCTTAAAAATAGATTTTTTGACTGGAGCTACATTTTAAAAATGTACCACTTCAAAATTACAAACAGATTCTACTTAACACAACAAACCTACACAGTCCCTGTCTTGTTTGCACCGCCTGTATACTGCTGTTCTGAGTATATAGGGCCTGGGGGCCCCACGCCTTTATTTTTTTAATTGGTGTACGGGGTTCCCCTTAATATCCATACAAGACCCAAAGGGGCTGGTAATGGGCAGGGGGGCTACCCATGCCACTTTTCTCAATGATTTTCATCCGTATTACCGGAACCAGAACCGCAAGCAGTTTTAACTGACTTTTTTTCCATTAAATGTCATTTTGTGCAGGGACTGTTCTAAACACGGGAAACACATGCCACTTCACAGGCATACTATAGACACCCCCAGGCACGATATTTAAAGGAATATTTCATTGTTCTTTCACTTTAATCATCATTAAAATCAGTGCTCCCGACAAAACGGCCATTTAAAAAAAAAAAATTTGCATTGATCCATGTCCCCTGGGGCAGGAGCCGGGTCCCCAAACCCTTTTTAGGACAATATCTTGCATATTAGCCTTTAAAATGAGCACTTTTGATTTTGAACATTTGAGTCCCATAGACTTTAATGGGGTTCTAAACTTCGTACGAATTTTCGGTCCGTTCAAAGGTTCTGGTGCGAACTGAACCGGGGGGGGGGGGGTGTTCGGCTCATCCCTACTGTCCACTGTCCTGCAAGCACACTGCTCCTATGTGAAAGCCTACAGGAGAGGCTCATTACAGGCGCTATGCAGGCACTATTTTTAGCACTGTAGTGCCTGTAAAGCACCTCAGTGTGAAAGGGGTCTAAAGCTAAACTCAAGGAAATCTAAATATCTCAATACACATAAAAAATGCATACACTATATTGTCAAAAGTAATGGGACTGCCTTTACATGCACATGAACTTTAATGGCAGCCCAGTATTATGCCTTGTACACAGGGTCGTAAATTCTGACGGAAAAGGTCCGATCGGATTATATTGTTGGAAAATCCGATTGTGTGTGGGCTCTATCTGACTTTCTCCATGGAAAACTCTGACGGAAAAAATTTGAGAGCAGGATCTCAAATTTTCCAACAAAAATTCCGATCGGCAAAGTGCCACGCATGCTCAGATCAATTCATGAGACCAAAGCTATTGGCTACTAGCATCAACGTAGTCCAACGAACGAACGTCATCACGTTCCGAACAATCAGATTTTCTGACAACTTTGTCCGACCATGTGTATGCAACACCAGTTTAGGACAAAATCCGTCTGAAAAAATCAGACGGATTTTGTGGTCGGAATATCCGACCGTGTGTACAAGGCATTAGTCCGTAGGGTTCAATATTTAATTTATTTAAGGTTCTTATAATATTGAGTTGGCCCACCAATTGCAGCTATAACAGCTTCAACTCTTCTGGAAAGGCTGTCCACAAGGTTTAGGAGTGTGTCTATGGGAATGTTTGAACATTCTTCCAGAAGCGCATTCGTGAGGTCAGGCACGGATGTTGAACGAGAAGGCCTGGCTCGAAGTCTTCGCTCTAATTTATCCCAAAGATATTCTATCTGGTTGAGGTCAGGCCAGTCAAGTTCCTCCAACCCAAACTCACTCATCCATGTCTTTATGGACCTTGCTTTGTGCACTGGTGCGCAGTCATGTTGGAACAGAAAGAGGCCATCCCCAAACTGTTCCCACAAAGTTTGGAGCATGAAATTGTCCAAAATGTCTTGGTATGGTGACGCCTTAAGAGTTCCCTTCACTGGAACTAAGGGGCCAAGGCCAACCCCTGAAAAACAACCCCACACCATAATCCACACCATAGATAGAACACCTTTGGGGTGAATTAGAGCAGAGACTGTGAGCCAGGCCATCTTGTCCAACATCAGTGCCTGACCTCACAAAGGTGCTTCTGGAAGAATGGTCAAACATTTTCGAAGACACACTCCTAAACCTTATGGACAGCCTTCCCAGAAGAGTTTAAACTTTTATAGCTGCAAAGGGTGCCATTAAAATGTATGTGCATGTAAAGGCAGGTGTTCCAATACTTTTGACAATATAGTGTAGATGGAAGCTGCTTTGCCTGCCAAAGGGCTTGTATTTCTCTACCAAGATTTATACAGCTCTTTCACATAGCACATCTGTGTCTGGCACGGCAGAAGGTCTACTTTTCCCTACTGCAGTTAAGTAATAAAACTACATGTGGCTGGACAGTAAAGTAAGAAGCAGAAGACTGATTAGTACATCTCTCTTCCTATCTACACCCTATTAGCACATGAGCTCCTTGTCGGAAGTTTGCTGTACAGGGTATTACAAAAGGCTGGTAAGTATAATTCTGCATTTAAAATACATTTAATTATACATTAACAAGTATAGATCTGCATTCATTTGTGTCTAATATTTCTGCCTACAGTTCAGCATTAAAAGGTAAGTCCAGTCAAATAGTATTTGTTATGTGTCCATTGAGGTGTCCGATCACTTACTAGTCTCTTACATTTCTTGAGGTCTCTAGATGTAATGCCTTTACTTTGGATATCTTGGTTTTTCCACTGCCTACTTACCCTTGGTGTCTTGTAATCAGCAGGCTGGACCTTAAAGTGGGACTTTAATCATAAAATTAAAGGGCTTGTAAACTCTTGTTTTTTTTTTTTTTTTAATAAACATGTCATATTTACCTCCACTGTGCAGTTCATTTTGCACAGAGCTGCCACAATCCACCTGTCCTGGGGTCCCTCTGCCCTCAGCTTCTCCACACATCGGTAAACCCCCTAGAATAAGCGCTCTCCTTGGGGGTTGCGGCGCAGGCGACTTCTGCATTAAGGTGAAAAAACACGAGGGTTTATAACCCCTTTAAGATCACTTCAGGCTGGCCCCTTTTGCGGGATGTGCTATATAAAGCATTAAAAATGAGTGTCTATATTGTATATGTCATAGTGCTGCCCATGTAATCAGTTAGGACCCCAGCCAGTTGATGGTTTGACAGTGTGGTTGAGGACACAAGCAAATGTGACAGTTAGCAATCCCAGCATTCCAGGTATGTAACTGTTTTTGGAAACTGTTAAATCAATGAGTTTAGTTCCACTTTATGGTTTACTGCTGGGGCTCTGGGCTTCAGCAAAATGGCAACCTCCAGCAAGAATAAACAGGAGTAATGCTGGAGGCAATTTACAGCACACACTCATTTTGGTAGCATAATTATTCATGTGGAATGCATGTTCCTTGCTAAAGAAAAATATTTTTTATCAAGTTGTTATGAGTAAAGTTCCACTTTAAATTTAGAGATCTCATCATTAAGGAGCCCAAAATAGAAAAGATTCAGGCATCCACCCAAAAGTAAGCTATGTACTGTGTTTGATAGCAACATTTAGAGCAGCTTATAGCTATCCATCACTTGGTCATTAAAGCGTTTATCAAGATTCATACCTGAAATGGTGAACAGACATGCACCAGACCCCCTGCTGTGAGCCGCGGCTGCAGCTAGTGTGAACTCAGCTTAAAGGAATAAATAAGGGGGAATGTACACAAAATATGCATTAAAAAGGTGTTTTTTTTTTTTTAATTATACTTAATTTATGATTTTTTTAAAAAACACCTTTTTAATACATATTTTGTAATATATGTACATTCCCCCTTATTTATTCCTTTAAGCTGGGTTCTCACTAGCTGCAGCCGCGGCTCACAGCAGGGGGTCTGGTGCATGTCTGTTCACAATTTCAGGTATGAATCAGGTCCTAATTTCTGGCTGAATTTGCAACTGAAACATACCAGTAGACGCACAGGACCCTTCTGTAACTTGGACCGCGGCAGCCCAAGAGCTGTGTGAACCGCCTCCATTGAGAATCGGTCACACTTTCCTGTCAAATTGGATGGATGCAGGGAAACCCACATACAATTTGCATCAGTGAGAACCCAGCCTTAAATGCGCTACAAGCACAGAAAAATAACTGCTGCCGGAAATATATGTAGCGCCGGCTTCTGAAGAGCACGTGCTATTTGTTTTTGTAATTTAATATTCCTGAAACCGCAGTTTGGTTTTGGGTTCAATTACACTAAATTTGGCCTAAGTACCAGTCTGGCCGGATTGTATGGTGTTCTGCCTCACCATAGGTGGCACTGTCATCTCTGGCAGGGTCTAAAACGCAGTCCAGTTAGGTGTATTAAGTGTTTATGCTCTCTCGGGAACCAGCCCAGTGGGCGTGTCACTCTTGCTGTGCATTCTGGGAGAGGGTACTTAAGGCGCTGATGTCACGTGCTTCGGGGTTCTGGTCCAGAAGTGCTCTCTGGCTGTTTGGTCCTGGTCCTCCTGACCAGCCCCCAGGGCTCTTATGGCCCGGGGTGCGGATCCACCTGAAGTCTCTGGGCTGGCTGGCCCGAGGCAAAGTAACTGAAGGAAGGATTCAAAGGTGGTCCGGTGCCATCTCGGGAATGTGGAGAGGCCCAGCAACTGGAGAAGTATCCAGGGGAGGACTCTTCGGGGGAAGGCCACAAACAGGTTGGCTTCTCAGAAAGAGCCTGGAGGCTTAGTTGAAAGACCCCAAGTGAATCTGATCTGGTATAGTATCGCCGAATCGGCTGCAAGATACTGGTGCTGTACGAGGGTTCTCTAAGTTGCTATATCCCTTCACTTATTCAAGTGTTCTATAACAAGTCCGTGGCAGAGACTTTATTCAAGAGTCCTATATATAAGTCTGTGGCAGAGAATTTATTCAAGTGTCCTATAGCAAGTCTGTGGCAGAGACTTTGCTTTGTTTGAGCACTCTATTGGCTGCTAGGCCTAGTGAGAGAAGGACTATCTGATAAGAGTGGAGATCCTCTGGATCCTGTTCCCTCACAAATGCTACGTTCACAAATGCTACGTTTACCCTCTGGCTCTATACTACACTCTCTAACCCACATTTTCAATCTCTCCCTCTCTTCTGGCATCTTCCCCAACTTTCAAAAACATGCACTTGTCAGACCCATACTTGAAAAGCCCTCACTGGACCCATCCAATCCTAACAACCTACGCCCCATCTCCTTGCTCCCCCTCTTATCCAAACTCCTTGAATGTCTGGTCTACAACTGACTGAGTGTCCACCTCGCTGATAATAGCCTTCTTGATCCCCTTCAGTCTGGATTTCGTCCTCAACACTCCGCTATTTCTCTACCCCTCAGCTCACTCCCTCTGTCTCCTCACGTATCTAACTCAATCTATCCAAAACGGAACTTGTAATTTTTCCTCCCCCATATGCCCCTTCCCCTGATCTCACTGTCAAAATTGATGGCACAGCCATAAGCCCATCCCCACTCCGCAACATCTCCAAAATACGCCCCTTTCTAACCAATGACACAACAAAGCTCTTAATTCACTCGCTGGTCATCTCTAGCCTTGACTACTACAACTGCCTTCTCATTGGCTTACCTCTACATAGTCTATCACCTCTTCAATCCACCATGAATGCTGCTGCCAGACTCATCCAACTTACCAATCGCTCTGTGTCTGCTACTCCCCACTGTCAATCCCTCCACTCGGCCAAATAATTAAATTCAAAATACTAACAACTACGTACAAAGCCACCCACAATTTTGCCCCCACCTACATCACTAGCTTAGTCTCTAAATACCAACCTACTCTTTCTCTTTGTTCCTCTCAAGACCTCCTGCTCTCTAGCTCCCTCATTACCTCCTCCCATGCTCGCCTCCAGGACTTTTCCAAAGCCTCTCCAATCCTATAGAATGCCCTACTTCAATCTGTCCAAATATCTCCTACTTTATTAGCTTTTAGGCGATCCCTGAAAACCCTTCTCTTCAGAGAAGCCTATCCTACTCACACCTAACAACTGTATTTTCATTTTCTCCATCAGCTCATCCCCCACAGTTATTACCTTTTTTGTTTCAACTTGACCTTCCCTTCTAGATTGTAAGCTCTAACGAGCAGGGCCCTCTAGTCCCTCCTGTATTGATTTGTATTGTAAGTGTACTGTCTGCCCTCATGTTGTAAAGCGCTGCGTAAACTGTTGGCGCTATATAAATCCTGTATAATAATAATAATCCAGCTGTGAATGGCTATTCTCTTGATGTTCCTACATGTGAGAGACTCTATTTTTCTTCTCTATTTGATTTAACTTCAAGAGTACCTGGACTTTCCTACCTAAACCCTCTAACCCTATGTTGAGAGACTGTGCTCGTTTATACAATTTTTTGCAAATACAAATCCCTCAAGTGGATTTGGTGTCAGTCTCTACAGTTCTTGGGCCATCTACCTTGGGAAACCCCTAGACACGAGGTCAAGAAGGTAACAGCCCAATTAAATTAGCCGCCTCTTTCGGGAGTCAGTACTACATATAGTATGCTCACACAGTCCTCTTTGACATTGTTACATAGACTGGTTGACAAAAGACCATCTAGTTCAACCAATAAAAGGGGAAATAAATATATATATATATACACAATCCAATATGCACAATCCTATACCTACAGTTAGGAGAGGAAGGCAAAAAAGCATGATCCAATTTGTGGAAAAAGAGCATGATCCAATTTTCTGCAAAAATAAAAAAATAAAAATTCCTTCCTGATCCCCTAAGAGGCATTTGGATATTCCCTGGATCAACTTTTCCTATAAATTTTAGTATCCATCAATATTATGTACCAGTACATTTAGGAAAGAATCCAGGCCTTTTTAAAGCAGTCTACTGAGCTGGACAGAAGCAGCTCTGGAGGGTGTCTATTCCACATTTTCACAGCTCTTACTGTGAAAACACCTTTCCTTATTTAGAGATTAAATCAAATTTCCTCCAGAGGTAAAGAGTACCCCATTGTCCTCTGTGATGACCTTAAACTCCACTCAACTCAAATTCGACACCAAGTTCACTATATGGACACCTTATGTATTTGTACATGTTGATCATATCCCCCCTTAATCTCCACTTCTCAAGAAAGAATAAATTCAGTTCCTCTAAACATTCCTCATAGCTGAGCTCCTTCATGCCTCTTACCAGTTTTGTTGCCTTTCTCTGTACTTTCTCTAGTTCGCCGATATCCTTTTTGTGAACTGGGGCCCAAAAATGAACTACATATTGTACATATTATAGATTAGGTCTTACTAATGTAATGTAATGGAGTCCATACCTTTAATATATGAGAGGATGTAAAAAAAAGTACAGTAATTTGAGCAGCAGGAGGGTAGGGGACTGGCATGGACACGAGCTGACAGGCAGGGAGGGGAGGGGGTAGAGGATGAAGGAGAGCATAGAGGAGAACAGATGAGAGAGCGGCTGACAGAGGCACGTAAACTGACCACGGTGTCAGGGCTCAGCAGCCATGATACACTGTGTTCAGTTTTTACAGAGGGGAGGGCAGAAACTGGCAGGATCAGCCAGGTATTTCAGGTGTTACAGAGGGCCAAATTACACAGCACAAGCACTGTGCTGTATAAAATGCTTTAAAAGAACAGGATCTTTATTTTTATTTTTTTAGGTTAACAAACACTTTAAACTTATGATCTACCAGGACACCCAGATCCTTCTCCACTATTGACTTCCCCAGATGTACCCCCCCCCCCCCCCCCAATATGTATGATGCAAGCATATTTTTAGCATAATTTTACATTTATCAACATTAAACCTCATTTGCCACACAGTTGCCCAATTGAACAGTGCATTGAGGTTGGCTTGTAAGTTAGAGACATCCTGTAAGGAATGTTATTCCACTGCATAGCTTGGTGTCATCTGCAAAGACTGAAATTGTACTTTTAATCCCATGGCAACACATTTCTGAATTCCACTGCATGCGATGTCAGCCCTGCCTAATTATTTACTAATGGATTACAAAGAATAAAGGCTCTGCTCATCCCCCCCTCAAAGCTCCTAACTTCTCATTCTGCGTAGGCAAAAGAAAACAAAGTTATAAGCTCACGATATCGTTAACAGGATTTAACAGGTATTTTTTACACTCATCAAACAGATATAACAATACATTTTCAATGGTATATTTAGCAGACCAAATGGGAGTATATAGTACATTTATAGTTTATCTGGTTTACTCTAACATATAATGAGACTTAAAGAGGATATATACCCTGCAAAAAAAAAAGTTCCCCCTTCACGGAAAAGTAAAGACATAGGGTGTTATTTACTAAAGGAAAATCCACTTTGCAAGTGCACTTGGAAGTAAAGTCACTGTAGATTCGAGGGGGACATGCAAGGAAAATAAAAAACAGCATTTTAGCTTGCACATGATTGGATGATAAAATCAGCAGAGCTTCCACTCATTTCAGATCTACCCCTTAGATTTACAGCAACTGCACTTCCAAGTGCACTTTCAGTGCAATTTCAAGTGCACTTGCAGTGCAAGGTGGATTTGCCTTTCGTAAATAACTCCCATAGCATCGCACACTAGCACATTATGTGACACCTGCTGCGTCGTCACCGCTGCAGGCCGCATCCATCTTTGACCCGTCTTAATTCCGGTGCCACGGACTCCGGCTCTGTGACTGGCTGGAGCCACATGATGTGTCAGTCAGGGCACACTCGCCTGAATAACCGGCATGGTCGGCCGTTTCTTCAAAGTGCATGCCCCGATGACATAATCGGCGCAGTATACAGTAAGTATCTCCTAAACGGCTCATGTTTAGTAGATAGTTACAGTGCCTATAGGTAAACCTTTTTCTAGGCTTGTATATAGGAAAAACTTGTGCTCTGCTATGTGAATGAACTTAATTATTGTGAATACTTAAATAGGAACAGCTGCTACCATTCTAAAGTGACCTCACACTCATAAAAATATATAAAACAAATAATGGTGCACTTATTCAGTCATCAACCTTCAAACTAATAAAAAGACAAAAATTTATATGCAAATACTAAATATTTAACATGTCCATAAAAGTGCATTATATAAGTCCATGAATATACAAAAAAATCCAGAAAAAATCCAAAAAATAAAAAGTTCAAAGAAAGTCATTTTCACTGATAAGTGAGATTCCAACATGTGCTTGAATACAAGTTGTAGTCACCACCACCACCTTGTAGTCACCACCAAGTGAATTGGCCGCTCACCTAAAAATAAGACCCGGGATCTAATCAAGCCTTGTTTTAAACAAAGATCCTCTGTAATCAGGAACGCCAGTTCCAATATCACACGCGCTCTCCTTAGACTGAATGATTTCTCCAATAGCGCTTCCTTATTTTACCTCAATATCAATCAAGGTCTCAATGCGCTTATTGCCCCACTATGGGCTTTTAGGCATTTGTGGCCAAGGGAAATGGAACTCCCGTTCTCCTTGGTCTTTTCACCAGCTTTACTTCACCTCAGGGACTTTCTTATTTTAGGCTTACCTATTGGTACAAATGATAGTGATTAAGAAATGGTGTTGCGCTCCGACTGAATAGATCTAATTAAACTAAAATAAATTAGCATGTACCTAGGTAACAGCCACAAAAGAATAAATGTGAAACTATGTGTTTAAATAAGCTCAAACAATATACATAAATTCTAAAGTGCAAAACACCAAATCAGATTGTGCACTTAACATAAAAGACTTGGTATACAGGGTCTTCTGTAAATGACAGTGAAACAGTGTTGGGTGCACACAAATGCATAAATAATATGGTGCAAAAAGCAATGTAAATTAACTACATTGGAAAACAACTACATTAGAGAAAAAAATATACTGAGTGTCGTTATAAACGTGCAATAAAAATCAGAAAATGCACAAAATACTAATAGTCGCGTATCGTCATATGACTTCATCATATGACTTCCCTGATGAAGTCATATGACGATACGCGTAGGAACACAATTGGCCAGTGAGGACACCGGAAGTGACGTCCGGAAGCACGAACGTGGCGCGCGTTCGTTTAGTTGTGCTTTTTATCACTGTTTTAAATGTGAGTACCTATACCTTCGTTCTATATCCAATAAACTGTGAATACTTACTTCACCATTGGAGTGTTCCCCTTGCTTTCTCTACATGTTATAACATGCCCACGGTGAATGAGAGCCTAGGATCACATCACCTATCGAACCTGCATTACTGGACAACAAGTGTTACTTTGGAAGTGCTGTTTACCTTACAGCAGTAAGGTAAGGTAATTACTGCAGCTAGTGTGAGGATATAATACGCACAGGAACACTGGTGGAATTTACCCCTTGTTTTTGGAGCACGCAGGATACTGCTTTATTTTTCATTAAACGGACATGTTTTTTGTATAATTAATTTCATCACTAAATGGACATGTTTCTTGTATAATTATAGTTCACTTTATTTTTGTTTTAGAACTGTTGTTCAAACACATGTTTCACTGTACATGGACTATTAGTATTTTGTGCATTTTCTGATTTTTATTGCACGTTTATAACGACACTCAGTATATTTTTTTATTTTTTTTTTCTCTAATGTAGTTGTTTTCCAATGTAGTTAATTTACATTGCTTTTTGCACCATATTATTTATGCATTTGTGTGCACCCAACACTGTTTCACTGTCATTTACAGAAGAACCTGTATACCAAGTCTTTTATGTTAAGTGCACAATCTGATTTGGTGTTTTGCACTTTAGAATTTATGTATATTGTTTGAGCTTATTTAAACACATAGTTTCACATTTATTCTTTTGTGGCTGTTACCTAGGTACATGCTAATTTATTTTAGTTTAATTAGATCTATTCAGTCGGAGCGCAACACCATTTCTTAATCACTATCACTTAGTTTGGGGAGGGTTCACACCCCTGCCGGTGTTTTGCTGCAACCACACTGGTTCTAGGACACATTGATAGGCGCGAGAATACTTTTACTCCTATTGGTACAAATGTCTCAGGGAGGTTTAAATGGGCAGCACAGTGGTGTAGTGGTTAGCACTTTCACCTATCAGCAATAGGGTTGTTGGTTCAAATACTGAACAGGACACCATCAGCCTGGAGTTTACACATTCTCCCTATGCCTGTGTGGGTTTTCTTCAGGTACTCTGGTTTCTTCCTACACTCCAAAGACATGCTGGTAGGTTAATTAGATCCTGTCTAAAAAAATATTGTCCCTAGTATGTGTTTTTGTAGGTGTGTTGGGACCCTACAGGGTAATGGACCATGCTATAAAGCAGATGAGTTGTGGCAAAAATCACCCTGAGGCAATTGAGTTTGCATAGGTAGCACTATACAAGTCACTCATTCATTCATACAACCTCTTTAATAGAGTGTACATGGGATTAAGGGGGAAGGAAGATAGGTGCAGCTGAATGCTAACGTGGAGTCAGGGGCTCATCAGAAGTCTTTTATTAACCCTGCTATTGGAGGTTTATGATGTCTTGCATTCCTTTTATAATTTGAAGTATCTGTTTTTGTTATCCGTTTTACTATCTGTGGAAAATTGGGATGGCAAAATGTAAAACACTACTCTCTTATACTCTCAACAAAGTTCAAATTCATAAGACCTCACTATCATTACACCTGCCCTCATCATTCAACTACCAAATCCCAGAGTCTCAATTGCTGATTGAAGCTTTGGTATTTGCAATTAAATTGCAAATTTTGTGCATTTCCCAATATTCTTATGGCCAGACAAGTGCGGCTTGGAAAGGTCACTTCTTTCTCATACTACTAAACTTCTCCCGCAAAACTCTCAGTATTTGGTAGCTTTCAATGAAAATCATTATGTTGTGATAGCAGAAACACATTTTGAAATTCCCTTTGTCTTTAAAACAGTAGCACAGGCACCTACCATTATAATCATTTGCATTGTGAACAGCTTGTTGTGATACATGCTTCCTCTGATCATTCTCCTTTTGTCTTTTACAGATGGCAATTCCTAAAATATAAAACAAAGTTTGTAACAAAAAGATAAAATGCTTTTTTAGTTTTAATTTATACAACACTGCAGAGATTATGATCAAAGTTGGTGTTCTGAAGTTTGATTAAATGTTTCTGGATTCATTTAAATGTTCTCTGCAGACACCATCTGCTTGATTAAAATAAGCTGGTTTTTAATTTATTAACGAGAGATTATGAAAAAAGGCTATTACACTGGTTCATTCTTAAGTGTTAGCACTTTTATTTTCAACAAGTTACAGTTTTTGCTTATACTGTATTTCTAATTATATTACTGAGAGGTTGGTTTTTTTTTTTTCCAACATTTTTTTCAGCAGAGATTTCATCACATTAATTAATTGATTTGTACTGCTTCAAAAAAGTGATTTTTTTTGTTTCTTTATTCTTTCATTAGGCAATTATATAATACTTTAGATCTCCCACGTGTTGCTTTTTACAGAAAATAAATCTTAGAGTTATATAATTCTATATAGCTATAGCCCCAAGTGCCCCCCCCACATAGCCCCAGGTCTCGGTAATTAACAATTACAGTTATTAGCCCTGAGTCCCAAGGCCTGGGGTTGGCCGGGAACTCTGGGCTATTGGTCGCCTTCCTTGTATTGATGGGCACTGGTGAGGCCGTATTGATGGGCACTGGTGAGGCTGAATTAATGGGCATTGGTGAGGCTGAACTGATGGGCACTGATCAGGCTGTATTTATGGACACTTGTGAGGCTGCATTGATGGACACTGTTGAGGCTGCACTGATGGGCACTGGTGAGGATGCATTGATGGGCACTGATGAGGCTGCACTGAAGGGCACTGGTGAGACTGCATTGATGGGCACTGGTGAAGCTGCACTGGTGAGGCTGTATTGATGGGGACTGATCAGGCTGCACTGATGGGCACTGATCAGGCTGCAGTGATGGACACTGGTGATGCTGCACTGATGGGCACTGGTTAGGCTGCATTGATGGAGCCTGAGGGCTTTCAAACTGGAGCGGTGCGCTGGCAGGGCGTCAGAAAAAGTCCTGCCAGCAGCTTCTTTGGAGCGGTGAAGGAGCGGTGAAGTCCCTGCTCCTCCACCGCTCCTACACCACTCTTCCCCATTAAAATCAATGGGGCAGTGCTGCGATACCCCCGGCAAAACACCACTCTGGTGGCGTTTTGCAGGCGGATTTAACCCAGTCACTAGCGGGGGGTTAAAACTGCCCCGATAGCGGGCCCAAATAGCGCCGCTAAAACGACGGTAAAGTGGTGCTAAAAATATCTCCACTTTAGCGCTGACGCCCTAGGTGGCGCAGTGTGAAAGGGGTCTAATGCCGCGTATACATGACCGGACTTTTTGACAGCAAAGGTCTGACGGAACGAGTCCGTTGGACAATTCAATCTCGTGTGGGCTCTATCGGACCTTTGCTTGCCAAAAATCCGGCGGACTTTAGAAATAGAACATGTTTTAAATTTTTCCACCGGAACTCCACCGGACCGAGAAATCCGTACGTGTGTATGCTAGTCCGACGGACAAAAACTGACGCTAGGGCAGCTATTGGCTACTGGCTATGAACTTCCTTATTCTAGTCCAGTCATACGTCATCACGTTCGAATCCGTTGGACTTTGGTGTGATTGTGTGTGGCCAAGTCTGTTCATTCGGAAAGTCCGTCGGAACTCCGCTGAAAGTCCGTCGGAAAGACCGTCGGACCTAGTCCCTCGAAAAGTCCGGTCGTGTGTACGCGCCATAAGTGTTTAAGCCCTGATAGATGTTGGACATACAGTGAATATAAACTCATACTTCCATTGACCCAACAGATAACCGTGCTATTTAATGTTTAGAATATATTACAATTTTTATGGCCCGGTGAAGCTAATTGTTGGAATGGAGATTGCTTTCAGCAAATCTCTTGATCTTTACATTTTATTTGCAGACCTACTGCATCATTTTAACAGTATTACTAAATCGTTTTCCCTTCCAGCACCCTCTATTATAAAGATCAGGTCTGATCATTCTCAGTGAGTGTGCTTAAGGGTTGTACAGCAAGGCTCATAGATGAAATTTTCAAAGTGATTCACATTTCCAGAATTTAAACTCCTCAAGTACCATCTCTGGGAACAAAGACAGCCCAACTTAGTATTAACTTTAACGCTAGTTAAGAGAGTCATTTAGATAGAGAACTAAACAGAGCTGTAACTGATATAGACACACATGATTTACAATAACATGTATGAAAGTCAGCATGATTTGAATTTCTGGCTGTTTTGAAGAACTTCAGAAGAATAGTTTAATTATCTCACTGAAGATTATAAATCGAATGACAGCACTGAGCAGATTGTGTCTTTCTGAGAGAGAATAGAGATGTAAAATACAGGGACAAATGTCTTTCATTACTGAAAATGACAAATCATAGTACCTTCTCATTTGGCCATAAAAATAAGAATTGAAGATATTTTATATCTAACAAGGATGTTATAACATTAGGAAGAAAATACAATTCCATTATTCTGTCAAACCAAAGGCAAAACAGTTAATTAGGCTCCATGCACACTGAAAACGCTGGTTGAAAAATGTGCTTTTAACAGCGTTTATGGGCGTTTTTCAATAAAAATACACAGAGGGCACTCCAAAAATCCCACAGTGCATTCCAAACTCCCACAATGCATTGAAAAAATAGAATGCCGAACAATAATTAACGCGCGTTTATGAGCGTTTATCGGTGTTTGTCATTTTTTGCCGGTGAAAAACAGTACTTTGAATGCGAATTTCTGGAGTTTAGAAAAAAGCCCATAAACTCCACTGCTCATTAAAGCTAAAAAACGTCCATGTGTGCATGGACAGATAGGCTAACATAGAGTGGAGTTTATGGGCTTGTAAAAAAAACTCCCAAACTCCAATAAACTGCAGTTTATGAGCTCCAGTGTGCATGGAGCCTTAAACAAGTTTCTAAAACACAGTTCTCAAAAAGAATAGCTCCCCTTTAAAATAATCACATTTTGATGCTTTGCAGCCTAAAATGAGTTGGAAAAAGGATCACCCCCTCCAAAAATGACTTCTAAACTCAATAAGGTGTAGCTAAACACCTTCTCAATGGCACACAAAGCCATTTAACTTTCAACTGTTATCAGCTGCGGTCATTTTGATTAGCTCAGCATGAAAAGAGCTTTCCTGGACCATGTCAGTCTCTGGTAGTGCAACAGAAGCAAACAATCAAATATGGGTGGCAAGGCGCTGCTAAAAGATCTGTGGGATAAAGTTGTGGTCAGGCACAAGTCAGGAGATGGATACAAAACAAAATGCAAATGCTTTATTATTGCCTAGAAGCACAGTGAAGTCTATTATTAGGAAGTGGAAGGTATTTGGGACCACACCGACCGTCCCTTTAGATGTAGCTCCAAACTGGATGAAAGAGCCAGGAGGAAACTGGTCAGAGAGGCTACCAAATGGCCTACAGTAACTCTGAAGCAGTTGCAGGAATTTATGACAAAGAATGGTAATTGTGTGCATGTGACAAGTTGTTGTGTGCATGTGACATGTTACAAATTCTCCACAAATGTGGCTTGTATGGGAGGGTTGTAAGAAAAAAAGCCACTCCTCAAGAAAGGCCACATGCAGTCATGACTGAGCTTTGCCAAAATGCACCTTGAAGATTCTTAAGCCACATGGAAAAAGTGTTATGGTCAGATAATCACATTAGACTAAAATTTAATTATTTGGCCTCAACACCAAACAATATGTGTCTAAGGGAATGTTTGACCATTCTTCCAGAAGCACATTTGTGAGGTCAGGCACGAGAAGGCCTGGC
The DNA here is from genome assembly GCF_037356315.1 of Lithobates pipiens. Classification (NCBI taxonomy): domain Eukaryota; kingdom Metazoa; phylum Chordata; class Amphibia; order Anura; family Ranidae; genus Lithobates; species Lithobates pipiens. The sequence goes on along the minus strand of NW_027507748.1, from coordinate 630,340,731 downwards.
TCGCTGTCTCCGCTCAAAAAATTCATTCCAAAGGTGTTCTCTCGGGTTGAGGTCAGGACTTTGTGTAGGCCTTTCAAATTCCTCCACCCTAAACTTGCTCATCCATGTCTTTATGGACCTTGCTTTGTACACTGATGTGCAGTCATGTTGGAACAGGAAGGGACCATCCCCAAACTGTTCCCACAAAGTTGGGGGCATGAAATTGTCCAAAAATGTCTTAGTATGCTGATGCCTTAAGAGTTCCCTTCATTGGAACTAAAGGACCAAGCCTAACCTCTGAAAAACAACCCCACATCATAGTCCCCCCTCCACCAAATTATTTGGACCAGTGCACAAAGCAGGGTCCATAGAGACCTGGGTGAGTGAGTTTGGAGTGGAGGAAAGAGTCCTGACCTCAACCTGATAAAACACCTTTGGAAAGAATTATAGTGGAGACTGCGAGCCAGGCCTTCCCATCCAACATCAGTGCCTGACCTCACAAATGTGCTTCTGGAAGAATGGTCAAACGGTCTCTTGGACACAATTCTAAACCTTGGACAGCCTTCCTAGAAGAGTTGGAACTTTTATAGCTGCAAAGGGTGGGCCAACTCAATATTGAACCCTACACTGGGAAGACTGGGATGCCTTTAACCACTTAAAGACCGCCTACCGCATATATACTGTGGAAGGGTGGCTCTATTGCGCGAAACAACATACCTGTACGTTGTTTCATGCGCTAGGTACTGTGGGCACCCACTGCACATCAGGAGAGCCAATCCACGGGTCCAGTGGACCCGATATCCCCTGGCCACCCGTGATCGTTCCACAGAGAGGCAGAACGGCTATGTAAATAAGGTAGATCCCCGTTCTGACAGGCAATCTCTGGGATTGTTTTTACCAAAAATATATAGAAGACTACATATTGGACTAAATTATTATTTTTTTGGATATGTATTATAGCCGAAAGTAAAAAATTATTGTTTATTTCAAAATTGTCTGTCTTTTTTTTTATAGCACAAAAAATAAAATAAAATACCACCAAAAGAAAGCTCTACTTGTGGGGAAAAAAGCACATACATTTTATTTGGGTACTGCGTTGCATGGCCGCAAAATTAACGCAGTGCCGTTTTACAAAAAATGGCCTGGTCATTAAGGGTGTAAAATCTTCTGGGCTGAAGTGGTTAAAGTTAATGTGCATATAAAGGCAGGCCTCCCAATTCTTTTGGTAAAATAGTGTATCTACTGACCACCTTGAGAATTCTTTGAGATATGCTACTATATTCATTGAACTAGATATTGATGAGTTCGTTTATCATAAACAATGTCAAATATTTGGTGAGTTTATTCAATCTACACTGTGGGAGTGGTTGTTATGAGCACTGCATGAAGAGTGATATTTATCATTGAAGACATATGGACACTATTGATGACTTTTAACACTTATGCTTTTTTTTTTTTTTTTTTTGTTTCGGTCCCTTTTCGTCTTAAAAAAATATTTTGTAAGAGGATATGCTGTGTAGCGTCATCTAATGTTTGTATATATTTTTATTGTACAGATACTTTATGTTCTTTGCTGAGTTTTTAAAGGGCAGCAATACGTAAAAAAAAAAAAAAAATCCTGACTCGCTTTGCTAGAATTGTCTCGCAAGACGAGCAGGATTAAAAACTCTGGGGTGTGTAGTACTGCATTTGGCAAGATGGGCGGGGGTGCTGGTGACACTTGGAGTCACTCGGAAACACGTCTAAACACTCGGAAACACTCCATTTCTTGTTGCTGCTAGCGGAGACTGAGCATATAGAGCAGTGTTTCTTAACTCCAGTCCTCAGGGTGCACCGACAGGTCATGTTTTCAGGATTTCCATTATTTTGCACAGGTGATTTGATCACATTTATTGCTTTAGTAATTACCACAGCTGTTTCATCTGAGGGAAATCCTGAAAACGTGACCTGTTGGGGCGCCATGAGGACTGGAGTTGAGAAACACTGATATAGAGAATGACCTTCTAACTATCAGTATTATTTACTGCATGAAGACTTGACTGGGATTGTACTCATGTGCACCACCATAAAGACTGGGTCCCAAGGCAAGCCCACTGAAGAACTAGGACTAAAGACTGCTCACTCAGATAGCTGCTTTACAAGAACTTTACATATTGTCCATAGTAAGAGGTACCTCTTTAAGGAGTCTTAAATTTCATTGCTGCTCTTAATATATTGTGCACTCTAAAGTGGATATACTGTTTACAAATGAGTTATGACACTATTGATTATCATTGCCGTTGTTTTCTAATGCCATTGCATATTGGTGATTTTGAGAACTACCAGCCAGTTTTACTCTAATGTATCCACATAGAACTTCATTCTATGCCGCTTAAGCCTAGTGAACATATTGTCTAGTGAACTGTAATTGACTTACTCCTTTACTTGTTTATTTGCATACTGCGTTTTACTGCAACCCGTGACAATATATTGAGTTAATTTACCACTAACAAGTCTGATGTTTGCTTTTTGATACTGGACCTTAGTCGTTTGTAGGGAATCTGTATTTGTGCTCCCAGTAGTAGTGCAATATCCATTTTCCTAACCTGGTGTGTCAGTGGGGCTGAGGCTGCTCTTAAAGTCAAAGCCGCAGAACAGAGAACGCAATCTACCAAGGGACTCCTGTGGGGGTAGCACTATACTTCCCAATATTATATGATGGTTAGGGGGATCACAGATAACTGCTGATTAGTTGCTATAGGTTAAAGAAAAGTGGTGAAATGGAGAATGGATTAAGTAATCCCTTCTTTTTTCTATTGATTTACGTCTCCTGACTCAGAATGAATCAAACATACTTAAATTCAGGTTGGTTTGGCAAACATTACTATAGTTTGGGTGTCAAATCTGAACCCTATTCAAGTCAATGTTGAAAAAAGGTAATAGCCATTTTCTAGGCTAATGGGCAGGGATTATATGACATAGAGGGCTGGGCACTGCCCTGGTGAAAATGTACCAGTGCAGTCTTACTAAAAATGAAACGGCAACATTAAAAGTGCAAAATTCCTTTAAATTACATGCTTGAGGGATGCTCTTAATCTATCTGTGAAGTGGCATATCTATATAATATATACAACCTACTACAGCAAAACTGCCACTTTCAAAAAGAGAAAACAATGCTGGCAATGAATGATGCTTCATTCATTTTCTTCACCTATTCCAGACCCTTATTCTTACTGCATCATAGAATAGGGCACATTTTTCCTCTCTGGACCACACCTCCCTCATTAATTGACTGCCTCTTTTATTTCCACCTACTTTCCTACTTCTTCCTATAAGTGGCAATACACTGTACAAACTGATGGCACAGCCTCCTTTAGCGCTACCATCAAATGTATAGTGAAAAGGCCTTTCTGATTTCATACAAATTGAATAGATTGTTCAGTTAGGTCTTAAGTCCATAGTTCTGGTAAATCTAAAGGAAATCGTATAGAGATCGTAAAATCAGATTGCATGGTGTAAGGTCAGATTTATACAAGTACATGGGAGGGAGTGAGGGGGGTCACTCAGCTGTCGTTGTTCTTGTATAAACACACCAATCTCACTTTCAGGCCCCATTTACACCTAACGTAGTGAGAGCGCACGTTTATTGTGCATTTTTTACTTAATGACCAAGCCATTTTTTCTTCTATGGCAATGCATTATTTTAACTGACAATTGTGTGGTTGTGCGATGCTGTACCCAAATAAAATGAATGCCCTTTTTTTCTCCATAAAGAGAGCTTTCTTTTGGTAGTATATAATCACTTCTGTGGTTTTTATTTTTTGCGCTATGAATAAAAAAAAAGACTATTTAAAAAAAAAACATTCTGCTATAAAACATATCCAATTAAAAAAAATATAAAATCAAGTTTCTTAATAAATTTAGGTCAATATGTATTCTGCTAGATATTTTTGGTAAAAAAAAATTCCAGTAAGCATACATTGATTGGTTTACGCAAAAGTTATAGCAGCTACAAACTATGGGATAGATTCATGTCTTTTTTTTTTTTTTTTTTTTGTTACTAGTAATGGCAGCAACCAGCAATTTTTAGCAGGACTTTGACATTGCGGTGAACAAATCTGACACTAATGCCACGTACACACGACCAGACTTTCCGGAAGAAAAGGTCCAACGGTCTTCCCAACGAACTTTCGACTGAGTTACGACGGACTTCCAAATGAACAGACTTGCCCACACACGAACGGACTAAAGTCTGTTCGAAAGTCTGTTAGTTTTGAACATGATGACGTACGACGGGACTAGAAAAGGAAGCTCAATAGCCAGTAGCCAATAGCTGCCCTTGTGTCCATATTTGGTCCGTTGGACCATCATACAGACGAATGGTTTTCCCAATAGAAATTGAGTCAGTCGGACAGATTTGAAACATGTTCTATTTCTAGGGTCCTTCAGATTTTTTTAAGGAAAAAACGATCGGACTATCCCACACATGATCGGACTATCCGACGGAATGATTCCGTCTGACCTAGTCTGCTGAAAAGTCCAGTCGTGTGTACGTGGCATTAGTGACACTTTTTGAGGACCAGTGACCCCAATACAGTGATCAGTGCTAAAAAATACACTGTCATTGTACTAATGACACTGGCAGGGAAGGGGTTAACAGCAGGGGTGATCAAAGGGTCCAATGTGCTCCTAGGGAGTGCTTTCTAACTGTAAGGGGAGGAGGGTGCTTTGGCTGTGACACAACATAGATCCGTGTTTCTGCTTGGCAGAAACACAGGATCTCTGTTTCCCCTACCAGCAGAACGGCGATCTGCCTTGTTTACATAGGCAGACCGGCGTTCTGCCTCTCTGGTGAACAATCAGCAGGTTTGCTGGACTTACTGATTGGCTCCCGCTGTGTCCGATCACAGTGGAATCAGGTTGCGGGCGCCACGCATAGGCGGTGCAGACCTGGAAGAGCGACATCACCTACCTGTATGATTTAGCACACAGGAGCCTCCGTGCCCCGCAGTGTATTTACCTAGGGCGCTCGGCAAGGGGTTAAACATAAATTGCATGTGTTATATTGTAGGATTAAAGGGGTTTTAACTATGTCTGATGTATGTGAATACTGAAGATAACACATTACATGTGTGTGTATGTGTATATATATATATATATATATATATATATATATATATATATATATATATATATATATATATATATATATATATATATTATATATATGTATATATATTTTTTTTTACACACAGCTTATAGACTCTATAAAATTTACGTAGACTAAATAATATACACTTATGTGTTTTTATTTTCAGCAAAGAAATGTAGCAGAATACATTTTAATGCACAAGATTATTTAATAACAGAAACAAATGTAGCACCCTGGTCCTAAACAGGGCTGCTAATAAATTTAGTTGTGCTAGGTGGTAACTAGCCTGGCTAATTGGTAGGTTGATTCACTGATTCCTGTCCTAAGTCTGAATTTGGGGTAGTCTCTCTATTCTGTCAATAGGGGGCACTGTTGCTTTTGGCATTAGAATTATGGATTACCATTAATTCAAGTAATGGGTAACTAGGTTGTCTGCCAATCAGCAGGAGTTCCTTTGACCACTGTGTATGCTGGGATAGGCTATTTATTTGGGAGGAGTCAGGTGATCGGGGTTCTTCCCACCAGAGGCTGCAGCTTGGGTGGGTGTGTGTTGAGGAGCTTCTGGTTTCTAGGCCTGAAGCCTGAGGCCTATCCAGGAGGCATGTTGGCTGCTAGGTCCACTTAAGGCCTATGCAGCAGTTCAGGGTTCCGCAAAGGAGGAGCAGCCAAGGTTAAGCCCGAGGCCTGGGGTGGAGCCACATGTGTTAGAGGCTCGACCTGAGGGCAGCCTGATCGTGTCGGAGGTAAAGGAGAAGCAGTTGCCACAAAGGGATGACCACTCCTGTTACTGGAGGCAAGTTTGGAAAGGATGGAGTTCTGAAGGATTATCAGAGCAGATGCTTCACTAGTAGGGGACCGTGAAGTAGTGGTAAAGCTTCAGTGGAGACTCAACCGGGAATGCAGCAGGTAGCTGTGATAAATGTTCGAAGGAGTACGGTGGGTAGCTGTAAGTAAAGCTTAAAGATAAAGTATAGCGGATATCTGTGGGTGAAGCTCGGGGAATCCAGCGAGTGGCTGAGAGTCCAAGAAGTCTAGTGAGAGAGACGCGAGCTGAGCTTAAGGATCTACAGTGGGATACCGTGAGTTAAGCTGGAATATCTACAGTGGGTTATTGTGAGAGAAGTTGTTGTCATAGGAGACAGCGGTTAATACCAGATACAGATTTCTGCATTCAGCTTAAAGACCCTCTTTCTGTATTGCTGTCTACCTAGTTCTATTTTTGTCTACAGAGTTTGCCTTAATTGCTATTGCATTTGCTTAAGTGTGTCCTGTGCCCTAAACCCTCTCTCTCCACCATTCCTGTTAAGAAAAATAAATCTTTGTTCATTTTTACAAAAAGTGACTGGCGCCCAAACTTTTCACCTTGCATGACACCCACTATGCCTAGTAACCTGCACCCTGAGGAGGAATGTCAGTTCTCCCACGTTCTTGGGGTCACCATTAAGTACAGTAATAAAAAAAAAAAAAGACAGTGGTGATTAAATACCACCAAAGCTCTGTCTGCCTAAAAAAAGTTATGTAAAATAAATTTTGGTATAGGTTTGCGTGACTGAGTAATTGTTATGCAAAGTTTGACAGTGCTGAAAACTGAAAATAACCTGGACTGGAAGGAGTGAAAGTCTTGTAGTGGTTTAAAAAAAGGTAGATAACGTTTGCAAATAGTAACCAATCCAGTTGCAATTAGCTACATAGTTGAAAAAAAGAGAGAGAATTTGATTGGTTAAAATGGAAAGCAATGGTAGTTTTTATTTTTTGCTTTTGTAATTAAGCCTTATGCTTTCATCGTTGAGTTATCTGATATAAAAAAAAAAAAAAAATGAGGTGAAATATCACTAGGAATCTCATATTCCTTTTTATTTTATTTCATGTAGCGTGAAGAACAATGAGAATAAATGTAGAGTTTAGCCTCGAGATAGCTACACACGGGCCATTGCTTATGGCTACTCAGACTTCGTGTATATACAAGGTCTATAGCTGGAGGCAGTTTTTTGCATCCCTCCTGTTCTCTAAACGTACAAAATGCTCAATGCTTCATTTCAGTTTCTTAGAAAACACAGAGAATGATTTTGCTGTTTAATTCATTTTTTTATTTAGTTGTATTCAGAGAATGTTCTCTAGAGATGTCCTACAATAACATTACAGAGGAGCAACAGAAAGGAACTAAAAAAACGATTTGCATTTCTATTGAAAATCTATTATTAAAAATAAATAATTCCAGCTTCCAAAAGCAGAATTGCATTAATCGTGGACATTTGTATGTTGCTGAACAGTAAACGTTTATTTCTTTGCAATATTGCAAGTAGGGTAATTTTATACAATTGTAGTGAAGAAATATGTTTTACAGAATACAATAAAAAGGGGTGAACTATGGAAGTTGTGTTCAAAAAGGGCAGGCAGAGTATAAAAGACTACCTCCTGTTGATCTTTTCCCCATTAATGACTTACTGCTTTATTCTGCACTGTGCCTCTGTGGCGATGATCATTTTGGTAGATGAGGGAGGGCTTTGCTTCTGTGTGTCAGAGCCTCTGGCAAGGAGAACAATGAACAGGACAATAGTGACATTACCAAATCTACAAATCTGAGTCAGAGAGAGGTAGCGTTACCACCTGTCCTTAATTCACCTGGACAGTCCGGGTTTTGAATCATGTGTCAAGTATTCAGTCTACCTGAAACCCGGACGCATCATTCAGGCAGGAATGTGGCTCAGAATAGGGCTTGACAGGAGGGTGAGGGGGTGCTATGTGTGCCACATTACTAGTTTCTTTGCAATGCCCAAAAGCATCCCAGGTCTGTTACAATCCTATAGTGTATACTAAAAAAAAAGAAATTTACTTTACGCTGCTAAAGTGTTCGGGTTTGGCTTGAAGAAAAAGTGGCAACCCTAGTCAGAGGCGGTGGTGCTTTAGATTTCACACTGCATGCATACAGCTATGAGAATACAGAACATGAAGTCCACTGCTATTTTTCAGTAGGAATTCCAGATGAAAGGTATTTTTTTAGGGTACTGCCTAGGCACAATTACATCTCTAATCATTACCTACAGTATAACATATCAAATCTTTACTTTACTTCTTTCACTCCCCGGCCTGCATACTTGTTTGCTTTCCTATATACGTCATACTCAGTCATACTCAGTGCAGCTCATACTGCCTGGTCATCGTCTAATGCCGCATACACACGATGGGAATTCCGGACAGAAAAAGACAGATGAGAGCTTTTCATTGGAAAATGCGACCATGTGTATGCTCCATCGGAACTTTGCTGTCCGAATTTCCGCCAGTCAAAAATTGATAGCATGTTCTCAATTTTCCTGACGGAAAAACTTTCTATCGGTAATTCTGATCATGTGTATGCAATTCCGACATGCCAAAAATCACGCATGCTCAGATTCAACTACGAGACAGAAGCTATTGGCTATTGAACTTCCTTTTTCTAGTCCCGTCATTCGTGTTGTACGTCACCGCGTTATAAATCGGAATTTGATGTGACCGTGTGTAGGCAAGACAGCTTGAGCCAGATTCAGTCGGGAAAACCATCAGAGCTTTTTCCGACGAGAATTCCGATCGTGTGTACGCGGCATTAGTTCTCTGAGCTCCTGATGGCCTGTTTTGTGCATTCAGTGTCTGATGCCCCGTGTACTGACCCTGGCTTCGTCTTCCATTTGTGCTCGTCTTCTGCCGACCCCGACCTCGGCTTGTTTCCGGAATCCTCTTCAGTCTCCTGCTATCTGTTACTCCGCTGTGTGTACCTGGGAGCTGCGACCTGGTTTCAGTTTGCTGTAAGTTCGTCCCTACCATCAGATGACCTGGTGAAGAATCAGACCTGGACTTAAACTCTGTGCCCTGGGGAACCACGGGCTGGAATTCTACAAGGTCTTACTACCACAGAAACCTGGCCAAGTATATTGTATGCTTCCACCATTTATCAAATACAGTTGCATACGTTTTGGAGCTGCATAATTGCTGGTCGTCCAATGGCACTATGTTTTCACTTTAGAACAAGTGTGACAGATTGCTTGAAACTCCGTCTGGGTACCTCTGCCAAACAGTGCTTCCTGCCATCCAAACCCTTCCAGAAGACCAATAGCTAATTCCAGCCATTTACCCCAAGCATTGTATACCCCAGGGGTCTCAAACTGGCGGCCCTCCAGCTGTTGCGAAACTACAAGTCCCATGAGGCAGTGCAAGGCTGACAGTTACACGCATGATTCCCACAGACAAAGGCATGATGGGACTTGTAGTTTCACAGCAGCTATGGAGGGCAACCAGTTTGAGACTCCTGATATACCCAGACAAGATGTTGAGGTAAAAACCAAAGGAATCACTTTACTGAACAGAAATACAGGTTTTTATACACTTCAAAAATAGGGGCAGTCACCACATGAACAATACAGCCAAATATTACACATTGGGGTAAACATCCCACAATGAATAGATAATGAGGTAAAGTTGACACAAGACTAATCACATCCAGAGGGACTAGCAAACAGAAAATTGGTGACTCAATTAACTCAATTAACAATTGAATTGCACACCTAGGAGGCACACAATGGCGAAATTACACTATAGAGATAAACACTTAACAGTAAACATAAAACACCTTAACCAGATTACACAAAACAGCAGGAGACCCCAGCATCAGGTTGTCTTGAGCAATTATAATCATCTGCTTTGAGTCACTGAGTCTAGGAGGGGACTGAAGCACTCAATGCTGGTTTTGGGCTGTCTACACCCCAACAAAACACAAATCTGTATCTGGTTCCTCCAGTTCTCTTTTTGGGGAGACATAGGTATGAATCCAAAGTAAAATGACTCTAAAGCTCCCCCAGACCCACACCTCACAAAGAATAGAGCCCCCTCAAACACTAGGGCCCATAGTCAGTAGGCAAGAGCAGGGCCGTTTTTTAAGGCAAGGCAAAAGGGGCAGCTGCCCTGGGCCCTGTCATTGTTGTGGGGCCCAAAGCAGCTGCCTCATAATTGGCAACTATCCCAGTTTAAATTCCCTTGTTCCTTGAGGTTTTAGTCCCATGCTGTGTCCTGATATCTCAGTGTGAAGTTCTGTTACTAATGCTGCCCAGCTCTGCCCTATTGTTGTGTACAGATGACTCACCTGCAGACCCCGTGCTTATATGTAAATACCGACATTGACATGTAAATAGTGACGGCATTCATATTTACATAGAGGCAGACCGGCAGGATTCATATGTAAATAGAAGCGGTATTCATATGTATATCATGCCCCCCTGAGGTCATATCCACCATCACCTATACTGAATGCTGCCGACTGGGGAGGTGAAGGGGCATGCTTGAAAGTCTGCACTGCCACTGAGCCAGAGAGTCCTAAGATCCCTAGGAGTTTAATGTCTATTAATGGGCTCCTCCATCTCCCCAGTCCATGGTGTGCATGAAGTGAGGAGATGATGTGCTGTAACCTCTAGCAACCAATCAGTAAGCAGCAATGATGTACATTAATTTCTAGCAACCAATCAACAGGCAGAAATGATGTGCTGTAACCTCTAGCAACCAGTCAGTGAGTGGTAATGATACACTGTAACTTCTGGCAACCAAATGCAATCGCTGTCTGATCTGATTCAGTAAGCTGATTTTGAGTCTTGCTGCTTTTTATTATATGTCTCAAAGCAGGTGGAGAGCGAAACTACATGGAGGGGGGCCAAAAAAAGGCTAGCCTGCCATCCCCTCCAAAAGCCCATGTCTTCACTGGGACTGTCACAACAGAGATTCACCAAATTATTTTTCAGGACTGGATATTTGCAAATCCAGTTGCTCCTCAGAGCTGTGCACTCTACTTTTGTAAGGGATACAAATACCCATCACCCCCCTGCTATGGAATCAAATGATAAAGCATTCCTTCAGTTCCCATAGTACTTTTCTCAAATGTTTAACCCACCACCTCCCGATTAAACCAAAGATGATTCCTTATACAAGTGTTTCTCACCATCACGGCATATCATGGGGTGAAGTTCCTGTCCCCCTCTTATGTTATTATCATTAACCCCATGAAGAGGAAGTCTGTACACCATTCATCAACAAACAAGAATTGATATATTATATGTTAAAACTTTAACAGTAAACATTAATTTGAATATTAGTACAGTAAAACCTTGGATTGAGAGTAACTTGGTTTGAGAGCATTTTTCAAGATAAGCAAAATTTTTTAATAAAATTGATGTCTTGATATACAAGTAGTGTCATATCACAACTGAGTATAAAAGAGATAAGAGAGGCCTCTAAGTGCAGTGATATGGTTAAATATAATGAAGGTACAACATTTATCAACTCACATGGTCGATGATTAACCACTTGAGACCCGCGCTATAGCCGAATGACGGCTACAGCGAGGATCTCCTTTGTCGGGACTACGTCTATTGACGTCATCCCGTGCACGAGCGGCCTGCGCGCCCCCTGAGGGGTGCGCGTGGCGCGCTCTGTGATCGGCGAGTCTATGAGACTCGCCTGATCACCGATCTGAGCAAGGGGTCGATCCCGAGCCCTTATCACGTGATCAGCTGTCAGCCAATGACAGGAGCCGGTAATCGGCTATTATTCCTCCTCGCGCTGACAGCGCGAGGAGAAAAAAAAAGAGCCGATCAACGGCGGCCGTGATCGGGACATAAGTCCCGATCACGGCCAGCCCTGCCAGTGCCCACCTGCCCCCTGCCAGTGCCCACCTGCCCCCTCATCACTAAAGATCATTAAAAAATAAGTGCCCCCCGTCAGTGCCTCCCAGCAGTGCCCATAGTGCCTCCCAGCAGTGCCCATAGTGCCACCCAGCAGTGCCCACAGTGCCACCCAGCAGTGCCCACAATCTGCCTCAACAAAGGTGCTGCACCCCAGTGCCACATATCCATGCCCATCAGTGTCATCTACCAGTGCCCATCAGCGCCCATCAGTGCCCAGCAGTGCCACCTATCAGAGCCACCTATCAGTGCCACCTATCAGTCCCATCTATCAGTGGTACCTATCAGTGCCCCTTAGTGCCACCCATGCGTGCCACCCATCTGTGCCACCCATCCGTGCCATCTTATCTGTGCCCATCTTTGCCCATCAGTGCCGCCTTATCTGTGCCCATCGGTGCCGCCTTATCTGTGCCTATTAGTGCCGCCTTAACTATGCCTATCAGTGCCCACCAGTGCAGCCTATCAGTGCCCACCAATGCAGCTTATCAGTGCCCACCAATGCAGCCTATCAGTGCCCACCAGTGCAGCCTATCAGTGCCGCCTCATCAGCGCACTTCAATGAAGGAGAAAAATGACCTGTTTGCAAAGTTTTATAACAAACTATTAAACATGATTTTTTTTTTGCATCTTTTTTTGTTTGTTTCGCAAAAAATAAAACTCCCAGCTGTAATTAAATACCACCAAAAGAAAGCTCTATTTGTGGGAAAAAAATGATAAAAATTTCATTTGGGTACAGTGTTGTATGCCCGCGCAATTGTCATTCAAAGTGCATCAGCGCTGAAAGCTGAAAATTGGTCTGGGACTGAGGGGGGTTTAAGTGCCCAGTAAGCAAGTGGTTAAAAGAGTCACATCTAAGTATGCAGGCATCCAGGGTAAAGCTGTCCATAGACCGTCTTCCACATGGCCATTGACCTCATCCCTTCCACGCTGCGTTCCGCAAGCTGTTCAATCTCTCTACTGCAGGGTAGTCTTCCCAGTCACGATTGCAGACTGAAAGCGGTGAGAGCCAGTGGTGTGGGGGATGGTCTATGTGGACAACTTTACCCCAGATGCCTGCATACTTAGATGTGCCTCTTTTAATAATCAACCATGTGAGCTGCTAAATGTTGTACCTTCATTAAATGTAACCATATTGCTACACTTAGAGGTGCCTCTCTTCTCTTTTATACTCTGAAGCTCCTGCAGGATTTTTCTTCTAATCCCCTTGTGGAGGCCTCCATTTGTGGATGGACATTTTATGGTTACACAACCTATCACATTGCTATAATCTTTTTATATGGACTATAAACTGAAGGACTTATGAATAAATGGTTGTAGAAAGAATTATTTGAGTTTACATTATTTCTTATGGGGAAATTTGCTTTCATATAAGAGTACTTTGGATTACAAGCATGTTTCTGGAACAAATTATGCCGCGTACACACGAGCGGACTTTTCAACATCCAAAGTCCGAAGGACTGAGTCCGTCAGACTATCCGATCGTGTGTGGGCTGCAACGGACTTTTGACTCGCCAAAGTCCGAAGGACTTTAGAATATGGAACATGCTTCAAATTTTTCCGAAGGAACTCCGCCGGACCCGGTCCCCTTCGAAAAATCCGCTCGTGTGTGTGCTAGTCTGACGGACTAAAACCGATGCTAGGGCAGCTATTGGCTACTGGCTATGAACTTCCTTATTCGAGTCGAGTCGTACGTCATCACGTTCGAATCCGTCGGAGTTTAGTGTGATCGTGTGTGGCCAAGTCCGCTCAGCCGAAAAGTCTGTCAGAACTCCGTCGGAATTCCAGCAGAACTCCGACGGAACTCCTTCGGAAGTCTGTCGGACATAAGTCCTCTCGTGTGTACGGGGCTTTATGCTCGCAATCCAAGGTTTTACTGTAATGTTATGCAGCATATAGTGTTGTGATGACAAGCAAAATGTACAGTGGTGACACAAACACTGAGAACTGGCTGACTTCAGATCGAAGGGGAGGGGTGTTCTGATCACTTTTATGTGTTCTCTTGTTTTGGTTTCTGTATCAGGGATCCTGGTACTCACCTTTATACAGGTAAATACCCTCCTGCATACCACTGTTCCGGGGACAACCCATGACCTTGATGATAGGTGGTGTAATGCCATGTACACATGGTCGGAATTTCCGACAGAAAAAGTTAGACGGGAGCTTTTCATTGTATATTCCGATCGTGTGTATGCCTCATCTGACTTTTTACGTCAAAAATTCTGACGGACCTAGAAAGAGAACATGTTCTATATTTTTCCGACGGAAAAAAATCCTGTTGGGAAAACCGCTCATCTATATGCTGTTCCGATGAACCAAAATCGATGCATGTTCTCAAGCAAGTACGAGACGGAGGCAATTGGCTACTGGCTATTGAACTTCCTTTTCCTAGTCTCGTCGTACGCGTTGTACATCACTGCGTTCTTGACGGACGGAATTCCGACAGAAAAACCTTCAGAATTTATTCTGATGGGAAAACCGGTCGTGTGTACAGGGCATAACCCTTCCCTACATCACCCACAACGGGAAAAGACATTTTTTCCTAGAAACATATTTTAAAACTGTTGGAATAAAGAAAGATGGTTACTGTGAATGACCGTACTTTATTGTTTTTATGCAGATGGCTCATCATACGCTGTAAATCATTGTGTGATATGCCGGAAATAGCTAAATGTAATACATTTCCTTATTTAATAGGCTTGCATGTGGCTGACATTTCCCATTTAGCCCTATGTCATTGTTGTTGAACTCTTGAATCCAGGCAGGGAAAATACATTTATTAAGAAGAGTAGCTAGCAAGGTTGCACAGATTTCTAATCAAAGTACAGGCGCCTGCATGAATCTGTGGGCAGCAATGTTATTTCAGTCTCGGGCCTATGAGTCAGCAGTGAGTGGCTGCTAATCACGAGCTGTATAACATTGTGCGCTTATCTGCTGAGGTGTTCAGGGATTACTTTTTCTATGGTTTACCCTTTAATTATGAAAATATTGCTGCTTATCTAAACACACAATGAGCCACACTTGGAATGCTTTAAATGCTGACATATTGCTATGGATATGGTTTAAACAAAATATATTGTTTGCTGATTAATTGCCTCATTCTGTGATTTTCGAAAGGTAACACAACGCCAAGTTTGTCTAGATGTTACACTGCTTTTTATCTTTTTAGTTAATAACGATCATTATCTTTTTTTTATCGTTTTTTTCCCTTAGGGGTTCAATCTTTAATAAGACGTGATAATGGTTTAAAAACCATTTTATTGTACTTTTAATCAAATGTATCTGATCTTTTTATGTTCCCCATAAGATTTAAAGTGAATATGTGGGCAGAATATATAAAAATGTACACGTGTCCCTATGTTTGACCTCCTGTAAAAAGGCTGTACATATAAAAAGATAACAGATGATCCTGTCAGAAATCCAATGAGCTCCTAACCTCCTGTTGTCAGCTGCCTCTGCTGTACTGAAATCCCAAGCTGCAATGTCAGACCGGCCTGAGTTCTCTTCTGTTGAACCACAGGACTGTGTTCAGTGGTGGCCCATGCATTAAGGGCACAAGGGGCGCCAACCACTCTCTCCTGCCACCCCCTCGAGCACCAATAGATAGATTCATACATTGCATGAATCTATCTATGGCCACCGCTGTTACCCCCTATTCAGGCGCCCGGCCCCTTTTCGGTCACAGGGCGACTAAATACATCTGAAGTTTTTTTTTTTTTTTTTAAGCATCTGATTAGAGCCATAGGCTGTAATAGATGTCAACAAAAGGTGACCTGCGAGCCCCATGCTGTGTGTTAGAAAAGCAAATGAATATTTTCTTTCCTAACACTCAACCGCCTCTCCACCAATCAGGTGCTTGTGTCTGTTACCAGTCACCTGATTGGCTGAAACCACAGGCGTTGCTCTTGGACGCCTATCAGGAGGAGAGGACGGGAGATGAGGATGGCAGGAGATGCACGAAGGATCCCGCTCATTGCCATCACCTGCTTCCCCACCAAGACAGGGTAAGTGCCGGGCAGACGGCAAGCAGCCATGGGTCACACTGGGGGGTACACTGATGGGCACACTGGCATCATTTGATGGGCACACTGACATCATTTGATGGGCACACTGGCAGCGTTTGATGGGCACACTGGCAGCATTTGATGGCACACTGGCAGCGTTTGATGGCACAGTGGCAGCGTTTGGTACAGTGGCTGCGTTTGATGGGGTAATTGACAGCATTTGCACGATGGCGACGTTTAATGGGCACAATGGTAGCATTTGGCACAGTCGATGCAATTGATGGCACAGTGGCAGCGTTTGATGGGCACAGTGGCAGCATTTGATGGGCACAAATTATTTTTTTTTTTTAAATTTGCGCCCCCCCCAAAAAAACTTTGGGTACCAGCCGCCACTGACTGTGCTTACCCCGACCTTCCACATGCATATACTTCTGCAAAAAAAAAAAAATTCTGCTGCTTTGACTTCCAATAGTATGCCCACATACACGATATTGTCAAAAGTATTGGGAAACCTGCCTTTACACGCACATGAACTTTAATGGTATCCCAGTCTTAGTCCGTAGGGTTCAATATTGAGTTGGCCCACCCTTTGCAGCTATAACAGCTTCAACTTTTCTGGGAAGGATGTCCACGAGGTTTATGAATGTTTGACCATTTTTCCAGAAGCGCATTTGTAAGGTCAGGCACTGATGTTGGATGGGAAGGCCGGGCTTGCAGTCTCCACTAGGGATGAGCTTCGAGTTCGAGTCGAACTCATGTTCTACTCGAACATTGCCTGTTCGCCTGTTCAGCGAACAGTGAACAATTTGGGCTGTTTGCAGCAAATTCGAAAAGCCGGAACACGCTATACAAGTCTATGGGAGAAATCTAAAGTGCTAATTTTAAAGGGTAATATGCAGGTTACTGTCCTAAAAAGTGTTTGGGGACCTGGGTCCTGCCCCAGGGGACATGGATCAATGTAAAAAAAAGTTTTAAAAACGGCCGTTTTTTCAGGAGCAGTGATTTTAATAATGATTAAAGTGAAACAATAAAAGTGTAATATTCCTTTAAATTTCATAGCTGGGGGGTATCTATAGTATGCCTGTGAAGGGGCGCATGTTTCTGGTGCTTAGAACTGTCCCTGCACAAAGTGTCATTTGTGCAGGAAAAAAAGTCTTTAAAAATCACTTGCGGCTATTGTCGGGTCCCGTAATACAGAGAACACTCAATGAGTGACATTAGCTGACAATTCATTCATTCATTGATAAAAAAAAAAAAAAAAGCGTGGGGGTTCACCTAAATTCAATTACCAGGCCCTTCAGGTCTGACATGGATATTAAGGGGAACCCCGCATCAAATTTAAAAAAAAATTGACGTGGGGGTCCCCCTAAAAATCCATATCAGACCCTTTATCCGAGCATGCAACCTAGCAGGCCGCAAGAAAAGAGGGGGGGACGAGAGAGCAGCCCCCCTCCCTCCTGAACCGTACCAGGCCACATACCCTCAACATTGGGAGGATGCTTTGGGGGTCTGTGACCCCTCAAAGCACCTTGTCCCCATGTTCATGAGGACAAGGGCCTCATCCTCACAACCCTGGCCGTTGGTTGTGAGGGTCTGCGGGCGGGGGGCTTATCAGAATCTGGAAGCCCCCTTTAACAAGGGGACCCCCAGATCCCGCCCCCCCCTGTTTGAAATGGTAAGGGGGTACAAAAGTACCCCTACCATTTCACAAAGAAAGTGTCAAAATGGTTAAATAAGACAAACACACTTTTGAAAAATTCCTTTATTAAAAATAAAAAAAATAAAAAAAAGATTCCAGCGGTGCTAATCCACTCTTGCTATCCAGCGACGGGTCTCCGGGGTCCAGCGATGGATGATCATATCCAGCGACGGGGGATCTCTCAGTGCAGCGCTGTCCATACATCCTTCTTCTGTCTCCACTCCGGAGACACTGCAGAGATCCCAGCGCTGACGTTTCTTATATTAGGAGGGCGGGGCCACCTGTAACGCAGGTTTCCGTTACATCAGAGGGGGCGGGGTCACCCACACGTCACTGGGGAACCCCTGGCTTCCCTCTCCAGCGTCAGAGGGGCGGGGTCATGTGACGGGTGGCCCCGCCCTCCTAATATAAGAAACATCAGCGCTGGGATCTCTGCAGTGTCTCCGGAGTGGAGACAGAAGAAGGATGTATGGACAGCGCTGGACTGAGAGATCCCCCGTCGCTGGATATGATCATCCATCGCTGGACCCCGGAGACCCGTCGCTGGATAGCAAGAGTGGATTAGCACCGCTGGAATCTTTTTTTTATTTTTTTTATTTTTAATAAAGGAATTTTTCAAAAGTGTGTTTGTCTTATTTAACCATTTTGACACTTTCTTTGTGAAATGGTAGGGGTACTTTTGTACCCCCTTACCATTTCAAACAGGGGGGGCCGGGATCTGGGGGTCCCCTTGTTAAAGGGGGCTTCCAGATTCTGATAAGCCCCCCGCCCGCAGACCCTCACAACCAACGGCCAGGGTTGTGAGGATGAGGCCCTTGTCCTCATCAACATGGGGACAAGGTGCTTTGAGGGGTCACAGACCCCCAAAGCATCCTCGCAATGTTGAGGGTATGTGGCCTGGTACGGTTCAGGAGGGAGGGGGGGACGAGAGAGCGCCCCCCCCCTCTTTTCCTGCGGCCTGCCAGGTTGCGTGCTCGGATAAAGGGTCTGGTTATGGATATTTAGGGGGACCCCCACGTCAATTTTTTTTTTCATTTGACACGGGGTTCCCCTTAATATCCATGTCAGACCTGAAGGGCCTGGTAATTGAATTTAGGGGAACCCCCACGCTTTTTTTTATTTTTTTTTTATCAATGAATGAATGAATTGTCGGCTAATGCAGAGAACACTCATTGAGTGTTCTCTGTATTACGGGACCCGACAATAGCCGCAAGTGATTTTAAAATACTTTTTTTCCTGCACAAATGACACTTTGTGCAGGGACAGTTCTAAGCACCAGAAACATGCGCCCCTTCACAGGCATACTATAGATACCCCCCAGCTACGAAATTTAAAGGAATATTACACTTTTATTGTTTCACTTTAATCATTATTAAAATCACTGCTCCTGAAAAAACGGCCGTTTTTAAAACTTTTTTTTGCATTGATCTATGTCCCCTGGGGCAGGACCCGGGTCCCCAAACACTTTTTAGGACAGTAACCTGCATATTACCCTTTAAAATGAGCACTTTAGATTGTGAACGTTCGAGTCCCATAGACTTTAATAGGGTTCTAAAGTTCACACGAAGTTTAGGTCTGTTCGCAGGTTCTGGTACGAACCGAACAGGGGGGGTGTTCGGCTCATCCCTAGTCTCCACTCAAATTCATCCCAAAGCTTATCTATGGGGTTGAGGTCAGGACTTTGTGCAGGCTAGTCATGTTTCTCCACCCCAAACTTGCTCATCCATGTCTTTATGGATCTTGCTTTTTCACTGGTCCAAATCATTTGGTGGAGGGGGGATTATCCACGTGACCTCCGGAAGTTTTACCTCCCTTCATGACCAGGCCATTTTTTGAGATGCCGTACTGTGTTGCTTTAACTGACAATTGGGTAGCTGTGCAACATTGTAGCCAATTACAATTTATGTCCTTTTTTTTCCCACAATGACTTCCATTAAAAAAAATGTAATAAATCAAATTTCTTCATCAATTAAGGCCAATATGTATTTAGCAACATATTTTTGGTAAAATATCCCAATAAGTGTATATTGATTGGCTTGCGCAAATGTTATAGCCTCTACGACATATAGGATATATTTTTTTCATTTTTATTTTCTTACTAGTAATGGTGGAGATTAGCCACTTATAGCAAGACTGCAATATTGCAGCAGACAAGTCAGGCACTAACTGACACTTTGACACTTTTTTAGGGAACAGTGACACTAATACAGTGATCGGTGCTAAAAAAATATGCACTGTCACTGTACTAATGACACTGGCTGGGAAGGGGTTAACATCAGCGATGATCAAAGGGTTAACTGTGTGCCTAGCCTGTGATTTAGTGTAGTAGGGGAGGTGATTTTACTAGTGGAAGGCATTGATCGGTGGTCCTGCTGTACAAGAACATACAGATCCATGCCTTCTGTACTGACAGAATGACAATCTGCCTTGCTTACATAGACAGACTGCTGTGTACCGAAGCATCGGAGGGTGTCGGCAGACATTGAGTCCACCGTACTGGCCTACCAGCTTCCACTGTGTAGAAATACAGTGGGAGCAGTCTGCCGGTAGCACGCACTCATGCCTCAGATCTGAAGTGTCAGATCACGTACTAGGTGCGTGATCGGGCACAGAATGGCCACCCTGCCCTGTAAAAATATGGTGCGTCATATGCAAGTGGTTATGGTGTGGGGTTGTTTTTCAGGGATTGGGCATGGCCCCTTAGTTCAAATATAGGGAACTCTAAGAGCCCTTTCAAACTGTGCCGCCTAGGGTGTCAGCGGTAAAGCGGCACTATTTAGCACGGCTTTAACCCGTGTCCTTTTCCACTCCTCCATGATGACATGGCAGAGCTGGCAGATGTTGGAGACCTTGCGCTCCTCCACCTTCCGTTTGAGGATGCCCCACAGATGCTCAATGGGGTTTAGATCTGGGGACATGCTTGGCCAGTCCATCACCTTTACCCTCAGCTTGTTTAGCAAGGCAGTGATCATCTTGGAGGTGAAATCATGTAGCTCCCCAGGGCCGGCAGCACTCATGCAACCCCAGACCATGGCACTCCCATCACCATGCTAGACTGTAGGCAAGACGCACTTGTCTTTGTACTCCTCACCTGGTTGCCGTGACACATGTTTGACACCATCTGAACCAAATACGTTTATCTTCGTCTCATCAGACCACAGGGCATGGTTCCAGTAATCCAAGTCCTTAGTCTGCTTGTCTTCAGTAAACATCTTTACAAGAGGCTTCCTTCTGGGATGACAGCCATGCAGACCAATTTGATGCAGTGTGCGGCATATGGTCTGAGCACTGACAGGCTGACCCCTCACCCCTTCAACCTTTGCTGCAATGCTGACAGCACTCATATGTCTAGTTCCCAAAGACAACCTCTGGATATGACGCTGAGCACGTGCACTTAACATCTTTGGTCGACCATGGCGAGGCCTGTTCTGAGTGGAACCTGTCCTGTTAAACCGCTGTATGATCTTGGCCACAGTGCTGCAACTCCGTTTCTGTGTCTTGTCAAACTTCTTATAGCCTAGGCCATCTTTATGTAGTGCAACAATTCTTTTTTTCAGATCCTCAGAGAGTTCTTTGCCATGTGGTGCCATATTGAACTTCCAGTGACCAGTTTGAGAGAGTGAGAGAGATAAAACCAAATGTAACACACCTGCTCCCCATTCACACCTGGGACCTTGTAACACTAACAAGTCACATGACAACGGGGAGTGAAATGGCTCATTGTGCCCAATTTTGAAATTTTCACTTGGGGTGTACTCACTTTTGTTGCCAGCGGTTTAGACATTAATGGCTGTGTTGAGTTATTTTTAAGGGACCAGCACATTTACACTGTTATACAAGCTGCACCTTCACTACTTTACATTGTAGCAAAGTGTCATTTCTTCAGTGTGGTCACATAAAAGGTATAATAAAATATTTACAAATGTGAGAGGTGTACTCACTTTTGTGAGACACTGCGTGTATGTATATTGTAATAGTGAGAGTCCCTGTCTCTGGGAAAATTGGGTTAATAAGGAAACAAAGTTTGCATGCCAGGTGACTGCAAGGCTACAGAGCAATTATTCTGAGAGGAGAAATCTGCTCTGACAGCTTTCTTCAGATTTTACTATCTTCAGATGGGGTTCTGTTGTTTGGAGATTCCTCAGAGTCTTGGGTGGGATGGAATCTCCAATCCTGTTTTCAGGTCTTTTGGATAGCCAGCAGGTTGTGTGCCCAGGTGCACACAGCCCAAATAACGAGGGTCTGGTGAGAGCAGAGAGTGGAGGAAGGTGGAGTGTGTGCATCTTGTTACTGCTGCTGCTGTATCAAGACAGACCTGTGTCTGGAAAGCTGTCCGCCCTGAGTGAGACTACATCCCTGGTGAGGGAGGACTTCGTGTCTCCATGTATGGGAAGGTTGGGACGGCTACAAGGGCCTGTGAGACCAGAGGAGGGTCTGGGAGGCTGGGAGAGCCAAGGAGACTAGCAAGTCCAAGGGGGGCTGAAGGA
The DNA here is from genome assembly GCF_037356315.1 of Lithobates pipiens. NCBI lineage: Eukaryota > Metazoa > Chordata > Amphibia > Anura > Ranidae > Lithobates > Lithobates pipiens. Next base: position 630,318,736 of record NW_027507748.1, on the reverse strand, counting down.
AGTCTTGAAGTCTGGGAGGACAGTAAGCAAACCCAGGGGTCTGGAGAATCCTGTTGAGGCCAGGAGTAGACCGGTTCAGCAGGGAACTGCAAGGCAAAGTAAGCCTAGGAGCCAGGAGGCTTGGCATTTTCTGTTGCATGAATTTACTGGAGAAGAACCTGTTAATAAAAAATAAAAATCTACCACTGAGCTAAACACCCCAATATCACCATATATATATATATATATATATATATATATATATATTAATCTCTCTCTCTCTCTCTCTCTATCTATATATATATATATATATATATATATATATATATATATATATATATATATATATAGAGAGAGAGAGAGAGAGAACTTTTTTTTTTTGGTCACCAGAGCAGTGCCGTGTTTGACACTGTGCTACTCTGGGGAGGATATCATTTTTATTTTTTTTACACTATGATTGCTTCTACAGCCATGATGGTGGTAGAAAGGAGAAGAAAAGTAGATGTGGCGCTATACCTTTAAAATTCTTCGAATGGTATAATTAATAGCCAGCAGTTATTAAGAAATATGGATTGTAAATGGAAAAAGGCAGAGAAAAAAAAAATATTATATAATATGTATATATACACCAACTTTATACGTGCATAGGTAATTTGCTAAATGCTTGTGCCACACTAATAAATATAGTTAATGTACATGCAATAAACAACTTCTCGTGTGATGATCCATAAAATGTGACATGAGTATTTTTTTCACAAAATTAATAAAAACGTGATAGTGAAAAATATATTATAAAAGTAGTGATCAAAATCCACTAAGGGTTAATTAATAACTATAGTGAAATCAGAATACATAATAAGTGAAATATAATGTGTTGAAAGAAAAAATAATTAGTCCAACTCAGGATTAGCCAATCAGTCCAAGCAGTGCAAGGAAAAAGAGTGTTTCCACTTCAAAGAAAGAGATAGAGACTCCAGAGGACGTCGTAGTGACGAAACGCGTAGGGAGTTGCCATAGTACGCACTCTCTCCGGCTTAGAATGCCACGGCGGATAGCGGCTGTATTTTGCTTTGCGATCTGATACATTGTGTAAATGTGCGTAAAATTTTGATACAATAAAGTGAGTTTTGAGATGGTTTTACACTATAGATGCCCTTCTCTTGCCTGAGGTACCCCCAACGGACCAATTAAAGGAACCCCCCAGAGGAAAGCCAGACAGCGACACAGGGGCTCACACTGTGGCAGCGAGTTTACCCCCAAAGGGAGCAGGTGATCTGGTGAGGGCAACAAGAGCACTTTTTGGATACACGAGTTGGGGGATCTATATCTCTTTCTTTGAAGTGGAAACACTTTTTCCTTGCACTGCTTGGACTGATTGGCTAATCCTGAGTTGGACTAATTATTTTTCCTTTCAACACATATTTCACTTATTATGTATTCTGATTTCACTATAGTTATTAATTAACCCTTAGTGGATTTTGATCACTACTTTTATAATATATTTTTCACTATCACGTTTTTATTAATTTTGTGAAAAAATTACTCATGTCACATTTTATGGATCATCACACGAGAAGTTGTTTATTGCATGTACATTAACTATATTTACTAGTGTGGCACAAGCATTTAGCAAATTACCTATGTACATATAGAGTCGGTGTATATATACATATTATATATTTAATTATTTTTCTCCACCTTTTTCCATTTACAATCCATATTTCATAATAACTGCCAGCTATTAATTATACCATTCAAAGAATTTTAAAGGTATAGCGCCACATCAACTTTTCTTCTCCTTTGTAGCAAACCCCCCCCTCTTTAGAGTGGGGCATCTAGTAGAGGCAGCATACCCATTATTGTTAGTATTTTAAAAGTAACCCATAGCGCAATCTCACTTTCTTTTTGTCATGATGGTGGTAGAGCAATCATTTCTGGCACTCTCCAGCTGAATTGAGTACTACTGTGAGGGCTCTGATTGGCCACAGCAATCACATGGTACAGGGCCATAGTGATTGGTCCTGTAACATATAATCACTGTGGCTAATCAGAGATCACAGTAGTAAGCAATGGCACCATGAATAACAGCCATTGTTTACTACTGGACATGTGTACAAAAGTGACCAGCCACAGCGATCACATGATACCAGGGTGGAGCATAGCTCCCTGTTACTCAGATTGGTTGGTCATCTGCTTTGTCGGGACCACACTGATTTTCGCCCGGGGGACATTTGAGTCACACTTTTGGGATGATGTACTGGTATAAATGACACTCAACCATATATGTAAAGTGGCCAGGTGGGAAGCGGTTAAACATAATTAATATCTGAAGTTTCGGTATATCCAGTTTATAAGCACAAGAATACCTATTGATTCCACCAAAAGCACACTTGTCACCTGTAATAAAGGGACAATGCTACTCCTCCATAGATAAAGTACAATGAGTGATCGTTGTGACCCTAGGATAGGAAACGTGTTGCTGGAAGAAACCCAGGTGAAAACGAAAGCGGGAAAAAAAGGCCTGGAATAAACACAACGCAGACCCTAAATTTAAAATAAGCTGTAATATATTACATTTCTGTTCTTAGGCTTAGATGCTCTTATACAACAGGCCTACTGTGCAGATGATTACATATACGGATCAGCGCAGAATATTCAAAATTGCAGAACCTTGAATTCATTCATCATATCAAGTAAATATAAACTTATTAGCAAGTTCTGCAAAATTCATAACTCTGAATAAGCCTGTAACTTTATTACACTTTTTTCAATTTCTTTTAAAGCTTGTATATGCATATCTCATACTCTGTGCAATATTATGGACTATAGATTTCTCTTGACCAAACAATCAAATGTTTCTTTCAAATTGATTCCAGATTGTAATATACAGTATCATGATAAATGAAAGTGTGGCACATATTCTGAATAGCACAATGGAGATTTTTTTTTGTTTTAATGTGGAACTCTTAATATGATATGATATGATATTAATATAATATGATAAACTCTTAATATGATAACAATGCTTTCAGGCATATCCTTCAGTGTTAATTGTGAAAAATAAAAATCAAGTTTTTGCCATTCATCTCTGTCATCTTGGCAAGAGGTCTATCCGTTTAAGATCCTGACTTTTGTTAATGGCATACCATTTATCAGGTTGTCATAAAAGTAGATTGTAAATGTGTGTCATCTGTTGTGACACATGATAACTATTACATAAATGTCTCTGTTGAAGTTAAAAAAAAAAGATATGAAGAAAATATAATAAACTTTCAAATTTTTGATTATTTGATTTGAGCTACAAAGTAGATTGTAAATGTGTGTCATCTGTTGTGACACATGATAACTATTACATAAATGTCTCTGTTGAAGTTAAAAAAAAAAGATATGAAGAAAATATAATAAACTTTCAAATTTTTGATTATTTGATTTGCAGTTTTTTTTGTTACTTGTTTGCTGATTTTAATGTACAGGTATTTTTTTTATGTTTTTGAAATGCAGAATTTGGAAATGTATACTAATTTGTGTAGTGAAAAATAATTAACAAAACTGACAGTTTAGTAAAGTACAGGAACAGCCTAATTTTTAACCTGAATTGATGTTATACATTTACATACTCTGGCAGAATTTATGATTTCTTGCCCATTTTTCAGAGAATATGAATGATAACACAAAAACATTTCTTTCACACATGGTTAACGTTTGACTGAAGCAATTTATTATTAACTGTGTTTACTCTTTTTAAATCATAATGACAACACAAGCTACCCAAATTACCCTGATCAAATACACTGGGATGTTTGGCCTTGGTACAGACACAGAAGGTGGCACACACAGGTTAAAATGGCAATTAAAGGTTAATTTCCCACATTTGTGGCTTTTTAAATCACAATTTGTGTATAAATAGTCAATGGATTTGTTAGCTCTCACATGGATTCACTAAGCAGGCTAGACACTGAGCCATGAGGAGGCAGAAAGGAACAGGAACAGGAACAGGGTAATGAAACTTCACAAAGATGGAAAAGTATATAAAAAGATATCCAAAGCCTTGACTATGCCAGTCAGTACTGTTCAGGAGTCGTCGGCAGCAGCGGAGGCGATTGGGTATTCTGCTGACTGGGTATGGAGATGACTGAGGGGAAGACTGCCCCTACCCATCTCCATACCATTTCAGGGCGGAAGCGACGTCAAAACTCTTAAAGGGCCATTTTTTTTTTATGACAAACTTTTTTATTAAATTTTTTTGTGTAAATATGAGATCTGAGGTCTTTTTGACTCCAGATGTCATATTTAAGAGGCCCTGTCATGCTTTTTTTTACATTCCTTGTAATAGGAATAAAAGTGATGCAATTTCTATTGAAAAGAACAGTGTAAAAATAAAAAATAAAAGGTAAAATAAATAAGGAAATTCAAACCACACATGTGAGGTATAGCGAGAGCAATAATTCTAGCCCTAGACCTCTTCTGTAAGTTAAACCATGCAACCTGTAGAATGTTTTAAACGTCACCTATGGAGATTTTTAAGGGTAAAAGTTTGTTGCCTTTCCACGAACAGGTGCAATTTTGAAGCGTGACATGTTGGGTATCAATTTACTCGGCATAACATTATCTTTCACAATATAAAAAAAATTGGGCTAACTTTATTGTTGTCTTATTTTTTAATTCAAAAAAGTGTATTTTTTCCAAAAAAAGCTGAGTTTGTAAGACCGCTGCGCAAATACGGTGTGACAGAAAGTATTGCAACCACTGCCATTTTATTCTCTTGGGTGTTAGACAAAAAAAAGTATAATGTTTGGGAGTTTTAAGTAATTTTCTAGCGAAAAAAAACAGTTTTAAACTTATAAACAACAAGTCTCAGAAAGAGGCTCGGTCCTTAAGTGGTTAAAATTTGTCAGCATATGACAGGCTTATAACTTTTAATATGTGATCAACCCATAGATGTTTATGAAGTTGACTAGTTTGCACACAGTATCAGATGTTTGTTTTTTTGTTAATTTTGGATAGGGTAAGGAAGGGTGAAAATTTGTCAGCTTCCTATTGCCGTCTGTAACCCCATTAGGGAGAATTTTTTCACTTCCTATCCAAGTTTCCCTTGACTTCACTTTTTAACACGTGTGCAAAAAAAAGACATCAATGGATTAGGATGGCACAGACAGCAATACAAATATTGTCAGAATGCTGTTTCTTGCTCTTTTAAAATGCTTTTTCCTTTTTTTGTTATTTTGTCTACTCATACAGAAATTTGCAATCAGTTCCCGTCCATATAATGGTAAATCCCCCAGAGAAGTTGATAGCAATAAAACTCTGACAGAGTATCAAACCCCTCCCCAATTTATCCAAAATTAAATGTGTTTTGGTCTGGGCTTCACTAAAATGTAATTTACATTTTCTTCTTAATTAACACTCATTTATAAAGCAAATAAAAATTATTGTATTTGTTTTCTTTTTAGAGAAAAATTATAATGGCATAAAAAATGGCTCAGTTCTACTATAAAAGAAGCAACAGCTCTCCATTTCAAGACCGGATTCCACTGCGCATTGTACGTTCTGAATCGGAGCTCTCACCATATGAGAAAGCTTACCTGACCTCAGTAGAGAAAGGTGACTATGCCAGCGTGAAGCAAGCCCTGGATGAGGCCGAAATTTATTTCAAAATCAATATTAATTGCATTGATCCCCTAGGAAGAACTGCTTTATTGATTGCCATTGAAAACGAGAATCTTGAGCTGATTGAGCTTTTGTTAAGTTACAATGTCTATGTTGGAGATGCTTTACTGCACGCCATACGGAAAGAAGTGGTCGGGGCCGTTGAATTGCTTTTAAATCACAAAAAACCAAGCGGGGAAAAACAGGTAGGTTAACTATATCATTATTGATTGTTTTTCATCATTACAGTAGTTTTTATTCTCTGTTATTTGTAATAACGGACTTAACACAGCATCAGTTTAAAAAAAAAAAAAGATCTCTAGTCTTATAGTTGGCATATACAGAATGTTTTTTTTTTTTTGTCTAAAGGGAATAGCTGGTGATTTTCTATACTTTTATTTGTTACTATGCTCAAACTAAAATATAAAATAAAAAATGTTGCTAGGTATATATATGAATGATTGATTTAAATATCTTATATTTACATATTCCGAATACACGCAACTAATGGAATCCTCGTACTTATGCCTGGTCAGGAAGGGAGTAAAACCTTCTGGAGCTCAACTGGTTAAATCTAAACATAAAAGCAGAGCAGTATGAAACACAATTGAGATTTGGGATAATAAAGGCAGATGCCACCTAGCACTAACATGTTTCACCCAAAGGCTTTCGTGCCCTCTTTGTAAACTTTTGGGTAAAATATGTTAGGGCTGGGTGGTATCAATTCATGAGGACCTCTTGATTCTCCTAATATTTGGACGCTGGACTTGTTTGACATATACAGTTGCAGGTTAAGTTTACATACTCTGGCAGAATTTATGATTTCTTGGCCAACAAAACTTGGATAACACAAAAACATTTCTTTCACTCGTGGTCAGTGTTTGGCTGAAGCCATTTATTATCAATGAACAGTTTTTACTCTTTTTAAATCATAATGGCAACAGAAACTACCCACATGACCCTGATCAAAAGTTTACATACCTTGGTGATTTTGGCCTGATAACATGCACACAAGTTGACCCAAAGGGGTTTGAATGACTATTAAAGGTAACCATCCTCACCTCTGATCTATTTGCTTGTAATTAGTGTTTGTTTATAAAAGGTCAATGCGTTTCTGGACTCCTGACGGACCCTTGCATCCTTCATCCAGTGCTGCACTGACGTTTCTGTGTTCTGAATCATGGGGAAAGGAAAAGAATAGTCAAAGGATCTGCTGGAAAATGTAGTTGAATTGTATAAAACAGGAAAGGGATATAAAAAGATACCCAAGGAATTAAGAATGCCAGTGTTTAAGCTCTAATCAAGAAGTAGAAAATGAGGGGTTCTGTTGAAACCAAGCCACGGATAGGTAGACCAACTAAAATTTCAGCCACAACTGCCAGGAAAATAGTTTAGGATGCAAAGAAACCCACAAATAACTTCAGGTGAAATACAGGACTCTCTGAAAACATGTGGTGTGGCTGTTTCAATATGCATAATAAGGGGGTACTTGATAAAAGATGGGCTGCATGGTGGAGTAGCCAGAAGAAAGCCATTACTACACAAATGCCACAAAGTATCCCACTTACAATATGCCAAACAGCACACAGACAAGCCTCAAACCTTCTGGCACAAAGTCATTTGGAGTGATGAGACCAAAATTGAGCTTTTTGCCACAATCCTAAACACTACATTTGGAGAGGAGTCAACAAGGCCTATGATAAAAGGTACGGAGGTGGATCGCTGATGTTTTTTGGGATGTGTGAGCTACAAAGGCACAGGACATTTGGTCAAAATTGTTGGCAAGATGAATGCAGTAGGTTATCAAAAAATACTGGAGGAACATTTGCATTCATCAGCCAGGAAGCTGCGCATGGGACATATTTGAACATTCCAGCATGACAATGATCCAAAACACAAGGCCAAGTCGACCTGTCATTGCTACAGCAGAATAAAGTGAAGGTTCTGGAGTGGCCATATCAGTCTCCTAACCTCAATATCTTTGAACCACTCTGGGGAGATCTCAAACATGCAGTTCATGCAAAACAGCCCAAGAATTTACAGGAACTGGAGGTTTTTTGCCAAGAGGAATGGGCAGCTTTACCATCTGAGAGGATAAAGAGCTTCTTCCACAAATACCATAAAAGACTTCAAGCTGTCATTGATGTTACAGGGGGCAATACATGGTATTAAGAACGGGGGTATGTAAAATTTTGATCAGGGTCATTTGGGTAATTTATGTTGCCATTATGATTTAAAAAGAGTAAACACAGTTGACTGATAATAAATGGCTTCACCCAAACAATAACTATGAGTGAACGAAAAGCTTGTGTTATCATTCATATTCTCTGAAAATTGACCAAGAAATCATAAATTCTGCCAGGGTATGTAAAGTTATGAGCACAACTTTACTGTTTGATGGGAGATATAATTTTAGTGCCCTCAGTGCCCAGGAAGATTTTCTTTCTATGAAATCCTCAGGACATTTCATTTCTATGAACTGTATCCAGACATTTATACTGTGCCATTTGTCAATTCTAATCAATGTTACCACACTTTATTAGGCCATTGTCTGTCTGCAGCTTGCATAGTACCACAAACTGCCTTCGCTGCTGTTGGTCTACTACCTTACTTCACACATAGTTACATAGTTACATAGTAGGTGAGGTTGAAAAAAGACACAAGTCCATCAAGTCCAACCTACGTGTGTGAGTATATGTCAGTATTACATTGTATATCCCTGTATGTTGCGGTCGTTCAGGTGCTTATCTAATCGTTTTTTTGAAACTTTCGCTGCTCCCCGCCTGTGGGCTGGAATTACACATCCTTGCCGCTCTAACAGTAAAGAGCCCTCTACGTAGTTTAAGGTTAAACCTCTTTTCTTCTAATTTTAATGAGTGACCATGTGTCTTGTTAAACTCCCTTTACGCAAAAAAGTTTTATCCCTATTGTGGGGTCACCAGTATGGTATTTGTATATTGAAATCATATCACCTCTCAAGCGTCTCTTTCTCCAGAGAATAAGTTCAGTGCTCGCAACCTTTCCTCATAACCAATATCCTCAAGACTCTTTATTAGCTCTGTTGCCCTTCTTTGTACTCGCTCCATTTCCAGTACATCCTTCCTGAGGACTGGTGCCCAGAACTGGACAGCATACTCCAGGTGCGGCTGGACCAGAGTCTTGTAGAGCAGCAGAATTATCATTTTATCTCTGGAGTTGATCCTCTTTTTAATGCATGTCAATATTCTGTTTGCTTTGTTAGCATGCCATTGCTCAACCTATCATCTACTAGGACCCCCAGGTCCTTTTCCATCCTAGATTCCCCTAGAGGTTCTCCCCTAGTATATGGATTGCATTCATATTTTTGCCACCCAAATGCATTATTTTACAGTTTTTTACATTGAACCGCATTTGCCATGTAGTTGCCCACCCCATTAATTTATTCAGATCTTTTTACAAGTTTTCGACATCCTGCGGAGAAGATATTTCCCTGCTTAGCTTAGTATAGTCCGCAAATACAGAGATTGAACTGTTTACCCCATCCTCCAGGTCGTTTATGAACAAATAAAACAGGATTGGCCCCAGCACAGAACCCCGGGGGACCCTAATACCCACCCTTGACCATTCCAGTACTCCCCATTTATCACCACCCTCTGAACTGGCCCTTGTAGCCAGTTTTCAATCCATGTACTCACCCTATGGTCCATGCCAACGGACCTGATGTTGTACAGTAAACGTTTATGGGCAACTGTGTCAAATGCTTTTGCAAAATCCAGATACATCACGTCTACGGGCCTTCCTTTATCTATATGGAAACTCACCTCCTCATAAAAGATTAATAGATTGATTTGGCAAGAATGATTCTTCATGAATCCATGCTAATTACTGCCATTGATACCATTCTCATTACTAAAATCTTGTATATAGTCCCTTATCATCCCCTCCAAGAGCTTGAAAACTGAATGAAATCGAATTTGAATAGAAAAGATTAGAATAAATATGTTTTGTATTCAAATTGTAAAATATTTTTAAGAAATTAGAAAAAAAATCGATCAAATATATATATCAATATATATATCAAATTTTCTTATACAATGAAATCGTATTTGAATAGAAAAGATAAGAATAAATGAGAAAATAATAGAGAAGAATAGACTAGAAAAGCATATATTCTATTCTATTGTGTTTCTATTCTATTATTTTCTATTCTAATCTTTTCTATTCAAATTCAAAATCATTCTATATGAAATTTGACTTTTGGAAAATGGTTATATATATATAGATAAATATATATATAACCATTTTCCGAAACTCAAATTTCATATAGAATGAAATCGAATTTGAATAGAATAGAAAATAATAGAAAAGAATAGACTAGAAAAACAATAGAATAGAATAGAATAAAATGATATATATTATATTTTATTCTATTCTGTTCTATTGTTTTTTCTAGTTTATTCTTTTCTATTATTTTCCATTTTAATTGTTTCTATTCAAATTCATTCTATACAAAATTAAAATTTCAGAAGCCATTTTCCGAAATTTGAATTTCATATAAAATTAATTTGCATTTTACATTGAACCGCATTTGCCATGTAGTTGCCCACCCCATTAATTTATTCAGATCTTTTTACAAGTTTTCGACATCCTGCGGAGAAGTTATTTCCCTGCTTAGCTTAGTATAGTCCGCAAATACAGAGATTGAACTGTTTACCCCATCCTCCAGGTCGTTTATGAACAAATAAAACAGGATTGGCCCCAGCACAGAACCCCGGGGGACCCTAATACCCACCCTTGACCATTCCAGTACTCCCCATTTATCACCACCCTCTGAACTGGCCCTTGTAGCCAGTTTTCAATCCATGTACTCACCCTATGGTCCATGCCAACGGACCTGATGTTGTACAGTAAACGTTTATGGGCAACTGTGTCAAATGCTTTTGCAAAATCCAGATACATCACGTCTACGGGCCTTCCTTTATCTATATGGAAACTCACCTCCTCATAAAAGATTAATAGATTGATTTGGCAAGAATGATTCTTCATGAATCCATGCTAATTACTGCCATTGATACCATTCTCATTACTAAAATCTTGTATATAGTCCCTTATCATCCCCTCTAAGAGCTTGAAAACTGAATGAAATCGAATTTGAATAGAAAAGATTAGAATAAATATGTTTTGTATTCAAATTGTAAAATATTTTTAAGAAATTAGAAAAAAAATCGATCAAATATATATATCAATATATATATCAAATTTTCTTATACAATGAAATCGTATTTGAATAGAAAAGATAAGAATAAATGAGAAAATAATAGAGAAGAATAGACTAGAAAAGCATATATTCTATTCTATTGTGTTTCTATTCTATTATTTTCTATTCTAATCTTTTCTATTCAAATTCAAAATCATTCTATATGAAATTTGACTTTTGTAAAATGGTTATATATATAGATAAATATATATATAACCATTTTCCGAAACTCAAATTTCATATAGAATGAAATCGAATTTGAATAGAATAGAAAATAATAGAAAAGAATAGACTAGAAAAACAATAGAATAGAATAGAATAAAATGATATATATTATATTTTATTCTATTCTGTTCTATTGTTTTTTCTAGTTTATTCTTTTCTATTATTTTCCATTTTAATTGTTTCTATTCAAATTCATTCTATACAAAATTAAAATTTCAGAAGCCATTTTCCGAAATTTGAATTTCATATAAAATTAATTTGCATTCAAAAAGAAAATAGAAAAATACTGCTTAGAAAAACAATAGAACAGAATAGAAAAAAAAATGTAATATAATATATATTATATTTTTTCTGTTCTGATCTATTGTTTTTCTATGCTATTCTTTGCTATTATTTTCTATTCTATTCTAATCTTTTCTATTCAAATTCGATTTCATTTGATACGAAATTTGAATTTCGGAAGATGGCTTCTGAAATTCTAATTTGGTATAGAATGAATTTGAATTTGAATAGAAAAGATTAGAATAGAAAATAATAGAAAAGAAAATAATTTTATTCTATTCTGTTATATTCTTTTCTATTTTCTATTCTATTCAAATCTTTTCTATTCAAATTCTAATTCATTCTATATGAAATTTGAATTTCAGAGAATGGTTATATATATATATAAGCAGAATGAAATCAAATTTGAATAGAAAACACTAGAATAGAAAAAAACAATAGAACAGAATAGAAAAAAAAAATGTAATTGTTTCTTTTCGAATCCGGTAGATTTTTTTTTGAATGCGGTAGAATTTTTTCAAATCCGGTTGAATTTTTTCAATACAAAACAAATCCCAAAAACGAATGCAATACATTTAACTAAACAAATTTAGTTAAATATGGACTCGAAACTAAACAAATGTTTTCATCCTGCACATGTCTACCCCCTCATTCTTTATGGGGCCAATATGGGCTGTCCTCCCTTTCTTACTGTTTACATACTTAAAGAATTTCTTGGAATTCTTTTTTGCTCTCCTCCGCTATGTGTCTTTCATGTTCTATCTTAGCCAGCCTAATTGCACCCTTACATTTCTTGTTGCATTCTTTATAAAGCCTGATTGCTGATGATGATTTTTTGAAGGCCTTCTCGTTTGCTTTTATATGCATTTTTACATTGGAGTTAAGCCATCCAGGATTTTTGTTCGCTCTTTTAAATTTATTACCCAATGGGATACATTGGCTAAGGCCCTTATTTAATATGCTCTTAAAGCAAACCTATCTCTCCTCCGTTTCTTTGTTCCTAAAATGTTATCCCAATTTATGCCTTCTAGCAAGGTTCGTAATTTAGAGAAATTGCCTATTTTAAAATTCAGTGTCTTTGTATTCCCCTTATGTTTGTGTGATTTATACTGAAGCCAATTGACCTGTGATCGCTGTTTCCTAAATTGCCCTGTATTTCCACATCCGTGATCAGGTCTGTATTGTTGGTAATCAGTAGATCCAATAACTCTTTATTTTATAGTTGGTGTGTCTACCATGTGAACCATGACATTGTCCTGCAAGACATTTAGGAACTGGCGAGCCTTAGACGAATGCGTGGTTCCTTCCACCCAGTCTGTCTGGATAAGTAAAATCCCCTATTATGATAACACTTTCCATCCTTGCTGATAATCCAACTTGTCACAGGAGATCCGTCTCCCCCTTCTCCCTCAGGTTAGGGGGCCTATAGCATACTCCCAGTATTATTTTACCTTTAGCTTCATCCCTTTGGAGCTCTACCCATAAGTATTCCACCTCCTCCCTTAGTGATGTCATCTCTCACATTCGCTTGTACATTATTCTTGATATATAGGCATACCCCTTCCCCTTTTTACCGTCTCTATCCCTGAGATAAAGGGTATACCCTTGAATGGTTGCCAACCAATCATGAGAGTTGTTGAACCAGGTCTCTGGAGTTCGCACAAAATCCGAATCCTCCGCGTACAACAGGAACCCTAGTTCACCCATCTAGTCCGCCAGGCTCCTGGCATTGGTGAACATGCCACATAGTTTAGACTGGTCGTATACTATCATCTTATTGGGTGTTCTGAGATTGCAATTAGGACTTGTTACTATACTTACCTTGGGTTTATATGCTTTAGTCAACCTACCACTAATGCCCCCAATACTAACCTCTGGAATATGTTCCACACTGACTATCTCTACCTCTGGGCCCTCCCCCCAGTCGCCTAGTTTAAAAACCCTTCTAACTTTTTGGCCATCTTTACTGCCAGCTGATCTGCAAGTTCCTCATTTAGATGCAGTCCGTCCCTTCTATAGTACTGGTGATCGACTGGGAAGTCAACCCAGTCCTCCAGGAACCCAAACCCCTCCTTACTATACCAGCCCAGCCCCTCAGCCATTTGTTTACTTCTCTAATCTCACTCTGCCTTTCTTGTGTGGCTTGATGTACCGGTAGTATTCCTGAGAATACTACCATGGAGGTCCTTTTCCTCAATTTAGCTCCCAAGTCCATAAAATCGTTCTTTAAGACATTCCATATGCCTCTGACTTTGCCATTAGTGCCAAAGTGTACCATGACAGCCGGGTCTTCTCCAGCCCCTCCCAGTAACCTGTCCACCCGATCCGTGATGTGACGAACCTTAGCGCCCGGTAAACAACATACAGTTCAGTGCTTCGGGTCTTTGTTACAGATTGCCCTCTCTGTCCTTCTAAGAACTGAGTACCCTACCACCAGAATCTGTCTTTTTTTTCTTTCTCTTTACTTTCTCCCCACTCTCACTGGAGGATTTTTTCTCCCGGCAGATAGGAGAGTCCCTAAGCTCCAACGGTGCTGGTCCTTGATTGGTTTCACCAATGTCACTCAATGGAGTGCACTTATTGGGATGCTCCAGCCCTGGAACAGCCTCCCTGGCACTTCCTCCTCTACCCTTCCTGTCTGTCATTCATTTACTCTTTCCTAGTGCCTGCGCCTAGTGTCTCCACCGCCTCCGCGCTGGCCCCTGCCGGCACCCGCCCTGTATGTTCCTGGCTCTCCTTTAGTATGGAGGGTCTTCTCAGTGCTGACAGCTGCTTCCCCAGATTCAGAACCTGGGCTTCCAGGGAAACAATGTGCTTACATTTTGCATAGCAGTATTCAACCTCGAATGGATGAGCAAGGAACGCTTACATGCCGCAAGATGTAGTCGCATCTCCACCCCCACCGGGCATTGTACCTACTAATTAATGAGTATTTGGCATTATACCCTGTCTAAATTACCTAAAAATTAGTTTCCTGACACTAATACTCACAGGCACTCAAGAAGACAATACACAGGTACTCGCTGACACACGTGCACTCACTGCCCAGGTGCACTCACTGCCCACGTGCACTCGCTGACCCACGTGCACTCGCTGACCCACGTGCACTCGCTGACCCACGTGCACTCGCTGACCCACGTGCACTCGCTGACCCACGTGCACTCACTGACCCACATGCACTCACTGACCCATGTGCACTTGCAGCACTCATATACTTACAATACACAGGTACACATTCACCCTACACAGGTACTTGACCACTGTTACAACCTCTTGTTTTCAACTCTGTTTTTTTTAACTCACCACTTAGTCCAGTTCCACTAACTCTGGTTTATTAACTTACCGCTTAGTGCAGTTCCACTTGGTCTAAGTTCCAGCAAACTCAAAGATGAGCGGGCTCACAACGAGTTCTACAGAATGTTAAATAGGTCTCAAGCACCTGTGACCAATTAACCACTCCCCTTAATTAGTAGGCTGAAGTAAGCAAAGAAAAAAAAAGTGACAGGAAAAAGGTGTTAAAAAGCTACAAGGATAAGCCCCAACAAGAACCTAAAAATGCAACCCAGCAATCACCAGCAGTCAAAAGCAAAACTTGTTCACACTCTCCACTCAAGATCCCCACTGTTTAGCTTCCAACCAGCAGAGATTCTTATGGTGTTTATGGATTATGCAGACCATTTGGTAATTTGAAGTGATTATATGTGTGTAGCACTCTGTAGAGGTCGAGATGATGAAGGTGGCCTCTAGCACAATTCCCGTTCAAGAACCTCTGGTAGTGGAGGCAGGGCAGTGGAAGGGTGCAGGTTTCAGGTCACAAGCCGCATTTGGTAACAGCTAGGTGGAGAGGTAAAGAATCACGAATAGAGTCCAGGTCAGAGACAAGCAAAGGCTGGCAATGCACTGGCAGCAAAGTACAAAATCAGAAGGGATAATCTTAGCCAAATGTCCAGTCAGTAACACATGTGAGCAGCATATATAAGAAGGCAAAGGTAATCCAGAGAAAACTAGAGGCAATGGAGTCAGTAATAGGGTTAAAGCGGAGGTCCACCCTAAAATGGACCTCCGCTCATCGGAATCCCCCCCCCCTCCGGCGCCACAATCGGCACCTTTCAGGGGGGAGGGGGGTGCAGTTACCTGGATAATCCAGGTAACTGCACCCACTTCCGGGCTAGCTCTCTGCGGAACGGGCGTACGTTACGCCCCCGTTCCGCAAGCGCCCGCCCCCTTCAGCAAGTGCCCCGCTGCCTGCTGGGAAACACACAGCTCCCAGAGGCAGCGGGGACCGTCCAGATTGCGCCGCGCGGCTCGCGCATGCGCAGTAGGGAACCGGGAAATGAAGCCGAAAGGCTCCATTTCCTGATTCCCATACCCAAGATGGCGGCGGGACCCGGCAGCCGAGCGAGCGATCGGCTTCGGGTGCCGACATCGCGGGCGCGCTGGACAGGTAAGTGTCACGATTTAAAAGTCAGCAGCTGCAGTATTTGTAGCTGCTGGCTTTTAAAAAAAAAAAAAAAAACGCGGAGTCCCGGTGGACTCCTGCTTTAAGCAAGCCTTCAAGAACACAGATAACAAGGGTATAGGCTGAAGATTAACCTACAATGATACCATGGAGGTTCTTGTGTTTAAAAAGGGAGTCAAATGCCAGGATCTGTGATAGATGCGCATGTGCATGTTCCTATCTTTGTATGCTTTGTTAAGCTCCTATGCTTGAGCACATGTGCACGTCTATGCACATGGAAACGGGCATGGCTGCCATGAGGTTCCTGACCATATGGTTCAAAGGGGATACAATTTATAGTTTCTTGTCTTGATGCAGGGAACTCTTAACCTTCCAGAACCCTCCCCAAGCACCAATGAGTTGCGCATCTGGAGTGCTCTGTGATCCAAAGGACACAGCGATCACAGATCAGGGTGAAGAGCCAATCACAGCGACTATTTTCAATGTGATCAGCTGTGTCCAATCATAGCTGATCACATTGTAACCAGGATAGCTAATAGCTGAGAGTGCTGATAGGAGTGTTGTGTCGGGGTGGCCATCCCCCTGTCAGAACACAACAGCTCACCAGGGGATATCACTTTACTAAGGATGGATCGTTAGTACAGCAGCTCCGACCGGACCTGTCAGTTTTTTTTTTCCTTCAACCCACTGGGATTAATGAAAAAAAATGCCATCCATCTTCCTTCCGGGGTCACGGACACCGGCTCTGTGACTGGCCGGAGTCGCGTGACATCACTCCCATGCGTGCGCGTCGGAGCTGCCAGTCACGGCATATCGTTTAATGAAAACGTCACGCCGTGACCCTTCTAAAGCGTGCATGCACTGAGTACATTGGCGCATGCACAAAAGGAATCCTCATACGGGGAATTGTAAATATCTCCTAAACCATGCAGGTTTAGGAGATATTTGAAGCACCTACAAGTAAGCCTTAATCTAGGTTTACCTGTAAGTTAAAGTGTGTTGTAAGGGTTTACAACCACTTTAAGTATTCTTTGCAAAGTGAATCTTTAGCTCATTTAATAAGCTCTGGAGCAAGTGCCCTTGCATAGCACAGTAGATTTGCCTTTAGTTAATCAAAATTGTTCCCTTCTCAGACCACACCTAGTGTCATTGCTCACGTAACTCTGAACTCTGCAGATTAATTTGGTAACACTGCTGAAGATGGGGACCAAGGTAAATTTAAGCCAAAGGGCCAGAATTTAGTCTGGATTTTAAAATAAACAATTCTCGCTTGCACAAAGATTCCCAGAACACCATGTGTTGGATTAGCTAAGTAGACAGAGCAAAAGTAGCAGCCTGCCCTTCAGTTTTTTCTGACTGAAGTTTCACAAAACAAATAAGTTACTGTTAAAGTGATGGCTGCGTGTTATTAAAGTGTGTGTAAATTTTGCACTTTGAGGTCTATAAAGAACAGTTTGTTTTCAACAGGCTGTAAAATAGTTCAGATAAAACATGTAGAAGAAGCAGAGAGCTTTATCTGCTGGTCTAAAGAATATAAAGTATTGACCCACACTATTTTCAAATTTACCTGACAAAAAAAAAAACTTTCTTATGGTTTTATAATATATGCAAAACCCCTGTACGTACAGTAAGTAGCTTTGACTGGTCCTATGCACAAAAATTGGAGGCATTGAAGGTGGTTAATTTGGGCTTGTGGAAACCACTAGGGATGAGCCATTATAAGACAACCCCATTCTGCCCTTAATATGGAATTTTGTATGGTAGAGATAAGCTGTTCACATTTATAAGGTGTGCCTTCCCTCTCCCTTTCCCCCTTGGCGCCTACATGCATGATGTCTAGTAGGCCCAAATGCCGAGCCCTGCTGGCCTGGTGGCCAGAACTACTCAAGGAGAAATCCTGCTTTTAATTGCTCTGGTTAAAACCCTGTTCCCCATCAATTGAAGATAACTTATCCCCTCAGAACAATTACAAGTTTTATGATTGAAACATGATGGGGTACTGTTGGCTGGATCAATCTTGTGGAAATACCTTATCATAATATTTTCCGGCCTATGTTATGGTTTTCATTAAGTTAATGTCAGGCTGGGGCTATTATTATCAGAGCTCATATTTAAAATTGATGTTGGTCTTAACTTTTGTATAAATAAAGCTATGAATTTTATAAAAAAAGTTTGTACTCATGTGACCTATTTTTTGAAGCATGAAAACAACTGGGGAAACCTAATTTCTTTTGTATACTATTTGGGGTGAGAAGCATCTCCGTCTCTATGTGGGCTACCTTCAAATCCCCCGTACATTGCTTTTTAAAGTGATATATATTTTTTTTCCATAAAGATTTTATTGATAATTACATTGAACATGTTATACAACCACATATTATAACATAAGGAAGTGCCTGTAAGACTCCAGGATCGTGCTATGCATTACAGATATAGAACAATGCTGAAAGTCACTGGAAATCTCACTTCATAATGCAGGATCAGTGTAATGTGGCAATACAAGCGGATGGCCCTCTAGTATCACAGGTAGCTGTCCGAGAAATTATCCAGTTAGAGGGGGGAGAAAGGCATCAAGCAGGGTATAGAGAAAGTATAGAGAGAGAAATGTAGGAAGAGAAATCCAAGTAAGAGAAAGGGAAAGGGCAGTGGGAGGGGAGAGAGAGAGAGAGAGAGAAAGAGAAAAAAAAAGGGGGGGGAGAGGGATCTAGGGCTGGGTGGGGGAGTGGGCGGTGGGGAGGAATGGTGGGCCAGGTAAGGTGCGTGGGAGTTATGGTGTAAGTGTTGTTCGAGGCTAAGTTCTTCGTCCCAGGTTGGGCCTGATACCTCGGCACAGTTTTACTAAACAATCACAGCCATCTTGATGGCGCTTGTCCCTCAAGTGTTATAGGCTTGATAACGCTGAGTTGATTTAAAGTGAGTCCAACATGCCCACGTTGTGGTAAACTTTTGGATCCTCTCTTGGAAAATGTGTACTAGTTCTTCCATTTCCTCTATTTTTGAGATCTTTAGGAACCATTCGCCAATCGTTGGAGTGTGTGTGGATCGCCAATGGACCGGGATGCATAGTCTCGCCGCATTCACCAAATGCATGGCCAAGGATTTATAATATTCGGATTTGGTTAAATGGGTATGGTGCAAGAGGTACTGTGCTGATCGAAAACGATTCAATCCAAGTGTAACCCCTCCCCAGAACTAGCACTGTTGAGTTTGGGGATAGATTCTTTCCCATATAGACAACGGAAAGTGGTAGTAAACATTCTTTATGCGGCTCGTATATCAATAGCAGCCAAATGGAGATCCGCCACTCCCCCAAGCATAGCAGAAGTTATTCATAGAGTGAACTCACAATGCCTAATGGAAAAATTATTAGCCTATAAGGAAGGAAGAGCAAGTACCTTCCATAAATTCTGGGATAGTTGGACCTCATCTTAATGGAACCTCTAGGGTTGATATTCTACTAACAAGACATACTGGAGTATTGGATAATTAATAGTATCTTTTGGTGAAATTATATTAACATTGCAGAGGTATTGAACATGACAATGTTGATCTGTTTCTGTTTCTGTTGTTTGTTTGGTTATTTGGTTTCTGATTACACATCTACTAGGTATACAAGCCTACCTGTATCCTCAAATCACAGGTAGCCTTTCCTCCCTCTGTTATTGCGTCATTTGATAAGAGTAATAGTATTATACTAGGATGCTTTACTTTGCTACTGTTGGCCAAGACCTGGGCCGTAACCATAGATCCTGAGATCATATTGAGATAGCCTGCTCACAGTTTGCTCCCGTTTGGGGTGACAGGCTTTTTGTAGTACCTATTCCAATTTACAATACTCCCTCAGGCCCTCCAGTTAATGTTAGTATAAGTCACTGTTATTAGAACATGAAATAATAGCTACAAAATAGTGTCCTATTGAATATGCAATGTATTGACATTATTGTATACTGGCTTGTTTCTTTAATTTACTTGTACTCAAAAATTAATAAAAATCTTTGGTTTAAAAAAAAGAGGTACAGTGCTGGAGAGTAGTCTAAGTGGTATGTAGTAATGTGAGCGATAAGCTCATGTACCTCTTTCCAGAATGGTTGGAGGGAACTGCATTCCCACCAGATGTGGAGCATAGTGCCCCTTGCACCCTTACATTCCCAGCATGTGTCTGGAGTGGAGGGGGGAAATTTATGTATTAAAGTGATATTTTATTGGCAGAGCCTGGTGCGCTAAGTCAACTTTTTTTTTTTTTTATATGTCTTTGGCACACCAGCAACAGGATATCCCTATCATAATTATTGTCCCTGTTGTTGTCCATTAGGGTGTTATGGGTGTTCCTGTCCACCTTTTTGTGTTCCCTCTTCTACTTATGCATTGTCTATCATCATTCTTCACGTTAGGTGTGTAGATCCAGTAACTAAAATTCAGTGATTTTACCAATAGTTTCCCTGAAATACATAAGGAATTTTAAGGGTTTTTTATGCTTCAGCATCTACCAAATCTAAAAAAAATAGTTTTGGGTGGTCTGGCCCTTTATGACTTTAATCGATATTGTTGTTTTGCTAGATTTATGTATAATGTTTTGGTATCTATTGAAATTTGTTTGATTTATGTATTATTTACACATAATAAAAGAGCTGCATTGTGGCTCATAAATATATTACAGCCTCTTTGGGATTGCTTGCAGTACTCTTTTTATAGAAATCAATACCTAATTTAATAAAAGCTAATGCTGTTATTATTTCTCTGATGTATTTTTTTTTACAGTTTTTTGGCAGGAAAAGCAAAGAAGAAAAAGGTTCTAAAACCATTTTTGTACATATGTACCCAATTTGTTGGATTTTATATATATATATATACAAAATAAAACAATCAAAACAAGGCCTTTTTAACTATTAGGAGAGTGCTTGTATTTGTGTTAAAGTGGATGTAAACCCTCACATATACCCAGTGAAGTGAATAGCCTGGGCATACAGTCAAGAATCCTTCACTTCCTGTACCAAAGGCAACAGGTGAGAGGAAACCCCTGCAAAATTAAGGACATTTTATGGGGACCCCCAGGTCACCAGAACTAGTGTCCCCATTGGGGGGAGATTTGCCTTTACTTTTCTGGGGACAGCCCAAAATTTGGGATTTTCTTTTACCCTCCCCTTCAATGATAATGTTAAACATGACAAATAGAGAGGGTAAATCTCCTTAACGGGTGGGGGGGGGGGGCAGACAGCAATAAAACCTAACAAGCATTCCATTCTACCCAAAACTCGAAAACCTTTTTTGTCTTTAGTTATACTTTAATGCATTCTCTGCATTAAGGTAAAAAAAAACATCATGTGTCCTTGCCTCCCGCCCACCCCTAAACACCCCAAAACACTTACCTGAGCCCAACACTGTGCCCCTTTTTGGAAGAAAAACATCATGTAATGTAAAGTACTGTGAACTACAGTGGTGTGAAAAAGTGTTTGCCCCCTTCCTCATTTCCTGTTCCTTTGCATGTTTGTCACACTTAAGTGTTTCGGAACATCAAACCAATTTAAACAATAGTCAAGGACAACACAAGTAAACACAAAATGCAATTTGTAAATGAAGGTGTTTATTATTAAAGGTGAAAAAAAATCCAAACCATCATGGCCCTGTGTGAAAAAGTGATTGCCCCCTAAACCTAATAACTGGTTGGGCCACCCTTAGCAGCAACAACTGCAACCAAGCGTTTGCGATAACGTGCAATGAGGCTTTTACAGCGTCCTGGAGGAATTTTGGCCCACTCATCTTTGCAGAATTGTCCTAATTCAGTTACATTAGAGGGTTTTCGAGCATGAACGGCCTTTTTAAGGTCATACCACAACATCTCAATAGGATTCAGGTCAGGACTTTGGCTAGGCCACTCCAAAGTCTTCATTTTGTTTTTTCTTTAGCCATTCGGTGGTGGACTTGCTGGTGTGTTTAGGATCATTGTCCTGCTGCAGAACCCAAGTTCGTTTCAGCTTGAGTACACGAACAGATGGTCGGACATTCTCCTTCAGGATCTCTTCGTAGACAGCAGAATTCATAGTTCCTTTTATCACGGCAAGTCTTCCAGGTCCTGAAGCAGCAAAACAGCCCCAGACCATCACACTACCACCACCATATTTTACTGTTGGTATAATGTTCTTTTTATGAAATGCAGTGTTCCTTCTACGCCAGATATACTTGGACACACACCTTCCAAAGAGTTCCACTTTTGTCTCATCGGTCCACAGAATGTTGTCCCAAAAGTCTTGGGGATCATCAAGATGTGTTGTGGAGAAATTGAGACGAGCTTTGATGTTCTTTTTGCTCAGCAGTGGTTTTCTCCTTGGAACTCTGCCATGCAGGCCATTTTTGCCCAGTCTTTTCCTGATGGTGGAGGCATGAACGCTGACCTTAACTGAGGCAAGTGAGGCCTGCAGTTCCTTGGACGTTGTTGTGGGGTCTTTTGTGACCTCTTGGATGAGTCGTCGCTGTGCTCTTGGGGTAATTTTGGGCGGCCGGCCACTCCTGGGAAGGTTCACCACTGTTCCATGTCTTCGCCATTTGTGGATAATGGCTCTCACTGTGGTTCGCTGGATTCCCAAAGCTTTGGAAATGACTTTATAACCCTTTCCAGACTGATAGATCTCAATTACTTTCTTTCTCAATTGTTCCTGAATTTCTTTGGGTCTTGGCATGATGTGTAGCTTTTAAGGATCTTCTGGTGGACCTTACTGTGTCAAGCAGCTCCTATTTAAGTGATGCCTTGATTGTGAACAGGTGTGGCAATAATCAGGCCTGGGTGTGGCTAGATAAATTGAACTCAGGTGTGGACAACCACAGTTATAGTATGTTTTAACAAGGGGGGCAATCACTTTTTCACACAGGGCCATGATGGTTTGGATTTTTTTTCACCTTTAATAATAAACACCTTCATTTATAAATTGCATTTTGTGTTTACTTGTGTTGTCCTTGACTATTGTTTAAATTGGTTTGATGTTCCGAAACACTTAAGTGTGACAAACATGCAAAGGAACAGGAAATGAGGAATGGGGGCAAACACTTTTTCACACCACTGTATATATATGCATTATGCCTATATATGCAGCAGGTGGTGCTGTAGTGTTAAAATGTGTATTCTACAGTAATGTAATCAGAGGAAGTATTATCTTTCTCAGTGTATGTGTTCTTGTATATTCCCTATTCCTGTTCCTTTTTCCATGCTATAAGACATAATCTAATATCCTACATGAAAGCAAAGCATATTGCTGTATACAAGAAGCTTCCAGCACATTATTTCAATACTTTGACAACAGGTTATGGGCCCAGGCACCCTGTAGGCACTAGAGCAAGGAATTCTGCAAATCAGTACTGTATGCAAGCTACTGAAAGATGGCAAGTGGTTCAGATGTGAAGTTTGCAATTGCAAATCTGAACAATGCCAATTGCCAGCTGTGGAAGTTTAAACTGGAAATGCTTTTTTAGTAAGGATGATTTGTGGCAAGTGCTGAATACAGACAGACCCACTAACGGAGAGAAGGAGGAATGGCACAGAAAGAATAGACAGGCAAAAGCAACTATAAGCTTATTAGTGGAAGATGACCAGCTTATTCACATAACAGCAGAGAAAACGGCCAAAGGTATGTGGACTTCATTACAAAACCTGCATGAGCATTCAAGTCTCAACAGTAAGCTTTTTCTACTAAGAAAGTTATATAAAATTAGTCTAGAAGAAAGCCAGCAAATGTGTAACCATGGGAAAGCTATTCTAGAGATCATAGAGCAGCTACACACGATCGGAGAGGACATCAAAGATAACCATTCTGTTGCCCTGACTCCAGAGACATATACTGCTCTCATTAATGCTTTAGAAACCAGACCGAAGCAGGAACTCACACTGGATTATGTTGAAGGCAAATTAATTGATGAATATGACAGAAGTAAAGAAAATACGCACCATGATGACAAATCTCTTAAGATGTACGAAGGCAACAAGCACGACAAAGAAAGCCAAGCCTGTTTTTGCTGTAAAAGGACTGGTCACTTAAAAAAGGACTGTTCTATCTGGAAAGCCAAGCAGTGAAAGTTAAAGCTATCCATAAGAGTCAAAGCAGCTACAAAGGAAACTGAAGACAAATCATAGAGAGGCACCTTTAAAATGACACAAAGCAGAAAGCCATGTGTCTGGTACATAGACTCAGGTGTGACAAGCCACATGACTAGCAATGAGACCTTCTTCACAAACATTGATTACAGTGCAAAGACAACGTTTTCCTAGCAAACGGGAAAAGCATCACTTTAGAAGGTAAAGGCCAGGGCTTCCTGAACTGCATTACACCACAAAGCAAGCAGAGTATCCTTGTAAAGAAAGTGCTGTGCGGTAAGTTCCAGAACTAGAAGGTAGCCTTCTATCAGTAAAAAAAGTCTTGCAAACAACGGTCTCACAGTTAAGTTCCAGGGTGATGAATGCACAATTCACAATAATAAGTGATTCCTCGCAAAAGAAAAACTGGATGATTACCTATACAGGCTCATCACTACAGACCAGCAAGCCAATACAGTCTCTAATGACCTACACAGCAAATGTATTCATCTATAGCACAGGCAGCTGGGGCACAGAAGTCCAGAAGCTGTACAGGACATTATAAAGAGAGGCTTATCAGAAAATTTGACAATAGCGTCTTGCAAAGTGCTCATGAAATGCAAATGCTGTATTGAAGCAAAAGCCTCATGTGCTCTCCTTCCACAAGCAAAAAAACCCACCCCCTGCAGCTCATACACAGTGATTTATGCGGTCCAATGAAAACTCCCACATCAGGCGGGAACAGATATCTACTCGTTGATGATTATTCCGCGTACACAACTTATCTGATGAAACAAGAGTTCGAGAGCTCTTTGCCATGTCTAGCAACAAATTCCAACTGAAACCAGAAATAATATGCACTGACAATGGTGGAGAATACATAAGCAAAGAAGTGGCCTCATACCTGAAGAGACAAGGAATAGTACACCAGACAACCACACCATACACCCCCAAACAAAACCTTATAGCAGAAAGAAATAATCACACTCTTATAGAAATGGCCAAGGTTCATGCATGTTGAATGCCAACCTACCTCACAAGTACTGGGGGGAAGCAGAACAGAACAGACTACCCACAAGAGTCATTTAAAGTACTCCATTCTAAATGTATCATGGATCAAAGCCTAGCATAGGGCACCTTACTAAAGGTGTCCTATGCTAGGTTCCTTACTAAAAAAGCATTTCCAGTTTCAACTTCCACAGCTGGCAATTGGCATTGTTCAGCTTTGCAATTGCAAACTTCAAATCTGAACCACTTGCCATCTTTTAGTATTGGGGTATTTGGCTGTAAAGCATATGCCTATATTCCAAGTAAAACGCGATCCAAGCTTGAGAATAGAGCCATAGAGGGCATTTGAGTAGGCTACAGTGAGCAAACTAAGAGTTACAGAATCCTGCACCCAAAGACTGACAAAGGGACAATAAGCTGTAAAGTCCATCATCACAAACACCAATCCCTGAAAGCTTTGAAGTGAATATGCCAAGCAAACCAGAAGAAAGGGTCGATCAAAGCGAACCTGTGCAGGACTCAGAACAAGAGGTTGAACTCACAATGCAAGTTCCCCACCAGATCCTGCTGAACTGCCTGAAGTCAGAAGATCAGCTCGGACTACAAAGGGGATACTACCCGTCAAGCTGTCATACACTGTATAAACACATAGCATACTTGAACCAACATCCTGGGAAGACATAGAAAAACTGCCAAAATGTAAAGCCAATAAATGGAGAAAGGCAGCAGAAGAATTAAAATCACTTCAAGAAAATAAAGCCTGGACAATCGCAGAGCTCCCCCCTAACCGCATGACTATAGGAAGTAAGTGGACTTTCATACTAAAGTCAGACGCAGAAGGGATTATCCACAGCCAGACTACGATTAATCATTCACTCCCATTGTAAAATACTCCACCATCAGAGTGCTTCTTAAGCCCCGTACACACTATCAGATTGTCTGCTGAGTTTTTCCTTCAGATTTACCAAAACCATGTAGTAGAAGGGCCTGCCTGATTGCATACACATTGAAACTCCTAAAGTTTGACCTCATATTATATGGTTTTGGTAAATCTGAAGGAAAAACTCAGCAGACAATCTGATAGTGTGTACGGGGCTTTTGCGTTGCAGCCTGGAAGGGAATGCAAGTCAAACACCTAGATGTTAAATCTGCTTTCCTATATGGAGACATTAAGGAAGATCTCTACATGGAACAACCTCCAGGGTTTGGGTAAGGAGACAGCCTTGTGTGTAAACTTCAGAAGAACATCTACGGTCTTCAAAAAAATGTTTTCCTAGTTTTTGTCAGTAAATTTTGTAAATTAGGCCCCTTTCACACGGGGCGGATCAGTAATGATCCGCCCCGCGATGATCCGCTCGCTCAGCGGGGA
This sequence comes from Lithobates pipiens, assembly GCF_037356315.1. Lineage (NCBI taxonomy): Eukaryota > Metazoa > Chordata > Amphibia > Anura > Ranidae > Lithobates > Lithobates pipiens. The sequence goes on along the minus strand of NW_027507748.1, from coordinate 630,292,473 downwards.
TCGCTCCGTTGTCCCCGCTGAGCCGGCTGCGGACAGGGCAGTCTCCGCACACTGTGCGGGGACCGCCCTGTCAGCTCTCCGCTCTCCTCTATGGGGATCGGACGAGCACGGACCGTGTGTCCGTGTTCATCCGATCCGCTCTGCAGACGGACAGAAAAATAGGATTTTCCTCCGTCTGCAGAATCGGACATTTGCGGAGGCGGACAATAGCGGGTGTCTGCGGATGCTCATCCGCAGACATCCGCTATCCCATAGGGATGAATGGATGTCCGTATTTCATCCGCAAACGGATGGATGAAATACGGACATATCATCCGCATGTGTGAAAGGGGCCTAAGTAATTTTTCTCCACTGACCGATGTGTGCACTAATGGGCACTAATAGGCTGCACTGATGGACGCAGATGAGGTGGCACTTATGGGCACTGATGAAGTGGCACTTTTGGGCACTGATTAGGTGGCACTGATGAGGAGGCACTAATATGCCGCACTGATATTTGGCACTGATGAGTACTGATAGGCGGCACTGGTGGGCACTGATGAACACTGATAGGTGGCACTGATGGGCATTGATAGGCAGCACTTTTGGGCATTGATAGATGGCAAAAATTGGCAGAACTGATTGGCATGGATAGGCGGCACTGATGGGCATTAATGGGTGGAACTGATGGGCATCACTGGCTGGCATCACTAATGGGTACTGATTGGTTTTACTGATGGGCACTGATTGGTGTCACTGATGGGCACTGATTGGTGTCACTGATGGGTACTGGTTGGTGGCAATGATTGGCACTGATTGGTGGCACTAGGGGGCTTTGCTGTAATTAGGGCACTAATGATCTGTGCCTGGTTACTTGTCCGGATGTCCCCTGTGAGGAGATGCCACTAATCATCTCTCCTCGCCACACACTCTGTCAGTGTGAGGTGATGAGAGCCGATTACTGCATTTACATGTGACTGGCTGTAATTGGATACAGCCATTAACATGTAAGCAGCATCATCGGCTGTAAACAGCGTCATCAGCTCTTTACAGAGATCGGTGTCATGCCGTGTCCGTTCTGGAGCGACATTATATGTTGTCCACCCAGAATGAGAGCCACACCTCTCCTCCATCATTTGATGGTGGGCAGGGGCAAGGGGTTAATCTTGGTATCAGTTGCTCCTGGAAACATCTGTCTCAAATGAAAACTTTCACCTTCCTTGTTCATCTGTTTCAAAAAAAAATCATCAGTCCAAATTTTATGTGAAGTGGAGGCAAAAATATCTTTGTCGGGTCGATAAATGGTCCATGTGTCTTGTTTCTCTTTCCTGGAACCAAATTCTTGAGTTGACATTTCTTTTTAATGTAATGCACCTCTTTGGCATGGCTTTCCCATTTGCATATGTAACAGTACTTGGTATATCCAAGCTGCATTCCAAGCAGCAGAGACACTACTCTTAGATCTCCACAGATATTACAATTGTACTTGGTGTACCCAATGTGCTTCAACCACAGTTCCATATGTTTTCATATGTTTCAAACTCACTCATCCATGTTTTTATGGACTTTGATTGTGTGCAGTAATGTTGGAACAGGAAGGGGCCATCCCAAAACTGTCCCCACAATGCTGGGAGCATGAAATTGTCCAACATGTCTTGGTATGCTGGTGCCTTAGAAGTTCCCTTCACTGGAACTAATGGGCCAAGCCTAACCCATGAAAAACAACCCCACACCATAATGCCCCCTCCACCAAATGATTTGAAAGGGTAGCCTAATACTTTGGCAACATAGTGTGGCTGAACAAGTCTTGCCTGCACTGAGTCCTGACCTCAACCCGATAGAACACCTGTGGGATGAATTACAGCAGAGACTGGGAGCCTTCTCGTCCACATCAGTTACTGACCTTACAAATGCACTTCTGGAAGAATGGTCAAACATTCCCTAATGCCCCGTACACACGAGAGGAATTAAGTCTGACAGACCTCCAAAGGAGTTCCGCCGGAGTTCCGCTGGAGTTCCGACGGAGTTCTGGCGGACTTTTCGACCGAACGGACTTGACCACACACCATCACACCAAACTCCGACGGAGTCGAACGTGATGACGTACGACTGGATTCGACGTAGGAAGTTCATAGACAGTAGCCAATAGCTGCCCTAGCGTCGGTTTTAGTCCGTCGGAGTAGCACACACACGAGAGGATTTTTCAAAGGGGACCGGGTCCGGCGGAGTTCCGTCGGGAAAATTTAAAGCATGCTTCATTTCTAAAGTCCGTCAGACTTTAGCTTCGCTAAAGTCCGTTGCAGCCCACACACGATCGGATAGTCCGCCGGACTCAGTCCGTTGGAGTTTGGATGTCGAAAAGTCCGCTCGTGTGTACGGGGCATTAGACACACTCCTAAACCTTGTGGACAGCCTTCCCAGAAGAGTTGAAGCTGTTATAGCTGAAAAGGATGGGCCAATTCAATACTGAACCTCACGGACTAAGACTGGGATGCCATTAAAGTTCATGTGCGTGTAAAGTCAGGCGTCCCAGTACTTTTAGTAATATAGTGTGTGTGTGTCTGTGTGTAATTTTTTTTTCTTTTTCTCAACATTTAAAAATTAGGAGGGTCGCACAGGGACACAACAGGAAGTGAAAGGATAATGGGAAATCCCATAGATATCTCCAGAAAATATGTCCTCATTGGAAAACGCTCATATTGATTATCCAGTAAATTTCAAATTACTTTCTCTCCCAATATCAAAGGTCCCCAAGACAAACGGATAGGGTGAATCTCCATAGTGTTGACACAGGCAGCAACAAAAGCCTGAATGGGCATTTACCACTTTCACCCTAACTTAAAAAAAGTGTTTGTTTTTGGTATGCTATAAAATCTCTACTATGTGTGAGAATTAATTACCATATACTTAGCGTGTAAATAACTTTCCTGCCATTTCTTGTATTTTATGTAACTGTTGAAATTATTTATATAAAGCATCTGAAAAACACAGGGTATATTATAATATGTACATAATTAGAACAATAACCTGCCAGCCCTCTTTGTGTAAAGCAACCATGCTGAGATTTCTGCTAATTAATTAATATTTTTGTTTTTGCACCTCCTCAGAAAATTATTCTTAGAAGGATAATTAGATAACTATGAACTAAATGAATAAACAAAAATCAGATGGCTAGTGAGCAATGATTGCCTCAAGGATATAAAGTAGTAAAGCGCCCAGGGAAATTTTCTTTTTTCTTTGCTGCGATACACCAACCAGTCGCATGATTCTATTTAGCATTACATTTTCTTCAGATAAGAGCAAAGGGAGGAAAACAAAACATACATTAGATGTGAAAACTAATCAAAATGTTATTTTATTTTGTCCATTAGTTCAGAAACATGTAGGTAGAGCAATCACTACTTCAATTATGGAAACAGGATTATCCAAATTGACCTCTTTTTTAATGGTCCTTTTACTTAAAGGGGAGCTCCATGTTAATTCATCACCACTGTTTTGTACTATCCTGCACTGATACAGAAATCCACCCCCCAGCATTTCTACCAATGGGCTTTTAGGGCATCAATATACTGTACCTGTATGATCACCTATAAGTGGAACGAGCAGAATCTAAACATGTAGCTCCAGTGCAACTGATTAAGGGGATAGCAGACCACTTTGTTGTCTAATGAAGAGGTCAGACATTGTGGTGATTAAAAAAAAAAAAATGATTTAAATTGTTTTTATTGATTTTAAAACAAAGCATGTGACAAAGTACTTATTTCAGTTAACATCTTAGAAATAATATATAACAATTTATATAAACATCTTTGACCAAAGGAATAGTAAACTTTATATAATAGTAAAGTTGACCGTATGGCCGATTAACAGTAGGAACAAGAACTCAAGGGAGGGATTGGTTAAGAAGTTTAGAGTGGGGAGTGGGATTCTAGTACTCGTTTGTGTAGCCGTCACCTCCAGGGGATTTTTTAGACGGGAGAGTTTTAATGCTTATTTCAATTTCTGCTGGAGAAAAAGGTTTTGATAAGGACTGAGTTTGGGTAGTTGATAGGGCAAGGGGATTCACTGACTTCAGAAAATCGTTTATATCTGATGGCTTTGATTGAGGGGTAGCTTGGTCGTTTTTAAGATTGTATAGAGATTGGTAGAAGTCACCAAACACATCAGCAATATCCGAAGGGTTATTTACAGGTTTTCTGGAAGTGGTGTGGTGAACTGATTTGATTTTAGTGTTTAAGCGTTGTTGTTTCATTGGTTTTGCTAGTAGAGAACCAGCTTGGTTTCTTAATGAATAATAGTTTACTTTAGATTGTTTCAAATTATAGTCAAATTGGTGCATCAAAAGGGAGCAAAGTTTGTTTCTATCATTTAACAGGGAGGAAGATAATGCAGGGGATGGATGTTGTTTGTTTTGATCCTCCTTATTTTTAATCAAAGTTAGGACCTCTTCAATTTGCTTTCTCCTCTGGTTTTTAATATTGGCATGCAGTTTTAGCAAAATACCTCTTATGCAGGCCTTGTATGTGGTCCATAATGTGGGAAAATAAATGCCGGGGAGGCATTTGTTTCAAAAAATAAGACATGAGCTTTTGAGATTGCTTGGCAATGGTCAGGGACTGCTAGGAGAGTGGAGTCCATTCTCCAAAAGCGGGTGGGATTGGGTCCTTTAGAGTCTTCAATTTGTATAGACACTGGGGCATGATCAGACCATGTTATCATACCTATTTGGGAGACTGTGATCAGCTGGAGTGTCCATTTGTCTGTGAGAAAAAAGTCAATCCTGGAGTATGAGAGGTGAGGGGGAGGTCAGTAAGAGAAGTATTTTTCTGCTCCATTCTGGCATCTACAGATGTCATATAGATCATGTGTGTAAGAGGTGGTTGACGGTTAAATGGGTAGCTCTCTTGCCTATGGACAAGTCAAGGGTGGTATTGACAATGTGTTGAAGTCCCCTCTGATAATAAGCCTGCCACTTTTGGTGGTGATAATTTTTGTGAATAAGTGTTTGCAAAACTTAATCTGTTTAGTATTTGGGGCATAGACGTTGACAATGGTGAACCTAATTTGGTTGATGCCACAGATAAGGATGTGGTACCCGCCCAATGGGTCAGCTATTTCAGAGTGTAGTTGAAATTGGACTGAGTCTCGAATGGCTGTTAGAATCCCATTTTTCCTACACGTCTTAGATGCCAAGAATACATGTGGGAATTGCTTCAAGGTGAGGGTAGGTGATGTCGCTGAAGCAAAATGCATTTCCTGAATGAGGAGAATGTCCGCTTTTAATGAACGAGCCTCTCTTGCGAGGGATGAGCGCTTGGAAGGTGAAGCAGCTCACATTTAAAGAGGTGAATTTAATCAACATAAAGTTGTATGAATTTGAGATGATCCAGTTGGTGTGTAGATATTGGCGGGTGTTCCGTGTACTTTAGATAATACATTGACTTCAGCCATGGTTTACTTGATGGCTGTGGTGGATAGATTAGCGATCTCGGAAGGGTTGTTAAGTTCATGGGAGGTTGTTTTCATGGAGTGAATAATCTCATAATGAATTCTATCAAGGCTAATAAACAAGGACTGGCTGGTTGCACAGGATATATATCCCTATCCTGTCCATCCAACCATTACTTGTTTATTATCCTCGATAGACTAAATTATGAGATTATTCACTCCATGCAAACAACCTCCCATGAATCTAACAACCTTTCCAAGGCCACTCTAATGGGGAGAGAGGTTTAAAAAGGACTTGCAGAAAAGACAAGGGTGATGGGTAGCAAGCATTGCAACTAACAGGGGGGAGGAGTATCCATATCATTGTCATAATGGTATGAAAAACAATGTTGAACTAGGAGGTAAGTGAATGGGGAGGCTGAGTTTCCCCAGCTATCAGTATAATTTGAACGAGGCATCAAGACTAATATGTAGGATGTGGCGGTGTTTAGGACAATTCTGTCTCCATATGGTGTGGTTGATGTGGCGGGGGAGAATGGTTCTCTGCAGGAATGATTCCCCATTCTTTGAATAGGGCTAAACCTGTATCCAAACGTCTGATCTTGTGCGATTTCCCCATGGTTTTTATTCATGAGTTTGGTAGGGAAGCCCCATTGATAGGCTATATTATTGTTGTGGAGGGCCTTAGTGATAATGGGTATGTTTTTCCTGTTGAGTGTTGTTTTGGAAAGATCTGCATACAATTTGATCCCTGTATAGGGTGTGGGCATTGCAGAGTTGTTTCTGTCGGCACTCATAATCTTTTCTTTGGCGTGATAAGTGTATGCACGCTAGGACATCTCTAGGTACTGAGACTGGTAGGAAGTCAGGTTTGGGTATTCTGTGGGCCCTATCAATGGCCAATTCAAAATCAGTAAGTGATGGGATTAGATGTTTCATAAGTTGCTGAATATATGTGACTAGTGCATCTGGTGTGACCGATTCTCAAATACTGCAGAATTTGATGTTGTTTAGTCTAGAGCGGTCCTCTAAGTCTGCAATTTTCAATCGCATTTGTTGAAATTCTGTGTCGTGATAAGTATGAGCATCCACTATATCATTGTGAGCAGTGCGCATTTCACTTAGTTTGGTTTCCACATGTGATATTCTCATATAGGGATGAGCCGAACACCCCCCCGTTCGGTTCGCACCAGAACTTGCGAACGACCCCCGCGTTCGGTACGAACGTTAGAACCCCATTGAAGTCTATGGGACTCGAACGTTCGAATTGGAAAATGCTAATTTTAACGGCTAATATGCAAGGTAGTGTGCTAAAAAGGGTTTGGCGATCTGCCTCCTGCCTCAGGGGACATGGGTCACTGCAAAAAAAAGTTTTAAAAACTACCGTTTTGGCGGGAGCACTGATTTTAATGACGATTAAAGTGAAAAAAAAAAGTGAAGTATTCCTTTAAATATGGTGCCTGGGGGGTGTCTATAGTATGCCTGTGAAGTGCCACGTGTTTCCCGTGTTTAGAACAGTCCCTGCACAAAATGACATTAAACGGAAATAACACCATTTAAAACTGCTTGCGGTTTTAATGTTATATCTGGTTCCTGCAATATGGTTGAAAATCATTCAGAAAAATGGCATGGGTAGCCCTCCCTGCCCATTACCAGCCTATTTGGGTCTTGTACGCATATTAAGGGGAACCCCGTACCCATATTAAAAAAAGGAAATGCGTGTGGCCCCCAGGCCCTATATACTCAGAACAGCAGTATACAGGCAATGCAAACAAGACCGGGACTGTGTAGGTTTGTTGTGTTAAGTTGAATCTGTTTGTCATTTTCAACCGGTACATTTTTAAAGTGTAGCTCCAGTCAAAAAAAATATTTTTAAGCTTTTTGGAAAACATAGGGAAGGGTTATCACCCCTGTATAATTTGTTTTGTCGTCCATCTTTTTTCATCTCACTTGCTGCTGTCTCCTTGCGTTTGCAAGTAGGAGATGTTTGTAAGTTGGATGTTTGAAAGTAGGGGCCTGCCCTATATTATAGCGGTATGTACTGGGTACAGAGCACGCAGACAGCACGCACTATCTCCTAACACTACTGACTGCAAGCTCTATTATTAACCACTTGTTAGCCCAATGTTTGCATAAAGTGAAAGATGAAGTTATGCTGAGTAAATAGATATCAAACATGTCACTCTTCAAAATTGCACATGCCCGTGGAATGGCGCCAAACGTCGCTACTTAAAAAATCCCCATAGGCGACGCTTTAAATATTTTTTTACTGGTTACATGTTTTGAGTTGCAGAGGAGGTCTAGGACTAGAATTATTGCTCTCGCTATAACATTCTCGGCGATACCTCACATGTGTGGCACATGCGAGCACATGGGGACATGGGCGCTTTAATTTTTATTTTATTTTTTTATTGTTCATTTTACTTTATTTTAGTTTGACATTTTTTTTCCCAAAAATATATTTTTGATCACTTTTATTCCTATTACAAGAAATGTAAACATCCCTTGTAATAGGAATATGGGGTGACAGGTCCTCTTTACAGTGAAATCTGGGGGGTCAATATGACCCCACATCTCACCTCTAGGCTGGGAAGCCTGAAATAAAAAATAAAAAAAAAGATTCTGGCTTTGATCGTACCGGCGAGTTGGTAGAAGCACCGGAGGGCGGTGAGGGGTGGGGGGCGTCTATGGCTGGGTACTTCAGGGTATCACCGAGTATGGCTGGGTATCTCTGAGTATGGCTGGGTATGGCAATTTATGGCAGGGTATTACAGAGTATTGGCGGGGTATTGGCGGGGTACTGCAGAGTAATAGCAGGGTACTGCACTGCAGAGTAATGGCGGGGTACTGCACTGCAGAGTAATGGCGGGGTACTGCACTGCAGAGTAATGGCGGGGTACTGCACTGCAGAGTAATGGCGGGGTACTGCACTGCAGAGTAATGGCGGGGTACTGCACTGCAGAGTATTGGGGGTACTGCAGAGTAATGGTGGGTACTGCAGAGTATTGGGGGTACTGCAGAGTAATGGGGGTTACTGCAGAGTAATGGGGGGTACTGCAGAGTAATGGCAGGGTACTGCAGAGTATGCACTGGTATTGCAGAGTATTGGCAGGGAATTGAGGGGTTAAATTCGGTGAGCAGCGATGTGGGCACTGCAGATGCAGCCCACATCGCTGCTGACACCGATCTCTTTCCCCTCCGCTGTACCGATCGGTACAGAAAGGGGAGGGAGGAACAGGCGTCATAACATGACGCCGGTTTGTTTCCAAGTGATCACTCCGTCATTTGACGGAGCAATCACTTGGTAAACGGCCGCTATGAGCGGCCGTTTACCGTGATGCGCCGGGTCCTATGGACCCGGCGGTCACGGATGCTCTCGAGTGCGCACACCTCGGGGCACGCGAGAGCAGAATTCTGGGAGGCCGTTAATTAACGGCCTCTCTGAGTTAAACAACCGCCCTGAAGCCGTTAATCGGCAATGGGCAGTTGTTAAGTGGTTAAAGCTAGATCACTAGCTATATAGGTGAGGTGAATATAGTGGTGTATACTGCAGTCAGGGCACAGACAACAACCACTACACAGCAGCAAGATAGGAAATCAGCCAAAAACGATTGGTGTGTACTGTGTTGAAGGTACACAGAACACCCACTGCTTCAGATGCAAAGTAACACACTACAGGAGGCCGCCTTAAAGGCGGCCTTATATAGTGTGGGGCGTGCACTACACAGCCTGAGCTATGATTGGCCACAGGCATCCTGCCTGTGGCCAATCATGGCTCTCCTCGCTGCCGGCGCTGCGATTGGCCAAGCATGCGGGGTCACAGTGCATGCTTGGCCAATCATCGGACAGCAATGCACTGCGCCAACGCAGTGCATTGTGGTCCGCGCGCGCGTCACTCGAATTTTGACGCGAACGGCCAAAACGTTCGGAATTCGCCGAACGGGCGAACAGCCAATGTTCAAGTCGAACTTACGTTCGACTCGAACACGAAGCTCATCCCTATTCTCATATCATGCTCCTGCACAGTTTGTGTAACAGGGGCTAGGACTGCAGACATGTCAGTATGTAGTGTCTGTCTCAGGGATAGTAGCATGTTTTTCATCACTAGCTCTGAGATTGGTTGTTCAGATGCAGGGATTGAATCAATGGCTGAGTGCATCTGCAGAGCAGGCAGGAGGGGGTGGGAGAGATGAATGTGCAGCTGCGTGATGTGGGAGATAAGGGAGGAGATGACTCACCAAGGTCACCCTCATAGAGAGGGAATGTCAGTCTGTGATCCTGGGTTCCATTTCCCTGTGGCTGGGGAGAAGCTGACAGTCTGCGTGCTGCTCCTGCTCCATCTTGGATGGGACCATGGCCACGGGTCGTGAAGAAATCTGTCACTTTCTGCGGTCTCCCGAGGTTCTTCCTACGGCAGGTCACGGTCACTGGAGGTAGGGGAGGATTTGCCATAACAGTCGGGGGCAGGTGTCATTGCGATGGTCAGTGTATGGCCGCCTATGTCACTGGGGGTTTAGAGAGCCTCAGAGAAGAATGGCCATCTAGTATGCCGGCCAGACACACCCCCAAGAAATTGTAATTTAAACAAAGGTACTTCTATTAACCTATTCAGGAAAAAGTTGCTGTGAGCCAGGCCTTCTCATCCACATCAGTGCCTGACCTCACAAATGTGCTTCTGGAAGAATGGTCAAACATTCCCATAGACACACTCCTAAGCCTTGTGGACAGCCTTCTCAGAAGAGTTGAAACTCTTATAGCTGCAAAGGGTGGGCCAACTCAATATTGAAACCTACGGACTAAGACTGGGATAACATTAAAGTTCAGCTGCGTGTACAGCCAGGTATCCCAATACCTTTGACAATATAGTGTATATTTGAATTGTTGAAACAAAAACACAAAAACAAAAAAACATTGTAGGCTGAAATTTCCTTTAAATGAACATATAAACACTAATTACAAGTCTACCATTATCTAGCTGTGTATGTGCGTTTTAGTGAGCATCAGAAAGAGAAAGATAGCCACTCACTGTCACAGATAAAGATAGGACTTCAATTGTAGCAGACTAGAAAGAAAACAATAGCTGGTTTTATTTCTTTGTGACAGGTATAAATATATACATTATACTCAGGCCAGCCTTATATTATTATAAAGGGTTTATATTGTGCCAACAGTTTACGTAGGGCTTTACAACTTGAGAATATAATTATTATCAAAGTGTTGTTGTCGGTGTTATCCACCAACAGAAACCTGCATTACATCAGAGGGGGGCAGGGTCACCCATACAACATTGGGGAACCCCTGGCTTCCCTCACTAGCATCAGAGGGGGAGGGGTCAGGTGACAGGTGGCCCCACCCTCCTAATATAAGAAATGTCAGGCACTGGGATCCCCGCAGTGTCTCCTCAGTGGAGACAGAAAATGGGTGCATGGATGGACTGCGCTGGACTGAAAATCACCCGTCGCTGGATCAGATCAGCCATCGTTGGACCCCGGAGAGATGATCATCCATCGCTGGATAGCAAGAGTGGATTACCACCGCTGGAATCTTTTTTTATTTTTTTTTATTTTGTAATAAAGGAATTTTTCAAAAGTGTGTTTGTCTTACCGTATATACTCGAGTATAGGCCGACCCGAATATAAGCCGAGGCCCCCAATTTACCCCCAAAAAAACTGGCAAACTTATTGACTCGTGTATAAGCCGAGGGTGAGACATGCCTGTCCATCCCTGTGTGTGTGTCCGTCCATCCCTGTGTGTCCGTCCATCCCTGTGTGTCCGTCCATCCCTGTGTGTCCGTCCATCCATCCCTGTGTGTGTGTGTGTCCATCCATCCATCCATCCCTGTGTGTGTGTGTCTCCATCCATCCATCCATCCCTGTGTGTGTGTGTGTCTCCATCCATCCATCCCTGTGTGTGTCTCCATCCATCCACCCATCCCTGTGTGTGTGTGTATCCATCCATCCCTGTGTGTGTGTGTGTGTGTGTGTGTGTGTGTGTGTGTGTGTGTGTGTGTGTGTGTGTGTGTGTGTGTCCAGCCTACCTGTGTCCCGAGCCTTTGTCCCGAGCCTCCGTCCCGTGCCTTGCCTCCTTGCCTCCGTCCCGTGCCGTGCCTTCCCGCCGTCCCGTGTCGTGCCTTGCCTTGCCTCCGTCCCGTCCCGTCCCGTGCCGTGCCTTGCCTCCGTCCCGTGCCCTCTTCGTCGGCGCCTCGGCGGCCATTGTAAAATTCAAAAGCCGCGCCTCCTCCTTCGCCTGTGATAGGCGGAACACTGAATTTCCCAGCAGCCTGTGTTCCGCCTATCACGGACATCGTATCATCCTCGTCCGTAGTACGAGGATGATACGATGTCCGTGATAGGCGGAACACAGGCTGCTGGGAAATTCAGTGTTCCGCCTATCACAGGCGAAGGCGGAGCCGGAGGCGCGGCTTTTGAATTATAGAATGGCCGCTGTCTGTCTGCTCGACACGCTGATCGAGCGGGCAGACAGCGATGACTCGAGTATAAGCCGAGGGGGGCACTTTCAGCCTCAAAAAAGAGGCTGAAAATCTCGGCTTATACTCGAGTATATACGGTATTTAAAAATTTTTTACACTTTCTTTGTGGAATGGTAGGGGTACTTTTGTACCCCCTTACCATTTAAAACAGGGGGGGCCGGGATCTGGGGTCCCCTTGTTAAAAGAGGCTTTCAGATTCTGATAAGCCCCCTGCCCGCAGACCCCCACAACCACAAGCCAGGGTGAGGACATGGTTGTTTTTAAGGGTCACAGACCCCCAAAGCATCCTCCCAATGTTGAGGGCATGTGGCCTGGTATGGTTCATGAGGGGGGGCGCTCTCTCATCCCCCCTCTTTTCCTGAGGCCTGCCAGGTTGTGTGCTCGGATAAAGGGTCTGGTATGGATTTTTAGGGGGACCCCACGTAAAAAAATTTTTCATTTGACGCGGGGTTCCCCTTAATATCCATACCAGACCTGAAGGGCCTGGTAATTGAATTTAGGGGAACCCCACACTTTTTTTTTTTAATCAATGAATGAATTGTCAGCTCCCATAATACAGAGAACACTCATTGAGTGTTCTCTGTATTACGGAGCCGACAATTCATTATAGCCGCGAGTGATTTTAAAAGACTTTTTTTCCTGCAGAAATGACACTTTGTGCAGGGACAGTTCTAAGCACGGGAAACATGCGCCCCTTCACAGGCATACTATAGACACCCCCCAGGTATGAAATTTAAAGGAATATTACACTTTTATTGTTTCACTTTAATCATTATTAAAATCACTGCTCCTGAAAAAACTGACGTTTTTAAAACTTTTTTTGCATTGATCCATGTCCCCTGGGGCAGCACCCAGGTCCCCAAACACTTTTTAGGACAGTAACTTGCATATTAGCCTTTAAAATTAGCACTTTAGATTTCTCCCATAGACTTGTACAGGGTGTTCCGGCTTTTTGAATTTGCCCAAATTGTTCACTGTTCGCTGAACAGGCGAACAGGCAATGTTCGAATCAAACATGAGTTCGACTCAAACTCAAAGCTCATCCCTAGCCTTCAATGGCAGATTAAACCGTAATTCATTTGGATTTTCTGACAAATTTTTTATGAAAAACTAAATAATTAAAAACGAATTTCGGGAGTAACTAAATAAATGTATTTTTTGGACAAAAATGAAATTCCGAAACAAAATATTTCAGTGTGCACATGTCTAGTGTCTTGTAGAGTGGGAGAATTACCACTTTATCTCTTGATTTAATCCCCTTTTTAATGCATGCCAATATTATGATTTGCTTTGTTAGCTCCATTGTAGGTCTTGGCCCTACTATTTGTGCTATACCAGGTGTATTCGTAAGGATATCTCAGTGAGTCTGATCTTGCTTTGGGTCACTTTCTGTTGGGACCCTTACTTTTTGATGCTGCTAGAAATTTGGGTGATCGTTTGATCACTTCTGAACATATTAGGAGCACTGATAGCTCATGGCTATCACAATTTCCAAGAAGTAAAGGGATGTTCCCCTGTGGACACTGTCAGGTTTACCCATGTGTGCATACAATGACAATGTTTAGTGATTCACAAAACAGAAGGAATTTTGAAATTGAGAGCCTCATTAATTGTTCTACAACAAAGGTTATTTATATGCTAACCTGTCCATGTAACGAAATGTACATTGGGAAAAGCAGACAACAGTTTCGAATCCGTATGGGTGAACATATGAAAGAAATCCTGGAAAAAATCCAGACAAACCAGTGTCTCTGCACTTTGCCTGATTCCATGAAAGGCATTTACACCTTAAAGTCAAAGGCATTTACGCCTTAAATCTTTCTACTAGAAGAGGCAATTTTGATCAGGTCCTGCAACAAAAAGAAAAAAAGTTGGATTTCCGTTTTGGGTACGCTCATTCCGAGGGGCCTGAACACGGAATTAAGTTTGCAGCCCTTCTTCCCAACTTAGGCATCTGGATTTAGAGGGCTTCTCCAGACAACTTAGTCTACAGTTTCGATATATATGACCACTTTACAAACATTATATTAATTGAGTGGCTGATATTTTGTATGCCGCATGCGTTTAGTAAGTGGGTCATATTAATATTGATTTATTGGGATTTCTTGGAACTTGCCTGAAATCCGTTGGTAATCTGTATATTTATACATGAATGATTAATGATCCCTGTATCTGTTTGTCTATATATGTTATCACTGTTATGTCTTGTCATGTCTACCCTCATAGTCTGTCTGGTTCTTCCCCTGCCTTTGCACCTTTCCCCTCTCACTGTGTATTAAGTATAAAGCCGCAATGTGTGGTCCGTTAAATTAGAGGTATAGGATGGGGACCTTTGAACAGCATTGCCCTGCCGTTTCATCTATGTTGTATCCCATGGTGAATATGGCTCATTTCTATTAATATATTAGAGACAATTAGATATTGACATCTGCTGTGCTTTAAAAATAAATTATGTTATGGAAAAGACAATTTGCATAAATCAACATCTAGGTGGACTTTCCCAGCGGACTATAGGGATCCGATCACTGTACTGATCAGGAGTACTCATTTAGGTTATTTTTGCTTGGTGGGCATATGCGGGAAATTAATGAAGTTTAAGAAGGAGTGCCCACACACTACTGCTATGTCCAGATGAAGCTACACATTGTTTATTGGGAAACGCGTTGACGTCACTTCTGATCGGACGCTACGCTACGGCGAGAATCCCCAATCAGGCTGCGGGCTTGCGTACCATGCACAGGAGGATGACCGTTTAGGTCCCGGTAAACAGTGAAACCAGGGTGTGCACAGCCACAGCCCACCTCGGTGCAATATACTGACATGGAGTGTTGCATGTGATCACACATCTTGTACTTTGTAAGTACACTTTATTCCATTCCTTAATACTGGAGGCAACAAGCATTGCTTGCTTATATACCATCCATTATAAAGACTGCACACCTGTCGGATGCTCCGTAAGAAGTTATACTATTGCAAAGCTGCCGGATGCTCAGTAAAAGAAGTTATACCTTTGCAAAGCTCTTCTGTTGACTTTTGACTGTTGACTTTTTGCATCCTATGTCTCTATTGGATTATTGCAGGATAACTGTCCCTATATAAACAACGTACTGCAATTAACTCCAAGCGATCCCTGCAACCCTAACTTTTGGATTTCAGATGGGGGTGTCATTACGTCTGTCACTGCTATATTCCTGGCCATTTCTGTTCTTTAGCTGGCTCTAGCCCCCGGGGAAATTGGTGTTGGTCCTGCTTTGCTATTTAGCACTCGCTGGCACACATTTATTAGCACCCGTGCTGGATTGACATAAATTTTGTCGGCGTCCGGATGTTTGTTTTTTGTTTTTTGGATGCACTGTGTATGTGTTTATTCCTCTTGTCTGTGCTTGTTCTGACTGAGCGAGTTCGCCTGGTTGGCAACATTTTATATATTTGTGATCTTGATAGTGGACCTTGATCCTGCCCTTAAGCATGCTTTAGTGATATTTTGTACCGTGTAAATTAAATTAAATTATATATTTATTATTTTTGAATAAAGAGAATTTATTAGAGATCTTGGTGTTCAGCTTCTCAGTGAGCCTCATCTTGCTTTAGGTCACTTTCTGTTGGGACCCTTATTTTTTGGCATATGACTATATAGAGGTTTAGCACTGACCCCTGAAGGAGCTGCTGGTTTTATTTGGGCTTACAGTTACCTCCTTGTTTGCTTCTCCGTCTAGAGGTTCCTGTGATAGATGGCCCAAGAATGTGGAAACTGACACTGAATCTTCTTTTGGGTTATTTAGAACAGAAACAGAGTCTTTCAATAAAGGGTAGAGGTTTAGGAGTGAGTTCAGGTACTTATATTGCAAAAATGAAAGTCTTTCGAGAAAAATCCAAAGAATAGCAACCGTTTCACTACTGGATTTAACCCCCTGATAGACCTCCTCTCACTAGGCCTAGCAGCCGGTAGGGCGCTCGACAAAGTCTCTGGCACAGACTTGTGATATACACTTGGCTGTTACTGAGGGAAGTAGATACATTTAAAGAGCTAACATACAATATAAAGTTCTCTTAGCCAATCCGGCAATACCATATGAGTGTTGATCCAGGCTGCGTCCTTCAACTAAGCCTCCAGACTCCTTCAGAGAATCCAGCCTTGTGCACGGCCTTCTCCTGAAGAATCCTCCCCTGGGGTTCTTCAGTTGCTGGGCCTCTCCATTCAGATGAGATGGCACCAGACCACCTTGGATTAGTAGGCCCCAAAACTTCACTCGGGCCTGTCCCTGCAGTTGCGTTGCCTCGGGCCAGCCGACCCTGAGACTCAGGATGCATGGTTCCGCACCATGGAGGGCCATGGGGCTGGGTCAGGAGGACCACCAGAACCAAACAGACAGAAAATAAAAAGATGAAACCCCAAACCACGTGGCGTCAGTACCTTAAATACCACCTCCCAGAATGCACAGCAGGAAAACACTCCCACTTGGCTGGTTCCCGAGAGAATAATGGCATTCAATGCACCCAGCTATACTGCATTTCTACTCTTGCCGGCGGTGACAGCGACACCTGCGGTCAAGGAGAACCCAGTGCAACCTAGCTAGACTGGTACTGAAACCAGAAATTTTGAGAAATAGTCCCAAAACCCAACTGTGGTTTCAGGCAAATTAACTTTGCAAAAAACCATAGCGCCTGCTCATCAGGAGCCAGCGCTACAGAGGTTAGAGAGCAGTCACCTGTTATTAACTCACAGCACTAATTACACGCTAAATCAGCAGACCCATTCTTTCTCTATTTATTTAGTCTGTTAGCAGCAGATTGACATTACATGCCATTTCTGAGCCTATCATCTACTAGGACCCCCAGGTCCTTTTCCATCCTCGATTCCCCCAGTGGTTCTCCGCCCAGTGGTAGATTTCATTCATATTTTTGCCACCCAAATGCATTATTTTACATTTATCCAAATTAAACCTCATTTGCCGTGTAGTTGCTCACCCCATTAATTTGTTCAGATCTACTTGCAAGGTTTCCACATCCTGCGGAGAAGTTATTGCCCTGCTTAGTTTAGTATCATCCGCAAATATAGAGATTGAGTTGTTTATCCCATCCTCCAGGTCGTTTATGAATAAATTAAATAGGATTGGTCCCAGGACAGAACCCTGGGGGATCCCACTTTCTACCCCGGACCATTCAGAGTACTCCCCATTTATCACTAGCCTCTGAACTCACCCTTGTAGCCAGTTTTCAATCCATGTACTCACACTATGGTCCATGCAATCTGACCTTATTTTGTACAGTAAATGTTTATAGGAAACTGTGTCAAATGCTTTTGCAAAATCCAGATACACCACATCTAAGGGCCTTCCTTTATCTAGATGGCAGCTCACCTCCTCATAGAAGGTTAATAGATTGGTTTGGCAAGAGCGATTCTTCATGAATCCATGCTGATTACTGCTAATGATACCGTTTTCATTACTAAAATCTTGTTTATAGTCCCTTATCATCCCCTCCAAGAGCTTGCATACTATTGATGTAAGGCTAACTGGTCTACAGTATAATTCTCAGGGATACTGTATATTTTGGCCCTTTTTTAAATATTGGTACTACATTGGCTTTTCTCCAATCAGCTGCTACTATTCCAGTCAGTAGAATGTCAGTTAAAATTAGGAACAATGGTCTGGCAATTACTTGACTGAGTTCCCTAAGGACCCTCGGGTGCAAGCCATCTGCTCCCGGTGATTTATTAATGTTACGTTTTTCAAGTCTATTTTTAATTCTGTCCTCTGTTAGCCATAAGGGTTCTTCCTGTGATGTGTCATGGGGATAAACGCTGCAGTTTTGGTTAGTGAAGCCCCCAGATTCCCTCGTGAAGACCGCGGAGAAGAATAAATTCAATATCTCTGCCATCTCACCATCCTTTGCAACCAGATTCCCTTCCTCATTCTTTATGGGGCCAATATGGTCTGTCGTCCCTCTTTTACTGTTTACATACTTAAAGAATTTCTTGGGGGTTTTTTTTACTCTCCTTCACTATGTGTCTTTTGTGTTCAATCTTAGCTGCTCTAATTGCACCCTTACTATTCTTTGTAAAGTCTCAATGCTGATGATGATCCCTCAGCCTTGTATTTTTTTGAAGGCCTTCTCCTTTGCTTTTATATGTATTCATACATTGGAGTTAAGTCATCTAGGACGTCTGTTCACACTTTTAAATTATTTCCCAGTGGGATGCACTGGCTAATGCCCTTATTTAATATGCTCTTAAAGCAAACCCATCTCTCCTCCGTGTTCTTTGTTCTGAAGATTTTATCCCAATTTATATCTGCTAGCAAGGTCCGTAGTTTAGGGAAATTGGCTCTTTTGAAATTCAGTGTCTTTGTATTCCCCTTATGTTTCCTATTTGTGTGATTTATACTGAAGCTAATTGACCTGTGATCGCTGTTTCCTAAATTGCCCTTTATTTCCACATCTGTGATGAGGTCTGTATTGTTGATAATCAGTGTAATAATCAAAGTAACACTTTGTTTCTAGTTGGTGCATTTTAGACATGTGCAATTCGTTTAGATCCAAATTAATTTTTTAACGAATTTTGATAAATTTGTTAATTCTAAATTTCCGAATTTTTCAATTTCTTCAATTTCTGAATTTCAAAATTTGCACAATTATGAATTTCCCATATTTCAGAATTTCCAAATCTCCGAATTTCCAAATCTCCGAAATCACAAATGTCCGAATTTCGAATTTTCTGATTTCCAAATTTCCAATTTTCGGATTTCCGAATTTCTGAATTTTGAATTTTCGAATTGCCGAATTTTGGAATTTTTGAATTTGCAAATTTTGGATTTTTTCATTTTCAAATTTCCGAATTTTGGATTTTCGGAATTCCAAATTTTTAGGAAATTCGGAACTCAAAAATTCGAAAATCAGAAAAAAAGAAAGAAAATCTGTTTAATTCTAAATAATAACTAATTATTAAATTATAAGTATTGGAATTCCCTTTCAAATTTGTCTGTTAGTGAACATAACGAGTATGAATTTATCCAAAGTTATGAATTATCTGAAATAATGAATGCCACATCTAACCAAATGGAACGTAACGATAAACCTTTTTATTAATTATTTATTATTATTTATTATTAATTTGTTCCGTTCCATTTGTTTAGATGCGGCATTCGTTATTTTAAATAATTCGTAACTTCATATAAATTCGTACTCGTTAATTTAATAGTTTTTAATTAAACTGATTTTCTTTCTTTTTTTCAGATTTTCAAATTTTTTAGCTTTCAAGTCTTTGAATTCCCAAATTGCCGAATTCCGAATATCGGAAATTAGGAATGCCGAAAATTCGGAATTCCGAAAATGCTAAATTTGGAGATTTGAAGATTCTATAATCTGAAATTTGGAAATTCGTAAATTGGAAAATTTGGAATTTCAGAATTTCAGAAATCCGAAAATTGGAAATTCAGAAATTCTTAAAATTCGGAAATTCGGACACCCAAAAATTTGAAATTCGGAAATTTGAAAATTCGGAAATTTGAAATTCGGAAATCAGAACATTTGAAATTCTGAAATTCAGAAATCCGAAAAATCAAAATGTGAAAATTCCAGAAATTTTACGAATTTCCGAAAAAAGCAAAAAAAAGAATGAAACGAAAATGAACACATTTTTTGTCAATGCACATGTCTAGTGCATTTACCATCTGAACCATGATATTGTCCTGCAAGCCCACTCTATGTCTAGATAATTAAAATCCCCCATTATGATGACACCTGCCATTCTTGCCGCTAATCCAATTTGTGATAGGAGCTCCCCCTCCCCCCTCAGGTTAGAGGGCCTATAGCATATTCCCAGTATTACTTTCCCCTTAGTTTCATCCCTTTAGAGCTCTACCCATAAGGATTCCACCTCCACCCTAGCTCCCCTAGTGATGTCATCTCTCACATTCACTTGTACATTATTCTTGATATACAGCCATACCCCTCCACCTTTTTTACCCTCCCTATCCCTGCAATAAAGGGCATACCCTTGAATGGTTGCCACCCAATTCTTCCACTTACACATATCCTGCAAAAAAGAAAAAACACAAGTGTAAATATTGTAACCTGGGGGACAGGTAGCAGGTATAGATACCAAATCCAGAGATGAAGTGACAAACAGTGCTGTGTTTATTTGTGTTATATACAAGTCCATATACAGGTGCTGTACAGTGTTCCAGAAAACAATATAAAGGGCAAAGTAGCAAAACACAAATCCTAGCTGTGTCACGTTTCTAAATATACAATCTGCAGGCCCTCACTACCAGGCTGAACAAGCCTAACACTTGTCAGTCTCTACAAAAACTGCTTAACAGCTTTTACCAACCTTACTCTCTTCACAGACCAACTTTGTGTATATGTCCCAGGCAGAGAGCAAAGGCTGTCTGCCCAGGTGAGCTTAAATTAGCCTGGGGAAGAGGACCAAGACCCGACCTGGATCATGGATCACAGATTCCTGAACGTGTACGAGAGGAGCCTGGGAGAGGTATAAACCCCGAACAGGACTTTTCCTGGCTCTCTCTGGGATGCTCTGCTACAATATATAGTCAAAATCTTCACCATGCAAACTCTCCCCTGTGTAACAAGGTACACATGCAGATACACACTTACCAGGCATCCTGCCCTTCCATTTTTCAGGGCCAGACAATGCACAACATTTAATCTCAAAACCCAAACTCCTTCTCCTCCACACTCCTCCTCAAGGCTGGGCAATTTTCAAAGAGTGGCTTGTAATACTCAAGTTCACGTAATAAGGAAAAAAAGGTTTGTAGTGTAATATTTCTTTAAAAATCACAATTTATTCAATAAAAATATGCTTCTGTTGTATTGGGTAGCTTAATACCAAACATACAGGGTATCAAATATGACGCAACATCCTATTTTCATTTCCTCTTGTCCATCCAACATCCCTCTATCTCTTCCACCCAACTAGAATCCCTGTCTACACCTTTCTCCTCAACAGAAGTACTTCAAGCCCTAAAACAATTACCCCTACATAAGGCCCCTGGACTAGATGGATTTCCAAACGAATACTACAATTCCCTGACCTGATCACCCCACATCTATGTAACACTTTCAATCACTATACAACCTTAGGTAAAATACCCAAAGAATCCTTGGAGGCCTTGATAGTTACCTTAACGAAACCCGGCAAAGCCCCTGATATTCCGGCTAATAACCACCCAATCTCATTCCTAAACACAGACACTAAACTATATGCAAAACCCTTAGAACAACATCTTTCTGCAATTATCCACCCAGACCAGACAGGCAAGACTCAGACGGTACTAGACCTCATTGATCTAATTGAATAGTGGGTGGAGCACAACCAAATGCCTTCTCTCTTTCTGTCACTTGCAGATGCAGAGAAAGCATTCAACAGGGTTCACTGAACATACATGGAAACAGTGCTAGGCAAATTTGGTTTGTCTGGGACACCACTTTCAGCCATTCTGAATCTCTACTCTTCCCCAAGTGCGCGAGTTTGGATGTCTGGTATAACATCAGACCCCTTTGTAATCACTAATGGCACAAGACACCATGGGTGCCCTCTTTCCCTCTTGATCTTTGCCATGGTAATGGAACCACTTGCACAAGCCATCAGGTTGGCATCAGCAATAACGGGTATTAAAATTGGGGACATAGAACATAAATTGGCCCTGTACGCCGACTACATCATCATCACCCTAACCAATCCCAAATCATCCCTTCTAGCTGTCCAAAGATCCTAGAACACTTCAGTTCAGTCTCTCTCTATAAAATTAACCACAGTAAATCCACGATGTTAAGCTTAGGTATCAACCCACAGACCAAACATTATTTCAAAAGAAACCCCCTTTATGTGGTCTGTAGTTCCGCACTCTTACACTTGGGAATTCGTCTAACTTACCCATTGACCCATTTCCCTGTCTTTTGAGCAGAATTGCACAATAAAACATGTATCTGCTTCCCCACATACTGTATATATTTTGCACAATCCCAATGCCCTTTCTATCCACCCAATTAACTACTTCAATACCCGGCCATAGTCATATGACGGCCACAGATGGGATCTCCCATCCTGGGTGGACATCATAAGACGACCTCGGTATTTCGCCGCTCCTGCGGGCCCCCGGGGGCCTGCATCGCGGCGATCGTGGATGAGGTGTGTCCCTCGGACACAGCCCATCCCCGATCTGTGTGGTTTCCATCCCCATCCACACCCCCCCAATACATGTGACCGGCCGTGTCCAATCACAGCCGGTCACATGTACTGCGCCGTTACAGAGCTCGTGCACGCGCCTAGGGCGCATGCAGAGCGGCGATCGGGGATGCGGCTTTTCACCCTGACACAGCCCAACCCCAATCGCAGTAAAGAGCCAATGAAATTGGCTCTTTACCACGTGACCAGCTGTGTCCAATCACAGCCAGTCACAGAATGTAAACTAACCACGGTAACGAGATGTTACCGGGTTCTACTCCTCACACACTGATCGTGTGTGAGGAGGAGATTGCGATAACATTTCGTTACCGCCCAGTGTACACCATTCACACACTGATTACCCACCACCCCAATAAAGAGGACCTGTCACCACCCATCAAAGTACCTGTCACCACCCATCAAAGTACCTGTCATCACCCATCAAAGCCCATCTGAGTACCCGAGTACCTGTCAGCCCATCTGAGTACCCAAGTACCTGTCAGCCCATCTGAGTAGCCGACTACCTGTCAGCCCATCTGAGTACCCGAGTACCTGTCAGCCCATCTGAGTACCCGAGTACCTGTCCCAGCCCATCTGAGTACCCAAGTACCTGTCCCAGCCCATCTGAGTACCCGAGTACCTCTCCCAGCCCATCTGAGTACCCGAGTATCTGTCCCAGCCCATCTGAGTACCCGAGTACCTGTCCCAGCCCATCTGAGTACCTGAGTACCTGTCAGCCCATCTCATTACGTGAGTACCTGAGTACCTGTCAGCCCATCTGAGTACCCGAGTACCTGTTACAGTCCATCTGAGTACCTGAGTACCTGTCAGCCCATCTCATTACGTGAGTACCTGAGCATCTGTCAGCCCATCTGAGTACCCGAGTACCTGAGCACCTGTCAGCCCATCTGAGTACCCGAGTACCTTAGCACCTGTCAGCCCATCTGAGTACCTGTCACCAGCCCGTCGGAGTAACGGAGTACCTGTCACCAGGCCATCGGAGAAACAGAGTACCTGTCACCAGCCCGTCGGAGAAACAGAGTACCTGTCACCAGCCCGTCAGAGTACCCGAGTACCTGTCACCAGCCCGTCGGAAAATACCCAAGAACCTGTCACCAGCCCGTTGGACTAACAGAGTACCTGTCACCAGCCCGTCGGAGTAACAGAGTACCTGTCACCAGCCTGTCAGAGTACCCGAAAACCTATTTGCAGCCCATGCCTCATAGAATACACATTGGGGGTTTGCTTTCCAAAATGGGGTAATTTTGTGGGTTATTCCATTGTCCTGGTGCTCCAGGACCTTCAAAAGTGTGATAGGTAGGAACGAAATGAGATGTGTCATTTATGCTCCTAGAACGCCTGAAGGTACCACTTCCATGTTGGACCTCTGTATATGGCAAGGCTGTGTAAAAGTGTCACACATGTGGTATCCTCATACTCAGGAGGAGTAGCAGAATGTGTTTTGGGGTGTAATGTTTGCTATATACATGCTATGTGTTACAAATATCTTATAAATGGACAACTTTGTGTAAAAAAAAAAGATTAGAATTTTCTTTCCACGTTTTCTGAAGACTTCTGTAAAAAAATTACCGTATATACTCGAGTATAGGCCGACCCGAATATAAGCCGAGGCCCCCAATTTACCCCCAAAAAAACTGGTAAACTTATTGACTCGTGTATAAGCCGAGGGTGAGACATGCCTGTCCATCCCTGTGTGTGTGTCCGTCCATCCCTGTGTGTCCGTCCATCCCTGTGTGTCCGTCCATCCCTGTGTGTCCGTCCATCCATCCCTGTGTGTGTGTGTGTCCATCCATCCATCCATCCCTGTGTGTGTGTGTCTCCATCCATCCATCCATCCATCCCTGTGTGTGTGTGTCTCCATCCATCCATCCATCCATCCCTGTGTGTGTGTGTCTCCATCCATCCATCCATCCATCCCTGTGTGTGTCTCCATCCATGTGTGTGTGTGTGTGTGTGTGTGTGTGTGTGTGTGTGTGTGTGTGTGTGTGTGTGTGTGTGTGTGTCCAGCCTACCTTTGTCCCGAGCCTCCGTCCCGTGCCTTGCCTCCTTGCCTCCGTCCCGTGCCGTG
Source organism: Lithobates pipiens (assembly GCF_037356315.1). Lineage (NCBI taxonomy): Eukaryota > Metazoa > Chordata > Amphibia > Anura > Ranidae > Lithobates > Lithobates pipiens. The sequence goes on along the minus strand of NW_027507748.1, from coordinate 630,268,281 downwards.
CCTTGCCTCCTTGCATCCGTCCCGTGTCGTGCCTTGCCTTGCCCCCGTCCCGTCCCGTCCCGTGCCGTGCCGTCCCGTGCCCTCTTCGTCGGCGGCCATTGTAAAGTTCAAAAGCTGCGCCGCCGCCTTCGCCTGTGATAGGCGGAACACTGAATTTCCCAGCAGCCTGTGTTCCGCCTATCACAGACGTCGTATCATCCTCGTCCGTAGTACGAGGATGATACGATGTCCGTGATAGGCGGAACACAGGCTGCTGGGAAATTCAGTGTTCCGCCTATCACAGGCGAAGGCGGAGCCGGAGGCACGGCTTTTGAATAGAATGGCCGCTGTCTGTCTGCTCGACACGCTGATCGAGCGGGCAGACAGCGATGACTCGAGTATAAGCCGAGGGGGGCACTTTCAGCCTCAAAAAAGAGGCTGAAAATCTCGGCTTATACTCGAGTATATACGGTAAGTGTTCAAAAGACTCATAATGCTTCATAGAATATACTTTGGGGTGTTTGTTTTCCAAAATGGGGTCATTTTGTGGGTAATTCCATTGTCCTGGTGCTCCAGGGCTTTCACAAATGTAATAGGTCGTTAGGAAATTAGAGGTGTCATTTATGCTCCTAGAACACCTGACGGCAATTCCTGCATGTTGGGCCTCTGTATGTGGACACGCTGTGTAAAAGTCACACACATGTGGTATCGCCATACTCAGGATGAGTAGCAGAATGTGTTTTGGGGTGTAATTTTTGCTATGTACTTGCTTTGAGTTAGAAATATCTTATAAACTGACCACTTTGTGTAAAAAAAAATATGTTTTAATTTTCTTTCCACGTTTTCGGAAGACTTGTGGAAACAAATTAACTGTTAAAAAGACCCATTGTGCCTCATAGAATATATGTTGGGGTGTTTGCTTTCCAAAATGGGGTAATTTTGTGGGTAATTCTACTGTCCTGGTGCTCCAGGACCTTCACAAATGTAATAGGTCGTTAGGAAATTAGAAGTGTCATTTATGCTCTTAGAACCCCTTACGTTGCTCCCTGCATGTTGGGCCTCTCTGTGTGGCCAGCCTGTGTAAAAGTCCCACACATGTGGTATCGCCATACTCGGGAAGAGTTGCAGAATGTATTTTGGGGTGTAATTGGAAGTATGCGTATGCTGTGTATGAGAAATAACTTGTTATTATGACAATTTTGTAAAAAACAAAAAAAATACATTCTTCTTTTTCCCAAGAATTGTGGGAAAAAATTACAACTTCAAAAAACTCACCATGCCTCTTACTAAATACCTTGGACTGTCTACTTTTTAAAAGGGGGTAATTTGGGGGGTATTTGTACTTTCTTGACATTTCAGAGCCTCAAGAAATGAGATAGGCCGTCAGTACATCAGGTGTGATCAGATGTGATAAATTTTCAATGATTTGCACCATAGCTTGTAGACTCTATAACTTTCAAAGAGACTAAATAATATCCACTAATTTGGTTTATTTTTACCAAAGAGATGTAGCCGTATACATTTTTTCCCAAATTTATGAACAAAAATTACTTATTTGCAAAATTTTATCATAGAAACTAAAAAAAAGTTGTTTTTTCGCTCTTTTTTCACTTATGTCGCAAAAAATAAAAAACCCAGTGGTGATTAAATACCACCAAAAGAAAGCTCTATTTGTATGAAAAAAATGATAAAAATTTTGTTTGGGTACAGTGTTGCATGACTGAGTAGCTGGCATTCAAAGTGTGAGAGCGCTGAAAGCTAAAAATTGGTCTGGTAAGGAAGGTGTATAAATGTCCTGTATTGCAGTGGTTAAAGAACTTACAAAGAATAATCAACACATTTATATGACAACACAAGAAACCCAGACTCAAGAAAGACACTCTCCTCACCCCTGTACAACAGGATGGAATGGGAGCACCAAACATCCAGGCATACTACAGAGCAGTGGTACTGGACCAACTGAGAGAATGGTGTTCACCTAACTCCAACAAAACATGGACCCAAATTGAATCCACAGCTCTCAATGTCAGCATAAAACATATTCTGACTGCTGCCTAAGGCCGCGTACACACGGGCGGATTGTCTGCCCAACTAAGTTCGTCAGACAATCCGACAGACAGTCCGTTCAACTTTTGAACACACACGATGAACAGACAGTCCGCTGAAAACTTGCGCGATGACGTGTACAGCACGTACGACGGGACTAGAAAAACGACGTCCAATACACTGCAATGCAACCTTCGGCCGTGTAAATCCTTTCTGAGCATGCGCCATACTTAGTCCGTCCAACTTGCCTACGCACGAGCGGACTGTCCGCTGAAACCAAGTTTGAACGGACAAAACCAAGTTTGGACAGACAAAATTACGGAAATTCCGAAAGACAAAGTCCGTCAGACTCTCCGCTGAAAAAGTCCGCTGAAGCCCACACACGAGCGGATTGTCCGCTGAAACACGGTTCAGCGGACTAAGTTGGGCAGACAATCCGCCCGTGTGTACGCGGCCTTACTCAATTTCAAACCACAACATCAACATCTAAACTTGGTAATGGCAGCACTACCAGTATGGTGAGCCTCCACACAATACACCAAAGGACTACCCAGGTCCATTCCTTCTAGACTCCCCATCAAAGCGAAAGAACTGCTATCACCGAACTTGCCTCTCAAAACCTGGATACAAAGAGAGCTCAAAAACTTTACTATTATCCACTTCAGGGGTGCACTCATTTTCACACTTGCAACAGACATACGATATCCCTGCGAAAACATTCTTCTTATAGCTCAGAATTCAATCAATACTCTCCAAAATGAACCTCACAGATAAAGACTCTCCACTAGTTACTCTCTTAAAATTCTACGAAACCCCTGCTCCAATAGTTAAAGGAATCTCATTGGCATACAAACTACAAACTACGGCTCCCACAGACCAACCTTTAGCTTCAATTAACTTCTGGTCATCACTCACAGATACTCCGCCCCGCCTACATTGTGGCACCAAGCCTTAACCCTTCCCCTTTGCTTGTCCCACTGTACCTCCCATTGGGAATCGTCACAAAAATGATTCCACAAGTGATATTTCACCCCAACCAGGCTGGCTGCAACATCAACATCACCTCAATGCTGGAGAAGTTGCAACGAACTGGGAACTTTATGCAATATCTGGTGGAACTGCCCTAACATTAAAAAATACTGGCAAGAAGTATCTACTATATGCAATGTCTCTTTCCCATTAACTCCACTGGATCTTCTTCTGGGTCTGACAATCCCCAGGTGGCCTGGACAACTCCATGTACTGGCAAATCATATACTTGTAGCTGCTTGTCTAGCACTAGAAAAAAAATGTAAAACACAACTACCCACCATGTTGGATCTTATTAACCTATTGAACACACATTTCCAACTGGAGTTCTCTTTCGCTAAAGCCAACATGCCTCTTTCTACAAAAAATGGGCACCATGGATTGCTGATCAACAAAGCATAGCACTATAAACTGCAAGCTCCTAATAGAGTTGAACTCTCTGCCTTCCCTTATTCATATGTACATAAGTATTCACAGCCTTTGCCATGACACTCAAAATTGAGCTCAAGTGTATCCTGTTTCCCTTGATAATCCTTGAGATGTTTCTACAACTTGATTGGAGTACACCTTTAATAAATTCAGTTGATTGGACATGATTGGAAAAGTACACACCTGTCTATATAAGGTCCCAGAGTTAACAGTGCATGTCAGAACACAAACCAAGCCATGAAGTCCAAGGAATTGTCTGTAGACCTCCGAAACAGAATTGTACCGAGGCACAGGTCTGGGGAAGGGTACAGAAACATGTCTGCTGCATTGAAGGTCCCAATGAGCATAGTGGTCTCCATAATCCATAAATGGAAGAAGAGGACCGTCCAGCCAAACTGAGTGTTCCGAGGAGAATTGCCTTAGTCGGGGAGGTGAACAAGAACCCGATGGTCACTCTGATAGGGCTCCAGCGAGTGGAGAACCTTCCAGAAGGACAACCATCATTGCAGGACTCCACCAATGCTAGAGTGGCTAGACGGGAGCCATTCCTCAGTAAAAAGCATATGACATCCTGCCTGGAGTTTGCCAAAAGGCGCCTGAAGGACTCTCAGAGCATGAGAAACAAAATTCTCTGGTCTGGTGAAACAAAGATTGAACTCTTTGGCCTGAATGACAAGTGTCATATCTTAAGGAAACCAGGCACCGATCATCATCTGGCCAATACCATCCCTACAGTAAAGCATTGTGATGACAGCATCATGCTGTGGGGATGTTTTAGATAGAGGGAAAGATGAATGCTGCGATGTACAGAGATGAAAACCTGCTCTAGAGCACTCTGGACCTCAGGCTGGGGGAGGTTCCTCTTCCAACAGGACAATGACCTAAGCACACAGCCAAGATAACAAAGGTGTGACTATGGGACAACTCTGTGAATTTCCTTGAGTGGCCCAGCCAGAGCCCATACTTGAACCCGATTGAACATCTCTGCAGAGATCTGAAAATGGCTGTGCACTGATGCTCCCGATCCAACCTGATGGAGCTTGAGAGGTCCTGCAAAGAAGAATGGGAGAAACTGCCAAAAATAGGTGTGCCAAGCTTGTAGCATCATACTCAAAAAGACTTGAGGCTGTAACTGATGCCAAAGGTGTTTCAACAAATGTACATATGATTTTTTTCTTTTTTTTTTAATTTGCAAAGATTTCAAACAAACTTCTTTCATGTTGTCATTATGGGATATTGTTTGTAGAATTTTGAGGGAAATTATGAATTTAATTCATTTTGGAATAAGGATGTAACATAACAAAATGTGGAAGAAGAAAAAAGTGAAGCGCTGTGAATGTTTCCAGATACACTGTATGTGAACTGTTGAACAGATTTACAGGATCTATGTTTGGATATTTATTATATTTATTTTGAGTTTTGCTGACCACCAGAAGGGTGTCACTTATATTTTCATACAATTTTTTCAATACCAATGTATGTATGTACATAAGTATTTAGGAGGTTTTCCTTCATAAGATGTAATACTTGTAGGTGTTTGGTTTGTATTTTTTCATTGCATTTTTATGGTAGATTTCAACATTTTTCAGGACGCCATTAATGTTATAATGCATTTTTTGTGCACGCTGTTTTTTTTTTGACGGGGAGGTTGCTAAAATGCAGACTGTTTATCTCTATAGTGTCCATAGAGTGTGACAGCATTATTGCACATATCATTTGCACTGCTTTTCACCATAACCCCTAGGGCGATACTTTAATTTTTTTAATGTTTGTTTGGTTTTACTGGGCAGTTTTTGTGTGAGGTTCTTTAACCATTGTATTCACACAGATACTATTTTTTTATTTTTTTTGCCCGCCTTTTGTAATCATTTTGTATAGGGTGTTTTTCACTAATACCTTATGGTAATTTTATTGGTTCAGAGTAGTGCATCATTGCCTTTATTTTTGTTAATTCATTTGATGTGGGGACACATGTTTATGCTGGCAGTCACTCATAAGTTATCATACTAGGGAGGTCTGCGCGGTGGTTGTTTAGTTATATTAATCACCTTAACACTGAGCCACACAAACTCTGAATGGAAAAAACTCACTCCTTTCTCCACTTCAATATCAACTCTCCTGCTCCAGCCTGTTATATAAACAACTCACAGACGAGACTTTTCCCTCGGGATATGGTCCGTATTCATGCAAAACAAATGCAAGAAACAGTGCTCTTCATTTCAATCATTTATTTGGTTTTCCCCCTTAAAATATTGCACTTACAAGGTTTCAAAAGATAAAATCATTTATCACATGTGTTAGAAGACGTCAGCTTGCGTACCTATCTGGTGACGTCACAGGCTCGGCTCCTTTCCCTCTACACACGTATCGCCTACAATTGGCTTTCTATTGAAAAAGGAGCAGGAGAGCTAATATTGAAGTGGAGAAAGGAGTGAGTTTCCATTCAGAGTTTGTGTGGCTCAGTGTTGAGGTGAGCAGGCATAACAGCTGGTAGAGGTATGCACATTTTTCAATATTGAAGAAGTGTGATAGATACACAGCGGTGGAATATTGTTGCACAGTAATCAAGAAATTATAGAAGTTGATTGAGATATATGAACTTTTTTTTATATATTTTAGTTTTCATGGATATTTAATGTTTTTTATTATTTTTCACTGTGTTTAGATTGAGCTATTTATTTGAATAATCACACAAAAGTGGGTAGCGCTGCACTATTTATATAATTAATATTTTAGATGGAGAAGTGATACACTGAGAGTGTTCAACAGCTGCAGAAATGTAATTTATAATTTTAATTTTAATTTAATTTATTTAGCACATTGCACTTTGTGTGGCCCTGATTGATTTTTACACAATATATGTTTAGTTATATTTTTTATTTAGGGTTTTATTAGTGTCCTCATTTGGAAGAGTTTCCCTTGTTTCCTGTCTCTTTTAGCACACAGAAAGTGAGGAAAATCTTCTAAACAGGGCCATAAACATCAAAATCTGACTTGCTGTATTCTCTAACCTTTCCCCAATCCTTCCCTGAAAATAATATATTGCAGTATGTGCCCTTAGTTGAGATCATTATGTAATTTCCTATTCCAACGACTACATAGAAAATTACATAGTTGGTAAGGTTGAAAAAAAGACACCAGCCCATCCAGTTCAACCTGTGGTGTTTGAATGTGCTTGTGTTTATGTCAATAGTACAATGTATATCCCTGTATGTTGTGATTGTTAAGGTGCCCATCTTTTGAAACTACCAATGCTCCCTGCGGATGCCACTGCTTGTGGAAGATAATTCAACATCCTTACTGCTCTGACAGTAAAGAACCCTCTATGCCAGGGGTCTCAAAACTGGTGGCCCTCTAGCTGTTGTGAAACTAAAAGTCCCATGAAGCATTGCAAGGCTGACAGTTCCAAGCATGACTCCCACAGGCAGAGGCATGATGGAAACAGCTGGAGGGCCGCCAGTTTGTGACCCCTGCTCTATGCAGTTTAGGGTTAAATTGCTTCGCTTCTAATTTAAGTGAATGGCCATTTGTCTTTTTAAATTCCCTTTCACAAAAAATGTTTTTCCCTATGCTAGGGTCACCAGTACAGTATTTGTACATCAAAATCATATCCCCTCTCAAGCGTCTTCTCTCCAAAGAGAATATGTTCAAAGCTTGTAGTCTTTCTCCATAGCTGAGATCCTCTAGTCCCCTTATTAGCTTTGTTTCACTTCTCTGGACTCTCTCCAGTTCCAGCACATCCCTCCTGAGGACTGGTGCCCAAAACTGGACGGCATACTCCAGATGCAGCCAGACCAGTGTCTTATAGAGTGGGAGAGTTATTGTTTTGTCTCTATAGTGAATCCCCTTTTTAATGCATGCCAATAATGTGTTGGCTTTGCTTGCAGCAGCTTGGCATTGTATGCCATTTGCTGAACCTTTTATTTACTAGGACCCAGGTCCTTTTTCATCCTAGATTCCCCCAGAGGTTCTCCCCCTAGCAAGTAACTTGTGTATGTATTTTTAGCACCAAAATGCATTTCTTTAAATTTTTCAACATTAAAACTCATTTGCCATGTAGTTGCCCACCCCATTCTTTTATTTAGGTCTTCTTGTAAAATTTCCACATCCCACACAGAAATTATTGCCCTGCTTAGCTTTGTCTCATCCGCAAAAATTGAGATGTTTATCCCATCCTTTGTATAGTTTATGAAAAAATTAAACAGAATTGGTCCCAGGGCAGATCCCTGGGGGTCCCTACTTACCTCAACTCCTAGTATTGGCTATTTAACACCACCCTTTGAACCTGCCCTTGTAGCCAGTTTTCAATCCAGGTACTCACCCTATGGTCCATGCCAACAGACCTTTAGTTTGTAAAGTAACCATTTGTGGGGAACTGTATCAAATGCCTTTACAAAATCCAGATACACCACACCCACAGGCCTTCCTTTATCTAGATGACAGCTCACTTCTTCATAGAACATTAATAGATTGGTCTGGCAAGAACAATTCTTCATGAATCTGTGCTGATTACCACTAATTATACAGTTTTTATTACTAAAATCTTGGATATAGTCCCTTATCATCCCCTTCATTAGCTTACATACTATTGATGTTAGGCTGACTGGTCTGTAGTTTCCAGGGATATATCTCAGCCCTTTTTAAAATATTGATACCACGTTAGCTTTTCTCCAATCAGCTGAAACCATTCCAGTCAGTAAACTGTCCATAAAAATTAGGAGCAATGGTCTAGCTATCATGAGTTCTTTAAGGACCCTCTGGTGTAAGCCACCTGGTCCCGGTGACTTATTTATGTTAATTTTTTCAAGTCTATTTCTGATACTGGCTTCTGTTAGCCATGAGGGTGCCTTCTGTGATGTGTTATTAACATTATAGTCTTGGTTACTATATCCCCCCGTTTCTTTTGTGAAAACTGAGGAGAAGAATGTCTTTTGTAACCAAATTCCCTTCATCATACTTTATGGGTCCAAAATGTTCTGGCCTCACTTTCTTACTGTTTATATGTTTAAAGAAAGTGAATATATCTCGCCAGTATGGACACAAACATGAATACATGAAAGACAGAGGTTTTAACCATTCCCACATTACCAAAAACGAATAGAAAAAATTGTTTTTCAGTTGCATTTGAACCTGTTCCTACCGATGTACACATACATGCGGCAGCAATTGGAGAATACAATCCTGTGATCGCGATAATGACCAATCATAGTGGTCACATGATAGGAAAGCCCTCCTCCTCCCCCCAAACATTTAGATCCTCTTAAAGGGCCAGTGGGTGGTGGTAAGTGGTTAAATTGTCAACACTAAGCCAAAAAGATTGCCCTGATAAATAAAATATATCAAAGCTAGTGCCACTGTATTTCATTTATGTCACATGACATAAGAGGTGGATTTACTAAAAGCAAATAGACTATGCACTCTGCAAGTGCAGTTGCACTTATATTCCCCAGAGCTTAGTAAATGTAGTAAAGCCCTGATTTCCATCATCCAATCATGTGTAAGAAAAATGCTGTTTTTTAATTTCCCTTGCACCTGATTGAGTATTATTTACAAAGTAAAGCTTTACAACATTACATTTACTTAGGAAAATGCTCTTGCAACTGCACTTGCAGAGTGCACAGCCTATTTGCCTTTACTAAATCCACCCCAATATAGAGTTTTATGTCACATGGTATACTAAATCAATGTGGTCCCTCGTATGGCTAGTCTGGTTTTACAGGTTTCCATCATTTGTTCACTATTTGTGGACATACATTACTAGGTCAAGACATTATCACTGCATTCCTTATTTTGGAGGACTAAGTGCATCTGACTGTTGCTTTTTCAGATCTGGATTTTTTGAGACTATAGTTCTGCTCGTTAGACAGCCAATATAGATGTTTGGCAGCAGAGAGTGAATGATGCAGTAACCCATGTCACCCTGTGTTCTTTTATGTATACCTCTGATGCTGAAAGGGCACGCCGTGCTTAAAGGGGTTGTGAAGGCAGAAGGTTTTGTATCTTAATGCATTCTATGCATTAAGATAACTAGCCCTCTGTGTGCAGCAGCCACCCCAGCAACCCCTAATACTTACCTGAGCCCAATCTCTGTCCAGTGATATCCACTAGTGCCTCGGCAGTCCATGACTTTCCCTCCTGATTGGCTGAGATACAGCAGCGGTGCCATTGGCTCCCAGGGGGTGGGGTGGAACCGGGGCTCCATGTCTGAATGGACACAGGGAGCTGCAGCTCGGCTCGGGTGCCCTCCTAGCAAGCTGCTTGTTGTGGGGGCACTCGGCAGGAGGAGAACCAGGAGAGCCGAAGAGGGACCTGAGAAGAGGAGGATCTGGGTTGCCCTGTGCAAAACCACTACACAGGGCAGGTAAGTATAACATGTTTATTATTTTTAAAGAAAAAAAACTGAGACTTTACAATTGCTTTAATTTAAAAAAAAAAGGTTTTTTGACCTAGAGCTGAGTTTGTCTGTTTATATCTGCAGCTGGGGAAATTTCTTTTCCAAGCATGTCTTGTTTCTACTCTGCACTATAAGCTCAATAATATAGCCAAATGGTCAAAAACTAAGAAAATTTAAATTGCTTTGTGATATAAATCTGAACATCTGACTCTAATTCAAACTTTACTGCATCATGGCAGTTCATATTATCCTCAATACTCTGGTTTTATAGTAGTAATTACCGAGTGAAATTGCTTCATCTAGTCTGGTAACAAATGTTTCAAGGAAGAAGAGTTGTGTCTTCCTGTAAACTGACAAAATTGCACATTTATTAAAATAATGCCCCACTTTGTCCTGCTATACTGACTATGCAGCATTCTTTTGATTTATTTTACATATTTTAGTTGCCAAGTAGCTTTTAATACACTGTGCACAGTACATAGATTATAGATAAAATAGGTTGAAGATAAATAGGTGTGAAGATTTTTCACAGAAAAAATGCTTTCAGAAGACCATTTTAAGTCACGTGCCCATCTTCTTAAGGTCTTGTTACATTTTTTTTAAACACGTCTGTGTGGAATTTGTCTTTAAGGCAAAAGTTATATTTCAGTTATAGAATCTGTTCGGCTGGTTTCAAATTATAGAGGAATGCATGGGACTTTTGAAGTGCTAGACACTTTACTAGGAAAAGGAGTGCACACAGAATGTGGATAAAACCAAATCAATTTATTATAAATATTAAAAATGAAGTGCACCTCGCATTCCAATGCATAAAAGCATTACAAAACCACATGTATGAAAAAGTATCCTGTATATAATCCTCGCTATCCTATATATATTTAGTCCTCCATATTGGTCTTTTTCAACCAGCAGCCCAGGCACCCTGGGGTGCCTTGAAGTTTCTTTAGGGGTGCCTTGGCAAAATGCCTAAAAAGTGATCACAAATTTTATACAAGCCAGCAGGTGGATCAAGCCTGCCTTTTAATTAGACAAACCCAACAAAGCCACAGGTTTTCATTATGCACCATTACGACTTTCTAGACACTGGAATCCTAACAACCAATGATGTCATCAGTTGATAAGGAGGATGCCTGTTCTCCACAGCATCCTTGTTTGACCCTGATCTGCCGCTCTCCCTCAGCAGTGGGGTCATACTAGCTGACTGATGGTGAAAATTGAGGGAGAAGAGAAACATTAGAATAATAGTCAGTATTCTAGCCTGAGCATGAGTTCAGGCCCCACATTGGCTGTTTGCCCAACACTCTAATTTGCAGGGTATTTGGCGGGTGTTTGGTGAACACTGCACAGTATATTTTGCGCCCCGATGGGGCAAACCTTTGCTAATCAGGGCACAGTATAAGCTGGTTGTTAAGGAGCAGGGCCAAGAAGCTGGCCGTGGCATCCTTAACAACCGATGAGTCATCAGCCTTCAATGGGTTTCCCCGCTAACAGCTGAATGAAAAAAATTGCCGGTAAAAAAACAAAAACAAAAAACGTGGGGTTCCCCCAAAATCCATACCAGACCCTTATCTGGGCATGCAGCCTGGTAGGTCAGGAAAGGGGGGACGAGCGAGTGCCCTCCCTCCTGAACCATACCAGGCCACATGCCCTCAACATAGGGGGGTGTCTCTTCCCCACAACCCTGCACTGTGGTTGTGGGGGTCTGTGGGCGAGGGAATTATCAGAATCTGGAAGACTTCTTTAACAAGGGGGCCCCCAGATCCCACCCCCCCATGTGAAGGGGTATGGGGTACATAGTACCACTACCCATTGACCAAAAAAAAGTACAAACATAATAAAGACAGTAGACAGGTTTTTGACAAATCTTTTAACCACTTGCCGACCTGGCTATAGCCGAAAGACAGCTACAGTGCAGTCGTGTTTTTCTGGGAGGGCGTCCATGGATGTCCTCCCATAATCTTGCTCTCGTGCGTCCCCTGGGGCGTGCTCCCGCAAACATCCATGGCCGTCATGACCTGAAGGCCCGGCGCATCATGGATCGCAGTAAACGGCCGCTGGTAGCAGCCGTTTACCATGTGATCGCTCCATCAAATGACGGAGCAATCACTTGTAAACAAACCGGCATCATGTCAAGACACCGGTTCCTCCCTCCCCTCTCTGTACCAATTGGTAGAGTGTGAGGGGAGAGGGGGAGAGATTGCAGCAGCGCTGTGGGCTGGATGTGTAGTGCCCACAGTGCTACTCTGTGACAATACTCTGCCAATACTCTGCAACACTGTGTAATACTTTGCAATACTCTGCCAATACTCTGAAATACTCACCAATACTCTGCCAATACTCGCCAATAAATAAATTTTAACAGAAACAAAGGATTTTTTTATTTATTTTTTTTACCAAATTTTCTGTCTATTTTGATTTATAGCGCAAAAAAAAGAAAAAAATCCAGCGGTGATTTAATACCACCAAAAGAAAGCTCTATTTGTGTGGAAAAAAGGACAAACATTTTATATGGGTACAGTTTTGCATGACTGAATAATTGTCATTCAAAGTGTTAGAGCACCGAAAGCTGAAAATCAGTCTGGTTAGGAAGGGGGTTTAAGTGCCCAGTGGTCAAGTGGTTAATAAAAAATAAAAAACAATGTCCCCCGATGTAGATCTGGCCCACCATTTGACATATCTTAAATAGCTATAGAGCGGGGTCATCTGGCAACATCACCTGGTGGGACCGCCCCCCTGTGATGTCGGCGGCCCAGCATCCACCTGCGAGAAACATCACAAGGGGGGACGGTGTCTCCAGATGTCAACGCAAGGTGGCCGCATCCTTACTTGTATAAGAACTGTCAAACGTCAGAGGAGGAATTCAGAAAGCAGCTGTCACTGAAGGCAGAGCGTTTTATTTTTGTTCTTTTTTTGGGTGTGGCGGGCAGTGAGATTGATGATCGATTTACATTGGAGGACACTGTCTTTTTAATTTTTATTTTTTAATAAAGGAAATAACTTTCTCTGTGTTTTTATTACTTTTTGACACTTTTTTGGAATGGAGAGGTAGGGGCACATTTTTTCTTTTAATTTTGGCATGGTGTTCCCCTTAAAATCCATGGCAGACCCAAAGAGTCTGGTATGGACTGGGGGAGGACCCCATGCCGTTCTTTTATTTTATTATTTTCAATAGCTGGGTTCCGGCAATTGCAACCCTGGGACAATTTAAATGGGATTTTACTTTTTTTTTTCCTTTAGAAATGTAACTTTACAGGCAGACTAAATGGACCCCCCCCCCCCCCCCCAGGCACTATATGTAAACGATTTTTTCATTTATATTGTTGCACTTTAAACATCATTAAAATCACTGCTCCTGAAAAAAAAAATTATTAAAAAAAAAAAAAGATGTTTGCATTGATACATGTCTCCCAGGGCATACACCCACACCCCTTTTATGACCAATTACTTGCATAAAAGCCTTTAAAATTTGATTTTTCCTGTTCAGCTCCCATAGACTTCTGCCATTCGGGTTAGAACTTTTCCCCTGTTCGGGAGTTCTGCTGTGAACTGAACAAGGGCAGGTTCGACTCATCTCCACTAGTCCGTACCAGTGTGCAAAAGTGTATTTACTTTGGAAAAATTAATCATCTCTAATGTTGGGTGTCCTACGTATTGATGTTGCTGCATTATGTAAAACTATTAGAATAGTTCTTTACATTTTAGAATAGGGTGCCTTGAGACTGTCCATAATTTTAAAGGATGCATTGAGATTGAAAAAAAGGTTGAGAAACACTGCTCTATATCATAAATGATCAATAACATAACATGATATGTAAGTATTGTATTCTAAAGAAAGAGCATCCTCTCAGTTTCTAAGTAGTAGTAAATACCCCAAAAGGCTCATTTGTCGATTTTCTTGTTATTTAGGTTTTTTTGTAAATATTGCCATTTTTGTTTCTTAAGACAATGTTTTACTTTTTTTACTGTGCTTTTTCCTATTGTCTAAAAACCCAAATAACATCAAAATACGTAAAAAATAAAAATAAAATAAAAAAATAAATGTTTTTATTTTTTAATTTATGATTGGATCTGTGGTTTGTAAACACATCCATTCATATAGTACAGTGATGTCAAGTAAGGACATTAGAGAGTCACTATTCTGATTCTTAACCTAATGAAAGGGACTTCTTCATGAATGGGATTAAATGAAAATAAAGCTAATTTAATAAATGGAGAAGTTTGTGATGAGCTGGGAGTAGACAATGGCTGTGTACATCACACAATGATTGCATTCAGTGACAGGCAATGCTAGATATTGGGCCATGTCAAATAAAAAAAAAAAAATCAATTCAAAGTTCTCTAGCAACCTCCAGACTCTTTTTTGTGATTCAGCATTCACCACTTATCCATGAAGACAAATCAACTGAATGCAGGATCACAGAAATGAGTGTGGGGGCTGCTAGAGCATTTTGAACTGGACAGTCCTTTTTATTTGACATGGCCAAAAAACTAAGGGGGCGGGGGGGGGCATTTTTAAATCTGCCCCATATCAAGGAAGTGCTAAACAAAAACAATAGGATGGATTATGGAACATATTTATTATAATATTGCAGCTTGATTAATAAATGGTTCCTTCAGCTGCTTTGAGGTAACACTGCCACTAAAAAAAACATGCCCTGACCATTTTCTTTTTTTTTTATAATTTTTTTTATTTAAAATTGTAATCGTCAAAATTCATAGAAATTTACAAAAGAGAAAAAAAGAAACACAATTAACAATATGGAAATATACAGTAAAGCTCATACTGTAGGTGCCTTAAATATATTTAATGATATACCTATGGATCTTAACATATTAACAGAAATGTTAGAATTGAATTACAAGTGTACATTAAACATTTGTTCATCAGCTTCAAATTATGAGTGTTTTCATTCTAAGCTTGCTTGCAGTGCTGCAACACAAAATTAGAGGGTTATTTTCAGTAAATGTTGTTAAATTCAACAGCGGGTAATTTTGTTGTGAAATTTACAAAAATATACAAAAAAATAAATAAATACATAAATTATGGGCCATGTCTAATAAAAAAAGTCAAATCAGTTCAAAGTTCTCTAGCAACCTCCAGACTCTTTTTTTGTGATTCTGCATTCACCACTCATCCATGAAGACTACAAAACAACTGAATACAGGATCACGGAAATGAGTGTGGAGGCTGCTAGAGCATTTTGAACTGGACAATCCTATTTATTTGACCAAAAAAACTATGGATTGGGGGGGGGGGGATTTTTAAGTCTGCCCCATATCATAGAAGTGGTAAACATAAACAATAGAACAGACAATGGAACATATATGTATTATAAGAATAAATGATTCCTTCAGCTGCTTTGAGATAACACTGCCACTAAAAAAAAAAAAAAAAACATGCCCCTGACCATTTCTTAATTGTGCATTTAGTTTAGGTGAATATCTGTCTTGTCCCAATAAAACTGATCAATAAGTTAAACTATTCACCAAGGCTCACAGTAAAGAGGGAGGGTGGTTGGACGTGTTTTTTTAGCTGTGGTGACTAGTGTGGGGCCAGTAGTTTATATAATGGAGGATACAGAATGAACATGTTGAATAGTTGAAATTGTTAAACAGGTAGGAGTATTCATCCCTGGGAGTACCATCTGTAATTATAGGATTAGTGTACACTACATGTTTCGGAAACTACACATTTTATCTTAAAGAAAATCCATCAAAGTTTCAGTGGTATATCTACAGCAGTCCCTTCCAAAAAGGTCTGAATTGCCTGACCAGTAGTGAAGGCTCAGGGATTCCAAATACACACAAAAAACATACATTTGCTATTTGCAGCCATATTTGTGTTGCCAATTTACTTAATGTTTGGCACTCTATAAATTTTCCTATCCAGGACAGCATTGTGTTAAAAATAGAACAAATCCATTATAATTAAGTAAACAGATGATCTGTTGGGTCTAAGCCCTTGTACACACGGTCGAACATTCCAACGGAAAATGTCCGATCGGACCGTGTTGTCAGATAATCCGACTGTGTGTGGGCTCCATCAGACTGTTTCCGTCGGAATATCCGACGGACAAAGTTTTAGAGCTGGGCTATAAAACTTTCCGATAACATGATCCGATCGGACTTTGTCCGATTGTGTGTAGAGAATTCCGATCGGACAAAGTGCCACGCATGCTCAGATCAAATTCCTAGACCAAAGCTATTGGCTACTAGCCTGAACGTTTTCCCGTCGTAACAAAATAACGTCATCATGTTACGTACGATCAGATTTTCCGACAATTTTGTCTGACCGTGTGTATGCAACACAAGTTTCAGACAAAATCCATCGGACAAAATCTGACAAATTTTGTTGTCGGAATGTCCGACCGTGTGTACAAGGGCTTAAAGAGGCAAAGTGGGTGGTTTCAAAACTGCTGTTTTTTTTAATTTTGACTGTTGTATGAACTATACGGCAAAAATAGTAATTGCATGTTTACATTTTTTAGATGTTGAGTGCTTGAGGGTATATAGCCATTGTTATCCGAAACAAAAAAAAAATTACTACCGCTACATCACAAGTTCAGCATTAATGCAGTTTACGCTCTTATACTGTGTAATCATTTACTTCAAAAGACATAAAATAAAGATTAATAATTATACCGTCCCTCTTGCCTGTAATATTTCGGACTTTTTTTTTACTTTTAGAAGCATCCAACAGCATCGTCAGAAGAAACTTTTTTCACTATTTCTTTTCTTTGTTGTTGCTAGTTGACATTGCTTAAAGCACGGTATTCTCCTCCCCCGGATACTTATTTAATTGCCTGGAGCAATACCCCATAGCTGTACCAATTGCTGTCATTTCAAATTATACTTGCTTTTCTTCTTGCTCATCTGTATCGTACCCTTTCAGGGCTTGGCATAGCTTCAAATAACTGCAAATTATTTGATGCTGGTTCTAGCAGTTGAAATGATTATATGTACTCTTCACTGCAAGAGGCAACTAAAATGTTACATTCCAGATCTTGAAGTTCTCAGCGTTATCAACATCATCTCGTTGCAATCATGAAAAAAAATTGGATGGTTTGGAATTAATTAAAAGTAAAATTGTATCTGCCAAGAACACTCAAACCAGTCAACTTTAAAAAAATGGACTTGGTGTCAACTGATAAGGAAAAAGTAGATTTTTAATGTTCAGTTTGTTTCCTAGATAAATAAACTGTTTTCTCCATGGATCAATGACTCGTTTTCTGCCTGTAGAGCAATGGCAACAAAATGACAAATCCAATTATTATCCTAATTTAATATCCTGCCTATTTCTGCAAGAAACAAAGTTACAGAGAGTTGAATATAAGTTTTGTTTTATCCAGAATATTAATGTTGCAAGGTTTGCAAGCTAAGTCTTGTAAGGTTTGCTTAGAGCAAAAGTTAATGTTGCTCTTCAAATGGATTTCTGCTTGCTTGACCCCAAAGAAACAGACTGCAGGTGCATCAGCAGTTTCCCATATTTATTAATATTAATAGAAGTGTCTTTAAGGTAAGGTTGAAGAATGTATCATTTAAAGATGAATTCCAACCTTTTTAGAAAAATGTGATGGTATAAGGCAGACAACAAAATATGTTATTTTGTATTTGCAACTTATTAGTTAATTACTTTTTCCATAACACTTACCCCAGTGTCCACTGCTTTAACATTTTGCTATTATGTTTCTGTGCATGGCAGTCCAGAGACAGTTTGGATGCTGAACTAAAGTCATACTCTAGATCAAAACTGTGGGCATTATACTTAGTAAAAATGTCTGCCTCATGCTAGGTCCCCACCCCTCTTGCTGCTGGATAGGTAAAGTTCATAATATAAGTTTTAAAATACTTTTATTGGTATTGTAAATACTTTACTGGCAAATAGTATTTTACTGGTATCTATGATGAATGTGGTGTCAGACCCTGGTCATCATCACCAACTTATGACAAATGGTTGGTCAGCCTCACGTTGCATTGTTACTGACACGCAAGGATGGCACTCTCAACCTCCCCCTGCAGAAAGATTTTTCAGCTCGCGGGACCACAATCTTAGTGCCAGCAGACTGAGAGTGATCGCTACTAGTTTGGTTAACTATCTAGTTGATCCTTTATACTCCAAATCAATCACTGTCAGCAGATATTTTTATTGTAAATATCAAACAGCCACACTAACAATTATGACTTACAATAAATATCTAATAACGACTGTTACCACAGACAGAAATATCCAGAGATTTACCATATAGCATCCTTCAAAGGGACAGGGATACTTTAAGCTCTGCGGTTGTGCATTAGAGACAATATTAACTCTTTTCAGAATATTATTTAATAATAAAAAAGGTAAGATGGTGCAAATAACATATTTGCATAAAAAGGGTATTACAAAGGAAACAAAGAGATACAATAATGCAACAGAAAAAACAAAAAGGATTTAAAAGTGAAAATACTTAAAAAATATGTAAAGGTTAGTTTACATTAAAAAAAATGCAAACATATCATACTTACCTCCTCTGCGCAGTTGGTTTTGCACAGAGTGGCCCCGATCCTCCTCTTCTGGGGTCCCTCAGCTGTGCTCCTGGCTTCTCCTCTTCTCAAGTACCCCGTTGGAGAGCATCTCTCCTTTGGGGCACTCTTGTGGACGCGCTCCCAAGTCCTGCTGCTGTATTAATTGACACAAACAGCAGGACTCGGCCCTGCCCCCAACTCCCGTGTTTCATTGGATTTGATTGACAGCAGTGGGAGCCAACAGCTGAGCTGCTATTAATCTATCCAATCAGCACCAGAGACACCGGCTGGAGCTGGTGTGCTCGTGCCCATCGCTGGAAAGACTGGGTTCAGGTAAGTAAAAGTGGGGCTCTGTGGGGCTGCTACATCACAGGAGGTTTTTCACCTTAATGCATGGAATGCATTAAGGTGAAAAATCTTGAGGGTTTACAACCACTTTAACAAATCCCTGGTTCTGTGAGCTTGGCAAAGTCCAGTCAATGAGCATGAAATGGATCAGTGGCTCTCATAAATCTTGGCGGATGTTCCTTCTTTACTGGTAAAATGCTCCAGACTGCTGATCAGCCTCTCTTTTCTGGCCCCTGAGGAGGATGTGGATAGAAATTATCTGAGCACTCAGGAGGTCTGAGGAGTGATTGATGAGATGTTACAGTATTTACATCCATGTAGCTACCCTCCCTCAAATACAGTTTTATACAGGCTGTATATTAATATCTTAAAATACCTACAGGTTGCATTCTAATATCTTGTATATTATTCCTCAGTATGAAATTACTGTTTGAATGAATGAATACAAATATGATGTGTGTCAGATGTCCGGTACCCCCTAAGTTAGTGGTGATTGGGCTTAAAGTACTGCTAATTAATTGATACAGGTAAATATGTCTTTATTCTGGCTTTACTATTATCAGCTCAGGAATTATGAATTACACTTAAAGTGGGGGGCCCCCTAAAAAAAAAAAACATTAAAAGTCAGCAGCTACAGATACTGCAGCTGCTGACTTTTAATAATTGGACACTTACCTGTCCCAGGGTCCAGCGATGTGGGCAAACAAAGCCCCCCCTTGTTCCCCGCTCCGCTTGCGGTGCCCTCATTCGTACTGTGGGCACCCGGCTGTGGCTTCACAGCCGGGCACCCACTGCGCATGCGCGATCGGCGCAGGGAGCCGTGATACGCCGCACAGCCACCTAGGACACGTGACATGTCCCAGGTGACTTTGCGGCACGAGGGGAAGTGATGTCACCAGCCCGGGCAAGGAACAAGGCAGACTACGAGGGACCCCCTAGTAACAGATATTTAGAGGTGAGTAAAAAAAAAAATATTCCAATTATTTTATTTATTTTTTTTTAAGAATTTTAAACATTTTTTTATTTTTTGGTGGCAACACCACTTTAAGTTTTATTTCTCTAGGAAGAGATAGACCAAAATGTGTATTTGCTAACTACTCCAGCTAAACTATTTATAACCAGTAATTAAACAGCTCCAAGGGTAGATACTAGCCACTACACTCTATGCTTGAAGTAAACACCCAGGTACACGCCCACAAAAAAAATGTGTATCCAAAACTGGTGTAGAGGCACTCACTGGTCTTGTACAGATGGAAGATCAAGAACAACAGTGTTTTTATTGTCAACATTTTAATGAAGCTCAGTCCATCTTTCTCAAAGCCAAGGGTCTTAAGAAAGATGGACTGAGCTGCATCCTCTGCAAGACCAGTGACTGCACCTACACCTGTTTTGGATTTATATGACCAGTGATTAGATAGAGCAGTTATCTGCATATAATAAGCAATTCCTTAGCCTCTGCTTGAAGGTTTTATGATGGCTATTAGAGCGAGACTGGGTTGTGTACTGTGACGGCAGTCACTTTGGCCAGGGGGCCCGTGGAACCCAGCTTACCTTAGAGAGCTCGGGGAACCCATTTTCCAGCTCCCCCAGCCCCTCTTATGTGTAAGACACCTTGTGCCTATTGTGGGCATAGGGTGACCTAGAACCCCACTTTGGTCTGACCTAACCAGACTCCCAGTACAACCACATTTCACTCAGCATTTTGTTTTACTGCTGTTATCCTAGGTTCTATATGTGTGTTTTTTTGTTGAAAGTTGAAGAGGCTCTTTCACTTGGGACAGTAATATTTATGAACAATCTCCCTCAAGAAATATATTAAAACAAATTAAGTCTACTTTTCAGACTGCTGTTATATTGCAAGAGCTTGGCCTCATAGACTGTTGTAGACATTTTACCCGATAGTTTGAGGTGGGGTGTGGGTTGCTATGTGCTTATTGTTAAGTGGCTGTATCCCATTGTTCTATTGTTTCTGTCTGCCTTCCAAAAAGCAGGCTGTGTGTCTGTTGTTACTAAATGTAGTTTACCCTGCCCTGTGTCATTATGCAAAGAAGGGGATTGTCTCTTTGTACCTGTGTTTGAATACACAGGCTTATGTTTTCCACTACCCTACACTGATATCTCAACAAGTGACTGGGTGTGCTAAGGGATCTTGGCTCGTGCTGGTATTGGGCAAGGGAAGCTTATACATCCATCACATGTATGGTGTTAGATTCTATTAAAGGGATTTACAATGGCTAATCCACATTCACTGTTGGGAAATGCTGATGACCATTGTAGATGTGTATTGTTAGGAGACATGGAGATGTCAAGTATACCCTGATTTACTGCAATGTTCCATTCTGGATCTCCTGTTAAGACATTCAATTTCAATGAGATATTTACAGATTTATCAAATCCCTGTTTATTAGTTATCTGCTAAGTAATGGTCAGCAGAATATTTTAAGAAGTTCTTTTGAAGTGTCCAGAACCTTAGATAACTGTTCTCTCAAGTTAAATGGCTATGGAAATGCATTCTTTGGATTGTAAAGAGGGTCCTGGCTGCTCTGTCTCATTCTAAAAAATATAATGGCTGACTTGTGTCTCACCCTGTTTATGGGGTTCCCAGTTGCCCATATCATCACAGTGTTATCTTCTGATGATAGTTGACCAGATTATTTTTTGCTGCCATCTCCTTTCAGCAAAAAGTCAAGGTCATATATGTGTGAGAAACCTAGCCTTGCAGTCCTACTGCACTGTTTGGCTTGCATTTGATGTTTAGAGTAGGGATGAGCTGAACACCCTCCTGTTCAGTTCTCAGTAGAACATGCGAACAGGCAAAAAATTTGGCAGAACACACGAATACCGCTAAAGTCTATGGGACACGAACATGGATAATAAAAAGTGCCTATTTTAAAGTCTTACATGCAAGTTATTGTCATAAAAAATGTTTGGGGACCTGGGTCCTGCCCCAGGGGACATGTATCAATGCAATATTTTTTTTTAAATAGCGGACGTTTTTTCAGGAGCAGTGATTTTTTTTTAATGCTTAAAGCGAAACAATAAAAATGAAATATTCCTTTAAATATTGTGCCGGGGGGTGGGGGGGTCTATAGTATGTCTGTAAAATGGTACATTTTTCCGGTGTTTAGTACAGTACCACAGCAAAATGTAATTTCTAAAGGAAAAATTGTCATTTAAAACTGATCGTGGCTGTAATGAATTGTTAGGTCTCAGCAATATAGATATAACTCACTGAAAAAAAGAGCATAGGATCCCCCCAGTCAATTACCAGGCCCTTTGGGTCTGGTATGACTATTAAGGGGAACCCCGAACCAAAATTAAAAAAATAAATTGTGTGGGGCTCCCCCTAAAATCCATACCAGGTCCTTTGGGTATGATATGGAAATTAAGGGGAACCCTACATCAATTTTTTTTTTAAATTGCATAGGGCCCCCCTAAAATTCATACCAGACCCTTATCCAAGCACCCAACCTGGCGGGCCACAGGAAAGGGGGGGTGAGAGAGCGCCCCCCCTCCTTTTTGTTTTGGGGTAGCGCCCCAAAGCACCTTGTCCCCATGTTGATGGGAACAAGGGCCTTATCCCCACAACCCTTGCACGGTGGTTGTGGGGGTCTGCGGGCAGGGGGCTTATCGGAATCTGGAAGCCCCCTTTGACAAGGGGACCCCCAGATCCCGGCCTCCTCCCCTGTTTGAATTGATAATGGGGTACAAATACCCCTACCATTTCACAAAAAAGTGTCAAAATGGTACAAAAGACAAGAGACAGCTTGGTACAAGTCCTTTTTGAAAAAAAAAAAATCCCAGATGTAAGTTCACGCCGCTGGATGGACCATAAAAGAAATGGGAGGCTCCCGCTGAATGACACGTCTTCGTTGTGACAGCTCTTCTATATCTGAGGGCGGCCACTCATGACATAACCGGTGACCCCGCCCCCCTCTGACATTATGGGGGCTACCCTGTGGCATCAGACGGGGCGGGGTCACCCATTTTTTTTGGTCCATTGGGGGGCGTGACCTTACATCGTGGGACATTTTTATTTTTTTATTTTTTAATAAAGAACTTGTCCCTAGCTGTCTCTTGTCTTTTTTACCATTTTGACACTTTTTTTGTGGTATCGGTACTTGTACCCCATTATCAATTCACACAGGGGGGAGCAGGATTTGGGGTCCCCTTGTTAAAGCGGGCTTCCAGATTCCGATAAACCCCCTATCTGCAGACCCCCACAACCACCGGGCAAGGGTTGTGGGGATAAGGCCCTTGTCCCCATCAACATGGTGACAAGGTGCTTTGGGGGGCTACCCCAAAGCACCCTCACCATGTCGAGGGCATGTGGCCTGGTACAGTTCAGGGGGGAGCTCTGTCACCCCTCCCTCTTTTCCTGTGGCCTGTCAGGTTGCGTGCTTGGATAAGGGTCTGGTATGGATTTTGGGGGGACCCCTATGCCATTTTTTTTTAAATGTGGCAAAGGGTTCCCCTTAATCTCCATATCAGATCTGAAGGGCCTGGTATGGATTTTAAGGGGGCCCGCACTCAATTTTTTAAAAATTTTGGTTCGGGGTTCCCCTTAATATTCATACCAGACTCAAAGGGCTTGGTAATGGACTGGGCGGATCCCATGCTTTTTTTCAATGAGTTTTACCTATATTGCCAAGACCCGACAATTCATTACAGCTGTGATCAGTTTTAAATAACAATTTTTCCATTATAAATGTCATTTTGCTGTGGTACTGTTCTAAACATGGTAAAAATGTGCCACTTTACAGGCATGCTATAGACATCCCCTATACCCCCCCGGCACAATATTTAAAGGAATATTTAATTTTTATTGTTTCACTTTAAGCATTAAAAAAATCACTGCTCCCGAAAAAACGGTTGTTTTTAAAAAATGTTTTTGCATTGATACATCTGCCCTGAGGCAGGACCCAGCCACCCAAATACTTTTTAGGAAATAACTTACTGTACATATAAGCCTTTAAAATTAGCACTTTTTATTTTTCATGTTAGTGTCCCATAGACGTTAACGTTGCTCCGGCAGCTTTCCAATTTGCCACGAACACCACATATTGTACGAACATCGGGCTCAACTCTAGTTTAGAGGCAGAGACAATTACATGTGCTTGAAGATTTTAAACTTTGTTACCTTTTTTTTCCATTTTTACTTAAATATGTTAAATATACAGTTTTATCTTGTTCCAGGTTCCACCAATACTGCTGGATAAACAGTTCTCTGAATTTACTCCAGACATTACTCCAATCATTTTGGCTGCTCATACGAACAATTATGAAATTATAAAACACCTGGTTCAGAAAGGTGTCTCAATCCCAAGGCCACACGAAGTTCGGTGTAACTGCGTGGAATGCGTTTCTGGTTCT
Source organism: Lithobates pipiens (assembly GCF_037356315.1). Classification (NCBI taxonomy): domain Eukaryota; kingdom Metazoa; phylum Chordata; class Amphibia; order Anura; family Ranidae; genus Lithobates; species Lithobates pipiens. The sequence goes on along the minus strand of NW_027507748.1, from coordinate 630,244,178 downwards.
GATGTCGATAGTTTACGACACTCTCGCTCAAGGCTGAATATCTACAGGGCTCTGGCAAGCCCATCTCTAATTGCACTGTCAAGTGAGGATCCCTTTCTAACTGCGTTTCAACTAAGCTGGGAGCTTCAGGAGTTAAGTAAAGTGGAAAATGAGTTTAAATCTGAGTATGAGGAGCTGTCAAAGCAATGTAAGCAATTTGCAAAAGACCTTCTGGACCAAACAAGAAGCTCCAGGGAATTGGAAATTATTCTTAACTATAGGGATGATGGTGGTCTCTTGGAAGAGCAGAATGGCAATGACCTTGCCCGTCTGAAATTGGCAATTAAGTACCACCAGAAAGAGGTATGCTTTTTTTTTTAATTCTACAACTGTGCATCTATCATTTCTTAAATATTTACTGATCATACTACATGAACTGTAAAATATGCAAGCTCAAAATGAAAAAAAAAATGTTTGATTATACAAGTACAGCTTCCTGAATCCAAAAGCTTGTCATGCACAAGTGCCTGAACACATGTTCAAAATTTGCAAATTCTAAAAAGTAAACAGTTACTGCTTATCTGCATAAATGTCATACAAAGACACTGTGGCAAAGCTGTTTATTTTATATTTTACAGAAAGGATTAAAAATGCTGTTTTATGAGGGTAATGAGTACAGTTTTACAATAATAAGTAAATGTAAATATTATTGCAGACTGCTTATCATGAACATTGTCTTTTACTATGAAGGGTGTGTGTGTGTGTGTGGGGGGGGGGGGGGGGGGCTTGCTGGGGGTGCCATAATGTGCTAGTATATACTTAATTTTTGCACTTTATGGTAAACTTACCTAACTTAGCCTCCTTGAATGGCATCCCCCAGATGATGTAATATCCACGCATGTGCGCATAATAGATAGATAATCCAACATATAAAAATTGATTTTGTCTGTTTAAAATTGGCAACATTCATTATGAAAACAGATTTTTGCCACCATGCTGCTGTTAATAGCATGCATACAAAAATATGACATACTGTACCAGGAAAATGAATATCTTAGTTTTTTTTATAATAGGCTAAATCTGTGAAATTTGAACTTGACACTTTTTGGAGATAGGCCAATTAGTCTACCAGAAGTAGCCTGTGGTAACTTCTCAATTTTCAATTTACAGAGTTTAAAAGCCTTCTTTTATAGACCATATTCACAAACAATGCACATGTGGCAAAATTACCATATTGTTATATATATTTTGTTAATACATTTAAATTGTAGAAGATATACGATAGATTATACACCAGGAAGTGTTTTGATTGCGTTATCTATAGCCTCCAGGGTACCCACCTGCAACTCCCGGCAGAGATATTACCGGCATACCCCACTTTTAAGTACACAATGGGGTTTATTTACTAAAGATGAAAAGTGCAAAATCAGGCTCACTTCTGCATAGAAACCAATGAGCTTCTAACCCCAGCTTGTTCAATTAAGCTTTGGTAATAAAATCTGGAAGCTCATTGGTTTCTATGGAGAAATGAGCCTGATTTAGCACTTTTCAGCTTTAGTAAATAAACCACATTGTGTACTTAAAAGTGGGGTATGGCTGTATAAAGCTCTAAAAGCACTTTGGTCTAGTGGTACTAGTATTAGTGGTATGTAAGTGAGAAATTCATAATCAATAAAATATTTTCCTGTTAAGGTTAGGGAAAGAACCAAGTGTCATGCCACTTGTTTGACCTAAGAACCCAACAATATGCAGCAGCAGTAAAAACCTTAGTAAATTGTGATGATGTGATTGCATGAAAATCTATACTGTAAAATGTTGCATTGTTATATTATAAGGATATTTCATACATTTACAATTAAAACAGAGCACCTTATTAAAAGCCAACTTTGTCCCCACCTCAGTCCCTCTCCACTGAAGGCCACTTAGCTGTGTATTTTATCCCATTTTTTACTATGCTTTCTATTGTCAGTAGTCTTTAGGTTGGTCATGGTCACGTGATGCCACATTGTTATTTTCTTTTTCACCTCCTATTGGAGATGGGTGGTCCTGTATAATGCAGAGAGTGGTAATGACTTGATGACTTCAGTGCCACTCTCTACATCATTACACTGTGAGTGCGGTCCATGATGGCCCCCTTCAGGGGATAGGCCCATGACTTCTGTACGCACATTATGTCCTCAATCTGAAGGACTGAAGACATTGATTACTGAAAAGAGATTACTGTGAAGGACAGATACATGTATTGCAGGCAGGGTCCTTTTTTAAAAGGACACCTGCTAAACACTATTTACATCTAAAACTGTCTCTGTACATCTATAATAAATCCTTGTTTTCTGATGTTGTAGGTGTCTCTATCTTGCCCATAACTCGAGGAGCTAAATTCACGTGTAGGCTGTCAGTCATTGCCTGCTGATTTTTAATCCTGTCAATGGGAATTAATAGTAATTGCATGCTCAGAGCTCAGCCAGAGTCCATTGACTAAGTTTGTTAATATTGTTCACTCTGCTTTGGAAGGAGGTTGTCACAATCCCTAATATGTTAAAATCATATAGAATTTACCTTTACGGGATTTTGTAGGCAACCAAACCAACAAAAAGATAATTTGTTTAAAAAATAGTTTTTAATACAAGATCATTTAAAATGTCAAAATTCTCTTTTGTTAAAGACCACAAGTAGCCACAGTTGGCTTGAGAAACATATGGAGAACATATACAGATTGAGGTGATACTGCCCCAAATCACATAAGTTGTGGAGCTTTGATATTCCGCAAGTTGCTTGTTTTTTGGGCCTTATAAATCAAACGCATTTCAAGATTTATTTAAACAATCTCTTCTTCGGGGATTAAGAGATGCCACTCTGAAGCGTGAAAGAAAACTCCCAGTAATAAGTTGTCTAAAAAACATATACTTGAACCCCAAATAAAATAATTTCACTTAGCTCTACTTACAGTACAAACATCACAGGATATACCACTGCTTCTCAGCATGTCAACTCACTTCACTTTCCACTTTGGATAGGGGATAATCCCATGCAAAGATCACTAGTCTCCATATTGAATGGGACTATCATATGCAAACCTTATGTAGAGCTAATTGAAATTATTTTATTTGGTGTTTTTTAGACAACTTGTTACTGGGAGTTTTCTTTGATGTTTGTCCCTGAAAAAGAGATTGTTTGAATAAATCTTGAAATGTGTTGGATGTATGATACCCTAAAAACAAGCAACTTGCGGAATATCAAAGTTCCACAACTCATGTGGTTTTGGGAAGTATCATCTCAATCTGTATAAGATCAACATATGTTTTTTCAAGCCAACTATGGCTGTTTGTGGTCTTTTTTAATAAAAGAGAACTTTGTAATTCTAAATAATTTTGTATTAAAGACAATATTTTAAACAAATTATGTTTTTTGTTGGTTTGGTTGCCTGAAAAATCCCAAAAGTAAAAGGTATAAACTAAAGACATTGGGGGTTATTTACTAAAGGAAAATCCCCTTTGTACTGCAAGTGCACTTTCAGTGCACTAAAAGTGCACTTGAAAGTAAAATTGCTGTAGATCCGAGGGGGACATGCAAGGAAAATAAAAATTAGCATTTTAGCTTGCACATGATTGAATGATAAAATCAGCAGAGCTTCCATTCATTTCAAATCTACCCCTTAGATTTAGAGCGACTGCACTTCCAAGTGCACTTTCAAGTGCACTTGCAGTGCAAAGTGGATTTTCCTTTCGTAAATAACCCCCATTGTGTGGAAAGGGACAACGCGTGACATATGTATTGGGTTAGAACAGCTAATACAGTTAGTAGAAGTCTTTGACTTTGCATACAGGCTGCAACTCTGCAGTAACAGATTATATTTTTGCTAGTGTGAGGGCACAGGTAAGCTGTCTTTATATAGAATTACACATGTGGACTTGGTTTGAAATCTCTGGCCTGAAGACCGGTCAATTTTGAATAAAATGACTACATACTGTGTTTTCTTTTGTATTAGATATGTTTTTTTTTTTTTTTTTTTATGATTAAGGCTTTGACATAAGGATGACTAATTTCAATAAAGCCATGCTTTGTATAAACACTTTTGGATATAATGGCCAAACATGCTGTTTGTTGTATTCAATTTATGTTGATTTTTATGTAACTGCGCATGTGATTCAGGCAACAGAAGGATGACTTTTGAAGTAACTCTATGTTTGTTGAAGATTAAAAGCAATTTAACAACTCCCACTCATATCTATATATAGAAAGGGGCCTGTCATATTTTCTGTGCTCGATGAACTGTGTCCATATGTTTTACTGCGTGTTTAAGTTACAATAAATGCAAACAGTTTTCAGGGTTTTTCCACCATTGCTTTTCTCCTAATGTTTATGTAATATTACTTATTTTTCATTCTGCAGTTAGTGTTTTTAATCTGTTTGTTTGCAAAACCTAATAGATGATAAATAAAACATACACGTAAGAAAGGTGAGAAAAATTATGGGGGTTATTTACTAAAGGCAAATCCACATTGCACTACAAGTGCAGTGCAAGTGCACTTGGAAGTGCAGTCGCTCTAGATCTGAGGGGGACCTGCAAGGAAAATTAAAAACAGCATTTTTGCTTGCACATGATTGGATGATAAAATCAGCAGAGCTTCCCCAAATGCACCTTTAGTGCACTTTCAAGTGCACTTGTAGTACAAAGTTGATTTGCTTTTTAGTAAATCAACCACGATGTGTAGTTATATATACTGTATCTATTGTTTATTTTATAATATGTTGGCATATGTATATTAAAAGAATGGGAATACAAAAATAGGTAGTACATGCTACCCTCAAGCCTGCATTGCATGTCTTTCTTCCCTCAGCCCTTTCGTTTTTGCAGAATAGTCTTTTGAAGTGTCCAGAATCAGTCTCTAACGGTTCTTTCTCAGTTCAAAAGCTTCCAGGGGGTGGACACAGCTCCACAATCCAGCCACCCATTCACTCCCTCCCTCTGGAAGACATGTGGGTGTGCCTGGTGAATAAAGATGAGCTAAACACCCCCCCCCCCTCCAGTTCGGTTCACACCAGAACATCCGAACAGGCAAACAATTTGGAAGAACACACAAACACCGTTAAAGTCTATGGGACACGAACATGAAAAATCAAAAGTGCTAATTTTAAAGGCTTATATGCAAGTTATTGTCATAAAAAGTGTTTGGGGATGTAATGGAAATGTGTAAGTTCTGTATATAATTGTATTCTATTTTTATATGTATTGCACACTGCCCTCACTGTGCACACAGCACTAATAATGTTTTCAGTACATGTTCGCAATCTTTCGAGTCCTGATTAGAATTAGCCTGCCTATGTAACGCCCCTTGTTACTATAAAAGTACAATTGTAATATTAATGTGATACCTACGTAATCATGTGTATAAAAACCTTCAATTGCATCATAATAAAGCAGAACAGTTATTTGGGAAGATGCTGAGCGTATCTTTTGTCTGTTCCCTACTGCAGTAGTTATTAATTTGGAACCACTAATCAATATGTCTGAGTCAGGTGGCGAGCCAGCAAGGAGGGGCTTTACAGGTGACCATGAGTATCTGAGATGAGGAGCTTGAGACGATCCGGGAATTTCTGATAATCAGCCGGCTGAGGTAAGCCTTTTGCTTACATTTGCGTTATCAGACTTCCTTGATCGGTAAGGCATTTTTGGGGACAAAGGGTACCTAGTTTACTCCCCTTAATCGAACTGTATTGATTGGTGGTTATATGTTATGTTGTCACTGTCTACTGTCCATTGGTGTGTTATAGATAAGAAATGGAAGAATAGTGCTGTTCACAGGTATATGTAATACATCTGCTAGATAAAGTAGTTTAGAGGCAAGAGGGTATAGGCACACATAAAGAAGACTGGCCAGTCATTATCGGCTTTAAATTAAGTAAGGGAATGAAGGGTAAGAGACCCTCAAAAATGCCCAGTGCAAGAGGAGCGCTATATATGAACTGTGTGGTTGCGCCTATATTGAGCCCCAAGATTAATGGTTAAAGTGGACAGGGATCCACAATGGGTAACTGGGTTACCACCAAAGTCCACAGGGACTAAGAATCATGCAGAGTAAATAGCTAGAGAAACAGCTATCTATGTGAGCAGGACGGATCAAGGGTGACAATTAACACGAGACAGAAAGGGACATTTTCATGTTAAGTTGTAGGATGAATTAGGGGTCAGGCACTACAACTAGTAAAGTCAAGAAACAGAGAAATGAGAGTTAAAACAGAATACTTTATATGTTGTCTGATCATAGAAGGTACAGTATGTGAAGTATGGTATTACAATACATTGGATGCAAAGGATATCAGAGCAAAATAAGAAAAGCACAGGTTAAGCAAGGAAATATTAAAAGAGTTTAAAAAGTGAGAGAATGATATGCATGTGTTGTGTTCAAATGGGAAAAATGTAAGCGATTTTAGAGAGATATTCGTCTATGTGTGTGTGAATGCTGGAACCTTTAGTTCTATCTCTTGTGTGTTATGTATGCAGATGTGACCCCCTCCTTTGTGCTCTCATGAAAGAATGTAGCTGGGATGAGAGATCAGTGATAAGCTGGAAGGACACCATGCCAATTTCAGTTTTTTAGACAAAACATTTATAACAAAATGTGCCGGGTTTACGAATCTAATGATAAACAATGTGATCACAATTATTTTTTAATCTGTTTTCCAAACATGGTAAAATAAAGGTTCAATTTGTGTAATACACGGTTAAATGTATTTAACCGTGTATTACACAAATTGAATATCCTTTGATAGTGGAAGCAGTGCATTTAAAAAAGGGAAATTAAGTAAAATTAAGTAATAATGAGTATTAATTTCTAATATGAGTGTTATTATTAATAATATAGATATATTGCAACTTGTTTAGACAACCTTTGGTTGGAAATGAAATCCAGGTTAATGGGAAAATTGGTAAAAATTTGATTAGTTTAGATTAAGGATTAAGATGAGGTTTTTAATTGCTGCCATAATGTTTAACAAAGCCAAGATGGATGGGATACATAAGAAGTTTTCCTACAAAAATTTAATCTTAAGGTCTGATAATAACTTGATGTGTGGCCCATGATGTGAGATTAATAATAAATACAATTTAAATATAACAGACCCATCACATCAAGTCCACATACCCTGTTAGGTGTGTGGACTTGATGTGATGGGTCTGTTATATTTATATTTGTTATATTTAAAATATATTTATTTTTTACCTGAAGCCAGTTGTTTTATAGTTTTTGATGTGGCTGAGTGCTTTCTGGTCCATCATACAGATTTTCTTTTTTCTTGTTTTTTTTTCCGTACATATTTTATTAAAGTTTTTCACATACAATACAGTAAACGGTTGCATGGACAACATTGTGAATGTATTAGTACATACAGAAAGTGTAACAAAATATGGCATACAAAAAGAACTCCGCTTATAGCCTATATATACCATAAGATCCCAGGGAGTCACGCTGTCCTTGCAATATTTGGGGAGCTATACCCACTATGTTATCCTTCATCTAGAGTTATTATAGGGCATAGCCCTAAATTGTCTAACATTTAGGAACAATGTATATAGGAGCACTATTGGCCAGGTCAATGAAAATATCTCTGGGAGGTGGGAGCAAAAGCAGACAACACTATTTTGTATTGGTCCTGCCTTCCCCTTTCATGTTGAGCTGGGAAGGGTGGGGGGGGGAGAGGGGGGAGGAGGAGTGGGGGGTAGGAGTATTGAAGAAAAGAAAGACGGAAGAGAGAGGAGAGGGGGTGGGGCCACCACCAACTACCCTCTCCATCTCTAACATGTCAATTCATATCTTATGGCTCATGATGAGCAGTCAGGAATATCTTTCGCTCATGGGACATGTCAGATACTATGTCGTATCAGCTCTTGGTAGTCTTGGGATTCTTGGTAGGTGTGCCAAGGTGCCCAAATGGCTGAGTATTCAGATATTTTATCGAAAGTGGTATATATGAGCTCCTCCATCACTTCAACGTGGTGGATGCGAGAGGTCCATTCCCTCATAAAGGGCGGAGACGTAGATCTCCAGTGAACTAGTACACACAGCCTAACCGCGTTTATCAAGTGTATAGCCACTGACTTGAAGTAGCTTTTCTGGGAATTTGTGAATGATGTAGTAAGTATTGTGCCGGGGTAAACTCCAACAGGAATGAAGTGATCAGGGTCATCGTGTCATGAACCTTATGCCAGTACGGCTGGACCAGGGAGCATGTCCACCAAATATGAAGAAGAGTGCCCTTCTCCACTCCGCACCTCCAACAGCGGTCAGACGTCATCGGTATAAATTTATGTAGGATATCTGATGTTTTGTACCACTTCATTTTGATTTTGTAGCCATTCTCCTGTGTCACTACATTTAGGGATCACTTGTGGATATGTAGATGTATTTGGTCCCAGGATGTCTCGTCTAATTCCACCTCCAGGGCAGATTCCCAGTAAGCATGGCCAGCGCGTATTGTAGCATACCGCTCCCCAAACATCGAGGCGTAGAGAGCCGAGATGACATGGCTTTGGGGAGATGATCTGGTGCAGAGACACTCAAACACCGTTGGATCCCTAGTAAAATGCCTTCTATGAGTTGGACTGTCCAAGTAGTGTTTCAATTTCAGAATGGGAACATCACTGTATTGGATTATTCAGCCAGTTCCTTGTGTTTTTTTGAACCTCCCTCTCCAGAAAAAGTGTCTTGCTTGGATTTCCCTATGTGGCCATTCTGCTGCTAGGAGACCAATCCCCCCACTCGACTTCGGCAACACTAACTTAGCCCATTTGATTTGTGTGGGTTTGTTGCCCCATAGAAAGAACCTACACATGGCCCTATATGCCGCAAAAAATGAAGGTGGCAGTCAGATTGGAATCGATTGCATCTTGTAGAGAATGCGAAGAAGGATCGTCATTTTCAAAATTGAAGCATGCCCCAACCAAGAGATTGAGGGTGCATGCCATTTCTGAAGGTCTTGACGCATGTTCTCCAATTCTGCTGTGAAGTTTCTAGTATAGAGCTCTGTTAGGTTGACAGGGAGTTTTATGCCTAGATACGTGACAGCGTCCTTTTTCCATTGGAATGGAAAGTTCATCTGGCATTGTCGATAAAGGTCTGTGGGTAGGGAGACATTCAAGGTGGATGACTTTGAGTAGTTGATTTTCAAGTTGGAGATTTGTTTGAATTGTTCAAGAACTGACAGGAGGTTCGGCAGGGACGTTGGTGGGGAAGAAGGAAATAATAAGACGTTGTCTGTAAACGCTGCAATTTTAAATTCATGGCCATATACCTGTACCCCCTTGATGCCTGTGTGCTCCCTAATACAACAGAGAAGGGGTTTCAGGGTAAGAATAAAGAGAAGGGGTGATAGGGGGTAGTCTTGTTTCATTCCGTTGTGGATAGAGAAGGTATTTGACGGATGGCCATTGACTCTAACTCTTGCCCTCAAGTTGGCATATAGGGATAGGATGAATACACGCATTTTGGTGCCAAGACCCAGAACTCCCAGTACTTCACGCATATAGTCCCAGGCTACTAGGTTGAACTCCTCATCCATTGCTAGGAAAAAGCCCTCCCCTTGGTTAGAAGTTAGCCAGTGGTGAAGGTTCAAGGCTTTGATAGTATTGTCCCTGGCTTCTCTGCCTGGGACAAAGTCTACTTGGTCCGGTCCCACCCGTTGTAGTACATGTTGGGATAAATGGGTTGCTAAGATTTTTGAAAAAAGCTTAACGTCCACATTGAGTAAGGATATTGGACGATATGAAACAACATTGGCTGGGTCCTTGTTTTCTTTCGGGATTACCGTGGTATATGCTTCCAGTGAGGTGGTGGAGGAATATGGGGCTGCTGACAGTGAGTTAAAAACTTTAAGAATGCTTGGGGCTAGGAGGTCCCAGAAGCATTGCCTCACCCCATTCTTCCAAGGACAGAGGCGCCTCGAGGTCCTGTATAGCCTCCTTGGTTAGAGGTGAAGGACTATATCAACTTAGGAATTCTCGCATCAGTTTTATCCTATCATCTGCTCCTGCAGGGTTTGGTTCGCCGGGTGAATGTTATATAATTTGCTGTAAAAGTGTTGGAATTTAGAGGCTACAGCTTAGTTTTTGGAGTGAGAGTTCCCAGAAGTGTCAGTCCTGCACTGTGGTGATTAGCGTCCAGTTTTGTGTGGCCCTAGCCAGAAGTCTCCCCGGTTTATTGCTTTGTTTGTAAAACAAGCGTTGTGTCAGTATGTGTCTTTTGTGCACCCTTTTAAAGAGTTCTTCCACTAAGAGTGCCCTAGCGTCCGCCAGTTCCTGTGTTACTTGGATTGCGAGTGAGCATTTGTGTTGAGCTTCTAGGTCATATATCTTGGCTGATCGTTACTTTAACAGCGTTTGGTGCTCTCTCTTCCTCCAAGCTGCAATGGAAAGCATGTGTCCCCATATGACACATTTATGTACTTCCCACTGAGTCAGAGGTGAGATGCCAGATGTATTATTGAGGCAAAATAATTCCTCAATATGTTTTCTGATAATAGCCAGTTCGATCCTTTTGTTTTTATTTTTTAAATCCAAAGCAGAATGTGTGGATTGTGAAATGATGTGCCCCTTTTCCTTGTAAGTGCAGTAGGTATAAGCAGAAGAATATTTTGGATTTATGGACATCTGTGCATGACCGCAGGGTATTGTTATCATTTATTATAATATTGCCAGGAAAAGTTGTCTTTTTGAAACATGAAACTGGAGTTCTTACACAAACAGCATGATGGAAAACAAGCCATTGTAATATATTTACGCAAGCTGGACCCAGTAATGAAGGGTTCACCCCAATATATCAGAGCTGTAGCTTTATGCAAAGGTGCTATTAGTCAAAGTTACAGCCATTATTTTGGACAAATAGCAGCTCCAGAAGCAGAGCTCCCTGTTTTAGCAAAGCCTTTGAGCTATAGAAAGAGTGTATATATATATATATATATATATATATATATTTTTTTTTTTTTTTTTTACAATCGATTTTATTAGAATTACGTATGAAAATTACAGAGTATACCAGTATTAGAGAACATTAATGGATACAAAACCTTTCAGCAATGGTACAGTTAGGGTTGAGTAAAGGTACACGCACATCTCTTACCCTTGTGCACCTTACAGTTGAACAAGTAGTGCATCAAAAAAAAAAAACATGTGGTACATAAAGGTCCCTTAAGAGACCACAAAGAGGTAACCCTGAGAAAACCCAGAAAGAAAAGTATAAATAACAATAACAAAGAAAAATCAAAGCCTTTGATGTGCAAGCTTAATAACATATCCCAGCAGTTATTGTGTTAGTGTTGTGTTAGCCCAGATGTGTACTAAAGCATTGCACTCCCAGAAGGTGTGTAGGAGTGTGTAGGAGTATGCCCCTGTCCCGACACCCCCTATAACATGTGTCAGGAACCAGAGGGAACATCCTGTGCAAGAGGTCCGGGGTGTAATACCACCTGGTATGAAGCTTAAGGACGATTTCTTTAGTGAATATGGAGCTCAGCATCAGGACCTTCCTCGAGTTGGCATCCGCATCCTGAATGATGTTAGAGGCCAGTCGGATGTTATCCGTAATTTTCTTAGAGGGTAAAAAACGTATTTGTTCTGGTGAAATCAAGGCGGTGATGATTGAGGCCAGGCAGCCTGCTAAGATTCGTCTGAAGATTTTTAAATCATTGTTGATAACTGAGATGGGCCTGAAATTTTGAGGGTGGGTATGGTCTTTTCCGGGTTTTGGAACAAGTGACAGACTAGCCAAAAGAATCTCATCCGGGAAGTAGACATGTGCAGAGTAAAATATTTCGTTTCGGAATTTCGTTTTCGTCCGAAAGCTTAATTTATTTAGTTACTCCCGAAATTCGTTTTTATTTATTTCGTTTTTCGTTCAAAAATTGCATTCGTCCGAAAATCCACATGAATTACGGTCGAATCTGTCTTGGAAGGCTTATGGTGTTTGTCGAATGTATAAAGAAGATTCGACGGAGCTAACTATATAGCATACTTTAGAACCCTATTAAAGTCTATGGGACTCGAACGTTCAAAATCTAAAGTGCTAATTTTAAAGGCCCCGCCCTCCGTATTTAAGAAACGTCAGCCGCCGGAATCCTTGCAATGTCTCCTCCACGGAGACAGAAGAAGGACGGAGGATTCGCTGCGCTGGATGAGATGAGACATCGCTGGAGAGATGACCGTCCGTCACTGGATAGCAAGAGTGGATTACCGCCGCTGGAATCTTTTTTTTATTTTTTTATTTTTAATAAAGGAATTTTTCAAAAGTGTGTTTGTTTTATTTAACCATTTTTTACACTTTCTTTGTGAAATGGTAGGGGTACTTTTGTACCCCCTTACCATTTCAAACAGGGGGGGGGGCCGGGATCTGGGGGTCCCCTTGTTAAAGGGGGCTTCCAGATTCTGATAAGCCCCCCGCCCGCAGACCTCCACAACCACCGGCCAGGGTTGTGGAGATGAGGCCCTTGTCCTCATCAACATGGGGACAAGGTGCTTTGAGGGGTCACGGACCCCCAAAGCATCCTCCCAATGTTGAGGGCATGTGGCCTGGTACGGTTCAGGAGGGAGGGGGGCCGCTCTCTCGTCCCCCCCTCTTTTCCTGCGGCCTGCCAGGTTGCGTGCTCGGATAAAGGGTCTGGTATGGATTTTTAGGGGAAACCCCACGTCAATTTTTTTTTAAATTTGATGCGGGGTTCCCCTTAATATCCATACCAGACCTGAAGGGTCTGGTTATGGATATTTAGGGGGAACCCCACGTCAAATTTTTTCTTAAATTTGAGGCAGGGTTCCCCTTAATATCCATACCAGACCTGAAGGGCCTGGTAATTGAATTTGGGGGACCCCCACGCTTTTTTATTTATTTATTTATTTATTTTTTTATCAATGACTTTCAATGAGTGTTCTCTGTATTACGGAGCCGACAATTCATAATAGCTGCGAGTGATTTTAAAGGACTTTTTTTCCTGCATAAATGACACTTTGTGCTGGGACAGTTCTAAGCACGGGAAACATGCGCCCCTTCACAGGCATACTATAGACAACCCCCCCTACGAAATTTAAAGGAATATTACACTTTTATTGTTTCACTTTAATCATTATTAAAATAACTGCTCCCGAAAAAATGGCCGTTTTTAAAACTTTTTTTTGCATTGATACATGTCCCCTGGGGCAGGACCCGGGTCCCCAAACACTTTTTAGGACAGTAACTTGCAGAATCTTTTCTCTCTGTCAAATCTTTTTTCTCTGTCGAATATTTTCTCTATATAATCTTGGACTAATAGAGGTAAGGTTAGGCACATTCGACCACAGGTTCTATAGACAGATTGTTGTCAGAGTCATGTCGAATCTCCTATTCTATATCGAACTGTTGTAACAATGAAAACGAAAATAAAGCATTTATTTATGTCGGACCTTTTTTTTTTCCGGGTTTTGTGCTTTCGTTATCGTTTGTCAAAACGAAAACGAAAATAGCTGAAATTCGGACGAAAATGCATTCGGACGAAAACTAATGCACATGTCTACCGGGAAGTGTAAGATAAAGTTGTATAGGTTGGTCAGTTTAGGGAGTACATTGTTTATAGTAGGTAGCGGAGAAACCGTCAAGGCCTGGGGTTTTAGAGGGTTTGAGGGAGGAAATGACAGAGGCTACCTCGTCGACGAGGAAGCTGCAGGGGGTGCAGCCAAGATTGGGGAGGAATGGGGGGGGGAGTGTGGAGTAGAGTACAACTTTTGATGGAAAGAGGTGAAGATTTGCAGAACTTCCCTAGGGTGAGAGGTGAGGTTGCCGTCTCTGTCCCTTAATTTATATACGTGTGTGGGTTAGATTTGCTGCTTTAACTTATGGGCAAATGTTGTAGAGGCAGAATGTACTTGGTATGGCTAGGTACAGTAAAATCTAAGTTTGCATTCAGTGACAGCATAAACTCTGCATCAGTATCATCTCTGAAGAAAGGCATCAAGGCATCAGAAACAGAAAAAGTAAAAAAACATAAACATAAGGAGAGTAGATAATAATGAACAAACAGTAACCTGTTAAATTGGCCAAAAATGGAATCGCACAGTCTTGGGGGGTCGGGGGAGAAGAGCTCCCCTCAACCCAAGGAACAGAAATAATGTGGACCATAAGGTCCAAAACTCCTACCCCGTGTGTCCAGCAGTGCAACACCTTAGTCAAGTCTCTATGAGATGTTACCTGCCGAAGGCCTTGCAGCCCTAACGGCGAAGAGTCTTGGGGAGCCTGCAGGGCTCAACGGGTGTGGAGTCGGAGGAACTAGCCAGTGAGCAGAGCTGAGATTCGGCTTCCTGGCAGGAGACTTCCAGAGCTCGCAAGCATGGTGGGAGGGTCCATATAGCAACAACCCGGAGGCCGACCATGAGCTAAGCGAGAAGGGAGAGAAGAAAAATAAAAAAGGGGGGGAGCACTCAAAAAAAAAGAGAGAAGGGGGAGGGGGGGCAAGCTCAGATCCAACTTCAGGTCCGGCGGTCCCTCCTGGGAGGTGGGGTGGCAGAGTGGTGTGGAGTAGATGGCATTCTCAGCAGTGCGGCAGCGTCCAGGAGGCCCATCTTTTCCTTCGGCAAGTGTGGTCACAGTGTAAGTCGTGCCATTTTGTGAGACTTGCAGTTTAAAGGGGAACCCCCACCTATAGCGGATCCTAGCACACTGGAGCACGGTGGTGACCTCCTTCATTCTCCTGCGTTTATCCAACGTAGTGGGGGAGATATCCGGGTATATTTGGATGGGTGTATTTTCCAGTCGCAAGTCCGGGGTGTTTCTCGAGGCCCGAAGTACATCCTCTTTTACCAGAAAGTCCTTTAGGCACAGTACTATGTCCCTCGGTGGCTTCTCGGGGGGGGGGGGGGCGCAGGGCCCTGTGGATCCTGTCACAGGCAAAGGCCGTAAGTGGGGCCTCAGGAAGGAGAGTTTGAAACAGCTTCTAAATAGTCGACAACAGGTCCGTCACTAATTCGGGGACCCCCTCACCCTAAGATTGCTGCGCCTGTTTCTGTTGTCTAAATCTTCGATATGTGCCTGGAGTTGGGACACCGTCTCTGATAATGCCTCATGATCCTTACGGAGGTCAGAGCAAGCCAAGGACAGTTCATCATGCTTGGTCTCAAGTAAATCCGTTCTGATGGCCAGGGCCGCAATCACCAGGGAGAGAGTGTTAGTGGATTTGTGCAGCTCAGATTGAAATTTCTGGGCTAGTTTAAATTATCATACATCAGTGTGAGACTCTCATCTAAGTCAGCTTTAGTCAATTGCAAGGAGTACTCACTGTATGCCATAGAGTGTGCTGGGGAGGCAGCTGCAGCATGTGGAGGTGTCCGTGCCTGCTTCTTCTGGGCGCCATCTTGAGCCATCCCACTCTGTTCCCTCACCCTCAGTAGGTAGGTCGTCAGGGACTTTTGGGCCGGTGTGGTGGGTGCAAAATATAAAATATTTCATGGACTCAACATGCCTCTCAGTAAATAGCTTGGGGTGTCTACTTTCCAAAATGGGGTCATTTGGGGGGGTTTTGTGCTATTTTGGCATTTTATGGCCTTCGAAACTGTGATAGGTAGTGAGGAGTGAAATCAAAAATTTGCACCCTTAGAAACCCTGAAGGCAGTGATTGGTTTTCGGGGTGCCGTACGCAGCTAGACTCCCAAAAAGTCCCACATATGTGGTATCCCCGTACTCAGGAGAAGCAGCAGAATATATTTTGGGGTGCAATTCCACATATAACTATGGCATGTGTGAGCAATATATCATTTAGTGACAACTTTTTGTAAACTTTTTTTTTTTTTGTGTCATTATTCAATCACTTGGGACAAAAAAAAAATATTCAATGGGCTCAACATGCCTCTCCACAACTTCCTTGGGGTGTCTACTTTACAAAATTGGGTCATTTGGGGGGGGGGGGTTTGTGTTATTTTGGCATTTTATGGCCTTCGAAACTGTGATAGGTAGTGAGGAGTGAAATCAAAAATTTGCACCCTTAGAAATCCTGAAGGCAGTGATTGGTTTTCGGGGTGCCGTACGCGGCTAGACTCCCAAAAAGTCCCACATATGTGGTATCCCCGTACTCAGGAGAAGCAGCAGAATATATTTTGGGGTGCAATCCCACATATAACTATGGCATGTGTGAGCAATATATCATTTAGTGACAACTTTTTGTAAACTTTTTTTTTTTTTGTGTCATTATTCAATCACTTGGGACAAAAAAAAAATATTCAATGGGCTCAACATGCCTCTCCACAACTTCCTTGGGGTGTCTACTTTACAAAATTGGGTCATTTGGGGGGGGGGTTTGTGTTATTTTGGCATTTTATGGCCTTCGAAACTGTGATAGGTAGTGAGGAGTGAAATCAAAAATTTGCACCCTTAGAAATCCTGAAGGCAGTGATTGGTTTTCGGGGTGCCGTACACGGCTAGACTCCCAAAAAGTCCCACATATGTGGTATCCCCGTACTCAGGAGAAGCAGCAGCAGATATCCCCGTACTCAGGAGAAGCAGCAGAATATATTTTGGGGTGCAATCCCACATATAACTATGGCATGTGTGAGCAATATATCATTTAGTGACAACTTTTTGTAAACTTTTTTTTTGTGTCATTATTCAATCACAAAAAAAAATATTCAATGGGCTCAACATGCCTCTCCATAACTTCCTTGGGGTGTCTACTTTCCAAAATGGGGTCATTTGGGGGGGGGTTTGTACTGCCCTGCCATTTTAGCACCTCAAGAAATTAGATAGGCAGTCGTAAATTAAAAGCTGTGTAAATTCCAGAAAATGTACTCTAGTTTGTAGACGCTATAACTTTTGCGCAAACCAATAAATATACGCTTATTGACATTTTTTTTAACAAAGACATGTGGCTGAATAAATTTTGCCCTAAATGTATGACTAAAATTGAGTTTATTCGATTTTTCTTATAACAAAAAGTAGAAAATATCATTTTTTCTCAAAATTTTCGGTCTTTTTCCATTTATATCGCAGAAAATAAAAATCGCAGAGGCAATCAAATAGCATCAAAAGAAAGCTCTATTGGTGGGAAGAAAAGGACGCAAATTTCGTTTGGGTACAACATTGCATGACCGCGCAATTACCAGTTAAAGCAGTGCAGTGCGAAATTGTAAAAAGACCTCTGGTCCTTAGGCTGTTAATTGGTCCGGGGCTGAAGTGGTTAAGGACCCCAGAATGAGAAGAACAAGTGGTCTACAGGGTGCAACTTCTTATGAAACAGGACTTTGAAAAAGGTTATCATTTATATCTGCCAGCCACTCTTTTCCCTCTACCTGACTCAGACATTTTGTAGATAGGCAACTCCCATCCTCATATTCCTTAGTGGTTCCAAATTAATAACTACTGCAGTAGGAAACAGACACAAAAGATATGCTTAGCATCTTTCCAAATAACTGTTCTGCTTTATTATGACGCAATTGAAGGTTTTTATACACATAATTACGTAGGTATCACATTAATATTACAATTGTATGTTTATGGTAACAAGGGGCGTTACATAGGCAGGCTAATTCTAATCAGGACTCCAAAGAATGCAAACATGTACTGAAAACATTATTAGCGCTGTGTGTGGTACAGTGAGGGCAGCGTGCAATACATATAAAATAGAATACAATTATATACAGAATTTACAAATTTCCATTACAAGGACCCGGGTACTGCTCCAGGGGACATGTATCAATGATTTTTATCAATGATAGAAATGGCCAGTGATTTTTTTAATGCTTAAAGTGAAAAAATAAAAATGAAATATTCCTTTAAATATTGTGCGTGTCTATAGTATGCTTGTAAAGTGGTGCAGTTTTGAATAATGAATATTAAGGGAAACCCCTAACCAAAAATTTAAAAATTGTGTGGGAGTCCCCCCAAAATCCAGGTCTGGTATGGAAATTAAGGGACACCCTGCGCCAAAATAAAAAAAGGGCATAGCAGCCCCCCCCAAAAATCCATACCAGACCCGTATCCGAGCATGCAACCTGGCAAGCCACAGGGGAAGAGAGGGATGAGAGAGTGCCTCCCCTCCTGAACCATACCAGGCCACATGCCCTCAACATGGGAAGGGTGCTTTGGGGTCTGACCCCAAAGCACCTTGTCCCCATGTTGATGGGGACAAGGGCCTCAACCCCACAACCCTTGCCCAGTGGTTGTGGGGGTATGCGGGCAGGGACAAGTCCTTTAAAAAAAGATAAAAAAATAAAAATGTCCAGTGATGTCCATTCATCTTCTATCACGCCCCCAACGAGCCAAAAAAAAGAAAACAGAAGAAAAAATCCAACACCTCCATTGGCCCCTCCCTCAGCTATATAACAGCTGTCACCAATGGCAAGCATCACTCGGCAGGAGCCTCCCATGGAGACAGAGACGTTGAGCTTTTTTTTCCCTTTTTCGGCTTGTCAGGGGCATGATAGAAGATGAATGGACATCGCTGGACATTTTTATTTTTTTTATCTTTTAATAAAGGACTTGTCCCAAGCGGTCTCTTGTCTTTTTTACCATTTTTGACACTTTTTTTGTGAAATGGTAGGGGTACGATGTACCCTGTTACCAATTCATATGGGGGGGATCTGGTGGTTCCCTTGTTAAAGGGGGCTTCAAGATCCCAATAAGCCCCCCCGCCTGCATACCCCCACATCCACTGGGCAAAGGTTGTGGGAATGAGGCCCTTGTCCCCATCAACATGGGGACGAGGTACTTTGGGGTCAGACCCCAAAACATCCTTCACATATTCAGGGCATGTGGCCTGGTGCAATTCAGGAGGAGGGGGGAGGGGGGGCTATAAATGTAAATATGTCATTATCAACAATAAAACTTCATGGGTTTAGAGTAATTTGTTAAATCAGTTGCTAATATTGATGCTAAAACAAAATTGTTATATTGCTGATATGCATTATCACTGTAACATCATTGAGACAGTAGCCACTGTAATAGGCTCCTGCTTATAGGAAGAATGTATTTTAGGACATAGTGGGTATACCCTGTTCAGGCACTGTACAGTAAGAGATGACCCACTGCTGCACACCACAAATTCCATACTGTACATTATAGCACATTGGGGGTTATTTATGAAAGCCAAATCCACTTTGCACTGCAAGTGCACTTGAAAGTGCACTTGGAAGTGCAGTCGCTCTAAATCTAAGGGGTAGATCTGAAATGAGTGGAAGCTCTGCTGATTTTATCATCCAATAATTGCAAGCTAAAATGCTGTTTTTTATTTTCCTTGCATGTCCCCCTCGGATCTACAGTTACTTCACTTCCAAGTGCACTTTCAGTGCAAAGTGGATTTTCCTTTAGTAAATAACCCCCATTGTGTTGCTAAACAAAAGAGGCACATGCATTTTAAATCTGTTGCAGTTTTTTGGCAGCCCAACATGATCAGTAAACTGCTTTAACGTTGAAAGGACCTAACCTGTAAGCTACATTTTGCTCTTGTAAATAAAGAAAAGAAGAAACTTGCTCAACCTCCAAGTGTGTAAAAAGTGAGTAGGACATTGTTATTGAAAGCATTAATAAAAATGTTAAAATGCAGACAGAGCAGATAATTGCTTTTGTCGATTCCAAATTATTGTACATTTTCTTCTCATTTATTTATTGTTTTGTCTGCCACAATAAACGTAGTTGAAATAGAACAACTACAGATTATTTATTGTTGGTTTATTTACAGTGTACAGGGTATTACATAATAAGCAAATAGAAAATCTGAGCATGAATTTCATAAAATAAAAACTGTCCATATTGTACCATGTATTACATAATTTTGAACACGTTAAAAGAAAGTTAAAACACTTTGGATGCTCCAGCTTTCCAATCCAGTGCCTCACAGGTTAAAATTAAGGTGTATCTTAAGCCAAACGTTTGGCTTTAGATATACCTTAGACATTCTAAGTAAATGCAAGAATGCCTATTAAGTCCACAATTGTACTTTGACGCAAAGCAGTATAAAGTCAAATGCTTTTAATACAATAATAGTTCATATTTTCAGGGTCTATTGCAGTGATTCTCAGCCAGGGTTCCTACAAAGGTTGCTAGGGGTTCCTTCAGCATTGGTCAATTTCTGTCTCTCAGATAAGTTCCCACTGATGGCATTGATCTTTTTAGCTCTCTGTTAAGCAGTAATTCTTCCCAGTAACCACAAGTGTAAGGACCATTCTTCCCACTGACCATCACTCTATTGTATCATGAGTTGTAGATTTCACATTTTTAGCAGGGGTTCCCCAAGACCAGAGAACTATTTCAAGGGTTCCTCTGTGTTGAAAAGGTTGAGAAAGGCTGGTCTATTGTATTACACGCTTGTTTGCTCCCTTTTAAGCAGAGAAGTAATTAGGTAATTTTACTTGTAATTTTGTATACATGCACTGCCCACCTTATTGTTATATTATAGTGATATTAAAGAGGAAGTAAACCCTGATGGGTTTACTTCCTCTTTTTTTCCCTGCAAAGGTAAAGCATAATGGACTACTATGCATCGCATAGTAGCTCATTATGTGTCACTTACCTGACACAGGAGCCAGCGAAGTCGCCGCTGATCCCTGTAGTCCGCCGCGTCCATCTTGCTGGTGGCGTCTCGCAGCTCCGACCAATGACAGCGGCGAAGCCGCGATGACGTCACTCCCGCGCATGCGCACGGGAGTCGCGCCTCGCAGCTCCGCCGCTGTCATACGGCGAGGCCGCGATGACGTCACTCCCGCGCATGCGCACGGGAGTCGACAAATTTGGCAAATCCATTCTTGGACTTGCCGCATTTAGTGCGCATGCGCGCCGCTGTCTACGGCGCATGCGCCGTAGACAGCGGTGCCCATTTTCGGGCAAATATCTCCTAAACCATATAGGTTTAGGAGATATTACTTGGACCTACAGGTAAGCCTTAATCTAGGCTTACCTGTAGGTCAAAGTTGTTTGGAAGGGTTTACTTCCATTTTAAAGTAAAATTTTTGGTGGAAAATAAGATGCTGAAAATTAGGCTTACAGTACATGCTCTTGTTTTTTTTTTTTCTCCTCTGTGCTTGCTCCTCATACTGTCTCAAGGTCAGGTATGTAGGTGCCCCTTGTGTCTGAAGAGACCGAAAGAGTCCTGCCAAAGCATACTTTGTGCATGCTCCCATTTTGAACTACAAGCTTACATGAATCCTCTTAGAATGCCACATATACAGGCAGCACAGGAGACACAGAAACAAAGCCAAAGCTCCGCTGTCAATCACTGCTGTTAAGGATGAAGCGTGGATTTGGTTGATGGAGTTGCTGCACATAAGCTTGTAGTTTAAAAGGGAGTATGCATGAATTGGAGAATCTGGCGAGACTCCATAAGTCCCAGCAGGCACAGGGGATACCCATATACGATGTGAAGAGCAAGCATAGAGGAGAAAAAAAAATGTTTTCATATTGTTTTAGCGTACATACCTACAACTTCAAAGAAGACATCGAAAGCATGAAGGTGACGTGACTGGTTCAGCTACTTTTATACTTGAGAAAGCAGCCTGCATATTTGCAAAAACATATGTACCAGCCTGTTATGTTCTAGAGCATGGTGTCAAACTCAATTTCATGGCTGGCCACATCAGCATTATGATTGCCCTCAAAGGGCTGGCTGCATCTGTAAGACTAGATGGCTAGAGCACCCCACCCACCATTATGTCAAAAGTCAAGAGTCCCCCATCCTCCTTTACATTACAGTGTCCCCCCTTACCATGTGCTGCTGCTGCTGGGAAGAAGTTGGGGGAGAAACTGGGAGACAGAAAGTGAGTGTCTGGGGGAGAACCAGGAAGGGGCTGGAGTCAGCTACCAGAGCGTGCTAAATGTTAAGACCAGGCTGGTGGAGATGAGGGGGTGCTACAGCTACACAGAGTGATTTAGAATCTGGCAGAGGAGTTATCTCCGCTGCTGACTGCTGAGACAATGTGAGGGTGGAGACGAGGGGGTGATCCAGCTGCAGGAGAGGTCCAAAGGGCCACATGAAATTGCCTGATGGGCCAGAATTGTGGTTGACACATGTTCTATAGGGTGGGGTTTTGTGACAAGAACCGCCATGAGCTTGGATCTCTTGTAAGCCTGTACATCTGTGTTTGGGCATTTTCCTGTGTAATACTATGTACTTACGACCAGACTTTTCAACAGCAAAGGTCCGACAGAGTGAATTTGTCGGACAATTTGATCGTGTGTTCTTTAGAAATAGAACATGCTTCAAATTTTTTCGCCAGAACTCCACTGGACCCAGTTCCTATAGAGAAATCCACTCGTGTGTATGCTAGTCCGACGGATGAAAACAGACGCTAGGGCAGCTATTGGCTACTGGCTATGAACTTCCTTATTCTAATCCGGTCGAATCTGTCGGACTTTGGTGTGATTGTGTGTGGCCAAGTCCGTTCATTCGGAAAGTCCGTCCGTCTGAACTCCCCCGAAAGTCCTTCAGAAAGACCGTTAGGCCTAGTCCGTCGAAAAGTCTGCTTGTGTGTACGCGGCATAAGAGTAGAAGGACTTGTAGGCTCTTATTATTGGCCAATGTGCTGGTAAAATTAAAAGTATCAATTTATATTTGAAACAAAAAAGAACGCAAGCTGGGGTTTTTTACCACATAAAAAATACCAATGATAAAACAAACATTTATTTTTTAATTAAAGATTAAGTAAAAAGAACTTCCATAAAACAGAAAGGCTGATAACATACATGGCCAGCCCAATATTCTCTAGTATATCATAACCATCCTACATTGCATATGTTATATATTTTATCTTAAAATAGTCAAACTATGACCAATTGTTACATGACTCCCAACATGTTTTAATTTCAGGATAACCTTCTTCAAAAGGAACATTGGTAGTCTTTCTGAAATGTGAATACATACAGTATATAACTGTATGTAAAAAACATTCTTATGCATGATATATAGTATACTAATTTATCCCAAAGAGACAGAGCACGCCTATATGTGTTTTGTGATGTGGTAAAACTAGATTTACTAACGTTCAGATCTGAAGTCAGAAGGTGCCAATATCTATTAATATATTTCCTCACTTGTTCATGTTGGGTTTTATATTATTGTAATAATGCACACAGAGGCATCCTTTTCTTTCACCTTAGGCTTGTTAAATAATAATTGTTAAATAATAATTTTGAGCATGATTGTTTTTAAAGCTCTGTGAAAAGCCTTATGTAAACAAGACTTACTATGCCCATGTTCTAGTAAAAGAGATTTTAAATCCAACTTCTTCCTGAAATGTATTCTCTCTTTGACAATTGAGCCTTAGCCCCAAATATTGGTTATAAGCTATAAATTAGAAACATCTGATGGAAGCTGTCTGCATAAAGGATTGTATTGCCTGGTGTTTGCTTCCCGAATAAATTGCTGGGAACATTCCAGCCAGTGCCACCTCTACTTCAAAAAAAGTAATTTTATGCAAATCATACGATATGGTGAATGTCAGATTATATGTGTTCGCATTCATGAATCTTAGACAATGCTGCAACCATTGGGTTGTACCTCCCTAAATCAGGGAAAAAAAAACATCTATATTGGGTAATCAAGTCATAATGTGACTAGTATACTGTATATTGATGCTTGATTTGAAGGAGGGAACAAATGTTTCCACTCTCCCAGGTTCAGATTGATGTAGGATGGGGCATAGCATGTGCCCATCGCTATACATGCACCTGGAGGAAGTGACAAAAATAAACACATCGGGGATTATTTATGAAAGGCAAGTCCACTTTGCACTGCAAGTGCCCTTGGAAGTGCAGTCGCTCTAAATCTAAGGGGTAGATCTGAAATGAGTGGACGCTCTGCTGATTTTATCATATAATCATGTGCAAGCTAAAATGCTGTTTTTTATTTTCCTTGCATGCCCCCCTTGGATCTACAGCGACTTTACATCCAAGTGCACTTTCAGTGTAAAGTGGATTTTCCTTTAGTAAATAACCCCCATTGTGTTTTAAAGCAAAAGCTAATATTTTTAAAGCAAACTCATAATATTCTTGATAGTATTGATTACTGAAAAATAATTAACAAACTAAACGCCTTTCTGGTTGGACAGAAAAAACTCTCAAAAAGTAACAGTTTAACTTTTATATACACATATCCCCTCTTATGTGATACTACATAAACAAAAAGATTAAAGCTGTATTAGACTCAAAACAAAAATGTAATATATTACAGTTTAACAATCCTTAGATGTGTTGGCTGCATTTTCTTTTCAAGGTTTAGTTTTCTTTAAGGCCCCTTTGACACTGTCGGACCGTTCAGGTCCACCTGTCAGTTTTGTCGGCAGACCTGAACGGGCACTCCATGTTAATCTATGGAGCAACGGATGTCAGCGGTGACATGTCTGCTGACATCCAACCCGGTCCAATCCGCTAAAATCAGATGGATGGCCCTACATTCGCATCTGTCCCTGGTGGATCAGGTGAGATCTGATGAAAACTGACACGTTGTTCGCTTTCGTCAGATCTTTCCATAGCAACCAGCGACGCTCGACAAGCCCCTCCCTGCTCAGTGAGCAGAGAGGGACCTTTCATCTGCCAGCTCAGCAGGGATTAGCGGAGAGATCCCGCGCTGAGCTGACGGACAGAGGCGGAACTCCGTGGCAGTGGATCCGCCTCGTGGGAATGAAGCCTTAGGGCTTTTTATCTTTATTTTCTTCTGGTAATCTGACCCATAACACTGCCACTTACCTGAGAGGAGACTGAAATGACAAGGTCAGCCTCTCTTGTGTCTTCAGCCCAGGCCCCACAGAAAGTGGAACAGAGGGATCTGAGGGACAGGAGGAACATGAGTGCCTGCAGATGTAGATAGAGGGACTTGCAGCAGGAAATGTGATTCCAAAGGGAACAGGTGCACCATCAGGTCAAGAACAGTAGCTGGGCACAGTAGTCCAGCCAAGGTTAACCGCTTAAGGACTGTCCCACGTACAAAAACCGCAGCAGGGTGGGACTTTAGCATAAAATCACATATCTGTACTTAATTGCTTCCATCAACTCTGGGGCGCGGCGCTGGCCATTTGTGATCATTCACTGGAGAAAATGTACAGTGGTGTGAAAAAGTGTTTGCCCCCTTCCTCATTTCCTGTTCCTTTGCATGTTTGTCACACTTAAGTGTTTCGGAACATCAAACCAATTTAAACAATAGTCAAGGACAACACAAGTAAACACAAAATGCAATTTGTAAATGAAGGTGTTTATTATTAAAGGTGAAAAAAAATCCAAACCATCATGGCCCTGTGTGAAAAAGTGATTGCCCCCCTTGTTAAAACATACTATAACTGTGGTTGTCCACACCTGAGTTCAATTTCTCTAGCCACACCCAGGCCTGATTATTGCCACACCTGTTCACAATCAAGGCATCACTTAAATAGGAGCTGCTTGACACAGTAAGGTCCACCAGAAGATCCTTAAAAGCTACACATCATGCCGAGACCCAAAGAAATTCAGGAACAATTGAGAAAGAAAGTAATTGAGATCTATCAGTCTGGAAAGGGTTATAAAGCCATTTCCAAAGCTTTGGGAATCCAGCGAACCACAGTGAGAGCCATTATCCACAAATGGCGAAGACATGGAACAGTGGTGAACCTTCCCAGGAGTGGCCGGCCGCCCAAAATTACCCCAAGAGCACAGCGACGACTCATCCAAGAGGTCACAAAAGACCCCACAACAACGTCCAAGGAACTGCAGGCCTCACTTGCCTCAGTTAAGGTCAGCATTCATGCCTCCACCATCAGGAAAAGACTGGGCAAAAATGGCCTGCATGGCAGAGTTCCAAGGAGAAAACCACTGCTGAGCAAAAAGAACATCAAAGCTCGTCTCAGTTTCTCCACAACATATCTTGATGATCCCCAAGACTTTTGGGACAACATTCTGTGGACCGATGAGACAAAAGTGGAACTCTTTGGAAGGTGTGTGTCCAAGTATATCTGGCGTAGAAGGAACACTGCATTTCAGAAAAAGAACATTATACCAACAGTAAAATATGGTGGTGGTAGTGTGATGGACTGGGGCTGTTTTGCTGCTTCAGGACCTGGAAGACTTGCCGTGATAAAAGGAACTATGAATTCTGCTGTCTACCAAGAGATCCTGAAGTAGAATGTCCGACCATCTGTTCGTGTACTCAAGCTGAAACGAACTTGGGTTCTGCAGCAATGATCCTAAACACACCAGCAAGTCCACCACCGAATGGCTGAAGAAAAACAAAATGAAGACTTTGGAGTGGCCTAGCCAAAGTCCTGACCTGAATCCTATTGAGATGTTGAGGTATGACCTTAAAAAGGCCGTTCATGCTCGAAAACCCTCTAATGTAACTGAATTAGGACAATTCTGCAAAGATGAGTGGGCCAAAATTCCTCCAGGACGCTGTAAAAGCCTCATTGCACGTTATCGCAAACGCTTGGTTGCAGTTGTTGCTGCTAAGGGTGGCCCAACCAGTTATTAGGTTTAGGGGGCAATCACTTTTTTACACAGGGCCATGATGGTTTGGATTTTTTTTCACCTTTAATAATAAACACCTTCATTTACAAATTGCATTTTGTGTTTACTTGTGTTGTCCTTGACTATTGTTTAAATTGGTTTGATGTTCCGAAACACTTAAGTGTGACAAACATGCAAAGGAACAGGAAATGAGGAAGGGGGCAAACACTTTTTCACATCACTGTAAATGGAAAAAAGGCAGATCGTCTTTCTGTCAGCGAGGGAGAGAGAGAGGTCTCTGATTCCTGCTAATCAGGAACACATATTTGTCTCTTCCTCCAGTCAGTCCATCCCCCACACAGTAAGAAAACACACAGAGGGAACACAGTTAACTCTTTGATTGCCCCTGATGTGAACCCCTTTCCTGCCAGTGCCATTTATACAGTGATTGTTCATTTTTTTTAACACTGATCACTGTATTGGTGTCATTGGTCCCCAAAAAGTGTCGCAATGTCGCAGTCCCACTAAAAATCACTGATCGCTGCCATTACTAGTAAAAACAATAGCGATAACTTTTGCACAAACCAATCAATATACCTTTATTGGTATTTTTTTTACCAAAAATATGTAGCAGAATATAAATTGGCCTAAAGAAATTAGATTTTTAAATTTTTTTTATTGGATGTGTTTATAGCAATATTGTAAAAAAGTGTAGCGCTTCTCATAACATCAATCGGTAGAACTCATAAATCTTTCATGTAAATGTAAGATTACACTGTAGAATAGTGCTCAAAATATGTAAATTTTAGACATAAATTATATATATAAGTGACACAAAGAGTATCCAAATAAAAAGAAAATAATAAATTTAGCAAAATAGAAAGGCA
This sequence comes from Lithobates pipiens, assembly GCF_037356315.1. NCBI lineage: Eukaryota > Metazoa > Chordata > Amphibia > Anura > Ranidae > Lithobates > Lithobates pipiens. Next base: position 630,216,913 of record NW_027507748.1, on the reverse strand, counting down.
AAGTCCCAAAACACAAAGTCTTTAGTGTGTGATATCTTGGTATGATCCAAAAACGTGAAAAAATTGCACTTCCTTTCTGAGATTCATATATTAGTCATGTACAGTTCCCATCACCAAACGAATTGGAGGCTTACCAGAGATGTTGGATCCTCACAAATTTACATTTGGGGGATCATACAAGCCTTTGCAATTATATGCAAGTCATTACAGCGGCAGTTCACCAAGGGAGACCCCAAGTATGGATGATCTTGTCACGGGTTACAAGGTGTTTTAACTCCAACCAGATATATCCAAAAAACGGTTTAGGAACATAAGAAAAAGAAGCAGGGACCAAACATAGCGTAATTCCGTTTTTATAGAAATAAATAAAAAATAAAAGTACAAAACTCACATGTATAAAGTGGTTTGTGCGCTTAACAAGATAAAACAAGGTTGCAGCATGTGTTTATAGCAGAAAGTAAAAAATATAGTTTTATTTTCAAAAGTATTTTTGTTTATAGCGCAAAAAAAAACGCAGAGGTGATCAAATACCACCCAAAGAAAGCGCTATTTGTGGGGAAAAAAAGGATATCACTTTTATTTGGGTACACCATCCCATGACCGCACAATTGTCAGTTAAAGTAACGTAGTGCCGTATCACAAAAAATGGCCTAGTCGTGAAGGGGGTAAAACCTTCCGGAGCTGAAGTGGTTAAAGAAGCACTCCACTTACGCTGCAGGCCGGAAGGTGTGGATGGTCAGAGCTCTCCGCTGACTTGCAGCAGGAACATTCAGCGGGGCGCAGAACTGCTAAAGCAGACAGCCAGGCAGAATCTTAAACAGGTCAGGAAGCCAGAATTAGAGACAGAAGCCTGGTCACAGGGTTATTCAGGGTCATCAATAAGTGGGCAGTAGGGTACAAAATAATGAGCAGAGTCAAAGTCAGGAACAAGCCGGGTCAGAAACAAGCAAGAAGACCAAAGCAAGATCTGAGATCAGGTCAGGTGTAAGCCGGGTAAGCAACTAAGGGAACACACGAAGGGCACTTTGAACAGCTGAAGACCAGTCAGCACTTGAGCACAGGCAGGGGCATCCTTAAAAAATCCATCTGGCACCAACATGCACTGTGCATGTACCAGCATTCCTGCACGCATGCGAATGCCTGGTTGCAATGCTATGGAGATTGCCACGCGCATGCCTATTTCAATTAGCCAGACATCTCACAGGACTTCCTGTCTTTGGGTGTCTCTACTTGACTGGAGGAGCAATGGAGACACAATTAGACAGCAGCATTGTCATTATTAGGAGAGAGTAATATTAGTTGCACTAGAAGATTTAGAAGGACTTGACTAACACATTAAAACCAAACACTGGTGACCATTTTTTAAACAGCTAAATTTTTTAATTGTAAAAAGTGTAAATCAATGAATAAAAGCTGACCATTATAAGCACCCATATCAGTGGTAAATGGTTTGTCTGGATAAGGAAGTTTGAAAAATAACAGACTTATGCCACGTACACACGATCAAACAATCCGGCGGCAAAGACCGCCGGACAATCCCCCCGTGTGTGGGCTCAAAATTCAGATTTAGGAAGTAGTTTTGCATCAAAATTTGACAATATGGCCGTGTGTGTGCTAGTCCGCCGTACTTTTGAAATGAACGAACTTTTCCTGAGAAAAGTCAGTTCATTTTGAGCACGGCTCCAGGTAGCCAGGACTAGCGAAAGAAGTCAATGGCGCAGCCTTCGGCAGCGAGATTGGCACGTCGCTGGCCCCGTCACCTGGTATGAACTTAAAGGAGAAGCCCTACACTGAAAAAACGGTGTGGGGGTCCCCCCTAGGTCCATATCAGACCCTTATCCAATCACGCTACCCAGCCGGGCAGTAAAGGGGATGGGGACGAGCAAGCGCCCCCCCCCCCCAGCCGTACCAGGCCGTGTGCCCTCAACATGGGGGGGTTCTTTGGGGAAGGGGGGCCCCCCACCCCAAAGCACCTTGTCTCCATGTTGATGAGGACAAGGGCTACCAGCTACATTGCCTCAGGGCAAACAGATGAGCCTTCTTTTTCCCGACCAGCTGAAGAGGCTGTGATGCCAGCTCTGGAAAATGTGCGTGCTGGTTTTGCGTCCCAGAATGCTCGTCTTGTCCGGGAACAGTATATGGACTACTGTCAGAAACCATGAATCAGACCTAGACAGAAGTACAATTAAATCACACTTGTTTATTAAATAAAAATAAAAAGGTAAATAGAAAAAGCGTATAATAACAATACAATATAACCAGATCGGGTAATCAGCCAGGCCAGAAGTCAGGGATCCAAGTAGAGCAACAGCAAGCAGGATAAGGAGCCAGAAGGGATGTCCGCAAGCCAGTCTTTAACCTCCCTAGCTGTAATCCCGAGTCTGGCTCGGGTTGGGGTTTTAGTAACATAAGCGGTAACCCCGTGCCAGACTCGGGATCGCATCGCTGGATACAGGGAGGACACAGGGAGAGTTACTTACCTTGTCCCCTGGATCCAGCGATGTCCTCCGCGCTGTGTGATTGAGCTGGCCTCCACTCGATTCACAGTGCCCGAATGCCACCGAGCGCACGGGAGCGGAGATCGGTGCAAAATTCAAAAAAGTAAAAACACATAAAACACACACAGTACTGTAATCTTACAGATAACAGTACTGTATAAAAAAATTACACACCCACTTTGTCCCTAGTGGTCTGTGCAGTGCCCTGCATGCACTTTTATATTATAAATACAGTTTTTTCTGCCTGGAATTTGGAGATTGTCCATAGCAACCAAAAAGTGTCCCTTCAGTGTTTTTGGATTTGATTACATTATTGAATAATTTTTATTATTATTTATTATATTATAAACTTTATCATACCCGGGATGTCTGCTAGACTCTGGTTTGAACAGATTTAAGAGAGTTATTCCTAAGAATTACAGGACTACAATATAAAACGCCAAATTTCCATTGCAAATAATTGTACCACTTTCAGCACCTAAAACCAGAACTAATCATACCACCAGGGAGGTTAAACAGAACCGCAGGAGATGATTTCTTGTGGTGTGACCAAGGCGAAGGCAGAGGTGAAGTGAGCTGGCCAGCTTTAAGTAGGCAGGTCAGACGAGCATGATCAGGAACAGCTGGTAACTGTGGAGAGAGATGAGAGCTGGCAATTAGCCGACAGGTGAGCAGCCAGCCCAGAGAAGGAAGGGCTAAGCCAGCCCTGACAACTACTTTGTGGGTAGAGGGGCAATGCCTTGGCAGCAAAATGTACTTGATAATGAATAAATATTTGACTTATTCATAAAATACTATTTCATTTGAACTATTGTTGTCTGTGTTTACTAGGTTTGCAAATAGCCTTGATTTTTGTCATTTTTGCCATTAGTGCAAAACAACCTGATGTGCAACATGAGGTGACAATCTTGCCTTGAGCTATTATGTTGTGATGTGGCTCGGCTACACACATTTTACAGTGCACTGTCAATGTAACTAGACCAACTTAACAAATATACTGGTATTGAGCATTGAAATAAGAAGCCACACATTGTTGTATTTCCAAATTTTTACTCTGTGCACATTCACATGTGCGTTTAGAAAATTTAATTTACCATCAAATATATAATTTTTATTTATTTTTTAGAAGAAGAAACAGGCATGTTTTAAAACATAACATACACAACTCTAGAACTTACAAAGTTCAGCATCTAAAGACTGAAGTCTGAAGGGATTATGTTCATGTCCTGTTGCATAATGTTAAGGTGATTTCTCATTGTGTTTATTTACCCATTCCACTTCCTAATTTGTTGGATGAGGGTTTGGGTGCTGGCCCTACTAATAGAAGGTTCCGCCACTTCCTCTTCCACAGCCAGCACATCACTAAATTTTTTTTTAAAAACATGTATTTAGCCGCTTAACAACCGGCCCATAGCTGAATGACGGCTACAGGGCGGTTGTTTAACTCTGGGAGGCCGTCATATGATGTCCTCCCAGAATTCCACTCTTGCGCGCCCCCTGGGGCGCGCACTCGAGAGCATCCGTGACCGATGGGTCCACAGGACCCGGCGCATCACGGATCACAGTATCATCGCGGCCATTTACCACGTGATCGCTCCATCAAATGACGGAGTGATCACTTGTAAACAAACCGGCGTCATGTTATGACACCGGTTCCTCCCTCCCCCTCTCTGTACCTGCAACACTCTGCAACACTCTGCAATACCCTGCAACACTCTGCAATACCCTGCAACACTCTGCAATACCCTGCAACACCCTGCAATACCCTGCAATACCCTGCAACACTCTGCAATACCCTGCAACACTCTGCAATACCCTGCAATACTCTGCAATACTCTGCAATACCCTGCAATACTCTGCAATACCCTGCCATTAATTGGCAATACCCTGCCATTACTCTGCAATACTCTGCAATACTCTGCAACACTCTGCAATACCCTGCAACACTCTGCAATACCCTGCAACACTCTGCAACACTCTGCAATGCTCTGCAACACTCTGCAATACCCTGCAGCACTCTGCAACACCCTGCAATGCCCTGCAACACTCTGCAATGCCCTGCAACACTCTGCAATGCCCTGCAACACCCGCCAATACCCTACAATGCTCTGCAACACCGGCTAATACCCTGCAACACTCTGCAATGCTCTGCAACACCCGCCAATACCCTGCAACACTCTGCAATGCTCTGCAACACCCGCCAATACCCTGCAATGCTCTGTAATGCTCTGCAACGCCATACTCTGAGATACCCAGCCATACTCTGAGATACCCAGCCATAGTCGGTGATACCCTGCAATACCCAGCCATAGACACCCCCCCCCTCCCGCCGCCCTCCGGTGCTTCTACCGACTCGCCAATACGATCAAAGCCAGAATCTTTTTTTTTTTTCTTTCAGGCTTCCCAGCTTAGAGGTGAGATGTGGGGTCTTATTGACCCCATATCTCACTGTAAAGAGGACCTGTCATGCCATATTCCTATTACAAGGGATGTTTACATTCCTTGTAATAGGAATAAAAGTGATCAAAAAATTTATTTTTGGGTAAAAAAAATGTCAAACTAAAATAAATAAAGTAAAATGAACAATACATTTTTTTTTTTTTTTTTAAAGCGCCCCTGTCCCCATGTGCTCACATGCAGAAGCGAACGCATACGCATACACATAAGAAAATGGTGTTCAAACCACACATGTGAGGTATCGCTGCGAACGTTAGAGTGAGAGCAATAATTCTAGCCCTAGACCTCCTCTAACTCAAAACATATAACCAGTAAAAAAAAAAAAAAATCGTCGCCTTTGGGGATTTTTAAGTAGCGACGTTTGGCGCCATTCCATGAGCGTGTGCAATTTTGAAGAGTGACATGTTAGGTATCTATTTACTCGGTGTAACTTCATCTTTCACATTATGCAAAAATTGGGCTAACTTTACTGTGTTTTTTTTTTTTAAAGCACAAAACTATTTTTTTTCCAAAAAAAAAGCATTCGAAAAATTGCTGCGCAAATACCGTGCGAGATAAAAAGTTGCAACGACCTCGATTGTATTCTCCAGGGTGTTTACTAAAAAAACATATTTAATGTTTTGGGATTCTATGTAATTTTCTAGAAAATAAATGATGATTTTTACATGTAGGAGAAAAATGTCAGAATTGTCCTGGGTGCTCCAGAACGCCTGATGGCGCTCCTTGCATGTTGGGCCTCTGTATGTGGCTACGCTATGTAAAAGTCTCACACATGTGGTATCGCCGTACTCGGGAGTAATAGCAGAATGTGTTTTGGGGTGTAACTTGTGGTATGCATATGCTGTGTGTGAGAAATAAACTGATAATATGACAATTTTGTGAGAAAAAAAAAGTAAAAAAAATCTTGATTTTGCAAAGAATTGTGGGAAAAAATGACAACTTAAAAAAACTCACCATGCCTCTTACTAAATACCTTGGAATGTCTTCTTTCCAAAAAGGGGTCATTTGGGAGTATTTGTACTTTTCTGGCATGTTAGGGTCTCAAGAATTGAAATAGGCCATCAGTACTTCAGGTATGATCAATTTTCAGATATTGGCACCATAGCTTGTGGACTCTATAACTTTCACAAAGACCAAATATTATCCACCAATTTGTACTTATTTTTACCAAGGATATGTAGTAGTATAAATTTTGGCCAAAATTTATGAAGAAAAAATTACTAATCTGCTAAATTTTATAACAGAAACAAAGAAAAATTAATTTTTTTACAGAATTTTCTGTATTTTTTCTTTTATAGCACAAAAAATAAAAAACCCAGCGGTGATTAAATACCACCAAAAGAAAGCTCTATTTGTGTGAAAAAAAGGACAAAAATTTCATATAGGTCCAGTGTTGCATGACTGAGTAATTGTCATTCAAAATGTGAGAACACCGAAAGCTGAAAATTGGTCTGGTTATTAAGGGTGTTTAAGTGCCCAGTGGTCAAGTGGTTAGAAATATGCAGGCATACATAGATTACCTAAAGCTGGGGTGTCAGATACTCACCTGGTGGGGTGCCCATGTCGCCTACTTCCTCCACCTCTCCTTCCTCCATATCCTTGGGGGGAAGGGGGGGCAATTCCTCCACCTCTCCTTCTTCCACATCCTCGGGGTAGCTTGGGCTTACTTCCCATTCAGGCTGGCGAGGTCGGGGGGTCCCTGGGATCCTGTTGTCTGAGTCTTTTATCCCCTATGAGAATGAAACAAAAGGTATACTTGGCATACAGATATTTGAGTCCAGAAATAGTAATATGAAACATTGCTTCAAAGTGGTGTACATTTCAATTGTCTGTTTGGGAAGAGATCCAAGTTGAAGACATGATAAAAATGTTCTTTTAACCAAATTGCAATATTTACCTTTTTTGGCCAAGATTCACATATGAAGACACCCCAAGTCTCCACTGGAGCACCTGTGTGGGTTACCCTAAAAAAATGTCTCTGGTGTCCCATACTATTGAGTCCAGATATGTAAACAGCTGCTGAGTGTCCTCTCCTTACATTCCACTGAATCAAGTTTACAATTCATTCACATTTCAAAGACATCTAGACAACAATGCCTTAAACTTCTTTCAATAAGACAAAATTGCATGACCAAAATGGAGTTACAACCCTGTATCAGCTGAATACATCATATTTATTGGTAAACGATCAATGTTCCCTACGAATGATGTTTCCTACGAACAATTATAACAGTAAAGAACAGAACATGGAGCAGCATGCAAGTTAATAATCATAATAGGAACACACAACAAGTACTTACTTTTTTGAATCACCTTTATTTTGCTATACTGACCCAGCTCCCTCAGTTTAATGTCAGACCGGCGCTTCCTTAATTGGTCTTTGGACGGTTGTACCCCAAACTTGTGCTCCAGAGTCTTCACAGCTGTAGTCATGATTTTGTCCTTTCGCAAATTGGGATAAGTGTACCGACCATGTTTCCCATCATAGTCCTCCCTGCACAAGATCTCCACCATCTCCACAATTTCATCAAATGCCATGTTGGTGGCCTTAAATCTCATCCTCCTCCTGGATCGGGATGTTTATGGCTCCAGGCTTTCCTCCTCACTAGATGAAAACACCTGCAAACACCTGTGTGTCCGCCATGTTGCTTCTATTGCACACCGAAGAGGGAAGGGGTGGGGAATATTTGAAAAAAAGAACGTCAGGGGTGGGCGATATGGGCAGAGTTTCATGCATGTGCAGTCTATATCAAGCTAACACGCGTTCCGTACATAGGCCCACACATAAACCTAAATAAATATGGCATCTGGTCATGGCCCAGCGTCATGATGCTCATAGAGCGGAGGTTTCACGTATGCACAGTGTATATCAATCCAGAACGATCGTGCGATGTAAGGGATGTAGTGACGTTCCGAATAGACGCGAGTCAAACGCAAGCCAAAGGTAGCCACAAAAAGAAAAAATGGTACGTTTCAAAATTCTGTCGCTGCCGCTAGTACTTTGAAATTACTTTCTTTTCCTTTAGAAATTTAATTTTGCTCTCGGACTGTTGTAAATACGGGAAAAATGCGCAACTTTACAGGTGCACTATAGACAGCCCTCCCAGGTACAAAATTTAAAGGAATATTTCACTTTTATTGTTTCGCTTTAAGCATTATTAAAATCACTGCTCAAATAAACGGTAATTTTTAAAACAATATTTGGCACTGATATATGTCCCCTGGGCAGGGGCGTTGCTATATCTACAAAAGATCTGGGGCTAGAGCCCATAGCAGTGTAGTAAAGAAAGTCATATGCTTGGGCGAGCATACACATGTATATACTGTAATATGTGTGGTGTCTGTGTATATATCCCCAGAGAGCCCCCCTTACATCAGGGTCCCCAGAGAGCCCCCGCGTACATCAGGGTCCCCAGAGAGCCTCCCCCTTACATCAGGGTCCCCAAAGAGCGCCCCCCTTAAATCAGGGTCCCCAGAGAGCCTCCCCCGGCATCAGGGTCCCCAGAGAGCCTCGCCTTACATCAGGATCAGGGACCCCAGAGAGCCTCCCCTTACATCAGGGTCCCCAGAGAGCCCTCCTTAAATTAGGGTCCCCAGAGAGCCTCCCCCTTAAATCAGGGTCCCCAGAGAGCCTCCCCCTTAAATCAGGATCCCCAGAGAGCCTCCCCCTTAAATCAGGGTCCCCAGAGAGCCTCCCCCCCTGCATCAGGGTCCCCAAAGAGCCTCCCCTTACATCAGGGTCCCCAGAGAGCCTCCCCCTTAAATCAGGGTCCCCAGAGAGCCTCTCCCCTGCATCAAGGTCCCCAGAGAACCCCCACTTACATCAGGGTCCCCAGAGAGGCTCCCCTCCCCTTGAGGACCCCTGCAGAGACTCAGGGCTATGGGCCCAAGATCTGGGGCTATGGGCCCAAGATCTGGGGCTATAGCCCCAAAAGCCACCCCTAGCAACGCCACTGCCCCTGGGGCAGGACCCAGGTCCCAAAACACCTTTTAGGATAACTTGCATATTAACCTTGAAAATTATCACTTTAGAATTCTCTCATAGACTTTTAAAGGGTGTTCCGCAGCTTTCAAATTTGCCAAGAACACCCCATCTGTTTGCTATTCGGCAAACGGGTGAACAGCCAATGTTCAAGTCCAAATCATGTTTGACCCGAACAGACAGCCCATCACTACAGCTTACATAAAGGCCTATATTGTGACCAGATTATGAGCTATACGCCACCCATTATGGTTTGTCTTGTGTTCTGTTTTACAGTCATCTGATACTTGTCACCAAAATGATGAAGTCAGGTTTGAATTCACACAAATTCCTTAGCCAATTTCTAGAAAAATACAGGGAGCTCACCTGTCTGTGGATAGTCAAACATAAAGATTATTGCAATAAAACCAAGAGGATGGCAGCAATTGAGGAACTGGTGGAATTTGCGAAGACTGTGCACCCTAGAGCAACCTACAGTTTGATAAATACCAAAATTGGGGGCTTCAGAAGCATGTATAAGAGGGGATGAAAGAAGATCGAAGAATCCAAAAAATCACGAGCAGCAGCTGAAGATGTCTATGTACCCAAGCTGTGGTAGTTCAACATCCTCCAATTTTTGTCTGATCAAACTATACCACGCAGATCTCTCTCCACACTATCCTCCACATCAGCTTAGGCCACTAATACTGAGCCTGATTCTACACAGGATGAAGAGGAGGAGGAGCTCAGCTTGACCCAGGTATAGCAGTATTGTTTAAAGTCTTGGATGAAAAAAATACAATGATGTTAATTAGAGGTTAGTATGGATAATAATTTGTTGTGTTAAAAAAGTGAGTTCCATATCAATAGACAGTACTGGCCAAAAAGGATTAGGACAAGAATGAGAAATGCTGGAGTCAGAATGATAGTCTTTACTATTTGGACACATTCCAAATTATAAAGTCATGAACTGAGAAGTGTTTGTGATCGATGATCAAAAATTAAAATGATGTTGGGTTTTCACACACAGGAACTTTTGAGTCAAGAAGAGGCCGGACTCGGCAGCCAGACAACTGAGTGCAGAATCCCTCCCCTGTGCCCTCCCAACAAAAGGGCCAGGAAGAGCCACCACCTGGATGAGGCCACAGTTGACTTCCTAACTAGGGCTACATCTGTCATCACCACAGTACCCAATATCGCTGAAGGGTTTGGCTGTTTTACAGCTAATAAGCTCTGCGAGATTGACGCGGATCAAATGGAGCTTTGTGAAGGGATAATCATCTATCTCCTCAGCAAGGCCAGGAAATGAGAGCTAACCACAAAATCACATGTGTGTCATTTGGACCACACACCTCCACCTCCTCCACAACAAGCCTACCCACCCCAGCAAAACTACCCACCTCAACAAACCTACCCACCCCAGCAAGCCCACCCACCTCAGTAGCATGGTGGTCAGTGGCCAAATCAGCCCCAGGATCCACAACAAGGCCAGTGGTCTGGGGAGTTTAGGGGCTACTAATTTAGAATGTTGTAGTTTTTATTTGAGTATGATTTTCTAGGTTATACTTTTTTATTTTTCTGTGTATCATTTGCTCTTTTGGTTTATAATTTTTAGTTTGGATGACAGAGAATATGTGTACAAATGTATTAATTGTATTTATGTTGTGAATGCACAATAAACAAAATGGCCTCAGCTAATGTGTAAAGAAGTGTGGAGAGCGATGTGCGTGGTTTAGTCTGGTCTGCCAAAAAACTCAGCCTGTTGTAGTACCACAGCCTGGAGACATACTGTATGTGTCATCTGCTGCTGCTCACAATCTCTTGGAGTCCATGACCTTCTTGTGCCCCCTATTGTAGGCACTCCTGAGGTTCCCAATTTAGCTCTTAACAAAATGTATGTCTGCCCTGGGATACAGAGGTTTTACCAATTCCACCAGTTGATCCATTGCTGCCTTCCTCTTGATTTTGATATGACATTCTTGTGCTTACTATTCTAAAAATATAACATTTCACACAAAAAAAAAAAAAAATGTGTTTAACTCATAATGACAGTTTGGGAGAAGGCAGGTACATTTCTAAAATTAGGAACAAGGGACACAAATCGAGTTGGAGCTTTGAGCTTCAAAACCACTATGGGATAATGGGGTTGTGCTAACTTGCCAAAAAAAACGGAAAAAAAAAAAAATTATTGATATTACTAGAACACAAATCCTTTGTAAATCCTTTGTAAATATGTTTGCTAGTACTCCGTCAGTATCACCAGCAAAGCAGCTTTATTATTAAGCCATTAGAAAGAAGAAGAGAATGTGTGCTGCATTTATAAATGTCATAATTTGACACGTCATGAATGTGCTATCTCCATTACGAACACTAGTTTTACAAGACTCACCGCTTCTGGCTGGTCCTTGCTTCCAAGCATGCGTGTTTGTACTTTGGACTAAAGTCAGATGTTTTTTTTTTTTGTACAAAAAAGTTTGTCCGATAGAGCGTACACATGGTCGGATGTTGCCTTAAAACAGCTAATGTGCATGTTTGTTTTCAAAAAGTCCGATGGTGTGTACGGGTCTTTACTCTTACTTGAAAAAAGATGCTTAAGAGGAGATATGATCAATATACAAATATCTAAATGGTGATTGTAGCATAGGGAGAAAACTATTCAATCTTAGGTTGCATAAGAAGACGAAATACAGTTTGGCAGATAATTTATTGCGCAAATGTGGACAGAATAGAAAAGTTAAAATCACATAAAATATTGCAGAGATAACATTTGGAAAATGCCGCATCCAGAGCACGTTTCACTGAAACCGGAAGTGTCTTTGGACTTGAAACCTGAATATACAAGAAAAGAGTCACATCCCTTTGACCCAACAACCGGAAATAAGCAGGGTCGTCTTTAATATTGATTGGACCCTGGGAAAGGCTGCCTACACGGCAGCCATGTGTAATGTTGTTGGTGTGGACAGAGAGATAGCTTGGGTTAGATTACACAGGCAGGTTATTCAGTTAGTGGCAGTGTAATATATATATATATATATATATATATATATGAAAAAGACAGGACAACTGTTCCGATGCAATAATTTCCTTTTACTTCAATATCCTGTATCAAACATAACGGCAACAACCAATGTACAGTTACAAGCGAAGACGCTCTTCCTCAGGCTTTCTCTGGCACAATGCCAGATTTTATTATATATATTAATTATATATGTGTATATATATATATATATATATATATATATATATATATATATATATATATATATACACAGTGCCTTGCGAAAATATTTGGCCCCCTTGAGCTTTTCAACCTTTTGCCACATTTCAGGCTTCAAACATAAAGATATAAAATTTAAATTTTTTGTGAAGAATCACCAACAAGTGGGACACAATTGTGAAGTGGAACAAAATCTATTGGATATTTTAAACTTTTTTAGCAAATTAAAAACTGAAAAGTGGTTTGTGCTAAATTATTCGGCCCCTTTACTTTCACTGCAGCAAACTCACTCCAGAAGTTCAGCGAGGATCTCTGAATGATCCAATGTTGTCCTAAATGACTGATGGCGATAAATACACCTGTGTGTAATCAAGTCTCTGTATAAATGCACCTGCTCTGTGATAGTCTCAGGGTTCTGTTGAAAGCGCAGAGAGCATCATGAAGACCAAGGAACACACCAGGCAGGTCCGTAATACTGTTGCGGAGAAGTTTAAAGCCGGATTTGGATACAAAAAGATTTCCCAAGCTTTAAACATCCCAAGGAGCACTGTGCAAGCGATCATTTTGAAATGGAAGGAGTATCAGACCACTGCAAATCTACCAAGACCTGGCCGTCCCTCTAAACTTTCAGCTCAGACAAGGAGAAGACTGATCAGAGATGCAGCCAAGAGGCTCATGATCACTGTGGATGAACTGCAGAGAACTACAGCTGAGGTGGGAGAGTCTGTCCATAGGACAACAATCAGGCCGCGTACACACGCGCGGACTGTTTGCCCAACCTTGTTCGTCAAACAGTTTCGGCAAACAGTCCGCTCAAAATTTGCATGAGCGGACTTGCCCACACACGAGCGGACTGTTTGACGAACAAGGTTGGGCAAACAGTTCGCTCAACTTTTGAAATGAACGGACTCGCCCACGTAAGGAGGAGGCAAATCCGCCCATTTCGAGCGCGTGTACAGGTAGGCGGGGCCCGCGAAGGAGACGTCGCGGGCTCCGCCGCCTGGAATGGGCTTAAAGGGGAACCCCCACGCCGAAAAAAATCGGCGTGGGGGTTCCCCCCAAGTCCACACCAGACCCTTGTCCGAGCACGCTACCCGGCCGGCCAGGAAAGGGGGGCGAGCGCGCCCCCCCTCCTGAGCCGTACCAGGCCGCGTGCCCTCAACATGGGGGGTGCCTTGGGGAAGGGGGGGCCGCGCGGCCCCCCCACCCCAAAGCACCTTGTCCCCATGTTGATGAGGACAAGGGCCTCTTCCCGACAACCCTGGCCGTTGGTTGTCGGGGTCTGCGGGCGGGGGGCTTATCGGAATCCGGGAGCCCCCTTTAAGAAGGGGGCCCCCGGATACCGGCCCCCCACCCTATGTGAATGAGTATGGGGTACAATGTACCCCTACCCATTCACCTGTGAAATAAAGTACAAAAAAAAACACAACACATGGAAAAAGTATTTTATTGCACAGCTCCGGGGGTCTTCCGTCTTCGGGGGTCTTCTCGCCGGACTCCTCCGCTATGTGTGTGTAGCTCTTTTACTAGCGGAGGAGTCCGGCTTTCTTCCTCCCCGCCGCCGGCCTCTTCTCCCGACTTCGGGGGTCTTGTCCCCCTCTTCGGTTCTTCTGCCGGGCCACCGCGCCTGGTCCGGTGGCCCGGTCTTCTGTCGCCGTCTTCCGTTCTTCTGTTGCCGCCTTCGGTTCTTCTGCCGGGCCACCGCGCCTTCTTGTAGCTCTTTTACAGGCGGTGGCCCGGTCTTCTGTCGCCGCTGTCGTCGCCGCCGCCTTCCGTTCTTGTTCTTCTTCTTGTTCTTCTTCTTCTTCTCCTGGAGATGTTGACTCGACGAGCTCTCCGGCCGGAATGCCAGGGACACGCTCCGCTGCCACTTATATAGTGACAATGGGGCGGTGTCACATGGTATATGTCACATGGGTTGGTCGCATGGGTTGATGTCACATGGGGACTATGACATCGTAAGGGGGCGGGGTCACCATGTGACCAACCCATGTGACATATACCATGTGACACCGCCCCATTGTCACTATATAAGTGGCAGCGGAGCGTGTCCCTGGCATTCCGGCCGGAGAGCTCGTCGAGTCAACATCTCCAGGAGAAGAAGAAGAAGAACAAGAAGAAGAACAAGAACGGAAGGCGGCGGCGACGACAGCGGCGACAGAAGACCGGGCCACCGCCTGTAAAAGAGCTACAAGAAGGCGCGGTGGCCCGGCAGAAGAACCGAAGGCGGCGACAGAAGAACGGAAGACGGCGACAGAAGACCGGGCCACCGGACCAGGCGCGGTGGCCCGGCAGAAGAACCGAAGAGGGGGACAAGACCCCCGAAGTCGGGAGAAGAGGCCGGCGGCGGGGAGGAAGAAAGCCGGACTCCTCCGCTAGTAAAAGAGCTACACACACATAGCGGAGGAGTCCGGCGAGAAGACCCCCGAAGACGGAAGACCCCCGGAGCTGTGCAATAAAATACTTTTTCCATGTGTTGTGTTTTTTTTTGTACTTTATTTCACAGGTGAATGGGTAGGGGTACATTGTACCCCATACTCATTCACATAGGGTGGGGGGCCGGTATCCGGGGGCCCCCTTCTTAAAGGGGGCTCCCGGATTCCGATAAGCCCCCCGCCCGCAGACCCCGACAACCAACGGCCAGGGTTGTCGGGAAGAGGCCCTTGTCCTCATCAACATGGGGACAAGGTGCTTTGGGGTGGGGGGGCCGCGCGGCCCCCCCTTCCCCAAGGCACCCCCCATGTTGAGGGCACGCGGCCTGGTACGGCTCAGGAGGGGGGGCGCGCTCGCTCGCCCCCCTTTCCTGGCCGGCCGGGTAGCGTGCTCGGACAAGGGTCTGGTGTGGACTTGGGGGGAACCCCCACGCCGATTTTTTTCGGCGTTGGGGTTCCCCTTTAAGCCCATTCCAGGCGGCGGAGCCCGCGACGTCTCCTTCGCGGGCCTCGCCTACCTGTACACGCGCTCGAAATGGGCGGACTTTCCGAGCGGGAACAGTCCGCTCATTTCGAAAGTACAGCGGACAGGCCCACACACGGGCGGACTGTTCGCTCAAACACAGTTTCAGCGGACAGTTTTTCGGAATTTCCGAAAGACTTTGTCCGTCCAACTGTCCGCTGAAACTGTCCGCTGAAAGCCCACACACGAGCGGACTGTCCGCCCAAACACTGTTCAGCGGACAAGGTTGGGCGAACAGTCCGCCCGTGTGTACGCGGCCTCAGTCGTACACTGCACAAATCTGGCCTTTATGGAAGAGTGGCAAGAAGAAAGCCATTTCTCAAAGATATCCATAAAAAGCCTTGTCTAAAGTTTGCCACAAGCCACCTGGGAGACACACCAAACATGTGGAAGAAGGTGCTCTGGTCAGATGAAACCAAAATCAAACTTTTTGCCCACAATGCAAAGCGATGTTTGGCGTTAAAGCAACACAGCTCATCACCCTCAACACACCATCCCCACTGTCAAACATGGTGGTGGCAGCATCATGGTTTGGGCCTTCTTTTCTTCAGCAGGGACAGGGAAGATGGTTAAAATTGAGGGGAAGATGGATGCAGCCAAATACAGGACCATTCTGGATGAAAACCTGTTGGAGTCTGCAAAAGACCTGAAACTGGGATGGAGATTTATATTCCAACAAGACAATGATCCCAAACATACAGCAAAATCTACAAAGGAATGGTTCACAAATAAAGGTATCCAGGTGTTAGACTGGCCAAGTCAAAGTCCAGACCTGAATCCAATCGAGAATCTGTGGAAAGAGCTGAAAACTGCTGTTCACAAACGCTCTGCATCCAACCTCACTGAGCTCGAGCTGTTTTGCAAGGAAGAATGGGCAAGAATTTCAGTCTCTCGATGTGCAAAACTGATAGAGACATACCCCAAGCGACTTGCAGTTGTAATCGCAGCAAAAGGTGGCTCTACAAAGTATTAAAGCAAGGGGGCCGAATAATTTTGCACGCCCCACTTTTCATTTTTTTATTAGTTAAAAAAGTTTCAAAAATCCAATAGATTTCGTTCCACTTCACAATTGTGTCCCACTTGTTGTTGATTCTTCACAAAAAATAAAAATTTTATATCTTTATGTTTGAAGCCTGAAATGTGGCAAAAGGTTGAACAGTTCAAGGGGGCCGAATACTTTCGCAAGGCACTGTAGCAGTGAACCCCAATGAAGTCTATGGGAGACAGATCTTGGAATTTTTTTGTGGGTGGCTTTGCTGCCATCCCCATGTCCAGGGTACGTGTCCTTATCCCAGATTTCTGTTCCCAATTTAAATAGAGGAAGAAAAAAACACAGACGCTCTAGAAAAAAAAAACCTTAAAGAGTAACTCCACTTTTGTTGAGAAAAAAAAATTCCCCTCTGGGTAGTCTATGTACATTGCAAGGATTTTAACAAACTTTATTGCAGGTTTCTACCTTTTGTTAGTCTGAAGAAATACATTAGCTGACTGTCTGTTTGCCTGTGTTCATGGGCAAAGCGAATGTAAATGGAAGTATAATTAGAATACTAATAATTAGAATACTTTTGCAAGGCACTGTATATATATATATATATATATATATATATATATATATATATATATATATATACTCTGCATCCAGTATATCTAAAGTGCATTCTGTGGTGTACTGTTTCTAACACACTTCAGGCGGTGTATTAAAAAAAATTATATTTACTCTGTAGCCAGTGTATCCACAGTGCATTCTGTGGTGTACTGTGTACTGTTTCTAATACACTTCAGGCGGTGTGTTAACCACTTCAGCCCTGGAAGATTTGGTTTCTCAATAAACGGGCCATTTTTTGCAATATGGCACTGCGTCGCTTTAACTGACAATTGTGCGGTCATGCGATGCTGTACCCAAACATAATTGATGCCCTTTTTTTTTCGCAATAATAGATCTTTCTTTTGGTGGTATTTGATTAACTCTGTGGTTTTTATTTTTTGTGCTATAAACAAAAAAATAGCGTCAATTTTGAAAAAAAACACAATATTTTGTACTTTTTGCTATAATATCCCCAATTTTGTTTTTAAAAAAAGCTAATTTTTTCCTTAGTTTTTTCCTCAGTTTAGGCCAATATGTATTCTTCTACATATTTTTGGTAAAAAAAAATGCAAGAAGCGTATATAGATTGGTTTGCGCACAAGTTATAGCATCTACAAAATAGTGGATAGATTTATAGCATTTTTTTTTATTATTTTTTTTTACTTGTAATGGCGTTGATCTGTGTTTTTTGATCAGGACTGAGACATTATGGCAGACACATCAGACACTTTTGACCCATTTTTGGGACCAATGACAATTATATAGCTATAAAAATGCACTGATTACTGTGTAAATGTCACTGGCAGGGAAGGGGTTAACTCTAGGGCAATCAAGGGGTTAACTGTGTTCCCTAGTGTGTGTTCTAACTGTGGGGGGAGGGGACTGACTATAGGAGATGACAGATGGCTGTTCCTAGCTAGTAGGAACTTACAATCTGTCTCTCCTCAGCTCACAGAACAGGAATTTGTGTGTTTACACACGTCCCTGTTCTGGCTCTCGTGCATGTGATCACATGTGGCCAGCAGTCATAGCGACCCCTGCAGTGCAGCGTGTGCTTGCCTGCAATCCCGCTTAAAGGAGCCAACGAACAGCTATGATCTGCCCTAGTATATTAACGTTGACTGGTCGGCAAGCGGTTTATATATATATATATATATATATATATATATATATATATATATATATATATATATATATATATATATATATATATATATACTCTGCATCCAGTGTCGCCTATATCTACGGTGTACTGTTTGTAATACACTTCAGGCGGTGTAAACATTATCTAATACAGTGTGTACAGTTTCTACTATACTTCTGGTGGTGTACACAGTATCCAATACAGTGCAGCTTTAGTACAGTTTCTAATACAGTGCAGGCTGTGTACACAGTATCTAATATAGTGTGTATAGTTTCTACTACACTTCTGGTGGTGTACACAATACAGTGCAGCCATAGTACAGTTTCTAATACAGTGCAGTATAGTTTCTACTACACTGTTGGTGGTGTACACAGTATAAAATACAGTGCAGCTGTCTTAGAGTTTCGAATACAGTGCAGGCGGTGTACACAGTATCTAATACAGTGTGTACAGTTTCTGGTGGTGTACACAATACAGTGCAGCCATAGTACAGTTTCTAATATATCTGTGAGGGGTTACAGTGTGGTGGCACCACCACCACCACCTGAGGCCCAATTTTTCTGCCCCTGTTTAACAGGGGCATGTAATTACAATTGTTTAACTAATGTTTCATAGCAGGGCCCGTTCCTGCACCCAACACTAGTATCTGTGAGGGGTTACAGTGTGGTGGCACCACCACCACCACCAAGGCTCAATTTTTCTGCCCCTGTTTAACAGGGGCATGTAAATACAATTTTTGATATAATATTTAGACGCAGGGCTTGTTCCTGCATCCAACAAGAGTAACGGTGAGGGCTTACAGTTTTCTGGCACAACCAAAACCAAAGGCCCAATTTTTCTGCCCCTTTAACAGGGACGTCTAATTACAATTCTTGATATAACATTTCACAGCAGGGCCCATTACTGCACCCAACAAGAGTAACCATGAGGGCTTACAGCGTTCTGGTACCACCAACACCTAAGGCCCAATTTTCTGCAGAGTATATAGGGCAGGCCATATAGTATATATACTGCTGTTCAGAGTATATAATGCCTGAGGGACCCCCGTGTCATTTGTTTTTAATGTGGCTGCGGGGTTCCCCTTAATATCCATACCAGACCTGAAGGGCCTGGTATGGATTTTGGGGGCGATCTCCACGCCATTATTTTTGGTATTTTTATCTATATTGCCATGATCCGACAATACATTACAGCCGCGAGCTGTTTTGAGTTAAATTTTTTCCTTTAGAAATTTAATTTTACTGTGGTACTGTTATAAACATGGGAAAGATGCGGTACTTTACAGGCATACTAAAAACACCCCACAGGCACGATATTTAAAGGATTATTCAATTTTTATTGTTTTACTTTAAGCATTATTAAAATCACTGCTCCTCAAAAAATTGCAGTTTTTAAAACTTTTTTTTGCATTGATACATGTCCCCTGGGGCAGGTCCTGGGTCCCCAAACACTTTTTATGGCAATAGCTTGCATATAAACCGTTAAAATAATCACTTTGTATTTTTCACATTTACCTCCCATAGACTTTAATGGTGTTTGCACAAATTATTTGCCTGTTTACATGTTCTGATGCAAACCGAACCGGGTGTGTTCAGCTCATTCCTACCTGTCATCAGTTTGGTTGCCCTTCTCTGCAATTTTTCTATTTCTCTGAAATCTTTTTTTGAAATGGTGCCCAAAATTAAAATGTTCACTTTGTAATGGACATCTTCACTGAACCCCCAATAATCACCTTGCAAGCACTCCTTCACTGCTTCTACTTGTCAAAGTAGGTAATAACGAGTGTTCCAGATTTGGGAAATCATATGACCTCACCCCTCTAACGGCATTCAGGTCTGGCAACCATTCTCAGCCAATGCAAGGAATTTGGGTAGCAGCTGAGGAATGGGATCCTTGGCAAGGTGAGTATCAGGGGTTTGGAGGAGCCTTGAAAGGCTGTTATTTTTACCCAAATGGGTAATGTGACAGTATCTCTTTAAAAGGATATACTGTAAATCACAATTATAAAATATTAAAGGAGTAAAAATACCCATAGCTGGATTTTCTTTGTCATTTGCTCTTTCTTGGTTATTCTTTGTCTTGTGCAGATAATGCTAAAATGGAGAAGCACAGAGGTGGAATAATGATAGGGAAAGGAAGATTAAAATGAATTTTTATTTTATTGGGTTAATTAGAAGAACATTAATTGGAATAGACATCTTTTCATAGCAGAAACTGAAGCCTGTGATTTTCGTATGCAAATTGAGTACAATAACAGAGAACAGCGAGTACATCAAACTTTTTATAGAAGCATGAAATAAATGATCTATGCTTCAAATTGAATTTGACAATGTCATATTAAATTGCTGTATCATTTGTCTATGACTCTATTTATATTACAAATTACTTAACTGAATAATATATTTATAATAAGTGAACATATGATTAACTAAAATTAAATAACTTTTATGCATTCACATTCTTCTGTAAATTAGCTGTCAAAAAATACTTATTAATCAGGGGATTGACTATGAATAGGCTCAGTTTCAAGAAAGTCTTCTGTATCATTTTTATGATACAAAAGACTGCCACTCAACCCACCAGAAGTTTTTTTACTTTACGTGGGCTATGTTAAATGGAACAATGTAAAATGCGCAGTATACAATCTACTGCAGCAATACTGAAATTTAGTAAAAAAAAAAATTCTTTAAAGCAACTTTGCTCTGTTTGTAAACAGCTGGAGACTCATTCATCTATACAGGACCCTTATCAAAAAATTATGGTTTAGTATATATGTTAAAGGGGGTTTAAAAAAAACATGTGAGGTTCCCCTGTTTGATGAGGGTCTGGCATGGTTTATAATGTGTATATATAAGCATCCAGTCTGGCTGGCCAGAAAAGGATGGGGATGAGTCGTCGCCCCCCCCCCCCCCCGTCCTCATACTGGGCTCTGTGCCCTCAACAAAGGGGGCTGCGGGGGGTGTAACATGGGCACCATAACCCTGGCCTTGTGGTTGTGGGGGGCTATTTTTAAAGGGAAACCTCCTTTAAAAATAAGATGGGGGGCAGATACTGCTATTCCTAGAGCACATAAGTAAAGAGTACATAGTACCCCTACTTATTCACAAAAAAATGTTAATAGTAAATAAAGACATGCTTTTTTTAAGGTGCTTATTAAAAAAATCAAAACTCCAAAAATGTAGCACAATGTACGTCCATTGTACAAATGTAATTGCCCAGATATGTCTACATTTTGACAGTGATCTCAGCCACTATCTCCACCTATTTGTTTGCATGGCCTAGGATCCCCAGCCAGCAAATTAATAGGGCTTGGTGACATCAATGATAGCTGAGGATGTGGTCGGTGCTGGCACCCACTGCTTCCTAGCAACCATTAACAGGGGAAGAAGGAAGCTTTCATAAATAGTAGCGATAGGAAAACCGGCTAAAATGTTGGTATTCAGCCAAATGCTCATACATAATTACATAGAGTTACACAGTTGCATAGATGTTAAGGTTTAACCTCTTCACACCCACGCTAAAGACAGCTATGGCATGGGCCTAAATTGCCGGGAGGGCATCCATGTACGTCCTCTAGTGCATGAGCTGCCTGTGCACCCCCTGCTCTGCAATCAGCAGTCAATGAGACTCAGCTGATCACAGATCAGAGTAAGGGACTGATCCAAGCTCCTAACCATGTGATCAGCTGTCAGCCAATGACAGCTGATCACGTGATGTAAACAAGAGAGCGTGATCGAAGCCTCAATTACTCGCTTCTGTCAGAGGGACATTGGTCCCACACATGGACACTCACTGCTGCTGCCACCTGCCAGTGCCCACCAGTGCCACCTACCAGTGCATATCAGTGGTACCTATCAGTGACACCTACCAGTGCCACCAATCAATGCCCATTAGTGCCTCATCAACAGTGTCACCTATGAGTGCTGCCTATCAGTACCACCTGTCAGTGCCCTTCAGGGCCCCCTATCAGTGCCCATCAGTGCCACCTATCAGTGCCCACCAGTGCCACTTCATCAGTGCCCCTCGGGGCCACCTTATTATTGCTTATCAGTGGAGCTTACCAGTGCCCAGCAGTGCAGCCTATCAGTGCACATCTATGAAGGAGAAAAATTTAATTACATTACATTAAATTAAATTACCTTTAGCTACTTTAGCTAATTACCAAAATTGTATAACAAGCTATGAAACAGTTTTTTTTTCCCATATAGTTTGGGCTGGGTGTAGCGAGATGTCCGCTGCTACTTACTGCAGCCAGGTGCAAGGTATACAAGAAGCAGCATATAGCATTGCAAAATCCTTCTATTCCTCTCATCATGCATTTAATTTAATTACGTCAGGCCAGCAATTGCCAATCAGTGCTGCACTTCAGTGCCCATCAGTGCCCATAAATGCCACCTATCAGTGCCCATAAGTGCTGCCTATCAGTGCCATCTATCAGTGCCAGCCATCAGTCAGTGCCACCTATCAGTGCCAATCAGTCAGTACCACATATCAGTGCTCATCAGTCCTGCATAATCAGTGCCCCCTATCAGTGCTCATTAGTGCTGCATAATCATTGCCACCTAACAGTGCTCATCAGTGCATATCAGTGCCCATCTGTGCTACCTAATCCTATCAGTGCCCATCAGTGCGGCATATTAGTGCCTCCTCATCAGTGCCCTTCAGTGCCACCTCATCAGTGCCCACACAGTGCAGCCTCATTAGAGCATATCTGTAAAGGCAAAAAAGTACTTACAACATTTTCTGACATAAACTAAGAAAGACATTAGAAAAAAGTATTGATAATCGGTATCGGCGAGTATTCGAAAAAAAGTAGTATCGGTATTTGTACTCGGTCTTAAAAAAGTGGTATCGGTGCAACCCTATCAGAGACCTTATATTAAATATTTTCCTCCCAATGCTAGAGTCACCATTTAAAGATTTGTATATTGTGATCCACTCTTAAGCACCTCTTGTCCAGGAAGAACATGTTTCATTTTTGTAGTTGTTCCTTATAACTAAGGTCCTCCAGTCCCCTTATTAACCTGTTGGCACTGAGCGCACTCTCAGCGATCGGGCCCTGGTCCTGAGGGGGATTTGCCTGCAATAGTGCCAAGAGTGCTGTGCTGAGGGAGAGCACCCTGCACACTCCAGGCTAGGTGACTGGTAGCTCAAGGAAAACTCCCGATCACTGCTTGCGGTGATCAGTTTTATTATCATGTGACCACCGTGACAGAAAATCAAGGCGGCACATGGCCATGAGCCCCGCCCAGCCTCCCGTCATAGCAAACTCCTTAAAGGGCCAGCGGAGGTTTTTTTTCTCTTTTCTCCAGACCTAATTAATACCTGGTTTTATGACTTGAATTCCTTTCCCCACACTGGTCACAGTAAATTGGCAGTACCTGGAGGCTGATATTTCCCTTGAGGAGGTCCAGGAGGCAATAGGTTGTCTCCAGAGTGGAAAAACCCCCAGTACGAACAGACTCCTGATAGATTTTTATTCGCAATTTGTTGAACTGTTGGCTTCTAAGCTTACCTCTCTCCTTGCAGAGCTTTCCTGCCTGTGTCCATGGAGGAAGCTATTATAGTGTTGGTTCCCAAACCCGGCAAGGACTTGAATGTGCCTCCTACAGGCCAATTTCCCTATTGACTATTTTTGTCCCTCTATGGTAATAAAGGATTTGATTCTCGTGAACCAAACAGACTTCATGCTGGGAAAGGGAACAGATATCAATATACGATGCCTTTTCCTTAAAGTGGACTTAAACCATCACATATACCCAGCGAGGTGAACAGCTCCAGATGATACACAGAGATGAAACAAATCTGCCCACATAAGTTTTACATGTATATCAGCTGTCTTCAGCTTTCTAGACTTTTTAGAAAGTGCACATCCTGTTACAAATATTTCTTTCTTCAGCAGTGGGATGGGAGTCTGGGCATACACTATGTTGGAGAAAAGGCACCCCCCCACATAGGCAGAGGAATGAAGAAACTTGCTGTGCTGTGAATAGACAAGCTCTCTGAATATTAGACAATATTAGACATTATCAGCTCAGTTTTGTTAATATTGATTTTGGCAAAGTATGAGCTATTTAAAGAACTAGAATACTTTACTAGTAGATTAATAGATACAGAATGTAAGGCCAGTGAGATTTCTCAATTTTACATTAGCATGGCTTTCTTAAAAATAACAAGAATGTATAATCCCTAATGTTGTGGTCATATGCAACCAAATTTAACCAAATTTAACTTTATGCTAAAGATATGTATATTTTTGATTAGTTACAAAACTTTAAACTGTGTATTTTACTTTTGTGCTTGCTTTGTTTTACAGTTTGTTGCTCAACCTAACTGTCAGCAGCTGTTGGCATCCCGCTGGTATGATGAATTTCCAGGCTGGAGGAGACGGCACTGGGCAGTGAAGATGGTGACATGTGTAATAATTGGACTACTTTTCCCAGTCTTCTCGGCTTGTTACCTAATAGCTCCAAAAAGCAACCTTGGACTCTTTATCAGGAAGCCATTCATCAAATTCATCTGCCACACTGCATCATACTTGACTTTTCTCGTCCTCTTGCTGAGAGCTTCACAAAACGAATACAACATAAACCTGCCAGGACCAGTACCTGCTCCCATTGAATGGATGATATTACCGTGGGTTTTGGGTAAATGAATTAGTGAATTCAACTGTTTGTGCAAATCATTTCTAATTCTTCTATTCAAAATAAATTGGTGTGCTCTGTTACCTATCATTCAAGCTACATTATTAATGCCCACCTAAACTTTCAGTTATAATCAACTAAATATATTCCAGATGTATCAAAACAAAAGTTGTGAAAAGTCTTACAGTTCATTTATAAAAAGCCGTTACAACCAGAGTAGAAAAGCCTGTCCTCTGCCAGCATGTTGTAGATAAGGACTTCCGCTTTTTGTGTGGAAGCAGTGGTCTCTTTGCAGAAATCCAACACATCCCTTGCCGAGCTAGAGCTCTTCATTTAGACAGAGAAAATCGGTTTTGTTGACTGCAGTGCTGTTAGTCTGACTCAGAAAGGGGGGAGTGGGTGTGTCGGACCGCCACAAAAAGACTTTTGCGTTCACAAACCGTAAAGCTTTTCTGATCAGGCTGTGGCTCCTTTCGAAATAAAAAAACTGTAAGATTTTGGAACACAATTTTTTGATGTACCTGATTGGAACTAAAATTTAAATTGTGCTTTAAGTAAAATCTGTATGTTTTGCATCATAATAACTAAATCAGATATTCATATTCCTTCTCAATTTCCAAGGCCTTATTAAGTCTGTTTGAAATGCAGTAAAAAAAGGTTTTTATTAAAGGTAATTCTAATTTGGCAAACCTTAACCTTTCAACCAACCCCAAAATAGTTTCTGATCATGCCTATTGGTAAGTAAAGCCAGCCAACACAATAATAGACCAATAATGGACTTTTGGAGATTTGTCCGGTTGGACCTTTACAGGAAAAGTTAAGATTTTCGAGTCATTTCTACTGTCTATATCAATTATCTCTTTTCTATTAAATGCTAAGTCTGATTGCGTCACAATTACTTCAAATGTATGTGCGTACACCTAGATTGGACTGGCTGGCCTCTTATTTATGAATGGCTTAGCCCATTTTAAGAGATATTACAAGCACATCAGTGGTTATGTGATGTTTTTCACCATCATAGTTTAGCTACTAGTTACTGCAATATGCTAGTAAACTGTATATAAATCCAGTCTAAAAAAAAATCTCTTATAAACATGCTCAATACTTCTAAATCTGTAGCTTTCATTACCATAATATCTAGTGGTCCTGCCATTAAAGTGGCTGTAATGACACAAGGTTTGTTGCCTTCATGCATTCTAACTAGTTTTGACAGGTACCCAACTCCCACTTCTGCTGTCTCTACCTAGGCAACTCGAGCAGAAGTTCTCCTCCTCCCTGCAATCTTCTGGGACACATCACAGGTCCCAGAAGATTGACGGTGTGACTTGCATGCGCACCCGGCTATGAAGCTGCAAGCTGTAACAGTTGGGTGCCCACACTAGTGATGCCGGGGTTAGGCAGTGGAGAGAACCAAGGCTTCGGGCGGAATCATATCTGGATCATGGGACAGGTGAGTATATGTTCAATAAAAGTCAGCAGCTACAAAAAGTGGCTTTTAATAAACACAAAAACGGCTGGAACTCTGCTTTAATATGAAAAAAGACAGTGCTGTATTGAAAAGAATGTAATTAATTAGGGTTTACATTAACTTTAATTGTAACATTGAAGTGCATTCTCTCCTTCTTAGCTTAGTGATTTATTTTGTATCCACAGCACTTTGCTTTATGATTTCAGGAGCACTTTACGAACACACCACTTACAGATACATTATAGAGCTACTTTTGTGATATGGAAGCAGTTCCATTTCAGTATGAACTCCCCTCATAATCCCTAAAACACATATAACAGCTTCTATAAATACCTTATATTCCTGAGACACCGGGGTTGGTTTACAGAAAACAAATAGGCTGTTCTTTTTTGCAAGGTATGTCACACTTTGCAAGACAATTTGCCCCAGAGTGTAGTAAATGTGGTGAAGTTAAACTTTGCAAAGAATCCTCAATCACGAGGAAAGAAAATAAAAAATAAAAAAAACATTTTTGCCTGCATGTAATTGGATGACCGAAATCAGCAGAACTTCATCTTCACTATACAAAGTGCAATTTCCCTTGCAAAGTGGACAGCCTATTTGCCTTTGGTAAATCAACCTAACTGAAGGCCTAGGGAGGCTATTTCAGCACTATTGTTTTACTGAAGTTTTCATTAGCAATATACAAAAACACAACATCACATCTATATTTAACCTGAGATTTCCTGGTCATTGAAGCCCATGTCAGAACCAGAAAAACAAGTAAATAGACACATTTTCAATGATCTGATTTTGAGATTAAGTTTGCATATTGTGATTGCACTTTGCCCTGTTTTACCCAATGCAACATCAATGACCTTGCCCTATAATGTTAGATAGTTAAATAGTAAAACTGGTTGAAAAAAAGACACAAGCCCAACCAGTCCAACCACCAGAGGAAAAAAAAACAAAAAACACAACACACACAAATAGAAAACCTTCATATACACTATCCAAAACCCACAGTTGATCCAGTACCCATATTTAAGCCAGAGAAAAGCAAAATAATATAATAAATCGTGGTCCAATTTGCTCCAGTGGAGCAAACAAAATAGCTTCCTGATCCCCCAAGAGGATATTCCCTGGATCAACTTTACTTGTAAATATTAGTACTCAGTTATATTAATTGCATTTAGGAAAGAAATCAGACCTTTCTTAAAACAATCTACTGAACTGGCCAGAACCAGCTCTTGAGGGAGTCTATTCCATATTTTCAAAGCTTACTGTGAATAAGCCTTTCCTTTTTTGGAGATGAAATCTCTTTTCCTCCAGACATAAAGAGTGCCCCCTTGTCTGATGACCTTAAAGAGAGTAACTCAACACCAAGTTCACTATATGGACCACTTATGGATTTTCTACATGTTAATTACACCCCCCCCCCCCCCCCTTAACATAAGGAGAGCATAAATTGTGTTTAGCTAATCTTTCCTCATAGCTGAGCTCTTCCATGCCTCAGTTTGGTTGCCCTTCTCTTCAATTTCTCCAGTTCCCCCGATATCCTTTTTGTGTTACTAATGATTTGTTCAGGGGTATGATCTACCAAACACCCAAATCCTTCTCCACCATTGATTTCCCCAGTTGTACCAACCCCCCCCCCCCCCCAGTATGTATGATGCATGCATATTCTTAGCCCCCAAGTGCATAACTTTACATTTATTAACATTAAACCTCATCTGCCACATAGTTGCCCAATTA
The DNA here is from genome assembly GCF_037356315.1 of Lithobates pipiens. Taxonomy (NCBI): domain Eukaryota; kingdom Metazoa; phylum Chordata; class Amphibia; order Anura; family Ranidae; genus Lithobates; species Lithobates pipiens. Next base: position 630,189,250 of record NW_027507748.1, on the reverse strand, counting down.
GACAGAGCTTTGAGGTCAGCTTGTAAATTGGAGACATCCTGTAAGGGCGTTATTCCACTGCATAGCTTGGTGTCATCTGCAAAGAATGAAATGGTACTTTTAATCCCAGATCCAATATCATTTATAAAGATATTACAAAGTAAGGGTCCCAACAAGGTTCTACTTACCTCCGCATTAAAGGAAATGAGATTTTTTTGACAACTTCTGTCTTTTATGAACCTATGCTGTCTGTTGCTTCACTTTTTTTCTCACAAAAACTCATCTACTATATGTGGCCTTTTATTAAACTCTCCAGTATCTTCCCAACTATAGAAGTTAAACAAAAAGGTCTATAGTTACTTGGTAAAGACTTTGACCACTTTTTAAATTTGGGCACCACATTGAAATTATACCAAGAGGTGTTGTAGCTTATCCAAGCCACTGCTTCAGTTTTTCAATAGAGTTAATGAACTGGCTTGGATAAGTTATGAAACCTCTTCAGTTTTACAGAATAAGTCCAATAGTATGTGACTAGCCAGATATGCTATGACCTGAATCACTTAGAACCTTTACAGATAACATCAATTACTGCAAACATTATTAAGAAATGTTTTACCTTTGAGTATTAAAAACCCTTTTATTGAATTTTACACTACTACTGCCTCTAGCTCCCAGTGTTTATACTGGCTAATTTACCTGGGTCTACTTTCAGCCCAGGTAACATTGAATGCAGAGCTTACTAATATCCCATACCCGCAAAAAACTTTGCATGGGTAGCAGCCCTTTGACATTGTGGCAGGCTGAAATTGGTTTTGGATCATTTAATTGTAGACACAGGGACACAACAATTTGTTAAGCTGATTTATGGTTGCACCTTGTGTTCGACATCGAAGAAAACTTGTGCAAGAGAAATACGGGGCTGCCATTGTTGCCCTTCTTCTGAGAATGCTAGTATGTAAAACAATGAGTGCATAGAAAATCAATTTTGAGCTGGCTGCACACCCTGAATAGATTTCTACAAAATGTACAATGAGTTCCCCTTTTTAAGCAGCATGAGAGACAGCAATAAAATAGAAAAGAATTTGTTTATTATTAATTAATTAGATATTAGCCACACTGATTTTAAAATACAAGCTCTGGTGTACATTGTTGAAACAATTGGATAAATACATGCATAATTTAATATATAATTCAAATAAAAAATGATTACAAAAAATCTTCACAAAATTTCATTAAATTCAATATAGAACATGGTCGAAATGCATTGGGGCAGTAGGGTGTTCTATATTGAATTTAATTCAATTTTGTGAAGATTTTTTGTAATCATTTTGTAATAATTTTTTATTTGAATTATATATTAAATTATTGTACATTCTGAGAATGCTAGCAACCTTGCTGACTCACCGACCCAGGGCAAGCGCACTGATCAGAAAAGTCAGAGTAAGGCCCCTTTCACACGACTGCGACTTCAAAGTTGCACTATTTTACTGCGATTTTGCATGATTTTTTCGTGACTTTGCCGTGATTTTGTGGCTGTGATTTTGCCGCGTTTTCAGCGAATGCCTGTTTAACTGGCATCAAAGCCGGACCAAAGTAATGCAGGGACTACTATGAAGTTGGAACGATTTGAAGTCTTACTAATGTGGATTTATTTCTCTGTGCACACTAAAAGAAACAGAACAGTATTTAAAAAAAAATAATAAACGTTAACTAAATGTTAAAAATATTTATTTTTTCACAGTCTTTGATAGTTTGTCAGCTTACTTTAATTTGACTAATTGAGGTTTATTTATATTCTACAATATAAAAGTCTTCTATGTGCTTAAAAAAATTAAAAATTATTACGGTAGCCAAGTTAGTCATAAGGTTATTGTCTGTTTTTCTGAGCAGCCACAAATATATGATCTCTGATTATGAAATAATTATTCCAAATTAATATTGCATTGACAAATTTTCCTTTAAAAGATAGGAAAAATGTTCAATATCAAATTTGCATCCGAGCATTTTGCAAATGTTTGATTTGTCTTATTGATTCTATGGAGAATAATGAAATTCAGGAATTTAGATGATTGTGATCAATACATTAGTGAAAAAAAAATCTGCAAATATATTTTTAGGTGAATGTGTGTCAAAGAAAGTAATGTCACCAGCACACCAGGATCTCCAAAAATGGGTCCAAAACTTTAATGAGCGATCACATATGTTTCGGAGACACGCAGGACCCCTTCATCAGGCATGTGACAGGTGTCAGATGACTGTTTTATGAATCTATTTGCTCATCACTAGCCTAATGCACTGCATCACATTAATACATTTCCATATATTTTCCAGGCTGTCTGGCCTCTTCCAATTACTTTCTTAACCACTTACCGACCAGCGCACGACGATGTACGTCCTATTTTTGAAGAGGGATATCTCGGTAACGGCAGCAGCTGCTACCACAACCGAGATATCCATCTCTTCAGGCGCCGGTCGGCTGTACAATAACGGTGGTCTCCGCGACGGATTCGCCGCGAGATCAACGCTATCGGTGGCAGGAGAAGTGCCACCCCCCCTCCCGCCGCCCTCCCGCACCTTCCGCTGCTTACCGGAGCCATCGTAGCGGCGGAGGCGATCGGGTCCTTTTGCTAGCTGGGTACGGAGACGAGTCAGGCTAAGATGGCCCCCACTCGTCTCTATACCATAGGAGGGCGGAAGTGACGTCAAAACGTCACTTCCGCCCATACCTCTTAAAAGGTATATTTTTTTTAAATGTCATTTTTTGTTGTTGTTGCATTTTAGCCCAAATATGAGAACTGAGGACTTTTTGACCCCAGATCTCATATTTAAGAGGACCTGTCATGCTTTTTTCTATTACAAGGGAAGTTTACATTCCTTGTAATAGGAATAAAAGTGATCCATTTTTTTTTTTAAAACAGTGTAAAAATAAATAAAATTAATTAAAAAAAAAAAAAAAAAAGGTTTTTAAAAACACCCCGTCACGACGAGCCTGCGCACAGAAGCGAGCGCCTACGTGAGTAGTGCCCGCATATGAAAACGGTGGTCAAACCACACATGTGAGGTATCGCCATGATCGGTAGAGCAATAATTCTAGCCCTAGACCTCCTCTGTAACGCAAAAAATGCAACCTGTAGAATTTTTTACATGCTTATGGAGATTTTTGAGGCTAAAAGTTTGACGCCATTCCACGAGCGGGCGCAATTTTGAAGCGTGACATGTTGGGTATCAATTTACTCGGCGTACCATTATCTTTTACAATATAAAAACATTGGGCTAATTTTACTGTTGTCTTATTTTTTTATTCAAAAAAGTGAATTTTTTCCAAAACAAAGTGTGCTTGTAAGACCGCTGCGCAAATACGGTGTGAAAAAAAGTATTTCAATGACCGCCATTTTATTCTCTAGGGTTTTTCTAGCAAAAAAAAATGTTTTAAACATGTAAACACCAAATCTGAAAAAGAGGCCTGGTCCTTAAGTGGTTAAAAATGTTTTAAGAGCAACTTTAAATCATGCATTTTTACTGCAGATAGGCTTGGCCCACTGGCATATTGATTGCTTTCAAAACTTTTCTAGCTGATGAGTATTTTAGTTTGTTTAACCACTTTCAGACCGGACCATTTTGCTGGTAAATGACCAGAGGTCTTTTTACAATTTGGCACTGCGCTGCTTTAACTGGTAATTGCGCGGTCATGCAATGTTGTACCCAAACAGAATTTGCGTCCTTTTCTTCCCACAAATAGAGCTTTCTTTTGATGGTATTTGATTGCCTCTGCGATTTTTATTTTTTGCGATATAAACGTAAAAAGACCGCAAATTTTGAAAAAAAATTATATTTTCTACTTTTTGTTATTAGAAAAATCCAATAAACTCAATTTTAGTCATACATTTAGGCCAAAATGTATTCAGCCACATGTCTTTGGTAAAAAAAAAGTCAATAATTGTATATTTATTGGTTTGCGCAAAAGTTGTCACATCTACAAACTAAGGTACGTTTTCTGGAATTTACGCAGCTTTTAGTTTACGACTGCCTATCTCATTTCTTGAGGTGCTAAAATGGCAGGGCAGTACAAAACCCCCCCAAATTACCCCATTTTGGAAAGTAGACCCCCTAAGGAAATTGATAAGTGGCATGTTGAGCCCATTGAATATTTTATTTTTTTGCCTCAAGCGATTGAATAATGACAAAAAAAAAATTTTTTTTTTTTTTTTTACACAAAGTTGTCACTAAATGATATATTGCTCACACATGCTATGGGCATATGTGAAATGACACCCCAAAATAAATTCTGCTGCTTCTCCTGAGTACGGGGATACCACATATGTGGGACTTTTTGGGAGCCTAGCCGCGTACGGGGCCCCGAAAACCAAGCACCACCTTCAGGCTTTCTAAGGGCGTAAATTTTTGATTTCACTTCTCACTACCTATTACAGTTTTGAAGGCCATAAAATGCCAAGATGGCACAAAACCCCCACAAATGACCCCATTTTAGAAAGTAGACACCCCAAGCTATTTGCTGAGAGGCATTTTGAGTCCATGGAATATTTTATATTTTGCCACAAGTTGAGGAAAAATTACAAACTTTAATTTTTTTTTATTTTTTTTTCACAAAGTTGTCACTAAATGATATATTGCTCACACATGCTATGGGCATATGTGAAATGACACCCCAAAATAAATTCTGCTGCTTCTCCTGAGTACGGGGATACCACATATGTGGGACTTTTTGGGAGCCTAGCCGCGTACGGGGCACCGAAAACCAAGAACCGCCTTCAGGTTTTCTAAGGGCGTAAATATTTGACTTCACTCCTCACTACCTATTACAGTTTTGAAGGCCATAAAATGCCAAGATGGCACAAAACCCGCACAAATGACCCCATTTTAGAAAGTAGACACCCCAAGCTATTTGCTGAGAGGCATGTTGAGTCCATGGAATATTTTATATTTTGCCACAAGTTGCGGGAAAATTACAAACTTTTTTTTTTTTTTTTCCACAAAGTTGTCACTAAATGATATATTGCTCACGCATGCCATGGGCATATGTGAAATGACACCCCAAAATAAATTCTGCTGCTTCTCCTGAGTACGGGGATACCACATATGTGGGGCTTTTTGGGAGCCTAGCCGCGTACGGGGCCCCGAAAACCAAGCACCGCCTTCAGGCTTTCTAAGGGCGTTACAGTTTTGAAGGCCATAAAATGCCAAGATGGCACAAACCCCCCCCAAATGACCCCATTTTGGAAAGTAGACACCCCTAAATATAGGGGTACACTAGTGAGACTAGGTAATAAATGGCGGGTGCCCTGAAACTATAAAAAAATAACTAACCAACCAGCGTCACCTGTAACAGTTATATGGTGATCACTGGTGAAAGGGTTAACTAGGGGGCAATCAGGGGGCTTTATGCGGTAGTATATGGGGGTCCCTGGCGCTATAAAAAGCTGCGGCGAACCTAAATACCTACCTGCCTAACTAGCGTCACCTGTGACACTAATACAGCGATCAGAAAAACGATCGCTTATTAGGCTGGGTTCACACTGGAGCGATGCGGGAACGCCACGAATCCGCGGCGGGTTCCCGCATCGCATGCCTCCCGGCGGCAGTTCACACTGCCCTATGCGAACTGCTGGGAGTGTCAGTGAAATGTTAATGACACCCCCAGATCAGTTCGCATATCGCAGTGCGATCTGCAAACTCGGATCGCATGGTGTGAACACCCATGCGATCCGATTCTGCTGCGGGACAAAAAAAGGATCCCGTGCGAATTTGCGGTGGGTGCGATGCGAATTCAACCATACTATCTGTATGGCTGAACTCGAATCGCACAGAGATCGGATGTAATTTGCACTACAGTGCGGTGTGAATCACATTCGTTCTCATAAACCGCTGCAATGTGAACCCAGCCTTAGTGACACTGGCGACGGGGGGTGATCACGGGGTTAAACCTTTATTGGGGGGGTTAGGGGGGTACATTAGAACTAAAGGGGGCTAACCCTAACTGCCCTAACAGTTATTACAGTCACAAATGACACCAATGCAAAAAAAATAAAAAATTACATTGGTGTCACTGTGACTGGGGGGCAGGGGTAATTGGGGGGGTGATCGGGGGGGTGTGAGTGTGCCTGGCATGTTCTACTGTGTAGTGTCGTGTTGGTGCAACTCACCGATCCTCTCTCCTCGGTGTCGGAACGAAAAATACCGACACGGAGGAGAGATTACATCACTTCCTCTCCTGTGTTTACATTACAGGAGAGGAAGTGATGTGACGAAGGATTTCTATTCGTCGGGAGCGATCGCGAGGGGGTGGCCATGAATGAATGGCCGCCCCCTCATCCCGGATCGCTCCCGAACGAATACCGACCGCCGCAGGCACCGGGCGGGGGCCCGATCGGGCCCCCGACCCGTGGGAAGGCAAGGACGTACATGTAAGCCCTTATGCCTGCCCGTGCCATTCTGTCGACGTACATCGTCGTGCGGCGGTCGGGAAGTGGTTAAAGCAGAACTCCAGGAAAAAAACTTTTTTCCATGTCCTTGTTGCTGATTGCCTACCTTTACCAACTATTGGGGCCAGGGCCGCGGCCTTCCCCGCTGGCGGGGGGGGGCGTGGTGTTGGCATGGAGGCCCTGGGTGCAGGGGACGCATATATAGAGGCTCACACTTAAGATTCCTGTGATGAAATGCATCACGTGGAATGTGCGAGGAATTCGAGCTGAAGAGAAATGCAGTAATGTCCTATCTCAAAATGCAGCGTGCCAAACTTATGGTGCTGGTCGAGACTCATCTCACGGGCCAGCTTATGTTGACACTAAAGAAGCCCTGGGTGGGTTGGGTATACCTTTACCAACTATGCCATCCATCTTCTTCTAAGCTCTGTAGTTCTTCTGTAGCAGCCTGATGGTTTTGCAGAAAAGCCATTTATCTTCAGTGATTTCCTGTTCGGAGGGGTCTCATAGACCTTGGTCTGTACAGCCCATGAAGGTGGTATCCTCTCCTCCTACTCTGCTCCCTACCAGCACCGAACCAAACCGAATCAATCCACCCCACTGCCACTGCCACCACCGCCCACCGCCATCTTTCAATGCAAAACGGAGATCGTTAACAGACATCAGCTGGATAGCAGAGTGGAGATCTCTGGCTATGACAGATCTTGTATGTGAAACACCCATCATAACGTCCCATCTCTTGGGCCAGCTGCCAGTCCAGGGGGCGGGGTGTTACGGGATGTAATTCACATAAAAGATCTGTCACAGCCGGAGATCTCCACTCTGTCATCCGGCTGATGTCTGTTAACGATCCCAGCGGGGCTGCACATATTGACACTGATGGACACAGATGAGACCGCACTGATGGGCATAGATAGGTGGCACTGATGGGCACAGATGAGACTGCACTGATGTGTACAGATATACTGTACTGATGGGCACAAATAGGCTGCACTGATGAGCACTGATAATATTGCACTGATGGGCACTGATGAGGCTGCACTAAGGTGACACTGATGAGGTGGCAATGATAAGCTGCACTGATGAGGCTGCACTAAGGCGGCACTGATGATGCTGAATTTATGGGTACTGATGAGCACTGAGGCAGCACTGATGAGGCTGCAGTTAAGGGCATTGATAAGCTGCACCAATGAGGCGGCACTGATAATCTGCACTGAGGTGGCACTGATGAGGCTGCACTTATGGGCACTGACAAGCTGCACTGTGGCAGTACTGATGAGACTGAGCATATGTACACTGCTAAGCTGCACTGATGAGCACTGATAAGGATGCACTGATAAGGCAGCAATGTTATGCTGCACTGATGGGCATTGATAAAGTGCACTGAGGTGGCACTGATAAGCTGCACTGATGGGCATTGATGAGATTGCACTTATGGGCACTGATGAGGCTGCACTGATGGGCCCTGAAGCGGCACTGATGAGGCTGCACTTATGGGCACTAATGAGGCTGCACTAATTGGGCACTAAGGCTACACTTATGGGCACTGAAAAGCTGCACTGATGGGCACTGATAAAGCAGCACTGATATGCTGCACTGATATGCTGCACTGATGAGGCTACACTTATGGGCACTGATATGCTGCATTGATGGGCACGGAGGCCACACTTATGGGCACTGATAAGACTGCACTGATGAGGCTGAACTTATGGGCACTGATAGGCTGCTCTGATAAGCATTGGACCTTGCTGCTTTGCTGACACTGTCCACTGCCAAATATCTGTAGGAGGGGTTTCCACCATACCTGCAAAGTTTGCAGTCATTTTTTATATCTTATTTTCAGTTTGATGTGTATTATATGTGACGTTACATATCACAGAGACCGGTATTGTGGTAATATTGAAGCTTATTGAGATTTCCATACGTTAGAGGGTTCCGCCATTATTGTGTTATTGATTAGTTAGCATTGCAATTTTTTTATAATGCCGACATTTTGTGCCACATGCTGATGTGAAGCAGCATGACCCGGCTCTTTCTGTGTTGTGGCATCGGGATGTGCTTATACACCATACAAGCGCTGATTGCTGTTAGAAAGCTCCTAAAGCTACAGCAGGAGTAGGAATATTTATAATACCGAATTAGAGCAGAGTTCAGTGTGTATAATATATAATTATGGGCATGTATCTACAGTTCAGTAATGATTACATAAAGCAAATAAGGACAATATGTTTATCTCCTGTTGTGGCTGGAGGGGGAGAACATGCTTTGCATTTATAAAGCTGCAATCTACCTATCCTTCTGTGTATTACTGAATAGTATGGCTGGCTGGCTGCAGAATGAGGATTGTGATTCATGTGGCAGTGAGCTTGTTCACATTTAAAATGTACAGGCCTAGTGTACCCTCCCACATTCTCTCCAATTCCCAAAGATTCATGGGAAGTGTAGTTTGATTATGGTGTAGAGAGAGAGGAGAGGACATGATGTAATCACTGTTCTAACAGCTCCTCCTTGGCAAAATACATGATGCATTTTTTTGAATTACAGAGCTGACTTCCTGAAAATCCAATTAGACTTTTCTCTTCAATGGTAAGGAATTTCACAAATGTAATAACTGTTTAGTGTTTTGTTTAGGGGCTGTACTAATGGGGATTCTTTGCCAATCCCGGGGGTTCTGCTTTAAAAAAAATGAAATAGCAGTAAAATACATGACAGGTAGCTTCTGTTTTCCTTTGCGGAGTACATTGCTAGCTGTTACTTGATCTCTCCTTCTCATTTTGATAATGATGATAATTGAGTCTTAATAATAGTAATTACCTGTAGAAAATTTGGTTGTATACGGATAAAGATTTAATTATTCTAGATTAATACAGAAATATTAGACTGGTGAATACAAAAATGTTCCTTCCCCACTTTCTTTTAGCATGGAGAACAAATAGTTAGATCTGATCATTGTTTCTTTTTTCTGCAAAGAAATGGCAGTAATAGATAATGATGGCTTCTCAACTGTCACTGCAAAGTTGAGCTCTAGGCCAGCAGCTAAATGTACCAATGAAAGATATATCAGTACAGCATCATCTGTCAAATTATTTGTGTTTCTGTCTAACCAGTTCTGAGACCTGAACTCAGTCCTGAGACCTGAAATTTTCCTACTGCAGTTACAGTAGAACTAAACTCTATCTGAGGACTACAAACATGTAATTCTTAATATTCAAAGCAAACTCACCCATTTATCCAAGACTCTGTGCTTTATTTTGTTCAGAAATCAATTAACCCCCCCCCCCCCCCGCCCTAACATTTCTAACAGTGGCCATCACGAGTAAGGGCCAAGGAGTCATGTAGCATTTAGTTCCTGGAATCCATCTGCCCTTAGCTCAGGCAGGAGGGTGTGCTTAGCTGAAAAAGCCCCTCTTCCTCTCCTCCAGATGAAAGAAAAAAGAATGCCCATAAAGACTCATGTGATAAATGACATCATTTTGGCCTTCTCTGAACCATTCAGTGGGTGTACCAGGCCTCGCTGAGGAGTCTGGGAGGGGGTACTTAAGATGTTGGGGGTCACGTGTTTAAAGAGAGGAGTTTGTGAGGCCTGTGTGGTCTGTTCTTGTTCCAGGACCGGGGTAGTCCCACGAGGGGTCCCGGTCACTGGGTGTTTGACATCCCGCAACATCCTTCTGTTGGTTACCCCCAATAGACCTGTCTGGTCTGGGGTAGGTATCCGTATGTTCCCAAGTTTAAGAACCGGCTGGTCCGAGGCGCAGTAACTGAGGGAGGATTCATGGTGTCCAGGTGTGCTCTCGGCTTGGAGAGGCACCACAGCTCGTGGAAGTGACCGGGGAGGACTCTTCGGAGGAGGGCCGACAAGTGGCATCCTGAGAAGTGCCTGGTTACTGAGTTGGGAAGGACATTGACGAATCCACGCTTTTTCCAGTACTATTAAGGAGACAGAGAACGTTCCAGGTACTGAGGAAAAAGGTTCCTGTTCACTCTTAGTTACAACTTGTACACCTTCATAGGATTGTTTCAAGTATGAATCAACGTGCTGATTGTCACGATCTCTGGCTAGAGATCTGTTCAGCCTTGAAGTGCCCAGCTGCGAGTGGCTACTCTCTGGGTGGAATGAGAGACTTTGTTTTATCTGCAGTTCAAGGTACCTGAGTTCTTCACCCATGCCCTCTGTTCCTATATTAGACTGTGTTATTGGATGTTATCACTGTAAAATAAAACCTTCCAAAAGGACTTTATTGGTGTCAGCGTCCAAGTTGTTGGGTATAACCCTGAGAAACCCTAGATGTGGAAAAACAAGCCAAGCGGAGGTAACTGGTAAGCCCAATAAGTCAAGGCACCCTACAAAGGGTTATGGCCGCTACACTTAACACCCCCAAAACATTTTTTTAGCCTGCCCTCATGTATGCACACAAACATGAAGGCACCCCCATAGGGGGCGTCTGCATACCAAAACGCTGCTTCTCATACATAGTTACATAGTTAGGTTGAAAAAAGACACAAGTCCATCCAGTTCAACCAAAATAATAATAATAATAATGCAATCCCATATACATAATCCTTCACCCACATTTGATCCAGAGGAAGGCAAAAATCCCAGCAAAGCATGATCCAATTTTCTACAGCAGGGGAGAAAATTCCTTCCTGATCCACAAAGGGCAATCATATTTTCCCTGGATAAGCTTTACCTATAAATGTTAGTACCCAGTTATATTATGTATAATTAGGAAAGAATCCAGGCCTTTTTTAACCACTTAAGGACCGATTATTTTTTTTATATTGTGAAAGATAATGTTACGCCAAGTAAATTGATACTCAACATGTCACTCTTCAAAATTGCTCCCGCTCCTGGAATGGTGACAAACTTTTACCCTTAAAAATCTCCACAGGCAATGTTTAAAAATATCTATAGATTGCATGTTTTGAGTAACAGAGAAGTTCTAGAGCTAGAATTATTGCTCTCACTCTACCGATCGTGGTGATACCTCACATGTGTGGTTTGAACAGCGTTTTCATATGCGGGCACTACTCACGTATGCGTTCAGTTCTGCATGCGAGCTCGGTGGAACAGGGCACGCTTAAAAAAAAACAATTCTTATTTATTTTACCTTTTATTTTTACACTGTTCTTTTTAACCAAAAAAAAATGTCACTTTTATTCCTATTGCAAGGAATGTAAACATCCATAGAAAAAAAGCATGACAGGACCTCCTAAATATGAGATCTGGGGTCAAAAGGACCTCAGATCTCATATTTACACTAAAATGCAATCAAAAAAATAAAAAATAAATTGTCATTTGTAATTTTTTTTTTTAAATGACCCTTTAAGAGCTATGGGCAGAAGTGATGTTTGGACATCGCTTCCACCCTGCAATGGTATGGAGACGGGTGGGGGCCATCTCCCCCTCACTCTTCTCCATACCCAGTAATGAGAAGCATCCGATCACCTCCGGCGGCTCTGGTGAGCAGCGGAGGGCACCGGAAAGCAACAAGAGGGGGGACACTCTCCCGCCACCGATAAAAGTGATCTCATGGTGAATCCACTGCAGAGATCACTATTATGGGAAACCGGACTGCCAGCTGAATAGGAGGATGCCAGGGTTATGGCAGCTAGCTGCTGCCATAATGATATTCCTCTTCAAAGTACCAACGTATATTGGTGTGCGGCAGTCTGGAAGTGGTTAAAGCAATTTACTGAACTTGCCAGAACCACCTCTGGAGGGAGTCTACATGATCACAGCTCTTACTGTGAAGAAACCTTTCAGTATTTGGAGATGAAATCTTTTTTCCTCTAGACGTAAAGAGTGACCCCTTGTCCTCGGTGATGACCTTAAATTGAATAACTCAACACCAAGGTCTTCTCAAGATTGAATAGAATCAGTTCCTCTAATCTTTCCTCTTAGCTGATTCCGCCATGCCTCTTATCAATTTGGTTGCCCTTCTCTGTACTTTCTCCAATTCCCCGATATCCTTTTTGAGAACTTGTGCCCAAAACTGAACTGCATATTCCAGATCTGAGGGGTAGATCTGAAATGAGGGGAAGCGCTAAAGATTTAATCATCCAATCATGTGCAAGCTAAAATGCTGATTTTTATTTTCCTTGCATGTCCCCCACGGATATACAGTGACTGCACCAAGTGCACTTTAAGTGCAATTTCAAGTGCACTTTGCACTTGTTGTCTGCACTTGTAGTGCAAAGTGTTTTTGCCTTTCATAAATAACCCCCCCAATATCTTTTACTTTTTTCTATAATAAATATTCCAAATTTGTTATCAAAAAACATATTTTTTCCTCAGTTTATGCTGATATGTATTCTACATATTTTTGTTAAAAGAAATCGCAGTTTTTACCAGTAATGGCGGTGATCTGCGATTTTTATCGGGACTGCGATATTGCGGCAGACAAATTGGACACTTTTGACACATTTTTGGGACCAGTGACAGAGAAGGAAGGGAAGGAAGGGGTTAACACTAGGGGACAATCTTGGGGTTAACTGTGTTCCCTAGATGTGTTCTAACTGTAGGGGGATGGAACTGTCTAGGAGGAGAGAGAGATCAGTGTTCATACTTAGTATGAACACACAATCTGTCTCTACTCCCCTCAGATCCCAGTTCTCGCTCTGTCATGAGCAATTGTGGGTGCCAGGCGGCTATTGCGCCCGCCGGGCACTTGCATCGGCTCTGTCACACATTGCGCACCCCTAGTGGCCAAAAGGCAAAGTGACATAAGGTAACGCCGTTTCGCCCAGCTGTGCCATTCTGCTGCAGTAAAACTGCGGCAGCTGGTCGGCAAGCAGTTAAGCAGCATTGAGCATTTTTAAGGTGTAATAATTGGATTTGGGAGTGGAAAATAGAAGAGGGCAGAGAAATGCTGCTTAACTGTAATGCTGCTAAACACGCATTAACGCTAATGCTAAATGCTTCTAAAAGCGTTTTTTTTACAGCAGCTTTTTCCTGGTGTTGGTAATAGCTTTGCAGCTCATTTCTTTCATCGTCTGTGTGCATGAGGCCTACAGCTTGACATGTTGGGTATATATTTACTTGTAAAAACTCATTTTTAAGTTCAATGCATTTTTGTGAACTAAAATTAACGTTAGTGTATGTTTTTTTTGAAATGTTGCACTTTATAAACCGTTGCCCAAATATTGTAACAAAAAAAATTTGAGCTGCCACCATTTTACTCTACAGGGTGTCTACTTTTAGTAAATATAAATGTTTGGAAATTTTGCCTAATCTTCCAACCTAAAAAACACAGAAATGGGTTAAAGCACATCTAAACCCCCCCAAATTTTTTTTTTTATACTGCAACTTGTCTTTACAGCCATTTTTTTTTTAACTATTTCCGGACCGTATATGACTGTGTATATATAGGTCATTAGTTTAAAGTTATATACAGTGGTTATGGCAGCAGCTAGCCGCCATAACCCCATTTTTTTTTACACAGTGGGCGATCCTCTTTCTCATGAAAGTGGGCGTGCAAAGCTGTACCCAGATAAAATTGATATCCTTTTTTTTCTCACAAATAGAGCTTTCTTTTGGTGGTATTTGATCGCCTCTGCAGTTTTTATTTTTTGCGCTATAAAGAAAAAAAGACAGACAATTTTGAAAAAAAAATAATACTTTTTACTTTCTGCTAGAATACATATCCAAAACAAAAATGTAAAAAAAACAAATTTATTCATCAGTTATGGCCAATATGTATTCTTCTACATACTTTTGGTAAAAAAAAATTCCAATAAGAGTACATTGATTAGTTTGTGCAAAAGTTATAGCGTCTACAAACTACGGGATAGATTTATGGACTTTACATTTTTTTAATGGTTTTTACTAGTAATGGCGATGAACAGAGATTTTTAGTGGGACTGCAACATTGTGGCAGACAAATCTGACCCTAAGTGACACTTTTTGGGGACCAGTGACACCAGTACAGTGATCAGTGCTAAAAAATGCACTGATTACTGTATAAATGACACTGGCAGGGAAGGGGTTAACACTAGGGGCGATCAAAGGGTTAACTATGTTCCCTCAGTGTTTTTTCTCACTGTGTGGAGGAAGTGCTGACAGGAACAACACAGAGATCACTGTGCCTAATCCCTAGGAACAGCAGATCTCCATGTTCTCCCCTGTCAGAACAGGGATCTGTCTTGTTTACATAGGCAGATCCCGATCCCTGCCCTGCCTCTCTGTGGAGCGATCGCGGCTGGCCGGTGGACATCAGGTCCACCGGGCAGCGCATCGGCTCCTCCTCCGTGAAGCGGGCATGTGAGCTCCCAAAGTATCTATTGCAAGAAACAATGTACAGGTATATTGTTTTGCACAATAAAGTCGCCCTGCCACAGTATATACGTACAGTCTTTAAGCGGTTAAAGTACCTTTTTTATATTAGTAAAAGTAAAAATACCTTTTTTTTTTTGCTTTTAAGTGTAAATTTGAGATCTGAGGTCTTTTTCACCCCAGATCTCACAATAAAGAGGACCTGTCATGCTTATTTCTATTACAGGCGATGTTTACATTCCTTGTAATAGGAATAACGTGATCAACATTTTTTTTAAAAATGACAGTGTAAAAACAAATTGAAAAATGTAAAAAAAAAAGAAATCCTGTTCCGCCGAGCTCACGCGCAGAAATGAACGCATACGTAATTCGCACCCACATATGTAAATGGTGTACAAACCATACATGTGAGGTATCGGCATGATCGTTAGCATGAGAGCAATAATTCTAGCACCAGACCTCCTCTGCAGGGGCGTAACTATAGGGGGTGCAGCAGTCGCAACCGCAACTGGGCCCTGTGATGCAGGGGGCCCATGCAGCCCCCTCTACATATGGCCGGCAGCAGCATAGGCAGCTAGGGATACCAGTGCACCATGCACACGGGTGGCTGGAGGTGGAGGGTGACTAGCAGAGCTCCATGCTCGACTATCGCACTGGCTGCTCTTTAGTTGTGCATTCCCCGCATGACCTGTGTCCTCGGCCGACTCCTCAGAGTACCCCTCTCCTGCTCCATGCATTGCAGCTCAGTCCGATGTCTGTTCTCCCCAGCCAGAGTCCGCCCCCCCGAGTCCCGCCCACACTGCACTGCATACTTCTCCAGGGTAAACAAACTTTGAGCACACAGATGCAGTGCAGCCCTATGAGAGCCCCCCGGAGGACACTGCAGGCTTGTCTGCCAGCCCCCTACTCCCCCAATGGGGCACCTAAAAATGTAAAAATAAAAATAAAAAAAATGACTGATACCAGTGGTGGAACTACAGGGCTCACAAAGGTCATACCTGTGACCACCCCCTGGAGTTCCACCGCCAGACTCGGAGGGAAGAGCCCTGGCTGGGGTTCAGGGGGGCCCTTCATGCTTTCTTGCATCGGGGCCCTGAAGGTTCTAGTTACGCCACTGCTCCTTTGTAAAACAATATTAAAGCGTCACCTATGGAGATTTTTAAGTACCATTGTTTTTCCCCATTCCACGAGCGTGCGCAATTTTGAAGCATGATATGTTGGGTATCCATTTACTCTGCATAACATCCTCTTTCACATTATACAAAAAAGGGCTAAATATACTGTTTTTTTTAAATTGCGCTTGAATTACCACTGCGCAAATACAGTGTGACATAAAATAGGGTCTCTGCTAAAAAAAGTCAAAAAATAATATTTGGGGGTTCTAATTAATTTTCGAGCAAAAAATACTAATTTAAACTTTTCAACACTAGTGCATAACCATTTTCCTGTCTCTGGGTACATTATTGCAGTTGAGAATAGTTTAGCTCCTTAACTGGCGTGGGCCTTTAAGAATATCTGTTACAAAGAATTTAAAGCGGTTCTGCACTCATAATAAAACATTTGCCCATTCAGTTGCCTCTAGTTTATATATTTGATAATGCCACCTGTTTTTTTTTTTTGATTCACCTACCTTTTGTAATCCGATGTAGTTTATTTTCATCCCCTGCGGCGATGGGCGGTCTCTTGCGGGGATCAGCATCATTTCCTGCGAGATCTCGGCTGTAATAACCGAAATCACGCGAGATGTCGGCTGTATTAGCCGAAATCTCGCGAGATGTCGGGTGCATTAGCCGCAATGTCTCCTGGGATTACTTCAACGAGATCCCAGGAGACAGTGCGGGCTTCAGCAGGAAATGATGCTGATCCCCGCAAGAGACCGCCCATCGCCGCAGGGGATGAAAATAAACTACATCGGATTACAAAAGTTAGGTGAATCAAAAAAAAAAAACAGGTGGCATTATCAAATATATGAACTAGAGGCAACTGAATGGGCAAATGTTTTATTATGAGTGCAGAACCGCTTTAAAACTATAAAGGGAAGAAAAATGTACTTTTCAATTCAGAATAAATTCTAGTAGCTTTCTAAATAATTTGGGAAACAATATCTTCATGATTGCCTAGGCAGAAGAAGAGCTGTAGAGAAATAAATTGTTTTCCTTATATAAATTACCAAGATAAACCACTTCAAATAGAATAGGGTTTTGAATCTGGAGGCAAACCAGACGATGGAAGGAAAACAAGTGATAAGCAATTACATTGCTATATTTGGTTTTACTGTTCTCAGTGTGCTTAATAACTGCAGGATAATTGCTTAATGTTTGCATTTCTAGACTAAAAATAGATATAAAACTGTACATCTATTTACCTGTGCAGATTTTAAATTGATACTGTATAAACAGGACTGTGTGGGCACAGGGAGTCTTGCTACATTTTAGGAAAGCTGAAGGCTAAAGGTTCTTGTATATGCTTCTGCAAACCATTTACTAACATGTTTATTGATAAAAAAATTGGGGCGGAATGTTGGGTGTTTGCTTTGCAAAGGAAGATGTCACTGATAATGCTATTGCTTTATTACTATTGGAAACACTTCACACACACGAGTAGGTTTCTTCAATATGTTAAAGCATGTTAACCCCTTGGTACTGGGCCATATGCAAATATGGAGCCTCTTGGTGCCTGGTCCTTAGCGCCGAGGGGTGCATTTTCTATGGACGTTTTATATTTAGTTCACATGCTGCCATCTAGTGACCTTTTTGGGTAATGCACTTGTTTTCTCAGGTTTATTTTCCCTTATGTTATGACACACTTCCTTTATATGTAATGCTATACCCTTCTTCCTGAGATTGTACTACTTGCATCATGGATGCAGCTACAAGCCACATGTAGCAGGGTGCATGTATTCTGCATTGTAAGCTACAGACAATATCCTCTTTTGACCACATAAATACTACAACCTATTCATCTGTTTGTATCCTGTCATCTACTGTAATCTGTTCAGAATAAAAGCATCTTGTGGATGGAATCAGTATTTGGTGAGTTCAAACTATTTGATGAGGATTGTCCTCAGTGATTATGTCTTATATAGGCCTGGCATAGAGGTCTCATGAGGGATAGTCCCTTCACAACAATCGGAGTCAGAAAATTTGAGTTTGACCAGCGTATACTGCCAATTGGCTGCAGCAATGATCAATGTATTCTGACAGTGGTGGAGTCCTGCTGTGAGACTACAATAGCGCAGTAGGGAGTGTTTCCCTATCCCCCTGGAACATGTGGATGGGGAAAACAGTTCAGTTTTCTGAGCCTGCTGGCTGATCAAAAAAAAAACTGAATGATGTATGGCCAGCCTTAGCGGTCATGAATGCATGTTAATATCTGTTTGTTTTTTAATAGTCTCTGCGTTCTATAATACTTTACCTGTAGTTTATTCCCCTAAACAGTGTGCTCCTTGAATGTACTTCTCTGGACGATCCTTTTCTGTCTAAATGGTCTTAATGTACATCTATAGTGTAGTTTTTGTATGTTGTAAAAATGATGGATTTTCATACACTGTTCTGTACATTTTATGCTCCTTAAAGCAGAAGTAAACCTAAAGATTTAACAGTTTAAAAAAAAGTTCAATTTCAGGAATGTAACTGCCACATTGGATGTGCTGCCAACCAAACCGTCAAGCTATCCAATTGCTGGTGTCATAACTGATCACATGTGCAGCGTCATGGCAGTTGAAGATTAAACAGAGGCCAAGATGGTGGCTTCCTTGGCTGAAAATGATAGGAGGGTTTGCTTCCACTTTAACGCCAAACTCTGTATACTGTGCTTTATACCATTATACTCTGTACATTGTGCTCTATGTTTTATGTTCTACACCTTTCCAGCTCATACACTTTGCTGTATGTCATATTATCCTTACTGTCCCACTGTGAAGACTGTGCTCTATCCTATATTATCCACACTGCTCTGCACACTGTGCTGTATATGATATGCTCTACATTTCCCTACTCTATACACTGTGTTGTATGTTATATTATTACACCACTCCATTCTATACACTGTGCTATATGCTCTAAACTCTTCATCTTCATCCGTACACAGGGGTATATGTTCTACTTTACTCTGGTCTGTGCACTGGGCTGTCTGTTATATGCTCTACACTCCTCCACTCCATAAACTGTTCTATAAGTTCTATATACTTGTAGCACTACCCCTTGACAGCTGCCTAAAGATATTTGACCCCAATGATTGCCCTGACCTTGCAAGTCCCCCGACACTTCAGACACCCTAGGTTTCTGACATTTCTGAATATAAATGCAGTTACACAGACACCAGATTATGAGGTGTGACGTAGGCAATTATGAAGTTATTTTCAAACTCTTAGCACAAATAAACAGGAAAATTATGAACATAGAGTTTCACTGGGAAAGAGCAGCAACCATTAACCTGATTAAGGCCTATGGCCACAGGTAAGAAAACGGAAGGAGAATGACCGTCTTTATGTCAGACTATTCCCTTTTGCCCCTTGACGTTAAAACCCCAAATTAAAGACAGATACTCAAAAATGTTTCAACAGATTATACACAAAACACAAGACCCTGGTCTATGAAAAGAGTTCCTTAATAATATGGACAGGTATGGAACCCAATGTCTCTTTAGTTTAGATGTTCTGTGTCTTCAGCTATCCTAAACAAGGGCCCACTATAGATCCTGGATAATGGCATCCAGGGTTGGAATAGCAAATGTAAATTGTCTCCTTAAAAGGGCTTTAACGAGCGAAGCAAAGTAAAGGTGTCTGCATGCAGTGTCTCTTGGGGTGCAAAGAGGGTGGGCTTCCGCCCGTTCACCAATCCAGACAATACCAAGCTCAAAGGAATGGTGGAAAGATCCAGAAGCAGGCTCCTGCGGATGCTGAGATCAGAGAAAAAGTGCTCGACCCCACACTGTGCGGCGCCATGATTCAGCCGGATCTGTACTGTGGGCAATGAGGGTTACATCCTGATTGTACCAAGCCGACTGGAGCTGCTGATGATGGATGCATCCACACACGCCTGCCAGAGGCTTCTCTTGCTGCCTAAGCCGCAGCACCGACTCCCACTGTTTAGACCTTCCAGGTCACTGCTTCCATTCCTCTTTAACACAGGCTATTTATCACCTCTCCCAGCATTCTGTTCTCTCTCTCCAGCCTGCTGGAACTTGTAGTTCATGATGATCAGCCCCTAGTGTAGATTTGGGCTCTTTGGACTACGTATCCCAAGATCATCTGCTCTTCTGTAAAGCTCTCACTCTGCATTCAGGATGTGATAAGGCAGAGTCAAGGCTGAGCTTTAGAGGGAACGGCCTCTGTGGTAGATGCAGTAAAGTGTCTCTGTCGGGGTTGTGCCTCACCCTCACGTTCCTCCTCTGCTCTATCCAGCACCCAAGTCATGTCAGTGACCTCATCATCCTCTCCTCCATCCTCATTATCACTGGAGACAACTTGGCATTACGCTGCGGCTGAGAGAACATGAATGCCAATTTGTGTACCAATGTTCTTGCCTCTCTGTAGGCTCACGTTCCTGCCTTCTTCAACCTCAGAACCAACATCTGAATCGAGTAATGGCTGTACATCGTCTAGGAGCAAGTAGCTGATGCTGTGTTCAAATAAATCCACTGACTCCTACATGACTGATGCTGGGGCTATGGCAGGAATAGCTGTGGACAAGGAGGCAGGTTTTGCCACTCTGGCAGCTGCAAGGGACTGTGCACTAGTCTCTGCTTGGGTGACAGAGGATGAGGACGGTTTAGTAAGCCAGTCCACCACCTCCTCTGTATGCTGTGGCTGGATAGCAAGAGCAACATCACTAAACAGAGGAAATTATGGCCTGCCTGAAGAATGACCACGTCCACCTTTGCCTGGGGACACATTGGCTGCTGGCCCCCTTACAGTGCCATGGAAATGTCTGTCTCTCCTTGCTGTCCTCCCAGACATGATGGTGGAGGGGGGGAGCTTATTAACAAAATGTAATAAACATTGGTAAAGTGGTGTTTGGTGCACTTTAATTTGAGTATTCACTACACAGACACACTACACGGATACACTATAATATAATGCAATACACTGCATTAAACCTGCAGTAATGCACAGAACTATATGGCGTTAAACTTGCAGTAACGCACTGAAATATATGGCGTTAAACTTGCAGAAACACAATGAAATATACAGCGTTAAACTTGCAGTAATGCACAGAACTATATGGCATTAAACTTGCAGTAATGCAATTAAATATACTGCATTAAACTTACAGTAACACAATGAAATATACAGAATTAAACTTGCAGTAACGCAATGAAATATATGGTGTTAAACTTGTAGTAACGTAATGAAATATATGGCATTAAACTTGCAGTAATGCACAGAACTATACAGCGTTAAACTTGCAGTAACGCACAGAACTATATAGTGTTAAACTTGCAATAACGCAATGAAATATATGGCTTTAAACATGCAGTAACACAATGAAATATACAGCATTAAACTTGCAGTAACGCACAGAACAATATGGCATTAAATGTGCAGTAATGCAATGAAATATGCATTAACACAATTTAAATATGGGGCGTTAAGCTTGCAGTAACACAGTAAAATATACAGTGTTAAACTTGCAGTAATGCAATTAAATATACGGTGTTAAACTTGCAGTAACACACAGAACTATATGGCGTTAAACTTGCAGTAATGCACTGAACTGTACAGCGTTAAACTTGCTGTAATGCAACTGAAATATACTGTGTTAAGCATGCAGTAACACCCAGAAATGGACTGCGTTAAACAGAACATAACACAGTGAAATATACAGTGTAAGGCTGGATTCACACCTATGCAGTTTTAGTGCTTTTTGCATTTTGCAGATTTGCACTACAGAACGTGTTCCATTGGAAACCATGTTCAATGGATTGTAGTGCAAATATGTAAAATGCAAAAAGCACTAAAAATGCATAGGTGTGAATCCAGTCTTAAACTTGCAGTAATGCACTGAATTGTATGTTAAACTTGCTGTAACTCAACTGAAATATACTGCATTGAACATGCACTAATGTACAGAAATGTACTGCGTTAAATGACATGTAACGCACTGAAATATACAGCGTTAAACTTGCAGTAACGCAATAAAATACACTGTGTCAAACGGTCACTACAATCACACTGACTGAATTATCCCTACATTCACACTAATGTAAAGATAAATCGCAGTCACACTATACTCAAACTGACTGAACTATCCCTACATTCACACTAATGTAAAGATGAATGGTCACACTATACACTGAAATATCCCTAGGTGCACACTAAACTGATATTCTACACTGACAATAGAATCAGAATAGCACACTATAGCAAATTAACTGTCTAATAGCACTGAACAGAGCCCTGTTCCATCTATCTCCACAGTGCTATCACACTACAAATGGCCGCTATGGAAAGAATACTTATATAGTATGGGGCGGAATTAAGAGAAATTAGTCATGATTGGATACAGTCATCATGACAGCATCCAATCATGGCTCTGATAGTAGTGCTCTGTACCTGGATTGGGCATAGCTTTCATTGCCTAAGCCAATCAGGTATTTCAATGCACTGTGCGGTTGTGCAGTGCACTGTGGTCCTTCTGGGAGCTGAACTAACGGTCCAATGACCCGATAATTCCGTTGTTCAGAGAATGGCCAAACCGTTCGCCCATCCCTTCTGTTAAGTAATGATCTTTAGAAACTTTGAGAGAAACTTTCAAATTTCCTTTTGGCCTCTCAGTGGGAGGTCTCCACAGATGGCTTTCTCACTGTTACATGCTGTGCTTCTTCTAAGCTCTAGTAAGGGAAGATTTAAGGCTGAATCTGACAATTTAAAGATTTGGATTAGTGTACTATAAAAAAGATTGCTGACTTCAGCAGTGTCACTTTAACCTTCACATACCTTTTATCATATATGCTTGATACAAAATATTTTTAGAG
This sequence comes from Lithobates pipiens, assembly GCF_037356315.1. Classification (NCBI taxonomy): domain Eukaryota; kingdom Metazoa; phylum Chordata; class Amphibia; order Anura; family Ranidae; genus Lithobates; species Lithobates pipiens. Next base: position 630,166,582 of record NW_027507748.1, on the reverse strand, counting down.
AAATGTGTGACAAGTGTTAAGTGATGATGCTGCAAGAAAAAAAAATAGAGTTAAGTCTCCAGGAGAAGGCTAATCTCAAATTTAGAAATAGCTTTCTTCTTGTTACCCTCCTCATTTATTTAGCATGATATGAATATTTATAACTCAGTTATCTTTAAAGACATTAAAAACATCTTTAGGGCAGTGGAGGAAGTAGGTTATAAACTTTTTGGCTTCAAAACGTATGATGTCACACCAGCCAAAAATAAATCAGACTTCGAAGACAAAGCTTGAAAATAAGGTTACTTTTCAGGTCAAATGTGATTTAAAAAAACATAGCTTTATTATAGAAAATGACAATTGTGCAGAAATATAGAATGTTCCCCTCGCTCCAATAAAAATGACAATATTGTCAAAAAATTTTTTCCACCGAATGGTCTGGACCCCACTCAAATCCTTACATCATTAAGCTGTGATAGAAACTGTGAAGGGCTTCTTATAATTAGCCTTTAACATGGAACCCATGCACTTTGCCAGGAGTTCAATGCAGGCTTAAAACTGCCTTTTCCTACCTACAGCAAAAAATGCATGCGTCTACAGGAATTGCCTCATTCACAGCCAAGGGAAAACATCCAAGCAAGGTCTCAGCCATTAGGAGAGTATGTCAATGCATTTTGTTCACACATCTTGTGAACTTTATCAGGACTAGTGGCAATCGGTGCTTCACATTTTATTACTTTCGATTCATTTTTTTTAATTAAAGCAGAGTTCTAGCTTGGGTAAAAAATGTTTTAAAGTTTTAATATAAGAACACTCACCTGTCCAGGGAGCCTGCAATGTCGGCACCCAAACCTGACCTGTCCATCGGCTCCGGGTGCAGACGGCAGCATCCTGGCGGCTTACATAGTTGCATAGTAGGTGTGGTTGAAAAAGGACGCAAGTCCATCATGTCCAACCTATGTGTGTGATTATATGTCAGTATTACATTGTATATCCCTGTATGTTGCGGTCGTTCAGGTGATTATCTAATAGTTTCTTGAAACTATCGATGCCCCCCACTGAGACCACCTCCTGTGGAAGGGAATTCCACTTCCTTGCCGCTCGTACAGTAAAGAACCCTCTTTTCTTCTAATTTTAATGAGTGGCCATGAGTCTTGTTAAACTCCCTTCTGTGAAAAAGTTTTATCCTTATTGTGGGGTTACCAGTATGGCATTTGTATATTGAAATCATATCCCCTCTCAAGCGTCTCTTGATGAACTACTCTAGTCTAGGAGTAATCTAGTTCTGTAAAACAAAGGCAGTTACTACTTGTTTTTCCACTACTTTATGTGTGCTGTTTATTAGATGTTGGTAATAGTAAGGTTAATAGTGTTTTGGCAGTATCCAGCATTATACTACCGGTAGTAGTCATTCATTTTACTATATATGGTAGATTTTGATGAGCTGTCATAGCTATTTTTTGAACCTTAAACTGCCTCTCACTGTGATGTAAGCAGTGAGTAGGGTCCGGACCATTAGGTGGGGTATTTTTTTATGACAGCACTGTCATTTTTATTTGGGTGAGTGCAATGTGATTTATTTTTGGCAACTGATGTTAGGTCAGCATCCCTTGAAATGTGATGGTGAGTCTGTGACTACAAGGATTATAAAGGTAAAAGTAACAGAGTACTTCCGGTGAGTTTTTAATTATTGTGCCTGATATCACACTAGCACAATATTACAAATAGCCAGTGACAATATCATTATATAGGGCTAAATATTGTGGAGAAGTATACAGTTGTTTCCCTGTGTCAGTCCCTCATGAGGGTGAGTGAGACATTACTCCCTCAATGGTGATTCACATTTAATATGATCCTGTCATTGGCGAGTCTGTTCCAGAGTCATTATTCCTTGTGTAAAATGGTCCATAAGACAAATGGTTCTTCATGTGCCCTCTTTAAGTTTTTGAAATCTAATTTTTTTCATTATTAGTGACATTGAAGAAAAAAGGGACATGACTTGAGTTGAAAGGGAACAGTACTTCTTTCTTTGTGTCCTAATCAAATCAAATGTCTTCTGAAATGTGCACATGGGAGCTGCTTGACTGCAACTAATTAAGGTTATGAGTGCAGAGTGACTGGTATGAGGAAGGTCATATAAAGCTACATACAGTACATGAAATAGGCCCATTTTACTAAAACTCATCCTCATACCCTGGCACATCCATCATACGTGGACAACCAAATTGGATCCTCAAAATATTTACAGCGTGTTCATAATGTGCATGAATGCGATAAATATGGTGAATTTACTAAGTGTGTTTTGTAATGAAAGGTAAAAACCAGGTCCAAATGTATGCCAGTTAAGCAATGGCATGCCTATAAAACTTCTCTGAGGCTGGATTCACACCTATGCAATTTTAGTGCTTTTGAGTGCTTTTTGCATTTTGAAGATTTGCACTATAGTCCATTTAACACGGTTTCCTATGGAACACGTTCTGTAGAGCAAATCTGCAAAATGCAAAAAGCACAAAAAATGCATAGGCGTGAATCCAGCCTTAGTGATTTCACGTGTATACTGCATATAGGACCAAGACCACATAAGGTGCATACTTACATAATTAAAGGTGACTGTGAAAAACACAAATAGTAAAAAATAAATAAGATATGCTATGTGGGGGCATTATAGTATGCATGCACACATATGCACACTGACAAAAGAGTGCCACAGATTTCTTCAGATATAATCTAGTACCACATCCCAAAGTAAAGCACAAACGATAACTGTCTATTAAAGGACAGAACGTATAGAGGGAATTTAATGGTGTACTACCCCTCAAAAAAGTACACACACGCATTGGATATAATCCAAACCTTTATTTATATCAAATCATGCCAGCAAAAAAATGGTTGATTATGTTTAAAAACCATATACAAAAAAAAGGGTCTTTAAAACCAACACACATCATGAGCACAGGTCTGAACAAAAACCCTTAGACCCTTTCACACTGGCACCACTCAGTTTTAGCAGTAATGTTTTAGTGGTGATTTACCGTCGTTTTAGCAACGCTTTTCAGCCGCTAGTAAGGTGCTTTTAAATGCGCCTAAAAAAAGCACCGCTGCTGAAGCTCTTTGCAGGCGCTTTGGCACCAGTGCCTATTCATTTCAATGGGCAGGGGCGGTGAAGGAGCGCTGTATACACCGCTCTAAAGATACTGCTTGCAGGACTTTTTCTAACGTCCTGCAAGTGCACAGCTCAAGTGTGAAAGCAGAGGTGATCAAATACCACCAAAAGAAAGCTCTATTTGTGGGAAAAAAGGACATCATTTTTTTTATTTGGGTACAGCATTGCTAAAGTAACGCAGTGCCATATCGCAAAAAATGGCCTGGTCAGGAAGGGGGTAAATCCTTCCGGTCTTTAAATGGTTAGTATTGAGTGTTGTGTTGGTGTTACTGTAATTAGTTCCACTTTTGTTGGTCTTCTGTTTTCCTTGATCACATCTTACATGTGTAGTAAACAGCAGCCTTCTTTGACTTAGGTACAGTGACCAATTAGGATTGCTGGCAGAAAACGCTGGTTGAAAAACGTGCTTTTAACAGCGTTTTGTACTAGCGTTTATGAGCGTTTATTAGAGTTAGCGTTTATGGGCGTTTTCAATAAAAATACACAGAGGACACTCCAAAAATCCCACAGTGCATTCCAAACTCCCACAATGCATTGAAAAAATAGAATGCCGAACACTAATTAATGCGTGTTTATGAGCGTTTATAAGCGTTTGTCGTTTTTTGGCGGTGAAAAACGGCACTTTGAATGCGAATTTCTGGCATTCAGAAAAAAAGCCCATAGACTCCACTGCTCATTAAAGCTAAAAAACGTCCATATGTGCATGCACACATAGGCTAACATAGAGTGGAGTTTATGGGCTTTTTAAAAAAAATGCCCAAACTCCAATAAACTGCAGTTTATGAGCTCTAGTGTGCATGGAGCCTTAGGCCGCGTACACACGCGCGGACTGTTTGCCCAACCTTGTTCGTCAAACAGTTTCGGCAAACAGTCCGCTCAAAATTTGCATGAGCGGACTTGCCCACACACGAGCGGACTGTTTCAACGAACTGTTTGCCAAACAGTCCGCTCAACTTTTGAAATGAACGGACTCGCCCACGTAAGGCGGAGGCAAATCCGCCCATTTCGAGCGCGTGTACAGGTAGGCGGGGGCCCGCGAAGGAGACGTCGCGGGCTCCGCCGCCTGGAATGGGCTTAAAGGGGAACCCCAACGCCGAAAAAAATCGGCGTGGGGGTTCCCCCAAAGTCCACACCAGACCCTTGTCCGAGCACGCTACCCGGCCGGCCAGGAAAGGGGGGCGAGCGAGCGCGCCCCCCCTCCTGAGCCGTACCAGGCCGCGTGCCCTCAACATGGGGGGTGCCTTGGGGAAGGGGGGCCGCGCGGCCCCCCCACCCCAAAGCACCTTGTCCCCATGTTGATGAGGACAAGGGCCTCTTCCCGACAACCCTGGCCGTTGGTTGTCGGGGTCTGCGGGCGGGGGGCTTATCGGAATCCGGGAGCCCCCTTTAAGAAGGGGGCCCCCGGATACCGGCCCCCCACCCTATGTGAATGAGTATGGGGTACAATGTACCCCTACCCATTCACCTGTGAAATAAAGTACAAAAAAAAACACAACACAGGGGAAAAAATATTTTATTGCACAGCTCCGGGGGTCTTCCGTCTTCGGGGGTCTTCTCGCCGGACTCCTCCGCTATGTGTGTGTAGCTCTTTTACTAGCGGAGGAGCCCGGCTTTCTTCCTCCCCGCCGCCGGCCTCTTCTCCCGACTTCGGGGGTCTTGTCCCCCTCTTCGGTTCTTCTGCCGGGCCACCGCGCCTTCTTGTAGCTCTTTTACAGGCGGTGGCCCGGTCTTCTGTCGCCGCTGCCTTCCGTTCTTCTGTCGCCGCCTTCGGTTCTTCTGCCGGGCCACCGCGCCTTCTTGTAGCTCTTTTACAGGCGGTGGCCCGGTCTTCTGTCGCCGCTGTCGTCGCCGCCGCCGCCGCCTTCCGTTCTTCTTCTTCTTCCCCAGGAGATGTTGACACGTCGCTCTCTCCGGCCAGAATGCCAGGGACACGCTCCGCTGCCACTTATATAGTGACAATGGGGCGGTGTCACATGGTATATGTCACATGGGTTGGTCACATGGTGACCCCGCCCCCTTACGATGTCATAGTCCCCATGTGACATCAACCCATGTGACCAACCCATGTGACATATACCATGTGACCCCGCCCCATTGTCACTATATAAGTGACCGCACAGCGCGGCTCTGGCATTCCGGCCGGAGGGAGCGACGTGTCAACATCGCCTGGAGAAGAAGAAGAAGAAGAACAAGAAGAAGAACAAGAACGGAAGGCGGCGACAGCGACAGCGGCGACAGCGACAGCGGCGACAGAAGACCGGGCCACCGCCTGTAAAAGAGCTACAAGAAGGCGCGGTGGCCCGGCAGAAGAACCGAAGGCGGCGACAGAAGAACGGAAGGCAGCGGCGACAGAAGACCGGGCCACCGCCTGTAAAAGAGCTACAAGAAGGCGCGGTGGCCCGGCAGAAGACCCGAAGAGGGGGACAAGACCCCCGAAGTCGGGAGAAGAGGCCGGCGGCGGGGAGGAAGAAAGCCGGACTCCTCCGCTAGTAAAAGAGCTACACACACATAGCGGAGGAGTCCGGCGAGAAGACCCCCGAAGACGGAAGACCCCCGGAGCGGTGCAATAAAATATTTTTTCCCCTGTGTTGTGTTTTTTTTTGTACTTTATTTCACAGGTGAATGGGTAGGGGTACATTGTACCCCATACTCATTCACATAGGGTGGGGGGCCGGTATCCGGGGGCCCCCTTCTTAAAGGGGGCTCCCGGATTCCGATAAGCCCCCCGCCCGCAGACCCCGACAACCAACGGCCAGGGTTGTCGGGAAGAGGCCCTTGTCCTCATCAACATGGGGACAAGGTGCTTTGGGGTGGGGGGGCCGCGCGGCCCCCCCTTCCCCAAGGCACCCCCCCATGTTGAGGGCACGCGGCCTGGTACGGCTCAGGAGGGGGGGCGCGCTCGCTCGCCCCCCTTTCCTGGCCGGCCGGGTAGCGTGCTCGGACAAGGGTCTGGTGTGGACTTTGGGGGAACCCCCACGCCGATTTTTTTCGGCGTTGGGGTTCCCCTTTAAGCCCATTCCAGGCGGCGGAGCCCGCGACGTCTCCTTCGCGGGCCCCGCCTACCTGTACACGCGCTCGAAATGGGCGGACTTTCCGAGCGGGAACAGTCCGCTCATTTCGAAAGTACAGCGGACAGGCCCACACACGGGCGGACTGCTCGCTCAAACACAGTTTCAGCGGACAGTTCCGAAAAGACTTTGTCCGTCCAACTGTCCGCTGAAACTGTCCGCTGAAAGCCCACACACGAGCGGACTGTCCGCCCAAACACTGTTCAGCGGACAAGGTTGGGCGAACAGTCCGCCCGTGTGTACGCGGCCTTAGGGGGAATTATATTAGCCACAGTGCAAAAAGGAGGGGGAATATGATGCTTTGTCACCAAGCTATGATCTTCTTTTCTGTGGGGACACACAGCATTTACCATGCCCTGTCCTAGGTGAAAAGGTAAATTAACTCTATACTTGGACATTGAATTGTAAATATAGTTGCTGTGGGTAATTTGTAAATATCATATAAGCCAGTGGACTTGTACTGTACATTGTATTGTAAATACCGTCTAGTGGGTAATTTGTATATATTATGTAACCCTATCAATAAATGTGTATTGTGGATGGAACTACCTCTTTTATGTAAGATCTCTCAGATCTAGATTTGTATATGTTCATACTACTACAATGATTGAGATGTATGCACATATACACATAACCTAGGTAACATGATGTTAAAATGTGGGTAACATCCGCCACCAGTAAATGGTGGGAATAGAGGGAACTGAGGAGAGATGGGAAGTCTTATAGTCCTTTGTTTATCCAATGCAATTCATGGGGGTACAGCAGCCCTCAACACTCACACCACCAGGACACATGTCCGCTATGCTTGTGTACCTCTATACTCACAAGCAAGCTCACAGTACAAACCTGGCATAGCAATTTATGCCAGCTGTGGTTCATTTCCCATTAGTAAATCAGATCCAATATGTACCTGTTGAAAGCAATGAAAACCCAATACTTTTATGCATCTGTTGTGCGTTGGTCCTACAAATTGAAACTTCTTCCTGAAAACCTTGGGCAATTAATGACCTGTTCATCCTAATTAATGTAAAATTGATTTAAAGGTTCCTTTCTGTACATATCCCATGCACAAGCTTGTTTCACTTTCTGTAGAAAAAAAAGGAAATAATAGCTAAACAGTTATAGACAGTATTTAACAAGTTTAAAGCGTGTGTGTGTGGTTACATACTGTATGTTCCCAACGTCACTTGAGAAATAACTCTTGCTTGGCTCAGGTATCATCATATAACTGATTCTTGCACATGCCAAAAGAAAAGCTGCACTGCTCCAAGCTCCTAAAACCAGGATCAGGATTCACGGCTCCACACAGGTCACAAGAGCTTTTATAGTCAATAGATATAGAAAAACTGAAGAACGAGGCAGCACTCCACGGAGGTCCCACTGGTAAGTTTATTTTGTATAGCTGGCTGTCTCCATCATTAGGCCAGACCCATCTGACATGTTTCATCCCTCCTAGGATTTGATCAGAGTTGATAAGGTCTCTATGATTAAGCCTTAGGAGGGGTGAAACATATCAGAGGGGGGTTTGGTTAAGGGTGGGCCGTGTGTCAACAGTTATACATAATAAAACTACCAGTGGGATTTCCGTGGAGTGTGCCGTCATTCTTTGCTGATGCTTGAATTGGTTGCATCTTTTGCATATATCAGGACAGATAAACGTACCCTTTAATTATTTATCTATTACCCCTCTGAGACAGAGAAGATAAAGTTTTGTTAGTAAAGGTTTGGGAAATCTAGACAACTTCTCCTGCCTGGATTTTCCCACATATATGTTTCATTTGTTATTATTCACTAGCAATAGGTGGCATAATGTTTAAGTGGGCTCAATTTATTTGGGTACACTTGAATGGGACTGCGCCCCCCCCCCCTTTTGTCTTATTAATTATAAGTTATTTATCAATTGTGGTTGTTTTATTTCAATAATGTTATAACATGAATAACTGGTGTACTGTCTCTTTAAGAATTTATCTCACCTGGCTGGACAGGTATGATCGGCCAATCAAAAGTAAGAGAACCTGCCAGAAGGTGTAGGGAACATTATAAAAGGGTCCCAGCACAAGTGTGTCTTCCTTTTGGGATTGTCACAGCAAGAGAGCTACAACATCTGTGCAGCTGCTAGAATGGAGAGCCAGCTGCGGAGTGTGATAGAGAAGGCACAAGCCAGTGGTGGTGAAGAATGGCTGTGCGAGTGTCTGCAGTTGGAGGCAGCTGGAGAGTCAAGACATGAGAGGGATGAAGAGGCCAGTGGGTCAACACCATTACCAGCAGCAGGTCAGAGTTGTGGGAGAGGAGCCCCTGGGGAGAGAAAGTGTCAGCCTTGCATGTCTGGATTCAGCTTGCCCTGGAGTATGTGACTCCTGGAATGCCAGCAGGGGAAAAAGGAGCCTGTCTGCCAAACATGAAGGCGGCGCCTGAAGAAACAATTGGTGGATTGGCCAGCACATGAGAAGGAAGAGGTGAGCCTATTTGGCTGCAGCTTCTGCCTTGCATCAGGGTGAGTTGGCTAATGTACATGTGTTGCACAATTTAGTAGGTTCTCTATGCAGAATTATTAAGTCTTTGTCTGGTTCTAAACTAGATTTGACTGTGCCTGCTATTTCTCCTGTGTGTGAGTGAATTACCGAATGGTAACCCTTGCCTCTCTGGGCAGCCTATTAGTAAACCAAAATGCTGTCCCAGAAGCATGTTTGAAAGATGTCCTCCTCTGCAATATTTCTTTTTTGGGATTTCACCTGACTGACATTAAAAGAGAAGATATGGAGAACGGGGTTTGTGGACATATTGTCAATGTTCCATTTTACATTAATTAGGATGAACAGGTCATTAATTGCCCAAGGCTTTTGATGGCAATGTGAGGTTAAGCCACAACCCCACATCCTTCATACCCCATTTCATCACCATTTTATGATGAAAGTCCATCACAAAAATCCATCAAACAAATTCATCACAAGAGAAAAAAATCCAGTGTTTTTTGGTGCAAAAAAAAAACGAATCCCAAGTGACTTGTGAAAATATCCAAGGTGGCTTGTGCATATGTTTAGCCACGGACCATGTGCAAAAGGTGAAGTGACATTTGTGCTCCCCTTCAGTACCCCACTCACCAGATCCTTGCACACCTACAGGGGTGAACTTTCACTTGACAAGTGTGACTCACCAGCAGGTTCATTCTTCAGGTGATGGGCAGCACCACCCACACCTCATATATTTATTGGATAACTTTTTGTTCATAGGCCCTGTGGACTCACCCTTTTGTTTTTGTTTATTGAAATTGTTTTCTGCTATTTCCGAATTATTTGGTATCCCACTCGCTATGGAAAAAAACATTTTACCAACATCTTCCATTGAATTTCTGGGTATACTGATAGATGCATCCCCTATGGAATTTAGGTTGCCATCGAACAAAATAGAACAAATGAAATAGTTGATCTGTTTTTTTCCTTAGAAGGAAAAAGTTCCTTTTAAAGGAGCTGCAATCTTGATGGTGCTTTTAGCCTTTGTCAATCGAATCATGTCTGTAGGTAGGATTTTCTCTAGAAGACTGTATATGGCAATGTCCAGTTTTAAATCCCCTTTCTCCCATATTAGGATTACAGCAGATTTGAAGGAGGATTTATCAGTATTAGTATGGTCTGAATTTCTGGAGAGTTTCAATGGCAGATCTTTTTTCCAGGAGTTCATTTCGGCCAGAGACTTTGAGTTTTTCACTGATGCAGCAGGATCTAGAGGATTTGTGGCTGTATGGTGCAATCATTGGTGTTGCAATGTCTGGCCTCAAGCCTGGGTGGATAATAAAGCTATCAGAAATATTGTACTCCTGGGACTTTTTCCGGTGGTGGTGGTGGTGGTGGTGACCTTGGAAATGCAAATGCAATGCAAATACTTTGTCCCAATTGTAGATATCTTGTTTCAGAAGCCTCCTCCCAGGTGCGGATGCAGACGGCCACCCCTGTCTGAGTCATCTTTGGGGATTAATTTAAAATATATCACAGCAGCTATAAGGAATTCCCTTGCCCCCCAGACTTGGTCTTAATATTTGAAAGCTTGTCATAACTGGGTTTCTTTTAGTAGGTCAATGGGTTTTCAGTATGAATGTCCATCTGAGGAGGCTATAATAATATTACAAAATTATTTAACTGCTTCAGCCTGGACCATTTTGCTGGTCAAAGACCAGACCACTTTTTGCGATTCGGCACTGCGTTGCTTTAACTGACAATTGCGCGGTCGTGCGACGTGGCTCCCAAACAAAATTGACGTCCTTTTTTTCCCACAAATAGAGCTTTTGGTGGTATTTGATGACCCCTGTGGTTTTTATTTTTTGCGCTATAAACAAAAATAGAGAGACAATTTTGAAAAAATGCATTCATTTTTACTTTTTGTTATAATAAATATCCCCCAAAAATATATAAAAAAACATTTTTTTCCCTCAGTTTAGGCCGATACGTATTCTTCTACATATTTTTGGTAAAAAAAATCGCAATAAGTGATTATTGATTGGTTTGCGCAAAAGTTATAGCGTTTACAAAATAAGGGATAGCTTTATGGCATTTTTATAAATTTTTTTTTTTTTACTAGTAATGGTGGCGATCAGCGATTTTTATTGTGACAGCGACATTATGGCGGACACATCGGACATTTTTGACACCATTGTCATTTATACAGCAATCACTGCTATATAAATGCAGTGATTCCTGTGTAAATGACACTGGCAGTGAAGGGGTTAACTAGTGGGTGGCAGTGTAGGGGTTAAGTGTTCCTAGGGGTGTGTTACTAACTGTGGGGGGCTGGGCTTTAATTGCTGTTTACAACGGCATTTCCTTGTTCAGCCGCCCCGTGAGACGATCGTGGGTATGCCCGCGGCGATCGAGTCTGTGGGACCCGCGACCAAACTCACGGGGGTCCCCGACCAACATGCGAGCGCATCCATTTATTTCCAAATATAAGATCTGGTGTATTTATTATTTGACATGGTTGTCTTTGGGGAGGGGGAGTAGGGCACATTATAAAAGGGTCCCAACACAGATGTGTCCGCCTTTTGGGATCATCACAGCAAGAGAGCTACCCACCTGTCACGAGCACTAATTTGTTGATTTGTCCCTTCTGAAATTCGGGGGGGCGGGGGGGTGACTGGTTTATGTTTGAATATGTGTTTGCTTGAGTTTTTATGACTAAGCAATGAGATAATAATACTTTTAATTATTTCCTTATTGATGAAATTGGTTATATGATATGTATTTATGTTTCAAACCAAAATAAAGTGCCATGCCCATTTATTGCTAAATATAAGGTCTGATGTATTTATTATTTCATATGGTTATCTTTATGGAATTGAAGGTTTGATATTGGGGGGGGGGTACTGTGAAGCCTGCATTTCCCAAATCTGTAATTATTTTCCATCCCATAGAAATAAAACTCTAGGTAAGGTCTCACACCATAGTTAGGTATTAATCATTTATAGTAGGTTTCAAGAAGAATAGAGAATCATTTTTATTTCAAAGCAACCTTTGAAAAAAATTACTTTTTTATTTTTTCTACAAGTCATGATACATTATCAAGTTCAGTAAATTGTAGATATATTAATAAATAATATAATGAAGAATGTGACAGTCCTTAGAGTGTTCAAGGTGGATCAATTTCTAACACCTTCTCCTAGCACTTTGCTCTATATAGTAAAAAAATTTTCAGTATGAATCATGGAATTACAACAAAAAACAATAATAATAATAATGTTGAAAAAAGAAACGCAGTTAGATCCCCTTACATTGGTGGTCAGTGAAGAAATGCCTTTATACAATGGTGGTCAGTGGACAAGTCCTCCCTCACATATGTGGTCAATAGAAAAGTGCCCCCTTATATTGGTGGTCAATGGAGAAGGGCCATTATACATTAGTGGCCAGTGAAAAAACACCCCCTCACATTGGTGGTCATCTGAGAGAGGAAAAAAGAGGCTGCATGGCCTCCAAGTGTTGCTGGCCACATATCTGTATGCAGGCACCATCAGATGGGAGTTCAATCCACCACTGCTCAAGGAACCCCTAGCAATCTGACTTTTGATTTTTCTCAGTTGATTACTGTACACAATTCTTACTTCCCATGTTCTTATAAAAAAAAGTTCTTAAAGCCAAAATGAATTTAATAGAGGATATTGGCCTGTCTATTGTCTGACATTTTTTTTTTCTTCATTACATTCGATTGTGCTTTAGGAAGAGAGTTTATTAACTAGATAAATCCAGTTGTTAATATAATTTATAGCACTTTATATTAAAAGTTAAGCAATGCCAAAAAGAAAATACATAAGATATGAATATTTCATTAAAATGCATTTGAAATTCCTCCAATAAAATGTTTACCGTCTTTAGCATTTCACAGACAGTTGCATTTTCCTGTTTTTGAAACGATTTAATATGTTAATATTTTGTTTTTGTAAACCTTAATAATCTGTAATGAACCAGACATAAAATGTGGACTTGTAAAGTGTGAGCTGTAAACAGTAAGCAGTATTAAATTGGTCTCTTTATAAGAAGGTGCACACTGTGTTGGGGAGAGTTGTTAAATATTGTAACTGTAATTACAATGCATAATTTAAAAGAATGAAATGAATGGATTTTGCTAATTAGAACCTCTGTTAGATTTATAGCAGTAGTACATTGCTGTTCACTGCCTGAAAAAAACATTGTGTAACCACTGTATTCATATAGAGTAGTAATTTTACACCTTATATTTGTAGAGTGGTTATGTACTGTAAATGCATTACCCAAATGTACCCTTAAAGCAGGGATCCTCAAACTACGGCCCTCCAGCTGTTGTGAAACTACACATCCCATGAGGCATTGTAAAACTCTGACATTCACAGACATGACTAGGCATGATGGGAATTGTAGTTTCCGAACAACTGGAGGGCCATAGTTTAAAGACCCATGCCTTAAAGAATGCACTCTGTTGCTGTAGCAACATATATCTTTTCTTTTGGGGCCAATTTACATAAATGTTAAAAATGCCCTATTCAGGTCTGTAAACAATTCTTTTGTGCAGATCCAAATAAAGCTCTATGATACTGTAGCCAATGTGTCCATGCACACAGCCATCTTTAGCAGCATTTTCTAGCACTGCATTCAGGTTTGTAAAAAAAAAGAAAAATGCCTGAGTATCCCACTCTGGGGTGCATATTTGGAGTAATATATGCGTGTACTCACCTAAAGGGATGCATGAATTCATTCTAGTATTCTAGTATGTATGATTAATACACATTCGTGAATTTACAAGTGAATGCTTCTAAACACTATACATGTGTACCTGGGTTCCCAGGGTTGATACCCAACGACTTGAACACTGACACAGATGAAGTCCTCTTTAAAAGGTTTTATTTTGCGATAATAACTTCCAGACAACACAGTCTCTTAGGGAACAGAGGGCACAGGTGAAGAACTCAGGCACCTTGAACTGCATGTCTAGCAAAGTCTCTAATTCCACCCAGAGAGTAGCCACTCACAGCTGGGTACTTTAAGGCTGAACAAATTTCTAGCCAGAGATCATGCCAGTCAGCACGTTGACTCAAAAACTTGAAACAGTCCTGTGAATGTGGACAAATTGTAACTAAAGGTGAACAGGAACCTTTTCCTCAGTACCCGGAATATTTCCCGTCTCCTCAATGGTACTGGAAAAGCGTGAATTTGTCAATGACCTTCCCAACTCACTAACCAGGCACTTCCCAGGATGCCACATCCCCTCCCCTCCGAAGAGTTCTCCTCCGGTCACTTCCACGAGCTGTGATGCCTCTCCAAGCCAAGAGCACACCCGGACACCTTGAATCCTCCCTCACTTACTGCGCCTCGGACCAGCCGGGTCCGAGACTCGGGAACAGACGGATCCCTACCCCAGACCAAACGGGTCTATCAGGGGCCTTTCACAGGAACATGTCGCGGGGTATTGAACACCCCGTGACCGGGAACCCTCACAGGGCTAACCTGGTCCTGGAACCAGACCAGACCCCACGGGTCTCACAAACTCATCTCCCCCTAACACGTGACCCACACCCCTTAAGTACCCCTTCCCAGACTAATCAGTGGGCCCCGGCACTCCCACTGATTGTTTCCGAGAAGGCTGATACCCAAACATCCAACCAGACCTGGTTCTGGCCTGTCATGTGCACCTCACCGTTCACATGATCAGGCAGCACTTCCAAACACAGCCTGGCCAGACTGGTGTTAAGGCCCACCTACTTAATTAACCCTCAGAACCCCTATTGTTCTGAGGCAAAAACTAAATTTACATGCGTATGACATTTTATCCAAAATGCCGTCCGCTACACATGCTTAAACATGTGCACTTTACGTGAAAATACACTTGCTTTTTCAAGTGAATATTTAAGCCAGCAGCAACAGCTAGCATCAACAGGCATGAAAAGGTTTGATTAAAGCCATGTGAATGAACTCTTATTACTTCATGTGACATCTCCACCAAGTTTGTCAAGATTCTGCAGGGTTAGCTGTTGGAAGCTTAGTTCCTACTGACATAGTCACACCCCCAGAACTACATCTCCCAAGATCTCTTTCCCTACAGACATTGTGTATGTGCAGGGTCCCGGGAATTAGGCAGCAGCATGGTTTTGCTGGGAAAATATTTAATGTACACATGTGGCATGGGACAGTATGTTGAGTGGATAGTTGGGTTCTGTGGTTAGGCAGGCAAGAATGAAAACACTGGTTGGTGTTTCAGTGCAACAAAGGAACTGTGTTGCCATCCCAAATTGATTGTTTTGGTTACAATGATTTTTTATTTTTTTTGGCAGATCAACAGATTTTTCTGTATTTGCAGTCATTTTTATTGACATTGGACATGTGCATGCACTGAAGAGATATACTGTTTTTTTCTTTTATTTGGGGGGAATCTTGTCCAGGCATACACTTTTTAGTAAACACTTTTACTTTCAGGAAAACCCATCTCATCTAGGAATGCAAACATTTTGCACATTTCCAATTAATTTGCATATGTTGGTTGCAAAATTGCATGGGAACAGTCATGGGAAATCCAGGGTTTTTGATAAAGTCAATGGTCAACCTTAGAACATAAAGGTCAGTCAATATCAAAGTAATTCTATAGGGATACAATTTTTTTTTACATGATGATAATCCCTAAACACAAAACAGAATTAAGATTCTTAGTGGAAATTATGCAATTTTCTGTTTTAGCAATGGAGATTTAAAGGAAAATAATAGAACCCAGCTTTAGAGCAAAATTTATTAAAATAAAAGGGATTTTGACATTTGTCAATATTCTACCACTGTGAGCATGTGACATATTTAATTTTAAATTATTTTTAAAGCTCTTTTATATAAACAGTTTTATCAACATATGATAGTTATTTTACTTTTCTTTAAATATCTTGTTTCATCTTTCTGCCTGCTTTTATCTTTTATTTTTACTATGTAATAAGGAAAAAATTAATTGTGGGATGGCTATAACAGGACATGGAGTACAAATCTTCTTACTTTGTTTAGCAAATTTGTTCCCTTTCCCACAATCCTATAAATATGAGTGCTAAATTAGGTTTACTCTTTTTTAAACCAACTTAAATATCTAATGCAATAAGATTTTTTTTTTCCTGAACATAGTTTGGCTGGTTCCATAAGTAATCAGGAAATAAAAGCTTAAATTACTCTCCAGGTGAAAACCCTTTTAGCTCAGGCGTTTCATTCTTTGAGTTGGAGACTTCAACTACAAAAGAGATATATATGGAAACAAGGGGCTACAGCAAAGCTCTAGCCTCTGCCATCTGCACCACAGTATTCCTTCTCCCCTTCAGTGGCCCCTTCTGATGTATATTTTACTTTATTTTATACTAGCAGTGATTGGTCTTGGAGGACACAAAGAGCGGTACTGATGTGATAGCTTCAGTGCAGTTATGTGCACTATTATAATTAGGGTTGAGCAAGAGTAGGTTAGCGAAATAGCAAGATTTAGCCAGTTTACCTACTTTTACCTTCTACCTTCTAGACATGTGCACACTGAAATATTTTGTTTCAGAATTTCGTTTTCATCCAAAAAATTAATTTATTTAGTTACTCTCAAAATTCGTTTTTATTTATTTTGTTTCGTTAAAAAATAATTTCGTCTGAAAATCAGAAATAATTAAGGTCAAATCTGTCATTGAAGGCTTATGGTGTCTGTCAAATGTTCTAAGAAGATTCGATGGAGCAGCTAAACTGTACGACGCCGCAATTGTACATTTCCAGTCGAATGTTCCTCCTACAAGCTATAGTAGAATTCTAATGTTATATAACACTAGTAATAATTATATGTATTAATTATTATTACTAGTCAACCAACATTAGAATTCTTCTATTGCCTATGGGCGGAGCATTTGATCATAAATGTCTACTCGCTGCGACTGCTTCATCGAATCTTCATGTCGAGTATTTTCTCTCTATATCTATCTCTATGCTTCTATATTTCTATGTCACCAATAGGGATGAGCCGAACACCCCCCTGTTCGGTTCGCACCAGAACCTGCGAACAGACCTAAACTTCGTGTGAACTTTAGAACCCTATTAAAGTCTATGGGACTCGAACGTTCACAATCTAAATTGCTCTTTTTAAAGGGTAATATGCAGGTTACTGTCCTAAAAAGTGTTTGGGGACCCGGGTCCTGCCCCAGGGGACATGGATCAATGCAAAAAAAAGTTTTAAAAACGGCCGTTTTTTCAGGAGCAGTGATTTTAATAATGATTAAAGTGAAACAATAAAAGTTTAATATTCCTTTAAATTTCGTAGCTGGGGGGTATCTATAGTATGCCTGTGAAGGGGCGCATGTTTCTGGTGCTTAGAACTGTCCCTGCACAAAGTGTCATTTGTGCAGGAAAAAAAGTCTTTTAACCACTTCCCACCCAGCCAATGCACATATACGGCTGGGTGGGAGCCATCTACTCCTGATAGGACGTTCAGGAACGTCCATCAGGAGGAGCGGGATCGCGCACGCGCGTGCCCGCGCAGCGGCGCGATCCCGATGCGCCTGTGTCTCCGGGACACGGCGCATCTCAGATCGGCAGGAGGGCTCTGTGATTGGCCCTCCTGATCACATGACGGCCGTGTCCAATCACGGCCGTCATGTGATGTAAACAAACAGCCGGTTGCTAGGCAATCGGCTCCTCCTCTCCTCACACAGAAGTCATCGCTGAGGAGAGGAGAGCAGATCTCTGCAGCCGGCAGATGATCAGTGAGTATGAGCTGTTTTTTACAGCTTTTTACTCACTGATATTCAGTCTAGTGTAAACACACAACACACCACACAGTGTAAACACAGTCCCCACATATGTCCCCATAACACACATGTCCCCAAAACATACATGTCCCCAAAAAATAAAAACACATGTCCCTAATAATAAAAACATGTCCCCCACATATGTCCCACTAAAATCACATGTCCCAATGATTATCTGCACACATATGTACGTGATCACCTGCACACATATGTACATGATCATTTGCGTACATATATCCGTGATCACACAAACCAATTATTATACACTTAACAGAATTTTTTTTACCAAAAACATGTAGCAGAATACATTTTGGCTTAAATTTATGACAAAATTTGATTTTATTGGATTTCTTTTAAAATAGAAAAAAGAAAATATTGCTTTTTTTCCAAATTTCCGCTTTTTTGCGCTTATATCGCAAAAAATAAAAAACGGAGTCGTGAATAAATACCACCAAAATAAATCTCTATTTGTGCGAACAAAATGATAAAAATTTAATTTCGGTACAGCGTAGCATGACTGCGCAATTGTCACTGAAAGCGCTAGAGCGATGAAAGCTGAAAATTGGGCTGGGAAGGAAGGGGGCGAAAGTGCCCTGTATTGAAGTGGTTAAAATCACTTGCGGCTATTGTCGGGTCCCGTAATACAGAGAACACTCAATGAGTGTTCTCTGCATTAGCCGACAATTCATTCATTCATTGATAAAAAAAAAAAAAAAAAAGTGTGGGGGTTCCCCTAAATTCAATTACCAGGCCCTTCAGGTCTGACATGGATATTAAGGGGAACCCCGTGTCAAATTAAAAAAAAAATTGACGTGGGGGTCCCCCTAAATATCCATAACCAGACCCTTCAGGTCTGATATGGATATTAAGGGGAACCCCGCATCAAATTTAAAAAAAAATTGACTTGGGGTCCCCCTAAAAATCCATATCAGACCCTTTATCCGAGCACGCAACCTGGCAGGCCGCAGGAAAAGAGGGGGGGACGAGAGAGCGGCCCCCCTCCCTCCTGAACCGTACCAGGCCACATACCCTCAACATTGGGAGGATGCTTTGGGGGTCTGTGACCCCTCAAAGCACCTTGTCCCCATGTTGATGAGGACAAGGGCCTCATCCTCACAACCCTGGCCGTTGGTTGTGAGGGTCTGCGGGCGGGGGGCTTATCAGAATCTGGAAGCCCCCTTTAACAAGGGGACCCCCAGATTCCGCCCCCCCCTGTTTGAAATGGTAAGGGGGTACAAAAGTACCCCTACCATTTCACAAAGAAAGTGTCAAAATGGTTAAATAAGACAAACACACTTTTGAAAAATTCCTTTATTAAAAAT
This sequence comes from Lithobates pipiens, assembly GCF_037356315.1. Classification (NCBI taxonomy): domain Eukaryota; kingdom Metazoa; phylum Chordata; class Amphibia; order Anura; family Ranidae; genus Lithobates; species Lithobates pipiens. The sequence goes on along the minus strand of NW_027507748.1, from coordinate 630,147,796 downwards.
AAAAAAAATAAAAAAAAGATTCCAGCGGTGCTAATCCACTCTTGCTATCCAGCGACGGGTCTCCGGGGTCCAGCGATGGATGATCATATCCAGCGACGGGGGATCTCTCAGTCCAGCGCTGTCCATACATCCTTCTTCTGTCTCCACTCCGGAGACACTGCAGAGAGCCCAGCGCTGGGGGGCCGGGGGGGGGCGGGATCTGGGGGTCCCCTTGTTAAAGGGGGCTTCCAGATTCTGATAAGCCCCCCGCCCGCAGACCCTCACAACCAACGGCCAGGGTTGTGAGGATGAGGCCCTTGTCCTCATCAACATGGGGACAAGGTGCTTTGAGGGGTCACAGACCCCCAAAGCATCCTCCCAATGTTGAGGGTATGTGGCCTGGTATGGTTCAGGAGGGAGGGGGGGCCTCTCTCTCATCCCCCCCTCTTTTCCTGCGGCCTGCCAGGTTGCGTGCTCGGATAAAGGGTCTGATATGGATTTTTAGGGGGACCCCCACGTCAATTTTTTTTAAAATTTGATGCGGGGTTCCCCTTAATATCCATATCAGACCTGAAGGGTATGGTTAGGGATATTTAGGGGGACCCCCACGTCAATTTTTTTTTTTTAATTTGACACGGGGTTCCCCTTAATATCCATGTCAGACCTGAAGGGCCTGGTAATTGAATTTAGGGGAACCCCCACGCTTTTTTTTTTTTTTTTTATCAATCAATGAATGAATGAATTGTCGGCTAATGCAGAGAACACTCATTGAGTGTTCTCTTTATTACGGGACCCGACAATAGCCGCAAGTGATTTTAAAAGACTTTTTTTTCTGCACAAATGACACTTTGTGCAGGGACAGTTCTAAGCACCAGAAACATGCGCCCCTTCACAGGCATACTATAGATACCCCCCAGCTACGAAATTTAAAGGAATATTACACTTTTATTGTTTCACTTTAATCATTATTAAAATCACTGCTCCTGAAAAAACGGCCGTTTTTAAAACTTTTTTTTGCATTGATCCATGTCCCCTGGGGCAGGACCCGGGTCCCCAAACACTTTTTAGGACAGTAACCTGCATATTACCCTTTAAACTTAGCACTTTAGATTTCTCCCATAGACTTGTATAGGGTGTTCCGGCTTTTCGAATTTGCTGCGAACAGCCCAAATTGTTCACTGTTCGCTGAACAGGCGAACAGGCAATGTTCGAGTAGAACATGAGTTCGACTCGAACTCGAAGCTCATCCCTAGTCACCAAATAAAAGCTTCTGTCCAGCTGCTGGCTTGCTTCAAATTGTAAAGAAGCTGGTAGACATCTTAGGTGACGTCATTGACCAGATATGGTCAGTACAGTATTTGGTCAATTACATCTGCCAGCATCCCCTGTTGATTTGTTGACATTCAATGGCCAGCAAACTGTTATTTGCTATAAGAGGGGATCGTCATGCAGCAGGTCACTGTGTTTTTGTTGGCGAGTCATAAGGACGTTTGCTATTGTGATTGATGGATTTACATTGTAAGATGATGTTTTTTTTCAGCAGTATATCCTACAGGTGAACCACTTCATATGCAGGTTTAAGGAGCCCCAAGCATGTTTAACCACTTGCCGACCGGGCCATAGCCGAAAGACGCGCGGCTGTTTTTTTCTGGGAGGGAGTCCATGGACATCCTCCCAGAATCTTTCTCTCGCGTGCCCCCTGGATCACGCTCCCGCAAACATCCGTGACCGCCGGGTCCGGAAGATCAGGCGCATAACAGATCGTGGTAAACGTCTGCTGGTAGCGGGCATTTACCACGTGATCGCTCCGTCAAATGACAAGTCATGACACCGGTTCCTCCCTCCCCTCTCTGTACTGATCAGTACAGTGCGAGGGGAGAGGAAGAGAGATGGCAGCAGCGCTGTGGGCTGAATGTGTAGTGCCCACAGCGCTGCTTTGTGCCAATAGTCTGCAATACTCTGCCCATACTGTGCAATACTCTGCCAATACTCTGCAACACTGTGCAATACTCTGCAACACTGTGCAATACTCTGCCAATACTCTGCAACATTATGCAATACTCTGCAACACTGCAATACTCTGCCAATACTCGCCAATACTTCGCCAATACTCTCCAATATTTTTTTTTTTACTAGATTTTCCGTTTTTTTTTATTTATAGCGCAAAAAATAAAATAAAAAATCGGTGATTAAATACCACCAAAAGAAAGCTCTATTTATGTGAAAAAAAAGGACAAAATTTCATATGGGTACAGTGTTGCATGACTGAGTAATTGTTATTCAAAGTGTGAGAGCACCGAAAGCTGAAAATTGGTCTGGTTAGGAAGGGGGTTTAAGTGTCCAGTGGTCAAGTGGTTAAGACATCCCCCAAGCTTTTTATTTTTAATGTGGTCCTTACATTTTATTGTGGTACCATGTTGATACTCCTCAGGGTCTGCCAAAGGTGAACCATGTACTCACAATATATTCTCAAACTTCTAGATGAAGTGTGATGAGATAACCCTCCCTTAAAGCGGAGTTCACACAGTTTTCTTTATTTTTAAAAACACCTTGTGTTGTTTGCTCCTAATGCTATTAAACAGGATTAGTAGTTAATGTAGGTTTTCTAAATGTTGTTTTTTTTTAATGATTTAATTTGCTAAACCCACAAACATGCTGTAATCTTCAGTGTGGGCATCAGAGGCCCACTGGTATCTCCTTTCGGGATATGGAGCTGCTGGATACCCAGCACGCACCTCCCTATCTTTTGCATGCACAGTGTGTACAAAGCACAGCACACTTATTGTAGTGGTGGATGCCCATTGACCCCTGGGATTGATGACACTCATATCCCAAGAGCCAATGGGCATACAGACATGACATACCTAATGTACGTTATTACTTAATATAATAAGGTAATGTGGAAGCAGAGGTTTTACAAGAAAAAAAAGGTATTTGCACTGCAGGAAAAAAAAAGGCCACGTAGATAATAGGAAATGATCACAAATGCGCGGGTGGGGGGAGTCCATAAAATGCCTAGGACTCTGACTTAAGGGGCAGGAATTAATGTCAACCTGGAAGACTGAAGCCCTGGATAAAAGGTGATCAGTGCGGCCTGAATGGTATCTTTTAAAAAAAATACCTGATGGGAGACTTTTTACATTTTTATAATTGTTGCTAAAAGTTGAGATTTTCGCTTTCCTAAGGGTGGCTTGATGTGAAGGTTAGGGGAGCAGTAGAGGGAGAGATAGTGTAAGGTGTCATTTGATTTGGGCATCACTGTGTGCGCCAGGAGCTCTGTGCTGAAAAATAACAGTGCCAAACTCCATGTGGTTAAAATCATGACCAATCATATCCATGGCCAACCTTTTTTTTTTTTTTTGCATTATTTTTCCTTGAGCAGCTAGAGGCTCATTCACACAAATGCACTTGTTTTCTCATTGATCAAAATCAGGTGTAGACAGAGCTGACCAAGAGCTAAAAAGACACAGATGACCCAGAAAAATAATCTGGCTCTGGTTTTAACCCTCCCCTACTCTATGTAAAGTGAATTTTTTTTTTCCTTTAGATATACTTTGAAGAAAGCCATATATCTAGAGTTACAATTTTTAACTAGCATTACATATTATAGACAAATAAGATATTTTATGATTCATTGCTAATAAACTGGGTGCCAGGGCTGAATTTCTGCATAGCCTATATGGACCATGACCTAAGATGACAAGGCTGCAAAGAGTGCCTCACATCCAACCACATATTATGTTATTGCCATCAGTGCCAAGGCCAGGTGGTCGAACACCCAGGGCAAAGATGCTAAACTGTGCCCCATCCCCTACTGCTAATGATTGATGCAGATAGGCTTACACCCTGTGTGCTCTAGGTATGCTGTTGTCCCCAATGCTTTGGTTGCCCATAGTTGTAATGGAGGGTGCACTGGGCATGTGTGGCTATTCACTTGGTTTCTAGCAGCTGGGGGTGGGCAGGAGGTTGCAAATGACTGTGTGTTTTCCATGTAGGCTGTGGGTGGTTGGGGTGAAGGGGGCAGAAGTAGGCAAGTTGAAGGGAAGAGTGACAGCAGTAACTGTCAGACAGAAAGACGTGAGCCGGGAGAAGGAAAGTTGCAGTCCACTTGTTGCCCACCAGCGATCTGTAGTATTCTCACTAATTTGGAGCATGCTTATGGTGCACCCCCCCCCCCCCCCACGAGGGCACTAAAATCAGAAGGGCTGCCCCTCCAACCCTCCTCCTTTCCCATCCTGTATCGTGTACTTACAATTCACCCATTCTGAGTCCATAAACCTAAAAGTGAACTGCTCGTAGGGTAGAGTTCTAGGTGCACTGATGCAGTATGGACAAGCCATCTCCTTCACATTTTTACCTTGAGCCTCAGCATGTTTTGTTTGGCTATGATGTCTAATTTTGTTGTGATACATAGTTTTGCCAGTCAATGTAAATAGGGAACCTAATGATAAATCGAGCCCTGCTTGGTGCATTAGTCAATGTAGTAGAGTGAAAATATAGTTATTCTCCTAGAGAACTGTTGCGTTTCATTGTTGTATTGAATTGCCAGCTTTTATAGCAAATGGTTGCGCAAGCATGATCATGTAATTGCAGATAAATAGGGCCTGAATAAACAAGCGATTTCCTTTTCCCTGGACATCTCCATTTATCATAAATTTGTCAAGTGGCAATATCACTTAAAAAGTGTTAAATGGTGCTTAAGACATGCTAAAAATAACTGGTATAACATTGGTTAAGAGGCCACTTTAGTATGCCATAAGAGCATTTTTAAGGTGCCTTAAAGAGGAAGTAAAGGCAATATAAAAAAAAAAAACACCCTGTAAGGCAAAGGCATAATGAGCTAGTATGCATAGCATATTAGCTCATTATGAATAACTTACCTGAGAACGAAGCCCCCGAAGCGGTCCGCCGTCTTCCTCTTCGCCGCTGCCATGTATCCCGGAGTGACTTCCGGGTCTCGCTGCTCCGCCGCTGTGATTCGCCGGAGCCGCGATGACATCACTCCCGCGCATGCGCACGGGAGCCGACACAAGCGGCATATTGCCGCGATCTGCCGTAGACAGCGGTGGCTGTCTTTTTGTAAATATCTCCTAAACCGTATAGGTTTAGGAGATATTTCTTGGACCTACAGGTTTACAACCACTTTAAATGCTATTGCTGCAGCTTCATTATTCAGGCCCTTGACCACCTATCTAATGTGCTTATTGAAATTTCTAAATATATCTATTCTAAACTACTGTTTTTCTCCATCAATAGGTATCATATGGGCTGAAATCAAGCAGATGTGGGATGGAGGATTTCAAGATTACGTCCATGACTGGTGGAACTTAATGGATTTTGTGATGAATTCATTATACCTAGCAACTATTTCATTGAAAATTGTTGCATATTCACAGGTACAGTAAAAACAAATTGTTGATCATTCACATGGACAATACAAATAAGTACCTAAGGAGTCCACAATCTCAAAAACCAAAATTGTTTTACATAAAATAATTGAACAAAAAAATAAATAATAAAATGCATTTAATTGTAAAAAATGAAAACTAATGTTTTCTATCATCAACCACTTAGGACTGGGTAGTGTTTGAGGAGGTGTTGAAAATCACACTCCCCAATTCTGCTTCATGTACTGTATAAGTGCTGGTTAGTTTAACAATCCATAGCAGCTGTAAAAACCCTGTGTTACCTGCTTTCAATTTAGCTACCTTCATTCTTCCTTTCCGCATTGGTTCAAATTATTTGTTTTTCCCGTACCTTTACACCATTGTTATTATCTGCCTGAGAGGGATAATTTACATTGTCAATAGTGAGTCCCCGCCCCTAGAACTGGTAAAGAGACTGAGGGGTGTTGTTTGAGTCAGACTTAACCTTCTGTGAAGAGGCTTCCCTGTCCTTGGCATTAAAGAGGCCCTCTTACTGCTCTCAAATAACTACAATCTGTGCAATCATGTGGCCAAATATTGTTGTCACACAGGAGTTGATTTACTAAAACTGTAGAGTGCAAAATCTGTTGCAGCTGTGCATAGAGACCAATCAGCTTCCAGGATTTTTTGTCAAAACTTATTCGAACAAGCTGAAGTTAGAAGCTGATTGGCTGCCATGCACAGCTGCACCAGTTTCTGAGTGCTCCAGTTTTAGTAAATCAAACCCTTAGACTCCTTTCACACTGGGGCATTGTCAGGCGTTTTTCAGGCGCTTTAGCATTAAAAAAAGCGCCTGTAAAGCGCTTGAAAGAAGCCTCATCTGCAATCCCAATGTGAAAGCCCGAATTTTTTGCTGGGGATGCCAAAAATTTGATGTGTATCTAAGTACAGACCTCTGGGAAAATCAGTAAGCCAATCACACAAGCAGGAAATTACATTTTCAGGGGGCGTTCTTTACACCTGTGTACAGTGTGCAAAACACCTACAGGTAGCCATATTGCATTTTACAGAAAATGACAGCGGCTGCAGATTGAAAAGGAAAGGTAATTTTTAATAACATTCAATTACAATATGACTTGAACTGCAACTGTATACACTATATTGTTGTTGTTTTTTGCTTTTTTTCCCCCCACAAAAGTGGAGTAACCCTTTAAAGACAAAAATCTCAGCAAGAGACTTAAACAAACTATTTAGCCGAAGGAAAGACTTTTTTAAACATACTTAGTACATGGGAAGACATTGTGAATGTTGAGGGATTTAGCCTATCTCCATAATATGTCTTTTTAAATGTACCCACTCAAAAAAACAAAGCAAGTGTCAGAGTAAGTAAGGAGGAGATGGGATATACCGGTAGAGAAAGCAAAAATGTACTGTATTTTATATTTGACCATAGGTTCATTTTATGGATTACATTTTACAATTTTCACTTGGAAAAATACATAAATAATCATTTTCTTTTTTTTTTTTTTCTGTTGTTGGCAGTACAAATCAGAATTAATTACTCGAAATGAATGGGACATGTGGCATCCAACACTGGTTGCTGAAGCATTATTTGCTATCGCCAACATCTTTAGCTCTTTGCGGCTGATTTCATTGTTTACAGCTAATTCTCACCTGGGTCCCCTTCAGATTTCTTTAGGAAGAATGCTTCTGGACATTTTAAAGTTCCTTTTTATATACTGTCTTGTGCTACTTGCATTTGCCAATGGTTTGAATCAATTGTACTTCAACTACGACACCAACAACTTTGATAATAAAACCTTGAACTGCACTGGCATCCGTTGTGAAAAACAAAATAATGCCTTCTCAACGTAAGTTAACTTTGATTTTTTTTTTTTAACATTAGATGGAAAGCCTATTCATACATATTTCTTACCTTTTAGACGTATCTCAGGAAAATTGGCTCCATTCACTAAAGCAGATCGCATGCGCTATTTAGGTGTCCAGATACAGTTTCCCTAAATATCGCTTGTGATCCTGAAATTGTCAATTCACTATGCTGTTTTGTGGTATTTACCACAAAATGCTGAAAATGCTCGGTAAATACTGCATGAAGATACTGCTTTGTGAATGGAGCCCAATGTGTCATGGCTGAATGAAAGCATTTCTGAACATTGTCAGAGTGATGCCACGTACACACGGCCGGATTTTCTGACGGGAAATGTACGATGTGAACTTGTTGTTGGAAAGTCCAACTGTGTGTATGCTCCATCGAACATTTTCTGTCGGAATTTCCGCCCACAAATGTTTGAGAGCTGGTTCTCAAATTTTCAGCCAACTTCACTTTATTGGCGGAAAGTCCGATTGTGGGTACGTGGCAGTAGACTTTTCTAAAAAGAAGGGCTTAGTACAGGCTGAGTGTCCTCTCATTGATATATAATGCAAGAAGCTTAGCTTCTAAGTCTTTAACCCTGTGCTAAGACATACAGTGTTCAGGATTTGCTAGCACTGCACAGACAGGCTTAATTATGGCAAACAAAGCCCCCCAGCAAAGTAAGTTCAGAATAAGTAAGATTTTTCAACACTGGAGTTTTCAAAAAAGAACATTTTAAAATGGTATGCAGCATTTTTTCAAATTTGTTTTTAAGTTATGCTAAGTGAATGAGAATATGTAACAAATATAAAGTAAGTGGTATCCTAAACTAGCTGCAAAAAGTGAAAATACAAATTGAGTTATATTAGATAATATTACATTGCTGTGTAATGTGCAATTTACTGTATGCAAACACATCTGAACATTTGAAAAGTCGAATTCCCAGCCCACTAGTCATATTTAGCTTCACTCATTTCTCATTTAAGTATTTCTAAAGTAGTTTTTTTTTTTTTTTTTCATTTTGAATAAAATAGGGAAGAGTAAGTGGCTGTTGTCCCCAGAACTGAAAGTGAGAGAAAATCTAAAATTCCAGTCGTAGAAGAGCAAAATTCCATTGGCGCACTTGTTTTGTTAACAAGTCTCAAGAGGAAATTTCCCCCCTTTTGGAGAAATTTCCCCTCACTTGATGTTGTGTTTCTGGGAGAGAATGAGAATCAATATCTTCCTAAAGTGTATGTGAACCGCAACAATTATTTGTTTTTGTTTGCTTACGTCGCTGTATATCCAAGGGGGACATGCAAGGAAAACAAAAAACAGCATGTTAGCTTGCACATGATTGGATGATAAAATCAGCAGAGCTTCCCCTCATTTCAGATCTACCCCTCTGATTTACAGTGACTGCACTTCCAAGTGCAATTGAAAGTGCACTTTGCACTTGTAGTTTGGCTTTGAATTTGCCTTTCGTAAATAACCCCCTGTGTGTGTGTGTGTGTGGTTGTGTGTGTATGTGTGTGTGTGTATTTTTTTTTTTCATGTGACAACACTGATAAAATGTCACTTTGCCACAATGTAAAGTAGTGAGTATATAGCTTGTATAACTTTGCTGTCCCCTCAAAACAACTGAACACACAGCCATTCATGTCTAAACCATTGGCAACAAAAGCGAGTACACCCCTAAGTGAAAATGTCCAGATTGGGCCCAATGTGTCAATATTTTGTGTGGCCACCAATATTTTCCAGCACTGCCTTAACACTTTTGGGCATGGAGTTTACCAGAGTTCATGGGTTGCCAATGGAGTCCTCTTCCACATCTCTATGACGGCATCACAGAGCTGGTGGATGTTAGAGACCTTGCGCTCCTCCACCTTCCGTTCGAGGATGCCCCACAGATGCTCAGTAGGGTTTAAATCTGCGGACATGCTTGACCAGTCCATCACCTTTACCCTCAGTTTCTTTAGCACAGCAGTGTTTGTCTTGGAGCTGTGTTTGAGGTCATCATCATGTTGGAGTACTGCCCTGCATCCCAGTCTCCGAAGGGAGGGGATCATGCTCTGCTTCAGTATGTCACAATACATGTTGACATTCAAGGTTCCCTCAATGAACTGTAGCTCCCCAGTGATGACAGCACTCATGCAGCCCCAGACCATGACACTCCCACCACCATGCTTGACTGTAGGCAAGACACACTTGTCTGTGTAATCCTCACCTGGTTGTCAGCACACACATCTGACACCATCTAAACCAGATACGTTTATCTTGGTCTCATCAGACCACAGGACATGGTTCCAGTAATCCATGTCCTTAGTTTGCTTGTCTTCAGCAAACTGTTTGCGGGCTTTCTTGTGCATCATCTTCAGAAGAGGCTTCCTTCTGGGGCGACAGCCATGCAGACCAATTTGATGCAGTGTGTGGCATATGGTCTGAACACTGACAGGCTGAGCCCCCCGCCCCAGCAATGCTGGTAGCACTCATATGTCTATTTCCCAAAGACAACCTCTAGATATGACGCTGAGCACATGCACTCAACTTCTTTGGTCGACCATGGCGATGCCTGTTCTGAGTGCAACCTATCTTGTTAAGCTGCTTTATGGCCACCATGCTGCAGCTCATTTTCAGGGTCTTGGCAATCTTCTTATAGACTAAGGCTACTCTTATGTAGAGCAACAATTATATTTTTTTAGATCCTCAGAGTTCTTTACCATGAGGTGCCATGTTGAACGTCCAGTGAACAGTTTGAGAGAGTGGGAGCGATAACACCAAATTTAACACACTTGCTCCCCATTCACACCTGAGACCTTGTAACACTAATGAGTCACATTAACTGGGGAGGGAAAATGGCTAATTGGGCCCAATTTGGATGGTTTCAATTAAGGGTGTACTTACTTTTTGCCAGTGGTTTAGACATGAATGGCTGTGTGAGTTATTTTGAGGGGACAGCAAATTTACACTGTTATACAAGCTGTACATTAACTACTTTACATTGTAGCAAAGTGTCATTTCTTCAGTGTTGTCACATGAAAAGATATAATAAAATATTTACAAAAATGTGAGGGGTATATATATATATATATATATATATATATGTATGTATGTATGTATATATATATATATATATATATATATATATATATATATGTAGACCACAAAGCTTTTTTTTTTTTTTCACTAAAAACAAGCAGCCTGCTGTACCTTTATTGTATTTATTTTGTTCTGTAATTTTTTTTTTTATTATTTCCTTAAAGCTTGTTGGATTCTATCCACATATATACACATATACATGATTTATACACACTTTTTACTACCCAATGTATTCTCTTTCTTTGTAGGTTATTTGAGACTCTTCAGTCCTTGTTCTGGTCAATTTTTGGTCTCATCAATCTCTATGTAACAAAGGTGCAACCTGATCACAAGTTCACAGAATTTGTCGGTGCAACCATGTTTGGGACCTATAATGTCATCTCCTTGGTTGTTCTTCTAAACATGTTAATAGCTATGATGAACAACTCCTACCAGCTCATTGCTGTAAGCAACATTTTTTTTTTACCTTTTTATTACAAATACCTAATAACATATTTCTTCTATAACAACCCTACAATATAAAATCATGTCAGAAAAAATAAAGTAGCCAGTCTTTCCTCAAGCAGGAGTAGCTGTGAAGTAGCAAAGGAGTTTGTAATGCCTGCTTGAGAAAGAGTTAGTTCTGACCAAAAATGTAGCACAGTTTTAATGTCACGCTCTGTTGTGCTGTTTGTAACACTGAAATATGTGAATTCTGATGGACAAATTGGAGGATAAAATAAAGAAGCAAATTTTAAAATGTCAGTTTGAAGTCCCTGGTCCAGTTCCTTATAATTGCCAGTGACTGTACCCTGGGACACATGTGCAACTAAACAGGTTATACTGGATGGACTTTTGTCTTTTTTCAACCTTACCTACTATGGATTAGGCTCAGATGTAGTGGGTGCTACAGCAACAATCAGCTGGAGACTGGAAGCATCACTGGTCAATGTACATCTTTGCCAGCACACCACGAAGCGACAAGTACTAGCTGAAAGTTCCCCATTGTTGGTGTCAGTAGCAGGAGTTATTCCCCAATGTTGGTGTTGTTTTTAAGAGCTTTTACAAATATGTAAAGCGTGCATATTCAAGGTACAAGTTCAGTTTAAATAATGTTTTATCTAGTACATAGTTGTAGTAAAGCTCACTCAATGCAGAATGAGTATCAAAGCAGCCTCTCATCACATGATTCTATTCTATTCTTTAAAGCCCCCCCCCCCCTTCCATTCTCTATTGTGTGTATCACAGAGTGCTGCTATAAGCAATAATAAAACAGTTCTTATAGAAAATCCTGCATGTTCAGATTCTGAGCCTTTTAGGAGAATAACCCTAAAAAATTAGGCAATTTATGAGGTTGGGTATGCTGTAGTGAGTCAATTCATGTTTGACTTGGAAATACATAGACATTGTTAAGAAAATTATTTTTGCATTATAACATTCATTATTTTATTTTCTTCTAGGATCATGCAGACATTGAATGGAAGTTTGCTAGAACAAAGTTGTGGATGAGTTATTTTGAAGAAGGTGGAACACTTCCCACTCCATTCAATATAATACCTAGCCCCAAATCTGCGTGGTATTTTTTTAAATGGATTCAGAAACAAGTATGCAAGCAATACACAAGAAAAAAGCCTGAAAGCTTTGGAACAATCGGTGTACGTATCTTGTAAAAATATATAACAAAAAGCATACACAACACCAACATACAAGTAGATAATGTATTTTCAGCATTGGTAAATCACACTTTGACTTATTTGGATAACAAAAATGGCTTACATTAATATCCTTAGAACTTGCTTCAATGCTTGTTGTAATGGGAAGATGCCAATAGATTTAGGTGTGTGATCCAATTCATAGGCATGATCAACTTGATTGCAAACGAATCTTCCATTGTCATTCTAGAATTTGTAAGTTTTTTAGAGTTCCTAAAAATTATATTCAGTTTTCAAGCGAAGAAGAGCAACCAGACCTCCCATCTATATAAATATTGAAAGTGTTACTAAACCCACAACAGTAAAATAGTCTGTATATGCAGTAAAGCATGTGTTTTATACTCACTGTGGAACCTAAGGGGTTAATCCTCTGCATTGTGTAAAAAGGCTGTTTGATCCTGTGTTCTCTTATCCTCTCCTTCTGCCACTGTCCCCAATCCATCTCCTGATAGAACAGAGCTTTGGAGTCACTCTGCACATGCTTAGTTTGGTGTGTTTTTTTTTATTTTTTATGATCAGCACTGTCCAGACAGAAGGTCAGGCGTCCCGCAGCCTCATAGAGCAGTCAGAGTAGAATGAAAACTCCTCCTACAAGCTTTACCAGTGCTCGGCCGGACACTAATAGAAGTCACAAAACTGCTATATACTGCTGATGAGAAAGGGTATTTAGCAGTTTATATTTACTAAAATAATTGCATTTCCATGTTCTGTGTACTGTGGGAGAACAGATATAGTGAATGCAGGGTCCTGGGTTTAGTAACACTTTGCTTTGCTATAAATTCTTAAATAGAAGTTTCAAAATCTTCTCAACTTTAATGGCAACTACCAGCAACTGTTGGGTAAATGCTAACAATAAAATAATGTGAATTTAATGTATTTAATGCTCCCAAAACCAGGCTTCTCATATCACTTTAAAGTGGAACTTAATGCTAGGAAATGAAAATGATCGAATAGGTAAGATTTTTAATGTAGACAGAAGAGACACTCTTTGACTCTTCTGCATTAACGTTACTTACCTGCCTGTCTGCCCCATGTACAGTGAGCTGCACAAGCACAGCTTATTGCACAACTTTGGCAAAGCCAAAGCTGATGGAACTCACATACTTGGGTGGAAGTGACATCTTGGACCAGCCAATGACAGTGGCCAGCAATCAAGACCCAGAAGCTGGCCCCCTGAAGATGTCAGTGGCTGGCTAGAAGTTCTGGGATGGTGCATTGTTGGATTGAATAATTTCTCAATTACATTCTATTCCAAAACATATTTTCTTTTCTCTGTGTTCTACCAAATTTTTCTATCTTTCTTTTTGGTGCTGTTTTTGAAGGGCAGCTGGATGATTTGGTAACAAGCACCAGTACTGCATCTCTACTACCACTTTAAATCTTTTAGTCCAAGATAGATATTTGTAGCATGTATCCAGGCCTGGAATCATAATACAATGCAGTCTGTTAACTTTAAGCACTCCAGCCAGGGTCGTTTTCTGAATTCAGTGGGCTTGTGTGTAAGATCTTAAGTTGGGGCCCCTGATGAGCCTGTAATAAGGGAGAACAAGGCCACACTCCAGACACCTATACAGTATATGTACATTTTCATGTTTCATTGTTTTTTTATTGAAGAAACAAGTTTTACAGGACAATACACTATAGGTAACAGATTGGTAGTCATCATACATTAATCAATACCTGTCAACAGTTATGCAGACAAAGCATCAATCATCAAGAGTATTTTACATTGCAGAAACTTTGCTTTATGTGTGAACCATTGTTGTGTTGGTGATGTGTAAGTTTCAGGTTTTTGAATCTATAGAGGTCTTTCATGGAATCATGGAGGATGTTGCTGGATTGAAGAGCTGGATTGCAGAGCTGTACCATTGCAGCCAAGGTTGTCATTACGAGAGAAGTTCCAGTAGGAGCCTCTGCTAGATGCAAGCATAATTTCATATGTGCAATGTTTATGGATCAGTTCTAGGGTGTCTAGTATCGTGGGAGGGTGTATTTTTTTTCCAATGTCTTGTGATATTGAGCCTGGCTGCTAGGAAAATGTGTGTCACCGAGTGACAATCTGATGGTGCAAGAGTATCTATTGTCAGATTCAATAGAGCTAACTCAGGTGAGGAAAGCATTCAAATCTGTGTCACCATTGAGAGAATTTGAAATATCTCCCGCCAATATATCTGCAGGGAGGATAGGATGTGTTGTATGTCCCTCGGCGATCGCAATTCCTCCAGTATTTGTGGGATACTTGTTTATAGAAGATTGCAAGTTTGGCAGGAGTAATATGCCATCTGAGGGAGATTTTTTTAGTTAATTCCCATAATATGGAGCAGCTTGTAGATTTGTATATATTTTTTAAGGGCATTGGTCCATTGACGTTCAGTAAATGTGATTTTTAGGTCTATCTCCCATTGTAAAAGTGGTTTGGATTTTGAAAATTACTTTTTTGATCCGAGGATGGAATAAATTAGTGAGATCCCCTTTTGATTAGAGTTGGAGTTGCAGAAAAAAATGCCACACTGACTTGGGTACTGCATATAGGGGTTTATCTATTTAAGAGAGACCATGTTTCAACCTGAGATATTTGAATAATGTGGTAGGTGGTAAATGGAATTCCTTTTGGATCTCATCCAATGATTTGATATTGGAATTGCTGATAAAGTCTTGAACCTTAGTGATTCTGTGGAGGCACCATTCCTTTAGAGATATGTCAGGAATTGTAAGAGCGAGGGATTCTCTGGGTATAGGTGGAGGAATTAATTGTGAGGAAGGGTCTTGGACCTTTAGCAAGGAGTGCCAAGCTGTCAGTGAAGCCACCATAGGGGGTGAGATAAATTATGCCAATAGAGGGTTGTAAGGTGTGCCTAAAAGCCATGTTTTTAGATTTTGGTTGGGTACATTGGTGGATTCTATTTGCCCCCATCTGGTATAGGGTATGGGTCATATCCAGACCCTTAGTTGTGTGAGAAGGGTGGCAGTATAGTAGTCTTTAAAGTCTACATATCCTGCTCCTCCTGCTGATCTATATTTGATTAGATTATGGTATGCACATAGGGGGTTTTTGTTTGGCCCACAAATAAGTACCCAATGCAGCTTTGAGAAAGGTGAAGTATGATTTTGGTATGGGAAGTCCTGAATAAGTACAAAAGTAGGGGGACCATTAACATTTTAAATGCTGCTAGCCTGCCGGACCAGGAAAATTTGTGCTTTTAAAGGGAATTGAGTTCAGTCTGCTTTTTGGTTAGAAATGGGAGTTTGTGTGGAAAAGATTTACTGTTTTAGTCAATTGGATACCTAGGTACAATGTATTCGTTTCCGCCCAGGTTTTTATCACAAAAAAATGGCCTGGTCAGGAAGTGGGTAAAACCGGAGCTGAAGTGGTTAAACTCAGCACTAATAAAACTCTTCCATCACATATGCTTTTCAGCCTACCTTGTTGAAGAAGAAATTCAACTTTAAAAATAGTCAGCTGCTACTTAGCCATTAGCAACCAGCAACTGTTGAGACAATAAACACTTCAGTCATAAGTACTGATGATTAATGGCCTACCATAAAAATACCCCCCCCCCCCCCCAACATTGGTGCTTAGTGGCTGGCTGCAAAAATTTTCCCCCAGTATTGGTGGTCAGTGGCTGGCTGAACATATAACCTCCCCAGCATTAATGGTGATTTGCTGGCTGTTATATACCCCCTTAGTATTGATGGTCAGTGGCTGGGGCAAAAATGCTGTCCCCCAGCATTGGTGGTCAATGACTGGCTGCAAAAATACATCCCCACAACATAGGTGGTCATTGGCTGGCTGTAAAAATAACTCCTGCAGCATTGTTGGTTAGTAGCTGGTTAAAACACACCTCTCAGGATCGGTGGTCAGTGACTGGCTGCACACTCCCCCCAGAATTGGTGGACAGTAGCTTTAAACCCCCCCCCCCCCCCCAGCATTGTTGATCAGTAGCTAGCTGCAAAAATATCCCTAATAGCATTGGTGTTCATTAGCTGGCTGCAACAATACCCCACCAGCATGGGTGGCCAGTGGCTGGCTTTAAAACAAACCCATCATCATTTATAGTTAGGCTACCTGGAAAGTGTTCTTTTGAGTCCCTTATGGTCTAGTGGGGCACTCTTTGTAAAAATAAAATAAAATAAATCCACTTATTACCTGCCATGAGGTCCTACACAGCTTTCCCTTACTTAGTGACAATGGGGGCCAGAGCACACCATCATGATGGTCAACATTTCTTTTCATACACAACTTGTCCACAGCTAATCAGTCAGTGTGTATGTGGCCATTTCACAGAATGTTGCTGTATCCAGAGGTGGCATTTAACTGCCTCTGAACACAACAAACTATTTAAACTCCATTGCTCATGTTAATGAAGCCTTAAAGTAGTTCTAAAGGCTCAAGGTTTGTACCTTAATGCAGTGGTTCTCAATCTTGTCCTCGAGTACCCACAACAGGCCATGTTTTGGGAATTTCTCTTAGATAAAATAGCTGTCCAAAATACCAAGCCACTGGTTCTGATTTAAAATACCTGTGCAAGCTAAAGGAAAACCTGCATACATGGCCTGTTAGGGGTACTTGAGGACAGGTTTGAGAACCACATCAATATTAATATAGTAAATCAGTCTCATGAAATTTACCAGTGCTGTATTTTTCCCTGCATTAATATGTAGAAAAGCTGACAAATCCCTCTCGTTTTATAAGAGACAGCTGGTATGAAAAAAAAGAAATTAATTTGTTTGTACAAAATGTAATTGTTTTTAAAAACCCCTGTTACCTTTAGATTCTGTCAGGCAACATTTGAGTAGATAATAGTTCTATTTCAATGATTTTTATTGATTTTTGTTTTCAATAAAAGGTCACACATAGAGAAGTCTTTGTAGTATTTTCTCTACAGAACTCAACACGTGTATTAAAGGCACAGAGTTGATGTACAATATGTACCTAAAGTGAAAGGAAAGGCCATCAAATAGAATTGGGTTCCAAGTTTCTGGACCTGAGTTTGAAGCTAACAACCAGTTATGAGAGAACTGTTTTTATCCCAGGGGTGACATTGTAGATTTAGAATCCTTCAGACACAAGTTTCATAATAAGATCTTAGTTACATCAATCTTTCAATATTCAAATAGTATTGGAAGGAGTGTTAGCAGCCAAAGTTACTAGAAAGGAATAAAAGAAACAACAAGAAAAAGAAAAAAGAAAGTGAGCTTCCTGGCCAAGGATTCCCTCCAACCACCCCTTCAGTATTCTACTTAACCACTTACCGACCAGCGCACGACGATGTACGTCGACAGAATGGCACGGGCAGGCAAATGGGCGTACATGTACGTCCCTTTAAATTTGCCGCCCTGCCATCGGGGGCGCGCCGGCGGCGGCACGCTCCCGCGCTGGTCGGGACCCCCGTGAGTCCGGTCGCGGGACCCGCGGACTTGATCGCCGCGGGCATCTCCGCGATCGTCTCACGGAGCGGCCAAATGAAGAAATGCCATTGTAAACAGCATTTCTTCATTCTGCCTAGCAACTAGTGATGCTGATCTCTGCTCCATGTGATTGGAGCAGAGATCAGTGTTCACTAAATGAAAGCCCAACCCCCCCACAGTTAGTAACACACCCCTAGGAACACTTAACCCCTACACTGCCACCCACTGGTTAACCCCTTCACTGCCAGTGTCATTTACACAGGAATCACTACATTTATATAGCAGTGATTACTGTATAAATGACAATGGTCCCAAAAATGTGTCAAAAATGTCCGATGGGTCCCCCACAATGTCGCAGTTACAATAAAAATTGCGGATCGCCGCCATTACTAGTAAAAAAAATAATAAAAAATTATTAATAAAAATGCTATAAAACTATCCCTATTTTGTAAACGCTATAACTTTTGCACAAACCAATCAATAATCGCTTATTGCGATTTTTTTTACCAAAAATATGTAGAAGAATACGTCGGCCTAAACTGAGGGAAAAAAATGTTTTTTTATATATTTTTGGGGGATATTTCTTATAACAAAAAGTAAAAAATAATGCGTTTTTTTCAAAATTGTCGCTCTATTTTTGTTTATAGCGCAAAAAATAAAAACCGCAGGGGTGATCAAATACCACCAAAAGAAAGCTCTATTTGTGGGAAAAAAAGGACGTCAATTTTGTTTCCACGACCGCGCAATTGTCAGTTAAAGCGACGCAGTGCCGAATTGCAAAAAGTGGTCTGGTCTTTGACCAGCAAATTGGTCCGGTCTGAAAGTGGTTAAAGTGATTGTAAACCCCATTCATGACATTTGATCTAAGCACATATACAGTATCTGTAGTGTTTAGTTATCTCTCTCCAAAGCTGTCATTTCTCTCTGATGCTTTGTTCCTCTGTTATCAGCATGAGTCACTTCTGAGGCCGCGTACACACGTGCGGACTGTTGGCCCAACCTTGTCCGCTGAACAGTGTTTGGGCGGACAGTCCGCTCGTGTGTGGGCTTTCAGCGGACAGTTTCAGCGGACAGTTGGACGGACAAGGTTTTACGGAAATTCCGAAAAACTGTCCGCTGAAACCTTGTTTCAACGAACAGTCCGCCCGTGTGTAGGCTTGTTCGTCAAACTAAGTTCCGCGCATGCTCAGAAAGGATTTTCAAGCCGAAAGTTATAATGCAGTGTATAGGACGTCGTATTTTGCGTCCCGTCGTACGTGCCGTTCACGTCATCGCGCACGGTTTCAGCAAACTGTTCGTTCGTCGTGTGTGGCCATGTCCGTCCATGCTAAGTTTGAGCGGACTGTTCGCTCAAACTGTTGGACGGACAAAGTTGGGCCAACAGTCCGCGCGTGTGTACGCGGCCTGACAAGTTCTGTTGGGAGAGAGTTTAGAGGGAGATAAGCAGGGAGCTGGTCTTTTCAAAATACAGCTCTGTAAGTTCCTTCATTCTTTGGGTGGGTGGGTGGGGGGGGGGTCCCTTTCCTCCAATCAACTCTTCACAGTGTAAGCCCAGACTCCACACTAGGGATGAGCCCGATGTTCGAGACGAACGTAAGTTCAACTCGAACATTGGTTGTCTGCCTGTTCACTGAACAGCAAACATTATGCGGTGTTCATGGCAAATTCAAAAGCCATGGAACACCGTTAAAGTCTATGGGACACTAACATGAAAATCCAAAAGTGCTCATATTAAAGGCGTGTATGGGGACCCGAGTCCTGCCCCAGGGGACATGTATCAATCCAAAAAAACATTTATAAAATGGATGTTTTTTCAGGAGCAGTGATTTTAATAATGCTTAAAGAGGAAGTAAACCCTCATGAACCCTCATAAACCCTGCAAAGGTAAAGCATAATGGGCTACTATGCATTGCATAGTAGCCCAATATGTGACACTTACCTGCAGGAGAAGCCCACAATGTCCCCGTCTTCCTCTCTAGTAGCGAGTGTCCATTGTTCACCCCTCTTCCTTCCGGGGCCACGAACTCTGGCTCTGTGACTGGCTGGAGTCGTGCGACGTCGCGTGATGTCACGCATGCGCATGGGAGCCGCCTTTAACAGCATGACCCGAGCTAGAAATGGCACAGCGTGCCCTTTCTAACTCTGGGGCATGCGCAGAAGAAATCGCTGTACGCCGATTTGCAGATATATCCTAGACCATGCAGGTCTGGGAGATATTTCAAGCACTTACAAGTAAGCCTTAATCTAGGCTTGCCTGTAGGTTAAAGGGGTTATAAAGGGTTTACAACCACCTTAAAGTGAAACATTAAGAATGAAATATTCCTTTAAATATTATGCCGGGGGGGGGGGGGGTGTCCTTAGTAGGCCTGTAACAATACCACAGCAAAATTAAATTTCTAAAGGAAAAAATCTTTTTTTTAAACTGTAATGAATTGTCGGATCCCAGCAATATAGATAAAAATCATTGAACAAAATGGCATGGGGACCTGAGTCCTGCCCCAGGGGACATGTAAAAGCTGAGGGCGAGGCCACCCAATGATGTCATGTGACGTTACGTAACTTCAGAAGGGGGCAGGGTCATCCATTTATGTCACTGGATGTCCCCTTCCTCAGCTATATAACAGCTGTCAGTGTAAAGAGGCTTTATTCAGCGGGAGCCTCCCATGGAGGTGGAGTTGTGTTTTTGTTTTTTCTCGGGGTGTGATCGAAGATGAATGGACAGTGTGGGACAGATTTTTTTTATATAATTGTCTACTATTATTTTTACCATTTTGAAACTTTTTTTGGTGAATGTGTAGGGGTACAATGTACCCGATACCCATTCACATGGGGGGCGGGATCTGGGGGTCCCCTTGTTAAAGGGGGCTTACAGATTCTGATAAGCTCCCCACAGACCTCCACATCACCAGGCAAGGGGATCCCAAAGCATCCTCCCCATGTTGAGGGCATGTGGCCTGGTATGGTTCAGGGGGGGGCGCTCTCGACCCCTCTTTTTCCTGCGGCCTGCCAGGTTGCATGCTTGAATAAGGGTCTGGTATGGATTTTGGGGGGGACACCTATGCCTTTTTTTTATTTTGGCACAGGGTTCCTCTTAAAATCCATACCAGACCTGAAGGGTCAGGTATGGATTTTAGGGGACCCCTACGTCATTATAAAAAAAAAATTGGCGTATGGTTCCCATTAATATCCATACCAGACCTGAAGGGCCTGATATGGATTTTGGGGGGACCCCCCACACATTTTTTTTCTAATTTTAGTGTGGGGTTCCCCTTAATATTCATACCAGACCCAAAGGGCCTGGTAATGGACTGGGGGGGAACCCATGCCGTTGTTTTCAATGATTTTTATCTATATTACTAGGATCCAATAATACATTACAGCCGCAAGCAGTTTTGAATGACCTTTTTTTCTTTAGAAATGTAATTTTGCTGTGGTATTGTTTCTAAAAATGGCAAATATGCGCTAATTTAAGTCCTACCAAGAACACCCATGACCTTTTTTTGGATTGATTACATGTCCCCTGGGGCAGGACCCAGGTCACCAAACACTTTTTATGGCAATAACTTGCATATAAGCCTTTAAAATGAGCACTTTTGATTTTTCATGTTCGTATCCCATAGACTTTAACAGTGTTCGTCTGTTCGAAATTTTTGCCTGTTCAAACCAAACCGGGGGGGGGGGGGGGAGGGGGTTTGGCTCAATTCTACTTCACACCCACCCAGATGTACTGCTGAAAGAGGTTGAAATATTTATGTATCATCTGAGGCTATTCACTTCACTGGGTATATGTGAGCGTGTACAACCACTTTAACCACTTCCCGACCAGCGCACGACGATGTACGTCGACAGAATGGCACGGGCAGGCATATTGGCGTACATGTACGTCCAATATTCGTTGCCGCCGTGCCATCGGGACCCCCGTGAGTCCGGTCGCGGGACCCGCGGACTCGATCGCCGCGGGCATCCCCGCGATTGTCTCACGGAGCGGCCGAATGGAGGAAATGCTGTATAAACAACATTTTTCCATTCTGCCTAGCAACTAGTGACGCTGATCTCTGCTCCATGTGATTGGAGCAGAGATCAGTGTACACTAAATGAAAGCCCAACCTCCCCACAGTTAGTAACACACCCCTAGGAACACTTAACCCCTACACTGCCACCCACTGGTTAACCCTTTCACTGCCAGTGTCATTTACACAGGAATCACTGCATTTATATAGCAGTGATTACTGTATAAATGACAATGGTCCCAAAAATGTGTCAAAAATGTCCGATGGGTCCCCCACAATGTCGCAGTCACAATAAAAATCGCAGATCGCCGCCATTACTAGTAAAAAAAAAAATAATAAAAAATTATTAATAAAAATGCTATAAAACTATCCCTATTTTGTAAACGCTATAACTTTTGGGCAAACCAATCAATAATCGCTTATTGCGATTTTTTTTACCAAAAATATGTAGAAGAATACGTATCGGCCTAAACTGAGGGAAAAAAATGTTTTTTTATATATTTTTGGGGGATATTTATTATTACAAAAAGTAAAAAATAATGCGTTTTTTTCAAAATTATCGCTCTATTTTTGTTTATAGCGCAAAAAATAAAAACCGCAGGGGTGATCAAATACCACCAAAAGAAAGCTCTATTTGTGGGAAAAAAAGGACGTTAATTTTGTTTGGGAGCCACGTCGCATGACCGCGCAATTGTCAGTTAAAGCGACGCAGTGCCGAATCGCAAAAAGTGGTCTGGTCTTTGACCAGCAAATTGGTCCGGTCTGAAAGTGGTTAAGTTGGAGAAAGTATGTAGCATATTCATATGTTCCACATTCTCTCAGACCTCTCTTGTTTATCTTGTAGGATTTTTAACATTTTTTCATTAATCACTTCAGCCCCAGAAGATTTAGCCATTGAATGACCGGGCCATTTTTTGCGATTCGGCATTGCGTCGCTTTAACTGACAATTGTGTGGTCATGCGACGCTGCACCTAGATTGACATCCTTTTTTCCCACAAATAGAGCTTTCTTTTGGTGGAGTGACAATTTTGAAAAAAAAAAAACACAATATTTTGTACTTTTTGCTATAATAAATATCCCCATTATAAAAGTGCACTGATTACTGTAAAAATGTCACTGTCAGGGAACGGGTTAACACTAGGGGGCAATCAAGGGGTTAACTGCATTCCCTGTTTCTAACTGTAGGGGGAGGGGACTGACCTAGAGGAAATGACAGATCATGGTTCTTAGCTATTTGGAACTCACTGTCTGTCTCTCCTCACAGAACAGAACAGGGATTTGTGTGTTTACACACACACGTCCCTGTTCGGCCTCTCATGGCCGCGCATGCGTGCGCCTCCAGCAGCGGGCGCCTCTGGCAGTGTTCGCACCTGCTATCCCACTTAAAGGAGCCGACGTATAGCTATGGTGGCTCACAGGATCGTGCCGACCTGCTGCCATATGACCCAGGAAATTGTTCCTGTTTTTTTTTGTTGTGACATTATTGACCACAGATGACTTCCAGGCCTTAGGGTTAGATTTTTTTCCTGGCCAAAAATTGGTAAAAGATGAGTGTCTGAAAGTGTTTTGGTATATCAGTAATTAGTTTGTGTAATGCCCCATACACACGGTCGGAAATTCCGATGGAAAAAGTCCAATTGGATTATGTTGTCGGAAAATCCGATCATGTGTGTGCTCTATCGGACTTTTTCTGTCGGATTTTTCAACGCAAAGTTTGAGAACAGGATCTAAAATTTTCTGACAGCAAAATCCGATCGCATAAATTCCAATTGTGTGTAGACAATTCTGATGGACCAAAGTGCCATACATGCTCAGAATAAACTAAGAGACGAAAGCTGTTGGCTACTGGCCCGTTTATAGTCCGACATACGTGTTTGACGTCACCTCATTCAGAACGATCGGATTTTCTGACAACTTTGTGCAACCGTGTGTATGCAACACAAGTTTCGGCCAAAATCCGTGGGAAAAAGTCAGACGGATTTTGTGGTCGGAATGTCCGACCGTGTGTATGGGGCATAAGCGTGCCATGTGGGCATGAATTGGAATAGTAACCATGGTGAGAGAATACTGTATATCAGTGTGTTTATTCTTGTCCAGTAGCATTTTAGGGCAAGTCCACCAAACCTGGAATATTGATCCTGTGTGCCCGATCCTCTAAAACAATTAGGGGGTCACTGGGAAAGATTTTGGCCAGCCTTGTAAAAAGATTATATTTGGAGTAATTACATGGGGAAGTTGATAGTTATTGGAAATAATTAGCATTTCAACAAACAGGATTTCATGCTAATTATTTGGTCATCTATTTTATTGAGTTATCTATATTTTTGTGACTATTTGGCCAGTTTTTTTTTTCCATTAGAAGATTAGTTGAATAATTTAGAGTTTAATTCATGTTATAATATTTCTACAGATAATGAATTAACTAGGTGAATTTGCTGATTTGGTATTTTGCTTTATTTAATTAAATAAGGAGGAGTTAGTGGTAAGATAGGGTGTAACTAATATGACTGACTGATTTGATTAACTTGAAACACTGAAAATGATAATATGCATACTTGCATATACTTGGGGTCCCGTTAGACATAGGTACTACTTCTGAAATTAAAACTGTTAAATATAAAACTACTGGGACGTTTTTTTTTTACTTTTTTTTTTAATGTATAATGATACACATATGCTTGTGCCAGTATTGGAGTTTGGCCTCAATTTTCAGATGGCTTTTGATATAGGCATTTGGGTGCATTATTGCTTAAACATCACTTTCCTGTGTGTGTGTGGGGGGGCATCTGCTATATATCCTTTGATTCCTTTAGTAGTGGAGTTGTGGTATAGGTGGAAATAAAAATAAGAATATTTCTTATTACATCATCACATCCTCCCTTTCTAAGCCCAACAAAGGATTGCATCTAGAAGAGTGACAAGGCTTGAAATTGTATTGTCAATGTGTAAGCATTGTCAGTTAAAGAAAGAAAGTGACTTGACAAGGCTATTTCTAACAGAGTCAAAAGGCATTTTAGGGCAGAAATCAGAACAATTGAGGGAAATTAAGATAGTGTGATGCAATCAGTGCAATCACCAACACAAAACAATTGTGATCGATAACACTGCACCCAAAATTGTACTAGTGCCTAATAATAATAACAAGGCAAAAAATTTCTGCTAACACTCTACAAGTGTTTCCACTAATCCATCACGTATGACATATAATACACATTCAGTACAGTTATATATAAATACTCATAAATAAGTATCAAAATAAAATTTGTTCTCAAAAGTCCTTTAAATATCTCCCAATCAAGAACAGTCTCAACAGAATCCACACCACTGTGTCATAAACAAGTGACAGTACATATGTCTTCTCAGCTGTGTCTTGTGAACTAGACATGTGCATTAGTTTTCTGCACGAATTTCAGGTATTTTTGTTATCGTTTTAACAAACGATAACGAAAGTGAAGAATCTGAAAAAATTAAATATCTGACATAAACAAATGCTTTATTTTCGTTTTCCTTGTGACAGCAGTTCGATAAAGATAGGAGATTCGACATGACGCTGACAATAACAATCTGTGCCTAATCTGTGTCGAACCTGTGGTCGAATGCGCCTAACCTTGACTCTTTTAGTCCAGGATTATTCTACATAGAGACAAAAGATTCGACATACTTTAGAAAGATTCAACATAAAAAATAATGATGATGATGAATGTTATTGGCTGATTGTAACCAAAGAGGAGGACGTACAGCCAACTTACTTTCACTTATGATTGCTAGCAGAGAGAGACACACACTGAATCATTTCAGAAGACAGTCAATCTTAGCTGGTCAGAGAACCAAAATTATTTATCAATTAAGCATAAGCACAGCAGCAGAACAATAGTGAAGCAAGCTACAGTTCAACTTAACTTTTTCATAATAATCTGCTGCTATTGTGTTAGTGTTGTGAACTTGATAGTGATATTAGTGTTCTGGGGGGGGGGGATTTATTATTATAGATTCTATATTATAGATTGAGATTCTATATAGATTCTATATACCCTATCTTGTTACCTATCTGATTAGTGATCACTATCACCAGTCCATTTTCTGTTTGAAGTATATACATTCAACATGAATGATAAAGATTCGACAAAGCATCGAAAAACATACAAACGTCAAATCTTTGGCTTATGGTGTCTGTCGAAAGTTCTAAGAAGATTCGACGGAGCAGCTAAACTATACGGAGTCATACAGTTTAGCTGCTCCGTCAAATCTTCTTTGAACATTCGACAGACACCATAAGCCTTCAATGACAGATTCAACCTTAATTAATTTGGATTTTTGGACGAATGCAATTTTTAACGAAAAACAGAATAAATAAAAACTAATTTCGGGAGTATCTAAATAAATGTATTTTTCGGACAAAAACTAAATTCCGAAAAAAAAATATTTCAGTGTGCACATGTCTACTGTGAACCACCACCTAAAAGGTATAATGCCCTCCAGAACCAGACCCCACTACAGAGTCTCATTCACCTCTACTCTACTCCTCCTGTAAGCACTTCAGCAACACTCCTCCTCCTCCTGGTTCCAGTTCAGGGTGCTCTTATTGTTTCCTTCTACTTGATATTCAGTCATTAGCACATGACAGAAGATATAAATTGGAGGACCATAGTTCTCACTATTTTTACAAAAAGCTTTTATGCATTATACACCAGGGATTAAAAACACCTGCAAAGTAATATATAGAAACAAGCAATCAATACTCTCATCTCACCGCTGAAAGCCATTGTGTGATGTTACAGGCTCGGCTCCTCCCACCCTTACGCATTACGCCCTCCAGTTGGGCTTCTCCAGTAGGCCTACTGTCAGTTGTTTATGACACAGTGTGTGTATTCTAAAGAGAGTTTTTGATTGGGAAATTTTTGAACGTCTTTTGAAAACACATTTTTTCAAAAACACACTCCATCCAGAGTGTCCCCACGCTTGATGGAGGAGCAACAGAGACACCTTTTGGACAGCAGCATTGTTAGTCTGGGGAGAGGCGAGTGGTTGATGTTCACAAATTGAAGCCAAGCTCTGCTAATACTTTAAAAGCAGTTACAGTAAACTGTTTTTATTACCTTTTGGGATAAAGGTTTTACATAAATAAATAAAAGCTGATGGCTGTAAGCACCTCTGCCACTATAAAATGATTTGTCTCATCCATTACATCTGCAAGAGAGCTTATTCTTTTTAAAAAAAACAACATAATTACTGTCAGGATCACAGATGAAAACAGAAGAAAGATAGCCTAAAATGAATCTGATGCAGCCATCACATCTAAGAACTGGTAAGCTGCAATATCATGAATGTTTACTTTCGGGTTTAAAGAGGAAGTAAACCCTGATGGGTTTACTTTCTCTTTCATTCCCTGCAAAGGTAAAGCATAATGGACTACTATGCATCGCAAAGTAGTCCATTATGTATCACTTACCTGACACAGGAGCCAGCGAAGTCACCGCTGTCCCCTGTAGTCCAGAGCATCCATCTTCTCGGTGGGGTCTCGCAGCTCCGCCGCTGTCATTCGGCGAAGCCGCGATGACGTCACTCCCGCACATGCATACGGGAGCTGACACGCACGGCATCTTCGTCGTTGACGATGCCGCGCTCAGTGCGCAAGCGCGCCGCTGTCTACGGCGCATGCGCCATAGACAGTGGTGCCTGTCTTCGGGCAAATATCTCCTAAACTGTATAGGTTTAGGAGATATTTCTTGGACCTACAGGTAAGCCTTAATCTAGGCTTACCTGTAGGTCAAAGTGTGTTGTAAGGGTTTACAACCACTTTAATACTGCATTCATGTGCTAAATGCTTGTTCTAGTTTAGTGACTAAGAAAGTCTTGAATGCAGTTAGTGTTTTTTAGAAGGTCAGCGATAGCAACCAGGATAGAGATCCTACAGAGATTTTCACTAGTGCTCCACCAATCATCTGACATACCAACCCATATGGGCTGATGCCAGATTTGGGAAATTGGCAGTTTAGGACTGTGTGCTATTGTTAAGAACTGCTTCCTTTCTGCACGTCAGATAAACTTCTTGTTTGTACATGTGACTGTATTAATGATGCTTATTAGTGATGGCCGAACGGTTCGCCCGGCGGTCGTTTCGCGGCGAATTTCCGACTTTCGCCGTCCGCGGGTTCGAACGCCTTTTTCCGTCGTTCGCCCCGGCGGACTTACGTGTTTAATGTATACAAGAACTTTAACCTTTCGTGACACGTTTATCATGTGTTACAGGACAACCAATTGAGACATGACAGCTCATGGACACTTGGACATTCCCCCTAACCTATAAATACACCCGATCCGGTGGCCATTTTACATTCTTTCTTCTGTCACTGTAGGGAAAGGATCCTGTGTGGAGTAGGGACAGAGAAAACGCTAGCTATTTGGTACACAAAAGTTCTTTTCAGGACTGGTATAGGTGTTAGGTCAGCAGCCTGAGTTTCTTTTGTCAGTTTAGATAAAGGGACAGAGCGCTGTATGCTGCTATTTTAGGGACAGCTCAGCCAGATTAGTCTTTCTTCATCATCATCATCATCATCATCATTAGCTGTTACTATCAGGTCCACAAAAGAGCTGTTCCAGCTAATCGTTCCAGCCTACTCTTTTTTGCCAATTTGTATAGGGACAGGCAGGAAGCAGTGTGTCAGGCAGTGAGGATAATTTTAAAGACTTGCTGTTACTATTAGTTCCACAAAGGTTCTTTTCAGGACTGGTATCAGTGGTACGGTAATAGGCTTGTACACGTATAATATTCTTTCTTCCAAATATAGAAAGAATATTATACTTGACTGCTGCCCTTCTGCTGCAGTCTGCTAATCATTCACAACTCACTTGTTCCACAAAGCTCTTTATCAGGACTGGTAACTTGGTCTGTCTAGGGTGCTACGGTACATAGGCTTGGGTGCGGTACAGTCTGCTGTTCTGTAAGGACCGCTATCGGTCCACAATACATAGGGTTGCCGTGCACTACTGCTGACCGCTGCCCTATACTGCAGCAGTCCTTCAGCGGTATAGGGACTGACGCACAGTCTGCTAAACACTAATACACAACCTGCTTGGTCCACAAAAGTTCTTATAAGGACTGGTAACTTGGTATAGGGTGCTACGGTACATAGGCCTGAGTGCAGTACAGTCTGCTGTTCTGTAAGGACCGCTATCGGTCCACAATACATAGGGTTGACGTGCACTACTGCTGACCGCTGCCCTATACTGCAGCAGTCCTTCAGCGGTATAGGGACTGACGCACAGTCTGCTAAACACTAACACACAACCTGCTTGGTCCACAAAAGTTCTTATAAGGACTGGTAACTTGGTATAGGGTGCTACGGTACATAGGCCTGAGTGCAGTACAGTCTGCTGTTCTGTAAGGACTGCTATCGGTCCACAATACATAGGGTTGCCGTGCACTACTGCTGACCGCTGCCCTATACTGCAGCAGTCCTTCAGCGGTATAGGGACTGACGCACAGTCTGCTAAACACTAATACACAACCTGCTTGGTCCACAAAAGTTCTTATAAGGACTGGTAACTTGGTATAGGGTGCTACGGTACATAGGCCTGAGTGCGTTACAGTCTGCTGTTCTGTAAGGACCGCTATCGGTCCACAATACATAGGGTTGCCGTGCACTACTGCTGACCGCTGCCCTATACTGCAGCAGTCCTTCATTGGTATAGGGACTGACGTACAGTCTGCTAATCACTAACACACAACCTGCTTGGTCCACAAAAGTTCTTATAAGGACTGGTAACTTGGTATAGGGTGCTACGGTACATAGGCCTGAGTGCAGTACAGTCTGCTGTTCTGTAAGGACCGCTATCGGTCCACAATACATAGGGTTGACGTGCACTACTGCTGACCGCTGCCCTATACTGCAGCAGTCCTTCAGCGGTATAGGGACTGACGCACAGTCTGCTAAACACTAACACACAACCTGCTTGGTCCACAAAAGTTCTTATAAGGACTGGTAACTTGGTATAGGGTGCTACGGTACATAGGCCTGAGTGCAGTACAGTCTGCTGTTCTGTAAGGACTGCTATCGGTCCACAATACATAGGGTTGCCGTGCACTACTGCTGACCGCTGCCCTATACTGCAGCAGTCCTTCAGCGGTATAGGGACTGACGCACAGTCTGCTAAACACTAATACACAACCTGCTTGGTCCACAAAAGTTCTTATAAGGACTGGTAACTTGGTATAGGGTGCTACGGTACATAGGCCTGAGTGCGTTACAGTCTGCTGTTCTGTAAGGACCGCTATCGGTCCACAATACATAGGGTTGCCGTGCACTACTGCTGACCGCTGCCCTATACTGCAGCAGTCCTTCATTGGTATAGGGACTGACGTACAGTCTGCTAATCACTAACACACAACCTGCTTGGTCCACAAAAGTTCTTATAAGGACTGGTAACTTGGTATAGGGTGCTACGGTACATAGGCCTGAGTGCGTTACAGTCTGCTGTTCTGTAAGGACCGCTATCGGTCCACAATACATAGGGTTGCCGTGCACTACTGCTGACCGCTGCCCTATACTGCAGCAGTCCTTCAGCGGTATAGGGACTGACGCACAGTCTGCTAAACACTAACACACAACCTGCTTGGTCCACAAAAGTTCTTATAAGGACTGGTAACTTGGTATAGGGTGCTACGGTGCATAGGCCTGAGTGCGTTACAGTCTGCTGTTCTGTAAGGACCGCTATCGGTCCACAATACATAGGGTTGCCGTGCACTACTGCTGACCGCTGCCCTATACTGCAGCAGTCCTTCATTGGTATAGGGACTGACGTACAGTCTGCTAATCACTAACACACAACCTGCTTGGTCCACAAAAGTTCTTATAAGGACTGGTAACTTGGTATAGGGTGCTACGGTACATAGGCCTGAGTGCGTTACAGTCTGCTGTTCTGTAAGGACCGCTATCGGTCCACAATACATAGGGTTGCCGTGCACTACTGCTGACCGCTGCCCTATACTGCAGCAGTCCTTCATTGGTATAGGGACTGACGTACAGTCTGCTAATCACTAACACACAACCTGCTTGGTCCACAAAAGTTCTTATAAGGACTGGTAACTTGGTATAGGGTGCTACGGTACATAGGCCTGAGTGCGTTACAGTCTGCTGTTCTGTAAGGACCGCTATCGGTCCACAATACATAGGGTTGCCGTGCACTACTGCTGACCGCTGCCCTATACTGCAGCAGTCCTTCAGCGGTATAGGGACTGACGCACAGTCTGCTAAACACTAACACACAACCTGCTTGGTCCACAAAAGTTCTTATAAGGACTGGTAACTTGGTATAGGGTGCTACGGTACATAGGCCTGAGTGCGTTACAGTCTGCTGTTCTGTAAGGACCGCTATCGGTCCACAATACATAGGGTTGCCGTGCACTACTGCTGACCGCTGCCCTATACTGCAGCAGTCCTTCATTGGTATAGGGACTGACGTACAGTCTGCTAATCACTAACACACAACCTGCTTGGTCCACAAAAGTTCTTATAAGGACTGGTAACTTGGTATAGGGTGCTACGGTACATAGGCCTGAGTGCGTTACAGTCTGCTGTTCTGTAAGGACCGCTATCGGTCCACAATACATAGGGTTGCCGTGCACTACTGCTGACCGCTGCCCTATACTGCAGCAGTCCTTCATTGGTATAGGGACTGACGTACAGTCTGCTAATCACTAACACACAACCTGCTTGGTCCACAAAAGTTCTTATAAGGACTGGTAACTTGGTATAGGGTGCTACGGTACATAGGCCTGAGTGCGTTACAGTCTGCTGTTCTGTAAGGACCGCTATCGGTCCACAATACATAGGGTTGCCGTGCACTACTGCTGACCGCTGCCCTATACTGCAGCAGTCCTTCATTGGTATAGGGACTGACGTACAGTCTGCTAATCACTAACACACAACCTGCTTGGTCCACAAAAGTTCTTATAAGGACTGGTAACTTGGTATAGGGTGCTACGGTACATAGGCCTGAGTGCGTTACAGTCTGCTGTTCTGTAAGG
The DNA here is from genome assembly GCF_037356315.1 of Lithobates pipiens. Classification (NCBI taxonomy): domain Eukaryota; kingdom Metazoa; phylum Chordata; class Amphibia; order Anura; family Ranidae; genus Lithobates; species Lithobates pipiens. The sequence goes on along the minus strand of NW_027507748.1, from coordinate 630,116,362 downwards.
ACCGCTATCGGTCCACAATACATAGGGTTGCCGTGCACTACTGCTGACCGCTGCCCTATACTGCAGCAGTCCTTCATTGGTATAGGGACTGACGTACAGTCTGCTAATCACTAACACACAACCTGCTTGGTCCACAAAAGTTTTTATAAGGACTGGTAACTTGGTATAGGGTGCTACGGTACATAGGCCTGAGTGCAGTACAGTCTGCTGTTCTGTAAGGACCGCTATCGGTCCACAATACATAGGGTTGACGTGCACTACTGCTGACCGCTGCCCTATACTGCAGCAGTCCTTCATTGGTATAGGGACTGACGTACAGTCTGCTAATCACTAACACACAACCTGCTTGGTCCACAAAAGTTCTTATAAGGACTGGTAACTTGGTATAGGGTGCTACGGTACATAGGCCTGAGTGCAGTACAGTCTGCTGTTCTGTAAGGACCGCTATCGGTCCACAATACATAGGGTTGCCGTGCACTACTGCTGACCGCTGCCCTATACTGCAGCAGTCCTTCATTGGTATAGGGACTGACGTACAGTCTGCTAATCACTAACACACAACCTGCTTGGTCCACAAAAGTTTTTATAAGGACTGGTAACTTGGTATAGGGTGCTACGGTACATAGGCCTGAGTGCAGTACAGTCTGCTGTTCTGTAAGGACCGCTATCGGTCCACAATACATAGGGTTGACGTGCACTACTGCTGACCGCTGCCCTATACTGCAGCAGTCCTTCAGCGGTATAGGGACTAAGAGTTTTGTCACAGGGTGATTTAAAAAATGACAGGCAGAGGAAGAGGCAGGCCCTTCCGCAGGGGTGGTAGGGGTAGGGCAGGAGCAACAGCCTTGAGCCAAAGTGGGAAGTTGCAGAAGGTGCGTTCAATTGCTTTAAAGGACGCACCAGACTTGGTTGAGTGGCTCACTCAGCCTTATTCTTCTGCACCCTCCTCATCCTCTCGATCTGCACCCTCTTCTTCACTCTCTGCTATGTGCACCCCCAAAGACACTACCACCAACAACACCACCACCACCACATACCTTCCGCTTGAGTGCAAATGGGGGCCTTCATGCTCCAGTGTTTTAATAGGGACCCCCGTATAAAAAGCATGAGGGTCAAGGACCAGTACTGGGTGGCAACGTACTTAGATCCCCGGTACAAACACAAAATGGCGGAAATGTTACCGCCGTCGCAGAGGGCTGTCAGAATGCAGCACTTCCAGGCCTTGCTTCGAGAAATGCTGCATTCTGCTTTTGCGTGCGCTGGCAGAGGAGCAATTCCCACTCCCAGAGAAGGATTTGCGGGTACCAATCCAACAGCGCCTGCAAGAAGAGGCCGGTTTGAAGATGTGTTGGTGACTTCGGATATGAGGTCATTCTTTCAGCCGACCCATCGACAGGTGTCATCCGGATCCAGCATCAGGGAACGCCTAGACCGTCAGGTGTCCGACTACATTGGGTTAACGGCCGATGTGGACGCTCTGAGGAGTGATGAACCCCTAGACTACTGGGTGGGCAGGCTTGACCTCTGGCCAGAGCTTGCCCAATTTGCAATCGAACTGTTGGCTTGCCCCTCATCCAGTGTCCTGTCCGAAAGGACGTTCAGCGCAGCAGGGGGGATTGTGACCGATAAGCGTACTCGCCTAGCTCACGACAGTGTTAACTACCTCACATTTCTAAAAATGAATGAGGCATGGATCTCGGAGGAATTCAACACATGTGATCAGTAGACCATGTATATGTCTATAAACAATTTTTGGAATCAAGCACACAGACCTTCTTAATTCATTTGGCTCACTTCCCTGACCCAAAAAAGCACACCGTACTATATGCCCCTACCCTCCTCTTTGAAGAGGTTGAGCGGTGTCATATTTCTACTGGGGCTGCTTATTATGAGGGGTTCCCACCATCCCTGTGCTGTGCTGACTTCCTCCTGGGTGTTCTTATTATGAGGGGCTCCCACCATCCCTGTGCTGTGCTGACTTCCTCCTGGGGGTTCTTATTATGAGGGGCTCCCACCATCCCTGTGCTGTGCTGACTTCCTCCTGGGGGTTCTTATTATGAGGGGATCACACCATCCCTGTGCTGTGCTGACTTCCTCCTGGGGCTGCTTACGGTGCTGCTGTCAGCGCTGTATGTCACGGAGCTGCTGTCAGCGCTGTATGTCACGGAGCTGCTGTCAGCGCTGTATGTCACGGAGCTGCTGTCAGCGCTGTATGTCACGGAGCTGCTGTCAGCGCTGTATGTCACGGAGCTGCTGTCAGCGCTGTATGTCACGGAGCTGCTGTCAGCGCTGTATGTCACGGAGCTGCTGTCAGCGCTGTATGTCACGGAGCTGCTGTCAGCGCTGTATGTCACGGTGCTGCTGTCAGCGCTGTATGTCACGGAGCTGCTGTCAGCGCTGTATGTCACGGAGCTGCTGTCAGCGCTGTATGTCACGGAGCTGCTGTCAGCGCTGTATGTCACGGTGCTGCTGTCAGCGCTGTATGTCACGGAGCTGCTGTCAGCGCTGTATGTCACGGAGCTGCTGTCAGTGCTGTATGTCACGGAGCTGCTGTCAGCGCTGTATGTCACGGAGCTGCTGTCAGCGCTGTATGTCACGGAGCTGCTGTCAGCGCTGTATGTCACGGTGCTGCTGTCAGCGCTGTATGTCACGGAGCTGCTGTCAGCGCTGTATGTCACGGAGCTGCTGTCAGTGCTGTATGTCACGGAGCTGCTGTCAGCGCTGTATGTCACGGAGCTGCTGTCAGCGCTGTATGTCACGGAGCTGCTGTCAGCGCTGTATGTCACGGTGCTGCTGTCAGCGCTGTATGTCACGGAGCTGCTGTCAGCGCTGTATGTCACGGAGCTGCTGTCAGCGCTGTATGTCACGGAGCTGCTGTCAGCGCTGTATGTCACGGAGCTGCTGTCAGCGCTGTATGTCACGGAGCTGCTGTCAGCGCTGTATGTCACGGTGCTGCTGTCAGCGCTGTATGTCACGGAGCTGCTGTCAGCGCTGTATGTCACGGAGCTGCTGTCAGCGCTGTATGTCACGGAGCTGCTGTCAGCGCTGTATGTCACGGAGCTGCTGTCAGCGCTGTATGTCACGGAGCTGCTGTCAGCGCTGTATGTCACGGTGCTGATGTCAGTGCTCTGTATTACGGTGCTGCTGTCAGTGCTCTGTATCTCCTGCACCCTCTTGTTTGCCTACCCTGGTCCCTGACCTTCCCTCTCCTCCATTGCCTTCATTAGCTCCATAGTCCTGAATTGTCAGAACAATTTCCCAAATAAAAAAAAAATGCTTGTAGTTATCGATCCCAAATTCACCTCATACATGTATTATGCTATTGTCCAGGTGGTGGGACTACGTGCTACCCCCTAATAATTACCCCGTGGCCGCAAATTCGACCTAAAGGTTTGCGAAATTCGCCTCCCATTGAAGTCAATGGAGCCCGCGGCGAACGGTCGTTTTCGCGAACGTTTGTGCCCGTTCGCGTTTCGCGTTCGCGAAACGTCCCGTCGGAAGTTCGTCCATCACTAATGCTTATGTCTACAGATATGCACATAGTACATGCTCTGAACATTATAACAGTTTCTCCTAATATTTACAATATCCTTTTTGTATGTTTCTTTGCAGAGAAGAGCAGCTGACAATTTCCGAAGACATAATCAATATCAGGTATTTTCTGCTTACAACCCCTTACTGTACTAGTTTTTGACACATCTGTTCCCATAGAAATCAATCAAGAGCTTTACAAGATTGGGGAACAAAAATCAAAACAGCTATAAGTATCAAATGCAGGCAGCAAAAGGTATCTCTATATACATTCAACAGCCTCCCAAGCCTTCCTGTCAAAGCTAAAGCCATTCTGACAGGAAAGGCTTTGACACTTTGGGGCAATATAACCCCTAAGAGTAAAATAAATGTTAATGCCTAAGCACAATTTTGCAACTTTGACATGTGTTAGTAAAACCGTACACATCACTAACTACTTCGTGCATCCAGGTGGACTATAGCTTGTTATTTTTAAGACAAATTGAACTTTCATTTGCTGTTAAATGGTAATGGATATGTCCTGATTTTTTTTCTTTTTGTTATTAAAGGAAAACTGACCCAAAATTGTAAAAAAAAACATGTTTTTTAAATTTAGCTGCATTATTCGTGTTATTACCATAACCTACCACCAAAGAACAACCAAGAATAAATTCTCCTGCTACCGGCGATCACATCAATGTCACATATGTGTATGTTATTTGTTGTTTGTACCCACAGTACAGCAGGGACAGCGGCTGGTGAGGCACTGGCTAGCATCAGAGCCAGATACACACAGGTTACATAACTCCTCTGTAACAGTAAACATGTAACCTGTAAAAAAATGTTTAAAGTGTCACCTATCTATTTACTCAGCGTAACAACATCTTGCACATTATACAAAAACATTGGGCTAGCGTTAGTGTTTTTTTTTTTATTATTCATGAAACAGTTTTAAAAAATTGTTGCGCAAATACCGTGTGACATAAAAAGTTGCAATGACCACCATTTTTTCCCTAGGGTGTCTGCTAAAACAATATATATAATGTTTGGGGGTTCTGAGTAATTTACAAGAAAAAAAAATATAATTTTTACATGTAGAAGAGAAGTGTCAGAATTGGCATGGGTGGCAAGGGGTTAACTACCATAAGTAAGTAATATACAAATAATTAATATATATTTTTTTTAAGGTAATTTACTATATTTTCAAAATCTGTACTCGAGCAGGTGGCTTAACGAACAAATTACTGAAGTTTGAAGTTATAACTTGCAACCGGTAATTTCACAGTACCGTATATACTCGAGTATAAGCCGAGATTTTCAGCCTCTTTTTTGAGGCTGAAAGTGCCCCCTCGGCTTATACTCGAGTCACCGCTGTCTGACTGCTCGATCAGCGTATCGAGCAGACAGACGGCGGACATTAAAATTCAAAAGCCGCGCCTCCTTCTCCGCCTCCGCCTGTGATAGGCGGAACACTGAATTTCCCAGCAGTCAGTGTTCCGCCTATCACGGACATCCGCTCATTCTCATACTACGGACGAGTATGAGAGGATGTCCGTGATAGGCGGAACACAGGCTGCTGGGAAATTGAGTGTTCCGCCTATCACAGGCGGAGGCGGAGGCGCGGCTTTTGAATTGTAGAATGGCCGCCGAGAAGAGCGGCGATCCTGGAGCGGCGATCCATCGGCACGACACGGGACGGAGGAGGCACGGGACGGAGGAGGCACGGGACGGAGGAGGCACGGGGACGGAGGAGGCTCGGGACGACGGCGGCTCGGGACGGAGGCTTGGGACACAGGTAGGCTGGACACACACACAAGGCTGCACGGACACACACACACACACACACACACACACACACACACACACACACACAGGGATGGATGGATGGATGGATGGATACACACACACACACACACACACAGGGATGGATGGATGGATGAATACACACACACACACACACACACAGGGATGGATGGATGGATGGATACACACACAGGGATGGATGGACGGACACACACACAGGGATGGATGGATGGATGGATGGATGGACACACACACAGGGATGGATGGACGGACACACACACAGGGATGGACGGACACACAGGGATGGACAGCCATGTCTCACCCTCGGCTTATACACGAGTCAATAAGTTTTCCAGTTTTTTGGGGGTAAATTGGGGGCCTCGGCTTATATTCGGGTCGGCCTATACTCGAGTATATACGGTAAATAGATAAATAATACATGATTAAGTTTTAACATATAGCATATAAATATATGATTTAGCTTGAATATAACAGTACCTTTTCAACACACTCAGTTTCTCCCTCTTAACTGTGTGAGACAAACATTGGATTGTGGATAAATCTTATACACATAAACACGTTTTCTCCTTCTATGACACTGCAGTGGGAGGCGTGCCTCTCACTGCAGTGAGAGGCACGCCTCTCACTTTTTATTTGACAACTGGGACCAATGATAGCATTTTTATTGGACAACTGGGACCAATGATACTTTACCATTGGTCCAAGACTCCAAGCTGTTCATTGAGCTCAGTGCCTCTGACAAGAAGTGAGAGGCACTGTGAGCTCAACTTCTCAGTCTGCTGCAAACAGAGTGTGCCAACTTGCATTTAAAATGGCCACTCTGTATTTAGCTTCTGACAGGCTGCACAAGGAGCCCCATATCTCTGGAAACATAGGTCATAGGAGCCACAAATGTTTACCAGTGGTGGGGCAGGACTTAGGCTCTATGACCCTAGGTCACCGAACTATGACCCTCGAATTTCAATATTTTTTTTATGTTCATGGCAAGTGAGGCCCTGCCTCCCCTGACTGCACGTCCCTGTAGTACAGCCCATAAACAATAGTGCACATTTTGCTTTTTTTTTTATCCTACCTAAAGCACACTGACACTGATACTAATTTTAAAAAATGTTTTCTTTTTTTTTTTCAAATCCTGCCCAAAATATACTGACTATGACCTTTGACCCTGACCTTGAACTTTGACTCCTACTTGACCCAAACACTGACTCTGGCACTGACCTAGATCAAACCTTGATCTAGGTATTTTTTCTGATAGTGGGCCTCAGTACAGGATCCTGAGGAAGCTGAGGATCCCAAATAACACAAGAAGATTCTCTAACCCTATGCAGGAATCCATTTTTGTGGAACTTGAATTTTTCAGCTTTCCCATTATCCCACTAACCCATGTCTAGGCAAGTGCACTTGGTGTATGGTAGGTGTAAGGTATTTTTTACATTTTTATTTAAAAAAAAATTGTATGCCTTTCACTGAACATTTTTTAATCGGGGTTCCAAAATTTCTTGTGGATATGATAAAAATGTAGAGGTGATAGCACATTAATTTTACCAAGAGAGTCTTTTCAAAAATATAGAAAAGCATTGATTTAAACCACCACTTTGTACTCAAATCTGAAATATCAGCTTTGGTTGGCATTGCCATTCTCTTGTAATAATTATAAAACTGATTCTAGAAATATTAAAGTAATATTCATGTATTAGATCCTTTATTTTACCCCTTTACACACTAATAATGTACAGAACTGTGATCATTTCTGTGTTGTCATTAAGGAGGTGATGAGGAACCTTGTGAAGAGATATGTAGCAGCAATGATCAGAGATGCCAAGAAAGAAGAAGGACTTACAGAAGAAAACTTCAAGGTAAAATACTTTGTAGGTGTATGGATGCATTAATGGGCATATAAATCGAATTAGTAACAGTAAATCTGGACACTCTCAGCTGTAACATTAATAGGAAAATCAGAGTATTGTAGAACGAACTGCAAGATGCAGTAAAGCATCTATTAATTAGTGAGCTAGTGAATTAGTGAAAGTGGTTATGTTTTTGTATTATCAATGCTCACAGCTTATTTATGATCCAGATGAATATATAACAAGTACTAAAAGAAAAGTATTTAGTATGCAAAACTTTTGATGTGTGTCAATAATATTCATTTGTATGGGCAGTCTGACTTCAGGACCAGTGGCTAGTATTCTAACCTTAATCCCTTTACCCTTATCGTTCAAGAGAGGATGGAAAACCTTTGGCCTTGGGGTCAATGGAACCAACTGGCCCTTTAATGGTGGGGAACTTTTTTTTGAAGGCTAAAAAAAACGTATCCTGCAAAGTGAGCCATGGGGCCTCATTAATTGTTGTGCATGGTGATATTTGGGTGTTCTAACAGGTCATGGTTTATTATAACACACCTCACATCTTCCGGCATCAGCCTTCTTTGTGGCTCCAACATTAAGCTAAATTACATCTTTGAGTCACAAAGAAAGGTAGTGCTGGAAGATTCCCCTCTGCCAAATGTAGGTCTGAATGTGGTGAGGAAGCTATATAATTTCAATATGTGTCACTTACTGTGTGCCCTCAAGGCCTTTAGTTTAACATATCTTATTAGTGCTACCCTAGAGAACATATGCTTCCCTTGCCAGTCAATCCCCTACTTGCGTTATACTTTAATGGTTAGTTCCAAATCATGCCTATAGTGCTCCAAAGGATGCAAACTGGCTAAAGGTTCTGGATGTAATGGTTCCCATACAAGGTAGAATATGTCAGGAGCTCCTGTTACTACGATCCTTAGGTGTCAGCTCATGTTTGTAAAAGTGATTACTGAGCATCCCTCTAGCACAAGCAATATTCCATTCTATGGAACCTTAAAACCCCTACTATTATTTTTCCTGTAACTCTAGTTATTGATTCAGTAGAGCACTGGCTTTAGCACTGCTAATGAGTTAGACATTTTTTATTGAGGGATACCTGGTGCTCACATCTACAAACAGAAGATGGCTGTGACACTTGTATGTCAATGCTTTTAAATTAAAAGGTAATCTCAAGGCATTCAAAGATTGGGACACTCGAAAAAGAAAAATATGTTCCAGTGAAAAGTGGAGTAGCAACACAGGGTGAACATGCTGAAGCCTACAGTGCCTTGCGAAAGTATTCGGCCCCCTTGAACTTTTCAACCTTTTGCCACATTTCAGGCTTCAAACATAAAGATATAACATTTTTATTTTTTGTGAAGAATCACCAACAAGTGGGACACAATTGTGAAGTGGAACGAAATCTATTGGATTTTTGAAACTTTTTTAACTAATAAAAAAATGAAAAGTGGGGCGTGCAAAATTATTCGGCCCCCTTGCTTTAATACTTTGTAGAGCCACCTTTTGCTGCGATTACAGCTGCAAGTCGCTTGGGGTATGTCTCTATCAGTTTTGCACATCGAGAGACTGAAATTCTTGCCCATTCTTCCTTGCAAAACAGCTCGAGCTCAGTGAGGTTGGATGGAGAGCGTTTGTGAACAGCAGTTTTCAGCTCTTTCCACAGATTCTCGATTGGATTCAGGTCTGGACTTTGACTTGGCCATTCTAACACCTGGATACGTTTATTTGTGAACCATTCCTTTGTAGATTTTGCTGTATGTTTGGGATCATTGTCTTGTTGGAAGATAAATCTCTGTCTCAGTTTCAGGTCTTTTGCAGACTCCAACAGGTTTTCATCCTGTATTTGGCTGCATCCATCTTCCCCTCAATTTTAACCATCTTCCCTGTCCCTGCTGAAGAAAAGCAGGCCCAAACCATGATGCTGCCACCACCATGTTTGACAGTGGGGATGGTGTGTTGAGGGTGATGAGCTGTGTTGCTTTTACGCCAAACATATCGTTTTGCATTGTGGGCAAAAAGTTGGACTTTGGTTTCATCTGACCAGAGCACCTTCTTCCACATGTTTGGTGTGTCTCCCAGGTGGCTTGTGGCAAACTTTAGACAAGACTTTTTATGGATATCTTTGAGAAATGGCTTTCTTCTTGCCACTCTTCCATAAAGGCCAGATTTGCGCAGTGTACGACTGATTGTTGTCCTATGGACAGACTCTCCCACCTCAGCTGTAGTTCTCTGCAGTTCATCCAGAGTGCTCACGGGCCTCTTGGCTGCATCTCTGATCAGTCTTCTCCTTGTCTGAGCTGAAAGTTTAGAGGTGTGGTCTGATACTCCTTCCATTTCAAAATGACACAGTGCTCCTTGGGATGTTTAAAGCTTGGGAAATCTTTTTGTATCCAAATCCAGCTTTAAACTTCTCCACAACAGTATTATGGACCTGCCTGGTGTGTTCCTTGGTCTTCATGATGCTCTCTGCGCTTTCAACAGAACCCTGAGACTATCACAGAGCAGGTGCATTTATACAGAGACTTGATTATTACACACAGGTGGATTCTATTTAAAACCATCAGTCATTTAGGACAACATTGGATCATTCAGAGATCCTCGCTGAACTTCTGGAGTGAGTTTGCTGCACTGAAAGTAAAGGGGCCGAATAATTTTGCACGCACCACTTTTCAGTTTTTTATTTGCTAAAAAAGTTTAAATTATCCAACAGATTTCGTTCCACTTCACAATTGTGTCCCACTTGTTGGTGATTCTTCACAAAAAATTAAAATTTTATATCTTAATGTTTGAAGCCTGAAATGTGACAAAAGGTTGAAAAGTTCAAGAGGGCCGAATACTTTCGCAAGGCACTGTATATACAGTCAGGTCCATAAATATTGGGACATTGACACAATTCTAATCTTTTTGGCTCTATACACCACCACAATGGATTTGAAATGAAATGAACTAGCTGTGCTTTAACTGCAGACTTCCAGCTTTAATTTGAGGGTATTTATATCCAAAATGGGTGAATTATGTGGGAATTACAACAGTTTGTTGTGCCTCCCACTTTTTAAGGGACCAAAAGTAATGGGACAATTTCTGCTCAGCTGTTCCATGGCCAGATGTGTGTTATTCCATAATTATCCCATTTAAAATGAGCACATAAAAGGTCCAGAGTTCATTTCAAGTGTGCTATTTGGAATCTGTTGCTGTCAACTCTCAATATGTGATCCAGAGAGCTGCCACTATCATTGAAGCAAGCCATCATTAGACTAAAAAAACAAAACAAACCCATCAGAGAGATAACAAAAACATTAGGTGTGGCCAAATCATCTGTTTGGAACATACTTAAAAAAAAGAATGCACCGGTGAGCCCAGCAACACCAAAAGACCTGGAAGACCACGGAAAACAACTGTGGTGGATGACTGAATAATTATTTCCCTGGTGAAGAAAACACCCTTCACAACAGTTGGCCAGATCAAGAACACTTTCCAGGAGGTATGTGTGTCAAAGTCAACAATCAAGAGAAGACTTCACCAGAGGGAATACAGAGGGTTCACCACAAGATGTAAACCATTGGTGAGCCTCAAAAACAGGAAGGCCAGATTAGAGTTTGCCAAATAACATCTAGAAAAGCCTTCACAGTTCTGGAACAACATCCTATGGACAGATGAGACCAAGATCAACTTGTACCAGAGTGATGGGAAGAGAAGAGTATGGAGAAGGAAAGGAACTGCTCATGATCCAAAGCATACCACCTCATCAGTGAAGCATGGTGGTGGTAGTGTAATGGCGTGGGCATGTATGGATGCCAATGGAACTGGTTCTCTTGTATTTATTGATGATGTGACTGCTGACAAAAGCAGCAGGATGAAGTCTGAAGTTTTTTGGGCAATATTATCTGCTCATATTCAGCAAAATGCTTCAGAACTCATTGGACAGCGCTTCACAGTGCAGATGGACAATGACCCGAAGAATACTGTGAAAGCAACCAAAGAGTATTTTAAGGGAAAGAAGTGGAATGTTAAGCAATGGCCAAGTCAATCACCTGAGCTGAATCTGATTGAGCATGCATTTCACTTGCTGAAGACAAAACTGAAGGGAAAATGCCCGTAGAACAAGCAGGAACTGAAGACAGTTGCAGTAGAGGCCTGGCAGAGCATCACCAGGGATGAAACCCAGCGTCTGGTGATGTCTATGTGTTCCAGATTTCAGGCTGTAATTGACTGCAAAGGATTTGCAACCAAGTATTAAAAAGTTTGATGGATGATTGTTAATCTGTCCCATTACTTTTGGTCCCTTAAAAAGTGTGAGGCACATATACAAACTGTTGTAATTCCTACACCGTTGACCTGATTTGGATGTAATCTGCAGTTAATGTTGTTTGTTTAATTTCAAATCCATTGTGGTGCTGTATAGAGCCAAAAAGATTAGAATTGTTTTGATGTCCAAATATTTATGGATCTGACTGCATTTTTTTATTTGCTTATTCTTTTTTTTATTTTGATAATTATTTTATGTTTCCTTATTACTGCCAACTTCGTTTTATTAAAGGAATTGAAACAAGACATTTCAAGCTTCCGTTTTGAGGTTTTGGGTTTGTTAAAGGGAAACAAACTAAATCTCAATAATACAAAAGTGAGCAACAGCTCAGATAACTCAGAGGCAGAAGAGAAGAGTCGCCCCAAGGAAAAGAAAAGCCGAACACAAAAAAACAGGATCAGCTTCTTTGATATCACCACAATGATCCATCCCAGAACAGCAGAGATAACTGCTGAAAAGCATAACATAAGTAATGGATCTGCCACCCTGGCTTCAGAGACTGCCAAGGAGAAGCCAAAGAAAATTCAGTTTTCCAAAGACATAAAAAGCTTTGGGCTTTTTCACAGACGTCCAAAATCTAGCAACATGGAACAGAGCTCTAACAAAATTTACTCTGTTTCGGAGGAAGTTCCAGAAGAACTTATATCCAATCCCAGTGAAAAAACATTGGACACAGTCAAAGATTTAGAGCCGAACTGTGAGTTAAATGTAAATACTTTGAATGAACAGTGTACAGTAACAGAAGATACCCAGGATACCTTGGTATGTCTACCACTACAGCCTTCCGACAGTTTTGTAAATGGCAGTCCAACAGACAATGTTGAACCCACTATAGACAAAGATGTTATTTCAGAAACAAGTAGCACACAAGCAGAAAAACCTGCAGAAGAAGAAGATTCCATAACAAGACTGTGATTTTCAATTGATGTATATATGAAATATATATTTTATCAGTGCATTTTGGAATGTTTGAATATTCCTTTGCGAACCCAGTCAACATGCTGCCAGTTTAGGCATGAAAGCTCAATATACACTCAATCATATACAGGGATTGAAATACATTATAGGGATAAAACGAAATGCTTGGTTAAAAGGATATACATTTGATACTATGTTAATCAAGGTATTTTACATTTATGTGTTGTTTGCAATAATCCACCCAACATTATATCATGTTAGACTATGCAAAGTAATCATATCAAAAGCACTGTGCATACATTTTTTCCCCAAACAGAGGTATTGGTTATATTTATAATCATAAATACATTATGCTTGTTAATATATACTACCCTATCATTCTAAATATACGGTATAAAGATTACATTCAATAAGGAGTCATACCTGCTCAGGGAAACCAAGAATGCATATGTTTGTTATGTATTGCACAAAACCTTTTGGATGTTAAAGGTAAACGTAATTCACAAATTAGAGCTCTTAGCCCTTGTACACACGGTCGGACATTCCGATGGACAATGTCCGATAGGACCGTGTTGTCGGATAATCCTACAGTGTGTGGGCTCCATCGGACTGTTTCCGTCGGAGTATCCGATGGACCAAGTTTTCCAGCTGGGGTATAAAATTTTCCGACAACATGATCCGATCGGACTTTGTCAGATCGGAATTCTCTACGCATGATCGGACAAAGTGCCACGCATGCTCAGATCAAATTCCTAGACCAAAGCTATTGGCTACTAGCCTGAACGTAGTCCCGTCCTAACGAAATAACATCATGTTAGGTACGATCAAATTTTCGGACAACTTTGTCTGGCTGTGTGTATGCAACAGTTTCGGACAAAATCCGTCGGATTTGGTTGTCGGAATGTCCGACCGTGTGTACAAGGGCTTACTTCATACATCTGTCACACTGTATCTTTGTGTCCTGCCTGGAAGAGAGCACCCAAAATGAAAGCATTTTAAATTACACTTGTATGGACAATTTATAGGTTATTAGTAAACAGATAGTATGATTAATTACCAGCAGTTGGTGAAAGACGTCACCCACTGTTGGAATTGCACATATACACTATATTGTGAAAAGTATTGGGACACCTGCCTTTACACGCACATGAACTTTAATGGCATCCCAGTCTTAGTCAATAGGGTTCAATATTGAGTTGGCCCACCCTTTGCAGTTATAACAGCTTCAACTCTTCTGGGAAGGCTGTCCACAAGGTTTAGGAGTGTGTCTATGGGAATGTTTGACCATTCTTCCAGAAGTGCATTTGTGAGGCCAGGCACTGATTTTGGACAAGAAGACCTGGCTCACGGTCTCTGCTCTAATTCATCCCAAAGGTGAATATTGGGTTAAGGTCAGGATTCTGTGCAGGCCATTCAAGTTCCTCCACCCCAAACTTGCTCATCCATGTATTTATGGACTTTGCCTTGTACACTGGTCCAAATCATTTGGTGGAGGGGAGATTATGGTGTGGGCTTATTTTTCAGGGGTTGGGCTTGGCCCATTAGTTCCAGTGAAGGGAGCTCTTAAGGCGTCAGCATACCCCAAGATATTTTGGACAATTTCATGCTCCCAACTTTGTGGGAACAGTTTGGGGATGGCCCCATCCTGTTCCAACATGGCTACACATCAGTGCACAAAGCAAGATACATAAAGACATGGGGAGCGAGTTTGGGATGGAGGAATTTGACTTGCCTGATCTTGAGTCCTGACCTCAAACCGATAGAATGCCTTTGGAATAAATTAGAGTGGAGACTGCAAGCCAGGCCTTCTCATCCAACATCAGTGCCTGACTTCACAAATGTGCTTTTGGAAGAATGGTCAAACATTCCCATAAACACACTCCTAAACCTTGTGTACAGCCTTCATAGAAGATGTGAAGCTGTTATAGCTGCAAAGAGTGGGTCAACTCAATATTGAACCCTATGGGCTAAGACTGGGATGTCATTAAAGTTCATGTGCGATGTGCCAATTCTTTTGACAATATAGTGTAGGACCATTTCATTGACACAGACTTAAATCTTATTGTTGCGGGACCGGGGAGTAGAGAACCCTACTTGTACAAGAAAAAGAGGTAGAAATATAAGGAGTGAATAACGTTTTTTTCTGCTATTCTGGTAGATCGTTTTCCAACCGGGCAGCTGGTGTCCTGTGTTGTTTCATTTCATTTGTTTCAGGTAGGTTTACATTCCCATACAAGTCAATGGTAATGCAAAACCTTCTTGAAGCATGATAAAAGCAGTTCAGAAGAGGATCATCTGCAAGTCAAATGCACATGTCAGTAAATTCTGAATGATCTTAGAAGCATCTCAAACTGATGCCATCAACATAAGCCCAAAGATTTTTAACACTGGTTGCAAGAGTCTGTTGTATTAATTTAGGAATTTATTTTATAAGCCATTCCTGATCTTGGAGGAGTTTCTCAAGTCATTTGCCACAAGGACACAAGGTATGTTGACAAATTAAATCATAATAATGTGATATCACATCATGAGTATCAGTCCTTTCATTTTCTTTGAGTTCAAGAGTGCATTGATAAAATATTGAAATTTGATATTAAATGAAATCATCTCAATAGATTTGAAATCATCTCAATTGTTTCTAATATTGAGTCAAATTGGGGATTTTCTACCGACTGTGACCTATTTGATATCTTAGTTTAAAATGCAACAGGAGTGACCTAAAGCACCAGAAATGTATTTGTTTTTAATTGTAGAAGAATAGAATATGAGGATCTATTCTGAAAAAAAGCACCTTCACCTTGACCTAACTTGCTTAGTGTCTTGCATCCATTCATTATTGAATTTCAATTTTTTTGATCTAAAAAACATTCAGGACCCATAGTAGAAATTATTTACAGAGTAGCCAGTAATATTTCTTCTTAAAGTTGGCATTGAAATAGGAATGAAAAGTGTAATTTAACGCCGACCAATAGCTTGAAGGGGTTATAGCGGGATGATGTCCGCAGCTGCAGGCATCACCCCAGTACAGTTTTTAAGAGCGGGCAGTTGGCTCTTTAGTGATGTGGTTAAAAGCCACTTGGCTGTTAACCTAAAGGAGCGGGAGTGGTTGTGCCCCCCTCCCACCACCTTCCGCTGCTCTTCTTGGGCCTCCTGTCCCACCGGGAGACCCGAGCTACCAGCTAGCGCATCCACCGGCTAGGCTGAGACCCGAATGAAGTTGGATTCAGCTTTGATTGGGTCTCTGATGTAAAATCACTTCCAGTTTACTCGGCTGCCAATGGTGCCGATTTAAAAAAGTGACAGTATTCAGAATCGCCAATTTTGGTGCTCTGAATATTTTTAAGTGAAAAGGAGGGATTTGGGGTCTTTTAGACCCCTGATCCCTCCATAAAGAGTACCTGTCACCACCTAATACTGTCACAAGGGATGTTTACATTAATATAAAATATAAAAAAATAAATATATATATATATATATATATATATATATATATATATATATATATATATATGTATATATATATATATGTATATATATATAACAAATATACACCCACACACACACACACACACACATACATACAGTATCTCACAAAAGTGAGTACACCCCTCAAGTTTTTGTAAATGTTTTATTAAATCTTTTTATGTGACAACACTGAAGAAATGACACTTTGCTACTATGTAAAGTTGTGAGTGTACAGTTTGTATAACAGTGTAAATTTGCAGTCACCTCAAAAACTAAACACAGCCATTAATGTCTAAACCACTGGCAACAAAAGTGAGTACATCCCTAAGTGAAAATGTCCAAATTGTGCCCCAAGTGTCAATATTTTGTGTGGCCACCATTATTTTCCAGCACTGCCTTAACCCTCTTGGGCATGGAGGTCACCAGAGCTTCACAGGTTGCCACTGGAGTCATCAATCACTCCTCCATGATGACATCACAGAGCTGATGGATGTTAAAGACCTTATTCTCCTCCACCTTCCATTTGAGGATGCTCCACAGATGCTCAATAGGGTTTAGGTCTGGAGACATGTTCGGCCAGTCCATCACCTTTATCCTCAGCTTCTTTAGCAAAGGCAGTGGTCATCTTAGAGGTGTGTTTGAGGTTGTTATTATGTTGGAATACTGCCCTGCGACCCAGTCTCCGAAGGGAGGGGTTAATGCTCTGCTTCAGTATGTCACAGTACATGTTGGCATTCATGGTTCCCTCAATGAACTGTAGTTCCCCAGTGTCAGCAGCATTCATACAGTCCCAGAACATGATACTTCCACCACCATGCTTCACTGTAGGCAAGACACAATTGTCTTTGTACTCCTCCCTCACATGGTTGCTGCCACACACGCTTGACACCAGCTGAACCAAATAAGTTTATCTTGGCCTCATCAGACCACAGGACATGGTTCCAGTAATCCATGTCCTTAGTCTGCATGCCTTCAGAAAACTGTTTGCAGGCTTTCTTGTGTATCATCTTTAGAAGAGGCTTTCTTCTGGGACGACAGACATACAGACCAGTTTGATGCAGTGTGTGGCGTATGGTATGAGCACTGACAGGCTGACCCTCCAGCCTCTGCAGCAATGCTAGCAGCACTCATACATCTATTTCCAAAAAAGACAACCTCTGGATATGACACTGACCATGTGCACTCAACTTCTTTGGTCAACCATGGCAAGGCCTGTTCTGAGTTGAACCTGTCCTGTTAAACTGCTGTATGGGGTTGGCCACCGTTCTGCAGCTCCCTAAAAGGGTCTTGGCAATCTTCGTATAGCCTAGGTCATCTTTATGTAGAGCAACAATTCTTTTTTCAGATCCTCAGAGAGTTATTTGCCATGAGGTGCCATGTTGAACTTCCAGTGCCCAGTATGACAGAGTGAGAGCGATAACACCAAATTTAACACACATGCTCCCCATTCACACCGAGACCTTGTAACACTAACGAGTCACGTGACCCCATGGAGGAAAAATGGCTAATTGGGCCCAATTTGGACATTTTCACTTAGGGGTGTACTCACTTTTGTTGTCAGCGGTTTAGACATTAATGGCTGTGTGTTGAGTTATTTTGAGGGGTCAGCAAATTTACAATGTTATACAAGTTGTACACTCACTACTTTACATAGTAGCAAAGTGTAATTTCTTCAGTGTTGTCACATGAAAAGATAAAATAAAATATTTACAAAAATGTGAGGGGTGTACTCACTTTTGTGAGATACTGTATACAGTATGTGTACAGTATATATATATATATATATATATATATATATATATATATATATATAGATATAGAGAGAGAGAGAGAGAGAGAGTGATATCTTCCACTTTTTGTTGGTCTATCGCATAAAATCTCAATAACATATATTTACGTTTTCAGTTGCAACATGACAAAATGTGGAAAATTTCAAGGGGTATGAATACTTTTTTAAGGCACTGTACATACATCCAGATATATTGAAGGCACGCACAGGTCTTAAACAGGTGCTAGTGCAAATTCGCAATGTTTATTGTATCAGTGTTTCAACCATATGTTTTTCTACTTTTCAGTTTTGCATCAGGGTCTCTTCAGGCTTTTTGGCTGGTTTAACCATATTTATGCCACATGGGGGATATTAAGACGTGACAGATAGACCCTGATTGTTTTCAAATCTCTTGCAAGTTTATGACTGTTAGAGACATGTGACCTCATAGCCAGTGTTTTTCTCAAAGAAAGAGTTGTTGTTTCATTGAAATAAAAATGAGTATGTCAGTTTAGATGCAAGAAATTATTTTGAAGTTTTTCTTTTAAAGTCACAGTGAATTTATAACATATTTTCCCATTCAGTAATTGTTTTTAACATAATCAATGCTTTATCAGTAATACAGTTTTTAAAAAAAAAGAATGATAAAATGATTATTGCTGCTATGAGATTATCTAAACAACATTTAGAAAGATAATTTACTAAATAAAACATTTCTTTATCCAAGTTCCATTATCCTTTATCACTCCAGCAGTGGGACCTGGAGCTTCAGTTCATAAACATATAGTGTTAAAGTTCACTTCATCATACAGCTTAGCATAGTAGGCAGTCCTACATTACAACAAGGAAGAAACAAGGACAAATGAAATCCCAGCCAAAGGGGCACATCAAAAACATGTTTGTAACATAAAATTGCATAATAAAAATAACATACACAGATGTGCAATGACAGCACACTACTAGTCTTGGCTTTGGGTGCTAGTGAGTGGTCATTGCAATAAACTTTGATTGGAGTTGAATGTCTTCAGTGTAGGGCCCGTTATTTGGATGGTGAACTATAGTGGAGCAAGAGTGAATTCCAGGGTCTTAGCACCTGACTGATTTCAGGGCATTAAGGAGGATACAGCTTGCCCTGTGAACTGTGGAAGGGATTGGGTTTGTCTATAAGATTGAACAAACTTTTTTTAACCCAACATTTAAAGACAGTGGATATCTGGGTAGGTATAAAAGGCAGGTGCTCAGAGGTATTGACTGAATATAGCTGCATTTTCCACTGCCTGTACCTGTTATATCAGCAAACTTTATTACGTTTTATGCTGGAGCTATTCTGGCGAACATTCTGTTAGGACACATCAATGTGCATGAATTCTTACTGTGCCAGGATTCAGAGGTAAATAACACCCAGGTAATTTTTACAGGTAAAATGTATGCAGAGGCGAAAGGAGTCAAATGCCACGGGTGTGATCTATCCTGGAATCTGGTGATGAAGCAATGCTAAATATTTCCTGCTTCAGGTCCTCCTGATGTAATGTATCAACTATCGATTGAATCCTCTGATTAATGAATTGGAAGACAAAGGCACAGGAAGTTTAGCCAGGTTAAAGTAATCCTCTACGGACATTAAACTTATTGAGCTACTAATGTCTCCACAGAAGGCAACTGGTTTTGGAGTTTTTAAGTGCTTTCTGTGTAGACATAGTAACCTTTTCATAACCTTAATGTTAGCATGGGTTTAATGAATGATAGCCTCAGATATAAAATGTTAATTTCCCAGCCCAGCATTCAGTGGCCAAATCGCGCTATCCCGCAGAAACCACCATGTCAACTGATCTCAGTGGAGGACTCAATCATCTGGAATGGATGTCCCCATGGGTGTCTCCACAGGTTGTAAACAAACACACTTGACTGTTTCTGTGGTATGTTTTCAAACACTGTTCTACGTCTATGCATCCTTTAACATCCTTAATTTTTTAACGTCCATATGTAGACCACTTCCCTGAATGTATATTATGTGCCTTTTACATCTATTCAACCGGATCACTCAGAAGTATAGTCCACATAATTGAAATTTGTTATCGTTATTTGAAAGCATTTACAGGCTAAGAAAGATAGGCAAAATAGGGCATGCACGTTATTAGCTTGCATAAAGTTATAATATCCTCTAAGTTACATGACATGCATTCAGTACATACGGTTGCTTAATTGCTTGGTCATTTTTCCTAGTAATGTTTTTCTTACTAAGATGGGGTCTTCTGAACTTTTCAAAACGACCTTCTTTAAAACAAAATGGACTAAGAAGCAAATGTTTTATTTATGATCAGATATTTGCATGCATTGTCTACAAAAAAGCTTTTGCTTATTGTCTTCAGTAGGCATACAGTATCTATGTATCCTTGATTGGTATAGTATGGAATGATATGGTGTATAGACAGCTGTAGTAGAACTTGGAGGCTGATTTCCATTAAATGAGAGAAAACATACTCAGGTGTTGTTGAAATAAACAGTGCAATTAGGCTGTTTTTCGTCTTTGCCATTCATTCTCACCACCCATTTTAAATGTTTACTTTTTTATACTAAGAAAGGAAGACTGGTGTTGGTCAAAGTTGCAGGATACAATTTAGACAAAAACCTAAGCTACTTACAAGACAAAAAAGAACTGCTCAATAATTGAAAATATACAAACTGGCTATAGAAAATCACATATGCATTTATTAACATTTTTAGGATATGTTTAATCAGTATTAATTGGTTATAACGGTATTATGGATTACAAAATGGTTCCCAGTTTGAGATGAAAGCTTATTTTTAATTTTTAATGCTGCTTTCATTTGAAGTTCAATTTAACTTTTGTTTAAATTTGCTAAATACATTACAAATGCATCAAAGCAATAGTCTTACAGTTTGTTTTCTTTATATAGTAGCCACAGTCTGGATAGAGAAACCTGTCCCCTGACAGCATGCTGCAGAGTAGGATCCTTGCTCTCCATGGGGAAACAGTGATCCCTGTGCAGAGGTATGACACATCAATGCTAGAGCTTTCCAATCAGTGGGGAGCAAGCACTTTGCTGACTGAGTAATGGGTGTGTTGGACCTCTTCAATGTGACAACTGCTTCCTGGCAGAGAGCAAAAGTCCCAATCTGCAGCTGTTGGCATGGGACAGGCTTTTCTACTTAAGCTGTGACTGCTCTAGTAAGAGAACAAACTGTAAGACATCAAGCAACTTTTGTTTTGATGCACCGGTGAAAGTTAATTTGCATATCTGAGGGCTGTAGCACATCAGGAGACTATTGGCCAGTCAGTCACAGTGGGAGGTCAAGGGAGGCAAGAAAAACCAAGAGTCTACCGGATTGCTAATTAAGCAATGCTTTTAAACTGGGCAGTTCAGGCCAGGAGCCTGGGACCCAAGGATCCACCCTCTACAGTAATTATGTCACCAACCTCTGCGAATAGCACTACAGCAGTGAAGAGACAAGACTGGTGGCCAGTCTTGAATAGACCTTAAAAAAAAAAGTTTTAAAAATATTTCTAAAAGTTAAGAATATATATTTACTTTATGCTCACCAAATGCTTTTACCCACTTTGTAAACGTAGTGGTGCCAATCATTGAGCTGTAAAAAGCTGTTGGTGGAATCAGGCAGGTCCATCCACAGATGCAAGGCCAGTACCCCTGTTCAAGCACAGAAAAAGCAATGGAACTGGTCTTTATTACAGGAGCTTCACAGAGGTGTAATGCTGGAGTTGTATGCTCGATTACAGCACAGATCTGGAAGAAATCGACAAAGAACACCAAAACTGAAATAAAGATACTCATGGCTCTTGTATTTAGACAATTTCCGTTTACCCGGCATTTCAGCTTTGTTCATAAATTCAGCTAGTGCATAAAACAGATAATGAGATATGTGGGCAGAGGACAATGAAATTGTTAAAAATTGCATACTGGGAAATAAACAGTATCACTTCCACAGAAAGATAAAATCTTTTCAGCTGCCTCTTAAGATTACATACAATTTATGTGGTTATAATTTTCATATAAACCTTTTTTTACTTGCTTTTCTTCTGTCAAAATAAATATTAAAATAATAAAAGATTCTATGAAAATCATGTGTATTTAATTTTATTTTTTCAATGATTTCTTAGGGTCTTTTTTCTTCTTCCAGTGTACAGGTACTGTAATTAATGATTGTATTTTTGCCAAGGAAATTGGTATTTAAAGCTGGACACAAAAAACATTAATTTAAATATATCTGTTATTAGTGTAGTACTACCCCTGCAGGTGTCACTGGTAACTGTCCCTACTTCCCATACTCACAGCATGTACAGCCAGGCATGCAGAAATATTGGCATTCTTTACTGGCTCACAAATGAGTCTAGGTTTTTTTTGGCTTTTTATTAATCAGGAACTTGAAAAGAGATGGTGAGCATGGGATACCCCAAACTATAGAAGGGCTATTTTTCTGGCTTCCCTGTGCATATTGCAAGCTGCATTGCACAACTTTAGGCTGCACTGTACTTTCTCCTGGTTTAGTACAAGTCCGGGCTGTCTTGCATGGCTGCTAGCTGCACTAAGCACTTTAACCATCTGGTTGGCTAAAAACAACTCCTGGCTGTACCAAGCACTGACTTGTAAGATAAGTCACCACACAGTCACTTCTCCACTGTGAAGCAGAATCAAGTACTCACTAAGTCCCAGAATAGTGGAGCATCCTGGCTCTGACCCAGGCTCTCCCTCTCTCTGGTAGGGCCCCAGCTAAGCCTATCTGGGACCTTGATGTTTTTTCCAGGACTCCTCTGGTTTCTCCCCTCTGTCTCTGCCCCAGGGGCAGAGCCCCCAGCACAGGAGTCACCTTCAGTAGGCTGAACCCTGGAACTCTGAACTCTGGCTGCCAAGCCTCATATTATTATTATTATAGACTCTCCAACCACCTACTAAACATACCCCCCCAGGGATTGGCCAGAGGCCCATAAATATTCAGGCTGCCTGTTCTGCTCTCTCACCCACTATACATTCAGAACTCTCCAGAAGACAGGGGCGAAGTAGCAGAACAGCAGCCTGTAAGCCCTTGTACACACGGTCGGACATTCCGACAACCAAATCTGTTGGATTTTGTCTGACGGATTTTGTCCGAAACTGTTGCATACAGACGGTCGGACAAAATTGTCAGAAAATCTTATCGTTCAGAACGTGATGACGTAATTTCGTTACAACGGGACTACCATCAGGCTAGTAGCCAATAGTTTTGGTGTAGGAATTTGATCTGAGCATGCGTGGCACTTTGTCCGATCGGAATTCTCTATACATGATCGGACAAGGTCCGATCGGATCATGTTGTCGGAAAATTTTATAGCCAAGCTGGAAAACTTGGTCCGATCGGACATTTTCCGTTGGAGTGTCCGACCATGTGTACAAGGGCTAAGAAACCAAACAACCATAATCAATCAATCCCTGCTCCACCTTTTACAGAGGAGCTAACTAAATTTACCTTCTCTGAGCTAGGAGGGTACTACATCATCAAAAAAATATTTAAAGTAATTGTGTGTGCACTAATTGTTTTTGCAAATCCTGATATTAGTTTGTAACACTGGTGGTGACATCATCACTGCACTGTACATAGCCTGTGCAGAGATCAGAGCTATGGGAGGGACCCTCTGCAGAAAACTATAGGAGGGGGCAGAGACAAGACAAGTCACCCCACACACGGATAGAGAGCAGCGGCAGTCGGTCTTTATAACAGTTAACTACTGCACAAAGGGAACGTTTTCAGCTGGTTAACTGCACAGGCCTGGAAGAAATACACAAAGCACACCCAGATTCAATAAATGATACACATTCTTCTTGTATTTGGATGATGTTTGCTTATCCTGGAATTAAATAATACATTTACTCATAACAATTGATAAAAAAATAATATTCTTTAGCAAGAAACATACATTCTAAATTAATAATTATGCTACAAAAATTAGTATGTGCTGTATATTGCCTCCAGCATTGCTCCTGATTATTCTTGCTGCCATTTTGTTGGAGCCCATAGACCTGAGCAGCATTTAAAGCAAAACGAAACCATCCTATCCTTTTCAGCCAAGGAAGCTTCCATCACTTTGATCTGCAAATGCCATGGTGCTGCACATGTGATCAGTTATGACACCAGCCATTTGATGGTTTGACAGTTTGACTGAGAACACTAACAAATGTTTTTTGAAACCATTAAATCAATGTTTTTAGTTCCGTTTTAATTTTTAGGCTGTCATCAGATCGGCTTATAAATTTAGCACAGTGCCTAAAAATAGAGAGCAACTGAGCATGTGCAGAGCAGGATGAGACAGCATATTACTAGATTTTAAACAGTATAGGCACTTATTTTTAATGTTTTTCATAGCTTAACCTGCAAAAGGGGCCAGCCTGAAGTGATCTAGCAAGACTTAATTTTCTGATTAAAGGGTAAGTTCACCTTTACAGAAAAATCTGTAAGGTGAGCTTACACAGGACCCTCCTCCATAGCTTATCCTGTAAGCTATGTGGAAGACATATGGATGCAGAGGGTATTTTTAAGCTTTGGACACATACTGGGGCTCAGAATGGCAGATTTCCACCGTTCATGTCAGCGGGACCTGTGTAAGTTCACCTTACAGATTTTTCTGTAAAGGTGAACTTACACTTTAAAGTTCCACATTAAGCTTCAATTGTACATTAAAGAAATACAATAGGCTTGGTATTGTAATAGCTATTAGGATCATAACTGTTTTGATAATTTGCCTAAATTAGTTAAAACTGCAAAACTCAGGAGTATGCCAAACACATCATCAGTCCCCTTATCTTTCTCCATTAATCCCCCCAAAGCTTCACCAGTAGAAAATAGGAACAAGCAAAAATTCAGTGCATAGCTTATGCCGTGGTCAGCTTGAGCAGGTCATATATGGACCGATATTGGGCTGGTTCAGCGGGGACTGACTGAAATTCGATCCATGTATGGGCAGGCTGATTTTACCCAAATTGATCCATCCATCTACTAGGATACAACCAGCCTGTCGGATTTTTCTTCACGTGATTCCTGCCAGTGTCTAAAGCCACTAGCAGTAATCATTGTATTACGCCAGCTGGGAAGGCTCCTTGCACATCCCCGCACTGGATGTATTGATGGGGGAATTGAGTGATTCTCTTTCCTTCCACCTGTAGTGGAAGGAAAGAAAATGTATTAATCTATGGGCTGCTTTAGACACAAGAACCAATAATATGAAGGAATAGATAACCTAGCCCCACACTATAAAATGACGGGATGACAGCCGCCATATCGTCAGTGTGTGTTGGAGCTGTTAGAAAGGGATGACAATTCTATGTAGGGAGAGAGAGGTGATATGCTAAAATGTGGATTGCAGGGGGGTCTACAGATTGTTTGGATCCCCCTGTGCTCACAGTCCTACAGACCCAACAGTCTTTGCTTTTCTATAACAACATCAACAAGAAGTGTACTCACTTGGTAACTGCTGCCTCTCCTCCCTTCCTTGCAAGCACAAAACGGGGATACCCAAGGAACAGTCAAAGCAGTGCTGTACTAAAGTTTTTTTATTCATTGATATACACACACACACACACATTATATATATATATCGATAGATAGATAGTAGACAGAGAGAGAGATGCGGCTACAAGGTAAGGTGTAGACCTAGGAATGGAGACTTTTTCTACCCAGAGGTCTTCAAAATCCAGGACAGGAAGATCTAAAAAAACAAAAAAAAACATTTATTTTATCCTAAGGCACAGCCCTTCACCATGTATAGGTAAGAACACTAGGTGATACGTAAACCTAGATAGATGGATAGATAAATAGATATACTTTATTGTCATTGTATACATACAACATTTTTCTGAGTACTCTTTACAGCAGCAATAAAACACTTCTCAACAAAACCTAGTACACTGGGGGGCGCGGCTACCGCGCGGCTGAATGGCAGCCTGAATCTACAGCTCCGCTACACAGCCGGGGATTAGCGACGGCAGAGGCGGCGAAACGGAGACCCGAAGCCTCACACTCCATCAGACAGCTACGGAGAGCACTCCGAGATGGGCAGAAAGAGGCGAGACACGGTCAGTACGGGGAAACTTCCCCATTTCTTTCCTCCCCGCCGCCACACACGCGGCCAAGATGGCACCGGCGGATCTTCCCCGGGAGGCTCCAGTGCTTCGTCCCCGGCGCATCCTGGCTCCGGATCCCCGGGGAAGTCGCCTAGCCCGAGGCAGGGTTCCCCAGGACCGACAACCCCACTCTCTCAGAGCCCAGCTAAGAGCAAGCCCAGGCTGTCGGATGATGCCTCACTAGCAGAAGTAGGCCCTGATCGAAGCCCTGCTTTAGTTCTCACGGACCCGCATGACTCCTTTCATACGTTCCCTGCCTCAGACCAGCCTGTCTCGGAAACTGTGCTTAAGGACATGTTAACCTCGTTGCGAGCCTCTCTTAATACTGACATCTTACAATGTATGGCCAAAGTTCAAGCTGATGTGACTGATTTGGGCAACAGAGTGGAACATATAGAATGCAAAATGGGCGAATTTGCTTCTTCACACAACATGCTTATTGACGCACATAATGACCGAGACGACCAAATAGAATCGCTCACAGCTAAAATCGCAGACCTTGAGGACCGCGCTAGGCGCAATAACCTCAAGATCAGAGGTGTCCCTGAATCAGTTTCAGTGAGCCAACTGAATCGATATGCTTGTGACCTGATTCGCATGGCTATCCCTAATGTACCTGACACAGAAGTAATCATTGACAGGATACATAGATTGCCTAAGCCCTCTTTCATCCATGATGATGTCCCCCGGGACGTGATAATGAGAGTCCACTTCTTTCACATCAAAGAGCAGCTTGCGGCATGCTTTCACAAAAAAGAACAACTGCCTGAATGCTTCTCCAACCTCCAATTGTTTGCTGACTTATCCCAGTATACATTACAGAAGAGGAAGTCGCTCCTGACGATCACTAAAGCCTTGCGGAACCATGACATTCTGTATCGTTGGGGTTACCCTACTCGTCTGGTCATCTCCAGGGACAACACTATATCAGTGGTCAATAATCTGGAAGAAGGTCTGGCTCTTCTCCGTAAATGGGATATCCTCCCTGCACAGCTACCGGCTTCCCGACAGCAGCTTGCCGCAACACGATCCCAAGAAGATTGGCAAGTAGTCTCCCATAAGAGGAAACATCAAACCCATCGAGACCTCGCCGCCTCTGGCCTACCCACTTGATCTACTCACTCTGCAACCTCCCCCGGGCCTTTGGAGCTTTTCCATGTGAATCCCCTCTTCCATCATGGAACTTGTGCAGTATACCTGCATTCAGACCCCTTTTGAGGTCGCACTCTCCTTTTTACCACGAGACTCAAACTTGGTTTTCTTTTTATGTCTTTTTTTTTTCCTTTCTTTGCTGTTCTTCTTTAGTTTCCTGAGCCGAATGTATAACCTCCCGCCATCTGCTGCTTCACAGAGTCATTTGGTCATGGCTGGCACGCCATCTCTCCAGACGTCTACAAGTTTCAAAGACCACCGGTCTTCATGTCCTCAAAAATGGATCGCAACATCTAATAAGGTACTCTATGCCCTCAAATGCCTATCACTATAACATCTTTTAATGTACGTGGGCTCAACCATCCGGCAAAGCATGCCTCCCTTTGGAAAGAGGCCCTTAAGTTGGGGAGTGATTTGATATGCATACAGGAAACTAATTTCCATGCCTTAGCCCCCCCCAACGTTTACCCACAAGCAATTTCCCCATATCTTTACGGCTTCGGCCTCCTGCAAGCGGAAAGGAGTCCTTATAGCCATTAAGAACTCTGTGGCCTTTAAACTGCATGATGTTATTCGAGATCCAGATGGTAGATTTCTGATTCTCATTTGTGATATCAACGGAAGACTTTTTACAATTGTCAATGCTTATGCGCCTAATGAACGGCAATTTAAATTTGCTAGAAAATTGTTCTCGACAGTTTCTGGCTGTAAGAAGGGGGCATTGATTGTTTGTGGAGACTTTAACCTGACTGCCGACCCCACCATAGATGCCACAGGGAAACGTCCGCGCTCAGTTAAAGCACTCCAACCCCTTTTTCATTCAGAGGATGTGTATGATGTGTGGCGCTGCCAACATGCTGAGGAAAGAGACTTTACCTTTCATTCGGCGCACCACAACTCATACTCACGTTTAGACATGATCCTGGTTGATAGGGTTCTACTACAGGCGGTGTCCTCCTCCAGAATCCATGATATTACGTGGTCGGACCATGCACCTGTCTCTGTATCCGTTCTGGAGGAGCACACACCTAGTCCTGCGTACCTCTGGAGAGTTAACTCTCAAGTCTTTAACTCCCCACAACAAGTGGCGGTCATTGAGAAGCATCTCCAGGAATATTTCAGGTTGAACTCAACTTCTGTGTCCAACCCTTTTGTATTGTGGTGTGCCCAAAAGGCCTTTATAAGAGGTATTTTTATTCAAATGTGTTCACGTATGAGGAGGCAGAGGCTTCAGCGGCTTGACGAGGTGCTGGAAGAGATTCGCACGACTGAGACCGCCAACAAATCTAGTCCCTCTGTACCCCTAGCTACAAAATTATCTCACCTTCGTACGACACTCAGAACAATGCTCTTAGAACAACATGACAAACATGTTAAAACCCTTAAACTAACCAGTTATTCCTCGGGCAATAAAGCAGGTAAATTCTTAGCACATAGATTGAAAGCCAAGAAATTGAATTCTAAAATAGAATACCTGTTAGACCCCCGCTCAAATGCCAAAACGCTAGACCCGAAGGGCATTGCCAATTCCTTTGCGGCTTATTATAGTAAGATCTATAATCTAAAAGATGACCCTGAGACTGTGCAACCTCGGTCGGATGAGATATTGTCCTTTCTGGCCTCTCTTCAACTCCCTGAACTTTCTGAAGATCAATTACTAGACCTGAACGCCCCAATCTCCCCCTCAGAAATTTGTAAGGCGATTAAATCGCTACCTTCTAGGAAATCTCCAGGACCTGATGGTCTATCGAATGACTACTATAAGCAGTTTCATGAGACACTTAGCGCGAATCTCTCTCCGGTGTTTGCGGCAGCTGCAGCCTCGGCCTCTTTTCCTGCGGAAATGCTACAGGCTCATGTTGTAACCATTCCTAAACCTGGTAAGGATCCAGCTTGTCCAGCTAATTACAGGCCTATATCCTTGCTTAACACAGATGTTAAGTTATATGCTAAAATCATTGCTCATAGGTTGTCATCTATATTGCCCACCCTCATTGATCCTGATCAGACGGGATTTATGAAAGGGCGTCAAGCCTCTGATGCAACCAGACGGGTTATTGATCTGATACAATATGCTGGGTCCGGTCGGGTGCCTTCTCTGCTCCTCTCTTTGGATGCGGAGAAGGCATTCGACCGTATCCACTGGGGCTACATGAGAGCTACTCTGGAGAAATTTGGTTTTAAAGGTCCTATTTTGACAGCCATATTGGCACTATACTCCGCCCCCTCAGCACGAGTCTATACATCCAACACGTTGTCCTCCCCTTTCTCGATTACAAATGGAACCCGCCAGGGATGCCCGTTGTCCCCAAGTATCTTTAATCTATTGATAGAGCCCTTGGCACAGGCAATAAGATCTTCACCCGAGATTACAGGCTTCAACCTAGATACCGACTCCCATGTTATTAACTTGTTCGCGGATGACATTATCATCTTTCTGACAGAACCTAAAACGTCCCTACCCGCGACACACCGACTTCTTGACACCTTTAGTAGAATCTCATATTATAAAGTTAACTGTAACAAATCTCTTATCCTTAATTTAGGGGTTGAACCTGCTTTATGTAAAACTCTACAGGACTCCTTTGCCTACACTTGGAGCGCAGGTGAGATCCCTTACTTAGGAATCCAATTGACTTCCGATGTTAGTCGATTGGCTGATATTAACTACTCCTCCCTGATCAAAAAACTCTCCAGAGAAATACAGGGTCCCACTAGATATGAACTTTCTTGGATGGGTCGCCTTGCGGCTTTTAAGATGTTTACGCTCCCACAGATCCTATACTTGTTCAGAACATTGCCTATTCTCCCTAAACGTTCACATTTCCTGGCGCTCAGTAAGTTGATGAGGGCTCAGATATGGAAGGGTATGAAACCTAGAAGTTCTCATGCACAGCTGCTAAAACACAAATTTGCTGGTGGTATGGGTATGGCTGACCTGAGGGACTACTGGACGGCCTCACAGCTGGCCCAACTCAGAAGCTGGTTTTGACCGGGGATTTCCAATAGATGGGCCAATATTGAACTAGCAGCTACTTCCGCCTCGGCCCTGGTACACCTACTGATGGCCGACTCACTGAAACCCGGTCTGATCACTAAACCGCTCATCTCTATCCAGGCCTCTCTAGAAGCCTGGAAAAGTTTTATAGCAACTAGCCCACCTCCGACACAACATCAACTTGTCTCAATCCCGATAGAGGCTTTGGAGTTATTGATCCCCAACATGTCTCTTCGATCATGGAGGGATCTAGGCATTCTAACTCTGGATCAATTACTCCTAAACCACTCCCCTAAAACATTCCAAACACTCCAGACTGAGTTCGGAATATCCAACTCTGATCATTATCAATATATCCGCATCCTACATTGTATCTCCTCTCTGAACTCGACAAATTTGACGGTATACACCCCGAGTTGGCAATACCTCACGAGCATAGAACATCCCAAAGCAAAGGGAACCTCGCTGTTTTATAACTTTTTACAGAATAAACTTGTTTTTCAAAAAGCCACTCCACACTTAAAATGGGAGTCGGAGTTGGGGTCCTCGTTCACCAGAGCCCAATGGGTTGCAGCCTCTAAATCGGTTTACCAGGCCTCAAAATGTGCTAACCACTGGGAGTTATCCCATAAAATTACTTTGAGGTGGTACCTTACCCCTTATAGATTGTCCAAGTTTCTCCCGTCACAGTCCCTGCTATGTTGGAGGGAGTGTGGGGGAGTTGGACAGATCATGCACATCTTCTGGACTTGCAAACACCTGACGAGTTTTTGGAATAAGTTGTTTCGAGTCATCTCAGAGATAACCTGTATTCTCACCCCCCCAACAGCTGCCCTAGCCATTCTCAACATAGGTATAGACCAATTCCCACCCGACTGTCGTAAAATAGTAACTCATATCTTACTAGCAGCCAAGCTATCTATCACTAGAAAGTGGAAGACAAATCAGGCCCCCAGTGTCCTTGAAGTGGTTAATATGGTACGATACAATTATGCATTTGAGCGTATACTAGCATGTAGACAAGGACATGTTCGTATATTTGAGCAACATTGGAAATTATGGAATAGTTGGCTCCAGGAAGGCATTGGCCCATAGCCTTGGGGAATATATATATGAATGCTGTTGATCCTGCCTTTTAATGCCTGATATAATACACCCACGCGTTTGCATTGTAACATTACGAATATGTACTGGTGGCTCTCCTCTCTCCTCGGCTCACCTTTGTATTCTCTCTTCTCTCTCCCTCTTGCTCCCTCCCTTTTCTACCTTCTTCATCTTCCTTCCTCCCCTCCTCCTTCCTTCTTCTTCCTCTTTTCTCCCTAAATTGTTAGTTGAGACAAGCACACTTCTCGTCTGATACTTATTGTCTTGCCCCAGGTAGCTCCTTGACAAGCCAGCTTGCCACCCAGAAGCAGACTAATGGGCTGGAGGTTACCTGCTGGATCAATGATGTGCTTAAAACTGGTTATGACTTTTATAGATACTAACTCTGTCTGATTTGAAACTTCTTATTTTGTTACTTCTTATTCTGTTACAAACTTGTTCTATTGCCTACATACTGTGCAATGTATGTTATTTCTCTTTCTTTCAATAAAAACAAATTAAACAAAAAAAAAACCTAGTACACTATCTCACAATGTTGAACCTGGAAAAAATCCGGAAGAAAAAGTTTGTATTGGCAAAGGAACCAACGGACATTGCATTGCTAGGGGGAGGTAAATATAGGTAGCTTTAGATACACATTAAGATATGCCCAACTCTTTGAAGGATTTTGCTCATGATCATCAGCATGAAGCACAATGGCTCCATTAGGGGCAAAGGGGCACTGCCCCCCTAATCCATGCGCCCAGCCCCTAAATTACATGCAGGCTGCTGGACACATGGATTTCAATTTTTTTTAAGGACATGATTAGAGGTTTAGGTTCTAATTGGCTTCAAAAAAGGGTGGGCTCGGGGCACAGAGCACTCTGCCCTGAGCCCACACAGTTGTGTGACAATAGAAAATGTATATTTGCTATTGTCTTCCTGATTCTCCTCCCGGCCAATCAGAAAATAGGTCCTGAGACCTGATTGGCCAGGGAGTCATAGGACTCCTGGCCAATTGGGTCTCAGGACCTACTTCCTGTTCAACCAGGGGGAGAAGCAACACCTGTAACGGAAGGGGCTGCCCTAGAGAGAAGAGACAGAAATGATGAACGGGCATTGGTACAGAGAGCAGGGAGCCAGTACGGACGAGCAGGGAGCAGGTGCGGAGAGAGTGCGACAAGCAGTGTGAGTACCTACCGAGGCCACCCTGCACACCAAGGGAGGGGGTGGTGGCGGTATGTGCGAGTGAGGGGGGCAGGTCCAAAATATTGAGCACCAGCCACCACTGATGAAGCTTGAGGCATAATGTTGGGGAACATATAGTATATATTTTGCAAGTGGGTAGGGGTTAAAGGTGAAAAAAGATTATCACTGATTTGAAAGGGTGCTGCTTCAAAAATGTATAAGACTGGTGTAAATGGGCTCATAAAGCAGTTAAATACATTCCACATGCATCAAAGAAAAATATATGCAAAAAATAAAAATGTAAAAATGTATTTAGGAATCAACTACAGCCTGCGTGGCAATCCTTGTACATTACCCTGTGCTGGGCCAGACCTTTAGCTCTCCAATAAGCAAACCTCACACAACCTCAGAAGAGGATGTCTGTGTCAGACCTCTGAAGAGATATCACTGCTTCCACACAGAGTACAGGGGTCCTTCTCTGCAGCATAGGGGCAGGTGTTTCTTCTCAAGCTGTGGCTTCCCCTAAAGAAAACAAGTTAAAAGGCTTTAAACATATTTTGTTTTGCTGCACAATGAATTTAGCTGCTTTAAATTCAGTTCAGCTTGTGGCAAACAGCCCTTCTGGGTCCAGGGTAGTGTTTTGAATGGGATTTAACTACCGCCCAGACTGTGATGGTTTATGATAAGCTAGTGTTAGTAGTAAGTAGTAAGACTCCATAACTTTGGGGTGTTATTTTTGCTCTGGCATGCTTCAGTATAGTGTGTATAAAAAGAGGTTGTGCTGGAGCAGCTGCAGACCCAAAAGGGTAAGCCAGTAGGCTGAATGTTTTGGTCCTGTACGATATTGAGCTAGCACAGAACCCCTATGTAGGAAACATTTTTGTTTTCTATTTGATTTACAGTCCCAAGAAACATGTTGACTTGTACGTGGCTGGGAGGAGGTGGCTGCGGATCATGTTGTCCTTAGTGACCCAGAGGACTCTGGACCGAATGCCTCAGCTTACCTACGTGGCATGGCCTCCCTGATCCTGCAAAGCCTGCAGAAGGATCCTCATATTTTTCGAATAAAGGAGGGGGACCATTACTGGCTGGCTACTCTCCTTGATCCATGGTACAAGGGT
Organism: Lithobates pipiens; assembly: GCF_037356315.1. Taxonomy (NCBI): domain Eukaryota; kingdom Metazoa; phylum Chordata; class Amphibia; order Anura; family Ranidae; genus Lithobates; species Lithobates pipiens. The sequence goes on along the minus strand of NW_027507748.1, from coordinate 630,083,038 downwards.
AAAGTTGCGGACCTTATCTTGTTGTCTCAGAGGGATCAGAGGATGAGACATCTCCGGGAGGCCTTGCAGAAAGGTCTGTGCAACGCGTTCCCAGAGACTGGGAGGTTACAAACTCCTGGTTCTGGACAACGTTTTGCTGAGGCTTCAGTCAGTCACAGAAGGAGTGGTGGAGAAGCTGGCCATCTGACCTATGCGTTCAGAGAATTTTTTAGTCCGCAGCCCCAAGGTATGATCAGTTCCAGCAACCATCGCCAGCGTCTGATTTACATGGTGAAGGAATACCTAGGGGCAAGGTCAGACTTGGACACCTTTCCCACCAAAAATCCTCTGGCTTACTGGGTCTTGAGGATGGATCACTGGCCAAAGCTTGCACAGTATGCAATTGAGCTACTGGCCTGTCCTGCAGCCAGCGTTCTTTCGGAATGCACCTTCAGTGCTGCTGGCTTTGTAACCGATCACAGGGTGCGTCTGTCCACCAACTCGGTTGATCGACTGACCTTCATAAAGATGAATCAGTCTTGGATCACCACCAGCTAGATGTAACCGAATATTTTTTTTTGAAATGTCACATCCCTTCAAGACTACCTATGCTAATGTTGAGTGACTGTCCTGTTAGGATGACTAACTATCCTCTTCCTCCTCAATGATCCTGCTGATGTCTTGGAAGAACATTTTTGGTTCTGGGTGATGCCACCAGCCCAATTTTTCAGCCCCTGTTTAACAGGGGCATGTAATTACAATTTTTGATGCAATCCTTTGCAGCAGGGCTCATTCCTGCACTCCAACTAGAGTATATGGGAGAGGTTGCAGTGTCGTGGCACCAGTGCCTAAGGCCCAATTTTTCAGCCCCTGTTTAACAGGGGCATGTAATACAATTTTTGATGCAATGCTTTGCAGCAGGGCTCATTCCTGCACTCCAGCTAGAGTATCTGGGAGAGGTTGCAGTGTCGTGGCACCAGCAAGCAGTGCCTAAGGCCCAATTTCTCAGCCCCTGTTTAAGGGGCATGTAATTACAATTCTTGATATAATATTTCACAGCAGGGCCCGTTCCTGCGCCCACTGAGAGTAACTGTGAGGACTTATAGTGTTGTGGCACCAGCACCACCACCACAACCACCAAAGGCCCAATTTTTCTACCACTGTTCAACAATGGCATGTAATTACAATTCTTGATATAATCATTCACAGCAGGGCGCTCCAGTGCCCACCAAGAGTCCCTTTGAGGGCTTACAGTGTTGTGGCAACACCAACACCTTATGCCCACATTTCTGCAGAGCATATAGGGCAGGCCCCTACTTTCAAACATCCAACTTACAAACGTCTTCTACTTGCAAACGGAAGGAGACAACAGGAAGTGAGATGAAAAAAGACAGACGGACAAAAAAATCATACAGGGGTGATAACCCTTCCCTATGTTTTCCAAAAAGGTTAAAAAAAATTTTTTTCCCTGGAGCTACACTTTAAAAATGTATCCGTTCAAAATTACAAACAGATTCTGCTTAACACAACAAACCTACAGTCCCCGTCTTGTTAGCACTGCCTGTATACTGCTGTTCTGAGTATATAGGGCCTGGGGGCCCCACGATTTTCCTTTTTTTTGGGGTACGGGGTTCCCCTTAATATCCGTACAAGACCCAAAGGGGCTGGTAATGGGCAGGGGGTGGCTACCCATGCCATTTTTCTCAATGATTTTCATCCATATGGCTGGAACCAGATATTACATTAAAACCGCGAGCAGTTTTAAATGACTTTTTTTCAGTTAAATGTAATTTTGTACAGGGACTGTTCTAAACACAAGAAACACGTGCCACTTCACAGGCATACTATAGACACCCCCCAGGAATGATATTTAAAGGAATATTTAACTTTTTTTTCACTTTAATCATCATTAACATCAGTGCTCACGAAAAAAATGGCCATTTAAAAAAAAAATGTAGGCATTGACCCATGTCCCCTGGGGCAGGAGCTGGGTCCCCAAACCCTTATTAGGACAATATCTTGCATATTAGCCATTAAAATTAGCTCTTTTTCTTTCCAACGTTCGAGTCCCATAGACTTCAATGGGGTTCTAAAGTTCGCACGAATTTTCGGTCCGTTCGAAAGTACTGGTGCAAACCAAACCGGGGGTTGTTCGGCTCATCCCTAGTCACCAGTATGGTATTTGTAAATTGAAATCATATCCCTTCTCAAGCGTCTCTTCTCCAGAGAGAATAAGTTCAGTGCTCACAACCTTTCCTCATAATTAATATCCTCCAGACGCTTTATTAGCTTTGTTGCCCTTCTTTGTACTCGCTACATTTCCAGTACATCCTTCCTGAGGACTGGTGCCTAGAACTGGACAGCATACTCTAGATGCGGCTGGACCTAAGTCTTGTAGAGCGGGAAAATTATTGATTTATCTCTGGAGTTGATCCCTTTTTAATGCATGCCAATATTCTGTTTGCTTTGTTAGAAGCAGCTTGGCATTACATACTAAACTGAGCCTATCATCTACTAGGACCCCCAGGTCCTTTTCCATCCTAGCTTCCGCCAAAGGTTCCCCCCCCCCCCAGTGTATAGATTGCATTCATAGTTTTGCCACCCAAATGCAATATTTTACATTTTTCTACATTGAACCTCATTTGCCATGTAGTTGCCCACCCCATTAATTTGTTCAGATCTTTTTGCAAGGTGTCCACATCCTGGAGAGAAGTTATTTCCCTGCTTAGCTTAGTATCATCCGCAAATACAGAGGTTGAACTGTTTACCCCATCTTCCAGGTTCTTTATGAACAAATTAAATAGGATTGGTCACAGCACAGAAGCCTGGGGGACCCCACTACCCACCCCTGACCATTCCGAGTACTCCCCATTTATCACCACCCTCTGAACTCGCCCTTGTAGCTAGTTTTCAATCCATGAACTCACCCTATGGTCCATGCCAGCAGACCTTATTTTGTACAGTAAACGTTTATGGGGAACTGTGCCAAATGCTTTTGCAAAATCCAGATAAACCACGTCTGCAGGCCTTCCTTTATCTAGATGGCAACTCACCTCCTCATAGAAGGTTAATAGATTGGTTTGGCAAGAACGATTCTTCATGAATCCATGCTGATTACTGTTAAAAATTCACATGGATGTATTTTGGGCCCTTTTTAAACATTGGTGCTACATTGGCTTTTCTCCAATCAGCTACTACCGCTCCAGTCAATAGACTATCAGTTGTAACATTTTTAGAAATAATGAATAAATAATTGTAAGGAGGAATTTACTGTAAATGAATGCTAATTAAGGAAAACAGAATAAACTTTAGCTACCATAACTCTAATTTAAAAAGCTAATATGATGTTGGCTAAAATTACAAATTACAAAGTTATTACAATAAGAATTCAGGAAATCCACTCTACAAGCTACAGTCACTGGCAACACGTTTCTATTTACAGTAATAGCATGGCTTTTCTCTATTTTAATTACTGTATTCTTTAATGGACAAAAGCAGCATTTCAACATGTCTTGCTAAGCTTGATCTACAGACTAATTATCTCTTTTTAGCTGTGTTGTACATTACATGTTCCATCAGATTAGCCAGTGAATAGCAGATTTCAAAATATAACAAAAAGCTTCAGAATGTTGAGTTTCTGGCTATAGGTGGTTGACTCATCAACAACAAGTTTCTATCCTTAAACATCTTACTATAGTGCCAGGATCTGCTGAAATATTATTAGATCTGAACTGGAGCTGATCCCATATTTCAAAAGATGTTGAACTGGAGCAAATGTTATGGATTTGAATGGCCAAGTCAAATACAAGTTTAGTGGCAATTTTTTTGTGGTTCAGATTTCCAAAAGCTACCAAAGGCTGTTTCTACCTGATGTCTGCTTCTGCTGTTCCTGGGCATCCTTAGCTTCACTGCCAGTGCCTCTATATCACCCCTTCTATTATATATTACCTGGTAGAACTTTTAAAATCAGTAGTTCAAACTTTCATTCCAGTCATTTGCTTCTCTGTGGTATACACCTCTTTGGAGATGGTTTGGATTCCCCATGACTTCATTGTGAACTCCTGTTTGGAAATTTCCGAATTATGGAGGTTCATGAATGTTTGAAAACATAGCCAATCTACTATAAACTGATTGAAATTCTCAGATTTTTGCTAATCTCTAGCTTGAACTTTTTTTGTTACCACCAGCTAAAGAAAATGAACATGGCCCAATCCTCCGCTACTTACAAGTAGTGTTTAGTTGTGTATTCATCTCGTCATCTAGTCTTGAATACCCCCCACCTTAAGGGCCTGATTTATAAAAGAGAATGGATATCACCACTAGAGAAATAAATTGCCTCTAGCTACCTAGCAAGCTTTTAATCCACAATTATGTGTGTATTTGTTTTATTTTTTTGTACTTTTTTTTGCTATAATAAAGGCTGTATACAAAAAATGTTTTAAATAGATATGCCTATAAGTCCATTCTTTCTTCACCTATGATTCTCCATAAATAAGAATGTAAACATGTACAGCTATAAATACAATATCTACATAGCACCAAGATGAAAGGTACAACTAAAGGCTGGTGACATTACAGCTAAACATTTTTCTAATCCAGTTACTACGTGAAGCACAAGCCTCATAAAGAAAACAAAAACTTTACCTTCCCTGACTAAGTCAGATCTAGATGCGCAATGCCAAAAAATGTGTTAGTTTTCATTTCATTCTTTTGTTTTTTGTAAATTTGAAAATTCGTAAATTCATAAATTAGAAAATCTGAAAATAAGAAAGAAAATCCAAAGATTCAAAAGAATGAAAATTTGAAAATTTGAAAGAATAACTAAGTAACTAATAATAAATAACTATTAAATTATAATTTCTTTTCAAATTTGGCTGTTGGTGAACGTAATGTATATAAATTTATCCGAAGTTACGAATTATCCGAAATATCAAATGATGATAATAAATAATAATAGTAAAAAGGTTTTATTACTATTAATATTGTTATTATTAATTACGTTCTATTAGTTTAAATACAGCATTTATTATTTTGGATAATTCGTAACTTCAGATAAATTTGTATTCATTATGTTCACTAACAGCCAAATTTGAAAGAAAATTCCAATACCTATAATTTAATAGTTAGTTGTTATTTCAGATTTTTGAATTTTCGGGTTTTCAGATTTTTGTATTTCCGAATTTACTAATTTTCGAATTTTCAAATATTAGAGATTACGAATATTCAAAAAAATTTGTTAAATGGGTTTTCATTAATTTGGATGTTTCCAAATCAACTAACTAACAAATTCAGAATGGAACGAAGTGCACATGTCTAGTTACAGCCTCCTTCATTTGTGTCTCACTCACTCCACCTCCCAGATACTACAGCTCACAATAGGAGGGTATCATCAACTGAGGCAGTCCAATCTAGAAATCTGTGACTAATTACAGGCTTGTGAATCAGTATTCACAATGCTGATAGCCATGGCCCTTGAAACTTTTTTTTTATCCCACTGTATCACAAACAGCCTACATGAGAGTGGCAACTCTGCTCTGAGTTTTTTAGGTGTGCAGCATTCTCGCCACACGATCACAGGAAGCTCCATTAAAGTGGAACTCAACTGTATCTGAGCTCCACAAACTGAAAACAAAAAATTCTTTTTTTGAGAAATCATTTTGAAAAACTCACCCCTAGCATTCTTTTGCAATAATTTTTAGGAGTAAATGAACAATGTGTACAATATCCTCGTGGCTGTGCAACATGAGTTATATGCAGGATATTTAATAGAAACACATGAATACAAAATATGACAGAACATTCTGACTGCTAGGGTATCATTATGCTAAGGGTTTCCAAAACAATCATCTTGAGATATACAAACAGTCACAGAACTTGTATGTCTCAAGAAAAACACAAATGTATTCTAAGAAGTGATAGGGAAATTCGAAACAAGAGGGAGAAGAACTATAATGCTTCCCTCTCCAGGAATAGCCCCCCATGTACCATACACATTAGGTTTAGCAGTCATTATGGGGCCTACCAAATCATAACATGTTCAGAAAATAAAAACACAAAAAAATCCAGGAAAAGAAAGGTTAAAGGCTAGAGGGATGAGGTCACCTAAACGTAATTTTGTGCTCCCCATGCGTCATGTTACCAGAATGAGCATTATAAGCAGCAATGCCAAGGATGCCAAACTCTTTTGAATTTAGCATGTTAATCCCAAAGAATGCTAAACATTTTTTTGTGTACCATGATCCAGATGAGTTTATGCTTTTATTACAGTATAAAAAATGTGTCAGCCAAAGGGTTCTTCCAAGCAGTAGCTAGATATTTTGGCTACCAAAAACATATTAACCACCTCAATACTGGGCACTTCCTGCCAAGGCCAATTTTCAGCTTTCAGCACTGTCACACTTTGAATGACAAATGCATGGTCATACAACACGGTACCCAAACTACATTATTATCATTTTGTTCACACAAATAGATCTTTCTTTTGGTGGCATTTAATCACCATTGTTTTATTTTTTATTTTTTGCAAATTAAATAAAAATAAATAATTTTGAAAAAAAAACACATTTCTCTTAATTTATGTCATACGATTCTGCGAATAAATGATTGGGCTATTATGAAGAACAAAGTGTATTCTGCTACATTTCTTTGGTGAAAATAACACAAATCAGTGTAAATTATTTACTCTGTGGGAAAGAGTTATATATGGTATATATCTGAAAATGTGTCAATTTTGGTGTACTGATGGCCTATCTGATTACTTAAGGTCCTAAAATGCCAGGACAGTACAGATACCTCCACAGATGACCCCTTTTTGGACAGTAGACAGTCCAAGGTATTTTATTTATTGTTTTATTTTACACAGTATACACATGTTTACTTATAGCAGTGAATTACATTGCTAAAAGCAAGCATTTTACTGAATGAAACTGAATCATTCAGTCTGATTTATTTTGATGTGATTTGCTGTGATTGGTCAAAGCTAATAACATAGTACAGATGGGCTGTGATTGGCCCTGTCAGCACTATGTGCATACTCTGATTAGTCTTCGACTGTGTCCCGTGGTCTTGGCTGGTGACAGATTGTGCCGCTGCATCCAGTCAGGATGGTAAAGCCACTGCCCGGCCATCATTTGCCTATAGGCCAGGCATGAAGTGGTTAGAAAGTAAGAGTCTGTGTGTGTTTGGGAATGTTGTCAACCGGCTTTTTTAGGAATATTGGTCATTGTTACCAAGTAAATTAACTGTGCGGCCAGAAGCACCTAAACTTAGGGCAAGTCCACCAACCACTGGTATTTCTAGTTGCAGACATTTTGACTAAGGGCAGATGATTCATTTAGCATTTATTTCCTGGAATCCATCTGCCCTTAGCTCAAGCATTCAGGCAGGAGGATGTGCTTAGCTGAGAAAGCCCCTCCCCCTCCTTTAGTTGAAAGAAAAAATGCCCATGAAGACTCCTGGGACATATGACATAATTTTGGCCTTGGCTAGAAACCAGGAAGCAACTGAAGAAATAAAAAAAAAATTAAAAAAAAGGTTAAAACAAGTAAATGTGATATATTTTCATGTCTATTTACTAATGATAGCAGCATAAAGATTAAAAATGGTAATGTTGATTGAGAGAGTTTAGTTACGCTTTAAGTGGACTTCATTGGCAGGCTCAACAAGTATTTGTGGGGCTTTGCAGGGACACTAAGTAAAAAACTTTAAGTGCAGATGCACTTAAAATTAAGTGATGCAGCATAATATTTTTATTTTTTATTTGGGCCACTTTGAGAAGATTGTCTACAGCTTATTTACTTCCATATGTGTGATTCAAAACACAAATCCTTTTTACTAAGGAAAGCTAAGAATTTTTTTTTTCTTCAAACAGATTATTATCGCACATAAATAATATTCAATATTGCACCAAAAGATCCCTTCAAAATACAATTTTGTAAGTCTCTTGAAAATAAATTATATTCATCTCATTCTTTTACAATGCCGTTCCGTTTGAACATAAGTCCAATGTAAATGTATCTCTGCAAAAGTAATTGACTGTTTCATCTTCTGATGAGGAGTCGTATATTTCATTTATCACTTTCTGCAATTTTGAAAATATCGTCATGCATGTTAAAGGGGTATAAAATGTTAATGATGTTCAGTTTGTCTTTGTACCAGATAGAATCTGATAAAATATCTCAAACGTTTTCTCTTGGCATTTAGAGCATGATTTACCATGAATTATGTTTGGTAAACTATTCATTTATTAAGTATAATCGATTTTTAAACTGACTTGTGTAAAGCTGAGCATAGACAGATTGTGGTTGTATAACACTGTATATTTGTTGATAGATTTTGTTATTGTGACATCACTACCCCACAATTACAGCAGCTATGATATGACATTGCTCACACAGGTATAGTTTTAGACATTAAGATTTAAAAAATATTTTACTGTACAGCTTAAAGCAGTACTTACCCTCTGCATGCTCCTCTTTAATGGCGGCCGGTGGCTTTTTTTGGGGGGGGGGTCGACAAACAACCAGTAGGTCAGTCGGTTATCCAGACACTTACCCCATCTAGGTTGCGGGCGGGCACCGCTCTTACGGGTGGAGGGCGACAGGCTCCTCCTCCTCTACATCATGGGAGCTTCTGCCGTGCGTCTCCTCTCTTCTCCTCAGCCAATTGGGTGACGGGTCTCAGGACCTGCTTCTTGATGATCAGGAGGAAGATCAGTATGACAATACCAATATTAATTTGCTATTATCACAGTGCTTTGCACCCAGAGCCCAGTCTTTTCTGAAGCTTCCTCTGGCTCTAATCAGATGCTTCAACCCCCCCCCCCCAATTTGAATCCATGTACATCCAGCCCTGCATGTAGAGTAGAAGGTTGGATGCATGGATAGAGGGGCAGTGCCCATATGCCCCTAGTGGACAGGCCGCCACTGCTCCTCTTCTTCCTTTGGTCCCTTCACTCCTCTTCTGGTTGTATAACACCCAGTATCATGCTTACATATCAGTAGTTCTCAGAAAGTTGGACATTGCACAGAATGATGTCTGTCTGTGTCATACTTTGCCCTCCCATGTGCACCTTATTGCAAAGGTTAGTTATAAATTGGGATGGTTGCCATCTTTTTTGTATAGCTTTTTCGCTGGATTTTGAGGCCCCTTTCACACTGGGGCAGTTTTCAGGCGCTACAGCGCTAAAAATAGCACCTGTGTAGCGTCTGAAAAACCGGCCCCTTTCACTCCAGCGTGAAAGCCGGAGGGCTTTCACACTGGGGTGGTGCGCTAGCAGGACAGTGAAAAAAGTCCTGCTAGCCGCATCTTATGAGCGCTGAAAGGAGCGGTGTATTCACCGCACCTAAACCGCTCCTACCCATTGAAATCAATGGGGCAGCGCGGCTATACCGTCTGCAAAGTGCAGCTACAGCGGCACTTTGTGGGCGGTTTTAACCCTTTTTCGGCTGCTAGCGGGGGTTAAAACTGCCCCGCTAGCGGCTGTAGACCACCTCTAAAACGACGGTAAAGCGCTGCTAAAAATAGCTGCACTTTACCGCCGGCGCCCGCACCGCCCCAGTGTGAAAGGGGCCTGAGTGGGGGCACACTGGATGCCTGCAACCACCATTGTGCTCTTGCTGGGCTTCCAATGTGTCGTTGTGCCTTTAACCACTTGCCCTTTGGAAGATTTACCCACCTTCTTGACCAGGTAATTTTTTTCTTTTTGCCACTGCGTTACTTTAATTGACAATTGCGTTGTCATTCAACACTGTACACAAATTAGATTTTTATCCTTTTCTTTCTCACATATAGAGTTTTCTTTTGAATTATGGTATTTGCTATAAACAAAAAAAGACCGACAATTAAAAAAAAATATATATATATATGCCCACGGTCGTTCCCCGCAGTGACAGAACGGGGACCTGCCTGTGTAAACAAGGCAGATCTCTGTTCTGTCAGGGGATCACACAGAGATCCTGTCTTTCTGCTATGCAGGAAGACGGATCTGTGTGTTGTCCCAGGCAGCCCACACCCCACACAGTTAGAAATACCCTGAGGGAACACAGTTAACCCTTTGATCGCCCCTGGTGTTTTCCCTTCCCTGCATGTGTCATGAGTACAATGTCAGTGCATATTTTTAGCACTGATCACTGTAGTAATGTCACTGGTTCCCAAAAAAGTGTCAAAAATGTCAGTTCGGTGTCTGATCTGCCCGCCACAATGTCGCAGTCCCGCTAAAAATCGCTGATGACCGCCATTACTAGTTAAAAAAATAAAAATAAAAATGCCATAAATCTATCCCCTATTTTGTAGATGCTATAACTTTTGCGCAAACCAATCAATATACACTTATTGGGGGTTTTATTTACCAAAAATATGCAACAGAATTTTTTATTGGGTATGCTTTGTTGCAGAAAATTAAAAATTATAGTTTTTTTTCAAAATTGTTTTTCTTTTTTGTTTATAGCACAAAATATAAAAACCGCAGAGGTGATCAAATACCAACTAAAAGAGAGCTCAATTTGTGGGGGAAAAAAATCTATTTTATTTAGGTACAGTGTCGCAGGACCACACAATTGTCAGTTAAAGCAACACAGTGCCGTATCACAAAAAATGGCCTGGTCATTAAGGGGGTAAATCCTTGCGGTCCTTTAAGCCGCGTACACACGTAGCGGTATGTCCGACGTACTTAGTCTGGCGGACTTCCCGCCAGACTGTCCGTCGGACTTTCCGAACGGGCTACTTGCCCACACACGGCACTTTTTGAGCGGACTAATACGGCGTACTAAGTCCGCCGTACTATCCGCCCTACTTTTGAAATGAACGGACTCGCCCACACACGCAGAGGAAAGTCCGCTCATTTCGAGTGCGTCTCCAGGTAGGCGGGGCCCGCGAAGGAGACGTCGCTGGCCCCGCCGCCTGGTATGGACTTAAAGGGCAACCCCAACGCCGAAAAAAATCGGCGTGGGGGTCCGCCCCAAGTCCACAACAGACCCTTGTCCGAGCACGCTACCCGGCCGGCCAGGAAAGGGGGGCGAGCGAGCGCCCCCCCCCCTCCTAAACCGTACCAGGCCGCGTGCCCTCAACATGGGGGGTGCCTTGGGGAAGGGGGGGCCGCGCGGCCCCCCCCACCCCAAAGCACCTTGTCCCCATGTTGATGAGGACAAGGGCCTCTTCCCGACAACCCTGGCCGTTGGTTGTCGGGGTCTGCGGGCGGGGGGCTTATCGGAATCCGGGAGCCCCCTTTAATAAGGGGGCCCCCGGATACCGGCCCCCCACCCTATGTGAATGAGTATGGGGTACAATGTACCCCTACCCATTCACCTGTACAATAAAAGTACAAAAAAAACACAACACACGAGATAAAATACTTTATTGCACAGCTCCGGGGGTCTTCCGTCTTCGGGGGTCTTCTCGCCGGACTCCTCCGCTATCTTCTTGTAGCTCTTTTACTAGCGGAGGAGCCCGGCATTCTTCCTCGCCGCCGGCCTCTTCTTACGACTTCGGGGGTCTTGTCCCCCTCTTCGGTTCTTCTGCCGGGCCACCGCGCCTTCTTATAGCTCTTTTACAGGCGGTGGCCCGGTCTTCTGTCGCCGCCGCCGCTGCCTTCCGTTCTTCTTCTTCTTCTTCTTCTCCAGGAGATGTTGACTCGACGATCTCTCCGGCCGCAATGCCAGGGACGCGCTGCGCTGCCACTTATATAGGGACAAGGGGCGGTGTCACATGGGTTTATGTCACATGGGTTGGTGTCACATGGTGACCCCGCCCCCTTACGATGTCACAGTCCCGGAGGATGCTGGGACTGTTGCCATGTGACATCAACCCATGTGACCAACCCATGTGACATAAACCCATGTGACACCGCCCCTTGTCCCTATATAAGTGGCAGCGCAGCGCGTCCCTGGCATTGCGGCCGGAGAGATCGTCGAGTCAACATCTCCTGGAGAAGAAGAAGAAGAAGAACGGAAGGCGGAGGCGGCGGCGACAGAAGACCGCGCCTGTAAAAGAGCTATAAGAAGGCGCGGTGGCCCGGCAGAAGAACCGAAGAGGGGGACAAGACCCCCGAAGTCGGAAGAAGAGGCCGGCGGTGAGGAAGAATGCCGGGCTCCTCCGCTAGTAAAAGAGCTACAAGAAGATAGCGGAGGAGTCCGGCAAGAAGACCCCCGAAGACGGAAGACCCCCGGAGCTGTGCAATAAAGTATTTTATCTCGTGTGTTGTGTTTTTTTTTTGTACTTTTATTTTACAGGTGAATGGGTAGGGGTACATTGTACCCCATACTCATTCACATAGGGTGGGGGGCCGGTATCCGGGGGCCCCCTTATTAAAGGGGGCTCCCGGATTCCGATAAGCCCCCCGCCCGCAGACCCCGACAACCAATGGCCAGGGTTGTTGGGAAGAGGCCCTTGTCCTCATCAACATGGGGACAAGGTGCTTTGGGGTGGGGGGGCCGCGCGGCCCCCCTTCCCCAAGGCACCCCCCATGTTGAGGGCACACGACCTGGTACGGCTCAGGAGGGGGCGCTCGCTCGCCCCCCCTTTCCTGGCCGGCCGGGTAGCGTGCTCGGACAAGGGTCTGTTGTGGACTTGGGGTGGACCCCCACGCCGATTTTTTTTTGGCGTTGGGGTTCCCCTTTAAGTTCATACCAGGCGGCGGGGCCAGCGACGTCTCCTTCGCGGGCCCCGCTTACCTGGAGACCCGCTCGAAATGAGCGGACTTTTCTCCGCGCAGGAAAAGTCCGCTCATTTCAAAAGTACGGTGGACTGGCATACACACGGCCGGATTGTCCGCCGAAATGCGAGTCCGGCGGGAAGATTGGAGTGCAACACGGCATTCTAAGTCCTTTCGGGTCAAAAAAGTATGCCGGAGGCTACACACAGGGGGATTGTTTGGCGGACTTGAGTTTGCCGGACTTTTCCACCGGATTGTTTGATCGTGTGTACGCGGCATTAGTGGTTAAATACAGGGGAGAGGCTGTACTCTAATAGAGGAGCTACATTTGACATGAACATCCATACTACTAGAGCTCTTCAAGTGTTTTGTGACTAGCAATAATCAATAACGTTGCCTGCAGTTGCCTGCAGTTGGTCTTTATTTTACAAAAAACAAGATTGTGTGTGTCTGTCATTGCTACTCTTCTGAAAAGCAATCCATGGTGGATCACTTTTCATTTAATAGGTGGATCAGTGGCAATATGTAGCCTCCTCACCACCTATGTTAACCAATAAAAAGCCCATCGTACCATGGCACAACTGTGTGCATTATATGTAGTTGCAGCGTAGTACCATTCACTTCAATGGGTCCTGTTTGCTGGTAAGGAAGGAAGGAAGACAGCACTACCTGCCTGAAGTTTGCATGTTCTTCCTGTGCCTGAGTGAGTTTCTATCAGGTACTCCAGTTTTCCTCCACACTCCAAAGACATGCTGGTAGGTTAATTGACTCCTTTCTAAATTGGCCCTATTATTGTAGCCAAGTCCTAGGCCTCTCCAGCTTAATGATGACCTCCAGAGTCAGGGACAGCTGATATCCTTCTGTGTAGAGTGGGTTATGAGGCATGGTGGGTGCAATGCAGGGTAGATGAATGGGCACCAGACACTTCTTGAATGCAAAGAGATTTATTGTCTCTTAAACAGAACAATGGAAGAGAGGGATAGGGCCAGGACACCCTTTAGTAGTTGCAGTCTTAATTTAGCAGACTCCGAGACTTCTATAGGTAGAAAGCCACGCAGGGAAAGGCATCCAGAAAGACTCCACATCTGCATGAGTAGGACCTCTGTCTCCTATGGCAACAATCTTGAAGCAGTTTCTAACAGGTTATAATGAACTCATTCACTTCTTCAACAATCTCCTATTGTAGATCTTCACTCAACTGAGCTCCCAGTGATCCCCTGAGCTCTTCCAATCTTCTCACTCAGTATCTTCCTCAAGCGTCACCCCCACCTCCCTGCTGGGTCCCTAGCTTGGCACTCACAGATACTCCTCAAGCGTCACTCCGCTATCCTGCTTGGTCCCTGACTTGACACACGATATTGCTCTGCAAGCATCAGCTCCACTGGCTGGGTCCCTGGGTTGACATTGGCTGACGTTTCCCAATTCTTCACCGTCCTCGGTTGGTGGGAATACTGCTCTGGTACATGCTTCAGCTACTCACAGTGGCCCCTGGTAGTAAGGTGGATGGTCACTTAATGAATGAATGATTTGTATAGTGCTGCAAATGCAAACTGAATCACCTCAAGGTGCTTGGTCCATCTTATGTTGTCCTGCTTCTTAGAAGAGGTGGGTCTTGAGTTTTTTTCTGAAGGCCCGATGGTTTTCTTCCATGCAGATGTTCGTGGGTAGAGCGTTCCATAGCCTTGGTCCTTGGACTGAGAATCTTCGTTCTCCCTTTGATTTGTAGCGGGACTTGGGGATGAGGAGGCAGTTTTGGCTGATCGGAGGTTGCGATTGGGTGTGTAGTGTTTTATTTTCTCACATAGGTATTGAGGAGCGTTTCCTTGTGTGCATTTGTGGGTGAGGCAGAGGGTCTTGAATGTGATCTTATTCTTTACCGTTAGCCAATGTAGTGTCCTCAGGGATGGGGAGATGGACTCCCAGGGTTTTTTCCCGTGACTAGTCTTGCTGCCATGTTTTGAATAGCTTGTAGGCGTGCAATCTGGTATTTAGGTAGTCCTATGTAGAGGGAATTTGCGTAGTCGAGTCACGAATTGATGATTGTTCCAACTACTATTGCTTTTTCCTTTTCTGGAATGAAGGGGATGAGTCTTCGTAGCAGGCGGAGAAGATGGTGTGATCCGCTTACTACTGATCCTATTTGTGCATCCATAGACATCTCTGAGTCAAAGAAGACTCTGAGACTTTTGGCTTTAGTACTTGGGGAGATGGTCTGTCCAAGGATGGTGGGTGGAATCCATGGGGTCTTCGTTTTTGTATTTCGGTTTGTGTTGAGAAGAAGCTCTGTTTTCGATCCATTGAGTTTGAGGGAGCTTGTGGTCATCCAGTCCTCTATCAATGTGAGGCATTTTTCTAGTTCCTGATATTAGTCTTTTTGTCCGGTGATGTGGAAGTGGAGTTGAGTGTCCTCAGCGTATGAGTGGAAGCATAGCTCCGATTTGCTTATGATTTTGAGGAGTGGACAGATGTAGATGTTTTAGAGCACAGGTGGCAAAGGTGATCCTTGAGGGACTCCATAAGAGATTGTGCGAGATTCAGAGGTGAAGGCTCCTTGTTTCACTGTCTAGGAACGATTTTCTAAGAAGGAAGCGAACCATGGTAGATCTGAGTCTGTAACTCCTGCTACTTCTTTAAGGCGGATGAGAAGAGTATTGTGGTCCACTGTGTTGAACGCTGCACTTAGGTCCAGCAGTACCAGGAGACATGATTCTCCATCATCAGCTGCTTCAAGGGCGTCGTCCCATATTTTTAGAAGTGCTATTTCTGTTCCATGGCCTGGGTGGAAGCCTGATTGCAGTGGGTCCAAGAGTTTGTGTGTGTCCAGATGGAGTTGTAGCTGTTGTACTACTGCTTTCTCCATAATCATGGAGATGGTGTTCAGGCTTGTTACTGGTCTGCGGTAGTTAGGGTCTTTGGGGTCGAGGTTGGGTTTCTTTAAGAGGGGTTTGACTATGCCTTGCTTGAGGGTTATCAGAACAATCCCTTCTTTGAACGACTGATTTACGAGATGTGTTATAGTAGGAGCCTAGATGTTGGAACATTCTTTCAGGAGTTTTGTGGAAATGATGTCATTGGGTTATGTGCTGTCTCGGAGGCTCCTGATGTTGTTTTTGGTGGTGTCGTGGTGATTGGGATCAGTGAAAAATGTGGTGATTGTGTGATGTTCGAGTCGATTTCCTCTTTTTGCTTTGGTTGAATAGTGTTGGTTGTTTTTTTCTGTTGAATTATTGATGACAGCTTCCCCTCTACCTCCGGCCATGGCAGGTTCTCCGGCCGGCAGAACTGCCAATTCTGGTTGGACTGCAGGCTGAAATACCAACCCTATGCTGATCTCTTGCTTCTGGATAGGCCCTCAGACAACCTGGCAGCCAGATGTCCCCAGGATAGGCCCCAGGCACCAGCCTAGCAGCCTGGGGCAGCACAACACATGTCCACCCAGACAGCCTTCCAGGTGGCACAGAACCCTGATCACCAGACCTCACCCAAATAAATAGGCTCTCCCAGTAGGCCAAGGGACCAAGAAAATCTCTGCCCATTGGCTGAGACACCCCATTCATCCTTAATCTGTCCTTACAATGCCCTTGTCTTATATAATGCCACCAGATACCTGGCCATCTAGTGACAGAAAAGTGCAGAAATTCCATAATTAGGGTGAAATCAATTGACCTCCTAACAATTGGCCAAGGCAACTATCACTTGGCAAATAAAGTTGCTAGCAACCCTGGCTAAACATCATTATGCTACATCATGTTTATGTATGTAATGTGAGCAAGAGACCTTAAGGTGAGCTCCTTGAGGGTGATGTGTAAATTGACAGCACTATATATAGAAATTAGATGACATTTGCTTTTTTGGCTGGATCAAGTGTGATCTCATACAGTATCCTTGAGTCCTGCAAGCCAATGATGGCCAAGTGTGCTCAGGGGGGAAATTGAATGAGAAGATTATAAAACGGTCAAGATTGCTATCTCCCAATGTGATAAGCACCACAGGCAATGTTTGCCAATGTATCTCACCCCTCCTCCTCCCCTTAGTTGACATAAACATTCTTATCTTAGAGCAAGCCTAACATTGCTATTTATGGAGCTCTTTTTATGAAAGGTGTCAGAGGACAGCAAGATTTTCAGGAGAAAATGTAAAAAGAAGTAACACTCAAATGTAGCACTGAGCAGTACTATGTAAGCATACTTGTAGTATTTAATTTATAAAATAATTTTGTTTAGATCATGAGATCTAGGCATTTGAATATTGATTGCCCTTAGCTTCCACCTATTTTAACATCTTTCATGCTTTGTAAATTTTGCCATGAAAATTTAAAGTGTAATTTAAATATATTTTCAGATAGCGTGGGAAGAATTTGAGACCATCCCTTGTTTTATTATGTAGCGCTAACCCTGTAGGAACCACTGGTGAATAGGGTTCCCCACTCTGCACAGCCAGGCACACCAAATTTCCACGGCATGCTTGAGTCAGGAAACAAGCCAGACAATGGGTTTGTTTTGTTTATTAGGGGTATTCAACTTGGATGGGGATAGGCATAGTATGGGATGCACACTGACTCAGGGACACAACTATATACAGGCTAAATATACATGTGTCTTCTGCTTCTGGCACAAATCTTGTTTGTAGAAATACTCAGGCCCAGCTGAAACACTGTTTGGGGATCTGAAAAGGCACTCAGCCAGATCCAGAAACAGCCCTTTACAGGCAGGGCCCGTGGGCCCCTTTGGTGTGTATAGAAGTCCCAGTGTCCAGCTACCATCCTGTGATAATGATCCCAGCACCACCTGCAAGCACTGCAAGCCCACCTGGCTGCAGCTGCCAATTTCAAAAGTTCTCCTGGCTAATCTTCCACAGTCCTCCCAGACTGACACTACAACCATCTTAGACTGCCACGCCTCAGTCCTCTCAGGCTGTCTCTAAGTCCTCCCTGACCATCTCACTAACCAGCTACCCAGCTGTCTTCTGCCTGGAGATCTCCTGGATCTGCTCACTGGTTCCTGCTGTCCTCACACCTGCTCCCATGCCACTGGACAGGACTCCTTCTTGTGTTGTGAAAGGATCACGCCTGCACAGGAGCCCCAGGCCCGAAATCACCCCCCCCCCTACTAGGGGGCTACCCTCAAGAGCATTGACAGCCTCCTCAGTACTCCATCTCCAGCTTCCACCCAAACTCCACTGCCCCTGCTGGCCTGACCCAAAGTATTTAAGATGTCCCTCCCCCTGCCAGCCTATTTGGCCAGGAATTGGTTGGGGTCCTCATCAATACTCCAGGCAGCTCCTCCTAACCTCCTTCACATTCTTCTGGAAGTTTCTGAAAAGTTCCAGAAAGTAAGGGGAGGTATCAGAGATGCTGCCTTATGAGTCACTGCAGCCTCCCTAGATCACTCACTATGACTCAGATACAAACACGCAGGCTTGGCTGCCAGCCAAGCCAAACAGTTTACCCACACTACAGAAAAAGAAAAACTATCACACTAGCACACTAAGCTAGAGGGTGTTACAATTATTATCTAGGACTCTGTTTTAGAGATGTCCCCCATGCATGTCAGCCCTCAAGTACAGAGTATAATTCTATTTTCTTCCCATTTCATTCTCACACCCTCCATGATGTCACTTGATGGCCCTGCATAAGTTACCTGTAGTCTGTGACAAAGTCTGGATTTGTGTAAAATTCAGTAAATGTATCAATTGCTGTTTTGTTTACTGTTAACAACATTTACTTGTGAACACTCCATAGTACTACTTCTTTTGTTTTACATATAGGATATAAATATGTGTAGCGCCCACCCATTTTGGTGGGTGCTAAATAAGTTTTCTGTACATAGTAATAGGTAAATTTGGCCAGGGCCTTACCCTTTTTAGGCCTGGTTGTTTGTTTTGGGAGGTGGGAGTGATAGAATAGAGGGTGTGTGGCCACCTACACTCTGGCTCAGAGAGATTCCCTTTAGCTTTCAGTGAAAATGTTCTGGAAGGGAGGCTGGACTTGGGACTGGACTGGGCAGGCAGCTTGCATGGAGAGCTCTGGACCAATCATTCATTTGTGTTGGCAGGGGCAGGACTAAGCTGGAGGTCAAATGCTTCCGGGAAGTGTTCCTGGAAGGAGAAGGAGCTGAAGCAGGAGGGATGTAGTGTGCAGTGGGAGCAGGCTTGAAGGCCTGGGGGTTCAGAGACCCCAGTGCTGGATAGGAGGAGTGTGTTTGAAGGCCTTAGGGTTCAGAGACCTCAGTGCTGGATAACCCACACACATTCGCTATGTAATCTGGAGGAGAAAACTGGGTGTCCCAGCCTGGGATGTACCGAACCATGCGGAGGAGGAAGTAGATGAAAAATGGACAGAGGAAACTGGGATCGACCTTCTGTGGCAATCATGGACTGTCGATGGGAGAGAGCAAGGGAGTGTACTTTCCAGAACTGACACTGGGCGGATTGCAGGAGTCAATCTAGGCAGTGAGGCCAGGGACGTTTAATACCCATAACCCACAGCATCTTTCAGAAGGGGTGCTGGTCGGTTCATCAAAGGAAAGTACAGAGTATCAGAACTAGGAACCAGATTATTAGAGGCAACTCATATCCTCCATTTCATCGGATTGTCACTAAAGTTTGAGCAATAAAGCTTCACATTGTTTTGCAAAAGACTGCTGATGTGAATTCTTGCATGGGATGAATGGAACAAGTAAACACAAAGGTAAAGAACACACTTTGCAGCTCCCAAGGGAGTAGGTCGCTACATATGAAACATTCTTTGTGTGCTGGGTGTAATTCTTGATATCTGTTCTTCTTCTATATGTATTGACTCTGCACAGTAGGGTTTCTTTTGCTCAGTATATGGGCGGGGTCCAATGTGCCCAAAAAACATGGGTAAAACTTGTGTGGAGTGTGCTTATCAACACCTGGGACCAGACGGAGACTGCGGTCATTAAGGCAGTTCTCCGACTGAGAGATGAAGCCTCACTTTGTGCAGTAATAAAGTGAAGAGTTCCTCTGAAAAGCAACTTATTCCATGTCACTACACACTGTACTTGTATGTTTGCATTAAGAGGGACGTGCTGACATGCTGAACCTGTGCCCACTTCACCAGTCCAGCATACCTCTGTTACCTCACTCGCTGAGCACATAGCATGGACATTATGTGTATTCTCATTTAACTCTGTTCTTTCCGTACCACCTGACCAAACCATAGATCTCCAAAACGTTAGTCTGAATTGGGTTTCTATAGGAGATAGACTGCTAGGGCAGGAGCCAGAACATCCACCCCCTCGCTACCGGAAGAGCTGTCACCTTTAACAAGTACCATACTTAATTACTGGTTGCTGTAGCTTGTTCCTTCACTTGGTTACCCATAGTGACTACACTTCACTTCCTTATTTTGCTGAGTTAACCTTTTGTAGAAGTGTTACAACCTACCCCGTTGTGCATTTCCTGACGCAAGTTCTTCGGAATACGCCAGAACCAGCATGCACCCCTTTAAATAACTTCAGACCAGGCTTAGAGTAGTTAATAAGACTTTATTGCTGAAAGGCATCATGGCAATATAACATGAATAACATCCTGTTCCTAAATCAAACTAAAATAGCTTTGTGGCCAAGGCATATCTCCGCGAGATGAGAGTCCATGTAGGCATTGCCCATAACTTACTGGTGGGTGTCCATACCCTTGGATGTGCTCCACTCTAAATCCTGGCTCCAGTCTTAGTGGCCCCCTCTTTATATGATAGGTGGGTCTGCCAAAACCAACTGAGCTGAAGATTATTAACCCCTTCCCCAGCCTGGGCTGGCTCCTGGACTAACTACACACATTTTAACCTGCCTACAAGTATGCTTGCTGTTATTCCTAGTATGTATGTGGTTCTGCTTCTCTTGTATTCTAGAAGTTATTTGTGAAATTTGTTCTTATTCCCTTTTCCTATAGTCATGCATATCCCACTTCCTTTTCACCCTAAAAAAAACGTTCCTCTAGCTCGATAGCTCTCACTCACTGGTGATTTCAAAACTTCACCACTCAAGAAGAGAGGGAAAACAGGGACACATATAGGAATAAAAAGCTAACCAGGGTCCTGGGTAGTGATGAACAAACCGATCAAAGTTCAGCGGGAAATATGCAAACCGTGAACATAGCAGTGAACCCCAATGAAGTCTATGGGAGATAGATCTTGAAATTTTTTTGTGGATGGCTTTGCTGCCATCCCCATGTGAAGGGTACGTGTCCTTATCCCAGATTTCTGTTCCCACATGAAGGAGTAAAGGGGACAATACTTATTCATAATCATTCACAAAAAATAATTTAAATAGAGGCAGAAAAAAACACAGACTTTCTAGAAAAAAACGTTAAAGTAACTCCACTTTTGTTGAGAAAAAAAACATTCCGCTCTGGGTAGTCTTTGTACATTGCAAGGATTTTAACAAACTTTATTGCAGGTTTCTACCTTTTGTTAGTCTGAAGAAATACATTAGCTGACTGTTTGCCTGTATTCATGCGCAAAGCGAATGTAAATGGAAGTATAATTATCAACCAGCTGCTGCACTTGCAGGGTTTTAATGAGGAAAGTGGTAGGTTATGAATCCCTTAAGACGTGACTTTCCTTTGGGAGTATCTCACGGAAAATGAAATTTGTGTTGCAGTTAACACAGCAGGAAATTACATTTCAGGGGGGCATTCCATACACCATCTGAACCATGACATTTTGGGTTGCCATAATACATTGCATTTTACAGATAATCATAGAGGTGTGGTAATTGTTAACAACATTAAATTACAATATGACTTATGTAGTAATTGAATGCTACATCTATTTTTCTTTTATTTGCTATTTTTCTCCACGGAAGTGGAGTTACTCTCTTAATTAAAAAAGATAAATAGCGCCCCCCGCTGTTAATCCAACATCAAGCACGTCATTCACTGATGTGGATCCTCAATAAGAGATGCCTGAAAACTCACCACCATGACAATGCTGCCCTGCCCAGTTGGGCACTGTCATAAATGACAGTGCCCGACTGGCTGCTGAATGTAAGCAAATGGTCCAGGAATTCTGGGTAACAACAATGACCAAATATGGTCAGGAAATCACCTGGGATCCCCAGCCTGCCTATTTAGAAACAGAAACTATCTGGGGACTTGTGACTTGCAATGGGAGAAGATGATAGTTGTGCTGGGTCGCTGAAGCGTTGCTCATCATGACTGTAGCTGAATCTATTCTATAATACATATCGGGATGATGTAATTGACATTGAATTTACAATGGTGGACATTGTTTATTTATTTATTTATCTGAGGACTTTTTTCTAAGTTTTTTTCACCATTGTCTATGCTTTTATTTCCTACTTACAATTTTTTTATGAATGAGCAACAAGGAGTACTATATTTCCCATAATTATTCAAATGTCTTCCCCCCACATCCAGAAGGCCAGAAAATTAAGAAGGAGGCCCTACCACACATTAACATGGGGACAAATGCTTTGCAAGGATGGGGGCTTTTCTGCTCCCCTGGAAAGTTCCCTCTCAACGTTGAGGGGATGTGGCCTGGTTTCAGAGGGGGAGGAAGGAAAGCTTGTTGCTCCCCTATAAGGGACTTTTATGAATCTTTATGGGAACCACACACAATTTTTTACTAAAAAAAGTGTTCAGGTAAGAAGATGTATGATCCCGCTTAAAATTCATATCAGGCTCGTATCCAGGCATGATGCCACACACTCTCAGCATTGGGAGGGTACCTAGCCAAAGGGTGGCTTTTTACCTGGCAAGGCACCTTGTCGTCATGTCAATGCAGATAGGGGCCTCTAATCCACACCCACGGCCCAGTGGATGGGGATGTCTTCAGGGTAGGGACGTTTTCGTATCTGGAAGAATGTATACAGTGTGTGTGTGTGTGTGCTTGTGCGTGCATGTGGGCATTTCAATGAAAGCAAAGATATATTGGCACTTGAGATATTTCCTTTAACCACTTGCTTACTGGGCACCTAACTCCCCTCAGACCAATTTTCAGCTTTTAGCACTGTCACTCTTTGAACAACAATTGTGACGTCATACAACCCTGTACCAAATTAAATTTGTATCATTTTTCCCACAAATAGAGCTTTCTTTTGGTGGTATTTGATCACCTCTGGGGTTTTTTATTTTAAGACTGAAAATAAAAAAAAAATACAAAACCGTTTTATATTTTGTTAATACATTTCGCAAACAGGTAATTTTTCTCTCTCATTGATGTATGCTGATGAGGCTGCACTGATGGCCACTGATAGGCTGCATTGATGGACTCTGATAAGGCGGCACTGATGGGCACTGATGATGTGGCACTGGTGGGCACTGATGAGGTGGCACTGGTGGGCATTGATAGGTGGCATTGGTGGGCACTGATGAGGTGGTACTGATGGGTGGCACTGATGGGCGGCACTGAAGGGCATTGATAGGTGGCACTGAAGGCCATTAATAGGCACTGATAGGTGGCAGTGATGGGCACTGATGGGCAGCAATGATGGGCACTGATGGGTGGCAGTGATGGGCACTGATCAGCACTGGTAGGTGACACTGATAGGCAGCACTGCTATGTGGCACTGATGAGGCACTGATCTGCACCACTAATGGGCATTGATAGGTGGCACTTTTGAGCATTGATAGGTGACACTGATTGCTGGCACTGTTATGCACTGGTGGGCACTGATTCGTGGCACTGTGGGCACTGGTAGGAGGTACTGCTGATTACGTGGTAAGGGGCTGGGATCGACCCCTTACTCCGATCTCTGATCACCCGAGTCTCATTGACTCGGGGATCACAGCATGCCTACAAAGGGGAGGATGTCTATTGACGGCCTCCCGGAAAAGTAGGTCGGCGCTGTAGCTGTCATTAGGCTATAGTGCGGATCTAAAGGGGTTAAACGTCTACAGTTTACATATTATTTTTTTCTCCTCCACATTCTTTTATTGTTATCTGGACTTCTCTATTTATCTTTGATACAACACTGATTATAACTAATGAAGATGGTAGGCGCCAGACTTCTTTCATAGCAAGGCATTTACTGTCATTTTCCAGAGTTCTGTTTTAATGACTGTACAAATACTTTAATTGTAAATGTAACCAAATCTCACTGAGAATACAAATTAGAAAATATCTGTTTAAACTCCTTCTTGTGAGACTCATAATTTTAGGTTCAAGAGTTGGTGTAGAGAAATACATTTGAGATCATTATTAAAATATTTTATATCAGAGATTTAGGACTATTTTGCATAGCTACATCGATCCAGATCTGGTGAATATAAGTATGCATGTGCGATACCTATCTGATCCCTTTGGAAACTGTAAATCACTAGTTTCCAGGTCCTGTGCCAGGCAGCTGAACACTTGAAAATGGCCCATCAGATTTGGTTTTCATGCTGCATGGTACATAATGTGTAATTGTAACACTTAGCCCTTGTACACACGGTCGGAGAATCCGTCGGAATGTGTCCTATCGGACCGTGCCATCGGATAATCCGACTGTGTGTGGTATGCATCGGACTGATTCTGTCTGAATATCCGTCGGACCCAATTTTCCAACATGTTGGAAATATTTCCCGACCAACTGGTTCGATCGGACATACTCCGATCATGTGTAGAGAATTTTGATCGGACCAAGTGCCACGCATGCGCAGATCAAATTCCTACATCAAAGCTATTGGCTACTAGCCTGAATGTAGTCCCATCGTAACGAAATTACGTCATCACGTTCTGAAAGATCGGATTTTTCACCAACTTTGTCCGACCGTGTGAATGCAACAGTTTCGGACAAGATCCGACGGAAAAAATCCGACAGGCACAATCCGACGGATTGGGTTGTGGAAATCTCCGACCGTGTGTACAGGGGCTTACAGGTATTTAAAAGGTATTGTACACCTTCAAATGTTTTTGTTGTTTTAACTAACTAGTGTAGTTATATTCCTTGTGTTGTTTGTTTGCCTTACCTTGTAATGATAGGCTCACAAAATTCAAAGCGAGCGACAGATTGCAAAAGATAGTAGGACAGCCCCCATAAAATTCTTCAAATATATTAATAGTAAAAAGGTCAAGTCTGAGCATGTAGGCCCTTTACATAATCTAAAGTGGGTGACTGGGGACAAAGAGAAGGCACATTTATTAAATATTTTCTTCAGCTCTGTGTATAGAAAGGACCATGGGGGAGCTCATGTCCATAATGGGGGTGGTAGTAACACAGCCCCAAATGATCCACACTGGCTCAAAAGTGATATGGTCCAGAAATATTTAGACAGAATCAAGGTGGATAAAGCACCTGGACCAGATGGAATCCACCCACAGATATTAAAAGAATTGAGCTCTGTCATTTCAAGACCATTGTTTATAATATTTAGGGCCTTGTTAATGACTGGAATCGTACCACTGGATTAGCGTAGGGCCAATGTGGTGCCCATATTTAAAAAGGGTGATCAACATTTTTGGGGGGGGGGCGCAAACAAACTGAAAAAAATACTGAACCCCCTATCAATTGCAGCCTCGCTGTGCCCATCAAATGCAGCCATTGTGCCCATCAAATGCAGCCACTGTGCCCATCAAATGCAGCCATTGTGCCCATCAAACTCAGCCACTTGTGCCCATCATATGCAGCCATTTGTGCCCCATCATATGTAGCTACTTGTGCCCATCAAATGCAGCCACTTGTGCCCATCATGTGTAGCCATTTGTGCCCGTTAAATGCAGCCACTTGTGCCCATCAAATGCAGCCAGGCTCGGCTGTCACTTCACTAACCTCCCCCCCAGCCGGTCCGGCAGCACTTACAGCTCATGTGATGGGGCTCTGCTCCTCTCCCAGAGTGATGAGGATCTCCCCCTCAGCGGCTCTCCTCCTCAACGAGAAGCAGCGGCTGCGGCTCCTGTGTCCGCTTCGCTCCTCAGGCTTCCTCTGCCATGTCTCCTCTTCCGCCAAAGCGTTAGGCATTCAATGGGATCGCCTAATGCTTTGGCCAATTGAGAGACAGGTCTCCCTGACCTGCCTGCTGATTGGCAGGGAGGAACATTAGTGTGAAAATAGCGAACATTTATTTGCTATGCCACACATCAGGGTGGGATCGGGATGCAGTGCTCTATGCCCTGAGCCCACGCTATTTTGAAGTCTATTAGAGCCTCTGGCTCTAATCACGTGCTTCAAAATACACCCCGCCTATCCTCGCCATAGCAATTCATGTGTCTGGCGTTCTGAAAGGGGCCAGGCACATGAATAAGGAGGGTGGTGGAGGTGTCGGGGGCGGTACCCGTGCACCCACAATGCATGGGCCGCCACTGCCCACATGGCTTTTCGCAAACTGAAAACGGGACTTCTTATGGTTTTCTTTCGCCAATGGCTTTCTTCTTCCATAAACCTCAGATTTGTGGAGTGCATGACTAATGCCGCGTACACACGAACGGAATTCTCATTGGAAAAAGCTCTGATGGTTTTCCCAACGGAATTCCAATGGAATTCGGCTCAAGTTGTCTTGCCTACACACGGTCACACCAAATTCCGATCGTTTATAACGCGGTGACGTATACCACGTATAACTAGAAAAATAAATTTCAATAGCCAGTAGCCAATAGCGTCTGTCTCGTAGTTGAATCTGAGCATGCGTGATTTTTGGCGTGTCGGAATTGCATACACACGATCGGAATTTCCGATAGAAAGTTTTTCCGTCTGGAAAATTGAGAACATGCTATCAATTTTTGGCCTGGCGGAAATTCGGACAGCTAAATTCCAATGGAGCATTTTCCGATGAAAAGCTCTCATCTGTCTTTTTCTGTCCGGAATTCCGATCGTGTGTACGCGGCATAATAATTGTCCTGTGGATAGATTCTCCCACCTGGGCTGTGGATCTCTGCAGCTCCTCCAGAGTTACCATGGGCCTCTTGGCTGCTTCTCTGATTAATGCTCTCCTTGCCCGGCCTGTCAGTTTAGGTGGATGGTCATGTCTTAGTAGGTTTGCAGTTGTGTCATACTCTTTCCATTTTCGTATGATGTATTGAACAGTGGGCTATTTACTAATTAGGTGACTTCTGAAGACAATTGGTTCCACTAGATTTTAGTTAGGGGTATCTGAGTAAAGGGGGCTGACTAAAAATGCACGCCACATTTCTCAAATATTTATTTGTAAAACATTTTGAAAATCATTTAACATTTTCCTTTCACTTCACAATTATGTTACACTTTGTGTTGATCTGTTGTGGATCTACATGTCCCATGATGCATTGTAAAACTCTGACATTCACAAACATGACTAGGAATGATGGGAATTGTAGTTCCTGAACAACTGGAGTGCCATAGTTTGGAGACCCCTGGACATAAAATCATGATAAAATACTTTTATGTTTTTGTTTTTGTGACAAAATGTGGAAAATTTCAAGTGGTATGAATACTTTTTCAAGGCACTGTATTCACTATATTGTCTAAAATATTGGGACACCTGCCTTTACATGCACATGATCTTTATTGGCATTCCAGTTTTAGTCCGTAGGATTCAATATTGAGTTGGACCACGCTTTTCAGCTATACCAGATTCAACTCTTTTGGGAAGGCTGTCCACAAGGTTTAGGTGTGTGTCTACGAGAATGTTTAACCATTCTTCCAGAAGGGCATTTATGAGTTTAGGCATTGATGTTGGACAAGAAGGCCTGGCTTGCAGTCTCTTCTCTAATTCATCCCAAAACTGTTCTGTCGGGTTGGGGTCAGGACTCTGTGCAGGCCAGTCATGTTCCTCCACCCCAAACTCGCTCATCCATGTCTTTATGGACCTTTTTTTTGCACTGGTGCACAGTCATGTTGGAACAGGAAGGGGCCATCCCCAAACTGTTCCCACAAAGTTGGGAGCATTAAATTGTCGAAAATGTCTTGGTATTCTGACACCTTAAGAGTTCACTGGAACTAAGGGGCTAAGCCCAACCCATGAAAAACAACCCCACACCATAATCCCCCCTCCACCAAATGATTTGGGCCACTGCACAAAGCAAGGTCTCTGGTTACATTTAATGAAGGTACAACATTTAGCTACTCACATGGTTGATGATTAAAACAGGCACTTCGAGGTATGCAGGCTTCCAGGAAAAAAACGTTCACATAGATCATCCTCCTCACCGCCACTGATGTTGTCCCTTCGACGCTGCACTCCACGAGCGGTTTAAGCCTCGCTTTCAGATCACTCTACTGCAGGGCAGTCTTCCTGGTCATGATTGCAGACTGACAGTGGTGAGAGTCGGCAGTGCGGGGGACGGTCTATGTGGACAGCTTTACCCTGGATGCCTCCATACTTGGATGTGCCTCTTTTAACCACATGCCGACCAGGCCATAGCCAAAAGACGGCTACAGCGCGGTCGGCTTATTCCAGAATCGAGCTCCCGCGCACCCCAGGAATGTCCGTGATTGTCGGGTTCGGAAGACGAGACGCGTAATGGAATGGGGTAAAAAGCCAATGACAGCGGCTCTTTACCAGGTGATCACTCTGTCCAATGACGGAGCGATCAGTTGTCAACAAACCAAAGCTTGTCTGGTGCAGTTCCTCACACTGATCGGTACAGTCTGTGAGGAGACGGGGGAGCCGGGTGCAGCAGCGATGTGGGCTGTCTCTGCAGTGCGCACAGTGCTGATCTGTGCCCATCCATGTAACATCCATCTATCCCTGGCTCATCCATGCTCCATGTGTGCCCATCTATGTAACATCCATCCATCCCTGGCTTATCCATCCTCCATATGTCCCCATCCATGTAACATCCATCCATCTATCCATCCATCCATTCCTGGCTCATCCATGCTCCATCCATCCCTGGCTCATCCATGCTCCATATGTGCCCATCCATGTAACATCCATCTATCCCTGGCTCATCCCTGCTCCATATGTGCCCATCCATACTCCATCCATCCCTGGCTCATCCATACGCCATCCATCCCTGGCTCATCTATGCTCCATCCATCCCTGGCTCATCCACGCTTCATCTATCCCTGACTCATCCATGCTCCGTCCATCCCTGGCTCATCCACGCTCCATTCATCCCTGGCTCATCTACGCTCCATCCATGCCTGGCTCATCCACGCTCTATCCATCCCCGGCTCATCCACGCTCCATCCATCCCTGGCTCATCCACACTCCATCCATCCCTGGCTCATCCACACTCCATCCATCCCTGGCTCATCCATGCTCTGTCCATCCCTGGCTCATCCATTACTGGCTCATCCATGCTCCAGCCATCCCCGGCTCATTCATGTTCCATGCATACCTGGCTCATCCACGCTCCAGCCACCCCTGGCTCATTCATGCTCAATCCGTGTTCTATCTGTGCTTATCCATGCTCAATTCATGCTCAATCCGTGCTCAACCATGCTCCATCCATGCCAATCCATGGCTCATCCATGCCCATCCATGGCTCATTCATGCTCATCCATGCCACATCAGTTCTCATCCATGCCGCATCAGTGCTCCTCCGTGCCACATCAGTGCTCATCCGTGCTACATCAGTGCTCATCCGTGCCACATCAGTACTCATCCATGCCACATCAGTGCCCATCCATACTGCATCAGCATCAGTGCTCATCGGTGCCCATCAGTGCTCATCCGTGCCACATCAGTTCTCATTCATGCCGCATCAGTGCTCATCCGTGCCACATCAGTGCTCATCCATGCCACATCAGTGCTCATCCATGCCACATCAGTATTCATCCATGCCACATCAGTGCCCATCCATACTGCATCAGCATCAGTGCTCATCAATGCCACATCAGTGCTCATCCGTGTCACATCAGTGCTCATCCGTGCCACATCTGTGCTCATTCGTGCCATATCCATGCCCCATCAGTTCTCATCTATTCCACATCCTTGCCACTACAGTGACCATCACAATCTAAGGCTTTACTGTATATATATATATATATATATATATATATATATATATATATATATACTTCACAAATGTGTGGCACAGATCAGCTCCTACTGCAGCCTTTCACAGCTTCCTCCTGCTTGTAGCACTCAGCCTAGACATGTTAATGACTAGAGCTTGAGGGTAGTTTTTTTAAAGCTAAATGGTAGAGGTATTTTTTTTTTATTTTTATTTTTTTAAATAAACCTTTCCTGTATATTGTTTTCTGTTGAAATTTGATTCTAAAGTTACTGACAGGTCTACTTTAAGACACTGAGGGAACATGCCTGGGAACTTTTCAGACATTTGGCCAGAGACTCTGGCTAATCGGGTCAGCAGCTCTATTTCTGGCACTGCATTCAGCTGATCGAGAATAACGATAACAGAGTCAATCTTTTACTTTAAACAGTCAGCAGACTACGCAGCATGGAGCTTCTTCTCCTCCGAGTCCCTCATCTCTCTCCTTCCATTCTTCTTTGCCCTCTTATACAGCCAGCTTCCTGTTTCTTGTCTGGTCATCAGTCTAGACTTATGTCATCACGCACAGCTGTCTCTCTCACTCTCCTGAGAGTTTGCCAGGAAGGGGGGGGGGGGTGCGTCAAAAGAGGGCAAATCAGAGCTGCAGAGCTGGACGCGTGCCTCTGTGTGTCTGTGTAAATTCAGGAAGTGAACAGGCAGCTTGCAGCATAAGTAATGTAGCGCCGGTACTTCTGATGAGTATGCGCTATGTTTGCAAATTTAGTTTTTGCCCAAAACTGTAGTTGAGTTTTGGGGTTAGTCGAGCTAAATTGTGCCTGGCATCAGTTTGGCTGGGCTGTATTATGGTTCTGCCTGATCATAGGTGGGGTTCGCACCTGTGAGAGGCCTTAGAACGCAGTCTGGTTGGACGCATTAGGTACCAATCTCTCTCTCGGAGCCAATCAGTGGGAGTTTGTCTCACTGTGTATTCTGGGAGAGGGTACTTAAGTTGCTGAAGTCACGTGGTTCTGGGTTCTGGGTTCTGGTCCAGAAGTTGTTGCTGACTCCATGGTCCTGGTCCTCCTGACCAGCCCCCAGGGGCCCTCATGGCCTGGGGTGCAGATCCATCCGTTTCCGAGCCTCGGTCCAAGGTGCTGTAACTGGAAGGAGAATTCTAAGGTGTTCCAGTGCCGTCTCGGGTTCAGAGAGGCCCAGCAACTCTACATGTGACCAGGGGAGGACTCTTCAGTAAGAGAGCCACACACAAGGCTGGCTGCTCAGTAAGAGCCTAGGAGCTGAGCTGCCATGGACATTGATTAAATCCACATTTCTTACGGTATCGCCAGACCGGCTGAAAGATTCTGGTACAGTAAGAAAAGTTTATACTTCTATCCTTCTATCCTACAACTAAGTTCTTCAACCAAGTCTGTGTGAGAGACTTTGCAAAGCTAGAATTACCCGTTGGCTGCTAAATCCAAGCTCAAGGCTTTATCCAACAGTTAAAGAGTCCAGTTGCTAATGGCTATTCCCTGGATTATGTACAGAGAGAGACTTTTATTGAAGTCAGCAGTTCCGAGTGCCTGAGCTAAACTTTATCCTGATACCCTCTATTCCCAACGTAGAGACTGAGTTTGTTCAACTGTTTTATGCAAAATAAAAATCCTAACAAGGAATTCAAGTGTCGGTCTCTACAATTACTGGGTCAATAAACCCTGGGAACCCCTAGACAAGGACAATGAGTATGAGCTGGTGGAGGTAATCAGTAAGCCCAGAAAAATTCAGCGGCTCCTTCTGGGCTAAGTGCTACAGTAATAAAAATAGTTAATGTTGATTGAGAGAGTCTAGTTCCACTTTAAAGATTTATCTCTGAGGTGCTGATTTTACAAGAACTTTTGCCATGCTAGAGGACTGGCTGATATTACTGGGATGAGCGATTCCTTTTGTTGGTGTAAGGCCTAGTTTACATCTGTGGTTGGGGGCAGTAAAAATGGTGACCCTTAAAGTTATAATAACCAGTTTCAGACTGTCCAACGCATATATACTGGGGCAGGGCAGCCCGGCTGCGAAAAATCACGTAACGTGATTTTGTGCAAGAAATCCAGGGGGCGCGCTGCTCCTGCTGTGATTGGATACAGCCGGGACCCGCCGATCGTTCAGAAGAAAGAAAGAACAGTAAACAAGACAGACCACTGTTCTTTCAGAGTATAAAGACCCCTCCCTCCTGTCGAGTGCCCTCAGAGCAAGCAGCTTGCAATGAGGGTGCCCAAGCAAGCATGCTTCCAAGCCGCTGCTCTGCATGACCATACAGACACTGAGCTTGGTTCACTTGATGTGATTGACAGCAGCGGGAGCCAAGGGATGTACTTGGCTATGATGCTTTGCATTGCAACAAGGTAAAGAATATCCCCGCTGTCACATTCAGTGGGCATTAATGCCTGTCAAACATGACCCATTCAACTGCATGGGGACACCTCACAACCACCTAGCAACTGCAGCTGCCACATGCTGGTTTAAAGTGGTTGTAAACCCTTACATATACCATCACTGGGACTATGCTTAGGTGATACACAGACATTAAACAAATCCTCCTATATAAGTTGTACCTGTATATCTGGAGCCCTCTCTTCTCTACAGCAGTTCAAAGTACAGTCACGGAGACCAAAGGTGTGGAGTTTTTTGAGGAGGAGGGGGTGGTCAACCATATCAAAGGCAGCAGAGAGGTCCAGGAGGAGGAGTACAGAATAATGTTGATTGGTTTTGGCCATTAGTAGATCGTTTGTCAGTTTTAGGAGAGGAGTTTCTGTGGAGTGTTGAGGACGAAATCCAGACTGAAGGGAATCAAGAAGGCTATTATCAGCGAGGTGGACGCTTAGTCAGTTGTAGACCAGACGTTCTAAGAGGTTGGATAAGAAGGGGAGCAAGGAGATGGGGCATAGGTTGTTAGGATTGGATGGGTCCAGTGAGGGTTTTTTAAGTATGGGTCTGACAAGTGCATGTTTTAGAGAGTTGGGGAAGATGCCAGAAGAGAGGGAGAGATTAAAGATGTGGGCTAGAAGGTGTAGCACAGAGCCAGAGGGTGAACCTAGCATTTGTGAGGGAACAGGATCCAGAGGGCAGGTGGTAAGGTGGACATTACCAAGTAGTTTAGCAACTTCGTCTATAGTGATGGGGTTGAAAGAGGGAAGTAATGATTGTGCCGATGGGAATGGCGTGTAAAGCACGGCCAGTATCAGAACAGTTGAGATCTCCATGCAAATTGTATCTATCTTCTGTTTGAAGTGGAGGACAAAGTAGAGAGTTCAATGTAGAGAAGAGTTGACGGGGACAGGATGATAGGTTGCTGATGAGAGTGATAAAATAGTTCTGCTTGGCAGAGACGAGGCTGGAATTTGTATTTTTGGAGGGCAGATTTATATGGGTTGAAATCTCTCTGAGACTGGGTCTTGCGCCACAGGCACTCATGAGCACGACTATGTTTTTCAGACTTCTAGTAACATCTGTTTGCCAAGGTTTAAGGGGTTGGGGCTTTATTCTGTGTATAGTGAGGGGAGCCAGTGAGTCCAGTAAGGCTAGAAGTGAAGCATTGAAGAAAGAAGTGGCTAGGTTGGTGCAGGATAGGGGTGAGATTTTGTCGTAGAGGTTGCCGATAGCAGAGTAGAGAAGAGAAGGGTTGAGATGACATAGGTTTCTGCGGGTAACTTTAAGGTGGTTGGAGGGAGAGGAGGTGAAGGAGAGAGAGAGTGAAACTAATAAGGTGGTGATCAGAGAGAGGGAATGGATAGTTAGAGAGGTTGCATGGAGTGCAAAGGTGAGAGAAATGAGGTCAAGGATATTGCTTTCGGAGTGAGTAGGAGCATGTATCCACTGCTTCAGGTCAAAGGAGGAGGTTAGGCTGAGAAGTTTGGAAGGGGCAGGAGTGTTAATAGGGATGTTGAAGTCCCTGAGAATGATTGTCAGGATTTCAGAAGAAAGAAAGTAGGTTAACCCGGGCAGAGAAGTCATCAAGAAATGTTGATACTGGTCCAGGGGGCCTGTAGATCACGGCTTTCCTTAGAGAAATTGGAGTGAAAAGACGAATGCAGTGTGCTTCAAAAGAGGAGAGTGACAGAGAGGGAGGTGGCTGAAGTACCTGAAAGGTGCTATGTGGGGCTAGAAGGATTCCGACACCTCCTTCCTTACTTCCATTGGATCTGGGGGAGTGAGTCCAAAGAAGACCACCATGGGATAGGGCAGCAGAAGACGCAGTGTCAGATTCGTGGAGCCAGATTTCGGTAATGGTGAGTAGGTTAAATAAGTTGGCAATAAAGATGTCATGGAGAGAGGTGAGTTTGTTGCAGTCAGAACAGGAGTTCCAAAGGGCACAAGAGAAAGGGAGTCTGATCTTGGGAAGAATAGAAATAGGAACTGAATTGTGTTGATTGCGGCTGCTGCCAGAGGGTGCAGGGTGATGGGTGCATGGGGTACAGTTTAATTATGGAGGCCCAGGGTTTGGGGATATATCTGCAGAGGTTAGGAGAAGCAGGAGGGTGAGGGAGGTAATATGGGAGTGGGATTTATATGAAGGGACATGCCCCAGGGTCTTGGAGATTTTTAGTGTGTGTGGATTTAGAATTAGCAGGAGTTGGTGGGTGCAGTAATAAGGAGAGGACAGAAGTGAGGGTGATATATATATATATATATATATATATATGCTGTGCGGGGGAGAAGAGGGGGGGAGGAGAAATAATTTTATGATAGAGGACAGAGCTGTCAAAAGAAGTGGTAGAGAGTAGGGATGGCCGAACTGTTCGCCCGGCAGTCGTTTTTCGGCGAATATTGCGTGTTCACGATTCGCCCGATCGGCGGACTATTGCTGCTGTTCGCCCGGCGAACATATGTGTTTACAGTGTGAAAGAACTTTGACCCATGATGACACATCCATCATGGGGTACAGGACAGCCAATTGAGACATTTCAGCACATGGACAATTGGACATTCCCCCTACCTTATAAATAGACCTGATCTGGCGGCCATTTTACATTCTGTCTTATGTCAGTTTAGGGACAAGATGCTGTGTGGAGCAGGGAGAGACTGTAGTGACACAAATTGCTAGCTATTAGGTCCACAAAAGTTCTTTTAAGGACTGGTATAAGTGTAGTACAGTATATAGGGTTCAGTGCACTGCTGTGCTGGTGATTGCAGCAGCCTGTCTTTTGTCAGTGTAGGGACAGGATGCTGTGTGGAGCAGGGACAGTCAGTTTAATCACTAGCTATTACTATTAGGTCCACAAAGGTCCTTTTAAGGACTGGTATAGGTGTACAGTATATAGGGTTGTACACGCATAATATACTTTCTTCCAAATATAGAAAGAATATTATACTTGACTGCTGCCCGATTCTGCAGCTGTCTTTTATCAGTGTAGGGACTGAGGGACAGTCTGCAAATCACTAGCTACTAGGTCCACAAAGGTCCTTGTAAGGACTGGTATAGGTGTACAATATATAGGGTTGTGGTGCACTGCTGCTGACTGCTGCCCTATTCTGCAGCAGTCTTTTATCAGTGTAGAGACTGAGGGACAGTCTGCAAATCAATAGCTACTAGGTCCACAAAGGTCCTTTTAAGGACTGGTATAGGTGTACTATTTGGTGTGCAGTATATAGGTGTGTAATACACGTATGAAATACTTGCACATATAGAAAGCATAGTATACAGTGGTGTGAAAAAGTGTTTGCCCCCTTCCTCATTTCCTGTTCCTTTGCATGTTTGTCACACTTAAGTGTTTCGGAACATCAAACCAATTTAAACAATAGTCAAGGACAACACAAGTAAACACAAAATGCAATTTGTAAATGAAGGTGTTTATTATTAAAGGTGAAAAAAATCCAAACCATCATGGCCCTGTGTGAAAAAGTGATTGCCCCCTAAACCTAATAACTGGTTGGGCCACCCTTAGCAGCAACAACTGCAACCAAGCGTTTGCGATAACGTGCAATGAGGCTTTTACAGCGTCCTGGAGGAATTTTGGCCCACTCATCTTTGCAGAATTGTCCTAATTCAGTTACATTAGAGGGTTTTCGAGCATGAACGGCCTTTTTAAGGTCATACCACAACATCTCAATAGGATTTAGGTCAGGACTTTGGCTAGGCCACTCCAAAGTCTTAATTTTGTTTTTCTTCAGCCATTCGGTGGTGGACTTGCTGGTGTGTTTAGGATCATTGTCCTGCTGCAGAACCCAAGTTCGTTTCAGCTTGAGTACACGAACAGATGGTCGGACATTCTCCTTCAGGATCTCTTGGTAGACAGCAGAATTCATAGTTCCTTTTATCACGGCAAGTCTTCCAGGTCCTGAAGCAGCAAAACAGCCCCAGACCATCACACTACCACCACCATATTTTACTGTTGGTATAATGTTCTTTTTATGAAATGCAGATATACTTGGACACACACCTTCCAAAGAGTTCCACTTTTGTCTCATCGGTCCACAGAATGTTGTCCCAAAAGTCTTGGGGATCATCAAGATGTGTTGTGGAGAAATTGAGATGAGCTTTGATGTTCTTTTTGCTCAGCAGAGGTTTTCTCCTTGGAACTCTGCCATGCAGGCCATTTTTGCCCAGTCTTTTCCTGATGGTGGAGGCATGAACGCTGACCTTAACTGAGGCAAGTGAGGCCTGCAGTTCCTTGGACGTTGTTGTGGGGTCTTTTGTGACCTCTTGGATGAGTCGTCGCTGTGCTCTTGGGGTAATTTTGGGCGGCCGGCCACTCCTGGGAAGGTTCACCACTGTTCCATGTCTTCGCCATTTGTGGATAATGGCTCTCACTGTGGTTCGCTGGATTCCCAAAGCTTTGGAAATGGCTTTATAACCCTTTCCAGACTGATAGATCTCAATTACTTTCTTTCTCAATTGTTCCTGAATTTCTTTGGGTCTCGGCATGATGTGTAGCTTTTAAGGATCTTCTGGTGGACCTTACTGTGTCAAGCAGCTCCTATTTAAGTGATGCCTTGATTGTGAACAGGTGTGGCAATAATCAGGCCTGGGTGTGGCTAGAGAAATTGAACTCAGGTGTGGACAACCACAGTTATAGTATGTTTTAACAAGGGGGGCAATCACTTTTTCACACAGGGCCATGATGGTTTGGATTTTTTTTCACCTTTAATAATAAACACCTTCATTTACAAATTGCATTTTGTGTTTACTTGTGTTGTCCTTGACTATTGTTTAAATTGGTTTGATGTTCCGAAACACTTAAGTGTGACAAACATGCAAAGGAACAGGAAATGAAGAAGGGGGCAAACACTTTTTCACACCACTGTAGTGCATTTCCACTGTGCAGCATTGTGACTGCTGAGCAGTTCTGCAGCAATACTACAAAGAGTGACAAACGCAATAAAAAAAAAGTATTATAACTGGTGTGATAGACCAGTGGCCCCCAAAAACGACAGATTGAAGCGGGGTGTTATATACCTTCTTCCACATACATACTGCACTTCTCTAGAGACTTTTGTCACAGGGTCATTTAAAAAATGAAAGGCAGAGGAAGAGGCAGGCCCTTCCGCAGGGGTGGTAGGGGTAGGGCAGGAGCAACAGGCTTGAGCCAAAGTGGCAAATTGCAGAAGGTGCGTGCGATTACATCAAAGGATGCACCAGACTTGGTTGAGTGGCTCACTCAGCCTTACACTTCTGCACCCTCCTCATCCTCTCGATCTGCACCCTCTTCTTCACTCTCTGCTATGTGCACCCCCAAAGACACTACCACCAACACCACCACCACCATATACCTTCCACTTGAGTCACAGGAATTATTTTCCGATCCATATCAAGACATTTTCGATGCGCAGCCACTCTTGCCATTGGATCAGGAAGAGGAGGTAGCAACAACCGCCACTCAGGAGTCTGACAACAGTACCCAGATCAGCCCAAGGAGGAGGTTGGTCCCTGCTGTTGCTGCCTACTCTGAGATCTCTAATTATAGTGGTGGGGAAGGTGACATCGATGATGACGTGCCTAGTGATGCCACGTGGGTGCCCACAAGAGAGGAAGAGGAGGGGAGTTCAGAGGGAGATATGGACTAGCAGATAGGGAGGAGAAGCAGGAAGAACTTACATTGCACAGGAGGGACAAAGCAGACTGCGAATATATCAGGAGCGAGGCATCAACCATGTACAGTCACATCTGGTGCTCCCAGGACACCGGCACATGGCTCTGCAGTGTGGGCTTTTTTTAACGTGTCCGCTGCTCACAATCGTGTTGCCATCTGCAATCTTTGCAGTTAACGCATAAGTCGTGGTAAGTCCAACACTCACCTAGGGACGACCGCCTTAAGAAGGCACATGAGCTGCCAATACCGAGCCCAGTGGGAGCAACAGAACACACAAAGCCACACTCCAGGCTGTCACCGTCCAGCCTTGTCATCTACTTCTCCTGCTCCTTTCTCTTCACAATTGTCCTCCGCTCCACCTTCCATCATGCCATCCTCACGTTTTTCTGCAAAAAGGCAGGCTTTCGGTGGGCCAAATGTTCGAGCGTAAAAAAATCTTGCTCAACGGTTGACGGCTGGCTTGTCAGAACTGATAGCCAGCCAACTACTGCCATATAAACTGGTGGACTCGGAGGCCTTTCGAAAATTTGTGGCCATTGGAACACCACAATGGAAGGTCCCAGGAAGGTCCCAGGAGGGAAGTATTTCTCACAGCAGGGCATCCCAGAGCTATATGGCCATGTTCAGCAGCAAGTAAATGTATCTCTGGCACACAGTGTCGGTTCCAAGATACATCTGACCACAGACACGTGGTCTAGCAAACACGTGCAGGGAAGGTATATCACTTTTACTGCCCACTGGGTTAACCTTCTGACGGCCGTCAAGCATGTAACCCGTGGCACCCGTGTAGATTTGGTTTTACCGCCACGGATTGCATGCAGGCCTGCCTCTTCTTCTCCTCCTCCTACTCCATCCTCCTCCCTCTCCTCCTCGGCTGACTCCTCCTTTTCCGCTGCTAGCGTCTCTTCCGCTGCGCCGTCCAAGATCCCCAGAAGCTATTCGACATGCCAGGTGAGACATTGCCATGCTGTGCTGCGTCTGTTGTGCCTGGAAGCCAAGAGCCACACTGGCCCTGCACTCCTTTCAGCTTTGCGTTCACAGGTAGATCAGTGGCTAACACTGCTCAATTTGACAGTTGGTAAAGTGGTGTGTGACAACTGTGCCAATCTGCTTAGCGCATTGAAACAGGGCAAAATTACGCACGTGCCATGCATGGCACATGTCTTAAACTTGGTCGTGCTATGATTCGTTGTCAAATACCCTGGGGTCCAGGACATCTTGCGGCAGGCAAGGAAAATCTCGGCCCATTTCAGAAGATCTTACAAGGCCATAGCTCGCCTTGCTGACATTCAGCGGCGACACAATCTGCCGGTCAGATGTCTTATTTGCGATTGCCTGACGCGATGGAACTCAACCTTCTATATGCTTGATAGGCTGCTCCAGCAGAAAGGAGCAGTTAACGTCTACCTGTACGAACTTTGCGGCAGAACAGGTTCTGGGAGCTGTTTTTTTTTTTACCACGCCAGTGGTTGCTCATGCACGATGCATGAGATCATCAAACTGGTCAGTTGCAGCCATGACGCCATCAGTGACATGGTACCTTATGCCTTCTTTATGGAGCGTGCATTGCGTTGTGTCATTGATCAAGCCGTGGAGGAGCAGGAGCAGGAAGATGAGGAAGTCGCAATGCTGGATGAATTCCCAGGGGGGGCTACTCTATCTGAGACAAGTCAACAACAGGAGTCTGAAGAGGAGTCAGAGGAGGATGGTGCCGGGGCGGATGAGGAGGAGCAAGACGAGCATGCTTTAAACCTTTCTGGGATCCCTGTTCTTGTGCGTGGATGGGGAGAGGAGAACGAGGAGGACGACATTATCCTGGATGATGAGCAGGAGCCAGGCCACCACACCGCCTCCAGTTTAGTACAAATGAGGGCCTTCATGCTCCAGTGTTTTAACAGGGACCCCCGTATAAAAAGTATAAGGGTCAAGGACCAGTGCTGGGTGGCAACCTACTTAGACCCCTGGTACAAACACAAAATGGTGGAAATGTTACCACCGTCACAGAGGGCTGTCAGAATGAAGCACTTCCGGGGCTTGCTTGGAGAAATGCTGCATTCTGCTTTTGCGTGCGCTGGCAGAGGAGGAATTCCCACACCCAGAGAAAGAGTTGCGGGTACCAATCCAACAGCGCCTGCAAGAAGAGGCCGGTTTGAATATGTGTTGGCTACTGATATGAGGTCATTCTTTCAGCCGACCCATCGACAGGTCTCATCCGGATCCAGCATCAGGGAATGCCTAGACCGACAGGTGTCCAACTACATCGAGTGAACGGCCGATGTGGACGCACTGAGGAGTGATGAAACCCTGGACTACTGGGTGGCTTGACCTCTGGTCAGAGCTTGCACAATTTGCAATAGAACTGTTGGCTTGCCCCTCATCCAGTGTCCTGTCCAATAGGACGTTCAGCGCAGCAGGGGGGATCGTGACCGATAAGCGCACTCTCCTAGCTCACGACAGTGTTGACTACCTCACATTTATAAAAATGAATGAGGCATGGATCTCGGAGGAATTCAACACATGTGACCAATAGACCATGTATATCTCTATAAACTATTTATTTAATCGAGCACACAGAACTTTTTTCTACATTTGGCTCACTTCCTTGTACAAAAAAAGCCCACCGTACCCTCCTGTTTGAAGAGGTTGAGCGGTGTCATATTTTTGGGGCCCAGCAGCGAGTTGCTGGTATCAGTGCTGTTGTCAGTGCTCTCTATCACGGTGCTGTTGTCAGTGCTCTATATCACGGTGCTGGTGTCAGTGCTCTATATCACGGTGCTGCTGTCAGTGCTATATATCACGGTGCTGGTGTCAGTGCTCTCTATCATGGTGCTGGTGTCAGTGCTCTCACGGTGCTGGTGTCAGTGCACTCTATCACGGTGCTGGTGTCAGTGTTCTATATCACAGTGCTGGTGTCAGTGCACTCTATCACAGTGCTGGTGTCAGTGCTCTATATCACGGTGCTGGTGTCAGTGCACTCAATCACAGTGCTGGTGTCAGTGCTCTATATCACGGTGCTGGTTTCAGTGCACTCTATCACGGTGCTGGTGTCAGTGATCTATATCACGGTGCTGGTGTCAGTGCACTCTATCACGGTGCTGGTGTCAGTGCTCTATATCACGGTGCTGATGTCAGTGTTCTATATCACGGTGCTGGTGTCAGTGCACTCTATCACGGTGCGGGTGTCAGTGCTTTCATGGTGCTGGTGTCAGTGTACTCTATCACAGTGCTGGTGTCAGTGCACTCTATCACGGTGCTGGTGTCAGTGCTCTATATCACGGTGCTGGTGTCAGTGCACTCTATCACGGTGCTGGTGTCAGTGCTCTCTATCATGGTGCTGCTGTCAGTGCTCTATATCACGGTGCTAGTGTCAGTTCTCTATATCACAGTGCTGGTGTCAGTGCACTCTATCACGGTGCTGGTGTCAGTGCTCTCACGGTGCTGGTGTCAGTGCACTCTATCTCGGTGCTGGTGTCAGTGCATTCTATCACGGTGCTGGTGTCAGTGCTTTATATCACGGTGCTGGTGATCATCTCCTGCACCCTCTTCCTAGCCTACTCTGACCTTTCCTCTCCTCCATTGCCTTCATGCGCTCCTGAGTCCTGAATTGTCAAAATTTCACAGATAAAAAAAGAATGCTTGTAGTTGTCGATCCCAGATTCACTTCATACATGTGTTATGTCAGTGGCCATGTGGTGGGACTATGTGTGCACAGCTAGTAAGTATTTTGTGGCTGAAAATATGACCTGTAGGTTTTTAAAGTTCACCTGCCATTGAAGTCAATGGGGCCCGCCGCAAACTTTGCGGTTCGCAAATTTTTGGCCACGTTCGCGGTTAGCATTCGCGAAACGTCCCGTCAGAAGTTCGTCCATCTCTAGTAGACAGTGCATGTTACAAGGAGAAAGAGCTAAAGGGTAAACGAGGTCACCTGGTGTCTGTGTGGTGTTTTTTTAAAGTATTGTCTTGTGTCCCTTCGCTGAAGTGCAGAGTCAGAAGTGTTTCCACTTCTAGAAAGAGCCCCAGTTGCCAGTGGCGGAACTAGAACCTTCAGGGCCCTGATGCAAGAAACCATGAAGGGCCCCCCTGAACCCCAGCCAGGGCCCTTCCCTCCGAGTTCAGCGGTGGAACTCCAGGGCGTGGTCACAGGTATGACCTTTGTGAGCCCTGTAGTTCCACCACTGGTATCAGTAGTTTTTTTTTTTTTTTAGGTGCCCCATTGGGGGACTGTCCCTAGGCAGGATGGGGTCCCCATCCCCAGAAGAGATGAGGTCATTTTCTCCAGGGCAGATGAAGATACTGCCCCCAGGTGAGAAGGGGTCCCTGTCCCCAAGGGAGGTGGGGGTCCCTCTCCCCACGTGAGAAGGGGTCCCTGTCCCCAGGGGGAGATGGAGGGGGTATGTAATGGTGTGTGGGGGATGGGATCCTCTCACTCACCATGACCTGTAGGCCGCGCACTCATCCATGTTGGCCTGGGCTCCATCCAGTGTGCTGGACGGGCAATCAGCATATCTCCCAGAAAGACCTGTCATCATCTGTGTATGACGGGGGAGGAGGAGGGCTGGCAGACAAGCCTGCAGTGTCCTCCGGTGAGCCGGCTCTCATAGGGCTGCACTGCATCTGTGTGCTTAAAGTTTGTTTACCCGGGAGAAGTATGCAGTGCAGAGTGGGCCGGACTCGGGGGGGGGGGGAGGCGGGACTCTGACTGGGGAGCCGGCCGAGGACACAGGTCATGCGGGAATGCACAACTAAAGAGCAGCCAGTGCGATAGTCGAGCATGGAGCTCTGTTAGTCACCCTCCACCTCTAGCCACCCGTGTGCATGGTGCACTGATACCCCTAGCTGCCTATGCTGCTGCCGGCCATATGTAGAGGGGGCTGCATGGGCCCCCTGCATCACAGGGCCCGGTTGCGGTTGCGACTGCTGCACCCCCTATAGTTACGCCCCTGCCAGTTGCAAATGTGCCCCCTGCAATAGCTTCCCCCAAAAAGAAGCTTATCTTTATACTGATAGGGGTGGGGTGTGGGTGGATTTCAATTATCACTCAGGAGGTAATAAAGCTTGGCTGGTTAACAGGGCAAAATTCTAACTTCAGAAACAGACTAGCAAGAGGGCACTAAAGTTAGATGCACCATAATTTTGGGTAAGATAAGGGAGATAATAAAGCATTGTAATGTGGACAGGTCTACAGACTGTTGAGCAAAAATAACATACCAGCATTTTTAAAGACACACATGAAAAGCAGATAGCAGTGTTTCAGTTTTTGGGTGGTTCAGTTAGCACATACCTGTAGGTTGAGAGAAGAGATTCTCAGATGAGACAGTCACATAATCAGTCAATGACAAGTGCAGAGCCAGAAGTGCATCCACCCATAGAAACTTTGAGAAAGAGCCCCAGTTGCAAATGTGCCCCCTGCAGATTATAAGGGGATATTTACTCTCTCTGTGTGCTCTATGGGGCTCAGCTTGCAGTTTGATGGCCCAGCACTGTGTATCAGGATTGCTGACAATGGGTTTACTTTTAGTACAAGCAGGGCTGTCTTTAAGGCAGGGCAAAAGGGGCAGCTGCCCTAGGCCCTGTCATTGTTGTGGGGCCCAAAACAGCTGTCTCATACTTTCCAACTATCCAGGTTTAAATTCCCTTGTCCCTTGAAGTTTTAGTCCTGTGCTGTGTCCCAATATATCAGTGTGAAGTGCTGGTACTAATGCTGCCCAGCTCTGCCCTATTGTTGTGTGCAGAGGACTCACCTGCAGACCCTGTGTTTACATGTAAATAACCGGCATTCATATGTAAATAGCGGCGACAATACTGAGTAAATAGCTGCGGCCGGCGGCATTGATATGTAAATAAAGGTGGCATTCATATGTATATCATACTCCCCTGCTGTGAGGAGATGATGTGCTGTAAAATCTAGCAACTAATCAGTGAGCCGTAATGTGTGCTGTAACCTCTAGCAACCAGTCAGTAAGCAGTAATGATATGCTGTAACTGCTGGCAACCAATCACAATTGCTGCCTGATCTGATACAGTAAACTGATTTTAAGTCTAGCTGCTATTTATCATATTTCTCAGAGCAGGTGGAGAGGGAAATTGCATGGGGGGGGCCTCCAAGAAAAATTTTGCCCAGGGTCCAATCTATATTAAAGACGGCCCTGAGTACAAGGTGTGTAGGCAGAGGGCACATCTGTACCACAGCCACACATACAGGGACCATGTAGAATTTGCAAAGATTTCCATATATGGGTTTTGATCATTAATAGCAAGAGGTTAGAGGGTGGTAAACAGTCTATATATCAAAACAATTCAAGATGGCAGTTGGGACAACATCAAAAGGCTTAGCTATATTGTTGCTACTGTGACAGCAGATTTTAAAGAGATGTGTATGTACCCTTTATCACTTCTTTGTTGTTATTATTATTATTATTATTTTGCTCAAGTGGGGAAAAAAAAGGGAAAAAAGTACTTTTGCAGATGAATGTAATGTACAGATACCCCTGCTGTCAGATCTGCCTCTAGTAGTACACGTACGACTAAATGAGAACCCCTGCTCTGTTTTAAGTGTAATTTTTTTGCTATATGAACTCCAACTGTGTCTGCCTACTGTGTCTGTACAATACCTCCAACTGAAATGCAACACTGCCCTCTAGAGGTCACTGATATTCTATCAGGGTACAAAAACACATCATTTTTATTATCCTGTTATATTATTTGAGGCATACAGTATATCTAATATATATATATATATATATATATATATATATATATATATATATATATATATATATATATATATTTAAACACCAACAATTTATGCAGTGCTTTACATACAGTATGTTCACATTAGTCTCTGCCTTCA
The DNA here is from genome assembly GCF_037356315.1 of Lithobates pipiens. NCBI lineage: Eukaryota > Metazoa > Chordata > Amphibia > Anura > Ranidae > Lithobates > Lithobates pipiens. Next base: position 630,038,663 of record NW_027507748.1, on the reverse strand, counting down.
AGGAGATTAAAATATAAGGTCCCCCTCTTACATGCATAGATACACATAATAGGGCCAATTTAGACAGGAGCTAATTATCCTATCAGCACATCTTTGTAGTGTGGGAGGAAATGGGATATAGCTCACACATAACACAGATTTCAGCAATAAACATGACTAGCTACTGTATATAGTGGTGTTCGTTTTCTTGATGAAAATACACAATTTTATGAATTGCTCTGCCTAGAAACTTCCATTTTTTTTTTTGTCAAAGCTTAATTCAGCCTTTTTCAATCAGGATGCCTTGTTGTTTCTTCAGGAGTGCTTTGAAAAAATGCCAAAAAATTGCCCACAAATTGGTGGATGAAGCCTGCCTTTTAGTTACAAAAAACCAAAGGTTTTCATTGTGCATCATTACAACCTTCCAGCTGTCGGCATCCTAACGACCAATTACATCATCAGCTGATAAGAAGAATGTCAGTCGCCTGCATAGCATCCTTGTTTGACCCACCCCTCTCCATCAACTTTGAGGTCACATTAGCCGAATGATGAAGAAAAACTGAAGTAGAAGAGAAACATCAGTCAGTACCATTACCATAGTACCACATTCTATGCATTAAGATAAAAAGTCCTCTGTGTGCAGCAGCCCCCTAACTTTTACCTGAGGTCCCTCTCTGTCCAGTGATGTCCACAAGTGTCTTAGCCATCTGAGATTCTCCCTCCTGATTGGCTGAGACACAGCAGCGGCAGCATTGGCTGCCGCTGCTGCCAACCAAAGTCAGCTAGCCAATCAGGGAAGAGAGGGGGTGGGGCTCCATGTCTGAATGGACCCAGGGAGCTGTGACTCAGCTCTGGTGCCCCCAAAGCAACCTGCTTGCTCTGGGCACACTCAACAGGAGGGAGGGGCCAGGAGCAAAGTAGAGGGACCCAAGAAGAGGAGGATCTGGGCTGCTCTGTGCAAATCCTCTGCAACAGAGCAGGTAAGTATAACATGTTTGTTATTTTTATAGGAAAAAAACAAGCCTTTACAATCACTTTAAGTGTATCAGGGTCGTGCCTGCACGGGATGCAAAGGTGCTCCGTACCTCCACATGCAGGCAGTCTCAATTCAACTATCGGTATAGCCACTACTCCCAATTTGACATCTGTGCAGGTGTCAGTCGCCAAACTCACGCTGTCTGCAATCAGGGACCCACATCCTCATGTATCTGCGCCCACATGACGGTCGAATTGGGAGCAGAAACTGTGTCCGTGAAGCCGTTGAGTTCCTATTGACATGAATGGGACTGCCTACACTCGTGCATCCCAAGCAAGAAAAACATGGTCCCCACATGGGTGTGCAAATGAGGCCTAAAGCCCCATACACGCTATCAGATTTTCTGTTGATTTTTTCCTTCAGATTTACCAAAACCATATAATATGAGGTCAAACCTTAGGCGTTATAATTTGTATGCAATCAGGCAGGCCCCTGTACTACATGATTTTGGTAAATCTGAAGATAAAAATCAGTAGAATATCTAATAGTGTGTATGGGGCTTTAGAGTTAGTAGCATTTGTATTTCATAAGCACTTCAAAATATAGTGGAAAGCTTATTACAAAACCATAATCCCAAAATGACAATTGTGTCGTGTCAAACTCAACATCACTGTATAAACACCATCAATTATAGCTATTATAAAAACATAGCTGCACCCGAAGTAAGCAAATATAATCACTGAGGACAATCCTCATCAGATAGCTTGAACTCACCAATACCGATCCACAGATGCTTTTATTCTGAACATTAGATTACAGCAGATGACAGGATACAAACAGATGGACAGCTTGTGGTATTGTGCGGTCAAAAGATTATATTGTCTGTGGCTTACAGTGTAGAATACATGTGCTCTGCTACATGAGGCTTGTTACATCATTGATGACACAAGAAGTACAAAACACAGGAAGAAGGGTGGAGCATTACATACAAAGGAAGGATGTCATAACATAATGGAAAAAATAAGCTTGAGAACACAAGTGCATTACCACAAAAGGTCACTAGATTGCAGCATGTGAACTAAATATAAATGTCCATAGAATAATGGTTAGGAAAACAATATATATATAAATTCTATGCCCTGTTGGGGAAGCACATGAAGTGCAAGGTGTTGAAATATCTCCTATTTTGTATAATATTTTACTTAAGCCAGTTCAAGCAGAAATAATGTCGCCCATTCAACAAAATAAAACCTACTTGGCACGTGAAGAATGATAAGGTTGACATGACCTAATATGTGTAGAAGTCCTTCTGTGACTGGCCTCTGAGCATCCGATATCTCTGGTGGATATGATATGTAATTAATTATATTTTGTTTTCACAGTTACTCTGTAGAGATCTCTGAATTTATTCTGTTCACAGGGCAGCAAAATAACCTTGCAGAGTTGAGCCCTAAGATCATTTCCCCTGTTGTTCTGTATTTGTGTGGGTGTCCTCTACATGTTCCAATTTCCCTCTAAGGACATGCTGAAAGGTTAATCTACTATGAATTGGCTCTTGCTTACAGAATGCTATTTCTCCAAGGTTTGACTTTGGCAGGAAAATGAACTATACGCTCCTCTGAGGGAAGGACTGAAGTGAATAGTTTCCTATTCTCTGCCCTATATATTATGTTTTCACTATCAAAAGTAAAAAAAAATTAGGCTATAAAACTAAATTTCCTTTAGCTTGTCAGTAATTAAATAGTAGAAAACTGTACTGAGAGAAATATGTTGGCTGCCATTGTTGACCTCTGTGACCAACTTTGTGCAGCTTTCATGCATCTGAAAAAAGGATACATCAGAACAGATTTTCCTTTAACCATCTACTGTATGGCCAGTGTATAAAAACAGCCTGGCAGGAGCAGCTCCGATGCAGGTGGTTGTACCCGCACATCCTCCTGCATCGGCTGCTGGTGCTTGCTCTTGAGAGTGTGCGGTGTCACAGTCTGTGACCTGCTGTGTCCACCGGCCCTGGTACTATGTGATCACTGTGACCAGTCACAGCAATCACAGTCCCAGTAGTAAGCAAAGCTGCCAGTTGTATTTATTTATCACAGTTATTTCTCACACACACCAAAGACATACATAGGATTACACATTCTGCTATGTCTCCCGAGTATGGGAATAGCACATGTGTGAGACTTACCTCTTACTAAATACTTTTGACTATCTGCTTTTTCAAAAAAGTGTTATTTAGTTGGTAACTGTACTGTCCTGGCATTTTAAGGCCTCAAGAAATGAGAAAGGCCGTCATTACATCAGAACTAATCAATTTTTAAATTATATAGACTAGATTGTAGATTCTATAACTTTCATACAGACTAAATAATATTCACTGATTGGGCCATTTTTACTAAAGAAAGCCAGCAGAATACATTTTGGCCTAAAGGAAAGAAGAAAGATTATTAATTTCTAAAATGTTATAAAAGAAAAATGTGTGTTTTTTGTTTTTTGTTTTTTTGGTAATGTTTCAATAATATAGGCAAAAAAAACCCAGTGGGGATTAACCACTCGCTGCCCTCCCACCGTCAAATGACGTCTGGGCGGTGCGGCTCTGGTTCTGGGTGGCCGTCACATGACGGCCTCCCAGAACGACCGCTCTCACACGCCCCCGGGGGAGTGCAGTGTGGTGATCGCAGCTGCACCGTGTTGCTAGGACATGGCGCAACCCCGATCTTTGTAAAGAGCCACACTCTTTAACCATATGATCAGTTATGTCCAATCAGCTGTAAACACAGAGATGCCGGTAATCGGCTCTCCTCGTCTTACACTGACAGAATGTGAGGCGAGGAAAGCCGATCAGCAGCATTTCCTCACAGGAGACAGCTAGGTATGTAATCAAGGCAGAACAGGGAACTGTAAAAAAGGTGATTCCCTCTGCCTAATGACATGACAGAGATCTACTGTTCCTAGTGATAGGGAACAATGATCTCTGTCATGGCCCTGGCAGCTCATCGCCAATACAGTTAGAACCCACCCAGGGAACATACTTAACCCATTGATCGCCCCCTAATTTTAACCCCTTCCCTGTCAGTGTCATTTTTATATTGATCAGTGCACTTTGATAGCATTTGTAATAATGTCACTGGTCCCCAAAAAGTGTCATTTGGGGTCAGATTTGTCCGCTGCAATGTCGCAGTCCACCTAAAAATCACAGATCCCAACCTGCAAAAACAATAAAAAAAGTCCCTAAATCTATCCTGTAGTTTGTAGATGCTATAACTTTTGTGCAAATCAATCAATATACTACTGACTATTGTGAATTTTGTGCCAAAAATTTGTAGAACAATATATATTGGCCTAAACTCATGAATAAATTAGTTATTTTTTTATATATATATATATATATATTTTTTTTTTTATATTTATTATAGCAGAAAATTAAAAATATATATATATTTTTAAAACATTTTTTTTTTTGTTTATAACACAAAAATAAGAACCACAGAGGAGATCAAATACCACCAAAAGAAAGCTCTATTTGTGGGTAAAAAAGGACGTCAATTTTGTTTGGGTACATCGTCGCACGACCACGCAAGTGTCAGTTAAAGTGATGTAGTGCCGTATCAAATGGTCATTAAGGGGGCAAATACTTCCGGGGCTGAAGTGAATATTTAAGCTGGAATATAGACAAAAAAATATATATTTTTGTAGGATTAGGTGCTGCAAACATTTCATTAGAAAAATAAACAATAATTTAATATTCCACTAGAGGTCTCTAGAGATGTACAAACGAAAAAAAGCTGCTAAACTGCTGGAGATCGGTGATCAAAAAAAAAAAATGTCTGCAGATATATACTGTATATATACTGTGAGTGTGTATATATGATTTATATATACATATATATATATATATATATATATATATATATATATATATATATATATATATATATATATATATATATATTTTTTTTTTTATGTGGGTTAATATAACATTTTAGCTAATGTATCATATATTCAGGCTCTTCAGAAATATCCTAAGCATTTTATGAGTTTGAAGGGGTTTTCCACGTTCGAAATAAAGCTATGCATAATTGAGGGGCATGATATTAAAAAGAAACAGTATCAAGAACTGCAGCAGCCACATATTTTTTATTAGTATTATTATTTTTAGAAAATACATTTTGGCCAGAAGCCACATCCGAACCAAAGAATACAAAAAGGTGGGGGACCAGCTACACCAGAACCCACCTAAATAACCGGACTTTAAATGCTCAGCATGGGAGACAAAACAAGGTTTATAAAAATAATAATGATAAAAATAATAGTAATAATATTATTTTTTTAAACCTTGTTGTGTCTCCCATGCTGAGCCTTTAAAGTCAGGTTATTCAAGCGAGTTTTGGTGTAGCTGGTCCTGCACCTTTTTGTATACATTTTTTTTTAGTCTGCACAACATTGGTTGTCAAGGATTTAGCATGGTTTAACAGGATCACTGTATAAAATGGTAAAGGTCTCAGTTTAGAATGGCAGAGACCTCAATTTGTAACAGCAGACATCCCAACCAGCAGAAACTCATTTCAGGGAGGTGGCAAATTCACTTCAGGGAGGTGGCGCTTCGCACCCGCAAACGCCCCCCACACGCCAAAATATTATTTAAATCACTTTTTCGGGGGCTTTGGTGAGATGTCAGGGGTCTAAACAGACCCCTGACATCTCCCCTTTGAGACAGACAAAGGAACTGAGGACACACATTCCCCAGTCCCTTTCTCAGCACTAAAGATGAATGAACAGGAGGGAGAGGCTCCTGTCCAGTCATAAACTGAGCAGAATAAACACAGTTTACTCTGCTCATTTATCACAGGACACAGGAGTGATCTCACTCACTGTGTCTATTAACTAGTTCCCTCCGCATCCAGCAGGAGAGGAGAGGAGGGGAGCTGGATGTGGGGGCATGAGGGAGGCTGGAGGAGAACAGGGGGGGGCAGAGAAGGACATAGAGGGGGCCGGAGGAGAACAGGGGCAGAGAAGGACATGAGGGGGCCGGAGGAGAACAGGGGTGGAGAAGGACATGGAGGGGACAGGAGGAGAACGGGGGTCGAGAAGGACATGGAGGGGACCGGAGGAAAACTGGGGACAGAGAAGGACATGGAGGGGACCGGAGGAGAATGTGGGCAGAGAAGGACATTAAAGGGGCCCGGAGGAGAACGGGGGCAGAGAAGGACATGGAGGGGGCCAGAACAGAATGGGGGCAGAGAAGGACATAGAGGGGGCAGGAGGAGAACAGGGCTGGAGAAGGACATGGAGGGGACTGGAGGAGAACGGGAGTGGAGAAGGACATGGAGGGGACTGGAGGAGAACAGGGGCAGAGAAGGACATGGAGGGGACCAGAGGAGAACGGGGGCATAGAAGGACATGGAGGGGACCGGAGGAGATGGGGGCAGAGAAGGACATGGAGGGGGCCAGAAGAGAACGGGGCAGAGAAGGACATGGAGGGGACCGGAGGAGAATGGGGGCATTGAAGGACATGGAGGGGACAGGAGGAGATGGGGGCAGAGACGGACATGGAGGGGGCCAGTGGAGAACGGGGGGCAGAGAAGGACATGGAGGGGGCCGGAGGAGAACGGGGGGTAGAGAAGGACATGGAGGTGGCCCAGGAGGACCACACAGAGCAGGTGGGGATGATCGGTGCGGCTGGAGGGACAGCTGTGATCACCGATCTACCTGTATAGCTTTTTAGCTGACACCCGCGGGAGGGAGAGAAGGAGAAGCGGCTGTCAGCTAGAAACCTATACAAAGGAGATTGGTGATCACAGCTGATCCTCACAGCACCGATCATTCCCAGGAGATTGGGAGGCGCTTGCGGGTATGTGGGAAACGTGGCATAAATTAGGGCGTCTCCCGCACCTTCTGGGAGACTTGAGATGTCTGCAACAGCGAACATTCCAATTTGGCAACATTTTCAACATGGTGAGGATGGTTTAGCATAGGGAACCCAGTTCAGAATGCAGGGGATCCTGGTTTAGCATTGATGTCCAAATTTAACAAAGTGAAAGTCCCAGTTTAACATGGTGGTAACACTAGATTTGTATGGAGAGATGCTGGTATTGTATGGTCTAGTTCTGGTTGACATTGCATAAAATCCTCCCACATTTTTTTCAAAAGTGGAAACATATTTGATTTAGGGCCCAGTCCCATCTTTGCATGTGTTAAAGGGGTTGTGCCGCAGCCCCCCAGCCCCCCCCCCCTTCCTCGTTTTACTTACCTGAACACGATCTTTCTCTGGCCGGGAACGAGCACACCATCTCTAGCTGGTGTCTCATGTCCTGATTGGATAGATTGATAGCAGCACAGCCATTGGCTCCCGCAGCTGTCAATCAAATCCAATGACATGGTGGGGGGGGGGGGGCGAGTCCTGCATTCTGTGTGAATTGACACAGATGCGGGACTTGGGAACAGAAGAGGAGGATCGGGCCACTCTGTGCAAAACGAACTGCACAGTGAAGGTAAGTATGACTTTTTTTTGTAAAGGAGGGTTTACAACCCTTTTAACACGTCCATGCATTAACCACACACTATGTTAAAGTGATATTAAACCCTTAGCATTTTAAGCACTTTCAGTGCTGACTTAATTACCTACTTGGCATGCACCTTCTTTAACTTTTAATATTTGCCTATGTTCCAATCCAAATGTAGCTGGTGCAATGTCTGATGCCCCAGGTTTCTTGTTTGAGTGTGGCCACTTTCTCCTTCAGCATCCATTGGAGCCAACCTTGCATGCAGGGACTAGAGTTGGGTCTCCTTAAATTTTGTGCATCAATAGAAGCACACAGCCCCCTAGCCTACGATGGCAAGGCACTCAAGCACTCATTCATCCCACTTCTCTCCCCTAAACTAACAGTCTGATTGGAGATTGCACTGTCCACTATTAGGACACTTTCACACTGATCTGCTGCAAAATCACGCAAAAGACACATATGTGTTTTTGCCACGTTTTTAATGTGTTTTTGCCACGTTTTTAATGTATTTTGCCATGGGTTTTTATTTTTACCATGTTTTTGCCATGTTTTTTACAGCGTGTTTGCTGCGGTTTCCATTGCTTTCAATGGGAAGGTGTGTTTTTGGTGAGGTTTTTTTAACTGACCAAGCATGCTCCAAAAATGGGGCTAGCAGGAATTTTTACACTACAGCGGATGTGCAACACCACAGTATGAACACATATATAAAATTTACAGGGAAGCATTTTTATTGAGCTTTTCTGGTGCTTTTTTTTTAATGCAAAAGTGCTTCAAAAACTCCTCAGTGTAAAAGCATCCTTAATGCTTTCATTTTAAGACTGGACGTTCAGGGAAGTGGCAGGGAAGGGTTTATTATTCCATTAATTCAACCAACTAACTTTGAATGGGCTTTTAACATGCCTCTATGCATGAAATATTGAACTTATACTATTTATGCCAATGCTCAGCACATTTTTATACTGTATGTGTGTTATGGTGTACTATAGGGCAGGTGCTATTGTTGTTACAGTATGTGTGTGTTGGGGTTCCATGCAGGATGAAGGGCACCAGCCTTAGAGTCTCACCTTTATAGCCAATTTCAAATTCTAAGATAAGATAAGGTAAGATAATAAAAATATATCAGGAACTGACAGGTATAAGAATAAATCTTGATATAAAGACAATACTATTCTCCCATACACCTGAAAAACTAAAACGAAAAGAGATGGAATTTTTTTATCAAATAACTACAATAGCTAAAACTGTAATAGCACAGAAATGGAAAAAGGAAGTAGCCCCAACAATAATAGAGTGGAACTATGAGATGAGCGAGGTGTGTTTCATGGAGAAACAGATCAGACAAGAGGGATATGTAGAAAAACCGATGTCGGACTATTGGAAGAAATGGGAGGAATTGAGTACCTCAGGAAAATTGTGGGAATTTATGTAAGGGTGGGGGACTGAATGGATCAGTAATGACAATTTTTTTTTTTTTTTTTTTTTTTGTGCTGTTATGTTTTTGTTGTGTATGGGGAATGTTTTATAATGATGTGAAAATTGAATGAAAAATTTTTGAATGTATGTTTCATAATATAAATAAAGATAAATTTGAAACAATTTCAAATTCTGAATCATTGGGGGGGGGGGGGGGGGGAGTAGGCAACTTTATAAATATAATTTCTTCCTTCTCTTGTTCCTATTTACTCTTAAAGTATTCATTGTGCATGCTTGGAACGTTCAAATTTTACTTGACTATGTGAATATGGCACAAACCAACTAAGACACCTATAGAAGACCTCAGAGGAACAACATAGACACACTTCTGAGTGGATGAAAACTTTTTTTTAAGAACCTGTATATACATGTAGGACTTGATAGTTCATAAATGTAACATCAATATTTTAATATTTTATTTTAAAAATAAATATATAAATATAGTCTTCAATTTACTAGACTTTCTCAGAAAATCAAGTTAGGGTTTAAGGTAGATGGTATCAAGTTACAGAATTGTGTGTGATGTGATTGTAACACATACACTATCTTGTCAAAAGTATTGGGCACTTACCTTTACACACACATGATCTTTAATGGAATCCCTGTCTTAGTCCGTAGGGTTCAATATTGAGTTGGCCCACCCTTTGCAGCTATAACAGCTTCAACTCTTCTGGGAAGGCTGTCCACAAGGTTTAGGAGTGTCTATGGGAATGTTTGACCATTCTTCCAGAAGCACATTTGTGAGGTCAGGCACTGATGTTGGACGTCAAGCCCTGGGTCGCAGTCTCCGCTCTAATTCATCTCAAAGGTGTTGAGGTCAGGATTCTGTGCAGGCCAGTCAAATTCCTCCACCCCAAACTTGCTCATCCATGTCTTTATGCACTTTGCTTTGTGCACTGATGCGCAGTCATGTTGGAACAGGAAGGTACCATCCCCAAACTGTTCCCACAAACTTGGGAGCATGAAATTGACGTCTTAGTCTGCTGATGCCTTCTTTTCACTGGAACTAAGGGACCATGCCCAAACCCTGAAAAAAAAAAAAAAATAACCCCACACCATAATCCCCCCTTACCAAATGATTTGGACCAGTACATAATGCAAGGTTCATAAAGAAATGGATGAGCAAGTTTGGGGTAGAGGAACTTGACTGCCTTGCACAGAGTCCTGACCTCAACCCGATAGAACACCTTCAGGATGAATTGGAGCAGAGGCTTTCTCATCCAACATCAGTGCCTCACCTTCAAATGTGCTTTTGGAAGAATGGTAAAACATTCCCATAGACACACTCCTAAACCTTGTGGACAGCCTTCTCAAAAGAGTTGAAGCTGTTATAGCTGCAAAGGGTGGGCCAACTCAATATTGAACCCTACAGATTAAGACCAGGATGCCATGTAAGTTCATGTGCTTATAAAGGCAGGTGTCACAATACTTTTGACAACATATAGTGTATTATTTATATGACCCGTGTACACTCACCAGTGGGTTGTATATAGCACTAACCTATCCTGCTGCCTACAAATCTGTAATTAGGGCCGGACCACTAGAAAATACTATTCCCTTCAATAAAATAATACTGAATAAAGTATCATGCTAGGCAAGGTTCTACCATTACCTTATTTTAGAAGGCTCCCTAATTCTGTATTTAAGTTTATTTTGTCTTATTTATGGAAGTTTAGGAGGGTAGAATTGTCAATATCTGTTGCCACATAGAATTGAAATGATCCCATTCTAGGAGAAAATGGCAGGAAAGAATTAATTGGTTACTGTGGGGAAAGGCTGTCTGTGGCGGTTTAATGTAATAAAAAAAAGGTCAATAATCACTTATTCTGGTGGTTAAAATCAATAAAAAAAGTATAGTACCCAGGAAAAATTAAATAAAATGCAGAGAAAAAAAAATCTTCCATAAGGCAAACACAACATCGTTGTAAAAAAAGTCTCTCTAGATTTGTTTTTTGTTGCTTGACGTAGCAGCTGAGAAGAGTTGTTCAGTAATCAGCGATGTGTTAAAGCCTGAAGGCTCCACATTCCACAGTGATACTCCACTGCACATCATTACTTACTATGGGTCAGGATCAGGTACTTGCTATACTTTGGTACACTGTCAGCTCCCAAAGTAATAGACCTATTCATGTCGGCTGTGGAAAAACATATAAAACCATCAGATTGACAACCATTTTATAAGATATATAAAAAGGGCACTTAATATAAATTGAAAATGAAAGTACATCTAAACCCTTGGTGTTTTTTTACCTTAATGTATGTCCTGCATTAAAGGCTAAATCCACCTTTTCGGGCAGAATTTTACTTTCTTAATAAATAGGAGCCTTTTCTATTGTCATTTATAGAAGTGTTTTTTTCCCCTCCAGATGAAGCCACGAGGATCGTGGCGTAACTCGTAGAGGTAGAGCCTGGTGGTAATATATACATGAAATTTGAGACTTGTTGGAGTTTTGAGACCCCTTTCACACAGAGGCGTGTTTCAAGTGTTAACCGCTTCTCGCCCGCCCTATAGCCGAATGACGGCTACAGAGCGTACGCTCTCATCCGGGAGGCCGTCCCTGGACGTCCTCGTATTTACTTCCGCGCATCGGGGAAGTTTTGTGTTTGTCCCCTGGAGACAGGCAAACACAGATCGCTGTAAACGGTCAACCAAAGCGGTCGTTTACAGCGCGATCGTAGCTGCCAATGGGAAATGATCTCATATGTAAACATATGAGATCATCTCTCAGCGCCACTCTCCCTCCTCACACAGACAGCGTGTGAGAAGGGAGAGATCAACGGCTGCAGCGGCCGCAAGTTAGAAAAAAAAAGGAAAAAAAAGTGCCATCCACCCCAGTGCCATCCTCCCCCAGTGTCATCCGCCCCAGTGCCTTCCTCCCCCAGTGCCATCCGCCCCAGTGCCTTCCTCCCCCAGTGCCATCTGCCCCAGTGCCATCCTCGCCCAGTGCCATCCTCACCCCGTGCCATCCTCGCCCAGTGCCATCCTCCCCAGAGCCACCTGCCCCCAGTGCCACCTGTTAGTGCTATCTGTTCCCAGTACCACCTGTTAGTGCTATCTGTCCCCAGTGCCACCTGTTGTCAGTGCCATTTATCCCCAGTGCCATCTGTCATCAGTGCCACGTATAAGTGCCATCTGTCATCAGTGCCATGTGCCATCAGTGCCACATAGTGCCATCTGTCATCAGTGCCACATATTAGTGCCATCTGTCATCAGTGCCACGTATCAGTGCCATTTGTCATCAGTGCCACCTGTCAGTGTCACGTGCCATCTGTTGTCAGTGTCACGTGTCACCAATGCCACTTATCAGTGCAATCTGTCATCAGTGTCATGCGTCATCGGTGCCACGTATTAGTGCCATCTGTCATCGGTGCCATGTATTAGTGCCACGTGTCATCAGTGCCACGTATAAGTGCCATCTGGCATCAGTGCCACGTATAAGTGCCATCTGTCATCAGTGCCACATGTCATCAGTGCCACGTATAAGTGTCATCAGTGCCACGTATCAGTGCCATCTGTCATCAGTGCCACGTGTCATTGTCCTGGTGCTCCAGGGCCTTCAAAAGTGTAATAGGTAGTCAACAAGTTAGATGTGTAATTTATGCTCCTAGAACATGTGATGGTGCTCCCTGCATGGTGGGCCTCTCTATGTGGCCAGACTGTGAAAAAGTCCCACACATGTGGTATTGTAATACTCAGGAGGAGTAGCAGAATTTTTTTGGGGGTGTCATTTGTGGTATACACATGAGAGAAATAACCTATTACAATGACAATTTTGTGGAAAAATAAATAAATAAATAAAAAATCTTAATTTTGCAAAGAATTGTGGGAAAAAATGACAACATCAAAAAGCTCACCATGCCTCTTACTAAATACCTTGGAATGTCTATTTTCCAAAAAAGGTCATTTGGGGGGTATTTGTACTTTCCTTACTTGTTCGGGTCGCAAGAAATGAGATAGGCCACCAGTACATCAGATGTGATCAATTTTGTGCAATTCGCACCACAGCTTGTAGACTCTCTAACTTTCTCAAAGACCAAATAATATCCACTAATTTGGATTATTTTTACCAAAGACATGTAGCAGTATAAATAGTGGTCAACATTTATGACGAAAAATTAATAATTTGCATAATTTTGTCACAGAAACAAAGAAATATTTTCGGTCTTTTTTCATTTATAGCACAAAAAATAAAAACCCCAGAGGTGATCAAATACCACCAAAAGAAAGCTCTATTTGTGGGGAAAAAAGGACAAAAAATATTAATTTGGGTACAGTGTTACATGACTGAGTAATTGTCATTCAAAGTGTGAGAGCACCGAAAGCTGAAAATTGGTCTGGGCAGGAAGGGTGTTTAAGTGCCCAGTAGGCAAGTGGTTAAAGGGCTAAAAATAGCACCTGAAAAGCTCCCCTGCCACCCCAATGTGAAAGCCCGAGTGCTTTCACACTGGGGCGCTGCGCTGGCAGGACATAAAAAAAAGTCCTGTAAGAGTCATCTTTGGGGCGGTGGATGAGCTGTCTATACACCACTCCTCCACCGCCCCTGCCCATTGAAATGAATGGGCACCACTGCCAAAGCACTTTGGCAGTGGTGCTACATAGGCGCTATTAAAAAAAATTTTGGCCGCTAGCAGGGGTTAAAAGTGCTCCACTAGCGGGCGAAAAAAGCACCTCTAAAAGGACAGTAAGGCGCTGCTAAAACTAGCGGCGCTTTACCGCTAACACGGCCACGCTAGTAATGTGAAAGGGCTCTGGATGCTGTTATATTTTAAAAAATGTGAGTTTAATGTATGAAGTTGGGGTGGTTAGGTTCATTCCACTTAACACTTGGTACTGCGCTATTAGAAGCACTTTATATTTTCGGTCAATGTCAGTTTGGAGGTGATGGTGAACTGCACAGATGCATTTTTAAAGGAGAAGTACACATAGTATACAGAGTGCAGAGTGTGTTTGACCCCTGCAGGGTCTTTATAGGAGCCATTGAAGATCAATGTGGAACCATCTGCTTCATTTTGAGATTTGAGCGTGTTTTGACCCTATCAGGGTGAGAAGGTGAGCGTACATTGCACCTGGTGAAGGAAGCATTTGTCACGGAGTATCGTTTGATTTATGGAGCACATTTCTTCACAGTGAAGCTTGAACTACACGTTCTTTGCATAAGAAGACTGTTTTTTATTTTATGTTTTTTATATTTTTAATTTTATTTTTATTTATATTTATTTTTATTTTAACTATTGTCATACCAATTATTCATCATATGTTCTGTTTTTAATCACAGTATATTGCATTTGGAATTTGGGTATTTGCAATTCAGCACTTTGGTCTGGTATAGATTTGAAGGTGAGCCCCATGCCAAAATTTTAATAAAAAGCGGTGTGGAGCCCCCCAAAATCTATACCAGACCATTATGTGGGCATGTGGCCTGGCAGGTCAGGAAAGGGTGGGACAAGCAAGCGCCCCCCCTCCTGAACCATACCAGGGCCACATGCCCTGAACATGAGGGGGTGGATGCTTTGGGGCAGGGGGGTTCGACCCTCCCACCCCAAAGCACCTTGTCCCTATCTTGATGGGGACAATGGCCTCACCCACACAACTGTGGCTGGTGGTTGTGGGGGTCTGTTGACTTATTGCAATCTGAAAGTACCCTAGTAACAAGTAGGGATAGGCAAATGGTTCAGTCCGAGCATGTGTTTGGGTCGAACATTTGTCTGTTCCGCCATTTGCTGAGCACACCAATTTGCAGGGTGTTCGCCAGGTGATCGCCTGACGAACACCCTGCAATGAGCAAACTGTGTGTGTTTTTATTACTTTTTTACACTTTTTTGGTGAATGGGTAGGGGTACTATGTACATATTTATATGGCTGGGATCTAGGGCCCCCTTGTTAAAGGGGGCTCCTAGATTCTGATAAGTCCCTTGCCCATAGACCCCCACAACCAACAGCCACAGTTGTGAAGATGAGGACCTTGTCCCCATCAACATGGGGTCCCTGTTTTCCCGCTGTGGTCCTATGGTCCTGCTAACTCATTGCCCTCCAGGGAACAGTACAGTAAGTGCACAGTAAGTGAAACTTGTAAAGAACTATTTGCGTTGGGACAGTCAAAGCTTTCTGATCTTGCGACATTAAAGTGATTTAGCGAAATGCAATGATTTTTGATGGTGTTATTTACAATTTTGCAGCTGAGAAGGCCAGGAAAGTTCTGATTTTGTTGAGATGTTAACTAAATGCTAAACTAAGTTGTTCCTTTTTATTTTTGTGTTATTTCATTATTTATTATTTTAGTAAAGTTTATTGTTAAAATAAGCATAGTTCCCTAAAAGTTTAAATTTCAAAGTTGATTATAAGTAGCCTGATGCGCAAATCAATCAATTAAATAGATTAAGAGCGGCAGCCAGCTTAAAAATATGTGTGTCCCCACAGTATTAAATGTGAATGTGACAGACCTACAGTGAATAAATGTATATGCGGCACTCACTCAAAACAATAAAAATCTTCAAATAGCAGATAATAAAGTGCAGAGTGCATGTGCAATATAAACAAGTCCAAAAGGTATAAATTCAAAGGTCCATAGTCAACAGAAAAAAATATAAGTAAATATAAGTAAATAAAGTGCAAAAAATGTGCAAAAAAGAGCAATGTGCAGGTTGTGCAAATAACTTCAATGTCCAATGACGGACTTTAAAAAAAAAAAATGCAGTATTTCAAAGGCAATAAAGGTGAACTTCAATTAATAATATGTAGTTAACATCTCCTCCATCAACATCCGTGATCCATCATGGGTGTGCCCCAGCCTCTCACCTCAAAGAAAGACCCCATTGGGACATTGAAGGTTTTTTGCTCATTACTCTTTTTTGCAATTTTTTTTGCACTTTATTTAAGTATATATTTTTTCTGTTGACTATGGATCTTTGAATTTATACCTTTTGGACTTGTTTAATTTGCACATGCACTCTGCACTTTATATCTGCTATTTGAAAATTGTTACTGTTTTGAGTGAGTTTGAGTTTATACACAATAAATTTGAAGTTCAAGTTCTATTATTATGATATTGTTATTCAAATTTGCTAGTTGCTTGATAGTTGATAACTGCACTACTATTGATTCACACAGTGTAGGGAGATACAACCCTAGTCCCTGCAAGCAATGGAGCTTCATAAAATGCTGCAAGAGAGAGGAGCCACCCTGAAACTGGAAACCTGGGTCAGCAGTCATGACACCAGCCTAAACTCGAAAAGGCAAGGATTTAAAGATAAAGAAGAGATGTACTGAATAAGTGATTAAATCAGCTGCTGAAAGTGCTTGGAAAACTGGCAGCGTAATATCACTTGAACTTTCATGTTAACATGAACTAAGCTGGCACATGCCTTCATCATATGTTAACACTTCTCTTTAAAGACTTTGCATGGGACACATTCAAAACAAGTTTTACTGATAGAAAACATCACAGTAAAATGAAATGTGGCGGAAAATAGGAACCTGTAGACAGATAGTCAGTGGTCTGTAAATTAGACCTGTCAACATGACATTTGTAATGTTCAGGGGGAGAGGGACCTAATCTGATAACATAGAGGTGTCAGAAGTTCTCGGTGGTGTCTCCTGGTCAAATATGGGGCTATACTAAATCTACTGAACATCCCCCACATGTCATATACCAGACAATTGTGTTATCTGAGACTGTTGATCTGAATGTGTAACCTCTGACTAATCCCCTAAAGGTTTGCTCACAGCTATGTAGGGAGGGGGGCCTACCCAAATGTTCCAAGACAAGAATTATTATATATTATTATTCCATACAAGAATATTAATTGTATAACCTTTATAATAGTCTTTACATTTGCAGGATAATTATTGAAGATATACCATACACTTACAGACCACTTTATTAGGTACACCTTGCTAGTACCGGGTTGGACCCCTTTTTGGCTTCATAACTGCATTCATTCTTCATGGCATAGATTCAACAAAGTGTTGGAAACATTTCTCAGAGATTTTGGTCCATATTGACATGATAGCATCATGCGGTTGCTGCAGATTTGCCAGCTGCACATCCTATTGGACTGAGATCTGGTGATTGTGGAGGCCATTAGAGTACAGTGACATCATTGTCATGTTCAAGAAGCCAGTGGTGAGATTATTTGAGCTTTGTGACATGGTGAATTATCCTGCTCGAAGTAGTCATCGGAAGATGGGTACACTGTAATGTTGTAAAGCTTTGCGTAAACTGTTGTTGCTATATAAATCCTGTATTATAATAATAATAATAATAATAGTCATAAAGGGATGGACATGGTCATCAACAATACTCGGGAAGGCCATGGCATTTAAACAATGCTCAATAGGGATGAGCCGAATACCCCCTGGTTCGGTTCGCAGCAGAACATGCGAGCAGGCAAAAAATTTGTTCGAAGTGCGAACACCGTCTATGGGACTCGGACGGGAAAAAACAAAAGTGCTAATTTTAAAGGCTTATATGCAAGTTATTGCCATAAAAAGTGTTTGGGGACCCGGGTCCTTCCCCAGGGGACATTTATCAATGCAAAAAAAGTTTTAAAAATGAAAGCAGCAATGATGGCAGCACTCATACGTCTATTTCCAAAGGACAACCTCTGGATATAATGCTGAGCACGTGCACTCAACTTCTTTGGTTGACCATGGCAAGGCCTGTTCTGAGTGGAACCTGTCCTGTTAAACCGCTGTATGGTCTTGGCCACCATGCTGCAGCTCAGTTTCAGGATTTTGGCAATCTTCTTATAGCCTAGGCCATCTTTATGTAAAGCAACAGTTCTTTTTTCAGGTCCTCAGAGAGTTCTTTGCCATGAGGTGCCATGTTTAACTTCCAGTGACCAGTATGAGAGAGTGAGAACGATAACACCAAATTTAACACACCTGCTCCCCATTCACACCTGAGACCTTGTAACACTAAAGAGTTACATGACACCGGGGAGGGAAAATGGCTAATTGGGCCCAATTTGTACATTTTCACTTAGGAGTGTACTCACTTTTGTTGCCAGCAGTTTAGACATTAAAGAGGAGCTGCACAAAAAAAAAAAATATTAAAAGCCAGCAGCTACTAATATTGCAGCTGCTGACTTTTAATAATATCACACTTACCTGTCCCAGGTTCCAGCGATGTCGGCGGCAGATGACGAGCGATCGCTCGTCTCGCTGCAGCCACCGCCGCCATCCTCTGTCAGGGAATCGGGAAGTGAAGCAAGAGGGCTTCACTGCCCGGTTCCCTACTGCGCATGCGCGAGTCGCGCTGCGCTGGTTCCCCGCTGTGTCTCTGGGAACTGTGTGTTTCCCAGAACACAACGGGGGGGCGGAGCCATGCGGCGGTGGGCGGAGCCATGCGGCGGTCTGGCCGGAAGTGGGTGCAGTTACCTGGATTATCCAGGTAACTGCACCCCCCTCCCCCCCGAAAGGTGCCGATTGTGGCACCGGAGGGGGGGAGGGATAATACTAGCGGAACTTCCCCTTTAGGGTGAAGAACCGCTTTAATGTCTGTATTGAGTTATTTTGAGGGGACAGCAAATTTACACTGTTATACAAGCTATACACTCACTACTTTACATCGTAGCAAAGTGACATTTCTTCAGTGTTGTCACATGAAAAGATATAATAAAATATTTACAAAAATATGAGGGGTATACTCACTTTTGTGAAATACTGTAAGTGATAAATAAATGTGCATATAGAAATAGGTGTATTGTCCTCCATGTGACAATCTTCATTAAAGCATACTTCCACTACATAAATTACATAAATCCACAGCATTCTCCTTCAGCAACAACATTTGGAAACTTTTTTTTTATTCACTCCTTCAGCACTGTTGCTATGGGGTCCCTTCTATTCTGCCACTTTCTCTCTGCGACTATTGATGTAATTTCCCTTGGCGCCTGTGCATGCCAGTGCTCCTGGGAGATATGTATCATCGTTTCCCAGAAGTCAGAGGGTCGCGCCGAGGGCTAGCATTGCATTCTTTAGAAACCGGAAATCACGCCATGAAACCATAACAACGGGGCGGTCGCTTACTCCTTCGCCGACCGTTGTTATGGCAACAAGATAATAATCCTTTCCCTGCTCCCTGTGTAAATGGCATAAATAACAAAAGATTACAGCACACACATACAAATATGACATTTAACTCCTGCAAGGCATTTAAAACACCTGAACATCTTCAAAAATATGGGGATTTGGTTACACCATATGGCTATATGGTCTTTAAGCCCACTTACTGTGTTCAAGTATCCCATTATCAGTGGGTCCGAAGCTAGGAAATACACTCTTCTATATGGGAGAAATAAAGGACTTCTCCTATATCACTGGTGGGCACTAATAAGAGGTAATGGTGGTGGTGGTGGGGGGGTGCTCTCCATTCCAGGGGATCTGGTTGGAATCCGTACAGTAGACAAATACTTGGGGGGCACACCCTGAAAAATGCATCAAAGATGGTGCAGCCATAAGACCACACAAACAGAACAAAATATTACAGCACACACATACAAAAATGTAATTTAACTCCTGCAAGGCTACGTAAACGGCGCACGCGGGAGAACGGGAGGTGCATGCTGGGTGCCCAGCATTGCATCACCATATCCAGGAAGAGAATGCCAGTGGGCCTCACATGCACACACTAGTGATGGAAGTGCTTTGCAGAGCACAATAAAAAAGTCAATACTATAGAAAAAAAGGGTACAGGCATGCCCCACTTTTAAGTACAAAATGGGGTTTATTTACTAAAGCTGGAAAGTGCAAAATCAGACTAATTTCTGCATAGAAAACAATGAGTTTCCAGGTTTAATTACCAAAGCTTAATTGAACAAGCTGGGGTTAGAAGCTCATTGGTTTCTATGCAGAAGTGAGCCTGATTTTTCAGCTTTAGTAAATAAAAACCCATTGTGTACTTAAAAGCGGGGTATGACTGTATTAAGTGGCGATTTCAGTAATAAAAGTGATTATTCGTCTTTAAATAGTTTAATAGAACGGAATGGGTGGAACTCCGCTTTAATTCTCCTAATTATTCCTAACCTCTTTAGATGAATTAATGAAATCATATTTTAATTGCCTATGTGGGGAATACCCTTAAGGTGAATATGCATGGTGCAGGTCTCTCAGTGTTTAATAAATTAATGTTATTTCTTTATAGTGAGTTATGCCCACTAGCTCAATGCCCTTTATTGTGGAATGTGTACAAGAGTTCCTGAATTCTTTATGGTTAGCCAATAGCCACTACTGTCATCAAGAAAGGAAATATGACAAAAGACCTATCTCCAGCACAGATGTCGGTCAGACCAGCTCTAGGCTCCAGGTGTCCAAGTGCTCATCTTTAAACCACAAATAATTACCGGCGTTAATGTTTCACACATGTGACATAAATCAGGTTTACTCAGTTTGGAAAGTATTTCTAGGGATGTCTACTTGGGAGACAAAGCAGAAAGCTCGAGCCTGTAGATGAATGAAGACTTAGTGACTTCATCCCGTTATTTGCATGAGACATAAATTGTTTAAACTATACATGCCTGCTGTTCAGCATATAAAATCAGTCTGTGTATGTTCTCATTATACTCATTTGTGAAATCAGAGGGCTACCTTTACTCTCACAAACCAACATGCTGCAAAAATGTAATTGAAGTGCAGTATGATGATTATATAACACTTGTTGGGAATCTATCAAAGTGTAAGCTGACGTGGAGCCTTTCTAACAGTATTAAAGCAGTATTAAACCCAAAAGTAAACATTTATTATATTGCAACTCACCAGTTCTTAGATTTGATGGCTGCATTCGATTTCTCTTTAGGCTTTCTTTCTTCTATTTTCACCTAGTGATCTGGACAGTAAGGCCGCGTACACACGGGCGGACTGTTCGCCCAACTTTGTCCGCTGAACAGTGTTTCAGCGGACAGTCCGCTCGTGTGTGGGCTTCAGCGGACAGTTTCAGCGGACAGTCTGACGAACAAAGTTTTTCGGAATTTCCGTAAGACTGTCCGCTGAAACTTGGTTTGAGCGGACAGTCCGCTCGTGTGTAGGCTTGTTCGAGAAACTAAGTCTCGCGCATGCTCAGAAAGAATTTACACGCCGAAGGTTGCATTGCAGTGTATTGGACTTCGAATTTCTCGTCCCGTCGTACGTGCCGTTCACGTCATCGCGCAAGTTTTCAGCGGACTGTTCGTTCGTCGTGTGTGGTCAAGTCCGTTCATGCTAATTTTGAACGGACTGTTTGTCAAACTGTTTGACGAACCTAGTTGGGCGGACAGTCCGCCCGTGTGTACGCGGCCTAAGGCTGATGCTTTTCAAAAGAACATTCTCTCTTCTAGATCAGTTTAGGATGGGACTAACCATTCAACAGGGGCAGGGGTGCTTGATCAGCTTTAATTATTTATTTATGTAAAACCTCCCCCCCCCCCAACAAAAAGTTTGATGAAATTGATTATAAAGTATTAGCTGGAGCTTGGCTTCAATTTGTTAGTGTATTATATCTGCTAGTAAGTTTAACACTCCACCCCCCTAAGACTGACAATGATGCTGTCGATTGTGCCCCCTGTGCTCCTTCGTCCAGAGTGTGGGCAGTCTAATACAGGAGGCATGTTCAAGAAAGCAGGGGTGACCCCTGGAAGTTGCACATTTATGGTAATACAATTCCTAGGTTTTTTGTAAATATTCATTTTGAGTGATTTTTCTGCACCTTAAAATTCAATTCTTTGCTCTCTGGGTATACATTGTTTTGTCATATTTAAACTAGGTGGTGCATTCATTAGAGTCTCCCAGCTCCAATACAAATTTGATAAACAAAAACAGGCAATGTTTTTAAAGTGTGTAAAGTGTGTAAAAAATAATAATTCAGTATCTCAGAAAATGTGAATATTACATAAGCCTCCATGCCACACTACGTTGATGAAATAATTCATGCAAAAGGAAACCTGATCAAGTATTGAGTGCATACAGTAAGCCAACATTTCTATATTAAAAATCCCTTTTTTATTGGTCTAATGTAATATTCAAATTTTCTGAGATACTGAATTTTGGGTTTTACACTGTAAGCCATAATCATCAAAATTAAAAGAAAGAAATGCTTGAAATATATCACTCTGCGTGTAACGCATCACTTTTTGAATTTTTGAATTGAATTACTGATGATATTCTAATTTTATAAGATGCACCTGTTTATAGATGAAATAGAATACATTTTAATGTCAAATGTGGGTGAATTAAGCAGCCAATCAAACATAAACATTTATTATCCAGCTACCTTTGCTTAATGTAGGACTGAGTCTAATTCATACGGATTTAGAGGTAGGAACTTCTGCCTTGCAGCACTGGTTCAAATCCTGTTCAGGAGACTCTCGGCATGGAGTCACCCAAAGCTTACATGGGCTTTCTCTAGTTTCCCATACTTCAAAGTCATGATAGGGTAATATATGCCTGTCTAATTTGGCCCTAGTATACAGTATGCATGCATTAGATTGTAAGCTCCTTGAGTGCAGAGACTGTTGTGAATGTACAATATGTAAATCTCTGTGTAAACAATTGGTGCTTTATAAATACATGTAATAAATAAAATAATTTAGTGTCTGGAGGACTTTTTTTAAAATCCATTGATAAGTTTGGCCTTTAGCAGGACCTACAGAGAGCACAGATCCAAACCCGTGTCAGTCATTCATACTTTCCACCTCTTCTCTTATTTAACCTGGCGGTTATCCAGTGGGGCTCAGGGTTAAATTTCGTACCATTAGTGGTAACCCCCGAGCCACACTCAGGATTACATCTCAAGATCCTGGTGCAGGTTACTTACCTTGTCCCCAGGCTCCTGCAATGTTCCCCCTCTGTGTCTGCTGGCTGTGTCCTCCACCCAATGCTCTGTGTGCTGGCCTCTGTTCCCTGCCAGGGTCATTCATAACACATACAGTACACTGCAATCTTACAGATTACATTACTGTATGTAATCATTTCACATCCCTTTTTTTCCTAATGCTTTGTCCAGTGCCCTGCATGCAGTTTTATATTATATATACTGTTCTTTCTGCCCTTTCTGCCTGGAAACTTCAGGTTGTCCATGGCAGCCAAAAAGCGTTCCTTTACGTCAAAAGTGTTTTGAGACCAGCTAGAAAACAGCAATAGTAAATAAGAACACTTGCAGAATTGAGCGATAGTGAATCATGGGGAAATACATTGTATTATTATTATTATATCATTATTTATAGTTATTTATTATATTATAATTTATGATTTAGTGTTTCAAACTTTACCATACCCGGGATGTCTACTAGGCGCTTGTTTGGACAGATTTAAGTGTGTTATTACTAAGACTTGGAGGCCTAAAATATAAAACGCCAAATTTCTATGCAAAACAATTGTACCGCTTTGAGACGCAAAAATCTGACATAATCATACCAGGGAGGTTAAACAGCCAGAGCAAGCACTCTACTGTTAGGCTATTATAAAATTTCTGCTGTGTAAAAAATATTCAGAACCTCATGTGACAAAGAATTTGGGGTTATCACTAGAAAATGCTAAACTTACCTTTTACTCCTTGCCATGTTTAACCACTTAAGGACCGCCACATAGCAATGTACGTCGGCAGAATGGCACCGTCAGGCACAAGCACGTACATGTACGTGCTTGCCTTCCAGCGGGTGGGGGGTCCGGTCAGACCCCCTCCCGCTGGATGCGGTGGTTCGTTTCGCTTC
This sequence comes from Lithobates pipiens, assembly GCF_037356315.1. Classification (NCBI taxonomy): domain Eukaryota; kingdom Metazoa; phylum Chordata; class Amphibia; order Anura; family Ranidae; genus Lithobates; species Lithobates pipiens. The sequence goes on along the minus strand of NW_027507748.1, from coordinate 630,015,053 downwards.
AGGAGCGACCCGGGATGAGGGGATGGCTGTTGGTTTCTGGCCACCCCCTCTCGATCGCTCCTGGCGAATGAGAAGCTTCCCCCGCTGTGTATAGTAAACACAGGCAGGGAGGAAGTGATGTCATTCTCCTCAGGGCGGTCTTTTTGACCGGACTGCGAGGAGAACACAGAAAGCAAGTGCACCAAACACTACACTGACATGTAGGTACACATAGGCACACAAATCCCCCCCATCACCCCCCCCCCCCGATCGCCACCCGATCCCCCCTCCCAGTCACAGTGTCACTGATTGCAGTGATCATTTATTTACTGATCACTGCATTTAGTGTCAGTTGTGACAGTAAAAACTGTCAGGGCAGTTAGTGTTAGGTCCAGGGCAGCCTCCTACCCCCCAATAAAGGTTTAACCCCCTGATTGCCCCAGTGTCACTACCTAGCGGCACTAGTGACACTAATGCAGCGATCATAAAAACGATTGCTGCATTAGTGTCACTAGTGCCGCTAGGTAGCTAGTTATTTTTTTAGGTTCACCGCCAGGTTTTTATAGCGCTAGGTACCCCCATATACTACCCAATAACGGTTTTAACCCCCTGATTGCCCCTAGTTAACCCTTTCACCCCCTTTTGCCAGTGTCACTAAGCGATCGTTTTTCTGATCGCTGCATTAGTGTCACTGGTGCCGCTAGGTAGCTAGTTATTTTTTTAGGTTCACCGCCAGGTTTTTATAGTGCTAGGTACCCCCATATACTACCCAATAATGGTTTTAACCCCCTGATTGCCCCTAGTTAACCCTTTCACCAGCGATCACCATATAAGTGCCACTGATGACGCTGGTTAGCCAGTTAGTTATTTAGGTTCCCTGTCAGGTTTTTATATAGCGCCAGGGACCCCCATATACTACCTAATAAAAAATCTAACCCCCTGATTGCCCCTAGTTAACCCTTTCACCAATGATCACCGTATAAGTGTTAGGGGTGACTCTGGTTAGTTAGTTTGCTTTTTATAGCATTAGGGCACCCACCATTTATTACCCAATAAAGGTTTAACCCCCTGATCACCCGGCGGGTGATATCAATTAAGTTTTAGGGTCAGGGTCTGCGTTGCCCCAGGCAGCGATAGGTTAGTGCCAACTACCGCTAACACCCATGCGCAAAGCATAAACCTCCCGTAGTGATATAGTATCTGAACAGATCAATATCTGATCTGATCAGATCTATACTAGCGTCCCCAGCAGTTTAGGGTTCCAAAAAAACGCATTGTTAGCGGGATCATCCCAGATACCTGCTAGCACCTGCGTTTTGCCCCTCCGCCCAGCCCACCCAAGTGCAGTATCGATCAATCACTGTCACTTACAAAACACTAAACACATAACTGCAGCGTTCGCAGAGTCAGGCCTGATCCCTGCGATTGCTAACAGTTTTTTTTGGTAGCGTTTTATATTTAAATCCAGAAGGCAGTGCTTGGTTTTCGGGGTCCCGTACATGGCTAGGCTCCCAAAAAGTCCCCCACATGTGGTATCCCCATACTCGGGAGAAGCAGCAGAATTTATTTTGGGGTGTAATTTCACTTATGCCCATAGCATGTGTGAGCAATATATCATTTAGTGACAACTTTGTGCAAAAAAAAAAAAAAAATTTAATATTTCTGCAACTTGTGGTAAAATTTAAAATATTTCATGGACTCAACATGCCTCTCAGTAAGTAGCTTGGGGTGTCTACTTTCCAAAATGGGGTCATTTGGGGGGGGTTTTGTGCTATTTTGGCATTTTATGGCCTTCGAAACTGTGATAGGTAGTGAGAAGTGAAATCAAAAATTTGCACCCTTAGAAATCCTGAAGGCAGTGATACGCGGCTAGACTCCCAAAAAGTCCCACATATGTGGTATCCCCGTACTCAGGAGAAGCAGCAGAATATATTTTGGGGTGCAATTCCACATATAACTATGGCATGTGTGAGCAATATATCATTTAGTGACAACTTTTTGTGAACTTTTTTTTTGTGTCATTATTCAATCACTTGGGACAAAAAAAAAATATTCAATGGGCTCAACATGCCCCTCAGTAATTTCCTTGGCGTGTCTACTTTCCAAAATGGGGTCATTTGGGGGGGTTTGTACTGCCCTGCTATTTTAGCACCTCAAGAAATGAGATAGGCAGTCATAAAAGCTGTGTAAATTCCAGAAAATGTACTCTAGTTTGTAGAAGCTATAACTTTTGCGCAAACCAATAAATATATGCTTATTGACATTTTTTTTACTAAAGACATGTGGCTGAATACATTTTTCCCTAAATATATGACTAAAATTGAGTTTATTTGATTTTTCTTGTAACATATTTTATTAACATGCAATACAACAGTTACACAGTACAGATCACTTGTTGAAGTGCAGGATTACAAATCGTTTTGTGATAATGTAACAAATACTTTACATTCATAATGGGCGTCAAAACCCGAACAGTAAAATAGAGTGATCACAGAAGAATGTATTATAAAAAAATGCACAACAAATGTATGGTAAGGAAGGTTATGGGTAAGAAGATACTTAGGAACGAGGAACGGAGCCTTCCTGAGTTTGAGGGACGATCCCGAGTAGGGATCATGGTACTGCGTAGTGGGAGATTTTCTATTTGATTTTTCTTATAACGAAAAGTAGAAAATATATTTTTTTCTCGAAATTTTCGGTCTTTTTCCATTTATATCGCAAAAAATAAAATTTGCAGAGGCAATCAAATACCAACAAAAGAAAGCTCTATTTGTGGGGAGAAAAGGATGCAAATTTCGTTTGGGTACAACATTGCATGACCGCGCAATTACCAGTTAAAGCAGTGCAGTGTGAAATTGTAAAAAGACCTCTGGTCCTTAGGCTGACAATTGGTCCGGGGCTGAAGTGGTTAAATACCACAGTTTCGGGTTTATGAGACTCTTACCAACTGATATACACCTAAAATTGCAGTGGAATGCGTTCACTGGCTGCTGAAATGAGAGAGGGGCACAGAGAGCATAGCACGGCCTCAAAGGAAGTTTAGCATTTACACATGGCTAAATTGATGTTCTACACCTGCCCGGAGGTCTTGGAGCATGCACACTCTCAATTTGGGCTGTGCTTGCATTGCAATTTGTTTGCATTTTGATTGCTTTGTGTTAGTGTGTGCATATGGTTAGCTTGTCACTTTAGATATGTTGGGGTTGACTTACTAAAGGAACATGTCATAATCACTTTTTAAAATAATAAGCTGTGGGGAAGGGGAAGCTGTGTCCATGTCAATTATCAAAAGTCCTTTTTAACATTTCCCTTGTACCTTTACAATATTGAACAGACTGTTTCCTATAATAAAGCAACTCCAATATTTTTTTTTGTAGCACAGGTATAACGCATACTGCTGAAAACATTCCCTTCTGTGCATTGCAAAGATTTTAACAAAATTTGTTGCAATTTCTTACCTGTTTCTGAATGGGAGAGACTTTTTCATTATTAACCACTTGGGATCCGCGCTATTGCAAAATGACGGCAATAGCGCGGACCCACATTTTCGGGACTACGTCTATTGACGTAGTCCCGGTTACGAGCGGCCTGCGCGCCCCCTGAGGGGCGCGCGCGGCGCGCTCTGTGATCGGCGAGTCCGTGAGACTCGCCTGATCACCGATCCGTGTAAGGGGTCGATCCCGACCCCTTATCACGTGATCAGCTGTCAGCCAATGACAGCTGATCATGTGATAAAACGGAGCCGGTAATCGGCTAGTATTCCTCCTCGCGCTGACAGCGCGAGGAGAAAAAAAAAAAGCCGATCGCCGGCGGCCGTGTTCGGGACATCAGTCCCGATCACGGCCAGCAATTTAAAAGGACACCTGCCCCCTGCCAGTGCCCACCTGCCACCCGCAGTGCCATCCTGAAATAAAGTAAGTGCCCCCCTGTCAGTGCCACCCAGCAGTGCCCATAGTGCCCACAGTGCCACCCAGCAGTGCCCACAGTGCCACCCAGCAGTGCCCACAGTGCCACCCACAGTGCCACCCAGCAGTGCCACCCACAGTGCCACCCAAAATCTGCCTCAGGTGCTGCACCCCAGTGCCGCCCATCAGTGCCCAGCAGTGCCGCCCATCAGTGCCCAGCAGTGCCGCCCATCAGTGCCCAGCAGTGCCACCTATCAGAGCCACCTATCAGTGCCACCTATCAGTGCCCATCAGTCCCATCTATCTGTGGTACCTATCAGTGCCCATCCGTGCCACCCATCCGTGCCACTTATCCGTGCCACCCATCCGTGCCATCTTATCTGTGCCCATCTTTGCCCATCAGTGCCGCCTTATCTGTGCCCATCGGTGCCGCCTTATCTGTGCCTATTAGTGCCGCCTTAACTATGCCTATCAGTGCCCACCAGTGCAGCCTATCAGTGCCCACCAATGCAGCCCATCAGTGCCCACCAATGCAGCCCATCAGTGCCCACCAATGCAGCCTATCAGTGCCGCCTAATCAGCGCACTTCAATGAAGGAGAAAAATGACCCGTTTGCAAAATTTTATAACAAACTATTAAAACATGATTTTTTTTTTTTTTTTTTTTGCATCTTTTTTTGTTTGTTTAGCAAAAAATAAAACTCCGAGCTGTAACTAAATACCACCAAAAGAAAGCTCTATTTGTGGGAAAAAAATGATAAAAAATTCATTTGGGTACAGTGTTGTATGCCCGCGCAATTGTCATTCAAAGTGCATCAGCGCTGAAAGCTGAAAATTGGTCTGGGACTGAGGGGGGTTTAAGTGCCCAGTAAGCAAGTGGTTAATCAGCTGATGTATTTGCAGTGTTGTAATGAGGAAAGTTGCAGTGTTAGCATCCCTTGAGCAATGATTAATCCTCTGGGAGTGTCTAACCAAAAATGCCTTTTTTTTGGTGCAGATATCACACAAGCAGGAAATGTCAATTCTGGGGTAATTTGAATTATTTATTACAGGTATCATATAACATATAATGTTGTCAATTTATGCAGAGCTTCACATATATATTGTGCAATCAAATCAGTTCCTGCCCTCAAGGAGCTTACAATCTAAGGTCCCTAACTCACATTTATATATACTGTATATATATATATATATATATATATATATATATATATATATATATATATATATATATATATATATATATATATATACACATACTGGTCAATTTAGACAGGAGCCAAATAACCTACCAGCATGTCTTTGGGGTTTGTGAGGAAACCCATGCTGGCACAGGGTGAACATGCACATTTCAGCCAAATAGAGTTGTGGTTGGGGTTCAAAGCAGTTACCCTAGGGCTGGAAGTGACCTAGGTGACCCTAGGTTGAAGTGCTAACCATTTAGCCACTGTGCTTGTACACCAACTGTGTACAGTACATCTCCAGGTTGCCATAATACAGTGTTTCTCAAATCCAGTCCTCAGGCCCCCCCAACAGGTCATGTTTTCAGGTTTTCCTTTATTTTTCACAGGTGATTTGATCAGTTTCACTGTCTTAGTAATTACCACAGCCGTTTCATCTGAGGGAAATTCTGAAAACATGACCTGTTGGGGGGGCCTGAGGACTGGATTTGAGAAACACTGCCATAATACAAGTTTACAGAAAATTAGAGCAGCTGCAGATTGTAAAGGAAAGGTACTTTTTTAAATAACTTTCAAGTGAAATATAGCTGCAATGTAGCAATTGTATACGCTATATTATTTTTATTTTATTAGGTATTTTTTTCCCACAACAGTGGAGTTAGCCTTCAATTGCGACAGTTTGCTTTGCATCTGCATTAAAGTGGTTGTAAACCTCAGTCATGGAATCTGAGCAAAGCACATTTACCTGTAGTGTTTAATTATCTCTCTCCAAAGCTCTAAGTGTCATTTCTCTCTGGTGCTTCATTTCTCTGTTATCAGCATGAGTCACTTGTGAGAAGTTATACTCCATTGACCCATTCATTGTACATGTTCCTGGAAAAAGCTCTAGAGTTTTGAGTGCTGTAGCAATCACCAGTTGGAAACTGGATTAGAGAACCACAATGAAGATATTTGCCAGCACACCATGGATTATTAAGTTGAGACCATACATTATTTTATTTTTTAATGCATGATCACATCACAATAAAAACAGTGCCAAGTGAGGCATGTGATGACAAAAGGGTCCTGCGTGACTCCAAAATGTTACACTGTCTTTACTGTGATGTGATCATGCTTCAATAAAAAATGTTTGAAATCAACTTAATGATCCATGGTGTTCTGGTAAAAATCTTCATTGTGACTTCTGAGAAGTTTTCTCGACACATGAGATAAATTTGTATCGGGGAGGGAGCTCAGCACACAGTTTGTGTATTCACAACCCAGTTCTTCTGCTGTGTGGAGGGGGGGTTGGGGGGGTGTCCTCCAATTAGCTTTCAAAGGAACTGCAGCCTCCCAGCCCCTTTCTCTGTGCCCCTGACAGACGAAGTATGATTCTAACACTTTTCTGCCTTTTTAAAGGGATGTAGGGAAGAGAGGGCTGCAGATAAACAAGTAAAACATATGTAGGAGGATTTGTTTCATCTCTGTGTATCATCTGAGGCTGTTCACTTCACTGGGTATATGAGAGGATTTACAATCATTTCAATTACAGAGCAGTTCAATGGGTGTTTAGTCTTTGTGCATGAGATCTCAATATTATTGTGAAGGCTTTAGCATTCTGGGCATTCATCCCTGTGCACATACTGCTTTCATCCTCTCATAGAGTTGCCAGGTGATAGACAGTACACCTATGTCTTCTGCACGCCTGCCTTTAAATGCCCAGTATCCGTGAGGCCGTACTAATTCATCTAGTTAAAACACGTTAAACACAATACAAATGTGATGCAAAATTGATAGAAACACAATTCAAGTACACAGTAGCAATCAATTCACTAAGACACTTTTATAGGGCTAAGAATGGGACCCCCTTCCTGCCAACCTTTCGCATTGGAAGGACATGAAGAGTGAGAGGAACTTCAGTTCCCCGATCACTTCTGTTATGTAGAAAACCAGAAGCAATGAGGATTTGATCACTTCTAGTTTTGGTTGTTTGTTTACTCGTTTAATCTCCAACCACGTCACTTCCATTGACTCTCTAGCATCTCTAATTGGAGATTTTGACACATTGCCTGTTTTCACAGAACACCGGCAGCGTATACACTACAGTACAGTATGGTGACAGAACACCAGGTAAGTAGGATAAAGTTGTCACTGCCTTGAAGGCGGCCATGTTGTTGGTTATTAGCACGGGTGGACTAACAATGTATTCTCATTATTATGAAGTTCATGTGTGTGTAAAGGCAGGCTTCACAATACTTTTGATAATATAGTGTAATTGACATGTAATTCAGATCCTGTTGAATTTGACCATAAAACCGTTAATTAATTGAAACCATCCTTTCTATAAAAACAGCAATTAAAGGGATGAAAATTTCGCGTATCATTTAGTGAATTGACACTTAAGGATGGTATCACTCAAGAGGATTTCTGCTCTGCAGAAGCACCATTGTAGAATGTTCAACTTGTCATGGAAAAACCTATTTAAAAAAAATTAACACACCTGTCAGGCAGTTTTTCAGAAACATTTTAAATGCTCATGTTACAAGTTCAAAACAAATGATGTACCATGTATCAAACAGTTTTTCTTTTTTTTAAGTTTACGTTTACCTGAGTTTGCTTTTTAGCTGGTTATAAAAGTTGCCTACAGCTCTGTAATAGCTGTCAACAGAGAAATTCTGCTTGTATGACACGGTTAAGGCAAAACCCAATTTTAAATGTAATTCTAAATCTTTTTCAACAAGACAACATCTATGAGAAAAAGAAAAATATTCCCCTTTGCTTTGTGCAATGTTTGGGCGGAGGTGTCTGTACAGCTCATACTACTGTGCAGGAACCAGGAGGGGAAAAACAGAACCTTATATTATTACGGCTGTAAATTTAATAATGATGTCTGTATAGTGAAGCCAAATAGTAATCGTATATCTTGGTCTTATCACTACAGTGAAGAAGGCTGTATCCATAGGTAATGGGTAAATCTAGTTAGAACTAGAACTCGAAGTTGTTTCTTCTGTGTTAATCAGAGAGATCTCAATAGGGGCAAAGCAAGTTGCTCAAAGTGCTCAAAGTGGAGTTGATTTACTAAAGGCAAATAGACTGTGCACTTTGCAAAGTGCAGTTGCTTCAGAGCTTAGTAAATTAAGTAGTTTCACTTTGCAAAGAATACCCAATCACGTGCAAGGAAAATTAAAACAACAGCATTTTTGCCTGCACATGATTGGATGATTGAATGGAGCAGAGCTTCTGCTAACACCCACCTAACTACCTGTCCCCTGGACACTATTCCCTCTAAAATACTATGGTCACCCTCCGACTCTATCCTACACTATCTTTCAATCTCTCCCTCTCTTCTGGCATCTTCCCCAATGCTCTAAAACATGCACTGGTCACCCCCTTACTTAAAAAGCCATCCCTGGACCCATCAATCTTCTACACCCCCTAACATCTCCTTGCTCCCCTTTTCCTCTAAACGCCACAGAAACTGCTCTTCTAAAACTCACAAATTACTTATTAACAGCAAAAATCAACGGACACTATTGTGTACTCCTACTTCTGGACCTTTCGGCTGCCTTTGATACGTTTGACTACCTCACCCTCAAAAAATAAAGTATACTCCCTCGGTCTCCGTGACTGTGCTCTTTGCTGGCTCTTATCCTACCCATCCCACCGCACCCTCAGTGTCACCTACAATTCTGCTTCCTCCTCTCCTCTTCCTTTTTCCATCAGGGTCCCCCAAGTTTCTGTTCTTGGACCTCTCCTATCTTCAATCTAAACCTCCTCCCTGGTACTGATAGCATCCCATGACTTTCAATACCATTTATATGCCGATGACACCCAAATCTATCTCTCCACCCCTTAGCTCATTCCATCAGTCTCCTCACACATCACTAACTTACTAACAGACATATCTGTATGGATGTCACACCACTTCCTCAAACTCAACTTGTCCAAAACCGAACTCATAATATCCCCCCCCCCGCCCCGCCTCTTTCCCTGACTTCTCTGTCAAGAGCAATTGCACTACCATCCATCCATCTCTACATGCCGGGGTGCTAGGTGTTATCCTGGACTCTGAACTCTCCTTTTGGCCCCACATTCAATTACTTTCCAAAGCTTGCCACCTCAACCTCTGCAACCTCCCAAAATATGTTTTTTCCTAACCAAAGAAACCACAAAGCTGCTGATTCCCTGGTTATCTGTCGTCTTGACTACTGCAACTCCCTCTTCATTGGTTTACCTTTAAATAGGCTACCCCCCTATTTCAGTCTATCATGAATGCTGCTGCCAGACTCATCCACCTTTCAAACCGCTCAGCGTCTGCTACTCCTCTCTTCCAATCCCTCTATTGGCTGCCACTTGCCCAACAAATTAAATTAGAAATACTATCAATAACTTACAAAGCCATCCACAACTCTGTCCTGAGCTACATAACCAGCCAATCTCAAAATACCAACCTAATCGTCCTCTTTGTTCCACCCAAGACCTCCTGCTCACTAGCTCCCTCATCACCCCCTCCCATACTCATCCCCCATGACTTCTCCCGAGCCTCTCCCATCCTTTGGCATTCCCTACCCCAATGTGTCAGATTATCTCCAAATCTATCCACTTTTATGCGAACCCTGAAAACTTTTCTCTTCAGACAAGGTCACCTAACAATTGTATTTTCTTCATCAGCTCATCCCCACTGTTATTACCCTTTTGTATCACTTGAACCTTCCTTCTAGATTGTAAGCTCTAATGAGCAGGGCCCTCTAATTCCTCCTGTATTGAATTGTATTGCAACTGTACTGTTTGCCCTAAGGTGGTAAAGTGCTGCGCAAACTGTTGGTGCTATATAAATCCTATATAATAATAATAATAATATTAATACTAAACTCTGGAGCAACTTTTTGGAGAGCTTGCGCGTGCCCAGCGGCTGCGATGTCCGCCGGGTACCCGCGATTTCCTGGTAAAGGAGCCGGGACATGGATCTGTGTGTGTAAACACACAGATCCACGTCCTGTCAGGGGAGAGGAGAACTGATCGGATGTTCCTTGTACAGAGGAACACCGATCGTTCTCCTCCCCTCATCAGTCCCCTCCCCTCACAGTTAGAATCACTCCCTAGGACACACATTTAACCCCTGAAGTGGCCCCTAGTGTTAACCCCTTCCCTGACAGTCACATTTCTACAGAAATTGGTGCATTTTTTATAGCACCGATCACTTTATAAATGTGAATGGTCCCAAAATAGTGTCAAAAGTGTCCGATCTGTCTGCCGCAATGTCACAGTCATGATAAAAATCGTAGATCAACGCCATAAGTTGGAAAAAAAATAAAATAATAGACAATAAAAATAACAAATCTATCCCCTATTTTGTAGACGCTATAACTTTTGCCAATTAATATACACTTATTGGGATTTTTTTTTACCAAAAATATGTAGAAAAATACATATCAGCCTAAACTAAGGAAAAAAATTGTTTGTTTTTTTTAAATGGGATATTTATTATAGCAAAAAGTAATAAATATTGTATTTTTTTTTAATTTTTGCTTTTTTTGTTCATAACGCAAAAAAAAATAAAAAACGCAGAGGTGATCAAATACCATCAAAAGAAAGCTATATTTGTGGGGCAAAAATTATCAAAATTTAATTTGGGTCGCATGACCGCACAATTGTCATTCAAATTGTGACAGCTCTGAAAGCTGAACATTGGCCTGGGCAGGAAGGGGGTGAAATGTCCTGTATTGAAGTGGTTAAAGTGGTTGTAAACCCTTACAACCAACTTTGACCTACAGGTAAGCCTAGATTAAGGCTTACCTGTAGGTCCAAGAAATATTTGCCGAAAGACAGGCACCGCTGTCTGCGGCGCATGTGCCCTAGAAAGCGGCACGCAGGCACACTGAGCGCGCCGCTGTCAACGGCGATATGCCACGAGTGGCGGCTCCCGTACGCAGGCGCGGGAGTGATGTCATCGCGGCTTCGCCGAATGACAGAGGCGGAGCAGCGAGACCCACCGAGAAGATTGATGCTCCGGACTACAAGGGACAGCGGTGACTTCGCTGGCTCCTATGTCAGGTAAGTGACACATAATGGACTACTATGCGATGCATAGTAGTCCATTATGCTTTACCTTTGCAGGGAATCAAAGAGGAAGTAAACTCATCAGGGTTTACTTCCTCTTTAATGGCTACACTGCAAATATCGAGCAGTGATATGTACTGAACTATGTTTGACATAGCACTTTGTATATACTAAAATGTCTCGCAATTTCTGTTTTTCAGCCTCATCAAACTATAGATGAAAAAGAAGTTGCATGCCAATGTCTAAATCATTTTTATGAAATCATCAATAGTACAGCTGTATCCATAACCTTCCTTAACACGTTTCACCAATGATGGCTTGATCGCAAGCCTTTGTTGGTGAAGCGTGTTAAGGAAGAGCAATCCTTGGGCAGGGACATTGTGGATGCAGCTGTACCATTGATGGTATAATAAAGAATAATTAAGTATTGGGAAGTAAGAGACATTGGCGTGCGGCTTCTATTCATCATTGCAATTTCAGATAGTGACATCAGTATTAGTGCAGTACTTTACCATTCCACTTAAACTGACAGTCTTCGATCCTCTGTCCATACCCATCAGCTGGCATTTCACAGGGGATGTGTATCACACTCACATGTCCGTTCCTCATGGGACTGGTAGTCAGTGCGTCCCACTCGAGTGTTGAGGTTGATGAATATCGCCGATATCTGTCACTTCCTCTCACCAATCCCAGTCACTTCACATATAGACTTGTCAAGCTAGTGATCAAGGAGACATCTATGATCCCTTTGAAAACAGCTGGAAACCCCTCGTGCGCTGGCCAACACTACAGGGGATAGTACTGTGGCATCAGAGCAGTGATAATGTCAACGTGTTTCGCTGTGCGGTTACGTAGCTTCGTCTGGACATCAGGTGGCTATCCGAGGGTTCACTTTCGATGTGTTTACAGCTAGGATAGAGCTGCCCCTATTCATTAATCTTAAAGGGACCTACTGTGTTATAGCATACTGGGATCTTGTTGATGGAAATGCTGACATTTATATTATTAAGCCTCACTTTTCTTCCAAGTTCTTGGTTACAGTGGCTTCAGGAATGTTTTTTATCTCATATTTCCTGGGGTAAGTTAGAGAAAATTCCACAGTTATGTTCAAAGGGCTATATTTGGGATGGATTTAAATTAGCTGGTCGTGTCCAAACATTGCTTGCATGTTCTACCATTGCAAACCGGTTGGCAGATACAGCTAAAGTAAAAATGACAAGACAAAGAGACAAAAAACACATGAATGAGTGCCACACAGGGCACTAAATACATCTAGAGCCAGATGCTAATTTAATGGAGGTCTGCCAAAAAAAAAAAATATTAAAAGCCAGCAGCTACAAATACCGCAGCTGCTGACTTTTAATATATGTCCAGGGAGCCCGTGATGTCGGCAGCCGAAGCCGATCTGTCCGTTGCCTCTCGGCTGCTGCTGCCGCCACCCTTACTACCTTACTACCCTTACCCTGTCCAAGTTACATACATCCCCTAATAAATCATCAAAATCAAGCATATACACTGGATTATTGAGTGTGGAGTGCTTGCTGAAAATGTGTGTTGCCTGGCTGTGCAGACAAAGGAGGACCTAAATCTAGCGGCTCCTGAGGGGGTAGTGCCTACTTTAATTTACATTGACCTTAAAAAAATGAGTGGGTTTATTTATTAAGTGTGATGGGGTTTATACAAGGGGAAGCAGGACTATAAGGTTATATAATTGAATTGCAGTTAATGAAAAGCATGGTGATATGCTTCCCATGCATTGGTGCAAAGCATTCTGAATGGCACCCCTGCAAACCTTGCCAATGGATCAGGGCACATTAAAGAGTAAATATACACTCACATGCATTATGATGCACTGCTAAAAATGTTATGTGTGCCTTTTATGGTGCATTAGGCAGCCCATACAAACGAATGGGCTATCTTAAAGTAAACTAGAGGGTGAATACTTACCTGCGCAATGTTCCTTCGACTGCATCCTCTTTCTTCATCTTTGCACCTCCTCATTGGCTAGCGGGGAATGGCGCCACTCCTGTGTATGCGCAGGAGCTACTCATCTCAGTGAGCAGGCAGGTAGGGGCAATTTATTGCAAAAGAGACAGTGCTATGAATTGACCCGAAACCCTAAACAATAAGCAGAACGTTCTTTTTGAGGTAAGGCCCACTTAAGGAGATTATGTCACCTAGATTCTGACTTGTCTTCAAAATGTCTTAAATTGGGGCTCACTTTAGTTCCTATTTTTTTGGATGAGAATCCCAAATCATAGCTATAGAAGTCCATAGCCCATAACTTTATGAGCACCCACCTAATATTGAGTAGGTTCCGCTTTTGCCTCCAAAACAGCTCTAATCTGTCTAGGCATATACATCACTAGACCTCTGAAGGTATAATATTCTATGTTGCACCAAGCTGTTAGTAGCAGATTCTTTAATTGTTGTAAGTTGCAAGGTGGGGCCTCCACAGATCAGTCTTGTTTTTCCAGCAGATACTCAGTTGGATTGAGATCTGGAGAGTTTGGAGGGCAAGTCACCACTTCAAACTCATTCATGCATTCCTCAAACCATTCGTGAACCATTTTTGCAGCATGGCAGGGTCCCATATCCTGCTGAAAGAGGTCACTGCCATCAGGGAACGACATTTCCATAACAGGGTATATTTGGTCAGTAACAATGTCAGTAACAATGTTTAGGTAGTTGGTACATGTCAAAGAAACAACCATATGAGTGGCAGGACCCAAGGTTTACCAGCAGAACATTGTTCAAAGCATACCACGGCCTCTGCTAGCTTGCCTCCTTTCCATACTGCATCCTGGTACCATCTCTTCCCCAGGTAAGTGACGCAACCAGCCATCCACATAATTTAAAAGAAAACATGATTCATCAGAACAAGCCACCTTCTTTTTTTTGCTCCGTGGTCTAGTTTGGATGCTCATGTGCCCATTTTAGGTACATGTGGCTATAGACAAGGGTCAGCATTGGCACCATGACCAGTCTGTTGCTATGCAGCTCCATACGCAATAAACTGTAATGCCCATTTTTTCTTCCTTCAGTACATCAACTTCAGGGACAACGTGTTTATTTGCTGCCTAATATATCCAATTTTCAGATGTCATTGTAATGAGATAATCATTCACTTAACTTGTCAGTGATCTTAAAGGAGTGTTCCGGGCGTTTTTTTTTTAAGTCAGCAGCTACAAACACTGTAGCTGCTGACTTTTAATAAGGACATGTACCTGTTCAGCATTTGATTGGCTGCCGGAGCCGCCATCCTAACTAAGGGAAACAGGCAGTGGAGCCTTGTGGCTTCACTGCCCGTTTCCTACTGCGCATGCGCGAGCCGCGCGGCTCTTTGTGTTGTTTCCTGGGACACACACATGTCCCAGAAGACAACGGGGCTGCTCGCCAAGGAGGAGGAATTGAAGAAACAGCGCCGCAGAATAGGAAGTGGCAGATTAGGAAGACTGCCTAGCAACAGGGGTTTCTGGTGAGTAAAAAAAAATTTTTTTTCAAATGTTGTTTTTATAGAATGTTAATTTATTAGTTATTTTTTAGGGTGACCCTCTGCTTTAAAATTATGGCTGATCGGTGTTTATGTATATTCTCAAGGGTCAAAGGATGGTTGTTGTTGTCACAGATATCACAGCTATGCTTCTAGATGAGAGACCTATTGTAAAATGACAACAAACACTTCTAAATTTGTAGTATTGCATGCAGGTATTCTGTGTACTTATTTCAGTAGTACTTCCTTTGATGCTTGTTAAGTCCAACATGATGCAGGTGGTGATGATGACAAGAGAATGTAAGAGCTCATTTAAAATAATAATAATAATATTAATAATAACATTAATAATAAATGTTGCAGAAGAAAAGTGATGTGATATGGGGTATTAAATGTTTGCATCTTGCACCCTGTGGTAAGAAAATCACAGCTATAATCAGACTGGGTTGTATAGAGTATTTATTTTTTATTTATTTTTTTACATTTACATTTTCTTTTTCATTAGATATAATTTTTTTAATCTTTCCATTTTATTATTCCTACTTGCAGGACACAATTAAAAAGTGAATAACCTGAAAACATACCAAATATGTACCAGTTATTTGCAAGGAAAATGATTCAGATCTGTATTACTCACATTTTTACCAGAGGAATATTTATTTCCTGGAAAGGAAAAAAAAAAAGTTGCACTTGGCTAGAAGTAGCACAACTTCGTAACTGATTTCAGCAGTTGCTGATCTCTTTGTGAAGGGTGGTACATTAGGCTCAGGTTGAAACATTGGTTCCTCCCACAGAATTCCAGGCTGTATATAATCTGCCTTCAGCTCTATATCATTTGGCAGTTCTCCTTTTCATTTACACGGAGCATTTGGGGGGACTAATACGATGAAGGTTATATTCTTATCCCTCTTTGCCATCTTCCTACTTTCTGCATTTGACCATGCAGAGGGTAATGGTTATTATGATAAGATTTTGTCACACAGTCGCATAAGGGCTAAAAAACAGGGGTAAGCATTTAATTTTTTTTAGTTTTAGTGTAAAAAGTAGATTTTCTGTTATATTTATCAATTATATCATGCATACAGAGGGTCATTGATTTTTTGCTTATTTATTTTTAATAATTATTATCCTTTCTTAAAATGTTTTTTTTTTCAGCAGTATTCCTTTAGCCTTTATTACTATTATCATTGTATTTTTTTTATTGTGAGTGATTTTTAATTTTTTTATTTATAAAAATCCAACATGTTTTGTGCAATGCATATTCTTGTGACATTCCATTGTACAGTTACTGCATATAGCAATATAACAAGGTTGTAGTTTTCTTCAGTTGTAAAAGTTTTTCCTGCAGTATTTAGGCAGATTAGTTATCACAAAAGATCCAGCAGCTGCATACTTCTACAGCAGCCTCAACACATTGCACATATATTTGATATATATATATATATATATATATATATATATATATATATATATATATATATATTTTTTTTTTTTTTTTTTTTTTTTTTTTTTTAACTATTCCGAGATTGATTTTGTTCATTAGATAGTAAAAACAAAATAATGCATATGCATTCCCCATGTAAAAAATTAGTCTTTAAAATGTAAAACACAATTATTTCAAAAATGTTAAGTCAGTATCACTCATATATGCAATAAAATGTTATCGACTAACAGTGATTTGCAAGTTTACAATCATTTAGGATACTTAATCCATTGTTTGCTTAGCTGTGTTTGATTTTGAAGATGCTGAAGGTGGGTTTTTGCAGCCACTGATTGCTTTTCAGTACACTGGCTGCTCTGTGAACAAAGAAGCAAGTTTCCCTTTTCCAGAGCACATGGCAATTTTACAAGGAAAATGAGTTTGGTGTGGTTTACTGCCTCACTGGTGATGGAAGGGAGCCCCCTGTAAAATGCTATAAAACACAACTAACACGTTCCAGGGCACCTGGTGACCACTGGAAAGTTCAGCAGTCATAAAGCTGCCTTTGTTTGCTAATTGAAGCCCTGTAACTGAATAGTGGATAGGGATTTTTACAAAGTATTTGTTTTTAAACGTAATATAGATGCCATTACAGCAAGAACATAAAATTGTAATGTTAATAAATGAATGAAAAGTTTAAAAAATAAAAAAATAATGTTTTACATTTTCCTAATTTGTCCCTTGTTTAGCCCAAATGTCTGTGCGCTACAGCAAGTTATGGGAACCAAAAAAAAGTACTTCAGTACCTGCAAGAATTGGCACCAAGGGGCAATCTGTGGCAAAAAAGCGTAAGTTTTGGGGAACTTTTGATACTATAGGTACTAGGTCTGCTGTTGGGTCTAAAGGTATCCAAGTAAGACACAGAATATGCTTCAAATCTACTTACCACATCAGATTTGCAATGTATTTCTTTGGGAATTGCAAGCTTTAGAATGATGACACACCAACAACTGGAGTCCCAGTTTCTATAGAATCACGATCCCTACTGATCATTTTCTATAGCAGACTTTCTCAACCTTTTTATCCCAGGGGAACCCTTAAAACAATTTTAAGATCTTGGGGAACCCCTATTAAAACTATTTGTTATCGGTTAGTGGGAACAATGCCACTTACATTGGTGTCAGTGAGAAGAAGGCCCTTTTTTACAGTGGTGATAAGAATGACCCTTTCCAGACATCTAAAAATGTAATTGGTGTTATGCCACCGGCTCCTCCAAGTGGCATTGGCTCAGAGCTATGCAGACACCATAAATGAGAGGAAAATTAGCCACAGCTGAAGGAGCTCCTAGTAACCTCTGGAGGAACCCTAGGGTTCCACGGAAACTTGGTTGAGAATGGCTCTTCTATACTGTGGGGCATAAAGTAACAAGAGCATGACATGGTAATATTGTATTTAATGTACAATACAGAAGTGATCCTACAAGACTAAAACATAACAATGTCTGGGGTCACTTAAGTTCTTTCTAAGCAGCCTAGAATAAATGACACATTGAATAATGGTTTCCTGTGGAAAATGAAATGTGTTTCAAATTATTTTCTGTATGGGATTTAGATGTATAAGCCTTGTACTGTTCTTGATTCTTTAAACAGCCCAACAGACATGAAAACTTTTAAAATAGTGATTGTGGAAAACATGTCCCTGGCTGGAAGCCTGACACAACAGCAGTGGTAGCTGTGGAATAGCTAGTGGGAACGATGACCATTGTGGTTTCAGCTCATATTGTAGTTAGTTATTGTTTGCTTAGGCAGGCTAGAATACTTAATCAACAGGATGAACATTGAGGATGCTGAATATGTGCATTATGAATTCATGAAATATTACAGTAGTACTGCATTGAAGAATAGTTCTAGATCACATGGATGTTATCCCTGGTTTGATCCATTTCCAATACCTGCATTGGACTACTGTATATGGATTGGTTTCAGGATTTTTCTGCAAAGACTTGCATGTGTCAGGTACTTAGAAATAAGGGCAAAATATATGTCAACCACAAAGTAAATCAGTCCAAGGCTTAGAGCTGGTAGTCTGAAGAATAGGGAACACAGAAGTGAGTGCCATTTTCATACTGTGCACATCATCTTCCAGTCATCTGTGTGGGAGGTGAAAATCCTCAATTGTGCTATCAGGCATTAAATCTACCTTCTTTTTTTGGGCATATGAATTATGAAAGTCAAGGCTAGCATTACATCTAAAACACAAAAAGATAGTTGGTACCAGGATACAGTGAACAACAGTTCCCTTTTCTCTTCTCATACATTCAAGGAACTCATTCAGGTGACTCTTCAGTATAGCACAATATTCTGACTACTCCAGAGCAGTATACGTGTATGCAGTGATATTTATGCTTATGCACGTCCCATAGAGAACATTGCAAATGTAAGGTGGAATTCTGCATTCACACCCTAAGTGTTTGCTGTTACTTCTAATGTAGGTAATGCAGATACCCCACACAAAGCAGTATAGAGAAACACTTTAGACTTGTCTAGGGTAGCCTAGAGTAGGGATACAGTTGCTGGCAATGCTGTAGCACTGGGGTTCTAAGTTCAGTTCCAGCCAGGCCAATAACTAGATGGGATTTTTACATATACCCAAAGAATGTCTGGATACCCCTTAGATACTTTTGTTTATTTTTTATGATTTTAATTCATAAGTATACTCTGTTTTTAGCATATTGCTAACATGCAATGGCAAGAAAGTTAGTGATCCAAAGATTGATGTTAATGCTTAAATTTCATCTTTAAAGCCAAGAAAAATATGTCTGGCAGACTTTAAAATCTATAATATCCAAATATTATTCTCATCTTAGTTTTATTATTTGCATTTTTGAAAAGAGCCTGAATACTTTTCCAAATGTCCATAGTTGAACCCAATTTTATCTGTGACTTCATCACTAGTCAAGCTGTTAAGTTTTAATTATTCTAATAGTCGTAATTATTGTAGTTAGATGTTTATGCATCTAAAAAAAATGATAACAAAGTCAAATATACTCAATAGGGATACTCTAGGTTTAAGAAATCCTATGCAAAGCTTTACAAATGTAGCTGAGACTTGCACTGAAGTTTACCATGCAAGTGATGGATGTAAATTCATTAAATATAATTGACACCTTAATACATTTTATCTACATACCTCTGGAAACCACTCTATGCCTTGGGCAAGAATTAGACTAATATGGAATTCTTCCTTAAAGAGACCTCATCTCTAACCCCGCATACTGCAACTTAAACCACCCTGTAAAAGAAGATACATACTTGGGATACTGGAGGTGTCTTAAAACTTTGCTGCATTGCAAGTCTTTGCCACTGTGTGATGTTATTCCTCCTCATGGCCCCTATATCACTGCTGCATATGGTAGAGACATAGGGATCATCAAAAGCAACCACAGCACGTGGTGGGGGGTCAGGTATTTGACACTCCCAGAAATGTTGGATACCTGTAGTGATGCAGCAAAGTTTTAGAATACCACCCTTTGGAAAGTATGTATTTTCTTGTTTTACAAGGTGGACTTTGTTGCAATATGCGAAGTCAGCGACAGGTTCTCTTTAAGGTAATGCAAAAAGCAACAATCATCCAAAAAAATGCAGAAACTTATTCCAACCAAGAAATAAGAAATACTTTTTAAGCTGATCAGACTACAGTAATTGGTTGTTTAGGCTTACTGTACTTTAAAGGTGACTGTAAATTTGCTTTAAGGCAAATGGCTCTGATTGGAAGGTCTTCAACTGAAACTAATAAAGAATCTTAAGTGCATGGGTTTGAGGTATAATTTACTAAAGGAGGCAAATGTAGAATCTACCATTAAGGTTAAGTTAGTTTACTGTTCCCTTTTGTAAGTAACCCAATATAGTAAAGTATGTGGATTAAATAGATTGAGTGTCCTGTAGAACTGAAAAGAACTATAGATTAAGGCGTGTCCATGGAATGATAACACTTCTGATCTACGTGTTCCCTTCCAAGGAATTGTTAAATTTCCATACTTTCCTCAGTTTGTAAACAAAGGTGATTTGGGACCTATTCATATTTGTTCACACCAATTTGCATGTGTTTAATGCATCCAACAGAAACATTTCTGTGTTCAAAGAACATTTTTGGTTCCTTTTTGCTTTTACTTGAATGTAAAAATGGTTGTAAGTTGCAGGACTGTTTTAGCACATAAGGGTTTATTTATTAAGGCAGTATTGAGTGCTATGTCTACATACATGTTGCAGTGTTCCTGTAGTGAGTTTATGCTATGCCAATAGTACACTTTGCATGTGGACATTGTACCTTTAGCTGCTGTATTGAGTTAAATCAGCTGCTTCCCAGAAAGCAGATTGCTGAAGAATATATGGGATACTGCCTCTATCAGATCAAGTGTGCAGGTATCCGCTATTTTGAGGGTTCAGTGAAGGTATGAGAACCACTTTTATGGTATCCACTTACCCTTGATGGTTTTGCAAAGCACAGTGGAAAGGATCTATGTAAGAATATGTCCTATACAGATATTTTTCACTGTGCTCTGCAAAACAGCCAAGGGCAAGTGTATGCAGTCTGTGAACACAGCTCGTGGGGTTCAATAAGATCCAAAGGCAAGGCATGGGAGTTGCTGCGTGTCTAGAATGGGCTGGACTGAATGCAGCCTGATGCAATCAGGTCTTGTGTGATTTCTGATTCTCTGTATACATCCACACTAATACATACCTCCCAACTTTTTGAGATGGGAACGAGGGACACCTATTAGCAAAAGTATGTAGGCATAGGACACACCCCCTGCCACGAATACTTAAAAGAGAGTTATACAAAAAAAAATGATAAGTTAAATCCACAAGTGCTTTTTCTTTACCACTATTCTTCCTTTATATTGACTTTTGAAATTTACAAATGCCGTAATTTAGAAATTGGATGAAAGGTTTAGCACTGGGAAATACTTTTTGAAAGATAAAAAGTGCATTTTATACACAACTATATATAGATCAGACCAAAATGAGTGACAAATTAAGAAGAAAGAGGGACTTTGTTCCAAATCAGGGACAGTCCCTCGAAATCAGGGACACCTGGGAGCTATGCTAATACTGTATATGGCATTTTTTTATTGCACTCATTTTCTTGTGACTGTTTAATGTTGAACATTGACTGCTGTATGTTATTTTTATGAGTTTAAACCACTAGGGGGAGATCTTATACTATACTCATTGAGGCTCACTAATAACGTTACTCTTTGAATTACTTTCTAAGATACGTATGATTTATATTATATATTTTTAGTGATAGATTCAATTACATTTATTAAATTACTTTTAGCATGTGTTACTGCTTTAAATAGAGATCATGTTGTCTTCTTTCTTATTTGGAAGCCTTTTTATAAGCATTTCAAGTAATATTTATTTTTTCTTCCAAAATCTTGAACAAGTAAAAAATCTAAACATTTTTTAGGCTGTCGTGTTTACATTTAACTCTCCAAAGTATAAAAATATATATAATGCTGTTAAATTAATTGATTCTAGTCAACTTTGAATAAAAGTTCAGGGACACTTTCCTAAAAGACATTTTACTAATAAAATTCCACTTTGCTGCTAAAATTGCAATTCCAATAAGATGTCAGCACTGCACATAAGGTTGTTAAATTATTATAATTGTACTACAAGTCAGCTAACATTTGAATGAAATTTGAGGGACGCATTGCTGCTGAGTCTGTATAATTTAGCTGAAAGCTGCAGAATGTCCACAACAAGCTGCTGTTTAGTTAAATTGATGCTATGGGCAAAGTAAAAGTGTCATACAGTTTATCAATTTCATAAACACATTTTTTGTTTGTTTTTCTGGGTTCCACCTGTAACACCTGTTTTGATCCTGCCAGTAGACCCATTCATTTTCCACTTCCTTTAACAGACCAATTGGCCATTAAAGGTTTCATTTACAGGGGTTGGGGGAACTATTTTACAGTGATAGGGATGCAAACAACTTTAATTCAAAAGTCAGATGTAAACAAACACACATGGGAACCAAAGAGGTGAAAGAGTCCAGAATAGGTAATAGCTCACGATTCAAGCATAAAAAGCAGCCAACATGTTTCAAAGCCATAACACTCTTCATCGGGGCTACAAAACAAGAAAAAATTACAAAAAATATTTTTTATGTCCATATGTACAAATTCATGTTTTATCTTAGCTTTGTAGCCTTGATGAAGGGAGTTGTTGCGCCTGAAATGTGTTGGATTTTTTTTATGGTCAAAATGCGAGCTTATACATTTTTTATGGACTCTATCACCTCATAGCTTGGTGTCCATTTTTGTATGTTTACTTTCTGGTACCAGTTTGAAGGGACTTGTTTTTATTTTTACTTTTTTTTTAAGGGGGGGGGGGGTTGTTAGCTTAGTAAAGGCCATGAACTAATAAGAAAATTATTTTTGTCTGGTCATTTAAAGTGTTTGTTCACCTTTGCAGAAAAAAATAAAAGGTGAACAAACATTGTACATCCTTCCAATCCCCCAGTGCCCACTCTTTACTTACCTTTGGAGATGTTGAGCTGTCAGTGCCCACACAGCTGGTCCAATTATCTGGGGATTAGAAATCTCCACTCTTCTTCCTCTTCTCTGTGCAGCACTTCCAGGACAGACAAGAACTGTTCACTGTGCAGGTGCTGACAAATCAAAGTTGCTCTGGTCTATCCCAGAAGCTGTGTACAGAGAAGAGGGAGAAGAATGGGAGTTTTAAATTATGGACCACTGGACCAGCTTTGTGGACACTGACAATTCAGCATCCCTGGAGGTAAGTACAGCGGGGACTGGCGAAGGGTGTATGGCATTGGTGCACATTTTCTTTTTTTCTGAAAAGGTGAACTAACGCTTTAAATAAGCATAGAAACCCCTGCGCCCCTCAAAAATGTCTTATTTTGCTATGATTAGTGATAGACTGCAACACCTGAGTCATCTTTTTATTTTGTTTATTGTTATATTTCTCACTATTACAGGCTATTATTGGCTATGGAATACAAGAGCAGCCTCTGCATTCACCTATATATATACAAAAAGAAGGAAATAACGAATATTTAGAATCATTGTACAGAGAAACCATAAAGAGAATCTACAGAGAAACCTCCAAAACCAGACACTATGGGGGAGAGTTACTAAAACTGGTGCACAGAGAATCTGGTACAGCTATGCATAGTAACCAATCGGCTTCCAGGTTTTATTGGCAAAACTTAATTAAACATGCTGAAGTTACAGTGGGTGCCGCCAATATTGTGTCATTCTCGCCACTGTTAGCGGCAAAATTGACACCCGCGAGCCCCGTCGCCGCTCCTCCCGCGAGCCGCCCCCAATACATTCCCATGGATGCGTGGAATCTCGTGGGGTTGGCGATCGCGAGAAGCACAGCTCGCAGCAGTGATTTCCAGTGTGATCTCATCTCGCTGGAAACACAATATTGGCGGCACCTACTGTAGAAGCTGATTGGTTACTATGCTTAACTGCACCAGATTCTGTGTGATCCAGTTTTAGTAAATTCCTCCTTGTCTGTGATTCAGGGCAGTTTGGAACTATATATAATCTTAATAATCTTACAATTTATTAATTTACAACACTAATTTTGAGCTCTATGCTACAGCTTAAAAGGGTCAATATTCAATTTTTCAAAGAGCTTTTCAAAGTAAAACAGACTGTTGTTAAAGCAAATACACAATTACAGATGATTGTTAAATGTCCATCATTGCATTTAAAGTTAGGGTAATCTCTCATCTGATGGTACTATCATGTGGACTGTAGTATAAACATAGAAAACAAACGACCACCCAAGCTTTGAGCTGGTCTGTGGGAGGATGTTTGAGTAGCCATCTTGCTGTGTCAGCACGCCATCATATCTGAAGCACTAAGATACACAGACACGGCTTGTCCTTTAATCCAGCCTGTGTTGCAAACCAATCAATGCTGCGGCTCTCCCTCTCAATTATATAAAGGTAAAAATGTATCAAATGAGCTGGTGCACATTGGCTAACACTTGTGCTCACTGTCAGTTTTATTTTATTACTTCAAACACCATTGTTATCACTGTGGTTAATGTTAATTCAATGGTTCCATTCAATAAACCCTGTGGTTCTTCTATGTGGTTTACCTCCGATTGATTTTTTAAATTCCTGCTGAAGTGATATAATTTCAGAGAGATCCCAATATTTTGTGTTTTACTTTAAGAAGCCGATCAGCTAACTACTATTTATTTCTAGTTTTCATATGCCATTGGAATATTTGATTGCATTTTACAGATTACCTAAATCCAATCATACCTGTCCCTGACCCCTGAATGAAATCACAGTCAAATGTCCCTACTACACTCAGTGGGTACATTTTGGGAGGATACTTACCAGAACAAATTCATTACTGATATGCCCCAGGTGGGATTTGAACTTAGGAGGCCCAGAGCTGCAAGGAAGGTTTACTAATCACTTACCCAACATGTTTATAGTCCAGCAGCTGTAAAATATGACTGACACCCATAGATTAATTATATAATTTAAAATGGGGGAGCATTTTATATAATTTTATAAGATAGACCTAAAGATGAAATAAAAGATCCAATCTGAAAGTTGGCCTTTTCATTATTATGAGAAGTTTAAAACGAAAAGCGGTGGTAGCAAGTAGTGCTGCACTCTTGTAGGAACTTAGCCCCGCTCTTCTCCTTACCCTTTCCTATGGCAAAGGAGGAATTACCATGATTTTTTTATTTGTTAGAAAATGCTCTCATGAGTATAAGTTTTCTCAGAGCTGTGACAAGGGGTGGGCAGGAGGGATGGCTGCCCTGGGCATAGTTGTATACTGCAGGAATGGGGGAGCCAGCATGCTGTGCTCTTTATCTCCTCTCTGCCACAGGGATCTCCCACCATGCACAGCCTCAATTCCTGGATGACTCCACTCTTAAAAAAAGACTCCTATTGGCAAGCAGGTGACTGCTGTGGGTAGGATCCCCTAAGCTTGCATTTAATAGGATAATGGGGGGGGGGGCAGTTTGGTATCTTTGCCCTGGGCACTGGATGACCTTGTCCCAGCAGCACCTTTGTTATACAATGCAAGATTTGTGCCTATATATTGGGTTTTATCAATAATGAAGAAATATTTGTGGTCTGGGCTTACAAACTGGATCAGATTCCAGCCCTTTAGCCAAGTTCCTTTTTTAATGTATTCGAGCGGAACTAAACCCTCCTATCAATTTCAGCCAAGGAAGCTGCCATCTTAGCATCTGTTTGATCTCCAACTGCCATTTTGCTGCACATGTGATCAGTTATGACATCAGCTATTTGATGGTTTGACAGTTTGCTTGAGAGCACAAGCAAATGTGACAGTTTGCATTCCCAGCATGCCAGGAAGGTAACTGTTTTTTGAAATTGCTAATACGATGCATTTTGCGGAATGAAACCCATTGATTTAATGGTTTCAAAAAAACAGTTACCTTCCAGGTATGCTAGGAAATCTAACTGTCAAATGTACTCGTGCTCCCAACCAAACTGTCAAACCCTCAAATAGCTGGTGTCATAGCTGATCACATGTGCAACACCATGGAAGTTGCAGATCAGAGGCTACGATGGTAGCTCGCTTGGCTGAAAAGGATAGTAGATTTTAGTTCTTCTTTAAGATTATACACTAGTGGCCTGATCTGACAATTAGTCTTTCATCTTTGGGGAGCAAGAGTGTAAACTGTTTTTCTATCAATTGTTTTGCTAATCAATCGTTACCTTCTCTACATCGTCTTGCAGATATAAATGAGATTATATGTTTTACTTTATTATAAACAGAAGAAAACAAAGTTTAATTAATAGATTGTATTCCAGTTTTTAGGCTAATATACAAAAACATGCCTTATGAATGTCAAAAGAATGACTGTTTTTGGTTTTATACACTTGTACATCTTTAGGAACTTCCTTTCAAGCTTGACAGAGGTCATGAAGGTACATATGACATCCATGGTAATAGAGACTCTCAGGGGATCAGTGATTTGCTGGATTTCCTTTGACCTTTGGGGTCATGTCAGTTATGTTGAATGGGGATTAGGATACATCAGCTTTCTCTAGCCTTGTTTTTACAGCTACAGAGAAGTTTACAGAGACATCAAACCTTCAAAAGGTTCAAATAAAGTCAGTGACATATATTTTAATGTTTGCAAGAGTATACTCTTGACATTTTACAGGTTCACAAAGCTAACAAAGTCTATCTTTTTTTTTATGTTTATTCCTCAGTTCAGAGTAACAATATTTTATTATCTTATAGACAAAGTACAATATTTAGTTGTTAAATATTCCTATGTAGCAATTTTTTGAAAACCTTCTTTCCATATATAATTTGTACATTTTTATGTACATGGGATAGCTATTACATGTGCAGGCTTGCTCAATGCTTTGCAGTTTTACCGTGGTAGTGAGTTACTTAATCTTCTCACAATCCAAGTCTTTGGGATTGATTTACTAAAGACAAATAGGCTGTTCGCTTTGCAAGGGAATTTTCCCTTCGGGGGGGGGAGTTATCCTGTTCCCACTTCTGGGAGCTGCGGCTATTGACATCACAGCTCGGCTCCCTCCTCCTCCCCCTGTTGCCGGGCCAGTAGGAAAGAGGAGTAGAACATTGCGCATGCGCAGTAGGGTTCCCTGTGTGAAGCCGTAAGGCTACACTGCCGGGTTCCCTTACCCACAATGGCGGTGGCAGCACCCGACAGCTAATGGAAACATCAACTGCGGTGCCAACATCACTAGACTCCAGGACAGGTAAGGGTCCTATTATTAAAAACCAGCAGCTGCAATATGTGTAGCTGCTGGCTTTTCATTTTTGCAAGGGTGGGCAGACCTCCACTCTGGAGAAAATCCTCTTGCAAAGTAAACAGTTTATATGCCCTAAGGCCGCGTACACACGCGGGGACTGTTCGCCCAACTTTGTCCGTCAAACAGTTTCGGCAAACAGTCCGCTCAAAATTAGCATGGACGGACATGCCCACACACGACGAACGAACAGTTTGCTGAAACCGTGCGCGATGACGTGAACGGCACGTACGACGGGACGAAAAATACGACGTCCTATACACTGCATTATAACTTTCGGCGTGTAAATCCTTTCTGAGCATGCGCGGAACTTAGTTTGACGAACAAGCCTACACACGGGCGGACTGTTCGCTCAAACAAGGTTTCAGCGGACAGTTTTACGGAATTTCCGAAAAACCTTGTTCGTCAAACTGTCCGCTGAAACTGTCCGCTGAAAGCCCACACACGAGCGGACTGTCCGCCCAAACACTGTTCAGCGGACAAAGTTGGGCGAACAGTCCGCGCGTGTGTACGCGGCCTTAGTGAATCAATTCTTCTGATTAAACCAATTCCTTTTATTTCATGCTAATATTTTGGCAGTGGGTGGCATCCTTGAAGCTTCTTTTGAAGTTCAGGCAATCCAGAAGTTGAGCAGATCCCCTTATCTGTTTCCATTTAGGAATGTTGATACCTTCAGTCACAGGAGGATTTAGTGTGACCAGTACTTTGTGATTCTATTGATGTATGCATAGGGTTATATCATTTAAAGCGGAAGTAAACCCATCCATTTTACCATTTCAAATAAGTTACATTTCCAGCATGTCCAGGGAATGTAACCCTCCCATAGGTTGTGCTCTTAATCAGACTGTCAAGCCATCCAATGGCTACTGTCATAACTGATCACATGTGCAGCATCATGGCAGTTGTATATTAAACAGAGGCCCAGATGTCAGCTTCCTTGGCTGAAAACAATACTTACACTATAAGACTGCCAATGGAAGTACATCTTGATTAACACACAGCTCAATTCTTTAGTTGCTGAATTGTTACTTTATTGACATATCTAGGTTATACAGATTCTGTAGAAAATACGTTTCAATCTTTACCTTACTAGAACAATAAATATAGTTCAGCTAGTAATAGTCACTTTCAACTGAACTTGCTCTGTAATGTTGAAGATGTTTTGCATCCAATCCGAACAGCTTCTTCAGCTCTTAATTAGAAATAAAGAAGCTGCTTGCATCACCTGCAAAAAATCTTCAGCATTAAAGATTAAACCCAGCTAAATGCGACTAACTGCCACTAGCTGTACCATGATCTGGATAATGAAGTAACTACACAGCTGGTATTTGGTTCATTTGTCAATATTTAAATAGATGAGTTCGCAACCCCACTGAGTTCTTTGCAAAAATCATATTTGTATTGTAAGTCATCAATAAAGCTGTGCAAAGAGCAATAATCATTTGCAAATTACAGTAGCAAATTATTACAGTACCTCTAGCAAAATATTAGTTTGATATGATAATCTAGTTCAGGGCTCAAAATTTCAGGTCCTGAAATTTCAAGCGACTAGTCAGGTCTTAGGAGTTACTCACCACCAGTTGCCCCAACCAACCCCTACCCTGCCGCACCTAATTCCACCCCTAAACTCGCCCTCGTAAATGATCTCTTAAATTACACTGTTAAATGTTTTATGCAGAATTAACTGCTTGCCGACCAGCTGTCGCAGTTGTACTGCAGCAACATGGCCCTGCTGTGTGAATCACTGTTATGCTAAGGCGCTCCCGCAGGTCTCCCCCAGAGCCAATGCGGGTGCCCTGCAGTCTTGATGACCGCCGGGCTCCCATGATCGCTCATAACATGGCAAGAACCGGGGTCTCTGAGTTGAAACGCCAAAGAGGGAAAGGTTTCTTCACAGTAAGAGCTGTGAAAATGTGGAAAAGGCACCCTCCAGAGGTGGTTCTGGCCAGCTCAGTAGATTGCTTTAATCTCCCTGGCAGTATGATTAATTCAGATTTTAGGTGCTGAAAGCGATACCATTATTTTGCATGGAAATTTGGCATTTTATACTGTAGGCCTGTAATTCTTAAAAATAATTCACTTAAATCTGTCCAAAGAAGAGTCTAATAGACATCCCAGGTGTGATAAAATTTGAAATACGAAATCAGAAATTATAATATATATATATATATATATATATATATATATATATATATATATATATATATATATCTATAAATAATTATAACAAATAATAATATAATAATAATAAAAATTATTCAATAATGTAATCAGATCAAAAACACTGAAATGTGCAGGATTGTCGCTGTCATTACTTTTAGTGTTTGATGATGAATTTCCCCACGAATTACTATCGCTCAATTCTGCAAGTGATTCTAATTTATTATCGCTGTTTTCTAGCTGGTCTAAAAGCCCTTTTGATGTAAACGGACACTTTTTGGTTGCTATGGACAATCTCCAGATTCCTGGTATAAAGAATAGTATTTATAATGTAAAACTGCGTGCAGGACACTGGACAAACCACTAGGGACAAAAGGGATGTGTAATTATTTGATACAGAATTGTAATCTGTAAGATTATAGTATACTGTATCTATACTGTGTTTTTTACTTTTTTAATTTGCCGCCGAACTCTGTCGTGTGCCGCAACGCTTGCAGGGAACGGAGCTCCGCACTGTGACAAATCGAGCGAGACACAGTGGCTTGCTGAGCACAGCGGGAAGACATTGCTGGATCCAGGGGACAAGGTAAGTAAACCCCTACATGGATCCTGTGATGGGATCCCGAGTCTGGCTCAGGAATACCGCTTATGGTACTGAAATCTCACCCCGAGCCACACTCGGGAATACCGCCAGGGAGGTTAAGAAAGGCCTGTATTCTTTTCTAAATGTACTTAATATAACTGGGTACTAACATTTAGAGGTAAAGTTGATCCAGGGAAAATCCGATTGCCTCTCTGGGATCGGGAAGGAATTTTTTCCCCTGCTGTAGCAAATTGGATCATGTTTTGTTGGGGTTTTTTGCCTTCCTCTGGATCAACTGTGGGTATATGATTGTGTATATGGGATTGTATGATATTAATTTTTATTTATTTATTTTTATGGCTGAACTAGATGGACTTGTATCTTTTTTCAACCTGATTAACAATGTAACTATGCACTATAGAAATGAAAATAGCACTAGTTATTGCACAATAAGCATAGCCCCATGAAAATAACCACACCTAGACTTGCCACTTGGTAGCTCTGCTATTTTACATAAGTGCCTCCAAAATGAATTGGTTTCAGTTAAATAAATGTCACAATTCACTGCAGTGAATTTTAACATTTTAGTAAATAAGTTAATGCCGCGTACACACGGTCGGAATTCTCGTCGGAAGAAGCTCTGATGGTTTTCCCGACGGAATTCCACTCAAGCTGCAGTGACGTACAAAACGTACGACACATACGACGGAACTAGACAAAGGAAATTTAATGGCCAGTAGCCAATAGCTTCTGTCTCGTAGTTGAATCTGAGCATGCGTGATTTTTTGGAGTGTCGGAATTGCATACACACGATCGGAATTACCGATAGAAAGTTTTTCCGTCGGGAAAATTGAGAACATGCTATAATTTTTTGCTGGCGGAAATTCGGGCAGCTAAATTCCGATGGAGCATACACACAGTCGCATTTTCCGATGAAAAGCTCTCATCTGTCTTTTTCTGGCCGGAATTCCGACCATGTGTACGCGGCATCAGACTGTGGACACTTCATTCATCTAGTCATGTGCAAGCAAAAAAAGTAATTTTAAATTTCTCTTGAACATGATTGTGTATTCAAAGTAAGTGCAGCTCTAGTTTGTTTACTAAGCAAATTTAACATGAACATTGCAAAATAAAAATTAGCTTTGCTAAGTCAACAGCTTCTACTTCCTTATGAGAATTAATCACACTCCCTGCAATAGGGAAAAACGTGTTTCTTATAGTTCTAAAGTCTTCTGCATTTAATCATATTTTAAATATAGGTTATATTTTGTGTTTTTAGATACCTTTTCTAGAGTTCTTGTCTTTTTTGAGCTTAGATTCATTTTAATTTATCTTTTATAAAGGCATCTTGAATTGCAGACTGCGTTGAAACGTGATATCTTTTGTGAAGATTTGTGAGTCTGCAATTCTACTTGAGTTCCTCTTGTAAAATATCCCAGGGGTAAAGGAGAACTGTACTAAGAAATTGGGATTGGAGCTGCTTCACAGTGAAGTTTCCATCTGTTTGCTATTATAATCACATAACCATACAAATTGTACTTACAAATCTACATATTGTTAGCACATTTAACTTTCTAAATTAAGTTTATTGAAGAATCGAAAAAGCATACTTTTTTAACATTCTGTTTACTTTAAGTGTTAGAAAAATGCCATATACTTTAAATACATTTACCAGGATTTATTTAGACTTAATTGATTGAAGTTAGTTTTGACTGAATGAAATCACAGGTAATTGTTGGCATCATCTGTCATTTTGTCACAAGAGTCATTTGCTTTGTTATGTGAGTCCTGATGCAAGTGTAAAGATTCTGATTCAATAGAGAATTATTGTTATTTATAAAAATATAACATAGTGCCAAATGCTAGAATAAACATTACTTTGCATGATATATCCTAAGTTGGCTATTTTTATTCAGCCATACACATGATTATGAAGATGTTAAATGCTTTTGTTTCTATCCTGGGGCATGCAGGTGAACAATTGCCTATGTGTTGACATCTTCTTACACTGACTCACCTAACAGCAGATGACCTATATGAAGCAGCAAATGTCCTTATGTGCTCTGAGGACCATTCATCCAATTAACATTCTCTGCTCTGACCTTTGCACATACATACTCAATCAATCAATTATATGCAGACTAAAGCCTCATATGCTTTATGGGCCAAATCACCTATTGGGGAATTGGTGAACTTTGACCTTTGCCTCTAGAACATCCACATACCTGCACAGGCTCGAAAGGCATGTTGCTGGATCAACTTAACACTGAGATGGAGATTCAAATACCCAATTTTACCCCAGGGATATAAGAAAAGCATGCTTTAACAAATGTATGGCTGTATTCAGAGCTGCAAATCTGAAATAATTTAAAACTTATTTTTTGGAGAATAAGATATATAAGCAGTGTTTTGCAGCAAATACTATTGTAATGGGAGGTTTTAACTCAACTCTTTCAAAAAAGTGAAAACAATTTTAACCTCCCTGGCGGTACCATTATTTCGGATTTTAGGTGCTAAAAGCGGTACCATTATTTTGCATGAAAATTTGGCGTTTTATATTGTAGTCCTGCAATTCTTAGGAATAACTCTCTTAAATCTGTCCAAACCAGAGTCTAGCAGACATCCCGGGTATGATAAAGTTTGAAAAATTAAATCATAAATTATAATATAATAAATAATTATAAATAATTGTACCAAATAATAATATAACAATAATAAAAATTATTCAATAATGTAATCTAATCAAAAACACTGAAATTTGCCGAGTTGCAGAATTGTCACTGTCATTACTTTTCAGTATTTGATGACGGATCTCCCCACAAATCGCTATCGCTCAATTCTGCGAGTCATTCTAATTTATTATCGCTGTTTTCTAGCTGGTCTAAAATCATTTTTGATGTACAGTGACAGTTTTGGTTGCTATGGACAATCTCCAGTTTCCAGGCATAAAGAACAGTTTTTACAATATAAAACTGCATGCAGGACACTGGGCAGAGCACTAGGGACAAAGGGGATGTGAAATATTTACATACAGCAATGTAATCTGTAAGATTACATTATACTGTATGTATACTGTTTATTTCACTTTTTGAATTTGGCGCCGATCTCCGTGCCCGTGCGTCGCAACGCTCGCAGGGCACGGAGATCGCCGATGTGATAGATCGAGCGAGACACGGCTCGCTCGTACAGCGGGGAGACATCGCTGGATTCGAAGGAGAAGGTAAGGAAACCTCCTCCTGGATCCAGCGACGCTGTCCCGAGTCTGACTCGGGGATACCGCTTTTGGTATAAAAAATCCACCCCGAGTCAGACTCGGGAATACCGTCAGGGGGGTTAAACCCCCTTCCTGCCCGGGCAAATTTTCAACTTTCAGAGCTGTTGTATTTTGAATAACAATTGCACGGTCATGCTACACTGTACCCATATGACATTTTAATCTCTTTTTTTCCCACAAATAGAGCTTTCTTTTGGTGGTATTTAATCATTACTGTTTTTTTTTTTTTTTTTTTGGTAAACAAACAAAAAAAAAAACATTTTGGAAAAAAATAACAGTTTTCATCGTTTATTTTGCAAACAGGTAATTTTTCTCCTTCGTTGATGTGCGCTGAGGAGGCTGCACTGATGGGCACTGATAGGCTGCACTGAAAGACTGCACTAATAGGCTGAACTGATAGGCACTGAAAAGGCGGCACTGATGGGCACTGATAGGTGGTACTGATGAGGTGGCACTGATGAGGCTGCACTAATAGGTGGCACCGATGGGCACTGATAGTTGGCACTGAAGGGCACTGATAGGTGGCACTCCTAGGTGGTACTGATAGATGGGACTGATGGGCACTGATGAGCACTGATAGGCACTGGTAAGTAACACTTATAGGCAGTACTGATAGGTGGCACAGGTGATGAGGAACTGATAGGGACTGATTGGCAGCATTGATGGGCAATGATAGGTGACACTGGTGAGTATTGATAGGTGGCACTGGTGGGCATTGGTAGGTGGCACTGGTGGCCACTGCTTAGCAGTGCTGATATGCACTAATAGGTGGCACTAATAGGTACTGGAAGTTGGCACTGGTGGGCACTGCTTAGCAGCAGTGGGTCTGGTGTGTGTGGGACTGATGTCCCATTTACACAAGATGGTAATCTGTTTTTTTTTCTTCTCACGCTGTCAGCATGAGGGAAAAAGGCAGATTACCCGCTTCTGTTTACATCGGGATCCCTTACTCCGATCTGTGATCAACTTACTCTCATCGACTCGCTGATCACAGAGCATGCCACACACGTCCCACAGGGGGCACGCAGGCATCACATGCATGGAGGACGTACATGGATGCCATCCTGGCAATTTAGGCCCGCACTGTAGCCATCTTTTGGCTATAGTGCAGGCAACAAGAAGTAAAGCATATAATCACCAACTTTGTATGTTCAAAATAGTGTCCAAAAATGTATTAAAGGGTTAACATTGTAGCAAAGAATTGCAATGTTTCAGGGCCATGCAGGAACCCTTTACCAGGCATCATTCATCATCATTAATTGCCCTTGAATTGTCACAATTCTTTCCTGTAATGTGATCGCTTTAATACATTCTTGGATGCTATTTTGAAGACCCAAATGGATATGTGCTCTGGATATATGCTTTACCTTCATGTTGATACCAGTTCCCAACTAGGCAGTTGCTACAAGCCATCTCCAGAAGCATATGGAATATGAATATTCTACTTTCCTAACTTGTTTATTAAAATGGAACAAAGCACATTGTTATCAAAACTATTACATTCAGGGCACATCATCAATGGCAGCTGTTATGGTTGCTTTGTTCTCAACCAAACTGTCAAGCAAGCAAATGTCTGGTGTCTTACCAGATCACATGTGCAGCCCTATGGCAACTGCAGATCAAACACAGGTTAAGATTGCAGTTTCCTTGACTGTAAAGGATAGAAGGTTTAGATCCTCTTTAAAGTGTCTGAAAAAAGAAACTGTCTGTGTTTTCACCTAGAAATAAGGTACCTGCATTCTTTATGTTCCAGAGTTGAGTCAGGAAGATTTCTAAGCTAGTTTGTTAAATTAGATCTTTAGTTAGGAGCCCAGTGCTTCTAGTTTCATGAAATGGTTTTGCTTCATAGGACACATCTTTCTGCGTCTTGGTGAGAGTGAGCTTGTATCTGTACTCAGACAGATGTGATAGATCTTCCCTGGTGAATGTTTGGTTGGACTGTTGCAGTGTTCTTGTTTTATGGGTCCACTTTATGAAAAGCAAAATGGGAGAAGGAAGAAAAAAATTAACTATAATGTTGCCACTTATTTCATGGAAAGCTAAAGCATGCGAACATGATCTCATTGTGAATCCCCTGAAAATGTGAGCTTTTCCAGACATGAGTCTTGAATTGTTGCCAAGACTGTTTCCCAAAGTGCTAAAGTTGACTGGATTTCTTTAGTGGGAGTGTAGATTTTTCCTTTAGCTTTTTCACCTTCATTTTGTTATGCTGTACAAACCATGCTTTTATTTAAATAAAGTGATTTATAATATCTGTAACATTAATACATTAGACCACTACCAGCACTACTTTATAGATAAAGAATCTTTGTTATATATCATATGAAGAATATATAAATATGACACAATCAAGAGCCTGGAGCGTATTACATAATATTGTTAGCATTCTGCAAAGCTCAATGATGCATATTTATGATTAGTAGATATGGTCTTTGCACACTTCTTTCAGGTAGGAGTTTTCCATTTTCACTAACCTATGGTTGAACATCCCTTTGATATGTAGCTTGATAAGGATTGGCAGGGGTAGCCAAGGATGTATTTTCCACAAGTCTTTTTGTGGGTCAGAGCCAGCAAGGTTATAGGGGGTGGCATACTACAAATTATTGTATTCTTTTCCACTTTTCTGGCTACAATTGGACATTTAAAATTAAAAATTGGAAAGTAATTCTGAGTTTGGGGATGCATGATTTATTGAAGGGGTCACATAATTCTGTAAGTTAAGCAACAGCCTTCTTTTCTTTTGTTTGATGAACTGTAAAGCTAATATTACAACATTTTGTGTCCAAATATACAATCTTATTTTAGAGTTTATATAATCAACAATGTAACAAAAAGGACACAGTTTATACACAAGGGTATCATGATTTATGTGTGCCTAGAACAGAATGATGTCTTAATACAGTGTAGCACTACCAGGACACCCATGGATAATTGTTCCTTTTCCCTTAAACAGTAGTTCTGAGGCTATATTAAGGCTCAGTTAACACTAGCCCGAATCCAAATTCACGCAAATTTCAGTGCAACTTTGGAATCTAACTTTGATACCGCTTTGATACCACTTTGATGTGACTTTTTACACTCTGTGACATTGAAGTCATATCAAAGTCGGACCAAAATAAAGCAGGAACCTTATTTAAAGTCGGACAGACTTGTGTAGTATCAGTTAAGACAGCTTTCATA
The DNA here is from genome assembly GCF_037356315.1 of Lithobates pipiens. NCBI lineage: Eukaryota > Metazoa > Chordata > Amphibia > Anura > Ranidae > Lithobates > Lithobates pipiens. Next base: position 629,979,007 of record NW_027507748.1, on the reverse strand, counting down.
GAGAAACATTGAATTTCACATGTCATGCAACTTGAGGTCTAACAAGTTGGATCCTATGTTGCATCAGTGTGAACGGAGCATAATAGTAGAAGCTGTTGTAACCTGTTCATTGTGATAAAGCTCCATCCTGAGAAACCCACTGCTTGTAGAGGCATGTAGGCTGTTAAGCATTGATGAAATTAATTATTATATATATATATATATATATATATATATACATATATATATGTATATATATATATATATATATATATATATATATATATATATATATATATATATATATATATATATATATATATATGTATGTATATATATATATATATATATATATATATATGTATATATATATATATATATATATATATATATATATATATATATATATATATATATATATATATAAAATTGCAATGGGAGGGAGATTTCTACGATATTAGATATTTTTAGAAAACCTATTGTAAATGTGGTATCAAATAAAAATAATTGCTGTTATTTTATATACTAACTATCAGTGTTATGCAAGGATCAGACAAACTTATTTATCGTTGGGTCAGGAAGGAATGGTTTCCCAGTGCTTGGGTGATGTGTATATTGCAACACAATTTTATGAACATGCCATGAGTCCCGAGCATTTCATCAAATTAGTACCAAGCATGTTCCCATGTGAATTTAACCACACAAGATATGTGTCTGCAGGCAATGCGTTCCTTTCCTGTTCTGTACAGCTTTAGATCCTCTTCCTTCTGTCTACACCGCAACTTGGGTTGGATCTTAGCCGAGGTTTGGTGTAATTAATTCCTTTCTGAAGTGGATTACATTAATCCAAGATAAAGTCATTTGTCAGGATAACATGTTTCTATTTCATTTTACAAAACATTGATCTTTTTTGGGTAAAACACAACTTAATGTAATAAATCTATATTATCTAATTAAATTAATGCAATTTTTTATATCAAAGCTAAACTCTAGTCAAACAAAACATAGATGGAATATATACATTGGGAGTTGTGATATCTGTCACATGAGTTTGTTTTTCTCTATATCCAGTCCTGACAATTACACATCTACCACACAGCACATCCCCTGGCTGGCAGGGTAATACACCTGGTCTTTCTCTGTTAAGTAACAATAACGTCTTGTTCACACCAAGTGTGGTGTATAACCATGTGTGAAATTGTGCACTTCCCTGTACTACAAGGAATCGTGCTGCCTTCTGGGGATGTGCTTGTGCTATTAATTATTTTGGCACCCCCACACATCTAGCAAATGCAGATGTGTACCATGCAGTTTGGTGTGGCACAATTTTAACAATTGTACCTGTGCTTTGTTTGCATTCTACGTTCATAGGGCAACCCATTGAAATGGGGTTGCACCTCATGGCGTGAAGAGCCCTTGCACCCCACTACCACTTCCCTATGACTGAATGGTAATGAGAAGCAGTAGAATGAGTAGCTCATCTCTCTGTCTCTCTGCTTTTTCTACCTAACATCATGTTCCTTGTTAGCACTGCAGTACAACTGACTTCCTAGTTGTGCTTCCCCTTCCCCCTTTTCCCTTTCTGAAAAAGGTAGACAAGGAACTAGAAGAGGCTGAAGAGGCAAGTCAGATTCAGGGAATAGCATTGCTTGCATTAAATGTGATTAAGCATTAAGGGGAGTATGCATTAATCACTAAATGTGTTAAAGTGATTCTAAAGGAAAGATTAAAAAAAGTTATACTTACCTGCTCGGTGAAATAGTTTTTCACAGAGCAGCCCATATCCACTGTTTTTTGGGTACTCTGCTGGCAGTCCTGACTCCTCCCCCCTGCTGAGCACCCCCAATAGCAAGCCTCTTGCTGCGGGGGCACACAAGCAGGCTTGCTTCCGAACCATGCTCTGTGTGACTATTTACACACAGAATGCAGCTTGGCCCCCGTCTCTCCTCATTAGCTTACTGGCTGTGATTGACAGCAGCAGGAGCCAATGGCTCTCACTTCTGTGTGAGCCAATGGGGAGAGAGATACCCCAGAAAGTTGTTACTCTCATGCACATGGCTGGATTCAGATGGGGTTCAAGGGAGGCTGGGGACTGCACCCAGAAGGTTTTTGCCTTAAAGGAGTTGTAAAGATTCCTGTTTTTTCAACTTAATGCATCCTCTGCATTAAGGTGAAAAAACACCTGGCAATGAAGGCCCACCCAGCCCCCCATTTACTTACCTGAGCCCGTTCACTTGCTGTGCACCTAAAGTATATGAACAACCTGCTCTCCTTTCTTTCACTTTCTACTCTATTCTGTCTGTTCTTTAAAGAATTGGAAATCAATTTGAGAACAAAAATGTAGTTGTTGCAATTAGTAACCAAGGTAATTTTACCTTTAGTTTGATGTATGAATGAAGCATTATGTTCAGATAGCATCTGCAAGGTATTTTAAAATGTTAAAGCGTGACTCCACTTTTGTGGAGAAAAAAACACTCTCCTCTGTGTGATCTATGTACATTGCAAGGATTATAACAAACTTTGTTGCAGTTTCCTACCTTTTGTTATTCTAAAGAAATCCCTCTATGTTTCTATGTGCCTATGTTCTGAGTGGGTCTAATGGGAGTGGTTTCATAATTAACTGACAGATGTGCAGCTGCAGAGCATTAATGAGGAAATCCGCTGGGCGTGCATCCCTTTAGACATGTTCCCATTGAAAGTATCTCTCCAATGAAATTTTTGTTGCAGAGGATGCCTGAAATCTGACTTGTATCTTAGGCAGACTTCTGGGAAAATTGGTGAGCCGATCACACAAGCATGAAATAATTTTTCTGGGGGGTGGTCAGTACACATTCTGTGTACAGAACAACTCCAAGTAGCCATATCACAATGCATTCTCAGAAAATTACAGTGGCTGCAGATTGAAATTGAAAGGTAATTTTTAATAACATTCAATCACAATAGGGTTAGTGTCGCAATTATAAATGCTATATTATTTTTTCTTTATTTTCTAGTTTTTTCACCATGAAAGTGGAGTTACCCTTTAACTATCGTTACATAGAAATGCAATTCAGAAATGCATAATACAAGTAAAATCCCTAAGAACCTCACATCCCCAAGTAAGAATTCCCATCTTGTATCTATGTTAGTATCTTGGATAAAAGGGATTCATAAGTATTATAACATAATCTTATTTATTTAAAATAAATTTTAGCTTTGAACCATTTTTGCATAGCTGGCCTGTTTCCATATTATCTAATTGTTTTACTGTAAATTCAGCAACGATGAAAGATATTATTCATTCCAGACAGTCATCTAAGGTCTTTTTAAATGGGCGTTTAGTACATTTTGTATTGCTAACAGAGATAAAAAACACAAGTAGAGTAGTACAATCTTTTTTGTTCTGGCATGTTCTCCTATTAGAACAACCCAGTCCCTGTGGAAAATACAGATGCACACCTTTCTTTTAGAAAGTATGAGTGTTACATTCCAAAAAAAAAAAAAAATGGAGGTAAAATATTTGTTCAGGAAGATTGTACCCTGTATTTGCCAGCAATAACATAATGTTGAACTGTGAAATAAATTGCATTTGTAAATAGCAACAAGTATTTTAAAGCGGGAGTCCGCCGGGACTCTGCGTTTTTTTTTTTTTTTAAAAGCCAGCAGCTACAAATACTGCAGCTGCTGACTTTTAAAATAGTGACACTTACCTGTCCAGCCAGCCCGCGATGTCGGCACCCGAAGCCGATCTGTAGATCGTTTCTCAGGTGCTGCCGCCGCCATCTTGGGTATGGGAATCAGGAAATGGAGCCTTTCGGCTTAATTTCCCGGTTCCCTACTGCGCATGCGCGAGCCGCGCTGTGCAATAAGGACGGTCCCCGCTGCCTCTGGGATCTGTGTGTTTTCCCAGCAGGCAGCGGGGCACTTGCGGAAAGGGGCGGGACTTGCGGAAAGGGGCGTAATATACGCCCCTTTCCGCAGAGAGCTATCCCGGAAGTGGGTGCAGAATACCTGTACTGTACAGGTATCTGCACCCCCCTCCCCCCTGAAAGGTGCCAATTGTGGCGCCGGAGGGGGGGAGGGTTCCGATGAGCGGAGGTCCACTTTAGGGTGGACCTCTGCTTTAAATTACGAAATTCCTAATGCTTAGTAAATGTTTTTACATTTGTGAGCCAAAATGGCACCAGAATCTTGTCACTGCTTTGTTTTGTTTTGTAGTGAAAAGGTACTTTTGCTAGGTATCTTCACGCAAATACATTCTAAGTTTCAATTAGGACAGCGGCCTCAAAACGGCTTCTCTTTGGTAGCCTTTTTTCGTCTCTTGGAACACTATTGCTTTCATTGATATAACACAATTCTGCTCCCACTGACACCAATAATTGGTTTATTCCTCTCACTGATATTAACAATGGGGCCTCCTGCTTCCACCTACACCATCCTGTCCCCCCGGGGAAGCAGCAACATTAGCATCACCTGCTATGGCAATACAAGCAGACCTACGGCTCCTACTGGGTTACAGTCAGATCTGTTGGATATAGATTGGTGCGCTTTAGCACCTTCAATGTGTGAGTACCCTGTAATGGGATTTTTTTTATAAATAGATGTTTTAAACGATAAAACACTATCCAGTTTGTTTTTCCTATATGCATTGAGGATACATGTTAAAAACGATCCAGGAATCTGCAAAGTTCACTTAACACAGAGCCATGGGGTGGTTCAACCGAGTGTATAGACCAAACTTAATTGTGCGGTCACACGCTCTAAGGTGAGGATAATCACGTAGGGGGGGAGCATGAGAGTGTTGGCAACTAATATAAAGTTTGGAGCACGCAACACAAGGATCCAATCCAATCCATTTCTATTTTGGAATACCTTAAAGACTATTATTAATGAACCTTCACTATTGAGCACACAGTGTTCACATGGGACACAATGAAATATATTATTAGCACATTAGCACTTTATAGCATGTATGTTACATGCGATTTGAAATAATTTTGGTGTACTTTTGATTACTTAATTAGTTGTTTATATTGTTTCATTAGCAATCAAGCACTTTTGCATATATGTCACACGTATTTTGAATATTTTTTGTGGACACTAAGGATATTTAGATTATATATTCACCTATACAGTATATGTGTATTGATCTACCATTTAGAGTGACACTTTTTGATTTATCTGATTATGTAGCACATTATGGGACTGTGAACACTGTCAGCAGCTGATTAATATATATATATATATATATATATATATATATATATATATATATATATATATATATAATGTGTGTATGTATATACATATATACCATCATTTTAGTTAATTTTTTTCTGTTGGTTCTCGTATCTCGCAAGATTTTTTTGTTATTTATGAGTTTTTTCAGTAGTGATAATGAAGTTAAACAATCAAAAATGGCCTGAAAAATCAGACATTAAAAATCGTGTTTAGTGATCCATGGAAAAGTGTCTCCATACACTGGTGGTCAGTGAAGTGTGCCCTTACATTGATGATTAGTGGAGATGGGCTACCTTAGATTGGTGGCTAGTGGGAGGGGAACCACCTCATATTGGTATTCATGTACAGAACACTAATGATCATTGGGAAAAAGGCCACTTTCATATTGTTGGTAAGAAGGGAGAAAGCTCCTGACATTGAAGGTCAGTGGGAATGCAGCCCCCCAAATAGCAAAAAAAGACCTCTGGTGTCAGTGGTTGCTTACTTGGGAGGCAGAAATTGCTCATTGTTAAAGAAACCCCCAGCAACCTTTAGAGGAATCATGGTGCAGAAATGTTGGCCTAAGCCGTGCCATCTGCCCAAAATAAAACTTGTAGTTGTCAGATGAGTTTTATTGTACTACTTTGTTGTACCTAATGTTAGTGTACCAGTATCCAGTTGTGACAGTTCCCACACTAGTTATAAAGCACTGGAACAGCTTTACTCTGGCTTTTCTGTCTGTAAAATTTACCATTATCTTCTTTTTATAAAGAGCACTGCTTAAAGTGTTTTATGTGTCATTATGTATTACGTAGAGACAATGTCTGCTTTGTATCAGGTTTTTGTTTGCTAAGTACTACACAGTCCAGAACTTCCAGAACAGGTTCTAATGAGCTTACCAGTGGGAATACTGAAAAGAAAACACCAGCATTGTAGGGAATTACTCCCCCATCAAAGGATGAGTTCACATTTTTCAGGAGAGAGCAAACCCTGTATTTCTCCAAGTAAAACTCTGAAAGTTAGAAAGTTGTGAAAAAAAATGGACAACTGTGTTTTCCTACCTTAGTGTGCATCAAAGTACTGCACTATTTTATAAAGTGTTCAGGCATCATCCTTTACCGTTCACTATCATTTAAAAAAAATAAGTTTAGAAAATGAAACATGTAGATTTTTTGGTTAAAAAGTCTGTTTCATACTAGCATTGAATTATCACATTGCTTCTGCGCTGCTTAAAAAAATGCACTTTGTCAGCTTACTTCATCTAATTTTGAAATTCTCTTCAAAACAGGACTGTCTTATATGAATGCTGCCCTGGATACATGACAATGAACGGTCAACCAGGATGTCCTGCAGGTATGAAAAAATCCAGATTCCGATAATGTTCCTGGGCATGTATTAGTGTATAGATATGTAAACTACACAGCATATTTTGTGCATTTAGTATGAATCTTCATAAAGTAAACCTGTCATAAATACATAATCAAAGGTTGCTTTCTGGGAAAATCATTCATCCGTTATTCAGGGTTCGGTGGATCTGAAAAATAGGCATCTGAAATGATATGCACATTTTAACTATTCCTATAAGGAAGTTTTGGCTCCCCCCATTGCTGCTGAGCTGAGATTCTCTATTGGTACCTTTAATGTGATGATTGGCCTACATGACCAAAAGAGAGACCTTAGAAGTGGAACTGGAGGAGACCAAGCGTGACCACGTTTCAAATAACTGCAGCTAAATTTACTGATTATTTGGTTGTACACATCTGCTCTGCTTATAATTTTTTTTTTTTTTTTTAATCACAAGCTCAGTTTAGTTTACCAAGGTTAGTGAAAGGTTCACTTTAAAACACCTAAAGGCATAATTTAAAATAGCAGAATCAAATTTTGTAAGGTTATTGACAATCATTTGACTGTATCTAGACACAAGCTATGCTGTAGGTCTCTTTCTTTTTGAGCCAAATCAAGACCAAGCCATTTCTTTGACATATATATTCTCATGTCACTAACAAACCCATTAAATGAAGAGCAAGTATCTGAAATGTTAAAATTAAATTCCAGCTTTCTATTCACTAGAACTGAATAAAAATGATAAATCCCAGCATAGATCATACCTCTGTACTATGTTGCGGTATTGTCTGCAGATCCCCTGATATTCTGGGTTTAGTTGTGGCTTTATATAATGTGACACTCTATCATGCTGATAGACTCCTTTCCACGGCCTCTTCCTGCAGCAACTAGAGTCTGTAACACTCTCATCTTTAGTCTTTCAGAATCTGCAAATGATTTCACTTACTTCACTGCTCTGATGGTGGGTGGGATGGAATACATCCTAATTAGCATTCAATTCTGCCCAGTCAGGTAAAGAACTTACAGGAAGAGCCGAAACCTCCCAAGTCCCGCCTCTGAAACCTGCCAAGTCCCGCCTCCAAGATCACAGCATTATTCAAGAAGGGAACACATTCATACACAGCCTGTCCTGAAAGCTATATGTGTCGCTAGGCAGGCATAATTGGATCAAAATTAGAAGTCAATCCTACCCAGTTAAATATGCCGACCAGTGAGAACCATGAGAATCCCACCCCTCAGATTCCGCCCTCCCAGAGCCCTGCTCTCTCTGAAGTGATTCATTTACATATGAAGGAAACCCCTTCATAATAACCTCCCATGGCCCTTCCTCTGTAGTCTTGCAGTAAGCTGTTATTCTTTGGAATGCTGCAAAACAGGAATGACACAGGAGGAGGTATGACACGTTTACACCTTTCACCACCCACATGAAGGCCCATAAACACCCACAGTAACCCTAGAACCCACCCACATAGACTCCCAGAACTGGTACAAGTGACTAGGGATGAGCCAAATACTCCCGGGTTCAGTTCACAGTAGAATATGCTTCGGGGTTGGCTCTTTTTCATTCTAACTCTATGTCCACTTGGATGGTGGGGCTTGAACCTGGGCTCACGGCGCAGGTGCCATTCATCTTCGGATACTTTCGGAATCTGCTTGTCATGTGTACTGTGCATGCACAGTACACAGAGGACACTATCCAATGGGGGACAGTATTTGACAGGACACTGGCAATACAGATAAAAGTCATTGAAAAAAATGGCATGGGACCCCCCCAGCCCATTACCAGGCCCTTTGGGTCTGCTATGAATATTAAGGGGAACCACAAACCAAAATTTAAAAAAAAATTGCTTGGGGGTTCCCCAAATTCCATACCAGGCACTTCAGGTCTGGTATGGATATTAAGGGGATCCTTGTGGCAATTTTTTTTTAAATGGCATAAGGGTCCCCCTCAAAATTCATACCAGACCCTTCAGGTCAGGTATAGATTTTAAGGGGAACAATGTGCCAAAATGATGAAAAAATGGCGCGGGGGTCCCCCCAAAAATCCATACCAGACCCTTATTCAAGCACGCAACCTGGCAGGCCACAGGAAAAGAGGGGGGAACAAGAGAGCTCCCCCACTTCTGAACCATAACAGGCCACATACCCTCAACATGGGGAGGGTGCTTTGGGGTAGCCCCCCCAAAGCACCTTGTCTCCATGTTGATGAGGACAAGGGCCTCATCCCCACAACCCTTGCCCGGTTGTTGTTTAGGTCTGCGGGTGGGGGGGCTTATCAGAATCTGGAAGCTCCCTTTAACAAGGGGACCCCCAGATCCCGCCCCCCTGTTTGAAATGGTAGGGGTACATTGTACCCCTACCATTTCACAAAGAAAGTGTCAAAATGTTAAAAAACCACAAGACACACCTTGGGAAAGTACTTTATTAGAAAATAAAAAAATAAAAAAGTCCTCCGAAGTCCATTTATCTTCTTCAATGGTTTTGCCAACGGACTGAAAAAAAAAAAAAAACGCCACCGATCCGCCTCCAAGGGAGGCTCCCGGGGTCTGACGCGTCCTCACAGGTGACAGTTGTTATATAACTGAGGGGCCAGGCAGTGACGTACCCGGGTTACTGCGCCCTCTCTGAGACAAGGGGATTTCCCAATGGCTTCCCTGTGGCGTCAGAGGGGACGGGGCCACTCGTTTTATGTCTACAGACCTGAAGGACAATACCATGCATATAAGCCTTTAAAATTAGCATGTTTGATTTCTCCCATAGACTTTTTAAAGGGTGTTCTGCGGCCTTCTAATTTGCCTCAAACACCCCACATTGTATGCTATTTGGCAAACACCCAATGTTCAAGTCGAACTTACGTTTGACTCGAACATCACGCTCATCCCCACAAGTGACTCCCATAGCCCGCCCTGAAACTACAGAGGCTTGAAGGATCATGGGAGATATAGTTTCAGGACTGAAAAAGCAAGCAAACAGAAAGTCAGAGAACTTTTACATTGAGCTAGGAGGAGGGGTAACATCACAGACACAGAAACCTTTTCGGTCAGTTGACAATCATTTTCAAATTACTGATCTCTTTCTATGACAGTAAGACTAGTTGCAAGTGAATGAAGATGCACATGTATTTTTAGGTGACCACATTATAAAATTGAACATACACTGTATTTCCTTTTTTTAAATTGCCAGTTGCACCTATTGACAACGTGTATGGAACTCTTGGAATTGTGGGAGCTAAGACAACACAAGAGTACTCTGAAACCTCTGAATTGAAGAAGGAAATTGAAGGAGTTGGCTCCTTTACTTTCTTTGCACCTAGTAACGATGCATGGGACCTGCTGGATCCTGTAAGTAGATTTGATTATTTTTTATATGTTTTATTCAGTTAATCAATATATAAAAGGATAAGCTCAGTGAATCATTGCACAATAGTTCATTTAATTCAAATAATGTAAATACTTGCATGCCGTTGTAAATGTAGTGTAACCTAACATTATCTTATGATATAATATTATAGGAAATCCGTGCATCACTTCTGAGCAATGTGAATATTGAGCTGCTGAATGCTCTGCATTATCATATGCTGGATAGAAGAATGCTTACCAAGGATCTTAAAAATGGAATGTCTGTGATATCTATGTTCAATAAGCAACCTCTCCAGATAAACCATTACACTAATGGGGTAAGACTTTCACTTCAACACATTCCATTTTAAGGCAGTAAATAAACTACTGTTGAGTCCAGTGTATCTGAACACATGACCTACTTTTGCTACCCCCTCCCTCTTCACTTACCACACTCAGGTGATGTTGAAAGAACTTTAATCTACTTTAAAGTGCAGGTATTTTTTAACCGGGTTCCCGACCGGCTCACGCAGATATACTGCAAAACAATGGCTCTCCTAGGTGAAATCCTGTATGGGTATGTCCTTCCCTTTTTCGGCCATCAGCGGACCTTTTTTTCGGCCACAATCCCTGTGCTGTCAGAGGAGAGGAGACATGTTGTTTGTTCCTAATAAGTCCCTACTAAGTATGAACAGCAATATGTCTCCTCTCCTACTCAGTCCTATCCCCGTACAGTTAGAACACACTGAGGGAACACATGTTTAACCCCTTGATCACCCCTAATGTTAACACCAGCGATAATTTCTTTTTATCGCTGTATAAAAGTCAATGGTCCCAAAAATGTGTCAAAACTATCCGATCTGTCTGTCGCATTGTTGCAGTACCGCTAAAAATCGGGAGATTGCCCCCATTACTAGTATAAACAATTAAAATAATAAAAATGCCATAAATCTTTCCCATAGTTTTATCTTTCTCATGGTTTTATCTTTATCTTTCCCTATAACTTTTGTGCAAACCAATCAATATACGCTCATTGCGATTTTTTTTTTTTTTTTACCAAAAATATGTAGAAGGATATATTTGATATATTTGATGAATAGATTTTTTTTTTTTATTTGGGGGATATTTATTATAGCAAAAAGTAAAAAGATATTGTTTTTTTCTTCAAACTTGTCGGTCTTTTTTTTATTTATAGCTCAAAAAATAAAAACCACATAGGTTATCAAATACCACCAAAAGAAAGCTATATTTGTGGGAAACAAAGGACGCAAATTTATTTTAGGTGCAGCATTACATAAGCACACAATTGTCAGTTAAAGCGACACAGTGCCAAACTGTAAAAAGTGCTCTGGTCAGGAAGGGGGTAAAATCTTCTGGGGCTGAAATGGTTAAAATGAGAAGCCATTGAAATAAACTGACATCTGTGCCCCATTGGGGAGATTTCCCTTTACTTACTGTCCCAAAGCCAAAACAGTAAGTGAGAGGAAATTCCTGCAAAGTAAGATAATCCCTTGGGGACCCCCAGGTTGCTATAACTACTGTAGTGTCTGCATTGGAAGATTTCCACTTTATTAATTGTCTGAGGACAACACAAAATTTGGGATTTTACTTTCACTTTCATTGATAACAGTAAACAGAGCAAGTAGAGAAATGGGGGGTCACAGACAGCAATAAAAGCTGGCAGGTGTTCTAATCCCTCTCCACTGTATCCAAAACAAATAAAAACAAGTTTTGCCTTTAGTTGTGCTTGAAATTAAAAGGCATTTATTTGTTTCTTTGCAAAATGGTTAATGTGGCTTCCCATCAAAATGGAATGTCCATTGTAAATACAAAAATAAAATTTTACCAAAACATAATTTAAAAAAAATACTTATGGCCCAGCTTCTAAGTCTCTTGGGAAGTGCTGGTGACATCATCGTGCCCAACTGCTGACTCCTTTTCAAGCGCTTGAAATCCCAATGTGCTGCAACCTATTGGTGAATATATTCTCACGGGATTTTGAGCATCCAACTCAAAATCTGAGGAGGCCTGGTGATGTCACCATCTTAAATTATTGATCAATTAAACATAAAGGTTCTACATTTTGCAAACTACTACTTAGTGTGCTTTATTTACAGCAACTGATCCCTTTACCAGTGTATTTATTCTTCCTGCATACAGTATACAGTGTTCCCTTTGTGCGTAACATATTTTGTATAACCACAAGATTATTTTTTTTTTCTAGCTCTAGACAGAGCAGAAAGAGTTAGAAATCTATCATTAGAGAGATTCCCCGCTTTAGGTCACCAAGAGTAAAAGAGGAAGTCTTCCATAAATGAGGGTAAATTACATATAGTTATGTTAGTTACATTGTTAGGTTGAAAAAAGACACAGTCCATTAAGTTAAACCAGAGGAAGACATTTAAATAAATAGAAAAAAAAGTACATCTACAGAGCCCTCAGCCCACTGTTCATCCAAAGACAAAACACTCAAAAAATGCAGTCTAACAGGGAAAAAATCCGTTCTGATTTCTGTCTATTCCCTGAATCAACAATCTACATTGCCATTACTTAATAAATTATCATTAATATTATTTTACAGAATTTATATTGCACCAATAGTTTACGCAGCATTTTACAAGATAAATGGAGACAGAATAATTATAATACAATTCAAGACAAGAAGGATAGGAGGACCCTGCTCATTAGTCTAAATATCATTAACACCTTTGACCATTGTACAGGTGTCCTCATTTGGATATTTCCTCTCCACTCCTGTTCTAGTGATAACAATTCAATTTCAGGTTTCCCATCACTTAATGTGCTGGTGACAACAGAAGACAGGACAGAAAGTAAGACTTAATATCCCCAGTGGGTACAAAGTCAGCAATACAAATAATAAGGTTTCTACAGGCAAAAAAAGTAGGCTTCTTGCACATAAAGGCTACAATTGTTTATTAATATTATATTAAAAGTTATATTTATGTTAGCATATATACAACATGTGCTTATGACTCCAGACATCCCTATACACCATACTAAATGTTTAGTTCTACCACCTCAGCTTGAAATTTTAAATTTTTTGAAGAAAATGTGGATGACTAATCTGTGAACTAAGGCATGGCTACACATTTTGATATGGAATATATTTATTGAAAATTAAACTCTTTTACCTGAATCCTTACATATTTTATCAATCAATATAATGTATCCTGTATGTTTTTTGGACATTCTGCAGATTGTCACTGTGAACTGTGCAAGAATTATTCATGGTAACCAGATAGCTACAAACGGTGTTGTTCATGTAATTGACCGTGTTGTCACAGCTGTTGGAAACACCATTGAGGACTATATTGATGCTGAGGATGATCTGTCATCTCTTAGAGTAAGTATCTTTTTGGACATGTATAATTTACTGCATAACTATATATATTATGCTCGTTGTTACAACACAAATATTTTTATTCACCTTTTATGTGATCATGAAATCGACAACGTCTAGAAAGCTCAATATTCATCAGCTCATTAATAATGTGTGTCTCCAGTTATCATGCTTTAGCAATATATTTGTAACATGCAATCCCAATGTCTGTCCCCATAACAATGCAATGTTTTAGCTATTGTATTGGTGGTATTTCATGCAGAGGATATAAGGAAGGATTTAGGTGCCATACTACCCAACATAAAAAGTGATTGTAAATGATCACCTTGTAAAACAACACATTCAGGTATTCAATGCAATGTTTTAGCTATTGTATTGGTGGTATTTCATGTAGAGGATATAAGGAAGGATTTAGGTGCCATACTACCCAACATAAAAAGTGATTGTAAATGATCATCTTGTAAAACAACCCATTCAGTTAAAAATAGAAACAAAACATAAAACATTATATTAGTGTATAGATATTTTTAAAAAATCCCTTTTTTATAAGTGATCGCATTCCCTCTGTTTTCAGCTGCATAAAAGCTGGGGGAGGAGAAGCAGCAACACACTGAGCTTCCCAGTGAATGGCTTTGCAATTGGGGCATGGCAGGACAATTCTGATCATTGAAGGAGAGCATACTTAGTCCACAGCATAGCTACAGAACTGGACATGGTGTGCTCTCCTGCTTATTGTGGTCAGTTTTCAATGGGAAAGCAGAGGCTTCACACAAAGGAAGCAATACAATAAGAACATGATACTTTCTCATATAAGTTTATGGTACAGCATGCACATATCAGGAATATGAAGTGTTGCTTTAATAACAATTCAACTTCTAGGCTGTAGTTTAATAGCAAACATTATTTAACCACTTGAGATCCGCGCTATAGTCAATTGACGGCTACAGCGCGGATCTCCTTTTCCGGGACTACGTCTATTGACGTCGTCCCGTGTACGAGCGGCCTGCGCGCGCCCTGAGGGGCGCGCGCGGCGCGCTCTGTGATCGGCGAGTCCATGAGACTCGCCTGATCACCGATCCGAGCAAGGGGTCGATCCCGACCCCTTATCACGTGATCAGCTGTCAGCCAATGACAGCTGATCAGGTGACATAACGGAGCCGGTAATCGGCTAGTATTCCTCCTCGCGCTAAAAGCGCGAGGAGAAAAAAAAAAGCTGATCACCGGCGGCCGTGATCGGGACATTAGTCCCGATCACGGCCAGCAATGCAAGCACCCACCTGCCCCCTGCCAGTGCCCACCTGCCCCCTGCAGTGCCACCCTAATAAAAAGTAAGTGCCCCCATCAGTGCCACCCAGCAGTGCCCATGGTGCCACCCAGCAGTGCCCACAGTGCCACCCAGCAGTGCCCACAGTGCCACCCAGCAGTGCCACCCACAGTGCCACCCACAGTGCAACCCACAGTGCCCACAATCTGCCTCAAAGGTGCTGCACCCCAGTGCCGCCCATCAGTGCCCAGCAGTGCCGCCCATCAATGCCCAGCAGTGCCGCCCATCAGTGCCCAGCAGTGCCACCTATCAGAGCCACCTATCAGTGCCACCTATCAGTGCCCATCAGTCCCATCTATCAGTGGTACCTATCAGTGCCCATCCGTGCCACCCATCCGTGCCACCCATCCGTGCCATCTTATCTGTGCCCATCTTTGCCCATCAGTGCCGCCTTATCTGTGCCCATCGGTGTCGCCTTATCTGTGCCTATTAGTGCCGCCTTAACTATGCCTATCAGTGCCCACCAGTGCAGCCTATCAGTGCCCACCAATGCAGCCTATCAGTGCCCACCAATGCAGCCCATCAGTGCCCACCAATGCAGCCTATCAGTGCCGCCTAATCAGCGCACTTCAATGACCCGTTTGCAAAGTTTTATAACAAACTATTAAAACATGATTTTTTTTTTTTTGCATCTTTTTTTGTTTGTTTAGCAAAAAATAAAACTCCGAGCTGTAACTAAATACCACCAAAAGAAAGCTCTATTTGTGGGAAAAAAATGATAAAAATTTCATTTGGGTACAGTGTTGTATGACCGCGCAATTGTCATTCAAAGTGCATCAGCGCTGAAAGCTGAAAATTGGTCTGGGACTGAGGGGGGTTTAAGTGCCCAGTAAGCAAGTGGTTAAAGCTGAGCACTAGTTAACAGCTAAATATTCCAGTAAAATATACACAGGGTTGTTTTACTTGCAAAAGGATTTGTATTTCTGCCATCCAGTCCTGAGATTTACAAAGACTTGTCAGACAGCAGAGTCAGATTGGCTCACCTTCTTGCCTGTGATTGGATAGCAAAGGGACAGTTAAAGCGACAGTAATGGGTTGTCTTTCTGTCCACTCTACCCTCTATTTCTATCTGAAGGTTCCTTACCAGCTTAAATTCACTACAACAAAGTAATTAGCCCCTAGTGCAACCCCTATCTTGCAGTTTTAACCCTATGCCGTAGATTGCAAGAGGCTAAAACCCAATTTGAATTTGGATATCCATACTAGTTGTATTTGCAGTTGTAGTAGTGTTGTACTGATATAATGTAATGTATTACAATATTAATGCACCAAAATAAAAAAATTTTTAAAACAATAATGCCAAATAATTATTTTTATAGGGTTTCAACTTGAAAATATATCTTACTAGATTCAGGTCTATGTACTTCACTGACAACTGTTTCCAAGAAACAGCCAACAGAACCATGATGACTTGTCTCATTTGCCTTGTTAGATAGGGTTCAGAAGATATTCAGGGGGAGAGGATCCATGCTAGCTGTACCATAGAGATTGCCTGCAGGGGAACAGTTGCATATTTTTTAAGAAGCAGCTAAACTGGCAAAAAAATGCATCTAGAAAAATAAATGAGAAGAAGAAACTATAATGTTCTATTTGAATTTTAGGCTGCTACTATTGCTTCAGATCTTATGGAGAAGCTTGGAAAACCTGGTCAATACACTTTGTTCGCTCCTACCGATGAAGCTTTCGAGAAGCTTCCACGAGATGTTCTGGAAAGGATTATGTCTGACAAAAAGGCAGCTGAAGGTATGTTGTATATTCCAGCTGTGTTTATGTCATTCACGATGACACATGTTTAGCCTTCTTATCTGTGGACAGACTATCTACATACATAAATAAATATCATAACCTTACTTTATAAGGGCATTTCACAGAATATAATAAAAACACATTGCAACCATTAAAAGAAATTACCCATCCAAATTTCCACAAGCAGGAAAAATTTAGTAAACGCAAGGAATGGAATATGTCATATGAAACAGGCCCCAGGAAAAGAAAAGTTAATTCACCCAAGCAGTTGATAAACACAAACAGAGGATATTTTTAAAGTGATGATCAAAATAATCTGTGCATTTATTAGAAAACGAATTGCCATTTAATACATTTATAGGCCCTTTAGGAGTGTACAGTGTTATCATTATATTACTGCAGGTATAGATATTTCTACTATAGTATGGATGGACATTGCTACATCTCTTACATTACAAATATGATCCCTGAAGTTTATGAAGGTCTTCTGTACTCCTTTTAGCCTTGGTGAAGTATCACATTCTGGACACCGCCCAGTGTTCTGAGGCCATCATGGGAGGAGCAGTTCATGATACCTTGGAAGGAAGTCCACTGCAGATTGGATGTGATGGAGACAGTTTGACTGTAAATGGCAAGAAACTGGTCAACAGGAAGGATATAGTTACAAGCAATGGCGTCATTCACTTGATTGATGAGGTTCTCATTCCTGACTCCGGTGAGTAGTTGACTTTTGCTGGATATCAACGTGTTTAAGATAGAATAGTTAAACATTGGCAGTGCTAACCCGTAAGAGCCACTGGTGTATGTTGTTTACCTCCCACCCTGCACAGCCAGGCTCATGAATCTTCCATTCATTTCAAAGACAAGAAGCAGTCATTGCAGCTACTGTATTTTTGTTTTGTTTTTTATTTAGGGGATTTCAACTTGGATGGGGAAGGGTTAATATGGGATGCCCATTTGATCAACAGAACACTTCAGGAACTCAACCTATATATATCCAGTATATACACACTCCTTTCTTCTACCTCCAGCACACAATTGCTTGTAGAACTACAATTCCCAGAATCAGCTAGCACTTTGGTTTTTATCCAACACTGACTCAGTCAGATCATTGTACATGCCCTTTGCAGGCAGGGACCGCGGATCCCTTTTTGTGTAGCAAAAAGAGAGTTTTTTGGTGCTAGCTGTCCTTCTCTGTGCCTACTGCTCCCAGTACCACCGCTTCAGACACTGCCAGCCCACCTGGCTGCAGCTGCCCCTTTCACTATCCCCTCTGGCTACTGCTCCACAGTCCTCCCAGACTCCGTGCACCCAGCCCTTTCAGGCATGCCACTCAGTCTTATGACTGCAACACTCACCAGTACACGTGGCTGTTTCCCTCCCTGGAGATTTGCCTTGCTCCTGTGCCTTCTGGTCAGGATCCATCCATGGGTCATGAGAAGGAGTCCTTTCCCCACCTTAGCCCAGGCCTGAGTTCACCCCCCACCCCCAGACTGATGAGCTACTCTCAAAGGCCTTGACAGCCCAACATTCCATCTCCATCTTTCAACTGAACTCCACACTGCCACTATTGGGCTGACTATTCAAGGTGACCTACCCCCTACCATCCCTTCTGCTGGGGATTGGTCAAGGCCCACAGAATACTCCACCAAGCTCCTTCTAGACTCCTAACTGCTTCTTGAACCTTCTCCATGTTTCCTGCATGCAGAGGGGAGTTACCAGAGAAGCTGCTGCTGAGTCATCCAGGCTACCTAAGTCACTAACCTGACCCAGAAAAACACACAGGCTTGGCTGCCAGCCAAGCCTGAAAATGTACCTACACAAACACAACAGAAAGTCTATCACTAGCACTCTAGCCAGGGGGTGCTACACATATTATGAAACCTGAAAAGATTTAGAATGGTGATGGTCTAAATATACCCTGAATTTACAAAATTGTGTTTAATACTGACTTAATGAGCTGTCTGCAGGCTTTAGACTTAGTTAGGGACATGAGATCAGGACAATCCCAATTTTTCATGAATAGTTATGATCAATTTCCTTATATTTTTTAAGTTTATAAGTATTATTTTATCTTTTGCACACTTTTGCACACAACCTTTATTTAATAATGTATAGCATGCTGAACACATAGCACTTTAATAGTAAGTTCAGCACTGCTGCTTTCAAACAGACACTGTTAAAGTGTATCTAAAGACAAACTTATTTTTTTAAATGAAACCCGGCCGAACTTATAAACACAGATGAAATACTACATGATAGCTATTTTACCTGCCAGTGTAATTGTACTTGTACAATTACAGGTCGCCTCCCGACCTTGTGACTGAACAGTGAAAAGGGAAACAGTACACTGTTCTGCTAATCTCTGTGTTACTCTAGTCTTTCCTCCCATTAGCATGCTTCTTGCACTCATTGGCTTCTAGTGATGCTTCTTTCTCTCCTATACAAGGTGAACTTCAAGTACTTCAATAATGATTACAGCACAGCATTAATGTTTGTCTTATTTTATCTGCTTGGAATTCAGCTTTAACTCTGGACAGTGTATGGAATTGTTAAAGCATACAGATAGAGACAGAGAGGGAGGGAGAGGGATAGAGAAAGAAGCACACATCAATGACAATACAAACCTAACAAGGGTTTAAACACTTCCAAACCTTATTTAACATGTTTTAGATATACTTTAATCCACTGGGTAAAGGAATGACATCTTACTAGCAGAGGGTGAAGAGTGTGTCATCCTTTTGAGTCATTTGGACCTATTTTAGCACAGTGGCTGTAAGGTAAAATCTCCCTAGAAGATGTATTGAGCTTCTAATGCTTGCTGCAATTTATAAATAGTTGATATTCAAAAGAATTATTCATATTCACCTGACTAATGCCCTGTACACACGGTCGGAAATTCCTATGGAAAAGGTCCGATCAGATTCTATTGTTGGAAAATCCGATCGTGTGTGGGCTCTATCAGACTTTTTACATCGTAAATTCAGACGGAAAAAAATTTGAGAGCAGTATCTCAAATTTCCCGACAAAAAAATCAGATTGGACTTTTTCCGATCGTTTGTAGAGAATTTCGATTGAACAAAGTGCCACACATGCTCAGATCAAATTACGAGACCAAAGCTATTGGCTACTAGCCTGAACGTAGTCTCATTGTAACGAACAAACGACATCACGTTCCGAACGATCGGATTTTCCGTCAACTTTGTCCGACCACGTGTATGCAACACCAGTTTCGGACAAAATCCATCAGAAAAAATCCGACGGATTTTGTGGTCGGAATGTCCGACTATGTACAAGGCATACGCCCAAATATAAGAAGTAACATTTTTATTATTAAACATAATAAGTAAATGAATATAAAAGTTTTAAAAAGGCAATACATTTTGTGTAGTGTTGTGGGTTTAACTGGAAAATCTCAACCTGAGATACTTATGATTACCTCTTGAACTCATGGTTGGATAAAGGAATAAAGTGGTTTTAAGCCTCTGAAATGAAAAGTGTACAAAGCATATCCTTCTATAGATGTACTTGCCTTGATCCAAATTGCCATTTATGACTTCTATGGGCTCTGTCTTACCTCTGCTATCTGCATGAGTAATTTCTGACAGTCTATGCCATCAGCAGATAATCCCAGGAGACAGCACCCCCTCCAAAACACAAGCAGAAGCAGGTTGATTGATAACTTGATGACTTGAGATGTGCATGTTTCCCTATGGGACTCTGTAGAGGGAGGTGCGTCCATTTCCTCCACCCCAGTCTCATATTACACTCAACGTCCTGCTCTATGCTCCTTCTGGAGCTCAGAAATGCTATGTGAAATGTGTGGTTTCGGAAGAGAGGTTTTGCAGATAAATAGGAATAACTTATGTAAGAGGATTTGTTTAATCTCTGTGTATCACCTGAGGCTAGTCACGTAAGTGGGTATACTGTATGTGAGGCTTTACAACAACTTTAAGTCAATGCCTGAAGCAAATACCTGGGAAGCCCCCACCTCCTTTCTACACAATTGGTGCTGTTTGTTTTTCTCACTTTGATGGCAGTATGAAGAGTTTAATTGATCTGTAGCACATGCTAGTTGTATATGTGCATCTCAACAATAAACATACCACATAACATAAAAAAGTCTGTGTGTTTGACATTAACCAATACTATTAAGCAAATTCTTTTGCACCACTTATTCATGTTCAGACACTTTATAAGTGTATTTCACTCCTGTTTCAGACTTCCCAACGTTTCTTAGATTATCATCAAAGACTTAGCATTGTAATGGGTCCATCAGTGCCAGTGACACTGAAGAAGATCTTGTGTTTTTACATGCCAGCAAATAACCGTAAAATATATCTCTAAATAATGTTTCAATTTCATGTTTTCTTTTTCCCATATTTACTACATGAAGCGTTTTCTATTGCATTCGTTAATACAAAATGTATTTAATATTATTGCATGAAATCATCAAATTTATTTCTTTTACATCTAATTTTTCTTTCTTCACATACTCAGCTAAGCAAGTCTTAGAATTGGCAGGAAGCCAACAGACCACTTTCACTGACCTCATGGCCCAAATGGGACTGGCAGCCTCTCTAAAACCCGATTCAGAATTTACTCTTCTGGCACCATTAAATGATGCTTTCTCTGGTAAGCAATATGTATATGTTTAATAGAATTTGTAGGATTTCATGCATATTTCTTTTTTACTGTTGTATGTATTTATTCATATTGAGAACCAAGCAGAGAAACTTAAAAAAAACAAAAAAACCTTGTAGGAGACAATATTAACTAAATCGGGAAAGCAGAACTGCAGCAAATATACTGTTTCTTACCACCAGAGTTCCTTATAGATATATAATGTTGAGGAGCATGCCAACCAACTGGTGACTTTAGGTGTACGTGTAACCAGGCTATAGAAATTCAAGTATTTACATATACTAAACCCAATGTTCTTTAAAATAAATAATGATAAGTGAATAGGCAATGGTTTGATTTGTGGACAATTTGTGAATCATACTCTAAATTCAGTGTTGCCATATTTTGAACTGCGGTCTATATCTTGTTATTCAATTCTAGCCATTTGTATGGCTAATAGACAAGTTATGGGGAACATGTGCTGATGCCAAAATTAGAAAAAAAATACTGAATCATACATACAGTCACTAAAAGATTATATTTAGTGGAAGTATGAATAGTTTTGTAAAATTAAAACTTTATTTGTCTAATTTATAGAGGAAACAATGAGAATGGATCAACGTCTCCTTAAACTAATTCTGCAAAATCACGTCATCAAGCAAAAGTTTGTTCTTAATAACCTTTACAATGGTCAGGTCTTGGAAACCCTTGGTGGAAAGACTCTGAGAGTGTTTGTGTACCGCACGGTAAGTTTAATGACCTATTTAAAAAATGTTTGCGACTGTGTATTAAAATATGTTTTTAATAAACTTTCTATGCACATCATCAGCTTTGCTAAATATATCAATTCTTGACATGATTTTGGCTTCTTAGTAACAGGCAGTAGTTACGATGCCTGATATTTACCAAAGTGTATGAGACAATTTTGCTATGTATTTGCTATCCCCTGTACCTGCCACCCAGGATAGCTAACGTATTTATCAACGCATAACACACGCCAACGTATTTCACGCACCCCAAAAGGAGGGAAGTTTAAGGAAAAAACTTAAATTTTAAATGCCCATCAATGCAGCCTTATCTGTGTCCATCTGCAGCCTTGCCCAGTGTCCATCTGCAGCCTTGCCCATGTGCCCATCTGCAGCCATTCCTAAGTGTCCATCTGCAGCCTTGTCCAAAATTGCAGCATGATCTTTTAAATTATTGTGCCGCTGAGATAGACAGAGCCAGGTGTCTTTTGTATTCAGCTCCTCTTGGCTCGTCTCGCAGTCCTGCCCAGTCCCGCCCTTGGCCCGGCTCCTATGATGGAGACAAAACACCGGTCCAATGGCGGGACGTAAAAGCTAGGAGGCAGGACTGGGCTTGACTGCGAGTGGATCCATGCTGAACCAAGCCTAGCCGAGTACACAGTACACATGGCTCTGTATATTTAGACGGCGCCCTCCTTACCCTCCGAAGCAGAGGTTCGGCATATAACATGCACCCACGATTTTCCCCTGATTTTAAAGTGTTATACGCCGATAAATCTGGTAATTAAGACAGATTTGCACAGGTCAGTAACAAATTTATCACTGAAGATAAGACAGACTTTCACTCCAAACAGATACAAAAATAAGAAGTGGTCAGGAGCAGATTTTATTTAGTGCCAGTGCTACTGTGGATCAGTAGAGAGAGGAATTTATAAATGAAGTTGAACTCTATTGTAAATCTGTCATATCATTTTTATTGCTGATACTGTTTATTGCTGCCCTGCTATGCAAACAGAATTGATTACTGTTCCCCATACTGATATCCAATAGGTAAACATGGGATCTGCACCTATCAACTTTATACTCCACTTTCAGTTGTGCTAACATTCCCCATTAGTATTTGTGAAGTGCACATCAAAGTTTCTTAAACACTGTTGTTTCAAACATTAGGCTGTATGCATTGAAAACTCCTGCATGCTTCGTGGAAGCAAAGAAGGAAGAAATGGTGCCATTCACAACTTCAAAGAAATCATAAAGCCTGCTGAGAAATCGTTTTTTGACATCTTGAGCCTTGACAGGCGTTTCAGGTAGAGTTCTAACTTGCAGA
Organism: Lithobates pipiens; assembly: GCF_037356315.1. Classification (NCBI taxonomy): domain Eukaryota; kingdom Metazoa; phylum Chordata; class Amphibia; order Anura; family Ranidae; genus Lithobates; species Lithobates pipiens. The sequence goes on along the minus strand of NW_027507748.1, from coordinate 629,956,020 downwards.
GAAAACATGTTAGATTGCCAATGTGGTTTTAAATGTAATTAATGATGCTCTTTATAACTTTAAGAGTTAATTTACTAAAGGCAAATGGGCTATTCATTTTGAATGGGGGTTTTATGTGGAATTTTCTCTTAGTTTAGTGAATATGGTGAATATGGTGAAGCTCTGCTGACTTCCATCATCCAATCCAAGCAATATAAAAAAAAAAATATATGTTTTCCTTGCATGTGAATTTGTTCTTTGTAAAGTACATACAATAATTCATTAATCTAAAGGAACATTTATTTAACAGCCGGAATTTGCTTTTAGTAAATCAGTCCAAATATTTTCATCTTATCATAGACTTTGATGTCTTGGTGTACTTTTATTTGCTGTGGGTTATGTAGTATTTTCTTCTACTGCTCTTGCTGCCACCAGGATATTACAGATGTGCAGACTTCTTACAATGACTACTAATATCAAATAATAATAGGGCTATCCAGTCTTAGGCCCCGCTGACATCAGTGCAATTTGTCATGCAATTTGACAGTTCCAAATCACATGACAAGTCACACCCCATTGCCAGCAGTGTAACCATTCATATCCCTGCCACTCATATCGCAGCAATTATAAAAAAAGGTTCATGCACTACTTTTCACCAATTTCATTGTGACTTACATAGACTTCTGTTAAACTAAGTTGCAAGCTGCAGTGAAATCAACAGTGCAAATTGCACTAATGTTGCAAAATGCAGTAATGCTTTGAAATCACGCTGAAGTATTGTGATTTCAAAGCCACACCAGTGTGAACCAGGGCTTAGAGTAAACCTGACCATTGCTACTGTAGCGTAAAAAACATAGTTTGAAGTTATTTTAAGTTTGAAGTGATATTAAAGTAGTTTTTTTCATAAACCAGATACTAATAAATTTTGCATTCTTTTGTATTTTTTTTTTCATAAATTTTCTCCTCTGAGTTTACTTTTGAATATTTCCTCAAGCTGTGCTGCATTAATCTCAGCAGTGTGTGCACTCCAGCTTGAATCTACAACTGCATATGCAGCTATTCAGAATGCAGCACACATAGACAGCATGAAAGGGCAACAGAGCAAACGCCTAGCCTCTTTTCCTTCTCCACATTGGAGTATGACAGCTGCTGTGACACTCTTTTGTGTGCAGCTCTCTAAATGGCTGCACATACAGGTAAAATTTTAAGCAGGATCTCACATGTTGAGAAGACTTCTACAGGACTCCTGGCAGCACAGGGGGCATTATTAGAAAAAGAATGTGGCAACGTGGCCAGGGGACAGTTTCAAAGGTCAAAGGAGGAAAAAAAATGCATGTAGATTATGTTATGTATCTGATTTATGAAAAAAAAAAAGACTCTAATTGTACTTTATGCTTTGAAACCACTAGCTGTAGGAAAAGAGCATGTGGTATTTTTCCTGCAGTAGTAGTGGTCAGACTACTTGCTATTGGGGTGGTTATGATTGTAACTTCCTGATTAATGACTAAATTTGTGGTTAGCTCTGCTTACATATTTACATAGTTAGTCAGGTTGTAAAAAAGACTCCCCACTGAGTTCAACCAAAAGCCAAAAAATAAATACACTTAAACTAAAAACATGTATCTTTAGAAACCTAAACCTGTAGTTTATTGAGAGAAAGGCAAAAAAAACCTTAGAAAGCATGGTTTAATTTGCTACAATAGGGGAAAACATCCTTCCTAATGTCCTAAGGTGATGTATTTTTGATTTATATATACCCTCAAATTGGTCTGTTCCAGAGGGAGAACAAGTTATTCATTAAATTAAGACCCATGTGGCCTGTCCAAGGATAGTATTTGCATATTATCTAATTTTCAGCCTCCATTATGTTCATAGCATAACAAAGAACCATGGGGTGGCTAGAAGGTCACTAGATTTGGGGTACTCTGGAGAACAGCTGTACCCCAATAAATTTAGTAACCATCGAATGAAAGATACTTTCTTGTAGACCCAGTATTGATCAGTGGAATTAGGTGCATAGACTCCATTAAGTTCATAGTGTAACTATAAGGTCACTAGATTTTAAGTGGAGATCAGTTGTATTCCAATAAATAAACTAATTCTGATCTGTGTTTAGCCCTTCTGGTTTAACAGAAGCCAACCATTAGATTAGCTTCCGTTGAACAGTCATGCTGGAAAACCTTCCTTCGATCAGTGGCTTGCAGCCAATTTGATCAGCGTATTCAGACAGTAGAGGAGTCCCCACTGTCTGAATACAATAGCACAGAGGGGTAGATTCCTGTATCCACATCTCTTGTGTGGATTCCGGAATTGGTTAGATTTTTTTTGTTTCGCTGGTTGACAGAAAAAAAAAATTAACTGTATATACCCAGCTTTAGTGCTTACTTTTTATTGATGCTTAAAAAGTATTCCATGCACTGGATATCCATTACCTGATGACAACGGAAAATAACACATCTCTTTTTTACACAATTCTATGAGTTTTAAAGTGCTGCAGAAGCAGTGTTCATACAAGCTATGCATTTATAGGCATTGACTAACAATCATGCTTATAGCCACCATGAACAGCAATGGATTCTTGACTATCCACAGTTCATAATAAGACTTCACCAAACAGCAAATGTAGCTATTTGTAGCTAATGTAGGTATTTTGCAGCCACATCACTGCATACATGTATCAAACAAATACAATAGGAGCTGGTTGTTATAAGACAGATATGGAAGAAATTACTTTATACTCAAAATATATTCATTATGTCTGTATGAGCTCATGTGCTGGAAATTCAAACATCTAATTTAGATTTGCTGATTGAGCAGTTTTCATCAATTATTTCTGCAGCACAGGTTTATGAAACTTTTCATAAACCGCTATGAACCATTTGACATGTAGCTAGTAAGCCATTTATGAAAGCTGACTTCATTTTGGTTTGGCAGACCTTTATTAGAAGACTTTGGTTTGTGGTTTGTACAGTAATTTTAACATTTCTTTTAGATTACAGTATACCACAATGATCCCATTTATTCTACACAGTGTTACTTGGATTGATCATGCGTAAAAAAAATAATGTTATGTTGCTGGAGATGAAAATACCTGCAGAGAAACTCTATTTTAAGCAAGGCTTTTATTATTAGGGAAAATATCCTAAATTCATTTTAAGATTAAATGTTTTATTTTGCAATGCATATCTATAAAAATGAACTAAAATTGATTCTTAGGCAGCTTTTTTCTATTCCACTCAACCTCTTTGTCATAACTCAGGAAACAGGGGACACAATATATTGTTTATAAAGTTCTGTGAAATATTCTTAACTAATAGAAAAACCAAACAGAAAAGACATATTTAAAAAAAAACTACAATGGGCAATGAAGCTAGGCAAACAGCAATGAGAAAGGCAAAGTATAGTGTTAGATTCCTGCTGACTACTTGATATTTAACTCTCATTGGTTGCTAATTATTTCCTTATTAGATGAATGTACTGTATATATATATATTTTTTTAATTGCAGCTGACAATGCAGTGATAATACAGTTTTGACATTGCAATACACGGATATTATTGACAATAATTTATTATTTTTTATATTATTGACAAAGAACTAATATGGCATATGGCCACTTGACTGTGAACCATCCAACAATTCTTGCTTTTTGTCAGTACTCGTGCTCTTTAAGGTCTTTCCAGAATTTAGTGTCTGCCTTATGATGATGTTTATTATATTATTATTCATTTGAACAGTTTTCACATGTAACCTTCTCTTTATGTTTCTGCTGATAGCATTTTCCTAGACCTGATCCAACATGCAGATCTAAAAGAACTATTATCAGGATCTGGGGCCTGGACCCTCCTCATCCCTACTAATGATGCCTTCAAAGATCTTAGCAGCAGCGATATTGAATTTCTGAAAAGTAGGTTTGGTTTGGTTGAGTTTCCTAAACCTGTCCTAAAGGGCCACTGAGGGGTCTTAATTTTCAGAGTTACAGGCACTTTCATTGCTGTGCTAATTAGAAACAGTTCAAAATATGTAATTATAATCATTCCACCTGTAATTCTTTGAAAGCATAAGGAAACATGACCTAATAATGGTACTTTGATGACTGGTCTAAGAAAGCTTGATTTAGCGTATGTAATTTAATTACCATTTAAATTACGTTGAATACTTTACTTGGCTGTTTTTGAAAACAGTTGAGAAGAGGGTTTAGCCAACCTTTGCACCTAACCCGATCAATACTTGATTACTCTATTCACTTGAGCATGACAATGAACTCATATAACTATCCCACATTCTCAATTCGCCTTTTTGGGAATATAAGTGAGTCAGAACCTATATATAAGTGAGTCAGAACCTATTGACCAGCAGCACAGCACTTGTGGTGGAGGATCCCCCTCTTTTTTGTATTTCCATGATGTAACGGAGAGTACCTTTACATTTGCATAACATTTTGTTAACATTTTTACAACAAAAACTAGCATAATTTGGGGGGGGGGGGGACGTATTATATTAAAACTACACACAGTGGATTGGTGAAATTGACAGTAGATTTTTGAAAATAAACTATCACTAACTTAAAAAAATGCAGGCAACAGCACAGAAAAATCTTCAAGTACTTCTTCCTTTCCAAAAACATTTATTTTATTGACTTCCACTGTACTTTTTGCAATTTGCTTTCTTTAAATAAAGTACATTTCCTAGCACATCCCTCACCTTCATTGGATATCATAGCCCTCTTCTGGTCTGGGAGTATCTAATGTCTCTCTGGGCTGTTACAGCTCCTTCAGCTCCTTTACTCTTCCCATCACTTCACTATGTAGCCTTTTATATGTAGATACTGGGAGTAGTGTGAATGGGAATGACAGCTACTGGGACTGATAGTATTACACCCAGATTGTGGCCCCCAGCAGAAGTCTCAGTGCTTTTAGGGAAGTAATTGCAGGTAAATAACATGCCTACAATATTTCAAATGAACATAACATCTTAAGGAGAGATTGTTGTTGTAATGAATGAGCTGATGACAGGGTATTTTTAAGACGTTCACTCGTCTCTGTAAGGAAACTCAAGCTTTTAACACTTTTCAAATGTGCTGTATTGAGAAACATCTACACTTTTAAAGGATTAACAAATTTTCATTTATTTCCCATAACAAAAATGTGTATACTGTGAATATAAATTATATTTAACTTTTCAATGGGGATAAGGGCAGCCTATTATTTTGTGTTACCCATTAGTCACTTGAAGCTTTATAGTTACTTATTTATTTTTTTATTAACCAGAGACTGCCTTCAGTGTGCGCAAAATAAAAAAAATAGCTTTCAGAAAAAGTTTATCTAAGTAATTAGCAATGCTGTTAAACATTTTTCACTCAACAGCTAGACAAAACAATATGAAACTATGTATTAAAGGGTAACTCCACTTTTGTGGGGAAAACAATTTGAAAAAAAAATATATAGCATAAACAGTACAATTGCTACACAAGCTATATTGTAATTAAGTATTACTAAAATTACCTTTCCTTTCAATCTGCAGCATTGTAATTTTCTGTAAAATTCAATACAGTTTGGCAAACTGGAGGCATTCTATATACCATTGGTGTGTGAAAAAAGAAAAACCTGAAATGTAATTTCCTGCTTTTATGATTGTTTCACTGATTTTTCCAGAAGTCTGCGCAAAGACAGAAGTCAGATTTCAGGCATCTTCTGCATCAATCATTTTTGTTGAGATGCTCCCAAAGGGTTCATCTCAAAGGGGTGCTGACACTGCAATTTCCTCATTAGAAAACTGCAAGTGCATCAGCTGACTAATATTTAAAAAGGCACTCCCATTCAGATTCATTCTCCAGACAACAAACAGCTTTTTTTTAACAGAGAAGAGGCAGGTGAACTCTGAAACTCTGAAACAGAGTTTATTAAAATCTGAGCAATATGCATAGATCACCCAGAGGGGATTTCTTTTTTCTCAACAAAAGTGGAGTTACTCTTTAAATCAATACTGTTTAGAAAAATAGTAAGTCTTAATACCAAACTGATTAATGAGGAAAGTTACAAAAAATTATATATATTTACCAATACAGTATATATATATATATATATATATATATATATATATATATATATATATATATATATATATATATATATATATATATATATATATATGCACAGTATATACACCGACTTGGTTATTTTGCCTTTTTAACAGTTTAACGGTTAAATAACTTGTTTGCTTTATACATTCTATTCATTGTGTTATTAGGTAACAAACTTGCTCTTCAGAACCTCCTTCTCTACCATCTGGCCCCAGGAGTATTCATTAGTGGTGGATTTGAGCCTGGTGTAACAAACATTGTGAAATCTCTCCAAGGAAAGAACCTTATGTTTAAACTTGTAAGTTACATTATTTTTTGTATAAATGCATTAAAAATGAATGTGCCCCTAAAGCATATTGCATATCCTACAGTACAGTGTACAGTAAAGTGTATTTATTGGTGCATGTACAATGTTGATAGATAGATAGATAGATAGATAGATAGATAGATAGATAGATAGATAGATAGATAGATAGACAAAATGTGATGTATATACCCATATGAATATATAACTATAGCATACAAGGGGGCAAATACTGTTTGGTTATACATTGAATGATGTAGATACCAAGTGCAATTGGCAAATGAATTGTAATTGATAAAATATTCATAATTAATATGAATTCTGTATAATTAGAGATGTTGTCTTTGAGATGGACATTAAAAAACACTGTAGGGCCTGCAGTATTGCTATGGGGTTTCATCACACATAGTTGCTTCCATGACTACTACTAATGATTTTTGTTCATTTGAGTACACTTAAGTTTGTACTTTGGTTAATATAGTTGCATATGTATGTATGAGATTATCCATGCAACAGAAGCTCCATCTGCACTGGATTCTAGTCTGTATGCGTATGTTAACAATGTGAATAAAATATGTTTTTAGTGGTTTTCATTTATCTAGCTAACTACTACTGCCTGATTTCTGTGGATACCTTAAAGTGTTTGTAAAGGCTATTTTTTTGTTTGTTAATAACAAACATGTCATACTTACCTGCTTTTTGCAAAGAGCAGCCCAAGCCACCTCTTCTCTGGTCCTCTGCCAGCACTCTGGGCCCCTCCCCCTTGCCAAGTGCCTCCATAGCAACCTGATTGCTATGGGGGCACTTGTTCGTGCTTGCATAGAATGCATGAAAGTAAAAAAAAAAACTTCAACCTGTAAAACCACTTCAAGTCATAATTTTAATACATACTGTTACATTTATTGCTGTTAAATCAATGAGAAATCAAGTGCCCTAATGCATATTTATATATATATATATATATTTTTTTTTTTTCTTCATAGATAAATGACTCCATTAGCATCAATGGTGTTCCCTCTAAGGAGAAAGATCTAATGGCTACCAATGGTGTGATTCATGTAGTAGATAAACTTATGTTCCCTGCAGGTTAGTGATATTAAAAAATATTATACATTATCATCCCTGATATTCTTCATTGTTGGTTTGTAGACAAAAATTGTCCAGCAAGAGAATGTACTAAAGCTGCATTTATCATGGTAGGGCTATTGGTTCCTCTGGCCAGAAAATGGTTCAATGCATTCTATAAAGTGTGGCATATTAGACTGACACTTATTGTTTGTAAAGAGGAGCTTCAGCCATATCCTTTACTTTTAGATTTAGCGAGAGCAGGGAAGGATTATAACTGCTGTTGGTCTTTATAACTGTTGCCGTTGGGGACATTTTTTCTAAATTGCTGTGTGGTCTGTTAAGTAGGATGCAAGCAACATCTCTCCAACTGGGGACAAGAACTTCTGTCAAGTGTTATTGTTGTCTGTACCCTCACTGGGGAACTTCTTCCTTTGTTTCCTAATCACTAGGACAGGGAGCAAAGTGAAATCTCCCCAGTGATGATGAAGAAAATAAATAAAAACTTTATAGGGGTTCTAAGTCTGATTTATTTTTTACCTAGGCCTCTATAGATGGAAATTTAATGTTATAATTTTCGCCTCTGAAACCCAAATATTTTTGGTTAAAAAAAAACGCAATGCGCTTATATTGATTGGTTTGCGCAAAAATTATAGCATCTACAAAATAGGGAATAGATTTATGGCATTTTTATTATTATTATTTTTTTCTAGTGATGGCGGTGATCTGCAATTTTTATTGGGATTGCGACATTGCGGCAGACAGATTGAACAATTTTGACACTTACTTTGGACAATTGACACTTATACAGGGATCAGAGCTAAAAATAGTCACTGATTACTCTATAAATGTCACTGTCAGGGAATGGGTTAACACTAGGGGGTGATCAAAGGGTTAACTATGAGTGTTCTAATTGTGGGGGGGGGGGTGGGCTTACTGGGACATGACATAGATCACTGTTCCTGACCACTGGGATCCCTGTCAGGTCACCTGTCAGAATGAGGAAATGCCTTGTTACATAGGAATTTCCCTGTTCTGTCTGTGTACAAGGCAGTTGTGGGCCGCTGGAGGACATCGAGTCCTCTCAATCCATGGGCATGCTCCTGCAGCATACAGTGGGATCAAGTGCACTCCGCCCGTAACTGAGCCTGCGCGAGCTGCCGTACACCTACGGTGACTCACGCAGGAGAGCCACTGTGCCGCCCTTAAATGACGGCGGACAGTCTTTAAGCGGATAAGTGAATAAACGTACTCTGGCCAGGTTCTTTGTCATTGGGTGGAACTTGATGGTACCTTCCAAATCCCAGCACTCAGGAATGAGCCTGTCTAGAGGAGTTCCTGTTTCAGGAAAAATAACCACTGACCACCAATGAATAGAAACCCTTCACCCAATGACACCAATGGAACTAAAAAGCCCTTGTTACACTGGCATGATTAGGTGATTAAGGGAAGAACACCAACTTAACACCAATGTAACAAGGCCCTTCTGCCCCTGAACACCACAGATGTTCATCATTTTATCTCACAATTCAGTTAACTATAATGCATGTGTTACTTGACATTATAAAAGCAATAATTAAGTCCCAAATATAATTTCTGCACAGGGGCCCTTTGCTGACATTATCTGCCACTGAAGAACAGCGCTATTCTTTAAAATATATATTTAGTGTAGAGGGCTATTACAATGAATGAGAAACAGAATGCCCAAAGCCCTTGTACACACGGTCAGACATTCCGACAACAAAATCCTTTGGATTTTGTCCGACTGATTTTTTTCTGAAACTTGTGTTGCATACACACAGTCGGACAAAGTTGTTGGAAAATCCGACCGTACGTAACGTGATGACGTTATTTCATTACGACGGGACTACGTTCAGGCTAGTAGCCAATAGCTTTGATCTAGGAATTTGATCTGAGCATGCGTGGCACTTTGTCCGATCGTAATTCTCTACACACAATCCGATCGGATCATGTTGTCGGAAAGTTTTATAGCCCAGCTCTAAAACTTTGTCCGTCAGATATTCCGACTGAAACAGTCCGATGGAGCCCACGCACAGTCCGACAACATGGTCCGATCTGACATTTTCCCTCGGAATGTCCGACCGTGTGTACAAGGGCAAAGAAGAGTCCTGTCACATGACATATCAAAGTCAAAGGACCAACCTCTCCTCCAATAATAGAGTGCATTAAGTGTTTTGTTTGCCAAGATATTATTACAATATTAAGAGTCTGATATCTTTTAGATGGAGCCATTGGTGATGAAAAACTGCTCGGAATTCTAAATAAGATCATCAAGTACATTACAATCAGGGTAAATTATATTTAAGTGACCTTAGTCTCCCATTTTGGACCTAATAATTTTCATCTGTAATTTTCTTCTTGTATATCTCTGCTGTGATGTTAAAGTACATGAACAATGTGTCTTCACACCTCCCCAGAGGTCCTTTGCACAAGTGGATGTTGTGTACCAGCAAAGTAATTTCCCATATGGACTGTATTTGTCATCCAAATAAATCATTGAAATAGCCAATACCTGTTAATTTGAGTACCCACAAGCGGGTTATGCAGCCAAATTTTAATTTACAATTGCAACTCTGAATGATCATCCTATAATATAAGGCAGCATTGACATGTACATGATGTATAACCAAATCATGTAATTGTGCATACAGTACTTCACATTGCAGACATTTCTGTATCGCTGTCTTTGCATGGCTAATGCTGGCCACACTGATAGATTTTCATAAATTCATTTGTACAAAAAATCTTGTCAGTGCATTCAATAATGCCATTGTTTGCTTTCAACATTGGATTTTGGAATGAAAGGAAATTCCAGAACGAAAAAACACGTCATTCACTGTTAGAAATGTATTAATTCGAGAAAATAAATTCCATTCTGATCCTTTGAATTTTCTCATCACTATGGTTGAAACAGATGAATTTGGCCCCACTAATGATAAGAATATAGAACAAATGTTTTAAAAAGGAACATTTTCAAACAAAATTCAACAATGGTATGGTTAACTTTAGAAAGCAGTCTTTTTCAAGAGGGTTAAAAAGAGAATTTGACTGATCACTGCTTTATTTTAACTTAGCTTTGTAGTCAATGTTATCCTTTTATTTATTTATTTTTGTTAGTTTGATCGTGGCTTCAAATTCCAGGAAATCCCCCTGACCAAATACTGTAAGTAATATCTTCTTTTCATAAGGGTCGCGATTCCTCAACCCAACGATTATTCTTAAAAACCTTATCCAAACTTACTGAGAAGATTTTAGTTTGGCAGCTTGAATGTTTGATAACTGCCCTTAATTGCAGCTTGGAAAATGATACCACAAACAAAGAAATTGCTGATATTTGCTTTTTGACCAAGCTCCAAAACCATGCAGCTCGTAACATATCATTATTATTTTTTTCTGCCATTTAACATTGATAAAAAGATGCAAAAGCAGTTTCATATTAAAGAAAGGCAGAGTAATAGAACATTTATGGCACTGATGTTTTTTGCATTGTTTTACATTTTTAAGAATAATTGTAATGAACTATTTTATTAATATCCCCAATGTTATTGGGTTTATTTACTAAAGCTGTAAAGTGCAAAATCAGGCTCACTTCTGCACAGAAACCAATGAGCTTCCAGGTTTTATTATCAAAGCTTAATTGAACAAGCTGAGATTAAAAGCTCATTGTTTTCTCTCCGGGCTGAGCCTGATTTTGCACTTTCCAGCTTTAGTAAATAAACCATATTATGTACTTAATAGTGGGGTATGCCTGTATGCTATTCATAGTTAAAAATAAGTAGGTTTTAGGCATCAGCAAGGCTTTGGAGTCTGATTGGTGTCTATAACCCCAGAAGCACACATTGATAGCGCTTACATGACCTGTGCGTTCTAAATGTGTTTTCCATTTTACATGAAAAAAGAATCCCTGCTGCCATTCTCTGTAGTATATGTAGTAATGCTGGAATAGCATTGTCAAATTTCTCTTAACGTGATACTGAAGTCTCCTTTTTGATGTTGTTAAAAATAAAAAAACATGTTATACTTGTTTTGCACAGAGCAGCCCATATCCTCCTCTTCTTGGGTCCCTCTTCAGCACCCCTGGCACCTCCCTCCTGTTGAGAGCCCCCACAGCAAGCAGCTATGGGGGCACCCAAGTTGAGCCGCAGCTCCCTATGTCCATTCAGACACAGAGCCGTGGCCTGGCCCCACCCCCTCTCTCTCCTCATTGGCTCACTGACTTTGATTGACAGCTAATGGCGCATCACTGCAGTCTCAGTCAATGAGAAGGAAGAGTCCCAGACAGCTGAGTCTCTCGTGCAACATCACTGGATCAAGATGGGGCTCAGGTAAGTATTAGGGGAGCTGAGGGGGGCTGTGGCACACAGAAGGCTATTTTATCTTAATGCATAGAATGCATTAAGATAAAAAATCTTCTACCTTTAAAACCACTTTAAGTTTACACCCAGCCCAACTTAAAGAGGGATTTCACTGTGAAAAAAATATTAAAAGCTAGCAGCTACAAATACTGCAGCTGCTGACTTTTAATAAATGGACACTCACCTGTCCCAGGATCCAGCGATGTCGGCAGTCAAGGCCGATCGATCGCTTGGCTCTCGGATGCTGCCGCCGCCATTCTAGGTGAGGGAATCAGAAAGTGAAGCATTGCGGCTCCACTTCCCGTTTCCCTATTGCGCAGCGCAATAGAAATTGTCCGCGCTGTCTCTGGGTCCAGTGTGTGTCTGGGGTCCGCGCAGGGACAGGAAGAGGCATAGACTCCCGTGGGAGTCTATGCCCGGAAGTGGGTGCAAATATCTGTCTTAGACAGGTATCTGCACCCCCCTGAAAGGTGTGAATTGTGACAGAGGGGGGGAGGGTTCCGATGAGCAGAAGTTCCACTTTAAGGTGGAACCCCGCTTTAAATTAGTTAAATACATTTCAAATGCAAATCTTGCAACGTCTTGTTTTTTTGGAAAACAATTACAGCCAGGGTAGAAAAGCCTGTCCCCTGCCAGCAAGCAGTAGAGAAAGAGCCTTACTCTCAGTGTGGAAGTAGTGGTCTCTCTGTAGAGGTCTGAATCAAACCTGTTGTTTTCCAATACACAGAGAGCATGGAGCTTATCCTCTGCAGAGAGAACAATACTTACACACACACACACACACACACACACACACACACACACACACACACACACACACACACACAAAGAGTTATTCTCCATAATATGATGGAAGAAAATAGGCATTTCTAAGGAAGCTGTGGCTGCTTTTTAAATAAAACAAGACTTTACACGCTTTTGTTTTAATGCACCTGAAATTTATGTAGCTCACTTAAAATGAAGGTTCATTTGGGCTTTAATTATGTGTAGTGGTGTGTTCATTAAAGCTAAACGTTTGCATTGACTTTTCCATGTACATTTATTACATATAGTAATGTACATATATCAATTAATGTAAAGGAACTTCTTTTTAAAATGTAGTATTTTCTTTTCCTTCCAGTCACAAAAACTATTACTACAAAGATCATCACAGGTATGTATCAAGCCATTTCTAAAAAATGCTTACCACTGTATATTTCACCACATATTGGATATACATGACTTTTCAGCCAGATGGGACAACAATGGTTTTAATATTCCTTACTTGTCTTCTTCTGTCATGTCTATACAGGTTGGTTGAGCATCCATTGTGACGAGTGGGAATTGTAGAAATTTTGCTAGCAGCCATGGTGTTTACTGAAGTCAATAACTATTTGTGGTTAGGGCTGAACTCCAGGCAAACTGATAAATACACATATAAAATACATATATAGGATCTGTTTTGTTTGTGAAAGCATTTCTGTCCAATCCAGTCCTGTGATTTACATAGCTATGGCACACAGCACATCCAGGTTAAAGACACCACTTACAGTTAAGTTATACAGTGGTATACTTTTCTACACCAGAGTGCTGATTAAAAACTGAATGAGCAGCAGCAGACTCATGAAGTCATCCCTCTGCTCTCCTCTTTTATCAACATTTCCTCTGCCAGCCCATTTGCATGCAGTGCACCTGATAATGTCCCAGTCTTACACTTTCCATTTCCAGTCTGAGTGGTGTTATACAAGAGATTGCAAGAGACCGCCCCATACACACGGTTGGAAATTCTGATGGAAAAAGTCAGATCGGATTATGTTGTTGGAAAATCTGGTCGTGTGTGAGCTCTATTGGACTTTTTCTGTCAGAATTTCCGACGGAAAAAGTTTGAGAGCTGGATCTAAAATTTTCCGACAACAAAATCCAATCGGACTTTTTCCGATCGTGTGTAGAGAATTCCGATGCACAAAGTGGCACGTGTGCTCAGAAAAAAATTGGAGACGAAAGCTATTGGCTACTGGCCTCTACGTAGTCCTGTTGTACGTTTTGTATGTCACCTCGTTCCGAACGATTGGATTTTTTGCAACTTTGTGCGACCATGTGTATGCAAGACAAGTTTCAGCCAAAATCTGTCGTAAAAAATCTGACGGATTTTGTGGTCGGAATGTCAGACAATGTGTATAGGGCATAAGTCAAATTTAAAGTTTCTCAGATTCATCATAGTTTACAGTATCAGAGATTGTTCCTGCATGCATCCATTTGTGTTTTTGAGGATGTCTCTCTACTCGTGGTATGTTGTAAAAATCCAATTATCCCATTAAAGGACCATTCCAAGCAAACCAATAAAAACATAGTTTAACTACACATATATAAGGAACTGGTTCATTTGCCAGAAAATGTAAAAGATTAATGCACAGAAGAGATCCAGGCAACCCTGCAGGAATACAAGGCTGCATTACAAGATGAAAATACTTTCCTGAATCTGAGATTTTATAGACACTTCCCCTCCCCTTGTCTGTTGTTAGAAGTACTGGTGAACATCACTACAATGGTGAATGCGGACCATTAAGTCTGTTCCTCTCCTACCATCCTCTTACAGAACAGGCCGTTCAACTGCAAGCTTTATTTTTAAGAATAACTTATTATAAATACAGATATCTGAAAAATACAGCAACTGGTTTTAAAATTAAAAATGGTTTTGTGGTTTACAGGCTAGAATACCATCTTGCCTTTTGGAAATGTCTGAAGCCACATCATTTATGCATTGGTGCGTTTCAGCACCATTCATGCTATTCAGACAGAACAGACTTGAAGATGAACACTAAAAATACATAGAAGCACTAAACAATCATTTTCAAATTAAACTCCAAAGTACGAATGCAATTGCAGCCTGCTGCAAAGCATGTTAATAGACTAGCATACATTGCACTTTTGAAGAAGAGTCACGTCCTCTTTCTTATGTGTTTCTTTGGCACCCTTTTTAAAATGAATGGCCTGTTTATAACGCAACACATGTTAATGCATAGTGTATTGCTTGGTATGCACAGGTTTGAAGGTAGCTTTAAAAAATACTACATACGTGAACTAAATTAGTACAGGCATACCCCGCTTTTAAGTACGCAATGGGGTTTATTTACTAAAGCTGGAAAGTGCAAAATCAGGCTCACTTCTGCATAGAAACTAATGAGCTTTCAGGTTTTATTACCAAAGCTTAATTGAACAAGCTGAGATTAGAAGCTTGTTGTTTTCTCTCCGGGCTGAGCCTGATTTTGCACTTTCCAGCTTTAGTAAATAAACCTCATTTTGTACTTAAAAGTGGGGTATGCCTGTAATTTTATATGATTGCTTGGTATTCCTCTCTAAAAAAAAAAGAGAATGTCAAATGGGATATATCATTTAATTAGTGTTCTATATATAGCATGATCCAAACTGTAGACCTGCAACATTTTATAATTTTTTTCAATTCATTCATGATGTATATTGTGTATGCATGAACTATATCAATCAGAGAAATGGAACTGAGCAATCTGACCAAAGTTTTTTCTTTTTAACTGTTTCTATTGTTTCTTTGTAACAGAGCCCCAGGTCAGTGGAGGACGGACAGAGACAATTCGCAGAGTTATCCCAGGAGGTATGTAATAAAATCACAGACTAGTATACTGAATTCTGTCCTTTTAATAGTGTTCATGCTATTTAACAATATTTTTTATACAATGTCTATAAAGCAATCTATCTATTATATTAAAAAAAAATGCAATGAAAATCTATTCACCTAACAAAGTGCAAAGTATAATCTGTAGTATATTGAAATCCTATTGGTAACAGCACAGGTTACAGGGGTTTATTTACTAAAACTGGAGAGTGCAAAATATGGTGCAGCTCTGCATAGAAATCAGTAAACTTCTAGTTTATTTTTTGGTCAAAGCTTAATTGAACAAGTTTTATGTTGGATGCTGATTAGCTACCATATATAGCTGCACCAGATTTTGCACTTTCCACTTTTAGTAAATCGAGCTCAATGTGGTTTGTACTTCATCTAAGTTTTATATTTGCTGTAAGACTATAAGTAACCTCAGACCATATCAGCATGGAAAAATTTGTTAATATCCTTTTCTGCCTCATATTTTATGGAAAAGAGATAGAAGATAATACAATACGTATACAGCATTTTAAATATTTATACATGCTATGCATTTATACATACACTTTAATAAAAAGAATATTGTATTCAGTAGTAAATACTCCTAGGTAGCATAGTCTCTCCCCCATTCCAAGAAAGAAACAGATTAAATTAGCTATCTGGAAGAATATCAGTATCTACAAAATTATGCAAAAGCTTTGTTTCTGTATGATGTAGAAGAACTAACTAGAAGAGCTGTAGGTAATAATGTCTACAACATATTTTGAGTAAGAGGAATCTACATCATGTTATCTATAGAAATATGTACCCACTCTATCCAATAATGTTTTTTTTTTAGTTTTGAAATTAGCAGGTAAAGGTTAGAGCTTCTGTCAGGTTTTTATAGACATCATTTTCACTCTGCTCATTTCCTGACAGAAAAGTTATTGATTGAAATCCTATCCAATGGAGTCACACAAAAAAACATTCTTAGTGCAGTGGAAAGGCATTATAATATCTGAAGGCGTTGATTCCCTGGCATCCTGTATTGATGATAACCACACCTGCACCCACCATTTTGTTATGGGCATCACAGGATGGGAGTGAAAAATTCCTAAATGAATTCAGAAATCTGAAAACATTTGTCAGAATTTTCTAACTCTTCCCCACCCTAAAACTAAAAAAAAATTGCTGATGTTAGGCATTAATATAGTTCAGTTGTTTTTTTCTATTTGTAATGTAGTTAACACTGTTAGTATTATAAGTTGAGATTGGGTTGATGTATTGGTTGGTTGCTGTGACCTTCTGCTTCTCCAACTCCAAGAAATCCATCTAAGAATAGGAAGGGTCAACAAAACCTCTGAACATCATTGGTAAACTCTGACTCTCAGAATTTTGCATATTTGCACAATTGAAACCTCCATAACCCATATAATACCAGCCTCAATATAAAAATAATGTGTTAATCTAATACGAAATAAAGTGATGCCATTGTAAGTCCTTACACTTAACAGCCTCGAAGTTCATAGCACATGTTAGACTACATTCATGACTATGGGCAATCCAGTGGAGGTTCTTTAACTGGTCTTCTGTGTCTGGTGAAAAGGGGTTGTCGAAATCTATGCTAAACCCAGCAATCAGTTATAACATAAGGCTTAATATATTACTTTACAAAATCATCAGATGGGGATGTGGATCAAGAATTCTTTGTGGATGGAGGCTCAGGTATTCTGTGAAAATGTTTTTCCACTTGGTTTTTGAAACACAATGCTTGTTGGCCAGGCAGTCTCACAACCACATTCAAAATGTCCTGTTTGCTATCACCACTATCATTCTTTTGCCTGCTGGTTTCCCAAATGTGAACTATAATTTGCTGTTTACTGTGAAGAATTATTCACAAGTATTTTTGCATGTGATATAGTGCAAAGAGCCCAAATGTTTTTAAATCTAACCTGTTCACTACCTATTACAATGCATGTTTCACCGATAATAGGCACTTCTATGTATGGAAGTTTCTTTATTGAATTGAACCTCTAGGTCTTCTCTTTGCATCTGTCTGTTTTCAAAAGCTGCTGCTGGAGCATCCACCAATATTCACTGCTCTGTTCTTTCTGCTTTCACATGCTTCACGTGGGATGTTTTTGCTCTTAAAGTCACAGAATGACCACATGTTAAATGGTACTAATAACATTTTACTTTGTACGTTAATTAAAATAAATGTTCTATTGACACAAATGTGGAATAAGTGGAATAAAGGTAATGCATTCATGTACTTCAATCCATAATCCTTGAACTACAAAATTTATTTTCTAAAAGAACAACATAAAATGCAGACATACAGTACTGTATGTTTTTGTATAAGCATCTATGGCTATTTTTTAACAAAAATATTACGATTTACCCTTATCCCTGATTAACTATAACTATTTTTAACCTTTTATCAACTTCTCAATTTTCTGCCAACAAGGCTGAGATATTAAAGATGGAACAAAAAAAAAAGCTAGGTGAAATTTAATCTGTTGTAGACCTTATTTTTGCTAGCTTTCATTGTTCCGTCAATCAGACTAATTTTTTTTTCTTTCAAAATTGATTCATTGGTCAAAAGGGGTGACATACTGAATGGATTACAGTCCAACTAGCTGTAAGCCAAGAAAATATTTCAGATATTGACTTTAATGATCTCGTGCCAAAGGTGTTAAAAATTACATCTAGAACATCTACCATTGCAGTTTTAAGTCCAATATTCAAGATACTATCGCAGATTTATCCAGCATATTTCTGCATCCTATTCAAAGAATAGAAATTACATCATCATTAAAGTAAACCTTGTAGATTAAAACAAAAACTACAATAGAAGAATATTTTTACTCTCCTTATCAATGGCCCCTGTCTCCTACATTTCCTCCACTTCTGCAAGACTATAGCATTCAAAACTTTTGGAAGTGTCAAACCCCTGTGTAGGCCATTGTTTTTTGTAGATCTTTTCTCTGACTTTTTCTATGTCGCTAAAATATTCTTCAATGATGTAGGAGTTGGAAGATGGAATCATAGAATGGGGCAAGGAACAAAGGTATCAAACACTCCTGGAAGTATTTCATACCTGTTTTACAGAAGCTGCAGCACAAAAATGAAGGAAGGAACGTACAGTAGGAGACACAGGCTATGGAAGAATTCGTTTTTCTAAAAAAATAAAATAAAATAAAAGATTGCAGATGATCCTTCTTCCATGTTTAGTAATTAGGTTAAGGTTTTGGATTTGCATCACTGCTATCTTATTTCTATACATACCAAAACATGGAGATTGAGGACAATAAATGAGGTTAGAATCTTCTAGTATAGAGTCCTCTGAGGCAACAAGGTTGGCCATATACACATAGAACCACTAACAGATTCCTCCATCCATGCTATGTAGTTCAGATGGACCCATTGTGTCTATTACTGTATATTTTGACAGCCAGGACTGGTGGTTGTCAGAGCACCCAAACAGTGGTTACATCTGATTGGATGCAGCCACTTCCATTTTGAAATCAAAGGATGTCAGTAAGTAGGGTGTTAATAGGACCATCTGCAAAGCAAACTTTGCCCAGCTCATCAGGAACCATACAAAATTTGATAAACGTATGGTCAACTTTTGAATAGCTTTGCTTCATGATTATTCCTGCATTTATTATAGGTAAACACATATTTCCACTAATTTTACTCGGAGGGTATTTTCACCAAAACTGCATGAAAAAGTATATGTAATAATGCTTCTTATTTTAATGTTTGTTATTTTAGAGTCAACCATTACTAGAATTACAAAGGTTATTGAAGGAAAGCCTGAAGTCAGAGTAATCCCAGGAGGAGAAACCAGAATTACTAAAGTTATCCAGGGAGGTAAGTTACCTTCACCACTAAGGAGATATATAATAGCATTTCATAGTGGTGTGCCAGTAAGGAAGTGATTTAAAGGTAACTTCTTCCATAAGCTTACCTTTAAAGTAGAGAAAAAAATTGTGAATTCAATCATCTTCATCCATTCATCAAGTTGTTTAGTCATTGAAATCGTCATCCCTTCATTATCATCACACCATCATTAAAATCTTCATCTCGTCAAGGACTCATTTACTCCTTCATCCAGCTATCCAATTGCATTTTCTTATTTTTTATAACCATCTTTCCAGAACCCTCTATCACCAGAGTCACCCACGTTGTAGAAGGTGAACCAGAATTCAGCTTGATAAAGGAAGGAGAGACTAAAATAACCAAAGTCATTCAAGGTGGTAATAATACATTTTCCCATTGCTGCATATAACACACATGTTCTTCCTATTTCATCCATTTTTCCCTTTAACTTTCTTATGCACAATATAAACATTAAAAGTTAGAATCTGTATTGCAATGAAGGTCTGTTCTTGAAATGCTTTAATACATTTGTAGCATAACCCTGCAGAGGCTCTGCCACCAGCATACATGATCATTAAGCTCCATTCTTAAGCACTTCTCAAACAAATCTAGTAATATTATTTACTCACTGAATATATAGATGACAAATGGAGAGGCTGGCATGATATACAGTGAGAGAAAAAAGTATTTGATCCTCTGCTGATGTTGTATGTTTGCCCACTGAGAAAGAAATGATCAGTCTATAATTTTAATAGTAGGTTTATTTTAACAGTGAGAGACAGAATAACAACAAAAATATCTCGTAAAACACATTTAAAAATAAAGTTATACATAAATATATAATGTAATATATATAATATAAATAAATATATATACATATTTGATCCCCTATCATTCAGTAAGATTTCTGGGTCCCAAGTGTCTTCTATACAGGTAACAAGCTGAGATTAGGAGCACTCTCTTAAAGGGAGTTCTCCTAATTTCCGCTTGTTACCTTTTATAAAAGACACCTGTCCACAGAAGCAATCAATCAGATCCCAATCTCTCCACCATGGCCAAGACCAAAGAGCTGTCCAAGGGTGTAAGGGACAAGATTGTAGACCTACACAAGGCTGGAATAGGCTACAAGATCATCGCCAAGCAGCTTGGTGAGAGGGTGATAACAGTTGGTGCAATTATTTGCAATTGGAAGAAACACAAAATAACTATCAATCTCCCTTGGTCTGGGGCTCAAAGCAAAATCTCACCTTGTGGAGTTTCACTGATCATGAGAATGGTGAGGAACGAGCCCAGAACTACACAGGAGAATCTTATCAATGACCTCAAGGTAGCTGGGACCATAGTCACCAAGAAAAGAATTGGCAGCACACTACACCATGAAGGACTGAAATCCTGCAGTGCCCGCAAGGTCCCCCTGCTCAAGAAAGCCCATTAAGGCCCATCTGAAGTTTGGTAATGAATGATTCAAATGAGAACTGGGTGAAAATGTTGTGGTCGGATGAGACCAAAATTGAGCTGTTTGGCATCAACTCAACTCGGCATTGTTTGGAGGAGG
The DNA here is from genome assembly GCF_037356315.1 of Lithobates pipiens. Taxonomy (NCBI): domain Eukaryota; kingdom Metazoa; phylum Chordata; class Amphibia; order Anura; family Ranidae; genus Lithobates; species Lithobates pipiens. The sequence goes on along the minus strand of NW_027507748.1, from coordinate 629,935,179 downwards.
AGGAATGCTGCTCATGACCCAAAGAACACCATCCCCACCGCCAAACATGTTGGTGGAAACATTATGCCTTTGGGGGTGTTTTACTGCTAAGAGGTCAGTGGACGTGGCCATGTACCTTTAAATCTTGGGTGAGAAGCTCCTTTCCTCAGCCAGGGCATTGAAAATGGGTCATGGATGGGTATTACAATGACCCAAAAGACATGACCAAGGCAACAGAGGAGTGGCTCAAGAAGAAGCACATTAAGGTCATGGAGTGGCCTAGCCAGTCTCCAGACCTTAAACCCATAGAAAATATGTGGAGGGAGCTGAAGGTTAGAGTTACCAAACATCAGACTCAAAACCTTAGAGAGAATCTGCAAAGATGAGTGGGACAAAATCCCTCCTGAGATGCGTGAAAACCTGGAGGCCAACTAAAAGAAACGTCTGACCTCTGTGATAGTCAACAAGGGTTTTTCCACCAAGAACTAAGTAATGTTTTGCTCAGGGTCAAATACTTATTTCACTCCTTAAAATGCAAATAAACATATAACTTTTTTGAAATGCATTTTTCTGTATTTTTTGTTGTTATTCTGTCTCTCACTAGTAAAATAAACCTGCCTTTAAAGTTATAGACTGATCATTTCTTTGTCAGTGGGCAAACATACAAAATCAGCACTGTAACTGTTTATAGAACTTATTTTTTTTTTTTCTCACCTGCCTTCTACAGTTGCATGATACAAGATACAAATCATCTTAGGCAATAGATACTTTACTTAATATTTTTGATAATTCTTGAAATAATTAGACTTTGTTTTTGTTGAAAAAAAATTGTGTTCAAGATGTGTGTTAGTGTGTGGTTGCTTATACATTTGATTAATAGAAAATAAATGATCTGCTTCATTTGCATGCAATGGTCAATGGTGGCTGAAGGAATTGAGGCAAGTCAAATTTGCAACCCTAAAGCAATGCTAGCATTGTTATTTTTTATATATTAAACTGATTTTGCAATTGACTAACATTGACATTTATCTCAATCTAAATGCTAATACATGTCATTCGGTCAAGCAGTAAGGAAGTTACTTAAATGTTTGATTATTTAACTTTTTGTTTCAAAATTAAATGAGAACCCATCATGACTAAGATCACTAGAGTGATTGAAGGTGAGATAGAATTTAAACTGGTTAAGGAGGGTAAGACTTATTTGACAAAATTGATTTAAGGAGGTAAAGTAAAAAGAGAGAAAATCTATTCTGCCTTCCTTTACTTCTACATACTAAGCTAGTGTGTACATTTTTTTTCTCACACAAAAATATTTCAATCTTAAATAATAATCTTTAGTAATAGCTAGAAGGCACATTTTAATATGTGCAATCTAAGGAATAATATCATTTTACATATCAGTTTGCACCATTACTAACACCACTAGGGTGATTGAAGGTGGTAATGAAAGGAAAAAATAGAACTGACTAAAGTGTTTGTTGAAGGTAAAGTGGAAATCTGCAGGATCTTTGCTTCTCCTTATTTGTACAAACAAGAGTAAATTATTGAAATAGTTAAAAAAAATTGCAGTTGTGTATTCCTAAACTGGTTGTAAACCTCTAACATGAAAAATGAAAAAAAAGCTTTTGCTTCTATACTGTCTACTTGCCTTAATCCAAAGCATGGATTGTGATTTCTGCAGTCTCGCTCTTCTGCTATCTGCTTATGCTTATGACAGGCTGTGCTGACTCCAGGAGATTGAGGGGGCAAGAAGATGAGCACCAGCACGCAGCTTATGATTATTAGCCTCAGCTATGCATGTTTCCCTATGAGCTTGTGTAGAAGGGGGTATGTCCATTCCCTCCACTCAGGTCTCTGATTACACTCAGCTTTCCTCTCTATGCAGTGCATGTGTGTGACAGGAGATCCCCATCCCCTGCCTCTGGAAGCTCACAAAAGCTATGTAAATTGTGGACTTTAAATACATTTAGAGAAAAGAGGGTTGCAGATATACAGGTACAACTTATGTATTGCTTTATTTATCGCTTTGCTGGCTATACTGTATCTATATGTAAGGGTTTACAACTACTTTAATGTCACAGCTGCCTAAGCGACTAAAATATATGCCAACAGAAAATGAATAAATTGAAAAAATTATTATTTCCAGTCTTTTTCTGTTTTAAATGAACAAATATATTTAACCAAATTAATATGTTAAACATTTCAGTTCTCTTGTTTTTCCTTTTTACAATCAACTTTGTTAGAACCCACAATTTCTAAGATCACTAGAGTGATTGAAGGTGAGCCAAGTTTTAAACTGGTAAAGGAAGGCGAAACTCAAATAACTAAAGTGATCGGAGGAGGTAAAGTAAAAACAATGGGTCTTTCATAATTCTGTTCTCCAATCATCTCTTCTGATGATCTCTTCAAGCTCAGTATAAAAAGCATTCTAGTATATACAAAATTCACATTTTCAGGCTAAGAAAGCGTATACCATCAAGATAAATGGTGAGCGATATACTTCCTTCTGCCTTAAAGAAAGGAAAACATTCCCCAAAATGACATTTCTACCTATTTTATCATCTACTTTTGGTAAAAGTATGGTTACACAGGACTATATTAAGAGTTTGCTGGTTCATTTGTTTACAGGTCCTGAAATAAAATACACTCGTGTCTCCACTGGTATTGGAGGTGATATTAGTGATGATGAACTTAAAAGGAGGCTAGAGGAAGGTTTGTATATATTTTTATGATCTTATAAATAAAAAAAATGCAATTTAGCTATTTAGAAAAATATGCATTTAGTAAACATTCTGGATATTTTACAAACTAAGAGGTTGATTGATCATTAAATTGAACCTGTGCTCAGACTACACATACTAAAGTATTTACATATTCTGAAAAGCAGTAAATGCAGATCAAAACAAACTCTGATTTGCCTTTGTGTTTATAGGTATTATGAAGAAATACATTTTCAAATATCACCACACAGGCACTGAACAATGTTTTTAAGTTGTTAGAAAGTGACTTTAACCCAGCTTCAAAGACCTTGTTGTGATCTTTGAGGATATTTGAGAAGGATTAACCTAACATTATGGGCAACTAGAAAGGCCAGGGATGGCTTGTTTAAAACTGTTTTGTTGTTTGTTAGGAATGTGCAAATAATTCAATGGCTATAGTGTTATTAGAGGAGCGCTTTAAAGTCCAGCCAAAACATTTTCTGGTCTTAAATAGAGTGGGAAAAGTATACAGATCCTATATAGGTAATATTTCTGAGTGTCATCCAAGGATTGATATCCCATTACTTCTCCCCCTTGTCACCTGAAATCTCCCCAAAAGAGATGCGACCAGCAATAAAATACTATTTTATTGCTTACTTTGAAATCTCATCAGGTTTTTATTACTGACTGTGTCTCCATTAGGGAAGAGACCCCCATGCATTCCAGTGTCTCTCTTTATGTGATGTGTAACATGGTATCATCAAGACAGAAAGTAAGAGAAGATTAGCCCAACATGAAGTTCTAATCCTGCCTCACACTATCTAGTTTTTAAAAAGAGGTTTGGGTTTAAATTGTGCTTTAATAGTAGTATTACAGTAAGTAAACTAGAATAGTACCACCAATTTGCTGTTAGGGTTAAAAGTGAATGCATTTGTCTGCTTATTTCAATCAAAAGTTTAGCCACCAGAAACAGACAGATCCAGTAAGATGTGCTGTGATGGAATCAGCTATATCTTAAGAAAAATTTTAATTAACATTTTTTTTTATTGAAATATTAGCAAACTTGTATAAAAGTGGGACTTTATAGGCTCAAATAATTCAAAACAGATGTTTCAAAAGAGATATGGTGTTTAAAAGAGACACCTTATATGGCCAATGATTTGTTGTTTGCAGTGATTGGTACAATAGGCTACACAGAGACTTTAAAAAAAAAGTTAATTCACCTTTTTCAGAATCTCTGTGAGTAAATAACAAAAGATCTGCTACATTATCCCATCAGAGTAATAATTTGGTTGTTTGACCCTAAGGTTGCTGTTCTGGTAAATATTTAGTAACTCATTCAGTAAGTACAGAACATAAGGGGTTTACCATAGTACAATTGGTGTTATGTTTAAATCTATTTTTTTGTTCAGATATTCCCTTCCATGTGTAGAATTCTTCCATGCCTATTTCTCCAGGAATACCATTCCTATATGTCTGAGTTTACATTCTCCATTTATCTATTAATAAACAAATTAGGAATATTTGAAGTCAAGAATAATAGGATATTTAATTCATTTTCTCTGAGCCCTGTATGCATTTAATACTGCTGTATGGGTTATGGCAACCCTCTGATTCATACATACATTCCTGAACATTGATGACATAAACATGTATCCTATCAGAAGTCACCAAGGTATCCAAGTTCATTGAAGGTGATACACAATTACTTGATGATGAAGAACTGAAAAAGCTTCTCCAGGGAGGTTAGTAAGTGAAACTGGGAAACTAAAAACACATAACACAGGTTATGCTGGTGATGGTAAGCTATCTGGTGCAATCACTTCTTTTTGAAGACTAAAGTTGTATATTTTATTTATAGGTTCTACACAGATAATCACAACAATTGGAACAATTTTAGGAGTGAAAAAATCAAATTTACTTGGAAGCTCATTTGTGATACAATTTAGTCTTTAAAAAACAACTAACACAAGGGGACAATGAACATTTGTTTGTGTCATCTTTTTGTTTCATAAGTGAAAAACATAATTATGAGATATTTGGAAGAAATACAAAAAATTTAAAAGAATTAAAAAAACAAAGATTCATTCCTCCCCTAGCCCTCTTTATGGCATGCGTTTGGTAGACCTTAGCCAATGTTGATTCAACATAATCCTTTTTAACTTAGCTCGTTTTGGTATCTAACACAAGATAATTCATAACAGTTGAAAATTGGTGCATAATCCTTTTTAACTTAGCTCGTTTGGTATCTAACACAAGATGATTCTTAACAGTTGAAAATTGGTGCATATTTATGTGCTAACATAATGTTATATAATTGTAATATCCAACTGTACTTAATAAACATGATCTTGTTTGTAAAGGTGCTCATAGATGTAATACAGTCATCAATGGCATAAACGGCTCACAGTTAGGTTAACTGTAGGGTATGGCAATCCATGGTAGACACTCTCAATTTTCTATTGGGATAAAAATGCTTGCATTGTATTTTATGGCCCAAAACTTGCTATTTGTCTAGCTGTGACATGCATACTAATATAATATGTATGCATATATATTCATTGTGGGGGGGGGGGGGAGGGGATATTTCTTCCATTGTTTGCTCATACTCAGCCACAGTCTAAAGTCTATGGGCCCTTTAAAGCTGAACTATAAATGTGTAAGGTGTAAGCTACAAGGGGCAAATACTCCACAACAGGTTTCTATTATGCACAAAAAACATAGAATATTGGAATTAGAACTCCAGCCTCACCCTTTCCGTCTCCTCAGGGTTTCCTTAGGGCTATTTGTTTATTTTTTTTATAGGAGATTGATTTTCTCATAGTCTTCTCCTGAGTTCTATATACAGTTTTAATTTCCATGATTTCATCACACCAATGCAGACTGTCTTGAAATGTCTATTTAAAGCCACACAATCCTGTATATAATTTTCTTACAATCCACTCGTGGTAAATATAGTTTAAAAGTGGCATTATGAGTAATGAGAACAGCATAGTGTGCCCTAACGCCTGCCACCAATTGAACATATACAGAGGTTGAAAGGTAAGGTAAAATCTTGCTTTAATCACAGCAATCATTTGATGAACATATAGTGTATGTATAGTGCTGCTGTGGTTGACTCATAAAACATTTTTATGATTGACTAGGTAGGAATGAAGCACTGAGCGTACATTACCCTTCTAGTGTGATAGATTGCCCTTCTAGTAAGATAGATTTTTAAACATGCCTTTGGATACATTGTATGTATTGGGTGATTGGACGTGCTTGAATTAAGCATATCAGATGTAAACTTTAAAAGCATAAAGCTTGATATATACAACTGAATGTTTTTTTAAAAACCCTTGACAACAATACATAAACTAAATGCTAATATGAAGTTAGCATCTAAATATGTTAGATTAATATAATTTAGCACCCATTAAAAATGTGTACTTTGACTATATTTATCATTTCTATGGAAATAATCAGAATAATTTAAGCTCGGATTGGGCTTCTCCTACTTTTTGTACTTCATGCAGTTAGCAGCAGGTATCACAACCTTAAGCTACAACTGCTCTTCATTATTGCTGCAGCTAATGAGCTTCTCGTATGTGACATATAGGGAGATTAACTAAAATGGGTGCACACAGAATTGGGTGCAGCTGTTTATAATAACCAATCAGCTTCTAACTGCAGCTTGCTCAATTAAGCTCTGACAATAAAACCTGGAAGCTGATTGGCTGCTATGCAGAGCTGCACCAGTTTCTGTGTGCACCAGTTTTAGTAAATCTCTCCTATATTGTCTGTGTTAATTTGGTGGCTTTTCCTACATACCCAGGATAGAAAATGTAATTCAGATCCTTACGTCATCTTTTATATATAATTTTAACCTTGACCATGAATATATGTATTATAATAGTTTTTCTTTAGTAGTGGTTAATTGTATATATCTTTAAATGACCAGGATTATAGTGCAGAAACAGTTTGTGTAAGTGCACATACATGAAGAAAATTGTTATATGCAAACTTCTGGCATTGGAAAATATTTTATGTCAAGAATTGTAAAGAAATGTGAGTTTATAAAAAGGTTGTAATATTTAAAGTGGGAAATTAATCAGCAATTCCACTAAGTGCAGTTATCTTATTATTTATTTTCTTCTTCTTTTACCCAGAACCTCAGGTTAGAAAAGTACAGACTGTCAGAAGGATACAAGGTATTTTACATTTTGATTTGTTACAGTTTATTGTCTTTACTGTGTTAAATCCCATTCGAATGGAAATGTACTATTGCGGCATCATACAGTTTAGCTGCTTAGTCTAACTTTCTTAGAACATCGGACAGACACCATAAGCCTTCAATTGACAGATTCAACCTTATTTTATTCAGAATATCCTACAAATGCATTTTTTTACGAAAACAAAAGAAATAAAAATGAATTTTTGGAGTAACTTAATAAATGTATTTTTCGGACAAAATCGAAATTCAGAAACAAAATATTTCAGCGTGCACAATGCTTTCTGATACAAAGAGCTACACAAATACATATTATACCATGAACTGTGAGAACCAACTCTCTCCTCCTCAGTTCAGTACCATCCTTTCTATTTATGTAATTTAAACATTTTCTAATTTTAACTGTCACTCTGTTGTTAATGTAAGGCCTCATGTACACTGCTGCTGCTAAACGGACGTTTACGAGCAGTTGGGCATTTTCAACTGCTCCTAAACTCTCTTCTATGTTATCTTATCAGTATATGTACACAGGGTCGTTTACATTCATTTCTAAGCAGTTGGGTTTAGAAGCATTTTTTGGGATGCAAAAAAATGGGTTCAGAAGCTGAGTTTAGAAGCATTTCAAGTGCTAAATGCTTCCAAGCATGGCTAAACGTGGTAACTCACTTTTAGCCGTGTTTTGTTTACAGGTGTTTTTCATTTTTGGCTATTGTAAACGCTTCTAAATGCAAACGTGGCAAAACGCGGTATATAAACACGGCAAAACGGACGTTTTAAATGTGGGTTACTATCGGTCAAGTTAAATCATTCAGGAGTTGTAAAAACGTCCCATGTACATGAAGCCTAAGGGTTTTTAAAGTATAAGTATATGGCTAATGCAAAATACATAACATATGTGCATGTAGAATACAGCGTTTTAATTATGTTTAGGCCAGTAAATGTTTTAGGAAGCTTATTTGTAGTAAAGAGCTGTCTGAAACTTGACACTACTGCTTTTCTAAATCTGAGCATTTTAACATGATTGTTGTCATTATAATCTGCAAAGCTCTAATCAGTCATATTAATAACACTGACAGCATGAACAGTATATCATTGCCAGCAGAAATCAAGCCAAAACATGTTTAAAATGTTTCACAAGAGATCTGATATAGCTTAAATAAGTAAAGATTTGCTTGGGGGTAATACCTGCTTAAATATTATATATATATAACAAAATCATGAAGGGATGGCTGAGCTTTAGAAATGCAAGCTGACTATATTTTCTACATAAACAATAGTTCCACACCTCACTGAACGGCCAATGCAAGGTGGGATTTTATGTGTCATGAAGTACACTGGTAGCATTGGAGTTGATTTACTAAATGGTAATCTGGCTGCACACTTTGCAGAGGAATTCTATCTGAGGTTAACGAATAAATAGAAATACACTTTGCAAAAAATACCCAATCATGAAAAGTATCAACAGAAAAGTAAAATAAAGATTTTTTCTTGCACATGACTGAGAGATGGAAGTCAGCAGAGAGTTGTCTGTTTTTCCCTTGAAGAGTGAACAGTTTGTCTTTAGCAAATAAACCCCAGTGATTCAGAAGAGATACCTTCCAAAGCTGTTAAGAACTGCTATTATTCCTAAATATATGGGCAGGCTGCTTAAACCAGATCTAGAACTGATGGTGTCGACCAGGTCTCTAAGATTTCTAAACAAAGGACCAGTTTACTGTCCTTCAGAATATGGGGGGGGGGGGGGGGGGGGTTGCCAGGCTGACACCAGTGGGATTAGAAAATGCTTCAGTGTCAGTGGGAGTGAAAAATGTCTCTGGGTTGATGGTCAGGGGGAAAAAAAAATTATTAATTGTATCCCATCATTATTGTGGAAGGAATCGTTCCCTGTAACTAATGTCAGTGGATGGAATTGTGTCCTATCCTTGGTATTAGTATGAGGAATAGCATTCCATCACTTAGATCAGTGGGAAAAATAAAGTTCCATCAATGGGTGGCAAGGTAAAGAATGCCCCAAGGGTTGGATAAATGCAAGCAAAGGGCCGCAGTTTGGAGACCACTAGTGTGGGCTGAGGCGTTGATTTACAAAAGGCAAATAGACTGTGCACTTCCCAAGTGCAATTATACTCTACAAGGGCACTTGCCCCAGAGCTTGGTAAATGCAGTAGAGCTTGACATTGCAAAGAATACCCAATTACATGCAAGGAAAAAAAATAGTATTTTTGCTTTGCACATGATTGGATCATGGAAGTCTGTTGAGCTTCTCTACCAACCTGGTTTGTTGCACCAGGATAAAACAGTCTTGACCGAACTTGACTGAAATTGACATTTGATCTACTAATGGCAAACATGTGATATTACTAGTAGCTGCTAAAGTTTTCTGACTGCTAGTAATAAGCAACAATGTGCACCAACAGGCAGGGAGATCTCTTAAATGGTTACCTTATCCTTACCTTACTGATATTATGTGGCATAGATAATGCTAATAAATTGTGACTGCTCCCAGGCTCATCACAGTGGATAACTGCCTTGGACATTCATTTTTAGCATGGGGTAACAACATACACTAATGGTGAAATAGTGGCATTACTCTTACTTTCTGTGTATTCAGTTAAACAGATATTGGAGGACTCAATGGAGGTTATTTACTAAACCTGTAGAGGGCTGAAATTTGAAGCCTATTGGTTACCATGCACAGCTGCACCAGATTCTGAGTGCATCCGTTTTAGAAAATCTGCCTCAATGCCAAGATCCTTACAGAAAAAAAAGTAATGTGCAGTATTCCTCTTATATATTAGTAAATTCTTGCAAAGTAAAAAAGTATCTTGACATGAAATACTCAACAGCAACTGGGCACATTTTGTTATTGATCATGTGTCTTTAAAAAAATGTGCAAAGAAAAAGAATGAATATACAATTTAATAATTCAGGATGCAGCAAAGTGAGATAACAGAAGGCAGCTATTAAGAATAATGATGTGAGACTCACTTTTGAAAAGGAAAATAACATTCATTCTGAAGTGCTGCCCACTTGGAAAGATACACTGGAATATTTAAATGACTTGGTCAATAAAGTCATTCCTATTAGTCATCAGTTCCTGAAACCTTGAGAGTTGTTTAATCCGTATAATTGTATGTTCTTGGGTCCTGTAATATTTCACGTCCTTGGACTGTGACTTGGGTGGCTAAACGGCTCAGTATTTATGACAAATTAACAGAAAAAAATACTAAGTGTGCACTGAATTTTAATATTACTTGAAAACCAATGTAGGCTTTGTTCAATAATAATGTTTTAAAAGCTACAATATCCTGATATCCTGTAATATGAAGCAACCAGTGAGATGTTAATGTCCATCAATTTACTGTAGTCAAACTACCAAAAGCTTATTTCCAGTTTCTCAGTTTGGGATGCTGCATATCATTGATAAATGCAACATGTTATTTAACATTACACCAACCATCACAAACTATAGTGAGAATAAGAGTTTAGCCACACTTAAAATTAATTTATTATTTAAAGTGGCATTATGTAAAAATGCATTGTAGGTTGAATTCAAGCACATGATTGTATTCCTTTGCATAAGTACATGTTTGCGCACAGGGAGCATAATAACACCTACCGTACAAGTTTTGGGATAAACAACAATTATCCTATAGATGACCCGCCAGGGGGTTCACATGCTACTTACCAAAATATCAACCATATGTTTAAGGTTCAAGTTAGATGGGAACTTTGCACATTGGAAGATACTGTAAATGCAGTAGTTGGATAATAGGAAACATTTAATTTGTCCACCTTTATGAAAGCTTATTTACTCCATGTGTATCGCATGCATGGAAAAATGTTAAACCAATTAGAAACATTTAGTGTAAAAATCTGTTTTACCCTCTTGACAAAAGCAGATATTTGAATGTAACTTTAATAAGTGATATATAATACATTCACTTTAATAATTAACACATGATACAGAAGAAGAAATGCATATTAAAGAATGTGGAACATGCGTAGGTCCTACTGGGGGTGAAGATAAGAGCTAAATATTAACTGTATTAAAATGAAATATATTGCTGGCCTCTTTCATAACAATGGTTGTGCTTAAATTAATTTAACTAAGAATTAACATGTAAGAATAATTGTTTATGACTCAAAACCAAAAGGTGATCTTACACTGATACTGGAAAATTAAACCACTGAACTCTTTTGCTTTTGTGTTTTAGGCTAATTTGCACTCACATGGCCTTGCAGCATAAGGTAGAGCTTCACTAATGCTATGCTTTTGCTTTTGCCCTAACAGCATGCCAGTATTTTCTTGCTAATATTTATTTAAATATTGTTTTATCTGATCCAGTTATGAATAGCCAACATTTTCAAAATTACAGAAACCAATTAAAAGCAGACAAAGCTTTTTCAAAGGAAAAGTATCGCTAAGATGTGTGGTCAAGTTGCATACAGTTGAATTTTGTGTTTACTGATTGTCAGACCCTCCTCTGTATACACTGGATCTTACAGGTAGCTTTGTTCATTATAAAGATGAAAAGGGAATTGATGACAGCCATTGACATTTGTCAAAGTCTGCACACCCCTCTAAGGAGAGTTAAAGGCTAGGTTTACACATATTCAAATGCAGAGAAAAGGTCCCTGCACCATTTTAGAAATCACAGTCCACATGGGAACCAGAAGTGCAGTGCAGTTGCCAGTGTGGGTGTGATTTCCATAGCGTGCAACGTGTCATTTGGATTAATGGCACCCACATGCATTCAGCGCATTTGTTTGAGTGGGTGGTTGCGGCTGCAGGAACAAGTGCAAACCTGCAGCAGAAACCACTCACACAGGTGTGAACCTAGACTTAAAGACTGAAAACTGAACATGTGGCCAGGTTATGGGCATTCAAATATTGATCTATACTTCATTGCAGTTAGGGAACTTTAAAGTGGTTGTAATCTCATTACAACTACTTTAACCTACAGGTAAGCCTAGATTAAGGCTTACCTGTAGGTGCAAGAAATATCTCCCAAACCTAAAAGGTTTAGGAGATATTTGCAGGAATAGCAGCACCGATGTCTACGGCGCATTCTCCGTAGACAGCGGGCGCAGCCGCACTGAGCGTGCTGTTTCTAATGGCAAGCATGCTGTTAGTGGCAGCCCCAGCATGCATGTGCGGGAGTGATGTCATCGCGGCTCCAGCCAGCCACAGATACCCGGAAGTCACTCCGGGATAAATGTCGGTGTCAGAGGAGGCGAATGAGGGCCGATGCCGGGGCTTCAATCTCAGGTAAGTAATTCATAATGAGCTAGTATGCTATGCATACTAGCTCATTATGCCTTTGCTTTGCAGGGTGTATTTTTTTTAAGAGGCTTTACTACCTCTTTAAATCAAGTCCTCACTGATCTCTGTAGCTGGGATAAATGAATCCTCAAATTTTACATTGGAGACAATGAAATCTCAACTCACCTTCCTTTGATTTATCTGGCAGCAGGGGCCAGTCTACCAACCTTCCAAGGTAAATAAAAAGAAGGTGATGTAGGCTGCTCAGAAATCTGCTGCAACATGATGAGTCCCTTTTGTAATTTTTAAGGATTGCTTACTCCACAGTGACTGTAACTATAGAGATCAGTGAGAACTGGTTTATAAGATTTACTGTCTGATAAGTATGTGAAAATAGCCTGGCCACATGTTTACTTTAAAGCAAATGGCTATTGAACTGATTGTGTGAATTACAATATGCACCTCTGCTAAATTTATATTGCTTACAAAATTTTAACCAAGCTTCCAAAAAATACTGAACTATTCCAATGGTCCACCAGCGGATGAAATGCAGAAACAGACATAAAATACCATTTACATCACGAAAGCAGCAAACTGACTGGTTGATAAGAAACCTTCAAAAATGTTCATAAATTCTTAGAAATGGTAGTCTGATGTACAAATGCGATGTGTTTATCAGTGATGTAATGAAAACAGGCCCACTATACTTGGTTCCCACATTAGTAAATCAGATCCAATTCTTGTGTACTAATAACTATTTCAATAGGTTTTAACACTGGTAATGTGTATGACTGTGGTCGCAGATTTGACTGTGAAATTATTTTATTTGTTAATCTTTAACAGGTCCAGTAGTGAGAAGAAAGCAGAGAAGAAGTCACAAGTCATAAATTCATGAGAACCGATTCATGATATCAGAATTATAGAAGATCAGCGTGTGAACAAGTCAAGGAGTATACTACATTGGAATAATGATCATTTGGATTGTCTGTCATCTTGCACAAATATATTTGTATAACATTATTTTTCAAGGGTTGAGTATTTTTTGAGCATGAACCAAAAAAAAACCTGAATGTATAAAGATAATGAATAGTTCCTAATATACCACCCTCTACAATTACCTACAATCAGTTGTGAACTTGTGCTATATACAAATTTTTGAAAATAAAATCTAGACAAAGCTATACCACTTCATGAACAGCCACCATTTCTTACACAAATCTTGAATCTCTGTTTTCTTAGAGTTCAAACAAACCATTTTCTTCAGGGATTCTGTGTTTAAAACACTTTACATAATGTGGTGCTTTCATTTTTTTTTTTTTTTACCAAGACCTTCAGTGCTTATTTCTGGTACTAACTCAATGGGTTTATTTGTAAATTATGCCAATTTTTGTAACTCAGAAAATGATAGAGTCATTTGCTTATTTTTATTTTTTGTTTTTTAAATGTTATCTCAGTTGTTGCAATGCAACTAAGGATGCTAGGGAAGAAGTGATTACTTTACATTCTTGTGTCTTTTTTCTTTAAACTGAAACTAATTTAAATTAAATTTGGGTTTAGAGTGTGAAAAACAAAGCATATGCTTTTTGGCAGAATTTTTAAAGCTGCCTTTCTGGATAAGTTTTGTAGGATTTGTAATATAAGCACCACTAGCTATTTTTTTTTTTTTTTTAAATGTTGGTGAACACCAGAGCCTGTGGTTGTTAACTTTTTCCTACTACATTCCTTTAAGAAAAGTTTACAGAAAATGTTTTCTTTCACATTTCTAAAGATTTGTTTTAGAATATTAGTTTCTATTTAAAGAAATTTTAAAAAGCTATTGGGTGTGCCTGTATACCTCTGTTTCTTAAACAAATACTCAATAAAATGTGGTTGAATTACACCAAAGTGTGAGTGTTTTTCTTTCTATTTAACGACCTCAATACTTACACCCCCTTCCTGCCCAGACCAATGTTCAGCTTTCAGCGCTCTCACATTTTGAATGACAATTACTCAGTCATGCAACACTTTACCCATATGAAATTTGCGTCCTTTATTTTACACAAATAGAGCTTTCTTTTGGTGGTATTTAATCACAAGTGGGTTTTTTATTTTTTGTGCTATAAATAAAAAAAGACTGTAAATGTTGTGAAAAAAATGCCCTGTTCTTTGTTTCTGTCATAAAATTTAGCGAATTAGTAATTTTTCTTCAGAAATTTTGGCCAAAATTTATACTGCTACATAGCTTTGGTAAAAATAACCCAAATTAGTGTATATTATTTGGTCTTTGTGAACGTTATAGAGTCTACAATCTATGGAGCCTATCACTGAAAATTGATCACATCTGATCAGGCCTTCAGTACATCAGGTGTATGTCATTTCTAGAGACACTAGCAAGTCATCAAGACAAATACCCCTAAATTACCCCTTTTTAGAAAGTAGACATTCCAAGGTATTAAGTAAGTAGCACGGTGAGTTTTTTTTTTGTTGTAATTTTTGTCCCACAATTCTTTGCAAAATTAAGATTTTTTTAATTTTATTTTACAAAATTGTGATATTATCAGGTTATTTCTCACACACAGCATATGCATACAACAAATTACACCCCAAAATAAATTCTGCTACTCTTCCCGAGTATGGCGATACCACATGTGTGAGACTTTTACACAGCCTGGCCACATACAGAGGCCAAACATTGAAGTAGTATCTTCAGGCATTCTAGGAGCATAAATTACACATCTCATTTCATTCCTACTTTTGCGAAGGCCATGGAGCACCAGGACAGTGGAATTACTCACAAAATGACCCCATTTTGGAAAGCAAAAAACCCAATGTATATTCTATGAGGCATGGGCTGCAGACAGGTACTCGGGTACTCTGATGGGCTGCAGATAGGTATTCGGGTACTCTGATGGGCTGAAGACAGGTACTAGGGCAGGGATATGCAATTAGAGGACCTCCAGCTGTTGAAAAACTACAAGTCCCATCATACCTTGGCCTCTGGGTGTCATGCTTGTGGCTATCAGAGTCTTTCTATGCCTCATGGGACTTGTAGTTCTGCAACAGCTGGAGGGCCGCTAATTGCATATCCCTGTACTAGGATAACTTGATGAGCTTCAGACAAGTACTCAGGTTCTCTGATGGGCTGGTGACAGGTACTTGGTTACTCTGATGGGCTGGTGACAGATTCTCAGGTACTCTGATGGGCTGGTGACAGGTACTCGGGTACTCTGATGGGCTGCAGATAGGTATTTGGGTACTCTGATGGGATGGTGACTGGTATTCGGGTAATCTGAAGGGTGGTGACAGGTAATCAGGTACTCGATACTCATATGAACTGTGACAGGTACTCGATACTCATAAGGACTGCGACAGGCACTCAGTTACTCAGATGGACTGTGAGAGGTACTCAGGTACTCGGGTACTCAGATGAACTATGACAGGTACTCAGGTACTCAGATGGACTGTGACAGGTACTCTGGTACTCAGATGGATGTGACGGGTGCTCAGATGGACTGTGACAGGTACTCAGATGAACTGTGACAGGTACTTTGATGGCTGGTGACAGGTACTTTGATGGGTGATGACAGGTCCGCTTTATTGGGGAGGCAATCAGTGTTTGTTTTTGTACACTGCAAGCGGTAACGAGATGTTACCGCAATCTCCTTCTCACACACGATCGGTGTGTGATGAGGAGAACCCGGTAACATCTTGTTACCACTCTATGTTTACATTTAGTGATCAGCTGTGAAAGGATCACAGTTGATCACATGGTAAAGAGCTGCCAGCCAATGGCTGCTTTACCAGCGTCGGTGACGAGTAGTGTTCACGGGAACACGCCGCCACTGACGTGCACACACAGCAAGCTCGTGATCACACACATATGCCGTGCAAAGTGGGGCAGTACCATCTGTGGCCAGCCAATCACATGGTAAACCCGCCATACCCAATTGCTGTTCAATTTCAAGTTTTTTTCCAGCTATCCTGAGTTTTGTTCTGCTTGCTTGCTCACAGTGTGTGTAACGGCCAGCACCTGGGGCTCATCAACAGGAGACAGAGCTTCAGCCCTGGAGGACTACTTTGAAGCGATGGTTCTTCTTTTCTCCCTATTGCTGTTCACCCCCCTCAGTGGTGAGCAGTGCCTCCATGACACACCGCCACCAAAGGTACAGGTCTGCGCGCACACGATTGCACGCGTGCCCTGTTTAAATGGACGGACGTCATATGACGCCTGAACAAGAGCAGCGCTGCCTGGCTGTCACATGATGGCAAGCGGTTAATAAATGGAAAAAGAATGGTTTACTCCCAATATAACATATAACAGAGGCAATGCATAGCCAGGCCTTTTTTGTCATTTGGCAAACACTGCTTTCTCTCTCCATGCACGCCATAATTATATCCTCTTCTGGGTGTGGCAACTTATTTCTGCTCTTGTACAGCTCTTTACACTCTGCTCAGCACTTTACAATATAAGGGCATACACTTACAATATAATTAAATAACAGAGGGTTAAGAGGGCCCTCCTTATAACAGCTTACAATCTAATAGTGGTACAAAAATAAATAACTGTGGGGGATGAGCTGATGGAAGAGTGAAAGTTCAGTTATTAGTTGGAGCCAGGATAGGCTTCCCTGAAAAAAATAGTTTTCAGGGTTTGCCTAAAGCTGGCCAGAATAGGAGGTAGCTGGACAGATGATGGCAGAGGCTCTATATATACAGTGTGTGATTCAAAAGGTAGGTTCACCTTTAAGAAAGAAATATTAAATGCACATGTCTTTACAAGCAAAAAAATGTGCATTTTTTTAAACTGCAGCCTGATATTGCATCTGCAGTCAGTGGATTGTGGGTGCAGGCTCCTGCAGACACTTCCTACAGCTCTCTGCCCATAACTCTGTATAGGCTTCCAGTTACTGAGCTGCAGGAAGTCAATGGACTATGAGTATGCACTCATAGCCCATTGAGGACTACAATTTTGTCTGCTGCAGTGGAGACAGGACTTGTAGTTTATTTATTCACAGAGTCCCACACAGCTGCACTGAGGGGGAGAGGGGGGCTCAGAGGGTGAGGGTTAGTGTACTTAGCAACATGTTACACCCTGTATATGGGTGCAACGTGTAGTTAAAGGTGCAGATAGCCTTTACGTTTCTCAACATAGTACCAGTGAATGATCATACACACACATAAAGAATGCAAAATACATTTTTACTTACGGTAACTAATAACAGATGATACAGTAAAGAAATAGAAGTTGCAGGTCTTACTCTTTGAATGCATCCATTTCAGAAGGGTCTGGCTTGCAGTCATCTGACACTACATGCCTCTGTGTTCGGATTGTCATGATGACATTTCAACAAAGAGTCCCTAATAGGAAGGAGGTGAACTCATCAAAAGCTCAGCAGCCACTCTGTGCTGTAGTTCTAAATTTTAGACGAGGCCCCAGCTCCTCCAGAAGTTTAGTATAACACTGAGATATGATCAGTTGGCTTCTAATTTAGTTTCTCTGTTAGGCAGTTTCTCTGTGAATTTTATCCCTGTGTGCTCTATGGTTCAACTAAAAACTTTGATATCAAGATCAGATATCAATCTAGCATTACTACTAATCCTAAAAAAGTGTGCATTATAGAGTAACAGATGATTCAGATTTGTGCAGAATGGTTTGATAAGCTCCTGGCAGCCCTGCCTGATAATTTTATGGGGCCAAAAAAACAACCTGAATCACTTCCTTTAAAATTTTACATGGAATATTAAGATAAAAAAGTGAGACTTGGTGGCACTGGCAGTCAAGCTACGGGTGTTCAGGAAATAATAAAGAGCAGAAACAGGCTTTGCAGCAGCCTTTGACCCCTTTCTGGTAGAAGCCTTTAGCAAATTTGAACCACCAATGATAACATTGAAATTTGAATTTGAAGTTTGCCATCCAGATTTGTGAATTTCAATCCAAATTTCACTTTATCCAAAATTGAGGATCAACAGTATTTATTATTATCAATGTGCTCAGATTTGTCGACCTGTTTTGGGGTGCATACGATCATCAAAAAAAAACAAAACAATAAATTAATAAAGAAATATTAACATAAAACATGTTTTACAGTTGATATTGTGAATATGTGGTATATGCAGGTAGCATTGATAATTGAATTCACTGCAACCTTGGGATTGGCGCAGATCTCCAATTTTTGCATTTTAGTGATAGCCATCCAAATTCTTCTGGCAGCACTGCCCCAAAAACAAAGGCTGCTGATATCCCCTGTGCCAGTCCACCCACCTCAGAAGTGTGGCCCTTTTTTATTAGGTCTGTTGTTGACAATAGCATTGTGATCTGCAGCCTCTTCCAGAATCACATGTATTGTGGAAAGTCTAACACCTACCGGTACTTTGCTACTAACATGATGCAGCACATGGTTCATAAATACAGGGACGTTGAGCATCACCTAACTAAAGCCGCGTACACACGTAGCCATCTGTCCGATGTACTTAGTCTGGCGGTCTTGCCCACACACGGCACTTTTTCAACGGACTAATACGGCGTACTAAGTCCGCTGTACTATCCACCCTACTTTTGAAATGAACGGACTCACCCACACACGCGGAGGAAAGTCCGCTCATTTCGAGCACGTCTCCAGGTAGGCGGGGCCCGCGAAGGAGACGTCTCTGGTCCTGCAGCCTGGTATGGACTTAAAGGGGAACGCAACGCTGAAAAAAATCGGCGTGGGGGTCCCCCCAAAGTCCACAACAGACCCTTGTCCGAGCACGCTACCCGGCCGGCCAGGAAAGGAGGGGCGAGCGAGCGCCCCCCCCTCCTGAGCCATACCAGGCCACGTGCCCTCAACATGGGGGGGTGCCTTGGGGAAGGGGGGGCCGCGCGGCCCCCCACCCCAAAGCACCTTGTCCCCATGTTGATGAGGACAAGGACCTCTTCCCAACGACCCTGGCCGTTGGTTGTCGGAGTCTGCGGGCGGGGGGCTTATCGGAATCCGGGAGCCCCCTTTAATAAGGGGGCCCCCGGATACCGGCCCCCCACCCTATGTGAATGAGTATGGGGTACAATGTACCCCTACCCATTCACCTGTAAAATAAAGTACAAAAAAATCACAACACACAAGATAAAATAATTTATTGCACAGCTCCGGGGGTCTTCCGTCTTCGGGGGTCTTCTCGCCGGACTCCTCCGCTATCTTCTTGTAGCTCTTTTACTAGCGGAGGAGCCCAGCATTCTTCTTCGTCGCCGCGGCCTCTTCTTCCGACTTCGGGGGTCTTGTCCCCCTCTTCGGTTCTTCTGCCGGGCCACCGCGCCTTCTTATAGCTCTTTTACAGGCGGTGGCCCGGTCTTCTGTCGCTGCCGCCACCGCCTTCCGTTCTTCTTCTTCTTCTTCTCCTGGAGATGTTGACTCGACGCTCTCTCCGGCCGCAATGCCAGGGGCGCGCTGCGCGGCGACTTATATAGGGACAAGGGGCGGTGTCGCATGGGTTGGTCACATGGGTTGATGTCACATGGCGAGAGTCCCAGCATCCTCCGGGACTGTGACATCGTAAGGGGGCGGGGTCACCATGTGACACCAACCCATGTGACATCAACCCATGTGACACTGCCCCTTGTCCCTATATAAGTGGCAGCGCAGCGCGTCCCTGGCATTGCGGCCGGAGAGAACGTCGAGTCAACATCTCCAGGAGAAGAAGAAGAAGAAGAACGGAAGGCGGCGGCGGCGGCTGCATCAGAAGACCGGGCCACCGCCTGTAAAAGAGCTATAAGAAGGCGCGGTGGCCCGGCAGAAGAACCGAAGACGGGGACAAGACCCCCGAAGTCGGAAGAAGAATGCCGTCTCCTCCGCTAGTAAAAGAGCTACAAGAAGATAGCGGAGGAGTCCGGCGAGAAGACCCCCGAAGACGGAAGACCCCCGGAGCTGTGCAATAAATTATTTTATCTTGTGTGTTGTGTTTTTTTTGTACTTTATTTTACAGGTGAATGGGTAGGGGTACATTGTACCCCATACTCATTCACATAGGGTGGGGGGCCGGTATCCGGGGGCCCCCCGCCCGCAGACCCCGACAACCAACGGCCAGGGTTGTCGGGAAGAGGCCCTTGTCCTCATCAACATGGGGACAAGGTGCTTTGGGGTGGGGGGGCGCGCGGCCCCCCCTTCCCCAAGGCACCCCCCCATGTTGAGGGCATGCGGCCTGGTACGGCTCAGGAGGGGGGGCGCTCGCTCGCCCCTCCTTTCCTGGCCGGCCGGGTAGCGTGCTCGGACAAGGGTCTGTTGTGGACTTTGGGGGGGGGCCCCACGCTGATTTTTTTCGGCGTTGGGGTTCCCCTTTAAGTCCATACCAGGCGACGGGGCCAGCGACATGTCCTTAGCGGGCCCCGCCTACCTGGAGACCCGCTCGAAATGAGCGGACTTTTCTCTGGGCGGGAAAAGTCAGCTCATTTCAAAAGTATGGCGGACTGGCATACACACGGCCGGATTGTCCACCGAAATGCGAGTCCGGCGGGAAGATTGGAGTGTAAAATTACATTCTAAGTCCGCTGTACTTTCGGGTCAAAAAAGTATGACGGAGGCTACACACGGAGGGATTGTTTGGCGGACTTGAGTTTGCCGGACTTTTCCACCCGCTTGTTTGATCGTGTGTACGCGGCATTAGACATGTTAGATTTCCCTTCCCTAGTTCCTATTGTAGTAAACAAATGTCATTGAAGCACACCTAAAATCTTAATGCCAGCTTAGCAGAGGTTAGCTTAGCAGTGCTGCTGATGCTGCAACTTCTCCCATAGAGTGCTGGAGACAGTCCATTCTGCTGTTTCATGGTCTGCACTGCCCCAGTCAGGTACCCAGCCACTTTTACTTTTCCAAGAAGGCTATCCCTTCTCTCTACATATAGGAAAACATATCTATGTTTCTCACTCTGTCAGTGGCAGGGTACGCATGACCACATAAACCTGATCCAGTAAGTTTTGGGTAGCAATGCTTTATATCATTCACTGTGCACTGGATTAATCTTTTAGTACCTAGGAACGGATAGATTCAGCCAAATATGCATTGTCAGAGTATGTTAACTCAGAGGCTGGCCATGTGGCTTTAAAACACTATCACATGAAAAGGCCCTTTCCCCATTGTATGTTTTTTTTTTGTTTTTATTTTGCTTTGGTACATGACCCCTATGACAATTTCCAACTTTCAATCCCTCTTTTTTAACAATATTTTACTTATTAGTCCAACAAAATGAACAATGAGAATATCAAGATCACATTGTCACATTGTGGGTTACATTGTGGGTTACTTGCCAATCAATATGCTAATCTGCCAATCAATAAGCCCGGAAGTTTAGTTCATCCCTAGCTACAAGGTTAGGCATAAGGACAAGTAATGTGTCAAGTAATAGATATTCCATGTCTATTAGAATATATATCTAATAGATATGACAAGGATATTTATTTATATTTAAGCCTATGTTTAAAACAAGATTGTAACTATAGGAACGGAGGGGGGTGGGGCAGGGGATTTTGCCAGGAGGTGGACTCATACCCTGTACACACGATCAGACTTTCCGACAACACAACCGTGGAATTTTGTTCAAAGGTTGTTGGCTCCAACTTGTCTTGCATACACACGGTCACTCAAGTGTTGACCAACAATTACAAATGTGGGAACGTAGTGACGTACAAGACGTACGACAAGCCGAGAAAAAGGAAGTTCAATAGCCAGTGTGGCTCTTTCTGCTTGATTCCGAGCATGTGTGAACTTTTGTTCGTTGGACTTGTGTACACACGATTGGAAATTCCCACAACAAAGTTTTGTTGGCAGAAAATTTGAGAACCTGCTAGCCAACATTTGTTGGCGGAAAGTCTGACAACAAATGTTCGATGGAGCATACACACGGTTGGACTTTCAGCCAACACGCTCACATCCAACATTTGTTGTCGGAAAATCTGATCATGTGTTTGGGGCATAAGACCTGTCACAAACTTCATCACAACATGGTGACAGGGTTATGTTAGTTAGAACATGATGTTTCACAATTTTCATACCTCCAGTCATTTCTTGAACAATTACATTGGTATAGATACTGGGTATATGTTCCCAACACTGAAATTAGCAATTTGGATGAGCAGTGAAATGCCTTCAACATTACAGAACAAGTTTAATTGAATATTATTAACTGCTATTAGCTATACCATGATCTGGATGAATAAAAACCTTAAAAGGCATACTGGGATGTTATATGGTCAGGTGTGTTAATTCACTGTTTGAGTTTTGTAAGCTTGGAATACTACTCCATCTTCTGCTCTCTCCTTGAACTTTTGTTAATTTTGGCCTTGTGTGTATACTTAAAAATGTAAAAATGGAATAAATATATGTTGCTAAATTAACCATAATTCATCATAACCATAATTCCTCATTAACCATAATTCCTCATAAACAAGTTTACCAATTTGAGTTTTTTTTTTTTTGCTAAACCTTTTCCTCATATGCTGCACTTTGATATTAATGTTGTGTGTTGTCATTCTATCGGTAACCACCCTGGCGGTATGATTATGTCAGATTTTTGCGTCTCAAAACGGTACAATTGTTTTGCGTAGAAATTTGGCGTTTTATATTGTAGGCCTGTAATTCTTAGCAATAACACACTTAAATCTGTCCAAATAAGAGTCTAGTAGATATCCCCAGTATGATAAAGTTATGAACAAAAAAAATCATAAATTTTAAAAAATAATAATATATTAATAATCAAATTAATTTCCCCACGATTCACTCTTGCTCAATTCTGCAATTGTTCTTATTTACTATCACTGTTTTCTAGCTGGTCTAAAACTCCTTTTGACATAAAGGGACACTTTTCAGTTGCTATGGACAATCTTCAGTTTCCAGGCAGAAAGAAGAGTACAGTGTATGTAATATAAAACTGCATGCAGGGCACTGGACAAACCACTAGGGACAAAAGGGAAGTGAAATGATTTCATACAGTAATTTAATCTGTAAGATTACAGTGTACTGTATGTCTTATGAATTTTCAAATTTTTTTTTATTTGCCGTTGGGCTCTGCCCCATGCGTCGCGATGGCATACAGAGGCATCGGGCTGGAGGACAGACACAACGGGGGGACATAACAGGATCCTGGGGACAAGGTAAGTACACTGCACCAGGATCCTTAGATACAATCCCAAGTATGGCTCGGTGTTACCACTAATGGTACTGAAATTTAACCCCGAACCACACTCTGGAAAACTGCCAGAGAGGTTAAACTGAAAAAAAGTGTAAAAAAAGACTATAGTAAAACGAAAAAATGAATTAAACATGTTTTCAAATAAGTGCCTTTGTATAAAGCAAACATTAACAAAATTTTTCTATGAGCAGGCTAGGCCAGTGTTGGTATTCAACAGGAAATATAAAATGAGCGGAATTCCCTTCATAGACAGTTGTCATCAGAACATATGTTTCTATTTGGAGATTTTCCCTCACTTCTTGTTTTGGTGACAACTCTAAAATTTAAGATTTCATATTACTTTGATCACCAGGAAAAATAAAGAGGGCAATTCTCCCAGCAGGGACACAGATAGCTATAAAGCTTGACAGAGATTCTGAAGCATGCCATAGATGGATAATCAGTGTGTGGCTGGCCATCTCTGCTTGACAGAAGCTGAACGTTTGATCGACTTCTGTTGAAAAAATCAGTGACTGCAGCAAATTTGTTGCAACTGTTAATCAGTGTATCCTGACAGCGGCATGTCCCACCTTTAGCATACAATGTCCTGAAGGGAGGATTCCTTGTTCGCTTGTGTGGATTAAGTAATCAGTTTTTTTTTTTCAGGCTGCAGGCTGAACGAAATAAAAGATACCCAACTATAGCCAGCTTAGGCCTTCCTACTTGTATCCAAAATAATTTATAAAAATCAAGGAACTCCTCCCTTCTCCTTGTTTTACTGCAGAAGACATTAAGTAGGACCTCAGTGTCCTGGAAGGCCTAGAAGTCGTATGGTTAGAACATAATCATAAAACTGTGCACATCTTTGGCCAGAATGGATTTAAGAAAGGGCTTTTGATGCGAATTAGGAGCGTATATGTTGACAATTACCAAGGGCTTATTATTGAAACTTGCAGCTAGTATCAGGAATCTACCATCAGGGTCTTGTTCTACGTTGGATACTGTGAGTGCGACAGTAGATCGCACTGCTATCAATACACCTCTGACTTTTTTGTTTGTGCGGGAGTGAAAGATATGTAGGTACCGTTTATTGGTACATTGGGGGGGGGGGGGTTCTGGGAGGACAGGTGGGTCTCCTGGATACATAAAATGTCTGATCGGGAAGTATGTATCCCTCCATAAGAGGGATCGCTTAAAAGGACTGTTCAATCCTTTAACGTTAAGGGAAGTGATAGTAAGGGACATGCTATACTAAGTGCAGTTGTCAATATGGTACTGAGGATGAGCGAACCTTATGACGAGGCGAGTGGTAGTTAGTTAGACTGTATGCATAAACGCAGTCGTAAACTTTAACAGACACTAGCAGTTGTCACAAAAAATAACAAGAAGTCAATACAACAACAAGACTGTGCTCACGCCTCTATATCGCTAACCGGGTGATATAGAGGCGTAAGTAACTCAATTAACGGTACCTGTAGGAACTACAGACAGTCAAAAAATAACATCCATAAAAAAAAAGAAAAACAAAAAGGATGCCGTGTGCCTAGCACACAATGGCAGGTTGGCGTGGAGGGTTCGAGGGAAATGAGGCTGTCATCCACACTTCACTCGTTTACAGAAAACCAGCTAATAAAGAGGGCGACCAGAGGGGTTACCCCAATGTCCTCTGAGAGTTATGATTTAACTTTAGTAGCCCATTTAGTAGGGATCCTGGTGGATCTAGCATTTAGTGGTGGCGCCGGGGGTATGTTGGGCAAGATGCCCCAGTTATGCAACTGTTTGAACCCGTCTTTGGGAGTCAGGAAGGCGACCTGTTGTTGCTGGTAGCTTACCAAAAACTTAGTGGGGAATCCTCATTTGTATGCGATTTTGTGCTCAATGAGTATCGCAGTAATCTGTAAAAAAGGTCTGCGCGCCTGTGAGGTGGCGGCCGAGATATCGCTATACAGCTGAATTTTAGTAAAGGGATCAGGGAGGTTGCGCATGGTTCTTGCGGCTCTCATGATCAGTTCCTTAGAATTAAAGAAGTGTATCCTAGCCAGAATATCTCTGGGTATGGAGTCGGGCAGGTGCTGCGGTTTGTGGATCCTATGCGCTCTATCGATGAGGAGATCCTGCGGTGTTAAGGTAGGCACAATCTTACGAAATAGTTGATGCAGGTATGGGATTATGTCAGGAGGTGACACATTTTCTGGCACTCCTCGGATTTTAATATTATTCCGCCTTGAGCGGTCTTCAAGGTCTGCGACTTTAAGAAGCAGCTGGTGAATGGCAGCAGAGTGTTCATCCTGAATGTCAACCATAGTATTATGGGAACTGGTAGCTGCAGAGAGGTGGTGTTCAATGTGATCAATGCGATCTTCCATGTCATCAACTCTGTCTAATAAATGGTTAATAGATGATCTAAGTTCCTTCTGCATATCTGCTTGCAAAGAAAGTAGCATGGCCTTCAGGGTTTGCTCAGAAGCAGGGCTGTCAGTGTGTTGTAAGCTGCTAGAGAGGAGCAAGGGTCTCCTGGTGCTGCTGTGGAACTACAAGTGTCAGCGCCATGTTGTCTCTTCACTAGGGGAGGCTTAGAGGGTGGAATGTGCTGGAGACATCGCTAATTTCTTACCTCTATCAGCCGGTGACATGTTTGGCGGGCGCTGCTGTACCCCAGATTCCTCCATATCAGAGAGGGGGGTCCTCCGTGAGTGCGAGGGCCGCCAAGGCCGCGGGAGTCACCTGAAGAGCTGGGAGTCCGTCTCGTTCGGCGCCATCTTGGGCCTGCACGCTGGCGGGCTTCATGTAAAACTCCGTGAGTTTTCGTGCTCCGTGGGCGGCGGATCTGCCACGGGTCATGTTCCCGGTGATGCGGGGTGAGCTCTGTCTCTCCGCAGGACCAATCGGTGAGGCTGATGGCGCTGGATGCTACTTGTTGCTCGGTGGATGTGAGGAGCTCTGAGACTATGCGGCCATTCCAGTCAGCGGCCAAGCCACGCCCCCTCAACTGTGCACATCTTTAAGACAACAGAAAGTGGTTTAGCAATTTCAGTAATTGTAGAAAACACAAAAGAGTTTATAAAAGCTTTCCTTTCTATTTGTAAAGCTGTTCACCAGGCATTTCACTGACGCTTACCAGCTGGCTAGATCTCTTTTTAAGGAGATCTAACATGCACGTGGTTTATCCCCCAACCTGGGTTTCTGTACAGGGTTATGCACAATATGTCCCGATGTTCCACTTGAACCAGCATAAACAAAACCAGAAGCGGTAGCCACTGATGCATGCACTGTCACTGTTCACCATCCTCGTGGCCTCCTCAAATGGTGACAGGACAGTGCATGCATCCCTGTTCATGCCCCACTGGCGTGGTAAAAAAAAACAAGCTCCCTTGACCCTATTCTGGTGCCATAGTTGCACAGGTACTCATTGATGGCCCTCTGCTGCATGTGCAGCTGCTGCAGCATGGCCAACGTGAGTTCCACCTGTGGCCATATCACATATAAGGCGGTTCTTGGGCAGGTTCAACTCCTTTTGGAGCTCAGCCAGCTGAGCACTGGCATTATATGATCAGCAGAAATGCACACAGACTTTCCTGGCCTGCCTCAGAACATCCTGTAAGCCCAGGTGCCTGCCCAAGAGCCACTGCACCACCAGGTTAAGGACGTGAGCCACACAGGGCACATGGGTCAGTTGTCCCTGTCGGAGGGCAGAGAGGAGGTTGGTGCCATTGTCGCAAACCACCATTCCTGGCTTAAGCTGGCATGGCGTCAACCACCTCTCAACCTGCCCCTGCAGAGCTGACAAAATATCTGCCCCAGTTTGGCTCCTGCCCCCCAAACAAACCAGCGCAAGCACGACATGGCATCTTTTGCCTGCGTACTTGTGTAGCCCCTTTAACGCCTATGGAGCACCGCTGGAGGACAAAGCACTGGAAGAGGCCATGGAGGAAGAAGAAGAGGAGGGGTGGAGGAGAGAGGTGTGTCACAACCAGTAGTAGCATTTTGGAGGCGTGGTGGTGGAACAACTTCCAACACTATTGCACCTTGTCCTGCATCCTTCCCAGCTGTCAGAAGAGTGACTCAATGGGCGGTGAAAGATAGGTAATGTCCCTGTCCATGCCTGCTGGAGTCAACGGTAATATGCACCTTACCGCTGATCGCCTGTCCAGCAAGGCATGGACATTGCCTTCCACATGCCAGTAGAGAGCCAGAATCGCCTTCCATGAGACAAAGTGGCATTTGGGAACCTGCCACTGAGGAACCGCACATTGCACAAACTCACGGAAAGGGGCTGAATCTACCAACTGAAAAGGCAGCAGTTGAAGTGCTAGCAATTTAGCCAAGCTAGCATTCAATCGCTGGGCATGTGGATGGCTGGGAGTTAACTTCTTTTGACGGTCCAGCAGCTGGGCAGGGAAATTTGCCTGCTACTATCGGACGTCGGTGTACTGCTAGCAAAGTGCCTGCAAGTACTTGGCTGTGACACACCCAATTCTACACCTTCATTCCTCTCAGTGCAGGTTTCAGAGAGGACTGAAGGTCTAGCGGGGTTGGAGATCCCAGCTGATGAGGAGCAAGGAGAGGTCCGCTTTGTTCTTTGGTGTGGGTCTTTAAGGTACGCTTGCCAACGAGCTGCATGGCAGGTCAACATATGTCTGGTCAACATATGTCTGGCATGTGGTGCCCCAGCAGCTGATGTTTTGGCCACGCGAGATACGTTTGAGACATATGTTTGAAATAGCAATGGTGCGATCTGATGTACTAGTCTCAAAAAAGGCCATCACCAAAGAACTTTTGGAATAACGCGCAGAGGCACAGGTGGAGCTCTGCGGTGTGATTCAGTTGGTGTGCTGCCCTTAAGCTGGCCCCCGGAGGGCATCCTGCCTCATTGGAGATGTGCCCCCTCCTCCTCCTCCTCCTCTCTCCTATCAGGCACCCACATGGAGTCAGTGATCTCATCATCTCCTCCCTCTTCATCACTGGAGCAAACCTGGCATTATGCTGCAGCTGATGGAACATGACTGCCAGATTGCTGTCCTTCTTGAGCATCCCCTCTCTCTGTGTGCACGCTACTGCCTTCCTCTAGCTGGGTATCATCATCAGAGCCTTCAAAATGCTGGGCATCCACCTGGAGCATGTACCCAACACTGTGCTCAAACAGTTCGGGGGACTCCTCAGGAGGACATGGTGGATCTAGGGAAGGAGTGACTGATGACATTGAGATGAGGTAAGAGGAAGCATTGCCAGCTGCTTTGCTAGTACCCTGAGCCTGGGTGAGAGGATGAGCAGGATGAGGAGGGCTTGGTCATCCACTCTACCAAGTCTTTGGCATGATGCGGCTCAACACGTCCAGCTGCTGAAAATAAGGACAAGTGTGTCACATGGCCACGTGCTGATGAAGATGCATCGCGTCCACGACCAGCACTGTTGTCTTTAGACATAGAGCTTGCTTGCCCTCTTTTATTGGCTCATGACTGTCTGCCTCTCCTTGTTGGCCTTCCAGGCATAGTAATAGCATGCAGGGAGATGGGAAAACCAGCAATTGGGGTAGCTTTAGATGCACACTGAGCAGATGACACAGTACACTGACTTTAATTATTGCAGCTGCCTGCCTGTGTTACAGAAACAGAACAACATCAGCAATAAGGTGAAGCTTCAGGTGTATACTGTGCAGGAGGCACACTATACCCACTGTAAATGCTGCAGATGCCTGTATTACAGAAACAGAACAACACCAGCAATAAGGGGTTGCTTCAGGTGTATACTGTGCAGGAGGCACACAACACCCACTTTAACTGAGGCAGATGCCTGTATTACAGAAACAGAACAACACCAGCAGTAAGGGGTAGCTTCAGGTGTATACTCTGCAGGAGATACACAACACCCACTTTAACTGCTGCAGATGCCTATATTACAGAAAGAGAACACCAGCAATAAGGGGTATCTTCAGGTGTATACTGTGCAGGAGGCACACAACACCCACTCTAACTTCTGCGGATGCCTGTATTACAGAAACAGAACACCAGTAAAAAAGGGTAGCTTCAGGTGTATAATGTGCAGGAGGCACACAACACCCACTGAACAAGCGCTAGGTTCCCAAGCAACAAAAAAACTGTCCCTGCCTATCGTACTCTTCCCCTGCAACATAGTGTGGGGCATGTACTAAACCCCTCAGAGCTACAATTGGCCACAGGCATCCTGCCTGTGGCCAATTATGGCTCTCCTCTCTGCTGGTGCTGTGATTGGCCAAGCATGTAGGGTCACAGTGCATGCTTGACCAATCATGAGCCAGCAATGCTGGCTGGCGCAGTGCATTGTGGACCATGGGCGCCACACGAATATGGCGCAAATGGCCCACAAAGTTCTGGATTCATCGAACAGGCGAACAGCCGGTGTTTGACTCAAACACCAAACTCATTCCTACTAGTAATGGCGGTGATCAGTGACTTACAGTGGAACTGTGATAGTGCAGTGGACAATCTGACACAAACTGACACTGGGTGGAAACTGACTAATTGATACTGACATCGCCAGTGCTAATACTATACACTGTCACTGTATTAATAACACTGGCTGGGAAGGGGTTAATACCTCAGGGTAATCAAGGTGGTTAAGTGTGTACCTAACAAGTGTAATGTGTTTATTATGTGCTAGAATCCTGTGTTATTTGTCAACACAGAGCTGTGAGTTGTGATTGAACACAGCCAACCAGCATGTCTCAGCCATGAATTGGTTGGGGGGGGGGGGGGTGACCCTGGAGGAAGCCAGCAATATACAAGTATATCGCTATGCCTGTAGTTGCTGCCAGTGTGCAGTACAGAGAGGTTAAAGCGGAGGTCCACCCTAAAATGGACCTCCGCTCATCGGAATCCCCCCCCCCTCCGGCGCCACAATCGGCACCTTTCAGGGGGGAGGGGGGTGCAGTTACCTGGATAATCCAGTTAACTGCACCCACTTCCTGGCTAGCTCTCTGCGGAAAGGGGCGTACGTTACGCCCCTTTCCGCAAGCGCCCGCCCCCTTCAGCAAGTGCCCCGCTGCCTGCTGGGAAACACACAGCTCCCAGAGGCAGCGGGGACCGTCTGGATTGCGCCGCGCGGCTCGCGCATGCGCAGTAGGGAACCGGGAAATGAAGCCGAAAGGCTCCATTTCCTGATTCCCATACCCAAGATGGCGGCGGCAGGACCCGACAGACGAG
Organism: Lithobates pipiens; assembly: GCF_037356315.1. NCBI lineage: Eukaryota > Metazoa > Chordata > Amphibia > Anura > Ranidae > Lithobates > Lithobates pipiens. The sequence continues at coordinate 629,904,735 of NW_027507748.1, read as the reverse complement.
CGAGCGATCAGCTTCGGGTGCCGACATCGCGGGCGCGCTGGACAGGTAAGTGTCACTATTTAAAAGTCAGCAGCTGCAGTATTTGTAGCTGCTGGCTTTTAAAAAAAAAAAAAAAAACGCGGAGTCCCGGTGGACTCCCGCTTTAAGTTAAAGGTTTGGTTCACCTTTGTACTCCTTTTTTCTTTTCTAAATTCCAGCTTCCTTCCTGTACCAATATAGCATTAATGTACTTCTTTTGCATAATAAAACAGCTTTGCATTTAATCTTCACATGCTTACCTCACTGTCTTTATGGATGTTTAAACACTTAAAGACCAGCCGTCGCAGTTATACTGCGACTGGTTGGCTCTCCTGGGCAAATCACCGTCATGGTACGTCAGCCGATTTAAGACCTCTAGTGGGCAGTCCCACTAAAAATCGCTGATCACCGCAATTAATAGTAAAAAAAATAATAATAATAGAAATGCCATAAATCTATTCCCCTATTTTATAGACACTATAACTTTTGCGCAAACCAATCAATATATGCCTATTGCGATTTTTTTTTTATTACCAAAAATATGTAGAAGAATACATATCAACCTAAACTGATGAAGAAATGATAAAAAAAAAATGTTTAGGGCATATTTATTATAGCAAAACGTAAAAAAAGAAAATGTTTTTCAAAATTGCCTTTTTTTGTTTATAGCGCAAAAAAAAACACATATGTGATCAAATATCACCAAAAGAAAGCTCTATTTGTGGAGAAAAAAGGACATACATTTTGTTTTGGTAGAACATCGCATGACCGTGCAATTGTCAGTGACTCAGTGCCCTATCGCAAAAAATGGCCTGGTCATTAAGGGGGTATATCCTTCCGGTTCTTAAGTGGTTAAACACACTGCTCGATTACTTCTACCTTACTTCCTGGACAGACTTTAGGTCATGAGACAGGAAGGAGTTGACCAGCTGACCTCATTAGCACACACCCTGCATCATCCACACTGAGCTGATCAACTCTTTCCTGTGTCATGACCTAAAGTTTGTCCAGGAAGTAAGGCAGAAGTAATCGAGCAGTGTGTTTAAACATCTATAAAGAGAGTGAGGTAAGCATTTGTAGATTAAATGGAAAGCTGTTTTATTGTTGTAAAATAAGCACTTTAATGATATATTGGTACATAGGGGAGCTGGAATTTAGAAAAATAAAGAAAAGGTGAACAAAGGCGAACTTATCCTTTAACCACTTCAGCCCTTTAAGATTTTACCCCCTTCCTGAACAGAGCACTTTTTACAATTTGGCACTGCGTTGGCTTTAACTGGTAATTGTGCGATCATGCAATGCTGTGGCCTCTAAATTTACTGGAACAACTAGTGCGACTCACAGGCAAAAGAGCACCTGATTGTCAGAGCCTGCTTCAATCGCTACCAAAAAAACGTAGCATTCGCAGGGATCAGGCCTGTGTGTTGTGTTTTGTAAGTGACAGTGATCGATTGATACTGCACTTGGGTGGACTGGGCTTGGTGGAGGGGCTAAACACAGGTGCTAGCAGGTATCTGGGCTGACCCCACTAACGCTGCATTTTTGGAAACCCTAAACTACTAGGGATGCTAGTATAGATCTGATCAGATCAAAGATATTGATCCATTCAGACACTATACTTATAAGGGAGGTGTATGGTGGGTGTGTGGATGTTAGCGCTACTGGCAGTAATCTGATGCTGCCAGGGGCTGACGCTGATCCTAACTGAAGATAAAACCTAACTGATGTCCCCTGCCGGTTGATCAGGGGGTTAAACGTTTATTAGGTAATATACGGCGGCTACCCTGACGCTATAAAAAATGAACTAACTAGCCAGCGTTACCTGTGACACTAACACGGTGATCACTGGTGACAGGGGGTGATCAAGGGGTTACATTTTTATCAGGGGTTTTAGGGGGTACCTAGACCTACCTGGGCCTACTACTAACTGCCATAAAGCTGGTTAGTGTCACAAGTGACTCCAATGCAGTGATCAGTGAAAAATCTGAAAACTGCACTTGGTGACATAGTGACAGGGAGTAAAGGGGTTAACTGGGGGGGGGGGGGCGATCGGGGGTCAAAATGTGTGCTTACGTACACTGTGTTAGTGTAGTGTTGGTGCAACTCACTTTTTGACATCCTCTCTCCACGCTCTGGAACCAAAAAGAATTGCAGGATGGGAGGCGACATCACTTCCTCTGCCTGTGTTTACATTACACAGGCAGAGGAGGCATTTCATTGGCCAGAAATCATCACCCTGGACCTGAAGACTGATCGTTTCTGCAACAAATCTGATTGCCGCAGGCACGAGCGACGTACAGGTATGTGGTTTTGCACACCCATGCCATTCTGCCGACATATATCGGCGTGAACCGGTCAAGAATCGGTTAAAAGTGATGTTCTCCTCAGGAAGGAAGTCAAAGAATAGCTCGGAAAGTTTATGTCATTCCTTTGTTCATTTTCATTTTCCCATACTCTCAGGGTTTTAAAAGACTTCAGTCTTTACAGTCGCTTCAAATAGAAATATTTGTAAATAATTCATAATGAGTGCCATATTTAAGTGGTACAATTAAAAGTGGTTAATTAAAGGCAAACAATTCTGTAGAGCAGTCTTCTTGTTGAGTGAAGAAAGTCTGCTAGTCATAAAAATACATTTTAAAACCTACAACAAATTATTTACATGTGCTTTTTCTTTGTGTTCCATCTGTTTAATTAAACACTAGCTCTAGTTTTGCTTTAAACATTCTGCCCTCAAAAAAAGTTTTTATAAATAATCGACTCTCGTGGGTGGTGGTTCTAAAAATACAATCCACAGGTTCAGAAATACATTTTAGCACTGATGAGTTTATGAGGACTAGACCTATAACTCCCAAGCTGGATAGCTTCAGGGCGATTTCCATTGTAACCATGTAATAGATGGTTTATTAGGTGTCAAGCAAATATCAGCAATATCTGCAACACATTTACCATTAGACCCTCCTAAGAAAATAAAAAGATTTGATGTAGCTTTTACAACACATTTCAGGTGGTATTGTTGTGTTAGGGATTCTAGTGTCAAATTCATGTAACCCTTGTGGCACTTTTGGAGATAGTTTGCATGCAACAGATTCAAATAGTTCTTGTTTGTGAAACTTTTCGAGAAAGTCTATTTTCTTTCCTTCCTTCCTGATCTACTCCCCATCCTTTCTTTCTTCTCCTTCCTTCCTATAAATCCACATAATATAATGAAAGACAATTTATGATAAATTATCTGTAGACTAGACATCAGCACATAGTCTCCACTGTAATGTTGGTATTTCTTAAAAAAAAAAAAACTGAAAGCCACCCTGCTGTTTTATTAGAAAAAATGTGAAATGGATTCTCTAAAACATTTTTTCCCATAAACATTTGATGTGGCGATTTTGAATGTTAAAATTAAGAAATTGGTTTGTGGTAGAGGAATTTACTAGAAATAGGTCACACAGGCAAGGAAACTGTTTTCCATACGTCTTCAAAAGCCTCAGCCCCTGAAATATTCTTATATGTTGAGTAATTGTGGCTAATAAAGAAATAATAATCTGTCAGTTAGTGTTATTGCACGTACACACGATCGGACATTCCAACAACAAAATCCCATGTTTTTTTTTCGGACGGATATTGGCTCAAACCTGTCTTGCATACACACGGTCACACAAAGATGTCAGAATTTCCGAACGTCAAGAACACGGGGACGCACAACACGTATGACGGCTTCTTCTGCTAATCTCGTGTTAGTAGAAGTTTTGTGACAGACAATTTGCTCTTTTCAGCCTCCTGCTTTTACGATCGTTACTGCTCTTCAGTTTGTGCTTGTGGGTTCATATTTCTATTACGTATTTGATTTTCAGTGCACTCTTGTCCGCTCGTATCTGATTTTCAGCTCCGAACTTTCTGTTTTTCACTGCTTTCTGTTAGTTCATTCTGACCAGCCGACCATTTTGAAGCCATGAGGATCCTCACCCAGGACCAGAGGGTTTATAATTACCATCTGGCCAGAGCAAAAAGATCGCTTTTGGGATAATGCCAGCCGGTTACGCCTATTCCTTATGCCAATCATCATGGTGGAATATAAACCTAACCATATAATCCTTGCATGCTGCATTCTACACAACTATTAAGTTCGGCCAACAAGAATGGCGCTTGAAGCTGACCATCCTGGCTTGCCCCCCAAAGCGCCCATGAAGTAAGACAGAAGTATGTAGAGTACTTTGCGGGTGGGGGGGCCATTGATATGCCAGAAACTGTTTAAGAAACATTTTATCCTAAATTTTTGTACTTAAACTGAAAGAAGATTTCCTTTGATTTACTGCCTGGGTTTCTTTTAGCTGTCTCCTAGGTTCTCCAATGGGCTTTTCTTTTTGGACATTTTCTTCAATAGTGCAAATGTAATTTATTTGATACGTGAGGTGACAATCTCTTCTTCAGTGAACTATTATTATGTTGTGGGTCTGCTACACACATCTTGTTTTTGTTGTTAATGCATGTACACTAATGCATTTCTCAAAAAATATTCATAATTTTAAGCACCCTGAATTCATTTTGTGGAGTCATCAAAATGGCATGATTGTGGCAAATTAGAAAGCACTATGGGTATTATTTACTAAAGGAAAATCCACTTTACACTCCAAGTGCACTTAAAAGTGCACATGAAACTGCACTTGTAGTGCAAAGTGGATTTGCCTTTAGTAAATAGCCCCCATTGTCACTGTAAACACCATCTTTTACTCCAAAAACTGCTTTTGATCATTGAAAGCAGCAGCCACACATTGTTGAGTAGAAAACGTTTTACTCAAAGCACATTGACATGTGCGTTTAGAAAAAGGGTCTTTGAACAAACCAACATCTTTGATATATAACACAATTTTTTGGTCAGATTAATTAGAAATAGCATTTTTTGTTTAACTACTTGCCGCCCTGCCTATAGCAGAATGATGGCCGAGCGGTGGTTCAGTTATCCTAACTGGGCGTCATATGACGTCCTTCAGGATAACAGCTGCCACGTTCCTGTGGGGGCGCGCATCACGGCGATAGGTGGAGCGGTGTGTCAGTCTGACACACCGCTACACCGATCTCTGTAAAGAGCCTCTGGTGGAGGCTCTTTACCATGTAATCAGGCGTGTCCAATCACGGCTGATCACAATGTAAACAGGAAGAGCCGATCGGCTCTCCTCCACTAGCATCTGACGCGAGTGAGGAAAAGCCAGTCGGCTGCTCTACTAACAGGGGGGGGTCTGCTTTGACCCACACTACACTAGACCCACCAGGTACATCCCCCGTGGCCATCTACATGTGAAAAAATATGCCCAAAATATGCCAATCAGTGCCCACAAATTTTCTGTAAGGCCAGACTGAACCCAGGCCAGCACTCTCCAGTCTTCCTTCAAGGTTTCCTTCCCCCCAGATGAGGCCTCCGATGACCAACCTGGGCCTTCCAGGCAGCCACATGTGGTATGGCAGCTTGAGTCAGGTATGGCATTCTTCAAAATATTTCTGGTTGTCAAATGAATGATGTTAAATATATGTTAGTTTTGATAACTAATTTCTGATTTCCCAAAGTGTTTTACATATCAGTAGACAGTAGTGGCCACAAATGATTGTGGCAAGAATTAAAAATGCTGGGGTCAGAATGATAGTCTTTCTATTTATTAACATTCAATTTGCAACAGTCATGAGCTGAAAATTGTGTGTGGTTGATGAACCAAAACTAAAACTATGTACCATTTTCATAGACAGAAAAGCCTCAGCCAGGAGGAGGCCATGGAAAGTGGCAGCCAGGAGGTGGCCGGGCCCCGTAGCCTGCCCGAATTCCAGGCCACTCCCCTCGGCCTTCCACAAAAAAGTGTCAGGAAGAGGAATAACCTGAGGGAGGCAGCAATTGGCCTATATCTGAAGGCTACTGTGGCCCTCAGAAACCCTCCCACTAACTATAAGGGGTTGAGGGGTGAACTCACAAACCAAAGTCACATTTGTGAGTTGAACTATGGTCCTCCTCCTCCTCCTCCAGGTCCTCCTCCTCCACCTCCTGCCACAACTCCAACACCAGAGCCACAGCCTGGAAGGAAGCATGTAAGGAAGACAAGAGAGTGATGACCTGGGTTCAGTCTGGTCTGGCAAAAGATGCAGGCTGTGGTATGACCACAGCCTGCTTACATAGATGTCATCTGCTGCTGTTCCTGATCTCTTGTAGTCCTGGACCGGATTGTGCTCACTATTATATGGACTCCTCAGGCCACCAATTTTGACTGTAAAATAATTTATGTGTGCCCTGTGGTAAAAGGCTTCACCAGTTTCAGCACCGTTGCCTTGCTCTTTATTTTGTTATGACCCATAATATTGGATATTAATTTTCACAAATACTTGCCTATGTGTTTTACTTCAAAAAGGACAGTTTGTTTGTGAGTAGGCAGATACATTTCTAAAATACAATGTCAAATTAACAAGGGACACCAACCAACCTCCTTGAGGTTAAAAAATACAAGATAATAATGGTGTTGTGGTAACTTGACACACAGAACAAGAAATAATATAGAGAGCACTAGAAAAAAAATGCAGATCTTGATTAAAAAAAAAAAGTATTATGGAGCTCTGATGGAAAAAAAAATTTAATATTGGGGGGGGCGGAGCTAGCCGGAGTCCAAGATGGACGTGCAGTAAAGGAGCTCCTCACCCAGTGGGGAAGAAGCAGCTAAAAGCACCCATCCCAATCGCTCTATAGGGCGACCACAGCAGCGATCCAGACCCCTGACAGTCAGTGATCACTCCGCTGACATGCCGGGGAAGAAACGAAGGCCGGGAGGGCCAGCGAGGCTCGCGGAGTACTTCTCCTATGAAGGGAAGCAAGATGGCGCCGGCCATACATCCACGCCGTCCACGGCAGCCTCCAGCCGCGGCACGCAGCATGGGAAGCAAAAAAGGAGCAGCCCTCTGGGCGATCCAAGGTCCCCACCTGCCACACCGTCCTCAGGGAGCCCGGAGAAGGCGCGATTCAAGCCGGATGACGCGGATGGCAACCATGAGGTGAGCTCCCTCTTAGACTCAGGGGATGACACTAGGGAGTTGCCAGACTCCATAGACACATTTCCCACTAACGGCCAGCCAGTCATGGACACTATGCTGAAGGAGATGCTAGTATCATTAAGGGGCTCACTGCACTCAGATATGGTGGCATGCATGCACAAAAAGATCTTCAGTCTGTAACTGCCAAGGTGACCCATATTGAACACAGAATGGGGGAATATGCTACCACTATTAATGAGCTGGTTGACGCTAATGAAGCAAAAGATGATGAGATAGAAGATATCAGAGCTAAAATGGCGGACATTGAAGATAGGTCTAGGAGGAATAACGTGAAGATCAGAGGGGTCCCTGAGTCGGTCCAACAACAGGAGCTAAGGGAATATGCAGTACAGCTTTTCACGGCCATTCTGCCAGACCTGCAGGAGCTTGACTTCACAGTGGATAGAATCCATAGACTCCCGAAACCCAGCTATCTCTCTGAGAACATTCCCAGAGATGTCATCCTCCGCCTACATTTTTTCCACACGAAGGAAAGACTCATGTCCGCCACTAGGCAGAAGGACAAGATTCCTCCCGAATACTCTCATCTGCAATTTTATGCGGATCTATCTGACTACATGCTGCAAAAACGCAGAAACATGGCAACTTTAACGAAAGCACTCAGGAATCAGAAGATAAGCTACAGGTGGGGTTTCCCCACAAAATTGATAGTTTCCAAAGAGGGCAAGGAATATGTGATGGACTCCATCCCCAAGGGCATGGCCCTGTTGAGCTCATGGGGGATCATTGCAGAAACCCAGAAACCTCTCCGACATGGCAGTCCCTGCGATGAGCAGGATGCAGAATGGTGCACTGTCAACCATAAAAACGCCCGCAAGCATACTTGATTGGGAATAGGGATTTTCCAAACCTCACCCGCTCAGGAGGCATTGTACCACTCCGTTAAGTTGGATATAACTTTCCCCCCAAGTTACTACTTGAGTGGCATCATGTCACACTTTTTCACACTTTTGTTGTGTATGACCTTTTTATTACTCCAAGTTTTTTGTTTACACGGTTGGTGGCACTTGTCTTTTTCTATTTGGATGGTCAGTCGTCTCTTCCCTCCCAGATGCGAGGCAAGCTTCCTTACTAAGCAAACCGGAACCCTTCGTGCATCGACCTAAGAAACCCCTGCGAAGCCCAGGTTGGTGGACCGCTACAATCGTAAGTGAGCAACACTCCCACTTGGTAAGCACTCTCTCCATCTACACCTTCCATGGCGGTTAATTTTCTATCAATAAACGCCAAAGGCTTTAATCACCCCGCCAAACGCAAGTCGGTTTGGAAAGAGGCCCTCCAAAGGAACTGTGACATCTTGTGCATGCAAAAGACTCATTTTCAGAGCACTGCACCTCCAAAATGCACTCATCCCAAGTTTCCCCATACCTTCTTCGCCAGTGCGGACCAAAAGAAGAGAGGGGTGATGGTGGCGGTCAGAGACACTGTTGCATTTAAACTACACAAAATTGAAGAGGATCCTCAGGGCAGATTTTTAATTATGGTCTGTGAAATTAACTCTTCCCTCTTCACGCTGGCGAATATCTACGCCCCTAATGCAGGTCAATCCAAGTTCCTGAACAAAATGATGAAGAAAATTCATCAAGTACTTCAAGGCTCCTTGCTGATGTGCGGGGACTTTAATATGGCTCCAGACCACAAGCTAGACTCTTCTTCACACCCCAAAAGGCCTCAGCCTTCTCTCCTCCCGTTTTTGCGCAAGCATTCCCTCTCTGATGCATGGAGATGCTTGAATGCCAACGCAAGGGACTTCTCATTCTTTTCCCATAGTCACAAAACATATAGTAGGATCGATTTGTTTTTGATTGACAAGCAATTATTGTTTCAATGTAAATCAGCGCAGATCCATGACATAACTTGGTCGGACCATGCTCCGGTGGAATTGCAAGTGGGGAACCCTATGAACAGGAAAAACGCTTTTATTTGGCGAGCAAATCCCTGACTCCTCCGCCATGGTCCGACCAAAGAATATGTTCAGGGAAGATTATCTGAATTCTTTAATACTAATCTAGGCTCAGTATCAGATCCTTTTATTCTCTGGAATGCCCACAAGGCGTTCGCCAGGGGAGTACTGATCCAGCAAGGGGCCAGGGCTAAGAGGGAGAGGCAGCAGCGGACCTCGACTATTATAGAAACAATAAAATCTCTAGAGACCCAAAACATGCGGCACACGACCCAAGCCTTGACAGATCAACTCACACTGCTCAGAACAGAATTGAGAATATGCCTCCTGGAGGACTTTGAGAAAGCCTCCAGAAAAATGAAATTGACTTACTACACTAGTGGAAACAGAGCGGGGAAACTGCTAGCTAATAAAATTAAGGGATACAGACACAAGACCCACATTCAACATGTAATACATCATGAGACACAGGCTAAACTACAACACCCACAAGACATAGCAGATGCGTTCAGTAGCTACTATGGCTCCTTATATAACCTCAAAGACGATTCTAATATTACGCAACCGTCTACTGCCACTATATCCGACTTCCTATGAACACTCAGCCTCCCCAAGCTTACAGAGGACCACCTACACATGCTGAATAGCCCCATCACAGGCGGGGAAATTGGCCAGTTAATAAGGGAGCTGCCTTTAAACAAGTCCCCGGGCCCGGGTGGCTTCCCTGGGGAATACTATAAATCCTTTCAAGATATATTGATCCCACATATGGTGGAAGTGTTTGGTTCTGCTGCTGCCTCCTCTTCGTTCCTTCAGGAAATGTTGACAGCCACTATAGTTGCATTGCCAAAACCGGGTAAAAGCCCGGACTCACCGCAGAATTTTCGTCCAATATCGTTGTTGAATAATGATGTTAAAATCTATGCTAAGCTTATGGCTACAAGATTAATGCATATCCTGCCTGAATTGATCGACGTGGATCAATCGGGATTTACTAAAGGGAGGCAGTCCTCCGATGCTACTAGGCGCCTAATCAATGTGATTCATGCAGTCAATAAGAGTGGAACGCCTTCTCTGCTCCTAGCTTTGGATGCAGAGAAGGCGTTCGATAGAATACATTGGCAATTTTTGTCTCAGGTGCTGCAGGGGTTTGGTTTTAGCGGTACAATCTACTCCGCCATAATGGCCCTATACTCCAAACCGTCAGCTCGGGTACTTGTGGCAGGAGCTCTCTCTAAGCCGTTTCAGATTACTAATGGGACAAGGCAGGGGTGCCCTTTATCACCCCTGATCTTTAACCTATTGATGGAACCTCTCGCTATCTATTTGAGATCGCATCCACATAGTCATGGCGTACGCATTGGGGGGAGGGAACACACCATCAGTTTGTTTGCAGACGATATTATTCTGATGCTCACTGATGTTGAAGTCTCTTTAGAATTGGTTCAACAAGCCCTACAAGACTTTAATGACATATCATACTACAAAATCAATGCAAGCAAATCTTACATACTTAATTTAGGAGTCCCGAACCACTCCAAGAGCAAATTGGAACAGAGGTTCCCGTATATATGGTGCCAGGAAGGGATTAAGTATTTAGGTATAACTCTCACTTCCAAAACGGAGGATCTGGTAGCAGCCAACTACATTCCAATGCTAAATAAACTGGAGGGGAAACTGAAAGCCATATCCACGACAGAACTATCGTGGTTGGGAAAACTAGCGGCTTTTAAAATGCATATTTTACCTCAAATATTGTATGTCTTTCAAACGCTACCTATACCATTACCCAACTCGTATTTCCACGCAATACAATCTGTATTGAACAGGTTTGTATGGCAGGGGAAAAAGGTTAGGTGCGCCTTTGGTAGGATGATCAAGCATAAGAGAGCGGGAGGGGTAGGCCACGTCCATATCCAAGACTACTATTTTGCAGCAATCTTGGCCCAACTTAGACATTGGATTATCCCTAATCCCGACCAGAGGAAACTATGGTCGGATATTGAAGAGACACAACTATCATCGGGCACGTTGAGAGATTTTTTACTTACAGCACACTCACATTCTTTTCTGGATGTCAAAATGTCACCTACTATCTTGGCCGCCCTGAGGGATTGGCTATACTTTAAAAAACATTGTAGAGGGTCGGGCATTCTTTCACCCCTAAAATTACCCATATCGGCAATCAGATACCTGATACCAGACATAAACATGAAAACATGGGCAAACCGAGGTATCCAACACTTAGATGACATAATAGTAGACGCAAGTATTAAGCCATTTTCCTAGCTTTGCCAGGAATACAAACTGCCGGAACAGGAGTACTACAGATACTTACAGCTCTCACAGCTCCTCAAGAAAGACACTAACTTAATGTTTTTACTTCCCCCTAAACTGCATCGCTTTTTTACAGATAAGCAAAATAACTCAAGGGGGACCTGTGCGAGAAATCGCAAAATATGGAGGCATGGGAAAATTAACTGGGAAAGGTTTTCCTGATAGAGCAATGGGAGAGGGCTTTTAAAATGACGCACATGTCCACTAAAAGCACCAATCTGCGAGAAATGCAACAGAAAATTACACTTAGATGGTACTTAACCCCGAGCCATCTCTCGAAAATTTATCACACAACATCGTCTGAGTGCTGGAGAAGTTGCGGGGGATATGGATCTCTGAGCCATGTCCTCTGGCACTGTCCTAAAATAGGCCTACTGTGGAAACAAGTGGAGCGTGCTATCTACAACATTACAGGAACGCAAGGGAAATTGGATCCAGAGACGACGATACTCTCGCTAGACCTGGACAAATTTCATACTACACATAGAACAGTAGTTTCACATGTGCTGTTAGCTACCAGATTAATAATCCTTAGGCACTGGCGAGATACCGCAGCCCCATCCTTTTTAGAAGTTATGACTACTGTCCACACGCATAGCAAGTACGAAATTCTGCATTCTTCCATACAGGGGAAGTATGAAGAAACAAACGAGTTATGGGCCCCATGGCATCAGTGGTACTCGGTATACAGCAAAAGGGGACAGCCCGCCTTAACTGGGAGCGAATGAGGGAATATGTAACGCTTACTTGTGCTAAGACTGACTTCCATGTTACAAGTTTTGAGTTGTTATTAAATTTGGTACTTTATTATACAGTCAAATTGTTTAATGATAAATTGCAGTCGGTTAGTGAGACATCAGCAATTTTCAAAGTACACTTTGCTAAAGTAAGCTCTTCTGTTTCACTTTATACCTAGCAGAATGAATCAAAGCGGGGGAGTACCCACTCGGGGGGATGTGATCTCCTAGGGAGTTCGCCTGAGTCCACCCGGGGGGTGGGCCCCCCATATCATCCAAGCCCTCTACGTGTATCTGTTCAGTACATGGGAGACGACACTATTTTGATAATAAATCGTTATTTGATGGTTACAGATATATATCTCCATGTGTAACAATATGTCAAAGCTTGTACTGACTGTAATCTGTATATTTTTTTCTATAAAATTCCAATAAAAATTATTTGAAATAAAAAAAAATTAATATTATTCATGAGATCACGAGAAATTACAAAGAAAAAAGCTTATGAGAACTCTGTGTGAATATGAGCAGCAAAACAACTTAATTCTTCTAGCATTATAAAGAAGAAGAGAATGCGCTGTATTAAAAGATTTCAAAATTTACAGCGTGACAAATGTGCTATGTCCATTACGAATGCTAGTGTTACCAAACTGAGCGCTTCCGTCTCGTGATTTATTCTGAGCATGCATGGCACTTTGTGCATCAGAATTGTGTACAGATGATCTGAATTTACGCAAACAGATTTTGTTGAGGGAAAATTTGAGAACCAGATCTCAAATTTTGTGCGACGGAAATTCCAATGGAAACTGTCTGATGAAGCCTACACACGGTCGGAATTTCCGACAACATGCTCCGACATGTGCCGTCAGAAAGAGTCGACCGTGTGTACGCGGCATTAGAATACTTTCTAAATATGTGCAACTAAATTTATTTTTGTGTTTTACTACAAATATTACAAATGTACCTGCATGTGCCGCCCCACCACAGTATATGTACTGTAGCGGGTCGGCAAGTGGTTAAGGATGAACTTATAAATCTCAGCATTCCCCTTGATAATCAAAGCTCGGCCAGAATAAATATCTTTGTCCTTGGTTTACTTGCAATGGAATAGCTTTTTTAAGCATACAGATGTTTGTGATTTCAAAATGGCAATAATTCAGGGTAATGCAGAATTTTTCACCCTGTCAACCTCAGAGGATTAGGGAAAAAGCTGTTACTCAGCCTAGTGGTTCTAGCACTAATGCTGTATAACCTCTAACCTGCAAGTCCATAAGCAGGATAGGAAGGGTTCCTTCTAATACTGAGGGTCATCTCCCTATATCTATTGTTGTAAATATTGTTGATGGTGGGAAGATTGCTGCCCTTATCTAGATAGTATGCAGCAGTGTTGTATGGCTCTCCATGGACCACACAACATGGTAGAAGCATGGACAGATGTGTATGAGGCTTGATCAGGTAGGGGTGTCGTGAAAGAACATTTTACAAATGTATAGCCATCCTTTAACCTAGAGACAGAAAACAAGGAGCATTTTCAAAAGGAGATCATCAACTGCATTCTGTTTTTCTATCAGTACAGGTTTCCTTTAACCATCACAGGTTAAAATATCTTCAAAACATGAGGAAAAAAAAACATCCTGGGAATTCACTGAATCGTTGCACCAATAAATACGTAACATCATGTTGTGAACTGTCCATGTCTGGCCATAAAAGCTTCACATGTGAACTACAATTCTGATTTGACCAGTTCATTTTGGATTCAAAGAGAGGTCATCTTAAAGCAATATCAAACCCAAAACCAAAAATGTAATGTATTACAGCTTACCAATCCTTATATGTGGTGACTGCATTCGTTTTATTACTTTAGGTTTTTTTGCATCTGTTTTCACCTGATGAACTGGCTAGTAACACACCTCCTTTTATAGAGTGCTCTGGATTAAGGAGCACAGGGGCACCCTTGCATAACAGCATTGTTAGTCTGGGAGTTGTGGAATCCATCCAAATGTCAGCCAACACTGAAGCTATACAGGCATTTAGAGCAACAGGTTTGTTCCATTTGGGATAATGGTTTTACATGAATAAATAAAAGCCGGTCATTGTAAGCACCCCTCTCGGTGGAAACTGGTTTGCCTCAACGCTAACTGATACATTCATAGGAGAACTTGTGTTTAAGAACAAGAGACTTAATGGGCAGTTCACACAATGAAAATTAAGGAAAGAAAGCCCAAAAAAGAAACATAATGTAGCCATCTCATCTAAGTATCAGTATACACCAATATAATAAATGTTTGCTTTTGGGTTTAATACACCTTTAAGTTATTAAAATACATTTGTTTAATATCATGTTATCAGCAACCATATACATTAAAGCACAAAGATAACACAAATTTTACAGTGATAATGTAATGAAAGCCATCAAACAAGTGCTAATTTAAATATATTTCATAATGAAATATTTTCATAAAAAGCCAGCATGCAATTGTTGTTTACAATGTATGAAATCATAATCATATTTTATAAAAGAAGAATTCCTTTTCCTTTTTGTACCTTGTTTAGTTGAACACAATTATATTTGGTTTCATATGACAAGTTATGGCAATCCACATGTTACAATTTTCAAAAAAGGTCATAAAGCCTAGCTCTATCCATCCCTTGCATTCTTGACTGATGGGGAGTGGTTTGTAATCTGACCTTTTTTGAGTATATAAAAATCCGTGGACTGCAGATGATAATTATTATACTCGTTTGGCCTCATCCAATTAGTGTGTAATCATAACTTTCCTTTTAGCCTCGGGATTTAGAAAAACTGCATTGAATTATCGTCTAAGAATAGGCTCTTTCTAATGCATCTTTTTTTTCTTTCAACTGTTCTGCGTGCCATTTTGTAATCATTTTGTTTTCTAATGTATATTGCATCTGCAAGGTAGTCCTTGATGCTCAAAAGAGGTTTAAAATCCTGCCTGAAGGTACCTTTTGTTTGAATTGCACTATTCCTTCACACTATCTCTCAACTTCTCAACTCTCTGCTTCAATCTCCTCACGTATCACAAATTTACTGAGCCATATATCAGTATGGATGTCATACCCACTTCCTCAAACTCAATCTTTCTAAAGCCTTGTACACACGGTCGGAGAATCCGTCGGAATGTGTCCTATCTGACCGTGTCGTCGGATAATCCGACTGTGTGTGGTATGCATCGGACTGATTCCGTCCGAATCTCCATCGGACCCAATTTTCCAACATGTTGGAAATATTTCCCGACCAACTGGGCCGGTCGGACCTAATCCGATCATGTGTAGAGAATTTTGATCGGACCAAGTGCCACGCATGCTCACATTCAAATTCCGACACGGAAGTGCTTGTTCAGGTAAAACTACTGCTCGTAAGCGATATAGCACATTCGTCACGCTGCAATGTTAAAAATTCTTTCATCAAGCGCATTCTCTTGTTCTTTACAATGCTGCAAGAACGAACTTCTTTTGATGCTCATAGTCACACACACTTCTCCCGAACGGATTTCATTACTCTTTTTTAACCATTTCAGCAATACAATTTTAGTTTGCGTCACATCTACACAATTTTAGATTTGTTTTTTTCCTTTTTTGGATGTTTTTGGGGGGGGATTCCCTAAAAATCTCCTTTAAAGACAGTTTGCTAATTTCTCCTTATTTATTTTTATTTTTTCTGTGTGTAAACTTACAACAACAACATTATTGTATTTTTTATATTTTCTTTTTCTTTTTTAATCTACAGGAGGTTGTTAAGTGTTGTTACCCCTTGTTATTTAGTTCACTTTGTATTTTTGAAATGTACCTGCCTGCTCACAAATAAACTGTACTTTTTGAAGGAAAACACATTACACAAGTATTTCATCAAACAAAAAAAATGTATTTTGTTCGCTAGAAACTAAAAATAGGAACGCAGCACTGGAGAAACTTAACTTTGGTGCAGCCTTTGGCCCCCAGGGCAGACATGACTAAATTAGATATTAAAAAATTGGTGGCCTGAGGAGTAGATATCTCAGGGAGAGAAGTCTGGTCCTGAAGTCCTAGAGAGCAGGAAATTCAGATGCCATTTCTGTCCCCAAGATGTGGATCTTCAAGAGGCTGCATCTTCTGGCACACCAGACTCAACCCAGGCCATCACTCTCTGGTCTTCCTTTGGGACTTCCCACCAGGCATCCTTCCAGGCTGTGGCTGGGCTCCTGTAGCTGGGGCAGGAGGAGGAGGGCGTTGGTCAACCTCCTGGCTGCCACTTGCCACAGCCTCCCCCCGACTGAGGTCATCCTGTGTATGAAAAGGAGACATAGTTTTAGTTTTTTGATCATCAATCACACCATTTTGTGCTCCTGGCTTTTGCTAATTGAATGTTACCAAATAGAACAGACTATCATTCTGACACCAGCATTTTTCTTTCCCGTCCTAATCATTTTTGGTCACTACTGTCTCTTGAGATGTAAACCACTTTGAGAAATCACAACTTACTGATCAATAAGAACATCTAGTTAACATCATTAAATGTAACACAAGAAATATGTTCAACAATGCAATACCTGTCTCAAGCTGGGCCCCACCACATCGTGCTGCCTGGAAGGCCCAGGTTGGACATCAGAAGCCTCAGCTGGGGGTGAAGGATGCCTTGGAGGAAGCCTGGAGAGTGGTGGCCTGAGTGGTGGCCTGGGTACCCCTTGGTCTACCAGAAAATGCAGCCTGTCAAAGTGCACCATCCTGGGGTAATAAACACCATTTGGATCTCCTGCTCTCAAGGACTCCAGGTGCTTCTTTCTCTCCCTGAGATATGTCATCTTCAAGGCCACAATTTTGCGATTCAGATAGGTCATGTCTGCCGTGGGGACCATGATCCACAACAAAGCAAGCAGTTTCTCCAGTGCTGCGTTCCTCTTTGATCTGTCAGTATAAAACTTGTTGTGGAACTGCCACAGGCAGGGCATCTCCATGTACGGTTCTTTGAATAGCCCCATAAAGTTGGCATTTGTGAATGGATCCATATTGTCTGCAAGACACAACACAGGACAAATCCTCAAATACTAATAATGCAATTAAAATCCTTCCTAATCTTGTCCCAACATCAGCCTAGAAGAAGCACTCTAGTCTAGTGAAGCACCAAGTTAAAAATGTTACCTTCGTTTCCACGTTCGTTGCGTTCGTGCCTCACACTCTCCTCCCAGATCGTACGAACGATACACACGTGTTGCGTTTTATATACAGTGCGCATGCATGAAACTCCGCCTGCCCCTGACGTTCTTTCCAGACTATTCCCCACCCCTTCGCTTCTGGCGCAGTGGGGAGAGCACATGGCGGAGAGAACGCAGGTGCGCACTAATAGTTCCACTAACGAGGAGGAGGGTGAGGAAAGCCCGGAGCCTGAAACGTCCCGATCCAGGAAGACAAGATTTAAGGCCTGAAATATTTCTTTTGGAGAGATGTTGGAGATGGTCGACATATTGAACAGGACCGACTATGATGGGAAATATGAACCTTACCCAAACCCAAATATCAGAAAGGCCAAGATCATGAATAAAGTTGTGAAGAGTCTTCTGAAGAATTTTGGGGTATGCCGATCCAATGATCAACTGAGAAAACGCTGGTCAGGCCTGAAACTGAGGGAGCACGAGCAGTACCTAAGGATCAAGCGTGTTCTTAAAAAAAGTAAGTAGTTGTCGTGTGTTCATATGATTATTCTTGCTTATATGCTCCATGTGCTTTGATTTCATGTTGTGCATTTTAAAATGGCCACTTTCAAGGTCATGGTTTCGTTCGTTCGTATGAAACATCGTTCTGCAGGGAAGTATTCCAGCTTAACAAAGTGTCCCCAATAATGTTCTACCTTGTAACTCGGCCCAAAAACACAATTGTACAACACTTCTAAGCAATGTTTCATATTCCTATTTCTGCCCTCTGTGTGCTAATTAATCTTTGTTTACATTCTCATAGGGTGAGAAGACTCGGCAAGTATGAGGAGACCAGGGACAACAACCCTCCCAAAGAAGTCCAACTTCCAAAAGCAGAAACAGAGGAGCAGGAGCAGGAGCAGGAGGAAGAGGAGGAAAGAGAGATTGTGGAGGTTGGACAAATTGTCACCACAACAGGTGAGTGTCGGAGAACACAGCTTCCGGTAAGCTCATCAATGTATATCACCATATTTGGATTACATGGTGTGTTTGTTTGCTTTGTTTTGTAGGTGTTGTGGAAGAAGATTCCCGTTTTACCAGTGAAAGTACCCAGATCTTGATCGGGGAGATAATGGGGTGCAATCGGGATTTGGAAATTGTACAACAAAACATCAATGATGTTAAAAATAAAATGAAGAACATCATTGATGTTTTGGGGAGAGTGTGAAAACTAAAAAACTAGATAGGGTTTTATTTTTGCTTTTTAACAAAAAAATGTTGTATTTTGCAAATCCCCCCATAATGGGAGATAGCACATGTTGACAGACGGTGTGCATCTTCCAAATGTGTTTTTTCAGGGGTCACACCCCATGTGATGAAGGCAATATCAGCCCAGTTTGTACATACTCATGTCTGATATTGTCTTCATTTTCAAAGTTGAACTTTGTAAGTTCCTGTGTTCTGTATTTTACGGTTTGATACATGCCTGTTTACACAAAAAAAACAAGTAAAAAAAATATGATTAAACTCTGTTTTGGATACACAAAATCTCTTGGTTTGTTGTAAAAACCTTTAATAAACGCACATATGAATGTGCTTGTATTAAAAAGTTGAATTCTCAACAATGTGTGGCTTCCTTTTTCATTGGGCATAAAATGTATTTGTAGTCAAATTTGAGTTTGTGCTGAGAAGGAGTGCGATTTACTAAAGGCAACTCCACTTTGCACTCCAAGTGCAGTTTCAGGTGTTTGCACTGTTGGTGAAAAAGGCACAACTTTAATAAAACTGGCAAAGTGGGAGGCCACAGTCTGCCATACCTGTGGCATTGAAGGACACTGTGTAGTGAAACAAGAACAAAAACTAGTAATTTGACAAATCAACATTGCATGCAGATTAGACACCCACATTTTTTGACAAAATTAGTATAACATTTTTTTAACTGAGTATTTAAAGCCTAAAGTATAAGGTCCCCTTATGAGAGTTATAACCCCCCCACCCCCCCCCCCCCCCCATATGATGGGCCCTTGCTAAAAAATGAGGGGGGATGTTTAGGACAGGTAACCCTCTCCACTTGATTGAGAGCTGAATGCCTAAATAATGTGTGATACTTTGGGAAGCCCACCGGACAGGTTAAGAAGTGTCATAATAACAAAATGGAAGCACATTTTGACATTCTGCTATTACATAGCAAGAAAATTAATGTGTTAAAAAAATAAAAATAGCATTTGAAAGTATTGAGGCAGGCCCTTACACTACATGCTTTGGTGAATTTGTCCATAAATGTGATCATGAAAAAGGTATTTAGAGTGTGTATTGGGTTGGGTCAAGTCATCAGATAGAGGATTGCTATCAGCTGAGCTAGCAGTTGGGTAGAGGGAGGTTACTAATGAGTTTGGCACAACTTCAAAAACAAAAAAATGGTCACTTTGCATGAATTGAAGCACACACATCACATTTGTAGACATTTTAGGGGGTGTTTAGGGGAAAGCAATACTATGGAGCTGCCAAAAGACATTGTTAAGTGACTAGACTATAGTTTTAGGGGCCAAGAAGAGCATGGTGGGGAAGTTAGTGAGGCAAATATGCATGAGGACAAAGGGGCAGAGCATATAAATTAGAGCATATTGCAATGATGGTAATTAGGGAATGAGGAAAGAAATGCAAGACATGAAATACATAGAATGTGATGTTTAAGGATAAAAATTTGCATAATATAGTCCTTCTGCAGGAGCTGAATGATGGCAGAACAGGTCTCTGGAATAATGATCCCCAGAGCCTGGGGGGAGATGCCTGTAGAGAACTTGAGGTCCAGAAGACTTCTCCCTGTCGCCAAGTAGCGCAACGTGGCGATGAGCCTCTGCTCCGGAGTGATGGCTTGCCACATGCAGGTATCCTGCCTGGTGATATAAGGGGTCAGCAAAGCCAGCAGACGGTGAAAAACGGGGTCCGTCATCCTGAGAAAAATCCAGAAATGATCAGGATTATTCTCGCGGATCTCACGGATAGTGATGGACGAACTTCCGACGGGACGTTTCGCGAACGCGGCCGATAGTTCGTGAACCGGAACGTTCGCGACGGGCCCCATTGACTTCAATGGGAGGCGAACTTCGCAAACCTACAGGTCAAATTTACAGCCACAAAATAATTAATAGCTGTGCAAACATAGTCCCACCACATGGCCAATGACATAACACATGTATGAGGTGAATCTGGGATCGACAACTACAAGCATTCTTTTTTTATATGGGAAATTGGTGTGACAATTCAGGACTGTGGAGTGCATGAAGGCAATGGAGGAGAGGGAAGGTCAGGGTAGGCAAAGAAGAGGGTGCAGGAGATGATCACCAGCAGCGTGACATACAGCAATGACACCTGCACCGTGATAGAGTCATCTGACAACAGCACCGTGATAGAGAGCACTGACATCAGCAGCGTGACATAAAGCACTAACACCAGCACCGTGATATACAGCACTGACAGCAGCACCGTGATAGAGAGTACTGACATCAGCACCGTGATATACAGCACTGACACCTGCACCGTAAGCAGCCCCAGGAGGAAGTCAGCATAGCACAGGGATGGTGGGAGCCCCTCATAATGAGCATAGCACAGGGATGGTGGGAGCCCCTCATAATGAGCATAGCACAGGGATGGTGGGAGCCCCTCATAATGAGCATAGCACAGGGATGGTGGGAGCCCTTCATAATAAGCAGCCCCAGGAGGATGTCAGCATAGCACAGGGATGGCGGGAGCCCCTCATAATAAGCAGCCCCAGGAGGATGTCAGCACAGCACAGGGATGGTGGGAGCCCCTCATAATAAGCAGCCCCAGGAGGAAGTCAGCACAGCACAGGGATGGTGGGAGCCCCTCATAATAAGCAGCCCCAGGAGGAAGTCAGCACAGTACAGGGATGGTGGGAGCCCCTCATAATGAGCATAGCACAGGGATGGTGGGAGCACCTCAAAATATGCACAGCAGAGGTACAGCCCCAGGAGGAAGTCAGCACAGCACAGGGATGGTGGGAGCCCCTCATAATATGCACAGCAGAGGTACAGCCCCAGGAGGATGTCAGCACAGCACAGGGATGGTGGGAGCCCCTCATAATAAGCAGCCCCAGTAGAAATATGACACCGCTCAACCTCTTCAAAGAGGAGGGTACGGGCATATAGTACGGTGTGCTTTTTTTGGACAAGGAAGTGAGCCAAATGAAGAAAGAAGGTATCTGTGCTCGATTAAAAAAATTGTTTATAGACATATACATGGTCTACTGGTCACATGTGTTGAATTCCTCCGAGATCCATGCCTCATTCATTTTTAGAAATGTGAGGTAGTTAACACTGTCGTGAGCTAGGCGAGTACGCTTATCAGTCACGATCCCCCCTGCTGCGCTGAACGTCCTTTCAGACAGGACACTGGATGAGGGGCAAGCCAACAGTTCGATTGCAAATTGGGCAAGCTCTGGCCAGAGGTCAAGCCTGCCCACCCAGTAGTCCAGGGGGTTCATCACTCCTCAGAGCGTCCACATCGGCCTCTTCTTGCAGGCGCTGTTGGATTGGTACCCGCAACTCCTTCTCTGGGAGTGGGAATTGCTCCTCTGCCAGCGCACGCAAAGGCAGAATGCAGCATTTCTTGAAGCAAGGCCTGGAAGTGCTCCATTCTGCCAGCCCTCTGTGACGGCGGTAACATTTCCGCCATTTTGTGTTTGTACCGGGGGTCTAAGTACGTTGCCACCCAGTACTGGTCCTTGACCCTTATGCTTTTTATACGGGGTCCCTATTAAAACACTGGAGCATGAAGGCCCCCATTTGCACTAATGTGGAAGCGGTGTGGTGGCCTGGCTCCTGCTCATCATCCAGGATAATGTCGTCCTCTTCATTCTCCTTTCCTCATCCACACACAACAGGGATCCCAGAAAGGTTTAAAGCATGCTCTTTTTGCTCCTCCTCATCTGCCCCGGCACCATCCTCCTCTGACTCCTCTTCAGACTCCTGTTGTTGACTTGTCTCAGATAGAGTAGCCCCCCCTTGGAATTCATCCAGCATTGCGACTTCCTCATCTTCCCACTCCTGCTCCTCCACAGCTTGATCAATGACACGACGCAATGCACGCTCCATAAAGAAGGCATAAGGGACCATGTCACTGATGGCGCCATGGCTGCGACTGACTAGTTTGGTGATCTCCTCAAATGGGCGCAGAAGTCTGCATGCGTCGCGCATGAGCAGCCACTGGCTCTGTGAAAAAAAAACAGCTCCCCAGAACCTGTTCTGCCGCAGAGTTCATACAGGTAGACGTTAACTGCACGTTTCTGTTGGAGCAGCCTATCAAGCATATAGAAGGTTGAGTTCCATCGCGTCGGGCAATCGCAAATAAGACGTCTGACCGGCAGATTGTGTCGCCGCTGAATGTCAGCAAGGTGAGCCATGGCCATGTAAGATCTTCTGAAATGGGCCGAGATTTTCCTTGCCTGCCGCAAGATGTCCTGGACCCCAGGGTATTTGACAAGGAATCGCTGCACGACCAAGTTTAAGACGTGTGTCATGCATGGCACGTGCGTGATTTTGCCCTCTTTCAATGCGCTAAGCAGATTGGCACCGTTGTCACACACCACTTTAGCAACTGTCAAATTGAGCGGTGTTAGCCACTGATCTGCCTGTGAACGCAAAGCTGAAAGGAGTGCCGGGCAAGTGTGGCTCTTGACTTCTAGGCACAACAGACGCAGCACGGCATGGCAACGTCTCACCTGGCATGTCGAATAGGTTCTGGGGAGCTTGGGCGGCGCAGCGGAAGAGACGCTAGCAGCGGAAAAGGAAGAGTCAGCCGAGGAGGGGAAGGAGGAGGATGGAGTAGGAGGAGGAGGAGAAGAAGAGTCAGGCCTGCATGCAATCCATGGCGGTAAAACCAAATCTACACGGGTGCCATGGGTTACATGCTTGACGGCCGTCAGAAGGTTCACCCAGTGTGCAGTAAAAGTGATATACCTTCCCTGCCCGTGTTTGCTAGACCATGTGTCTGTGGTCAGATGTATCTTGGCACCGACACTGTGTGCCAGAGATACATTCACTTGCCGCTGAATATGGCCATATAGCTCTGGGATGCCCTTCTCTGAGAAATACTTCCTTCCTGGGACCTTCCATTGTGGTGTTCCAATGGCCACAAATTTACGAAAGGCCTCCGAGTCCACCAGTTTATATGGCAGTAGTTGGCGGGCTATGAGTTCTAACAAGCCAGCCGTCAACCGTTGGGCAAGAGGGTTATCCGGCGTCATCATTTTTTTACGCTCGAACATTAGGCCCACGGAAGCCTGCCTTTTTGCAGAAAAACGTGAGCTTGGCGTGATGGAAGGTGGAGTGGAGGACAATTGTGAGGAGAGAGGAGAAGGAGAAGACGAGGCTGGACAGTGAGAGCCTGGAGTGTGGCTTTGTGTGTTCCGTTGCTCCCACTGGGCTCCGTGATGGCTGTTCATGTGCCTTCTTAAGGCGGTCGTCCCTAGGTGAGTGTTGGGCTTACCGCGACTAATGCGTTGACTGCAAAGATTGCAGATGGCAACGCTATTGTCAGCAGCGGACACGTTAAAAAAAGCCCACACTGCGGAGCCATGTACTGGTGTCCTGGGAGCGCCAGATGTGACCGTACATGGTCGATGACTCGCTCCTGATACATTTGCAGTCTGCTTTGTCCCTCCTGTGCAATGTAAGTTATTCCTGCTTCTCCTCCCTATCTGCTGGTCCATATCTCCCTCTGAACTCCCCTCCTCTTCCTCTCTTGTGGACACCCACGTGACATCACTAGACACATCATCATCAACGTCACCTTCCCCACCGCTATAAGTAGAGATCTCAAAGTAGGCAGCAACACCGGGGACCAACCTCCTCCTTGGGCTGATCTGGGTACTGTCGTCAGACTGCTGAGTAGCGGTTGTTGTTACCTCCTCTTCCTGATCCAATACCAAGAGTGGCTGCGCATCAGAAATGTCTTGATATGGATCAGAAAATAATTCCTGTGACTCAAGCGGAAGGTATGTGGTGGTAGTGGTGTTGTTGGTGGTAGTGTCTTTGGGGGTGCACATAGCAGAGAGTGAAGAAGAGGGTGCAGATCGAGAGGATGAGGATTTAGCGAAGGAATATAAGTCTAATGAAGATTTGATCTGTACTCTCTTAGCCTCTCATATAGCAAAGCTGAATTTAACTTTACAAATGTTACAAAGCAACAAGTGAAATAATTTGTGACTTGCTACAATTAAAGACAAACGTAAATCTTCCACACTACCTCTAAGAATCCAAAATTCCAAGAATTCCAAAGGAGCCATATTTCTTTCCTATATTATAGAGCAGCTGATGCTCATTTTACACATGGTGAATGGAAAAAAAGCAGTCATAATTTAGCACTACAAATATCTTTAAGGTCCAACTGTATTTTATTTCAGTTTAATTTTAACCACTTCCGCCCCCGAAGATTTGGCTGCTCAATGACCAGGCCATTTTTTGCGATTTGGCACTGCGTCGCTTTCACTGATAATTACGTGTGACGTTGTACCCAAACAAAATTCACATCCTTTTTCTCCCACAAATTTCTTTTGGTGTTATTTTATCACCTCTGCGGTTTTTATTTTTTGCGCTATAAAAAAAAGAAGAGCAACAATTTCGAAAAAAAACACAATGGGGGTTATTTACAAAAGGCAACTACACTTTGCACTTCAAGTGCACTTGGAAGTGCAGTCGCTGTAAATCTGAGGGGTAGATCTGAAATGAGGGGAAGCTCTGCTGAATTATTATCCAATCATGTGCAAGCTAAAATGCTGTTTTATATTTTCCTTGCATGTCCCCCTCGGATCTACAACAACTGCATTTCAAAGTGCACTTGTAGTGCAAAGTGGATTTTCCTTTCGTAAATAACCCCCAATAACTTTTACTTTTTGCTATAATAAATATCCCGCATTAAAAAAATAATAATAATTGTTTCCTCAGTTTAGGCAGATATGGATTCTTCTACATAGTTTTGGTAAAAACATCGCAAAACTCGTATATTTATTGGTTTGCACCTATGTTATAGCATCAACAAAATAGGGGATAGATTCATGACATTTTTATTACTTTTTTTTTACTAGTAATGGCGGCGATCTGCGATTTGTATTAGGGCTATGGCAGACATATTTGACACTTTTGACACATTTTTGGGACCATTGACAATTATACGGCGATCAGTGCTATAAAAATGCATATATTACTGTATGAATGTCACTGGCAGGGAAGGGGTTAACACTGCGGGGCGATCAAGGGGTTACATTTTCTAACTATGGGGGGGGGGGGTGGGACGGACTAGGGGAAGAGAGAAATCGGTGTTCATACTTAGTATAAACACACAATCTGTCTCCTCTACCCTGAAAGAAACAGGATCTTGCTCTGTCACAAGCTTGCCAGGCACTAGCACCGGCTCTGGGCACGCGCTGTGGGCAAAAGGTGAAGCGTTGTAAGGTAACGACGTTTTGCCCAGCCGTGCCATTCTGCCACAGTAAAACTGCGGCGGCTGGTCTGCAAACAGTTCATTTCAATCCAAGTTTCAGCTGAATTTAAATTAGCTTAGTTAGCGCCAGTGCTGGTACTAACTTTTCTCCAGGTGAAGGAGAAAAAAAGGAATGCGCGTGATCCAACACTTTGCTCCAAAAATGTATGCAATTTATTCACATAAAAGAATGTTGAAAAAACATGTGCAAAGTTTCTACATATTCATAAAAACAGGTATACAACATTTTCACTTAAAAACTTGGTTATAAACTCAGACATGCCCATGCAAGGACAAGTGATCAAAAAAGTGGGCTAACGCATTTCGAGGATGTCCTCTTTATCAGAGCCTTTAATAACAGCAAGAGAAGTCTGCACAAAATATATATAGAGAGTCAACCAGCATAAAAGGGGAATGGTTAGTTGGGAGATGTCACATTTTATGTAAAGATTACTCCTCCTTAGCTTTGCAGCTGTCCATGTCCCAGCGCTCTAAATGGAATGAACACCAAAAGAGATGTGTGTATAGTATCAAGTATAAGCAACAAAATGTTGTAATCACAGACTATACAGTGCAGACCCTGAGACGTATAAGAGTATGGTTCTAATTGAATAGAGATATTTTAAAATGTATAAACATGTTGGTGTAGTTAAAAAGTTGAAGTGTTAAGATATTAGACCGTAAAACCATAAAACAATCACACAAATGGACATTAGATAGCCACTAGGGAACCAATAAGAGATAAATGTTTCATTTATCTCCTATGGTAATGCTTAGGAGGTGTAAATGCTATTGGCTGGGGTGAGTACACCAGGCACATTCACATAGTGAGTGCAGATATGGGTGGACTATGTGTATACAGTATATGCATACACAGACATATACATATAAAATAGAAAACAATATAAACATATTTAAAAACATCTCTAAAGGCACTTTCATATAAATTACACATTAATATATATATATATATATATATATATAAATATAAATGTAAAAAGAAAACATTATAGTGAGTAAGATTGTTAAATTAAAATTAATTAATGAAGAAATTAATGTTAGTTGTACACAGTTAGTATATATAGGGAAGATCATACTCAAAGTACATGCATGGCCATACTCAAAGTACATAACCATTGTATGTATAACCATTAGACATGTGCATTCGTTTTCGTCCGAATGCATTTTTGTCTGAATTTCAGGTATTTTCGTTTTCATTTTGACAAACGATTACGAAAGCGCAGAATACGAAAAACGAAAGATCTGACATAAATAAATGCTTTATTTTCATTTTCGTTGTTACAACAGTTCGATATAGAATAGAAGTTCCGACGTGACTCTGACAATAACAATCTGTGTCTATTGAACCTGTGGTCGAATGTGCCTAACCTTACCTCTATTGGTCCGAAATTATATAGAGAAAATATTCGACAGAGAGAAAAGATTCTGGAATTGGGTGGGGGAAGTAAAATAAAAATAATGATGATGATGAATGTTATTGGCTGATTGTAACCAAAGAGGAGGAGCAGTAAAATAGCTAGAACTAAGTACACTCGTACAGCCAACTTACTTTCACTTACGATTGCTAGCAGAGAGAGACACACACATATAAGCAGAGCAGCAGAACAATAGTGAAGCAAGCTACAGTTCAACTTAGCTTTTTCCTAATAATCTGCTGCTATTGTGTTTGTGTATTGTGAGAACCTTATAGTGATACTAGTGTTGCTGCTAGTGTTGTTGTGATAGCCTCAGAGGCTGCCTGTGTTGTGGGGGGGGGGATTTATTATTACAGAATCTTGTTACCTGTCTGATCAGTGATCACTATCACCAGTCCACCAGTTTCTGTTTGAACGAGTATATAATATATATATATATACAGAAACACTTGTAGATGGCCCAGGAACGTCCTCCAATGCCTCCATGTCGCTCTCACAATGGGTTGCCACCATATTCGTTATTATCAGTCACTCACTATCTGACACCTGACACTGTGAGACTTAGACCATTCATTCAACATGAACGACGGAGATTCGACAAAGCAACGAAAAACACACGTTTATAATAATTTTTGACGGAGCATTGAAACTGTACGACGCTGCATTTGTACATTTCCAGAGTCAAATGCTCCCCTATAGGCTATGTAGAGTTTATCAGCGCTGTCAAATCTTCTTTATACATTCGACAGACACCATAAGCCTTCAAAGACAGATTCGACCGTAATTCATGTGGATTTTCAGACGAATGCAATTTTTGAACGAAAAACAAAATAAATAAAAACAAATTTCGGGAGTATCTAAATAAATAAATTTTTCGGACAAAATTCCGAAACAAAATATTTCACTCTGCACATGTCTAATAACCATTCCCCTTTTATGTTGGTCGATTCTCTATATATATTTTGTGCAGACATCTCTTGCTGTTATTGAAGGCTCTGATGAAGAGGACATCCTCGAAACGTGTTAGCCCACTTTTTTGATTACTTGTCCTTGCATGGGCATGTCTGATTTTATAACCAAGTTTTTAAGTGAATAAGTTGTATACCTGTTTTTCTGAATACGTAGAAACTTTGCACATGTTTATTCAACATTCTTTTATGTGAATAAATTACATAAATTTTTCTCTTTTACCTGGCTTTCTTCGGACCACCCCTGGTCAGCTAAGGCCGCGTACACACGCGCGGACTGTTCGCCCAACCTTGTTCGACAAACAGTTTCGGCAAACAGTCCGCTCAAAATTTGCATGAGCGGACTTGCCCACACACGAGCGGACTGTTTCAGCGAACTGTTTGCCAAACAGTCCGCTCAACTTTTGAAATGAACGGACTCGCCCACGTAAGGCGGAGGCAAATCCGCCCATTTCGAGCGCGTGTACAGGTAGGCGGGGCCCGCGAAGGAGACGTTGCGGGCTCCGCCGCCTGGAATGGGCTTAAAGGGGAACCCCAACGCCGAAAAAAATCGGCGTGGGGGTTCCCCCAAAGTCCACACCAGACCGCCGCCTTCCGTTCTTGTTCTTCTTCTTGTTCTTCTTCTTCTCCAGGCGATGTTGACACGTCGCTCCCTCCGGCCGGAATGCCAGGGACACGCTCCGCTGCCACTTATATAGTGACAATGGGGCGGTGTCACATGGTATATGTCACATGGGTTGGTCACATGGTGACCCCGCCCCCTTACGATGTCATAGTCCCCATGTGACATCAACCCATGTGACCAACCCATGTGACATATACCATGTGACCCCGCCCCATTGTCACTATATAAGTGACCGCACAGC
Organism: Lithobates pipiens; assembly: GCF_037356315.1. NCBI lineage: Eukaryota > Metazoa > Chordata > Amphibia > Anura > Ranidae > Lithobates > Lithobates pipiens. Next base: position 629,875,768 of record NW_027507748.1, on the reverse strand, counting down.
GCGGCTCTGGCATTCCGGCCGGAGGGAGCGACGTGTCAACATCGCCTGGAGAAGAAGAAGAAGAACAAGAAGAAGAACAAGAACGGAAGGCGGCGGCGGCGGCGACAGCGACAGCGGCGACAGAAGACCGGGCCACCGCCTGTAAAAGAGCTACAAGAAGGCGCGGTGGCCCGGCAGAAGAACCGAAGGCGGCGACAGAAGAACGGAAGGCAGCGGCGACAGAAGACCGGGCCACCGCCTGTAAAAGAGCTACAAGAAGGCGCGGTGGCCCGGCAGAAGAACCGAAGGGGGGGACAAGACCCCCGAAGTCGGGAGAAGAGGCCGGCGGCGGGGAGGAAGAAAGCCGGACTCCTCCGCTAGTAAAAGAGCTACACGAAGATAGCGGAGGAGTCCGGCGAGAAGACCCCCGAAGACGGAAGACCCCCGGAGCTGTGCAATAAAATATTTTTTCCCCTGTGTTGTGTTTTTTTTTGTACTTTATTTCACAGGTGAATGGGTAGGGGTACATTGTACCCCATACTCATTCACATAGGGTGGGGGGCCGGTATCCGGGGGCCCCCTTCTTAAAGGGGGCTCCCGGATTCCGATAAGCCCCCCGCCCGCAGACCCCGACAACCAACGGCCAGGGTTGTCGGGAAGAGGCCCTTGTCCTCATCAACATGGGGACAAGGTGCTTTGGGGTGGGGGGGCCGCGCTGCCCCCCCTTCCCCAAGGCACCCCCCATGTTGAGGGCACGCGGCCTGGTACGGCTCAGGAGGGGGGGCGCGCTCGCTCGCCCCCCTTTCCTGGCCGGCCGGGTAGCGTGCTCGGACAAGGGTCTGGTGTGGACTTTGGGGGAACCCCCACGCCGATTTTTTTCGGCGTTGGGGTTCCCCTTTAAGCCCATTCCAGGCGGCGGAGCCCGCGACGTCTCCTTCGCGGGCCCCGCCTACCTGTACACGCGCTCGAAATGGGCGGACTTTCCGAGCGGGAACAGTCCGCTCATTTCGAAAGTACAGCGGACAGGCCCACACACGGGCGGACTGTTCGCTCAAACACAGTTTCGGCGGACAGTTTTTCGGAATTTCCGAAAGACTTTGTCCGTCCAACTGTCCGCTGAAACTGTCCGCTGAAAGCCCACACACGAGCGGACTGTCCGCCCAAACACTGTTCAGCGGACAAGGTTGGGCGAACAGTCCGCCCGTGTGTACGCGGCCTTAGGCAGCGGAACACGCATGATCATTTGCTTATTCACTGCTCTCGAAAGTACTACCACCCTACAACAGCAGCACCTTCACAAGCGCAGGGGTATTTCATTTTTTCTTTGCTCACACCTATCTTTTCTCCCCCAGACAGCAGGCAGCAGAGATCTGTGTGTGAACAGTGGTCTCTCTGCAGTGGTCTTGTCAGCACATAAACTGATACCCTCCTTTTGCTGCATCTTCCTCTCACACGTCAGTCCTGTTGCACAGGATATTGCAGGAGGCTGATACCAGGCTACATTCAGGTACACTGCTTGCATTAAAAAAAAAGAATTGGCAAAGCAGCATATACTGTACACTAAACTACTAAACCAATTTTGCTAAAATAAAAACATAAACATATTTACATATTGTACAGTACATTTTAAAGGAAAATATGAACATGTTACAGTGTGCACCCGTTAAATTATTAATATTTGATGAATTTAACCTGCCATTAGCTGTACAACTACCTTCACTTTTTCCATATTTTGTTATGTTACAGCCTTATTTCAAAATGGATTCAATTCATTATTTTCCTCAAAATTCTATAAACAATACCCCATAAAGACAACATGAAAGAAGTTTGTTTGAAATCTTTGCTCAAGTGCATCCTGTTTCCACTGATCAACCTTGAGATGTTTCTACAACTTGATTGGAGTTCATCTGTGGTAAATTCAGTTGATTGGACATGATTTAGAAAGGCACACACCTGTCTATATAAGGTCCCACAGTTAACAGTGCATGTCAGAGCACAAGCCAAGCCATGAAGTCCAAGGAATTGTCTGTAGACCTCTGAGACAGGATTGTATTTAGGCACAGATCTGGGGAAGGGTACAGAAAAATTTCTGCAGCAACAATCCCAACAATCACATTGGCCCCCTTCATCCGTAAATGAAACAAGTTTGGAACCACCAGGAATCTTACTGGTCACTCTGACAGAGCTTTAGTGTTTCTCTGTGGCGAGAGGAGAACCTTCCAGAAGAACAACCATCTCTGCAGCTCTCCACCAATCAGGCCTGTATGGTAGAGAGGTCAGACGGAAGCCACTCCTCAGTAAAAGGCACATCACCACCCACCTGAGGTTTGCTAAAAGGCACCTGAAGGACTCTCAGACCACGGGAAACAAAATTCTCTGGTCTGATGAAGCAAAGATTGAACTCTTTGGCCTGAATAGCTCATCACGTGGCCAATACCATCCCTACAGTGAAGCATGGTGGTGGCAGCATCATGCTGTGGGATGTATTTCAGCGGCAGGAACTGGGAGACTAGTCAGGATTGAGGGAAAGATGAATGCAGCAATGTGCAGAGACATCCTTAATGAAAACCTGTTCCAGAGCACTCTGGTCCTCAGACTGGGGCGGAGGTTTATCTTCCAACTGGACAATAACCCTAAGCACACAGCCAAGATAACAAAGGAGTGGCTGTGGAACAAATCTGTTAATGTCATTGAGTAGCCCAGCCAGATCCCAGACTTTAACCTGATTGCACTTGCCAAAATAGCTGTGTCAAGCTTGTAACATTATATTCAAAAAGACTTGAGGCTGTAATTGGTGCCAAAGGTGCTTCAGCAAAGTATTGAGCAAAGAATGTGAATACTAATGAACATTGGATTATTTTTCATTTTTTATTTTTTCTAAATTTGCAAAGATTTCAAACAAATTTCTTTCACATTGTCATTATGGGCACTTGTTTGTAGGATTTTGATTAAAATAATGAATTTAATCCATTTTGAAATAAGGCTGTAACATAAAAAAATGTGGAAAAGGTGAATACTTTACGGATGCAATGTAGATAGATGGATAGATAGCTATTCCTTACTTGCCAAAAGATTTGCACTTCTGTCCATCCAGTCATGAGTTTTTAAAGCCTTGTCACACAGCACACCCCTGTCTGACATGATATTAGAAGGCTTGATTGGACAGTGAAAGAGGAAGCAGCAGACTGACAGGCCCACCTCTCTGTCACTTTACTCTCCCCTTCTATCAGCATGCTTCTTGAATTGCAGAGCAGCTGATTGGCCCCTTGTGCTGCTCATTCCTCCCCCAGTCTGAGCTCTTCTGTAAAGGAACCACAGAAGGCTGCTACCAAGTAAAATTCAGGCACTTACACTACTTGTGTTAACAAAACACAATTCATGATGAATTCAGGAAGGACATAAAAGTGGCATTTCTCTTTTCTTTTGGGGTTTACCTTTGGGTCCCTCCTTTCTTTTTCTTTTTTTGTATTGTATGTTTATATCATCATTTTGTAATTGTATTTATGATCTGTGAACTTTCAATACATTTTGTTATATTTTTTTATACGTGGCTATAAAGTCCATCCCTTTCTTCACATTATCCAATTACTAATAGGATGTGGCACAAATTGTATTTAAGGTGTTTTGATTGCCACCCTAAGGCCTAGCAATCAATCCTTTTTCTAAAGTAGAACTATAGGCAAACCTCTTTTTTATTTTTTATTTTGGATAGTACAGGAAGTTTATAATCCCTGTCAGATTTTATTTTGGCACCTGTGGCCCATTGTGGAGATTTCCCTTTACTGCTGTCCCTTAGCCAATAGAAAGTGAGAGAAAATCCCTTGCAAATTAAAGGAATTCTTTGGGGATCCCCATGTCCCTATATTGGAAGATTTTGCCTTGATTGCTTTTCTGGCGATAACCCAAAATTTGGGATTTTCTTTTATTTCACTTTAAATGATAATGGTAAAAAGAGCAAATAAAGAGGGTGATTCTCCTTAATGGGGACACAGAGAGCAATAAAACCCAACAAACATTCTAATCCCTCCCCAATCTATCCAAAATTATAAAAAAAAAAAAAAATGTTGCTCTCAGTTATACTTTAATGTGTATTTGTATGTCTGCCTGGTGTTCAGCTTTAAATTATGTAATACTTTAGTAAATCGAGCCCCTTGACTATACTCAAGTGAAATATGAGACTAGCCAATGCAGAATTTGAAGGACAAAAGTGACCATCGAAAAAATTAACAAAAAATTAAATTTTTTATTTTTTATTATTCTATTTTTTGCCTCTCTGTTTGTATTCTTTTGGGTATGCTCATTTCTGGGGTCTCAAAACAAAAGATTACTTTATCTCTGAGCAAGCAAAGATAATTCTTTTTTGTCTGCATAACTCTGCTTTGGTCTGCTGTAAATAAAAAGCTCTACCCACTTCCCGAACTTTGATGGAGTGCTATTTAATGACATCACACAGTTAACAAGAAAGAACATGAAGAATGCTTTACCTTCTATTGTATAACTGCCTAAACAAGCCGTATCAGTGGAAAAAGTTCAGGAAGGAAGACTTCCAGTGTTCTTGATGGTACAGGGTCTATCAGGCTCCCTAGGCTTCTCAACTTTAAACATATAAAGTTTGTGTCGTTCTTTTGTTATAGTGCATGCACAAAACACTACAAAGCTAAGAAAGAAACATATAAGATAAGAAGAATAGAGATTTACCAGTGTGCAGATAGCCTGCTGTCTAACATGAAAATGTTCAGGCCTTCAAAAACAATGAAGCAGTGCCTTCTGGGATCCTTTATCATAACCAAGCTGATATGTTTGTTGCCATTTCGGATAAGCTCTGACAAAATGTTTACTTCTGTTCCACAAAGCTTAAAAAAAAATAAAGAGTCGGAATATAAAAATCTGATGTTTCGTGATGTTGGGGGATATTTGGCTCTGTGGTGTTGAGTGTATTTAATGAGTGGTGCCAGTCTGAACTGTGGTTTAAGGCTTTATCAAACCCACTATTATTGGCAAAGGAAAATACATTTTCAAATAAAGTTGACCATATGGGGCATTTTCACTAGAAAACCAATTAATGAAAAATACAAAGTCACCTGGTTCTCTTGTCAGCAGCCCCAATGCTATCATCTCTGGTCTTCCAAGCAATGGATTCTTCATGCTCACTCAGCTTTAGTTACAGCACCTTGCCATCCTTGCCTCTGGATAAGGGTTTTCCTGACACCCCAGACTCTCTCCCAATCCTGAGGTATACAGGTTCCCTCCAGTCACCTCGTCTCATTGGTCACAGCTTTTTCAGTCAGCCCAGACTCGCGCAGCTGTCCCAGCTTTCCCAGTCCTGTGGGAAAGGAATCCCATCACCATGTGGTGCAACCTCTAGGCATGAACAAACACCTATCTCGACACAAAGGCTTTGTCTCAAAATGGGAGACTTGAACTATGATCAGGCCTGACTTATAACTAATTGCAAACCTGTGCACTCAAACAGCCTGCAGATCTCCAGCAAGGCTCTGACTCAGGTCTGAAGGCTTCATCCCACACTTTGAAGCCTTCAAGCTCCAGGCCCCGATCTGGGAATACAAAACCCAGTCTTCAAAAGCAATGCTCTGGAGCTTCAAATCCTGTGTGTCTTTTTGCTATAATTACACAGTGGTAGGGCTTAGCGCTGTCAATATATATATATATATATATATATATATATATATATATATATATATATATATTGTGGCAGCAGGCAGGTAAAGTCACCTGGTTGTATCCAGGATGGGAAATATGTATGCCCTAGATTCAGGCTTTATGCAGACTTGTACAACTAGAGGGGAAGAGTTAATGAGCCCAGCTGAAGTAAGTGGGCTCATTAAGACCTCTACAAAAAACCCCAGCATGCTTAGGGAGATGCTCCATCCTGGAACCAGTTTTGTGTTGTATAGACTGGGGAGTGTGACACCTGTTCTGTGCGGTGAGTTAACGCCTGTGTGGCAAACCTCTACAACAGAGACAGGGACTGGTGCAGCACAAGGCTGCACTCAGTTGTTAGATAGAGAATCTAAGTGTGTAATTAGAGGTCAAGCTGACCAGGATTTATTTTCATGTTTTATTTTTGTTTGGCTGTTATATGTTTCACTGCATGGAGCATAAATAAACAGCATCTTTTGTTTTTTTTGCACCTACAACGCTGTCTGCTGTGCCTGATTTTGTGTTGTGAACCCATCCAGGGGGTCACACACACCCGCTGCCGAGCTAACCCCTCACAGTTGGTGGAGAATTTTGGCAGTTTTTTTTTAAGGCCAGCATGGAAGAGATACTGAGACAGCTGGCTCTAGCAAATGCAAATCAGCAGCAAGCAAATGCAAATCAGCAGCAAACAAATGCAAATCAGCAGCAAACAAATGCAGCTTTACAAAAGAGCCTTGCAGCCCAGCAGCAGGCAAATGCAAATCAGCAGCAGACAAATGCAACTTTGCAGCAGAGTCTGGAAGCTCAGCAACAAGCCCAGCAGCGATCTGAAGCCCGCTTCATAGACCTGTTGCAGAAGCAAGAGCAGAGTTTTCAACAGCAAATAGAGACATTAATACAGCAACGTCCGCAGACCAATGAGGCAAGTGGTTACACTAATACTGCATCCTTTGGTGTGAGCCGTTTACTGACAAAAATGACTGGAGAGGATGATCCGGAGGTGTTTTTGACCACATTTGAAAGGACTGCTGAAAGGGAAAAGTGGCCTAAGGAGCAATGGGCTGGACTGGTGGCCCCTCTGTTAACTGGGGAATCGCAGAAAGCTTATTATGACCTAGAGCCTGACCAAGCAAAAGACTATGTGATGCTAAAAACAGAAATATTGGCACGGCTGGGTGTCACCCTGGCCATCCGGGCTCAGCGTGTGCATAATTGGACTTTTCAGGTTGGAAAACCCCCCAGGTCTCAAATGTATGATCTCATTCACCTGAGCAGAAAGTGGCTGCAGCCAGAGATTTTGACCGCACCAAACATTGTGGAACGTGTTGTTATGGATCGTTTCCTGAGAGCTCTTCCTACTGCCATCCAAAAATGGGTAAGCCATGGAGATCCAGAAAATGCAGATAAACTTGTGGATCTTGTTGAGAGGTACTTGGCTACAGAGAACCTGACCACCTCTTCCAGGGACTCACGGACTTTCCACCCTAAGACCAGATCATTCCCAGTGGCGGGTAAGATGACTCCAAGGGGTGAGGGTGGAGAGAGTGAGAGAGTGGGAGTTCTACCTAAGGTCTGGCGGCAAGAGGCAGCGAAAAAGATTATTTGCTACCGCTGCCGCCAAGAGGGACATATTGCAGCCAATTGCCCAGTTGTGGATGAGCCTATGCAATGTGACTTTATAAGGGAGAGACGTCAGTCACTGTTTGCGACAGTTGCATGCACTGCCATTCGGGGACCTGAGAAACATTTATGTAAAATGTGTATTAATGGTAGAAATGTTGATGTGTTGCTGGATTCAGGTAGCCTGGTAACATTGATAAAAGCTGAATTAGTTACTACAGAGGTCTCTGGGAAGAACAGGGTGGCTGTTATTTGTGTGCATGGGGACACCCGAGAGTATCCTGTAACTTCAGTGTTTTTTGAGACCCCCAAAGGTAACCTCTCTCATCAGGTGGGGTTAGTGTCTCACTTACCACATGATGCTATTGTGGGAAGGGATTTTCCAAAATTCTGGGAACTCTGGGATTGTCCTGAGCCCCCCACTGGTGCCCCTATAGACCAGGAAGATGACCAGAATTCCTCTGGGAGTGGTGAGGACTCTCCTGAATTTCCCTTGTCGGTATTGGCGGGGAACTTGAGAAACTGGGGAGGAGCCAACATCCTCAGATGAAAACATGCCGTCTGTGGAGTTTTCAGATCTTGAGGTTCACAGGGAAAATGTTGCCACAGAACAGTTAAAAGACCCCACCCTAATAAAGGCACGGGAAAATGTGGTGAAAATAGATGGCGAGTTAGTGAACCCAGATAAGACTTGCACTTATCCTTACTTCACTATGGAAAGGGACCTGCTGTATCGAGTGGCTCAAAGGGCAGAAGAAACCATTGAGCAACTTGTAGTGCCCAAACCTTACAGAAAGTTGCTGTTAGAATTGGCCCATGGGCACATTCTGGGAGGTCATCTGGGGACCGAGAAAACCAGAGAGAGGGTACTGCAGAGATTCTATTGACCTGGGGTCATGAAGGAAACAGAAAATTATTGTTCCTCCTGCCCTGTGTGTCAGAAGTCGGCACCTATGCCACATTTCCGTAACCCGCTGGTACCTCTTCCTATCATTGAGGTCCCCTTTGAGAGGATCACAATGGATTTGGTAGGTCCGATAATGAAGTCTGCTAGGGGGCATCAGTACATTTTGGTGATATTGGACTATGCCACCCGTTATCCGGAAGCAATTCCTCTTCGAAATACCTCGGCCAAAACCATAGCCAAAGAGCTATCTCTTGTTTTTAGCCACGTGGGTATTTGTAAGGAACTGCTTACGGGCCAAGGTACACCCTTTATGTCCAGGGTTATGAAAGAACTATGCAAGTTGTACAAAGTGACACAATTGCGTACATCTGTGTATCACCCCCAAACAGATGGGCTGGTTGAAAGATTCAACAAAACCCTAAAACAAATGTTAAAGAAGGTGGTGGATAGAGATGGAAAGAATTGGGACTGTCTAATACCCTATCTGATGTTTGCCATTAGGGAGGTACCCCAATCCTCTACGGGTTTCTCACCCTTCGAGTTGCTCTATGGGAGACACCCAAGAGGGCTGCTGGATATCGCCAAGGAAACTTGGGAAAATGAGAGTTCTCCTCACAGGAGCGTGATTGAGCATGTCGCCCTGATGCAAGATAGAATTGCACAGGTAATGCCAATCGTAAAGGAACACTTGACCCAAGCGCAGTTAGCACAGCAGAGAGTGTACAACCGTGGGGCCAAGACCCGTACTTTTTCCCCGGGGGATAGGGTCTTGGTGCTAGTCCCTACGGTTGAAAGCAAATTTCTGGCCAAATGGCAAGGTCCATACGAAGTAATTGAAAAAATTAGTGAGGTGAACTACAAGGTTAGACAGCCAGGAAGACGAAAGCCGGAGCAGATCTATCACGTCAATCTGCTGAAAGCCTGGAGGGATAGGGAATCCCTAGTCGCAGAGACTTTGTCACAAGCACAGCCTGATTGCTTAGTTCCTGAGGTTGGAATAGCAGACACCTTATCGAAAGCCCAACAACAGGAGGTTAAAGAGTTTGTACTTCGTAACAAAGAGATTTTCTCTGAGCTGCCGGGACAAACATCTGGCGTAGAGCATGACATTATCACCCCGCCAGGAGAAAGGGTAAAACTAAAACCTTATAGAATACCAGAGGCCCGACGGGAGGCAATACGTGGAGAGGTTCAAAGGATGCTAGAATTGGGTGTGATAGAGGAGTCCCAGAGTGACTGGTCCAGTCCTATCGTACTAGTGCCCAAACCTGATGGGAGCTGGCGGTTTTGTAACGATTTTCGACAATTGAATAAAGTTACAAAATTTGACACCTACCCCATGCCGCGTATAGATGAGTTGATTGACCGGCTGGGAACAGCCCGATATATGACAACTCTTGATCTCACCAAAGGGTATTGGCAAATTCCCCTGGCCGAGTCGGCCAAGGAGAAAACTGCGTTTGTAACCCCAGATGGGGCATTCCAATATAAGAGAATGCCGTTTGGGTTACAGAATGCACCGGCAACATTCCAGCGGAAAATGGATAAGATTCTGAGGCCCCATCAGAAATATGCTGCAGCTTACCTGGATGATGTGATTATCCATAGCACAGACTGGGTCTCACATTTGCCAAAAGTACAAGCAGTCCTAGACTCTATCCGGGAAGCTGGGTTTACGGCCAATCCAAAGAAGTGTACCATTGGACAGGAGGAGGCCAAATATCTTGGGTACACTATTGGGAGGGGGGTGATAAAACCCCAAGTCAATAAAGTCGAGGCCATACAGAGTTGGCCACGTCCCAACAGCAAGAAACAGGTACGAGCCTTTCTGGGAATCGCTGGCTATTATCGACGATTCATTCCCCATTTTGCTTCTCAGGCTGTGCCCCTCACCAACCTGACAAAAGGGAAAGAGTCTGTTATGGTTAAATGGTCCCCAGAGGCTGAAGAAGCATTTCAGTCCTTAAAAACAGCCTTATGTAGCCAGCCAGTGTTGTACTCACCAGACTTCTCTAAGGACTTCGTGGTACAAACTGATGCATCAGACGTTGGGTTAGGGGCAGTGTTATCCCAGGTCTGGAACGGGGAAGAGCACCCAGTCATTTACCTCAGCAGGAAGTTGAAGTCCCATGAGGTACATTACTCCACGATTGAGAAGGAATGTTTAGCAGTGAAGTGGGCTCTAGATTCCCTTCGGTACTATCTGCTAGGTAGGCACTTTGACCTGGTGACTGATCACGCTCCTTTAAAGTGGATGGCTCAAAACAAGGAGACCAATAGAAGGGTAAATAAGTGGTTCCTGGCCCTACAGGAATTTAACTTTACAGTTAAGCATCGCCCTGGTGTTAAAATGGGGAATGTGGATGCTTTGTCTCGGATATATATGCGTGTCTGACTGCTTGTGTTACAACCCCAAGGTTGAAACAAGAGGGGAGGTATGTGGCAGCAGGCAGGTAAAGTCACCTGGTTGTATCCAGGATGGGAAATATGTATGCCCTAGATTCAGGCTTTATGCAGACTTGTACAACTAGAGGGGAAGAGTTAATGAGCCCAGCTGAAGTAAGTGGGCTCATTAAGACCTCTACAAAAAACCCCAGCATGCTTAGGGAGATGCTCCATCCTGGAACCAATTTTGTGTTGCATAGACTGGGGAGTGTGACACCTGTTCTGTGCGGTGATTTAACGCCTGTGTGGCAAACCTCTACAACAGAGACAGGGACTGGTGCAGCACAAGGCTGCACTCAGTTGTTAGATAGAGAATCTAAGTGTGTAATTAGAGGTCAAGCTGACCAGGATTTATTTTCATGTTTTATTTTTGTTTGGCTGTTATATGTTTCACTGCATGGAGCATAAATAAACCGCATCTTTTGTTTTTTTTGCACCTACAACGCTGTCTGCTGTGCCTGATTTTGTGTTGTGAACCCATCCAGGGGGTCACACACACCCGCTGCCGAGCTAACCCCTCACAATATATATATATATATATATATATATATATATATATATATTTAAAAGCCGTTCTAAACACAAAATGTTTTTTTTTGTTTTACTTTAAAGTGGATATAAACCTGATTCATGAAAGTTGACCTATGCACATATATCTGTAGTGTTATCCAGGGCCGCAGATTTTTTTATCCTGAGGGAGGTTCAGGTCTTTCAAACTTAAAGGCATCATTTACACTATTATATTGGGGGAGGTAAGGTAAAAACATATGACAGCAGAGTTGGGCCATGAGACTTTGTAATGCAGCGCAGTAAAAATTATCGCCATTCAACTGAATAGAACGTAATGCACGTAGTTGTGGTACTCAGTACAGCGAGGCTACTCCTAAGCTCCCTAGTTTTGTTTTTCCTTCAGCCCACTGGGTTGAACTAAAAAAAAACTTAATGCGTGAACCAGGCTTTAGATATCATTCATATGTTCTAAATAGCCATGGAATGGCAAATATACCATGAATACCTACAGCCAGGATCCCAGATGATCCAATTTTTGCCAGCTGCTCAGCCTGTTCATCTAAGTGATGGGCTGAAAAGAGCCACTGCTATTATTATGTATCTACACATCCAGTGGTCCCCATGTTTAAGCTCCAGGGGACAAAGCAAAACACATTGGGGTGTGGCCTGGCGGGAACCCAGGATGAGGACTCTCTCATCACTACTACATTACCATAGGACTCCGTGGATGTGCGGCACCAGGGATTTTTTTTTCTCTCTTCCCTTCAGTGACTATATGAGCTGAGATGAGTTCCCTCCCTTGCCGACACTCCTGCAGAACATTTGGTATCATCTACATTACTCCCCACATCGATTGAGCCTGAGTGACACACTAACAAATTGAAGGTCACAGTGGTTACCTGCTGTTAGGGACAAATTTCTGACCCTGGATGCAGAGATTTTATCCAAGGTAAAAATGTATCCCCACCTGCAGGAAACCACTGGATGTGCAGACACAGGTGGATACATGTTTACAGAAGCAGACAGCCTTGGCTCTTTTCAGCCCATCACGCAGGTGTACAGGCTGAGCAGATATTAGAACATCAGATCCTGGGTGCAGGTATTTTCAGTATACTTGCTACACAATGATCATGTAGGATGTATGAATGAGACCCAAGACTGGATTTTAGCTAATCTTAGGCCGCGTACACACGGGCGGATTGTCTGGCCAACTAAGTTCGTCAGACAATCCGACAGACAATCCGTCCTACTTTTGAATGAACGGACTTGACCACACATGATGAGCAGACAGTCCGCCGAAAGCTTGCGCGATGACGTGTACGGCACGTACGACGGGACTAGAAATTCGACGTCCAATACACTGCAATGCAACCTTCGGCGTGTAAATCCTTTCTGAGCATGCGCCATACTTAGTCCGTCCAACTTGCCTACACACGAGCGGACTGTCCGCTAAAACCAAGTTTGGACGGACAAAATTACGGAAATTCCGAAAGACTTAGTCCGCCAGACTGTCCGCTGAAAAAGTCAGCTGAAGCCCACACACGAGCGGATTGTCCGCTGAAACACGTTTCAGCGGACTAAGCTGGGCAGACAATCCGCCTGTGTGTACGCGGCCTTACTGTGTAAGTTGAGCAGGTGCAAGGGGAAACATATTGTGGTGGGCAGTAAATTCAGTGATTTATTTAAACCTTAAAAAATGTTGTCCTAAGAAATTTTTTGAAATGTTTAAGAGATGAAAAAAATAAAAAATATTGTGCACTGCCTACCACAAGATGGTGCCCTTTGCACCTGGTCAATATGGTTGGCTTTCATTCAGTCTTAAACTGTAGCAAACCTAGCTTTTGAACTTGTACCTACAAGTAAGCCTATAATAACGCTTATCTGTAGATACAGTGAATATCTCCTAAACTTGAGGTGCTTAGATGATATTCACATGGAAAGCTGCCGGTGATGTCACTGGTGCATGCACTCTGAAGGGATGGCATATCACTTGGTTGTACTTCTCTTGGAGAGGAGAGCAGTTTGTTCTGCACTTTTGTGACCCATTTTTAGCCGACAGCCAGCTATAGCCCGCTGTCAGCTGATATCGCTCAGCAGGTCCAGGCTGTGGAAAGATTCTAACTTTAAAGTTAGGATTTACCCAGATGTCTGGACCAGCAGCTCGCTTAGCCTCTCAGTGAGCCACAGAGACCCTGAGCCAGCTGCTCCTGCCCCCTCCACAGCCTGGCATTCCAATGAGTTTGGGGAGGGGGGGGGGGCAGAGCCAGGGACTGACAGTCACCACTCTTTGCTCACTGAAGGCTGAGAACTGAGTAATCAGCAGTCTTTGATCACTCTGTTGTTGGCCTAGAAGCAGCTGGGGACAGATGCAACATTGGATTGATGCTCCATCCACCTAGGTAATTAGAATAAAAAAAAAAATCTCTATTAAAGGGAAAAAAAATCCCCCTCTCCCTCCTAAGAACCCTCTCTCCCCAAGCAAAGATTCCCACTGTAAAATATCTCCCTCCCTCAAATATCACCCCAAAAATTAAACCCCCCTGTCTCTAAACTGACCACCAAAGCAAAAATCTCACCCTCAGTCAATACCCTCTCCCCCAGCAAAGATTTATAATAATAAATAAAATCTCCCATCATCCAATCAAAATCCCTCCCAGAAGCAAATCCCTGCCATTAACCACCTCCTGTAAACCTCTCTACAAGAAACTCCCCCTTCTCCAAAAGCAAACCCACCCCCCTTTCCTGAACCCCCCCCCCCCACCAAAAGAAACTCCCCCAAGCCTGGAATACTTACTTCTTCCTCCCTAAAACAGAAAATTGTTGCCTCCCCACTTACCAGACCTCAGATTCAGCACAGCACAGAAGTAAGAAAACTTCTGCATCCCCAGTCTCCCTTCGGGTGTGTCATATGATACCTCGAGGAGGAGTCTAGGAGTTCCCTCAACTATGAACTGTCAATTGCCGGGATCTGAGACCTCACAGTAATTTCATGCTTTTTAGGGGGTTCCCTTATCAAACTGAGGGGATGGGGCACAATAGAAGGGGGGCTGGCAGCTGCACTCCGAAACTCTGATTGCTTCTACTGTGCTGATGCCGAGGCTAAACAGCAGGGACACTGTCTGGGCATTTTGCCAGGATGCTTTGGAGGGATTTGAACACCCCTGACCCCCCCCCCCCCTTATCTACGCCTCTGGTGTTTTCTTATCTAACTCCAAAGCACTGAGTCTCATGTGTTTCTGCTGTTTTGTTTCTCTGTTATCAGCATAACTTCTGACAAGTTCTCAGAGACGGGAGATAAAAGCAGCATGAAGTTTGTGTCGAGGGAGGTTGCTATGAATAGATTAGCAGAGGACTTGTATTGTCACAGCACAGCTCTGCAAGTCTCTGCCTATGTGGAGGGTGGGACGCCTTCCCTCCAATCAGCTGACTCCCAGTGTAAACCAAGACTACACTCCCAGGGTAGAATGAGAAAGATAAAAATCCTAACATGATGTCAGAATTCTAAAGAAAACAGAAAGGGAAAGACAGCAGATATACATGTAAAACTTATGAAGGGAGATTTTTTTTTATCCCTGTGTATCATCTGAGGCTATTCACTTCACTATACTGGGTATATGTGAGGGTTTACATCCACTTTAATGCATTCAATGCATTAAAGCAAAAAGCAACCCACTACCTGTTCTAACGTTCACCCATCCCTATACATTTACCTTACTCCTGCCACTGACCAAGCGCTGTCCCAGCTGCAGCATTGCTTTAACGTACCTGGTGGCAAAACCTGAAGCATTGGGGAAGACCTCTCTTATAGCCCTGGCTCTGGAGTCCCCAATAGGGTGACAGTGAATGTCGGGGCACAAGGTGGCATGAGCACCTTATAAGTCTCTCGCTGACAGATGCTGGCGTGTGCCTTGAATGTAGGGATGATAGAACCAAACACACTGACGGAAGAGCAGGAGCCAGTGAAGAGTGCAGTTAGGCTGGCGTGGATGCAGAAGTAAGTCTCTTGATGGCAAGTGCTGACATGGATCTGGAATGCAGGGGTGGCCAAAAGACAGAGTCGGACAGTTTAAGTCAGCAACTAGTTAGCAGATCAGATTCAGGTGACAGGCTGGAGAGTAGTCAGGAAACAGGCCAGGTTCATTCAGGAGAACGGAGGAGCAGGAGGAGCAGGAACGTAATAGACCAAACAGAACTGATAAACTTCATTAGTGCAGCTGAAATAGCCATTCTGGTGCCAATGCATGCTCATGCATGTACGCACCCTCTAACTGGCCATGAGCAGGGTTTCTTAGGTTTGTGCATCTGCACACACAAATACTCCTTTCCTGGCAACTGCTCTCTTCTCTTCCTTGTCTCACATGAGACAACGATTGACTGGATCCATAGGCTCTAGTTGCTATCAGTCAAAATCCTGTGAGGATTGAGCAGGAGCATGGCTTACCGGTGCTGTTTGCAGCCCAGATCGCAAGTACGCATGGACAGGTGCCTCCATGCAAGGGTGCACACCGTAAGAAGGCATGGACAGCGCTAGCAAAGAGGTGGTAAGGGACTGCTCTGCGCAATATTGTTGCACAGGGCAGGTAAGTACACTTTGTTTATTTTAGCAAAAAAAAAAGTTTAATATCGCTTTAATGCATAAACAACTGCATACATTTTTGTTATTTATATCTGCCTTAAATTGAAATTTAAAGTTCAGCTTAAAATTCATTATCTATGTGATCAGTACTATCACTTACACAATATTCAAGAGGCTCATGAGCAAGAATTCTCCTTTATTCAGATTCTTACTGCAAAAATACATATTTCAACTCTGACAACACAATGCAGTGCTTCATTTCATCTGTTATGTCTTGACTAAATGCCAGTTACTGGATGTCATATATTCTCACCTCGTCATTGCAGATTATTCTGTAAATACCTTATCAGCAGCCCAGAAGAAAAAATATTCAATGAGAAGCTCACGGTGGATGAAGCCACACACAAAAGCTTAGATGACAGAAACCTAGATACTGTTACATGCCATTCTTCCAGTGAATCATTTCAAAGGAATTCATTACATGATGCCACATTTGTATGATTATACTTACTGGAAGTACCAGTAAAGCTCATGTTATTTTCCTTAATTTCAAAGCGAAAGCTTGGATGCGCTTGTTATTAAGATTATTCATCTGAGCAGGACTGAGAAACCAAGGGCCTTTGAGCTTCTGGAGAACTCTAAATCCCAATCCTGATAGGCTTGCTTATTTTTCTCTGTATGCTAATCCAGCAATGTGAACTCTTAGTAGATGTACACTAACAAGGGTGCTTAACGCAAAAAGGAGGTGCCCTGGGGATTTTATGGGCAAAGGATAAAGACCAGATAAAGGAGTAACAGGTGTATGTAAAAGAATTTATACAAAATCTATTAACTACAAATAAACAGAAATATATAAACCTAAAAACAAAACAGATAGTCATGCTAAATAGTTACATAACAGCTAGGTTCTGAAATGCACGGTTGATCTCATGATGGGAGGTCAAGCAAGGTGCATGTACATAGAAGTCCCAACATGTTTCGGAATATATGTATAGAGAATTAATTCCTTCTTCAGGGAGTGATTTGGAACAAGCTGTTATGTCTGGTAACACAACAGCAAAAAGATCAAAAAAAGGGTATAATATAAACAAGTATACAGATGTATGAAAACAGTAGGAAACAGCATGACAGATAAAAATGGCAGGCGTTTTAAATCAAAAAATACTCACAACGTGACTGTCTTTGGTGAACCAAGGTACACATCAGGATTCACACGTTGGCGATACTTTCATCTACAGAATGTCCCATCACACATTGGAGTACTCTAAGTTATGCCTGGACGGTAAAAATATGTCCCCCAAAGCACAGATGATACAGGGTTCACCGTGCCAAATTGAATTGAGTATATTATGTGACAATAGTAGAGCATGGAGAGTTTCTGCCACAAAAGCACTGGAGCCCATGAGGATCGGCCGAAATTGGAGATGGACCTAGCACACAAAATATGTCTATGTAAGAGAAATGGCATAGTAAATAAAGGGGCAAAAGCGGAAAAAGTAAGAATGCCAGGGTACAAGCATCCCACTCACAACAGGTCAAGTGACACACAAAATATGTCTATGTAAGAGAAATTATGTAATAAATAATGTGGCAAAAGCAGAAAAAGTAAGACTGTGTGCATCTACATATCATGCATATATGCATATGCATGTATGAAGATGCATCTACCTCAAAAACGCCAAGGTATAAGCATCCCACTCACAACAGGTCGAGTGACCTGTGCATCAGGATATCCTGACAATAATGAGCGCAGTGGGGGGGGGGGGGATCCAAAAGGAAACTTACTTATAACTTCCATTTAGGGTGGATATCCCCTACCTGGGATGTTGTGTGGTCCTGGCTGTGCAACAACCAGAGAGTGATTTTACTTAGCTTATGAAGGCAGAGGAGTCACGCCCCAAGTATGGGAGTAGTCAAATGGTCGGGGCTGGTGGGTATCAGGTGACCGGAGGGCCCACCATAATGTGATGAGTCTCATTGATCAGCTGTGTATCAAATATGTGCAGGGACTTGTCTACCTGACAGACGACATCTGGCGTCACCACACATGGGGCGCAATCGCGTCAGACATCACAAGGCCACCAACATGCTAAGTGAACGGTACGTCTCAGGTTGGGTGCAAATGAACAAACTGCACATGCATAGATCGGCATAAGACGCCGATCTACAGTGCAGCAAAAGGACTAAGCCCGAGGGGATGTCCCGTGATTCATTAAGCACTAGGGGGCCCCCCGTGCCTGGGAGCTTCGGTGTCAGAAAAGTGGCAGAACTAATAGAAATTGTAATCTCCTCCTTACAATGAGTCTCCAAAGGGCGTGCAAGAGGACGATGAAGGAGAAGAAAGCCACTCCTGAACATTAGAAAAACACAACAATGTTAGTATTAATAATACAAATAGCAAGTACATATGCATATTGCAAAATCACCACGCTCAATTGAGCATCATACATCTCCGGAGCCTACTGCAGAAGGATCCTGTGCATCTTTGGCTCTGTTTCAGGTCCGAATTTAGGCAAAAACTCGGACCAGATTTGCCCCTGAAATGGTGAATAAGAATGTACTGAACCCCTTGCTGCAAGCCGCTCCACAAATAGTGTGAACCCAGCCTTAGGGTTCTAAGGGAATTATCTCAGTTCTTTGATAAATCCTATGTACCAGTGATGTAGTGTAAAGTACAACATATGTCCTCCACATGCACAACAATATGGTGGGGTGCACTTGCACTCCTTAACCCATTCTTGCCTGACATAGGTTACCCCCCTAGGATCCGTGGGTCACTATGGCCACAGGACCCTTCCCTGGGTGCCATAAGAGAGGCCTATTGGAGGCCCTCGGCCTGGTCATACCAGCACGCCAGGGAGCATACCTTCCTCAGGTCTCATGGCAATGGACCTCAGCAGCAGCCCTTCTCACACAGATTTCATTTTCAGAATGCATTCCCATTAGAGGTTAGGAGAAGGAAGAGAGTCTATACAACAAGTGTCTATACAACAGTTTATTACATGCTCACAAGCTTCAGTTATATTAAATGGCGATGACATCCTCTTTCTGTTGCAAACAGGTAGCAGGCAAGCAGAGAGATGATTCAAGGAGCTGCCCATATCTTTAAAAATTCCAACATTCCATACTCAGGGCAGGTGAGCATTCTTAGTAGTAGAGATGGCCTTGCGGTTCGGCCGACGGTCGGTTCGCAGCGAATTTCGCGATTCGCCAAACCGGTGGCCTTCTGTCGCTGTTCGCCCGGTGGACATATGCGTTTACATTATGAAAGAACTTTGACCCATGATGACACATCCATCATGGGGTACAGGACAGCCAATTGAGACATTAGGTCCACAAAAGTCCTTTTAAGGACTGGTATAGGTGTACAGTATATAGGGTTCTGGTGCACTAATGTGCTGGTGATTGCTGAGTGCACTGTTGACTGATTCTGCAGCTGTCTTTTGTCAGTGTAGGGACAGGACGATATGTGGAGCAGGGACAGTCAGTTTAATCACTAGCTATTTCTATTAGGTCCACAAAGAGTGCACTGCTGCCCGATTCTGCAGCTGTCTTTTGTCAGTGTAGGGACTGAGGGACAATCTTCAAATCACTAGCTATTAGGTCCACAACGGTCCTTTTAAGGATTGGTATAGGTGTACAGTATATAGGGTTGTACACGTATAATCTACTTTCTTTCAAATATAGAATGAATATTATACTTGACTGCTGCCCGATTCTGCAGCTGTCTTTTATCAGTGTAGGGACTGAGGGATAGTCTCTATCATGGTGCTGGTGCTCTCTATCATGGTTCTGGTGTCAGTGCTCTCTATCACGGTGCTGGTGTCAGTGCTCTTTATCATGGTGCTGGTGTCAGTGCTCTTTATCACGGTGCTGGTGTCAGTGCTCTCTATCACGGTGCTGGTGTGGTGTCAGTGCTCTCTATCTCGGTGCTGGTGTCAGTGCTCTCTATCACTGTGCTGGTGTCAGTGCTCTCTATCACAGTTCAGGTGATCATCTCCTGCACCATCTTCATAGCCTGCCCTGACCTTTCCTCTCCTCCATGGCCTTCATGCGCTCCTGAATTGTCAAAATTTCACAGATAAAAAAAGAATGCTTGTCGTTGTCGATCCCAGATTCACTTAATACTTTTGTTATGTCAGTGTCCATGTATTGGGACTATGTGTGCACAGCTATTAAGTATTTTGTGGCTGAAAATATGACCTCTAGGTTCTTAAGGTTCGTCTGGCATTAAAGTCAATGGGGCCCTCCGCAAACTTTGCGGTTCGCAAACTTTTGGCCGCGTTTGCGGTACGCGAAACGTCCTGCCGGAAGTTCGTCCATCACTACTTAATAGTCCATCTTTGTTCTCCCGCAAGGGGAGCTCTCAGAAGCTGTCCTCAAAGATGACATGTTGAGTGTTCTCAATTCTGCACCGCTTCCCAGGCCCACTCAAGTATTGAAAGCCCTTTGCCCAAGATGCCCCACACTGGCAAGACTGACACTTTCTTGCTATCAGTAGTACACCTCATTCCCTTCTCTTGCTTTTATCTTGTCAACTTCACAGCTTATTCCAACTATAGGGTTCAGAAATCGTAATTAAGGCAACATCTGGTGACCAGTTTGAGAAAAACTATACCAGCACCTCTATGTTCTTTCACGTCAAATGAGATTTACTTGATATCCTACTTTAATTTTCTGCCACCCACCCCCAGCAACCTAAGAAGGATGTAATATATTAATTTCTTATTAGGTTATTATTGCCATATAAGGGATGTTGATTTTCCATGGATCTTTAAAAATGTCAGTTATAGCAGAATAATACTACTCCTTATAATAATAACATTTTTTTAACGTGTTATTACAATATCAATGGTAGAGTTGTACAGAACATAAAAGAGGGATATGAGGATATAAAAATACAGAAAAACCACAGATGTTTTAATGTCTTCTTTTGGATGTGCCTCAAGTAGTAACTGTTACAATATTGGATGATAAAAACCTAAGAACACATAAATCTAATTCTGAGAATTAATGTTCATTGTTGTGGACATGTGGTATCTATGAGTAGGTAAAACAAGAACCTAAATGAACACAGAATGACTCAACAAAAAATGTTCAAGATGGTCTTCACACATTGCTGTGATCCCCTGATTAGACCAAATTTGAGCATGCATTGAGTAACAGAACAGACATCCTTACAGTGTAATTTTAACAATATGTTTTTGGGAGGAGGAATATGGAAGGCAATACCATTTTAGACAATAAAAGCTTTTATTTGTTATTAATAATATGTACTGTATTATTAGCTCTATCTATGTTTTTGTGATGTAACCATACATAATACGTTTACTGATATTGAACTTAGCTAGAGATAGTCTTTTTACCACTCTACTCTACTATGTGAGTTGGTTCATTTAAAGGACCAGCCCACCCCAAACTGATATTTAATTTTTATATCCATATTATGGAATTAAATCACCAAATGGTTGTCTTTCAAGTTGTGTTAAAATCTCTGTGACTAAGGTCTAGGTCTGCAAAACTGTTCACAATTTAATTTAGATAAAATAGGAGAAGTGGCAATTGCCATTTTGTAGCAGGGGGTTATTGGGAGCAGAGCTTGAAACCTTGGTGCAAAGATTTTGCTTCATATTGAGACTATGGAGATGAATTACTAAAACTGCAGAGTGCAAAATCTGGTGCAGCTCTGCACAGAAACCTTTGTGTTTTTTTTTTTTTGCCAAATGCTAATTGAACAAGCTGAAATTAGAAGCTGATTGGCTACCATGCACAGCTGCACCAGATTTAGCATTCTCCAGTTTTAGTAAATCAACCCCACTGTTACCTACATTGAGGGCAGAGTGACAGTGTGCATCAGGCAGTAGTGTAGCATGGCATGGTAAGTTTGCCTTATTGGGGTGTATTCTAAATAGAGATGGGCTTGGATGTGTATGGGTTCCTAGTTCCAACCCCCCTGCTCAATCCCAACAGGAAGCCGACACTGCGCGCTGCTAACCACAGGCAATGAGACATTTCCCAATCTGTGCAGCTGTGGACCAGGAATTGTCTCACTGCCTGTGATTAGCGATGTGCAGTGTCGGCTTCCTGGTGGAATCGAGCAGGGGGGTTGGGACTAGAGCTCATTCCTAATTCTAAATGAGCAAAGCAACAGTGTCTATTATGTCACTGACCAATATCTGCAATTACACATTTAGTTTAATTGACTGTTAAAAAAAAGGTTAAGGCTGCTTTCACACTGGGGCGGGAGCAGCGTCGGCGGTAAAGCGCCGCTATTTTTAGCGGCGCTTTACCGTCGTTTTACCGGTGGTGTGCGGGCGCTAGCGGGGTGGTTTTAACCCCCGCTAGCGGCCGAAAAGGGGTTAAACCCGCCCGCAAAGCGCCGCTGCAGCGGCGCTTTGCCGGCGGTATTGCCGCGGTGTCCCATTGATTTCAATGGGTAGGAGCGGTGAATACACCGCTCCTTCACCGCTGCAAAGATGCGGCTAGCAGGACTTTTTTCACCGTCCTGCCAGCGCATCGCTCCAGTGTGAAAGCCCTCCGGCTTTCACACTGGAGTTAAAGGGGCCGGTTTTTTTCAGGCGTTACACAGGCGCTATTTTTAGCGCTGTAACGCCTGAATACCGCCCCAGTGTGAAAGCAGCCTTAGTAACAGACCTAACAGATGTCTGTCTAATTTTGTAAGCTAACAGCTATGTATATAATTGTTATTTTCAGACATGTGTCTGTTATTTTTTAGCTTTCATTGACTGGGCCCCCCTCCTTTAAGCCGGCTATACATGGATCAAAATTCACCCAGTTCAGCAAGGGCCGGCTAAATTTTGATCCACATAAAGGCAGGCTGGTTGTACACAAGTCAATCTACTAATCTCTCAACATTTAACTACTCATGTACTCACCTTATGCCTCTCTTGCCCCCCTTGCTGAGCAACAAACAATGCAGAGCAGCCCTAATAACCATAGGCAATCTCCCCTGCATTGTAGTAGTGTATATGGATTAATACAGTATCAGCCAAGGATATGGGGAGTAAGGCACCACATCCCGATGAATGCAAACTACTAGGAATATAGGGAATGGGGATTTTAAGGTGCCAGATCAAGATAATTCGCTACAACATATTTTTAAAATGTAACAAACTTTATTCCATACATTAACCACTTCGACCCCGAAAGGATTTGCCTTCTTAATGACCAGGCCATTTTTTGCGATACAACACTGCGTCACATTAACTGAAATTGCGTGGTCGTGCAATTCTGTACCCAAACAAAATTGATGTCCTTTTTTCCCCATAAATAGAGCTTTCTTATGGTGGTACTTTATCACCTCTGCGGTTTTTATTTTTTGCGCTATAAACAAACGAAGAGCAACTTTTTGCTATAATACATATCCACAAAAAATATCTAAAAATCTAATTTATTCACCAGTTTAGGACAATATATATTCTTCTACAAATTTTTGGTGAAAAAAGGCGTATATTAATTGGTTTGCGCAAAAGTTATCGTGTCTACAATCTATGTATTAGATTTAGGGACTTTAATTTTTTTATTGTTTTTACTAGTAATTGCGGTGATCTGTGACTTTTAAAGGGACTGCGACATTGTGGGGGACAAATCTGTCCCCAAATGACACTTTTTGGGGACCAGTGACATTATTACATTGATCAGTGCTATAAAAATGCATTGATGAATGTAAAAATGACACTGGCAGGGGTAAACACTAGGGGGTGATCAAGGGGTTAACTGTGTTCCCTCAGCATGTTCTAACTGTAGGGGGGGGGGGGGGGCTGGCAGGTACATGACAGAGATCATTGTTACTGATCACTGGTAACAGTGGATCTCTGACATGTCCCCTTTCAGAAAATAAAACCAAAAGAACATAAATAAAACAAAAATGTTAAGCAGCTAACACACCAAAATGGATATTTTAGTTCAAAACAGTGGAAAATTACGTAAAGTGTAGCGCTAAAAAGAAAATATTGTGCATAAATCTATGAATAGATATCACACATACGTGCAAAACCACATGAACTCACGTAATTCATATAACATGTGTTACATTAATTAACAGCAAAAAGTGTCATGCCACTTCCATATAAACATGTACTTGTATGTATCCAAACATATATGTGAATAAACAGATAATCAATGTGAAAAAGAAAATTATAAATATAAAAAGTCCCTTTAAAGGGAAAAAAAATTCAAGTCCTATGTGTGCAGTTGAATATCAGATAGATCATCCAATCCTAGAGGTATGACATGCAGACACCCATGCAACAATACCACCACCTTAGTAGATGCAGGCTTAGCAGATGTTTCTGACCCAAAAGAATGTATATTCCAAGGGTCATACATGGTTTTATGGTAACTGTAGGAAAGTAGAACTCCCAGGTGCTGGATTACCAAATTCAATAGAAAAATTTCTTCCAAACACAAATTGATATGAACAGGTTCTCTCCAATTACATGAAAGGCCAGACTCCACAGTGAACATATAGAGTGGAAAGATAAGGCCATATAGCGTAATTCCGTTTGTAAAATAAATTCATTAAAAAAGTAACAAACTTACATTTAAGTCATTTTTCAAGCGCTTTCAATATAAAAATGGTGGCTGCGGACCCCTCCCGCCAGGTTTCGTCCTCATAGACATCGTCTGGGGTTTACCCCCACTGCAGCCTGACTTACTTATATAAACAATTGGGCCCAATGAGCAAGAATCCATCTTCCTGTGCCACTGCTTATCACTTCCGGTTTTGAGTTAAGATGGCCGCCAGGTGTGCGTTCCACACCTCTATTAAATTATGTTGCTTTGCATTCCACCACGATAGCCTATGTTAGAACCCATTATATCACTTCCGGGTGGAATTTAAATGGCCACCGGGCGTGTGTTCCACGCCTCTATTTATTCTATCATTTTGCATTCCACCATGATATCTAATGGTGAAACCCAAAACATCACTTCTGGAAGTGATGCAATGAATCCCAATGCATCACTTCCGGGTAATCTCAGGATGATCTCTGGATGTGCAAACCACGCCTCGGTACCGTTGTACTATTTACGTTCCATTTGCGTTCCACAATCCGTCAATGGCGACATGAGCGGCCTCTAATTTTCAGCCAAAAAAGCCACCAGGCGTGCGTTCCACGCCTAGGTTGTGTCTATTATTTGCATTCTACATTCCTCTATATATGGAGTATGCTAAACGGCCCCACCCCAAACACAAATTTAGGATGGCCACACAGCTCCTCCCACATATATTAAAAATAACGCTGTGTCCTCATAAAAGCGAACAATACATCCGCATATTGGGGACAAAAAAACGCAAAATATTTTTGCTCATCAGAGCACGTATTTGCGATGTAAGTAGCGCAATGTAAGTAACAATATATTGTGGATATACCTCAAATGTAAAAAAAAAACCCGGAGTGATTCTAGTACACATTAACCACCTCAATACAGTGCAGTTACACCCCCTTCCTGACCAGACCAATTTTCAGCTTTCAGCGCTCTCACAGTTTGAATGACAATTACTCAGTCATGCAACACTGTACCCATATGAAACTTGCGTCCTTTTTTCCACACAAATAGAGCTTTCTTTTAGTGGTATTTAATCACTAGTGAGTTTTTTATTTTTTGTGCTATAAATAAAATAAAACGTACATTTTGTGAAAAAAATGCCTTTTTCTTTGTTTCTGTCATAAATTTTTGCTAATTAGTAATTTTTCTTCATACATTTTGGCCGAAATTTATACTGCTACATATCTTTGGTAAAAATAACCCACATTAGTGTATATTATTTGGTCTTTGTGAAAGTTATAGAGTCTACCATGGTGCCAATCGCTGAAAATTGATCACATCTGATCAGGCCTTCAGTACATCAGGTGTATCTCATTTCTTGAGACACTAACAAGTCAGGAAAGTACAAATACCCCCCAAATGACCCCTTTTTACAAAGTAGACATTCCAAGGTATTAAGTAAGTAGCATGGTGAGTTTTTTTAAGTTGTCATTTTTTTCCACAATTCTTTGAAAAAAATGAAGATTTTTTTTTATATTATTTTTTTTTACAAAATTGTCATATTATCAGGTTATTTCTCACACACAGCATATGCATACAACAAATTACACCCCAAAATACATTCTGCTACTCTGCCCGAGTACGGCGATACTACATGTGTGAGACTACGAGCACAAATTACGCATCTCATTTCTCAACCACCTATTACACTTTTGAATGCCCTGGAGTACCAGGACAATGGAATTTCCCATAAAATGACCCCATTTTGGAAAGCAAACACCCCAACATATAATCTGTGAGGCATAATGAGTCTTTTGAACGGTTATTTTTTTTCCAGAAGTTTTTGGAATATGTGGAAAAAAATTAAAACGCATTTTTTTTTACACAAAATTGTCAATTTATAAGATATTTCTAGCACATAGCATGTATATAGCAAAAATTACACACCAAGGGGGGGCTTGGCTTAGCAGCGAATGTAGGAGGACGTGTGTTCCCGAAGCTCCGCCGGCCATCCGTGCATTCATCCTCCCCAGCCCGCTTTCGGGCAGCAAAACACTCCAGGATAGCTCCACCGGGTACCGGGAGACGAGCGGGCTTTGCCACCGGACGCCGTAGGACACCAGACATGTCTAAAGGGCATAAGATGAGCAAGGATCCCCCTGACCAAGATGGCGCCGGCACGCGACGGGCGGCGAAAGACTACTACAAGGAGGCCGCACAGAAACTCCTGTATGGAGGGAAATCTTACAAGGAAGCCCTAGCTGGTCAACCCACATCGGGGGCTACCCCTCGGGGGTCTCCAGACGCCGATGACACTCTCCCCTTGGAGGATGCTGACGGATTCCCTGTGGTGTGGAACACAGTGAGTACCCCTAGTGGCGCTGTCCCTGAGTCGCAAGCTCACTCTCCTGCTGCTGATGTGTCACATTGAGAGACATATTTACTGCGGTCACCTCATGTAATCTCTCTATAACTGCTCTTTCTGCTGATATCAAAGGTGTAAAGGCTGAAATTACATTTGTCCGCCATGATATGCAAAAACTCAGGGAGAGGGCCTCAGCCCTGGAGGGTCGGCTGAGCACAGTGGAGGATGACATGGTACCTATGCAGAGAGACTTGCGATTTAATTGCCATCTCACCGAGCAACATGCTATGCGACTCGACGAAATGGAGAATCGCATGAGGCGCAATAATGTACGTGCCCTGGGGATACCGGAAAGGACTGAGGGCAAGAATCCTGTAGACTTTATTGAGAACTGGTTGATCTCGACATTTGGTAGAGAGTCCTTCTCCCCCCTCTTTGCTGTGGAGCGAGCTCATAGGGTGCCCTCCCGCCCATTGCCTCCAGGTAACCATCCGCGACCCTTCCTGTTCAAACTTCTCAACCACAAAGACAGGGATGCTGTACTTTCCAAGGCCAGGGGATTCTCTGACAAGATGGTGATTGATAATGCCAGAATATCGCTGTTTCCTGACTTCTCAGCAGAACTGCAGAAAAAACGAGCAACATTTATTGAAGTCAAAAAGAAGCTCAGGGATCTTAATGTCCAATATGGCATGCTGTACCCAGCTCGTCTTCGGGTTACCGCCCTGGGCTCTACCCATTTCTTTGACAGTCCTGCTGCGGCCAGGCAATGGCTGGACCGTGAAGTTAAAGTGCTCAAAGAAGCCAGGCAACAACGTCCTCCTGTTTGATCCTGGATCCGGAATGATTCTTTCTGACTGGGACTATCTTTCTGCAGATTCGGCGGAGTGAAAAGAACTCAGATCTTACTTCTACCTAAAAATAGACTATGCTGCTTGTTCGGGTGAAACCCCTTTTGTTACCTGGGAATGTTTTCCCTGGGTGTTTCCGTGGCCTTCCCCCCCCCCCCCATAGAGGAATTGGGGACGTGTTCCACCTCTGTTCTACAGGTCCAGGGCCAGGTTGGCTCTGCAACTGACTTTCTTATCCCCTACATTTTGGATTTTCTTTTTCTTTTTTGCTTTGTTTCACTTCCCCTCCCTTTTTTTTTGCAGAGTCACTCTGATTCAGTAACCTTTTTTTTGCTGCAGAGGCATCACCTTCATGACTGGTTCCAGAACTATGGAGGGAGGCCCTTTCTTTTCCTGCCCGGGTACTTTAGCATCAGGAGTGCCTATGCCGGGGTGATTTGGTTCAATAATACCTCTCTGTTTATCCTAACACTTATGCTGGGTATGCACATTTTTATGTTTTTGTACAATGTCCACAACCGTTAAGTGCCTTTCCTGGAATGTTAGGGGGCTGAGCAGTCCTGTGAAGCGTCTGGCGGTCCTCAGACATTTGAAGGTCATGGGTTCAGGTATTGTCTGCCTCCAGGAGACTCATTTCCCCCCGGGTCACGTGCCTAGCCTGAGTCCAAGGATATATGCCACTCAATTCCATTCCACGTTTTCTGCATTTGCTAGGGGAGTGAGTGTCTTGATTCGTCAGGATACCTGCTTCACTTGTTCTTGGGCGGTTATTGATCCTGGGAGAAGATATATATTTCTATTTGGTAGACTTGCTCACTGGGCATGCATTATTGCTAATATCTATGTACCACCCCCTTACTCGGCTGAAGTTCTTTGCTGTTTAGCCAGGTTTATGGCCCCACACCCCGCGGTCCCCCTGTTGGCGCTGGGTGACTTTAACAACTATCTAAATCACCGGTGGGATAAGATACCCGTCCCCCCATCCATGCCCTCTCGCCCCATGGGTGATACTCCATTTGCAGACCTACTGGCCGAACTTGGGTTGACGGATGTGTGGCGGACCTCCCACCCCCAGGTCAAGTGTTACTCGTGTTGCTCTACCGCTTATGGAAGCCTGTCGCGCATTGACCTGGGATTGGGTAATGCGGCCTTACTCCCTTTTGTCGTTGACTCCGGTTATGGAGATAGACACATTTCTGACCATTCATCTTTTTGGGTTGAACTTAAACTATTTACTGCTGTTAGCCCTAGGACGTGGAAACTGAACCCTTTCTGGCTGGCACTTTTTCCCTCACCCGACCCCATTAATGGCAATCTCCAGAGCTTTCTGCGGGACAACCTTGGCTCAGCTCCTCTGGGTACGGTTTGGGACACCGCGAAAGCCTTTTTAAGAGGTCAGTTCATTGCTGCCATTAATTCTGTTAAAACAAACACCAAGGCCTGGGAGAGGGAGGTATGCAAAACCCTTAGGGACACGGAAGACCAATATGTCAACCACCCCTCAGACACTACCAAAAAGCTCTGGTTGGGAGCCAAGGCTATGGCTACTCAGCTTGCTCTACAGTTAGCGGAAAATAAGAGATTTTTTTTGCAGCAAACACATTTTGAGGAGGGAGAGTCTACTGGTCACATGCTGGCCATGCTGGTGAGAGCCCAGGGATCCACCCCAATGGTTACTTCCCTGTGTGATACACAGGGAGTACTCCACACGGACACCCCCTCTATATTGCAAATCTTTCCCTCATTTTATACAGATCTGTATGCCTCCAAGGTCCATCCCAGTGCAGAAGAGATTGATGCTTTTCTGGCACGGAGTGAACTGCCTCGCTTATCTGCTTCAGACGCTCGTAGGTTGGATGCCCCATTAGCTATAGCTGAACTTGCTCTGGCACTGGAGCAAACTCATAACAACAAATCTCCAGGGGCGGACGGGCTTCCCTCTGAGGTGTATAAGCGATATGCGGCCACTTTACTACCAACACTTTTGAAAGTTTTTAATAGTGCTTTGGAATCTGGCACGCTCCCGGATTCCATGAATGAGGCAGTCATAATTGTGATATTGAAACCGGGTAAAGAGCCCACGTCCCCTGATTCCTACCGACCCATCTGCCTACTTACTTACGGATATCAAGCTGTTAGCTAGAGTCCTGGCAAACAGGTTATCCCAAGTTATTCAGAAGTTAGTGCACTGTGACCAGTCAGGCTTCATACCCACAAGATCTACGGCACACAATATACAACGTCTCTATTTAAATATTCAAATCCCCGTACTGAATCCCGGTAACCGAACCATCCTCTCGCTGGACGCAGCTAAGGCCTTCGACAGCGTCGAGTGGCCTTACCTGTGGAAGGTTTTGGAAAGAATGGGTCTGGGCAAAAGGTTTATTAGCTGGGTTAGACTACTTTACGCCAAACCTGTGGCTAGGATCCGGGTTAATTCTGTAACGTCAGAACCCTTCCCACTGTTTCGTGGCACTAGACAAGGCTGCCCTCTATCTCCCTTGCTGTTTGCCCTGGCTCTAGAGACTCTTGCTGCTAGAATAAGGGGAGATGACTGTATTGTGGGATTTACTCGGGATACGGGAGTGGATGTGGTGTCGCTGTACACAGACGACACTCTGTTATACCTGGGCGACACGCAGGGCTCCCTGACGGCCGTTATGACCCTGATTACGGACTTTGGCACTCTTTCTGGCTTCTCTATTAACTGGAATAAGTCGGTGCTCTTACCCCTGGATCCTATACTGGGCCCCCTCCCTGACTGTGCAGCTACGATTCAGGTAGTGTCCACTTTTAGATATCTGGGGGTGCAGGTCTCCCGAGAGGTCACTCACTATGTCCAATTAAATCTGGTCCCCCTGCTGGCTAAATTTAGGGAAAAATGCAAGGCTTGGTGTAAACTACCATTGTCAGTGGTTGGGCGGGCTAATCTTATAAAAATGGTCTGGGCCCCCCAGTTGTTGTACATTTGCCATAACTCCCCGGTGTGGATACCCAAGTACTGGTTTGATAAAATAGATTCCCAATTCAGAGAGCTAATTTGGCGTAAAAAAGCTGCTAAAATTAGTCTAAGAATACTACAGTATGGTAAGGAGGCGGGGGGCCTGGCTGTTGCTCATGCCAGGGCCTATTTTTTGGCTTCCCAATTGCAGCAGCTTGGTGGATGGGGACTGGAGGATTCGCTGGACCCCGTTCGCTGGCTGCTGAGCCACGTGGCTCGCCACCGTGTGGCATTCTCAAACTTAGAAGCGGGCTTCCCCTATCTCCCTAGGGGGGCTCCAACTGTGGTTTTATTGAACACACTTTGGAAATATGTTAAGCGGCTGCTGAAGATCCAGGGCTTTTTCTCTCTTACTCCTATTTGGGACAATGGTTCTTATCATCAGCTGCTGAAGCTCAAGGGTTTCCGCGGCTGGCAGGCGAAAGGCCTGGAATCTTTGTCCCAATTGCAGTGTCAGCCTCCCAAAAACGTTCACATCTCTATCTATTGCATAGAGCCTACAAGACGCCGGCTAAACTGTATGACTGGGGCCTCTGGGACTCTCCCTTGTGCCCTAAATGTAAAAGAGACCACGGAGACCTTCTCCATATGTTCTGGAAGTGCCCTAAATTGATTCGCTATTGGACTGCGATTTTGGAGACCATTCATCAGGTTTTCAGAATCGTGATTCCCACAAATCCGATAGTCTGCCTGCTGGGGGCCCTGGATGAAGAGTCCCTAACCCCAGCCGTCCACACGACGATACTCCGGTTGCTTTATGTAGCCCGTAAACTAATAGCCCAGATGTGGATCACGCCCAGGGTACCCAGCAGGCAGCAGTGGATTGATCAGGTTAATAGGATGCTGATACGTGAGAAGCTGGCATACCAACATAGGAACACCCCCCAAAAGTTTTATAACTTATGGCAGGACTGGCTGGACCTGCCGGGCCTGGCACCGCACCAGTTGATTCAAAATAGATTGCTGCAGGGCTGATTTGACCTCAACCTCTACCATGAGATCTAAACTACCTGTCTAGAGCTTCTGTACACAATTGTTTGAGGCATGTTATTGAATGCTACTAGGTGAGGGTATTATGCCCGCTACTACTCTCATGTGTTATGATTCTCAGGGATTTCTGACTCTCTTTCCCCCCCACTATACTTTTTTTTCTTTCTTCTTCTTTTTTGTTTATCATGAAAAGAAAACGAAAAGTCAAGAATTGTAAATGTACGGAAAGCTTCTCCTCCTTCCCTCTTGTTTATTGTGAGGATGTCCTGACTGCTGACGCCTTGTTTATTTTGTTTATATACCAACGCTTCTGTTTCACTTATTCACATTTACTGTATCCCTTTGATTTAGTACCTATGTGGAGACTATGTTTGTTATCCAGATTCTATACTCTGTACGTTGGTACATTGCGTGATTTCTGATTAAAAAAAAATGACACCCCAAAACACATTCTGCTACTCCTCCCGATTATGGCGATACCACATGTGTAGGACTTTTACACAGCCTGGTCACATAGAGAGGCCGAACATTGAAGTAGTACCTTCAGGCGTTCTAGGAGCATAAATGACACATCTCATTTCATTCCTACCTATCACACTTTTGAAGGTCCTGGACCACCAGGACAGTAAAATTACCCACAAAATGACCCTATTTTGGAAAGCAAACACCCCAACGTATATTCTATGAGACTTGGGCTGCAAATAGGTACTCGGGTACTCTGATGGGCTGGAGATAGGTACTTGGGTACTCTGATGGCCTGGTGACAGGTACTCGGGTACTCTGATGGCCTGGTGACAGGTACTCGGGTACTCTGATGGCCTGGTGACAGGTACTCGGGTACTCTGATGGCCTGGTGACAGGTACTCTGATGGCTTGGTGACTGGTATTTGGGTACTCTGAAGGGTGGTGACAGGTACTCATATGGACTGTGACAGGTACTCAGGTAATGAGATGAACTGTGACAGGTACTCAGGTACTCAGATGAACTGTGACAGGTACTCAGATACTCAGATGAACTGTGACGGGTACTCAGATGGACTGGGACAGGTACTCAGGTACTCAGATGAACTGTGACAGGTACTCGGGTACTCAGATGGACTGGGACAGGTACTCGGGTACTCTGATGGACCGTGACAGGTACTTGGGTACTCTGATGGACCGTGACAGGTACTCGGGTACTCTGATGTGCCGTGACAGGTACTTGGGTACCTTGACGGACCGTGACAGGTACTCGGGTACCCTGATGGGTCGTGACAGGTACTCGGGTACCCTGATGGGTCGTGACAGGTACTCGGGTACTCTGATGGGCCGTGACAGGTACTCGGGTACTCTGATGTGCCGTGACAGGTACTCAGGTACTCTGATGTGCCGTGACAGGTACTCGGGTACTCTGATGGGCCGGGACAGGTACTCGGGTACTCTGATGGGCTGGGACAGGTACTCAGGTACTCAGAAAACTGTGACAGGTACTCAGATGGACTGGGACAGGTACTCGGGTACTCTGATGGGCTGTGACAGGTACTCAAATACTCTGATGGGCTGTGACAGGTACTCGGGTACTCTGATGTGCCGTGACAGGTACTCGGGTACTCTGATGTGCCGTGACAGGTACTCGGGGTACTCTGATGGGCCGTGACAGGTACTCGGGTACTCTGATGGGCCGGGACAGGTACTCGGGTACTCTGATGGGCCGGGACAGGTACTCGGGTACTCTGATGGGCTGGGGCAGGTACTTGAGTACTCTGATGGGCTGGGACAGGTACTCAGATGGGTTGGGACAGGTAGTCGGGTACTCAAATGAACTGTGACAGGTACTCGGGTACTCTGATGGGCCGTGACAGGTACTCGGGTACTCTGATGTGCCGTGACAGGTACTCAGGTACTCTGATGTGCCGTGACAGGTACTCGGGTACTCTGATGGGCCGGGACAGGTACTCGGGTACTCTGATGGGCTGGGACAGGTACTCAGGTACTCAGAAAACTGTGACAGGTACTCAGATGGACTGGGACAGGTACTCGGGTACTCTGATGGGCTGTGACAGGTACTCAAATACTCTGATGGGCTGTGACAGGTACTCGGGTACTCTGATGTGCCGTGACAGGTACTCGGGTACTCTGATGTGCCGTGACAGGTACTCGGGGTACTCTGATGGGCCGTGACAGGTACTCGGGTACTCTGATGGGCCGGGACAGGTACTCGGGTACTCTGATGGGCCGGGACAGGTACTCGGGTACTCTGATGGGCTGGGGCAGGTACTTGAGTACTCTGATGGGCTGGGACAGGTACTCAGATGGGTTGGGACAGGTAGTCGGGTACTCAAATGAACTGTGACAGGTACTCGGGTACTCTGATGGGCTGTGGCAGGTACTCAAATACTCTGATGGACTGTGACAGGTACTCAAATACTCTGATGGACTGTGACAGGTACTCTGATGGACTGTGATTGACAGGTACTATGAGGGGTGGTGACAGGTCCTCTTTATTTGGGGGGGGGCAATCAGTGTTATTGGTGTACACTAGGCGGTAACGAGATGTTACCGCAATCTCCTCCTCACACACAATCGGTGTGTGAGGAGGAGAACAACCCGGTAACATCTCGTTACCGCGGTTTGTTTACATTTTAGTGATCGGCGATGAAAGGATCACAGCCGATCACGTGGGTAAACAGCCGACCAATGGCTGTTTACCAGCATCGGTGACGAGCAGTGTTCCCGGGGAACACACCGCCACCGACGTGCATGTGCAGCGCGCTCGCGCGCATTCCCTGTTTAAACGGGAGGCCGTCATATGACGGCCTCCCGCCACAATAGGGGCGCCGCCTGGCCGTCATTTGACGTCGGGCGGTCAGCAACCAGTTAACAAAGGGGATGAGATGGATTCTGCTATAGTGCTACCTGTATAAAAACAATCATAAATGAATAAGAATTTTTACATAAAACCCACATAAATTGAATGATCAAATAATCATAGTACCACAAAATTTATATGATCTAATCTACACAGAAACCCACAGAAAAAAAAAAAAAAAAAAAAAAATATATATATATATATATATATATATATATATATATATATATATATATATATATATTTCTTGATCATACATCACGGGACAAGGGAGCTTCATTACATAGTGGGTTATATAGGCACCTCTGGTGATTGGACACTGGTTAACACTCAATTAAGGAGAATTCCTCCCCTATATAACCCCTCCCATATGGGAGGCACCTCAGTTTTTTCGCCAGTGTCTATGGTGGTTGGTCACGTAAAACATGTGCTATGAAGAAAGCTCTGTGCAGGTCCCTGCGGGGGCCTAAGGGCTACAACGAACCTGATCCATATCTCGGGCTGATATTTTGACTCCCAAGATGGTATGGTACCCGGGCCTCGTCATCCGAAGAAACAAGGTTTTGCCTGTAAGTCCTCTCCTATTGGAAGACTGGGCTCTGGGAAAACCAGACTTGGTGTACTATTTACATAGTGGCACGAAAGTTTCTTTTACAAGGTCCAGGAAGGAGGCTCCTCTGAGAAGCAACCCCAAAAAATCCTGAAGGTTGGCACAACTCTGCTCGCCGTGATGGGTGAAGGCTGGAATCTGTCTGTTTTCAGCAATTCCTGCGGCGAGGACAGGTAAGGGAAGTTAATCCTATATAAAGGTATATTATGGATTTCTTCATTGAGTAGTTGTATGTCTTACCTGGTTTCCACCACTAGAGGGAGTAAGAGCAGCCTGATGCATACTTACATGCCTTTCAGATACACACGCTCAGTAAAGCCTGGTTCTCCTAGATGACTCTCGTCTCCAATGCACTCTCTGCCACAATAAAGGTAATACAGGGGTCCCACGTAGTCTGGGGGTCCCGCGCAGCTCTGATGGTGGTCCCCTTACCCCCTGGACGTCCGGTGGTCCTCGTGCACACGCGCTAAGCGCGCTCCCGTGCTAATGGAGGGGGGGGGAGTGTGGTTGCGAGCCGTGCACGTTGGTGTGCACGGCGCTGTACTGCGCAGGCGCCAGGCGGCAATTTTAATAAGCCCAGAGAGCTAGGGGGCTGTAAGTGGAGACACAGGAGCTGTGGGCAGTAAGCATCCTAAGGGATTGGATCCAGGCAAACCTAAGATACCTACTCAGCATCAGGTTGTGCAGTTTAAGCATATATATTTATTGTGAGACTTTGAGCACAACAGTGATTGCACTTTGTACTAGTACCTCTGCTTTGTAGCTTAGGACTATGTCTCCTCATAAGAGGGTCTCAGGGGGAGGTAACAAAGGCACTGGTAAATCACTGCCTAGGTCTAGGGGTTCTAAAAATGCCTGTAAGTTACCATCCCCCCCCCCCCGCAAGACTGGAGCCAGCCTCACAGGACGAGTCAGTGCCCCTGTCAGGATTTGCAGCCTCTCCTAATATTTCAGCCCCGGTATATGTCACTGAGGACTCCCTTAGGGCTACATTGGAGGGTTTTGAAGGGAGAATCATGAATTTTATTTCAGCTTCCCTAAAAGATAGCAGGAAAAGGGGTAGATCCCCTCCCTCTGCTGAGATTCCTCTTTCAGATGACACTTCTGACAATGATGAGAGATCCCTATCTTGGGACAGGGATCATGAGCAGTCGGATGAATCAGAGGAAGAGGAGAGAGTCCCCTCCTCCCAGGCACTCAGAAAACAGGTGCAATATTATACCGAATTGGTGCGTACCACATTCAGAATGCCCGCTACTGAGGTCACTACGTCCTCTGTTTCTTCCCTGGGAGTCAGGAAAATCCCACAGACTGCCTTTTCCTTTCCAATTCATCCCTTAAAGGATAAATTGTTGTATGAGGATTGGGGACATGCCGATAAACTGTTTGCTCCTCCTAAAAGGTTTTCTATGCTTTATCCTCTGGAGGAAAGTTTCGCCAAGAAATGGGGGGTCCCATCTGTCGATGCGGCTGTTTCTTGTGTGAATAGAAACCTGACCTGTCCTTTGGATAATGCTCAGGTATTTAAGGATCCAACTGATAAGAAGCTGGAAACCTTATTGAAAGCCTCCTTTTCCATGACTGGCGCAGTAGTGCAACCTACAGTCGCAGCTGTGGGGTTGTGTCAGTTCCTCAGGGAACAAGTTAAGCAGATGCTTGGCCTCCTTCCCAGTGAGGAAGTGGAGAACTATGCAGAAATACCTCAAATTCTGTGTTTTGTGATTGATGCGATTTTGGATTCTGTCCAACAAGCATCTCGTTTGTCTCTCCTTTTGGCACACATGCGAAGGGCCCTATGGCTAAAAAATTGGGCAGCTGAGCTATCATGCAAGAAGCATTTGATTGGGTTCCCGTTTAAGGGGGAACGTTTATTTGTAGAAGAATTAGACAAGTTCGTCCAAAGAATTTCAGGGGGTAAATCTACTCTCCTTCCGATCAAAAGGAGCAAACGTCCATCATTAAGGCATTCTCTCTCTCCCGGAGCATCAAGCTCTAAGCAGTGGTGACGGTCTTCCCAACCTCCCTCTACAGGAAAGGCTCAAGGCCGGGCCCAGGGGGAGAAAAAGACTTGGGGGCGAAAACCTGCCAAGCAGAGCCCAAAAGCCTCCTTGTGAAGGGGCGCCCCCGCTCGGCCGAGTGGGGGGAAGGCTCCTGCAGTTTGCAGAAGCCTGGCGGGAAGAGAGACGGGACAAGTGGGTAGTCCCCTCGGTATCTCTGGGCTACAAGCTAGAGTTTCAGGAGATTTTACCTTCTCGCTTTCTAAGGTCAAGGATCCCCAGGGATCCAGTAAAGCAAAGACCGCTATTCCTGGCCTTAGATCACTTACTATCCCAGGGGTTGATAGTGGAAGTGGACCCAAAAGAACAGGGTTCAGGTTTTTACTCAAACCTCTTCACCGTTCCAAAGCCAAATGGAGGTGTCAGACCTATCCTGGATCTGAAGGATCTGAACCGGTTTTTACGCATCCGGTCCTTCCGAATGCAGTCAATACGTGCTGTGGTCTCCTCCCTGCAAGGGGGAGAGTTTATGGCATCAATAGATATCAAGGATGCATACCTTCATGTGCCAATATTTTCCACACACCAAAAGTATCTAAGGTTCGCGGTAGAGCGGTGCCATTTCAATTTGTGGCTTTGCCGTCCAGGCTCGCTACGGCTCCTCGAGTCTTCACAAATATTCTAGACCCTCTCTTGGCAAACCTAAGAGCTCGGGGTATAGTCGTCATGGCTTATCTAGACGATTTGCTTCTCATAGAGATAACAGTAGCGCTCCTGAACCACAGTGTTACCAGAACACTAGACCACCTGGAACGCCTAGGTTGGATTATAAACCTAGAAAAATCGTCCTTACAGCCTGCTACCAGGTTGGAGTACCTGGGTATGGTCATCGACACCACTCAAGGCGGGGTGTTTCTACCAAGGCCAAAGGCCTTGGCCATTGGGGGTCTGGTGCGACTAATTCTGGGCAGAAGGTTGTGCATGAGACTGTTAGGGAAAATGATCGCCTCCTTCGAGGTCGTTCCATTCGCCCAGTTCCACTCAAGGCCTCTGCAAAGATGCATCCTTGCGGCGTGGAACAGGAAGCCCCAGGCCTTGGATCTTCCTATGTGTCTGTCCCCAGGGACACGCAAGAGGTGGTTACAAACCGAGAATTTGCTGAAAGGCAAAACTTTCTTCCTCTTCCATGGAAGATTATTACGACAGATGCCAGCCTGACAGGCTGTGGAGCAGTGTTGGAGGAGACGTGCTCGCAGGGGAAATGGTCTGCGATCGAGAAGCTATTGCCCATAAATGTCTTGGAGATCTGGGCAGTTTATATGGCTCTCATAAAGTGGTCTTACAGACTACGGGGTCTCCCTGTTCGAGTTCAGTCCAACAATGCCACAGCAGTGGCCTATATCAATCACCAGGGTGGTACCAGGAGTCTGGTTGCACAAAAAGAGGTGAATCGCATACTTGCCTGGGCAGAAAGGCATGTTCCATCCCTTTCTGCAGTCTTCATTCCAGGAGTGGAAAATTGGCAGACGGATTTTCTGAGCCACCAGCAGTTGTGCCCAGGAGAATGGGCTCTGCACCCCGACGTGTTTCAGAATATATGTCGCAGGTGGGGTACTCCAGACGTAGATCTGTTTGCGTCCAGATTCAACAGAAAGCTGGACAAATTCGTGTCAAGGACAAGAGATGTTCTTGCTCAGGGGTCGGATGCTCTGACTGTTTCCTGGGATCAGTACAATCTAATTTATGCCTTCCCCCCGTGCCCGCTTCTGTCACGGTTCCTGGGAAGAATCAAGAGGGAAACAAAGTCGGTGCTTTTGGTAGCCCCGGCTTTGCCCAGGTGACCTTGGTACGCAGAGATCATGAAGTTGGCAGTAGGCAGGCCATGGATCCTTCCTCTCCGGCCAGATCTGCTCTCACAGGGTCCAATTTACCATCCTGCTTTACAAAGTCTGAATTTGACGGTTTGGCTGCTGAGACCCACATTCTGAGGGATCGTGGGCTTTCAGGGCCAGTCCTTTCTACTCTGGTCAATGCCAGAATGTCGGTCTCCAGACTTATTTACTACAAAATCTGGAAGGCATATGTTTCCTGGTGTGAACTCAGGGAATGGCATCCTAGAAAGTATGTCATTAGCAGGATCTTGGCCTTTCTCCAGTCAGGCCTAGAAATGAATTTGGCCGTAAGCACTATCAAGGTGCAGATTTCGGCCTTGTCAGTGTTTTTTCAGAAGCCACTTGCATCACATTCCCTGGTGCGGGCTTTCATCCAGGGGGCCATGCGCATAAGACCGCTAGTCAAACCTCCGGTATGCCCATGGGATCTGAATTTGGTTCTCTCAGCTTTGCAGGGGCAACCATTTGAACCTTTGCATCTGGCTTCATTCGTTCTTTTGACTAAAAAATTGGTTTTCTTGGTAGCCATTTCCTCGGCTAGGAGAGTGTCAGAGCTAGCAGCTCTCTCCAGCAAGGAACCGTATCTAATTATTCATAAGGACCGGGTGGTAATGCGTCCTAACAGGTCCTTTCTGCCTAAGGTGGTTTCGGGATTCCATTTGAATCAAGATGTAATCCTACCATCCTTTTTCCGGATCCGCAGTCCGCAGAAGAAGAATCTTTGCACACTTTAGATGTGGTAAGGGCAATCAGTACCTATCTTCAGGCAACTGCTCAGATAAGAAAGACTGATTGCTTATTTATTTTGCCGGAAGGCCCTAGGAAGGGCCAAGTGGCATCAAAATCCACTCTCTCAAACTGAGCATTGCTTTGGGACATCCCACTATGTAATGAAGCTCCTGTGTCCCGTGATGTATGATCAAGAAAATAGGATTTTTATATACAGCTTACCTGTAAAATCCTTTTCTTGAAAAGTACATCACGGGACACAGGGATCCCGCCCCTCTTGGGTTTTACATGGTTTCTTATTACTTTGCTACAAAACTGAGGTGCCTCCCATATGGGAGGGGTTATATAGGGGAGGA
The DNA here is from genome assembly GCF_037356315.1 of Lithobates pipiens. Lineage (NCBI taxonomy): Eukaryota > Metazoa > Chordata > Amphibia > Anura > Ranidae > Lithobates > Lithobates pipiens. The sequence goes on along the minus strand of NW_027507748.1, from coordinate 629,835,920 downwards.
ATTCTCCTTAATTGAGGGTTAACCAGTGTCCAATCACCAGAGGTGCCTATATAATCCACTATGTAATGAAGCTCCTGTGTCCCATGATGTACTTCTCAAGAAAAGGATTTTACAGGTAAGCTGTATATAAAAATCCTTTTATATAATTAACTGCCATATGTCTCAAGCTTCCTTGATGAAAGCATTAACCTCCCTGGCGGTACGATTATTTCGGATTTTAGGTGCTAAAAGCGGTACCATTATTTTGCATGAAAATTTGGCGTTTTATATTGTAATCCTGCAATTCTTAGGAATAACTCACTTAAATCTGTCCAAACCAGAGTCTAGCAGACATCCCGGGTATAATAAAATTTTGAAAAATGAAATCATTAATTATAATATAATAAATAATTATAAATAATTGTACCAAATAATAATATAACAATAATAAAAATTATTCAATAATGTAATCACATCAAAAACACTGAAATTTGCTCAGTTGCAGAATTGTCACTGTCATAACTTTTCAGTATTTGATCTCCCCACAAATTGCTATCGCTCAATTCTGCGAGTGATTCTAATTTATTATCGCTGTTTTCTAGCTGGTCTAAAAACATTTTTGATGTAAAAGGACAGTTTTGGTTGCTATGGACAATCTCCAGTTTCCAGGCATAAAGAACAGTTTTTATTACATAAAACTGCATGCAGGACACTGGGCAGACCACTAGGGACAACGGGGATGTGAAATATTTACATACAGCAATGTAATCTGTAAGATTACATTATACTGTATGTTTACTGTTTGTTTCACTTTTTGAATTTGGCGCCGATCTCCAACCCCGTGCGTCGCAACGCTCGCAGGGCACGGAGATCGGCGATGTGATGCATCGAGCGAGACACGGCTCGCTCGTACAGCGGGGAGACAACGCTGGATCCGAGGGAGAAGGTAAGTAAACCTCCTCCTGGATCCAGCGATGCAGTCCTGAGTCTGGCTCGGGGATACCGCTTTTGGTATGAAAATTAAACCCCGAGCCAGACTCGGGAATACCGTCAGGGGGGTTAATGTCCCACTTCACATTCATACCGAACGGGAGTGGGACTGGAGCACATAGATCCAGTAGGTCTCTAACCAAGACACCCCTCTCGTCATAGCACCTCCCCTCCACGGGGGTACGTATTTGTCAATGGCAACAAATTGTGTTCCCTTTGGGTTACTGCTGTGGAACTCCTTATAGCAGGGGTGTCCAAACTTTTTTCAAAGAGGGCCAGATTTGATGAAGTGAACATGCACGAGGGCCGACCATTTTGTCTGACATTCTTTAAACCATTAAAATTCGATCTAAGTGTGTTCATCCGAGCACTAATACACGGCCCAACAAGAATTATCTTGCCTTTGTGCTGTGTGTGGTGAACAGATGAGCTCGGGTGTGTTATTTGGATATACTGTATTTAATCGGCTTATACCACGCACCTTAACTTTAAAAAGGAAGTCTCAGGAAAAAAATAAAAATAAAAAAATCTTACATTTTAAATAAAGACATGTGAAGCAAAATAAGGGTCAGTGCCCATCTGCAGCCCCCAGCGTATTGCCATGAATGCAGCCCCCAGCGTATTGCCATGAATGCAGCCTCCACCGTATTGCCATGAATGCAGCCTCCACCGTATTGCCATGAATGCAGCCTCCACCGTATTGCCATGAATGCAGCCTCCAGCGTATTGCCATGAATGCAGCCCCCAGCGTATTGCCATGAATGCAGCCCCCAGCGTATTGCCATGAATGCAGCCCCCAGCGTATTGCCATGAATGCAGCCCCCAGCGTATTGCCATGAATGCAGCCCCCAGCGTATTGCCATGAATGCAGCCCCCAGCGTATTGCCATGAATGCAGCCCTCAGCGTATTGCCATGAATGCAGCCCCCAGCGTATTGCCATGAATGCAGCCCCCAAATTGCCAGGAATGCAGCCCCCACATTGCCAGGAATGCAGCCCCCACATTGCCAGGAATGCAGCCCCCACATTGCCAGGAATGCAGCCCCCACATTGCCAGGAATGCAGCCCCCACATTGCCAGGAATGCAGCCCCCACATTGCCATGAATGCAGTCCCCACATTGCCATGAATGCAGCCCCCACATTGCCATGAATGCAGTCCCCACATTGCCATGAATGCAGCCCCCACATTGCCAGGAATGCAGCCCCCACATTGCCAGGAATGCAGTCCCCACATTGCCATGAATGCAACCCCCATATTGCCATGAATGCAGCCCCCATATTGCCACACATTGCCATGAATGCAGCCCCCATATTGCCATGAATGCAGCCCCCATATTGCCATGAATGCAGCCCACACATTTTCATGAATGCAGACTCACCATTACCATCAGTGCAGCCTGATTCATGTCCTCTGCAGCCTTGGAGGAGACAGGGAGGGGGGCGGGATGAGCGCCGACAGACATACAGGAGAAACTCCTGTTTCTATCGACGGCCTCTTTAATTGAAAGTCCCGCCTCCTGTGATGGACAAAACGGTTGTCCAATAGCAGCGCAGGACGGGACTTCCTTTTACACAGGACGCTGTCCTGTATCCAAGGCACTCGTTCCGCCCCCTCCATGGCAGCCAGCACATCTATCTTTTGTGGCCCCCGGCGATCGGGGATTCGTTGGGGGCCACAAAAGATATATATGGGAACATGACCAGAAGGGCCGTCCGAAACCGGAATGCGGGCCGCGATTGGCCCGCGGGCCGGACTTTGGACATGCCTGCCTTATAGTGTCTGGGGACACTGTGTTTAGAGTCCTTACTTTTAATCAAAGCAATATGTTTCCCTACTCTGACTGAAAATGTCCTTGTTGTAATAACATATTGCTTACCACAAGGGCAAGAGATTAGGTACACCACGTATCTGGTACTACACATGCAAATGTTTTAATAGTATATTACTTATTAGTGACCGATGATGTAAACTCGACCATTTTATGTTCCCCGTTCTGCCTCTGTAACAGGCGATCGCGGGTCGCTGGCAGATATCAAGTCTGCCCGACCCGCGGGCATGCTCTAACAGCGGGCAATGGGAGTGAGATTGTGCCTGCACGAGCCGTCGTACAGGTACAGCGATTCACGCAGAAGAGCCGACCTGCCGCAGTATATCTGTGTGAGCAGGTCAGCAAGTGGTTAAAAAAAATTATAATCTTCTCTAAAATATTTTTTTTACAAAGTGAAAATTATGCGCAATCAAATTGTACTCTACAATGATATTTGCTCAACATGTTTCGCCAGAATTACATTAATTACATCTTTTGATTCGCATAGTTACATTGGATCATCTGAGAGACCACTCTTACCCCCAAAAAATATGAGGTCAGTGTGCATGTACACCAGGGCCACAAAACTACCACCAATAAGATATTTTATTGGTGGTAGTTTTGTGGTCCCGGTGTAGATGCACACTGACCTAATGATTTTCTGGGGTAAGTGTAAGAGAAATGTAATTAACAAGGTCACTTGGACCTATTGTTTGCTAATGTGTATTTTTCTGCTTGCAGTGAATATCCTGTACAATAAAATATAAAGTTCCTGAAGAAGACATATTCTGGTGAAACATGTTGAGCAAATATCATTATACAGTACAATTTGATCGCACATGATTTTCACTTTGTAAAAAATTATTTTAGTGAAGATTGTAATATATTTTTTAATGTATGAAATAAAATGTTACATTTTAAAAATATGTTGTAGCACATTATCTTGATCTGGCACCTTCAAAGCCCCCATTCCCTATTTTCCTAGTAGTTTGCATTGTAGTATAATCTTCAGGTAAGTTATTAACTCTAGCTCCCCTGTTTGAAGTACAACATTTTAGGCACTAAGCAAGATAATCACAGCAAACTTCTTGTTTTATGTTCCTATACATTGCAACAATCTCAGTTTTATTTCACTTACATCAAATACTACACAATGTGGTAGCTATTTAAGTAGTCTAATCCTTTCTAATCTGTTCATCAAATGTTTTAGATGCACAGGCCTTTGTGTGGATTACTTTGAGTTGATTATGTAACAAGCTGTTTTTCATTGCTTAAGGAAATTTTAAATTGTTCTTTAGTTTGGGAGGAAACATTTAACATTGCTTCACTATCACAAGGCCAACTAAATCAGCATAATGGTAGGGTAGAGGAGCAATTTGGTTTACTTGTAAGCCAGATTTATGGTGTTACTGACCTCATCAGATGCTCCTTGCTGCCTCAGGCTTTTCACATGTGTACTGCTAAATATTTCTGAAACACAGTGGCAAGACATAGACATACAGTATGTAGAAGAAGCACTTTATGAAATGAATGTGATTGATACGAAATGTAAAAATTTACAATGACAAAATACAGTTAATGGTTCACTGGCCCCAGGAATATTTTGATTATTTAATTGTATAGAGTACATGAGAATATATATGTTTATATGTTGATAACAGTTCTCTATTACCTATATTACAGCATCAAATGCTTCTTACTCATTGAAGGGTCATCATGCAAAACCACCACATCTCACCCATAATGGGGTACTTTACATAGGCAGGATATTTTAAACTAGCAAATGGTAAGTATTTCACACAGTTGTGTTTCATTGATATGGTCTACTTGGAACTTGAAGCTTCAACAACACTTTGGGGGTTATTTACTAAAGGCAAATCCACTTTGCACTGCAAGTGCACTTGAAATTGCACTGGAAGTGCACTTGGAAGTAAAATCACTGTAGATCCAAGGGGGACATGCAAGGAAAATAAAAAACTGAATTTTAGCTTGCATGTGATTGGATGAAAAAATCAGTAGAGCTTCCAATCATTTCAGATCTACCCCTTAGCCCTTGTACACACGGTCAGACATTCTGACAACCAAATCCTTTGGATTTTGTCTGACGGATTTTGTCCGACTGATTTTGTCCGAAACTGTTACATACACAGGGTCGGACAAATTTTTCGGAAAATCCGATTGTACATAACGTGATGACGTTATTTAGTTCCGACTGGACTATGTTCAGGCTAGTAGCCAATAGCTTTGGTCTAGGAATTTGATCTGAGCATGCGTGGCACTTTGTCCGTCGGAGTAGGCTACATATGATCGGAGTATGTCCGATCGGAGCATTTTGTCGGAAAATTTTACCGGCAAGTTGGAAAAGTTGGTCCGTCAGATATTCCGATGGAAACAGTCCGATGGAGACCACACACAGTCGGAATATCCAACAAAACGGTCCGATAGGACACATTCCGTCAGAATCTCTGACCGTGTGTACAAGGGCTTAGATTTAGATTGACTGCACTTCCATGTGCACTTGTAGTGGAAAGTGGATTTGCCTTTTGTAAATAACCCCCTCTATGACAGGTCAACACAGATGAAGATCACATTAGCAATCTCTGAGATGAATGGTGAAGTGAACAACATTTACCAAGACATTTGCTTCTTACTCTGTCCTCTCTTGTACAGTATGTACCATTACCAGAATGGATATGATTTATATATAAGACTGGGATGAAATTCTCCAGAACTTCTACAGTGTTCTTGCTCACAGGGTGGCCCATTACATCCTTAGAGCAAAGCCACAAGGCCTGACGATTTTACCTCTAAACTTAGGAGTGGATTTTGCTTTCTATACACAGGTGCTTGTCTAATTTCCCAAGCATGCTACCATATTGTCTATTTGGGTGAACACAATGGAAGCCGACTGCTAATTTCTGAACCAATCAAAGCACACTCTGAATACTCAAGAATATTCTCGGACATTTCTATACAGTTAAGTTAAACCTGAAATAATTCAGTACACCTCATCTAATGCTTTTAATTATTTTTGGGCTTTGTGACTATCTCTTCTTTTTCAGCTGTCCTCTATGTTTCCACCTTCGGACTAGTCATTTGAACATTGGCCTTAAAAATACCCAACTGCCTATAGAAATTAGAATGTAGGCTCATGATTGGTGGTATGTTCATATTCATGCATGTTTATCATGGTTATCCCTGGCAAAACAATAACAACTTAGGAGCTAGCCCAACCATCTTTTTTAAGATTTTCCCAGTGCAGCTATTAGTACTAGCATAGAAATGTATCTTACCATTTTTAATTTTGTAGGTGTATGTGGATATGTGGTCAAAAACATTGTTGGACAACTGTTTGTTAGATAACAGATGGTTTCAACTAGTCTAAGTAGACTGGAAAACTGATGAACTTTAAAATGATAATAAAAGGACATTAATATAACTGAAATCTGGTTAAGAAATTAAAGTGTTACTATACCCACAACAGTAAAATCAGCCTGTACATGCAGTAAAGCATGCTTGTTATACTCACTGTGGAACCTAAGGTGTTAATCATGTGCATTGGGGAAAAAGACTGTTTGATCCTGTCTTCTCTGATCCCCCCCTCTTATTTAGCAGTCTCTAATCCATCTCCTGATAGCACAGAGCCTTGGGGCACTCTGTACATGCTCACTTTGGTATGTATTGTATTGCTCAAGAGTTTTTTTTTGGAGGGTGCATGTGATCAGCAAAGGGCCAATCAGCACTATCCAGACAGAGGGTCAAGGGATTTGCAGCCCCAAAGCACAGTCAGAGAAGCATGAAAACAGCTCCTACAAGCTTTAACCAGTGCTCGGCTGGACACTGATAGAAGTCACAAGACTGCTATATACTGCTGATGAGAAAAGGTATTTAGCAATTTATATTTGCTAAAATAATTGCGTTTCCATGTTCTGTGTACTGTGGGAGACCATATAGAGTGAATTCAGGGTAATGGGTTTAGTAACACTTTCAAATAATGTACAAATGAATATAGTTCTGCTTCTTCCCCCCATCAACATGCCAATAAAATAATTAGGCTACATTTACACTGACGATTAGGGCTGTTGAGAATTGTAGCGGCAGTTCCTTTTGCAGATGTCAGCGGCTCTCAGTGGATAGGTGCAGCTGCCGGCTCCTTTCACTATAATGACAGGTTGCTGGCAACCGCAGCTATTCATGTAATCCAAGAAGAAATGTCTGCACACCACGGCAAGTCCTTACACCATGTATTGTAACATCTTCAAACACAGGTGACGCAACCAGAACACAGAGAAGCTGGTTGTGTCACCTGTGTTTAAAGATGTTGCAATAAATGGTGTAAGGACTTGCTTTGGTGCGCAGCAGTTTTTTTCTTGGATCACATGTATTGAGGAGGTGAGCTGGGGCAGGCACCCATGTGTGGCGTTCATTAGGCTGGTCCTTCTCACCTGGAGCGACGTGTCCCTTTACTTTTCTAGCCGCAGATATTCTCCGTTCTATGCACAGCCAGGAATTATCTGTGATCGCTGCTAGACACACTTTGTAGATATAAAAGTTTCATGTCATTAGATAAATGAACAACTTTACAGATATCAGTTTTACAGATACCTAATATTAACAGAAATTAATAATTACAGAAGGTGTGACTGCAAAACTTAAACTCTGCGTAATAACCTACAAGCAAATGCTTCTTCATGGCTTCATATTTATGGTATCTTGAATTAATATTTTGTGCAAACAGGCTATACTTTTTAATTGAAAAGAGTTTTGAGAGCGTTTTTGATAGCGTGGTGAGGCATAAACTCTCCTGTCAGGTTTTATTGTTGTCTTTGTCACCACAGGCGAAATTCAGTCTCTTTGCTTCTCATGATGATCACTGTCAGAAGACAGAAAGTGGAGGTGAACCTAAAATTTTGAGTTGTCTCCAGAACAGGAATAGAGGAGAAATCTTCTGAAGAGGACACGTGTTCTTGTGACACCTGTATAAAATAGAATTTCTCTCACTTTGGAGGAATTTTACATAACTTTCCTCTTTCTGTTGGGTCCGCAGGACAGGAAATAAATATAGATCATCTTATTGTGGTACAGTTGGGAAAAAAGCTGACTAACCATTGCCTATATTATTTTAAAAAAAAAGTTTTGGTTCTAGATTTACTTCACTCCCAACCCACATTTCCTCAATGACAAGTATCAAATAACATATAAATATCCATCAAGGACAGGCAACCACTATGAGCGGTGAACTTGTGAATAGGAATGCTGATGCGAAAAGATGCATAATAACGTGAACTTCATACTCTATGCAGTAGAAAAGTAAAATCAAAACTACAAGAAGATATAATAAATCAAAACTTTTGTTAAATCCAAGCATTGATATAATTGAGTTTGAAGTTTGATGGATATTTCTATGTTTTACCTTTATTGATACATCAAATATATCACTTACATTGGTTTGTGTTTTGTAAAAGAAATTGTCTTTTTTTCCTTGCTTGTTTGAAGGTAAGCAAAAATAAAAAAAAAATATGACCAAAGCAGCAGGGAAGAAAAGCAGTAGTGAGAATTAGGGAACAAGAGAGCCAAGGTTACAACTGAAAACAAAAGAAAAAATTGGCAGAGCATGGGCCTTGACATGAGAATAATGTTGGCCAGCTTGGAACGACATATTGCTTCTCTGCTTAACAAAAACAACTTATTTCTTCACAGTGTTTTTAAAGTTTTAATCTTTTGCAAAATGTTCAAACTTGAGTGATTCTGAAACAGGCCAATTCAATTGAATTGCTCCCAATCAGGGCCATCTTTAATATTGATTGGACCCTGGGCAAAAAAATTATTGCCCCTCCATTCAATTTCACTCTCCACCTGCTCTGAGACATACAATAAATAGCAGCGAGACTTAAAATCAGTATACTGTGTCAGATCAGGCAGAAATTGCTATTGGTTGCAAGCTGTTACAGTATATAATTACTGCTGACTAGTTGCTAGAGATTACAGCACACATTACGGCTAGGGATGAGCTTTGTGTTCGAGTCGAACATGCGTTCGACTCGAACATCGGCTGTTCGCCCGTTCTGCGAATTCTGAACATTATGGCCCGTTCACGCCAAATTCGTGTGGCGCTCACGGCCCACAATGCACTGCGTCATCGCAGTGCATTGCTGGCTCATGATTGGCCAAGCATGCACTGTGACCCCGCATGCTTGGCCAATCACAGCGCCAGCAGTGAGGAGAGCCATGGTTAGCCACAGGCAGGATGCCTGTGGCCAATCATAGCTCAGGCTGTGTAGTACACGCCCCACACTATATAAGGCCGCCAGCGCGGCGGCCTTGTGTAGTGTGTTGGCGTCTGAAGCAGTTAGTGGGTGTTCTGTGTACCTTCAACACAGTATACACCGATCGTTATCGGCAGATTTTCGATCTTGCTGTTGTGTAGTGGTTGTTGTCTGCGTGCCCTGACCGCAGTATACACCGCTATATTCACCTCACCTATATAGCTAGTGTTATATCTTTTATAATAGAGCTTGCAGTCAGTAGTGTTAGGAGCTTGTGCGTGCTGTCTGCGTGCTCTGTACCCAGTACACACCGCTATATCCACCTACATAGCTCTTCTCTATTTGAGCCCACTTGCCATCTGCAGGAGTTATTGGAAGTTGTGTGTGCCTCCAGCACAGCACAGTATACATCTGTATATACCCCTTTATCTCTGGTGTTCTATAATAAAGGCATCTGCAGGAGTTAGTGGGTGTTTTGTGCCTCCAGCACAATATACACCTGTATCTACCCTTTATTGCTGTTCTCTAATAGAGCCATCTGCAGGGCTTAGTGGGTGTTGTGTGACTCCATTACAGTATACCCCTTTATCTCTGGTGTTCTATACTAAAGGCATCTGCAGGAGTTAGTGGGTGTTGTGTGCCTCCAGCACAATATACACTACCCAGCTGCTGTTTTACCCAACTCCCTTCAGGCCATTACCATGTCTGGAAGGCCAGCAAGGAGAGGCAGACAGGCGCGAGACGATAAAAGAGGGCAAGCAGGCTCTGTGTCTAGAGACAACAGTGCTGGTCGTGGACGCGGTGCATTGTCATCAGCACGTGGCCATGGGACACGCTTGTCCTTCTTTTCGGCAGCTGAACATGTTGAACCGCAACATGCCAACGACTTGGTAGAGTGGATGACCAAGCCCTCTTCATCCTCCTCATCCTCTCTCACCCAGTCTCAGGGTACTAGCAAAGCAGCTGCCAACCCATCGTCTTCCCTCGTCTCAATGTCATCATCAGTGACTCATTCCCTAGACCCACCACGTCCTCCTGAGGAGTCTCCAAAACTCTTTGAGCACAGTGTTGGGTACATGCTCCAGGAGGATGCCCAGTGTTTTGTAGGCTCTGATGATGACACTTAGCTAGAGGAAGGCAGTAGCGTGAATGCAGAGAGAGGGGATGCTCAAGAAGGACAGCAATCTGGCAGTCATGTTCCACAAGCTGCAGCATATTGCCAGGTTTGCTACAGTGATGAAGAGGGAGGGGATGATGAGGGCACTGACTCCACGTGGGTGCCTGGTAGGAGAGGTGAGTCATCTGTACACAACAATAGAGCAGAGCTGGGCAGCATTAGTAGCAGCACATCACAGTGAGATATCGGGACACAGCACAGGACTAAAACTTCAAGAGATGAGGGAATGTAAACCTGGATAGTTGGCAAGTATGAGGCAGCTGTTTTGGGCCCCACAACAATGACAGGGCCCAGGGCAGCTGCCCCTTTTGCCCTGCCTTAAAGACGGCCCTGCTCCTAATATCTATACCTCCTATCCAGAATGTATTTTGAAATGAAGCATACATATCATTAAAAAATAGGTAGAAATTACCACACCAATTAAAATATCTGACCATATAAATTGTTTGGCTTTATGATGTTGTTGCTTTGGGGGTATGGAGTGTTGGCTAAAGTTGGAGTGTGGCCAAGACAGCACCTATATGACAAACTCAGGCCTCCTGCACAGTGATGAGGGACAATCATACATGAGGTAATTGTTATGGAGCTGCTAAAAAACTGTGATTAACCTGTCCCACTGCTAACGTTCAAGAGAATTCACAAAATTAGTCATTCCGTCAATGAGCAGCAAGACGAGTTAAGACTTCAATGCACAACATAAAAAGACCTGACGTCTTTTCAGTGGGTTCGCCAATTAAGTCATACCATGGCAGCAAACAAAGACTAGAACTGATACATTTCCAGTGGAGTTCACAAAGGAGGTCATATCATGATAGAACAACAAGTCAAAACTCTAGTGCACAAAGCAAATAATTCATACTTTAACAGAAAAGTTCACAAACTTGATAAAAGCAAGAAAGAAGAGTGCCTCAAAGCCAAATGTAAGTAAGCTTTCATTTCAAAACCACATATTTGCTAATCGAGAGCACACACAATAAAGGTAAAGTGATTTAAAGATTTGTTTAAAAAAATAAAAATAATAACAAACATGTCATACTTACCTCCTCTGTGCAGTTGGTTTTGCACAGCGCAGCACGGATACTCCATTTCTTGGGTCCCTCTTTGCTGCTCCTGGCCCCTCCTTCTTGTCAAGTGCCCCAACAGCAAGAAGCTTGTTATGGGGGCACCCGAGCCGAGTCACAGCCTCGTGTGTCCATTCAGACACGGAGCCCCGACCCGGCCACACCCCCTCTCCCCTGACTGGCTAACTGACTTTGATTGACAGCCACAGGTGCCAATGGTGCCATGCTGTGTTTTAGCCATTCAGGAGGAGAGCCCCGGATGTCTAAGACACTCATGGACATTGCTGAAGACACACACACAGAAGATTTTTTATCCTAATGCATAGGATGCATTAAGATAAAAACCTTTTGCCTTTACAACACCTTCAAATGACCTACCTCGGCAACGTAAAGATTGCAGGACATAGCCTACTGTAGGACATTTTAAAAACTTTAAGCTAAAACAGTGGCCAAGGATATGGCCAATCCATTATTTATTTATTCTAAAAAAAAAACTGTATATAACCATTAAAATAAGCCCCCACTGATCTTTGTAACTGCAACCACTGTGTTGTAATTCATCCTTAAAGTTTGAGCCCAGTGTCAATTCAGCAGTGTTGACAAGAGCAGCTTTTCTCCTGGCTCTCTCCCTCCTCACTGCTATTGACTCCCCCTGCTGTCAATCGAAGTCAGTAAGGTGGGAGTGGGGGGCGGGATGAAGCAACATTCTGTGTGTCAATGGATCACAGAGCAAGCATGCATGAATGCCCCCATAGCAAGAGGCTTGCTATGGGGACACTCAGCAAGGGGAGAAGAGGAGGAGCAGGGCTGCTCTGTGCAAAATCTTTTTTTTTAATTTCCTCTAGTTTGACTTTAAGCAGTAGTAAGTGTGCATTCAATGTTCTTTTCCATTTAACAGATATAGATTTCCGTTTATTTTTGGATGGGGAATTGCACTATCCGTAAATTAAAGGGGTTGTAAAGGAATTTTTTTTTAAAATAACAAACATGTTATACTTACCTACACTGTGCAGCTGGTTTTGCACAGAGTGGCCCCGAACCTGGTCTTCTGGGGTCCCTTGGTGGCTATCTCGGCTCCCTCCCGCAAGGACTCCACAACTTCATGCGAGCTCCCTCGCATGACGTGGAGTGCTTGCGGGCGAGCTCCAGTGATACAGCCAGCGGCTATAGCCGCTGGCTGTATCACTCGGCCTCACCCCATGACACGCCGCGTCATTGGATGTGATTGACAGCAGCGCGAGCCAATGGCTGCGCTGCTTTCAATCCATTCACTGTAACCAATCAGGGGCCAGGCTGATCGGCGAAGAGGATGTCGGGGACGAGCACGGGACTTTCGAGGGGTCAGGTAAGTATAACGGGGGGGGCTGGGGAGGCCAGTATTGTCTGATGTTTTTTGTTTCTTCTTTCTTTTTACAAAAGCTTGGCTCAAGGGATGACTTTCAATAGATCGCAGCGAGGTAGCTGCTCTGCTATGCACAAAACCCTGACCCAAAATCAGGTCGTCTACAAATGATTTAGCACCGGGTTCCCAATGAACATGCAATGCGCTCCGGGAGAGAAGCAGCCCAATTCCGTCCATGCTCCGGTCCCGAGGCGAGCGGCACTACGTGCCCCCCCCCCGGCAAAGGGGTGGTGAGGGCCAGCAATCTCAGGCCACCTGGGTTCCGCAGCACTGTGGTATCGTCACCTTTAGGGGGGATTCTGACTTAGAGGCGTTCAGTCATAATCCCACAGATGGTAGCTTCACCCCATTGGCTCCTCAGTCAAGCACATACACCAAATGTCTGACCCTGTGTTTCCTCTCGTACTGAGCAGGATTACTATTGCAACAACACATCATCAGTAGGGTAAAACTAACCTGTCTCACGACGGTCTAAACCCAGCTCACGCTCCCTATTAGTGGGTGTCAGATGTTTTTTCACCTTAATGCATAGAATGCATTAAGGTGAAAAGACTTTTACCTTTACAACCCCTTTAAAGATTAAACCTTGCTTTCCACTAAGCATGATTTGTCTGTCTCTCCTCTGTTTGCTAGAGAAGGTCACAGAGCCAGTGGAAGGTCTGATGGTGAGAGGGTCGGCCTTAAGTTTGGATATAAAGCGCTTATGGTCTCTGTAATTTGAGATCATTCCTGTCTGGGAAGAGGCCTCAATATCTGGAACCCTGAAGCACCTTTGTCATTTATTTGCGCACTGAGCACTTTGATTATGGATTTTATTAATGTTTAATTAGAATTTTGCATTTTTTATTTTTTTACCTGTTGTGTAATGAAATATGTTGTGACTAGGGATGAGCTTCGTGTTCGAGTCGAACATCGGCTGTTCGCCCGTTAGGCGAATTCCAAACGTTAAGGGCCGTTCGCACCAAATTCGTGTGGCGCTCACGGCCCAAAATGCACTGCGATGGCGCAGTGCATTGCTGGCTCATGATTGACCAAGCATGCACTGTGACCCCGCATGCTTGGCCAATCACAGCGCCGGAAGCGAGGAGAGCCATGATTGGCCACAGGCAGGATGCCTGTAGCCAATCATAGCTCAGGCTGTGTAGTACACGCCCCACACTATATAAGGCCGCCAGCGCGGCAGCCTTGTGTAGTGTGTTGGCATCTGTAGCAGTTAATGGGTGTTCTGTGTACCTTCAACACAGTATACACCGATCGTTATCGACCGATTTTTCGTTCTTGCTCTTCTGTAGTGGTTGTTGTCTGCGTGCCCTGACCGCAGTATACACCGCTATATTCACCTATATATCTAGAGATATATCTATCTTTTATAATAGAGCTGTCAGTCAGTGTTAGGAGATTGTGCGTGCTGTCTGCGTGCTCTGAACGCAGTATACACCGCTATATCCACCTATCTAGCTAAATATCTTGCTCGTTTTAAATAGAGCTCTCAGTCAGTGTTAGGAGATTGTGCGTGCTGTCTGCGTGCTCTGAAAAAGACGGCAAAACAAATTATACAGGGGTGATAACCCTTCCCTATGTTTTCCAAAAAGCTTAAAAATAGTTTTTTTGACTGGAGCTACACTTTAAAAATGTACCAGTTGAAAATTACAAACCGATTCAACTTAACACAACAAACCTACACAGTCCCTGTCTTGTTTGCACCGCCTGTATACTGCTGTTCTGAGTATATAGGGCCTGGGGGCCACACGTATTTCCTTTTTTTAACCACTTCCCACCCGGCCACTGCATATAAACGGCCAGGTGGGAGCTCTCTACTCCTGACAGGACGTTAGTGAACGTCATGTCAAAGAAGCGGGATCGCGCGGGCGCGCTCCCGCGCAGCTGCGCGATCCCGGTGCGCGCGTGTCCCCCGCACACGCCGCATCTCGGATCGGCAGGAGAGCAATGTCATTTGCCCTCCTGATCCGCACGATGGCTGTGTCTAATCACAGCCATCGTAAGGTAAACAAAGGGGGATGGGCGGCAGATAACCGGTGATCGCGCCGCCACGTGCCCGCGCAGCGGCGCGATCCCGATCTGCCTGAGACCCCCGGAGACCGGAGAGAAAAATACAACAGGAGGGCCATGTGATTGGCCCTCCTGATCACATGACGACTGTGTCCAATCACAGTCGTCATGTAATGTAAATAGAGAGCAGTTGTAACTGCTCTCATCTCTTCCTCTCCTCACACAGAACCTGTCAGTGAGGAGAGGAAGAGAAATCTTTGCTTCAGCCGGGAAGATCAGTGAGTTTTCTAGCTGTTTGTCTGCTGTTTACCCACTGATCTCCCAGCTAGTGTCCCCCAAAACACAGTGTCCCCAAAAACACAGTGTCCCCAAAAACACACAGTGTCCCCAAAAACACAGTGTCCCCAAAAACACCTGGCACATCGGCCCGCCATCTGACACATCAGCCACCCGCCATCACCAGGCGCATCTGACCCGCCATCACCAGGCGCATCTGACCCGCCATCACCAGGCGCATCTGACCCGCCATCACCAGGCGCATCTGACCCGCCATCACCAGGCGCATCTGCCCCGCCATCACCAGGCGCATCTGCCCGCCATCACCAGGCGCATCTGCCCGCCATCACCAGGCGCATCTGCCCGCCATCACCAGGCGCATCTGCCCCGCCATCACCAGGCGCATCTGACCCGCCATTACCAGGCGCATCTGACCCGCCATTACCAGGCGCATCTGCCCCGCCATCACCAGGCGCATCTGCCCGCCATCACCAGGCGCATCTGCCCGCCATCACCAGGCGCATCTGCCCGCCATCACCAGGCGCATCTGCCCCGCCATCACCAGGCGCATCTGCCCGCCATCACCAGGCGCATCTGACCCGCCATCACCAGGCGCATCTGCCCCGCCATCACCAGGCGCATCTGACGCCCGCCATCACCAGGCGCATCTGCCCGCCATCACCAGGCGCATCTGACGCCCGCCATCACCAGGCGCATCTGACGCCCGCCATCATCAGGCCCATCTGACGCCCGCCATCATCAGGCCCATCTGACGCCCGCCATCATCAGGCCCATCTGACGCCCGCCATCATCAGGCCCATCTGACGCCCGCCATCATCAGGCTCATCTGACGCCCGCCATCATCAGGCCCATCTGACGCCCGCCATCATCAGGCCCATCTGACGCCCGCCATCATCAGGCCCATCTGACGCCCGCCATCAGGCCCATCTGACGCCCGCCATCAGGCACATCTGACGCCGCCATCTGACATCTTCCGCCCGCCATCTGACATCTGCCCATCAACATGACTAAAAGGTCGTACAGCGCAGAGGAGGCTTTCCAGATGCTCCAGAGTATGTCGGACGAGAGTAGCGGGGAACTCTCTCCGTCAGACTCGGATAGCGATTATGAGCCAGTGGAAAGCAGTGGCTCAGAGATGGAAACCGAGGAAGATAGAATCCTAACAAGGAGAAACAGGAGAAATGAGCAGGCGCAGACATCAAACAGCAGCGCACCACTCCAGGATGATATGCAGGCATCCACCAGCAGCGCAGCACTCCGGGATAGGCAGGCATCCACCAGCAGTTCTGCAACCTTCCTTGAAGATAGGCCAGATACTAGCAACGGAGCATCCCATCAACGAGGCAGTGCCCATACTAGCCTTCCAGATGTTCTGCTGTATCCAACATGGCTGCCCGATACGTCAGTAGAACCTGTTATTCCCCTTTTTACATCCCAGCCAGGCCCTCAGATACAGACGGAAAATGTAACCCCACTTTATTATTTTCATTTATTTTTTACCAATGATCTCCTAACTGACATTGTGGAGCAATGTAATCTATATGCCAGCCAACATATAGCCAACAATCCCAGTTCCTCCTATGCCCGTCCTTTTTTTTGGAAACCCCTCACCGTGGAAGAATTTAAAATTTTCCTTGGCCTAACCCTCAACATGGGGCTAACAAAAAAAAATGAAGTCCATTCCTACTGGTCTACCCAACCTATCCACCACATGCCGGTCTATTCATCAATTATGTCCAGAAACCGTTATGAGATGATCATGAGATTTTTACATTTCAATAACAATGCCCAATGCCTCCCTCGAAATCATCCCAGTTATGATAAATTATTCAAAATTCGGCCCCTAATCAATTTTTTTTCCGCCAGTTTCAAACAGATGTTTACCCCTGATAAAAATATTTGTGTGGATGAATCCCTATTACACTTCACTGGGCGACTTGGAATACAACAATACATGCCCAGTAAAAGAGCCAGACGTGGGGTAAAATTTTATAAGGCGTGTGACAGGGCCACGGGTTACACATATGACTTCATAATTTATGAGGGAAAAGACAGACAGCTAAACCCCCCTGGATGCCCTACCTACATGGGAACAAGTGGCAAAATTGTCTGGCAGCTGATCCAACCATTGCTTGGGAAAGGTTACCACCTATATGTAGACAATTTCTACACAAGTCTCCCACTTTTCCGCCATCTATACCTAAAGCAGACTGTGGCCTGTGGGACAGCACGGACCAACCGCAAAGTTTTCCCACAGGTGTTGGTCACCAAGAAATTAAAACAGGGTGAAATGGCCAGTATGCGGACTGACGAGGTACTAGCGGTGAAGTGGAGAGATAAAAAAAGAGATGTCTACATCCTTTCCACAATACACAATGACACCTTGGTGGAACTGCAAAGAAGAAAAGGCCCCATCCAGAAGCCAAAATGTATCCACGAGTATAACTTATACATGGGGGGGGTGGATATGAATGACCAGATGATGCAGCCCTACTTGGCCACCAGGAGATCACTGTTTTGGTACAAGAAAGTCGCCGTTTATTTGATGCAATTGGCCATGTTCAATTCTTATATTATTTTTTCTAAGAGCACCCAAAGTTCCCTGACCTATCTAAGATTCCAAGAAGATGTCATCACAGCCCTTGTCTATCCCCATGGCCAACCCACTCAACTAATTCGCTCTGATGCAGTAGCCAGACTCCATGAAAGGCACTTTCCCGACATCCTCCCTCCTACCCAAACAGGTCGCAAACCCCAAAAAAGATGCCGTGTGTGTACAAGTAGAGGAATTCGCCGTGACACCCGATACTACTGTCCAGACTGTCCCTCCCAGCCAGGCCTCTGCATTGGAACTTGCTATCGAAGCTATCATACTTCACTAAACTATTAGTAAAGTGAAGATGATTTCTTTCCAGTATCCACTTTCTGCCATTTCTGTGTATGACCCGGACTGTTAAATGACTATGCCTCTGCCAAACATATTTCTGCCTTCAACGTGAATTGACCTCGGCCTGTTAAATGACCATGCTTTTTGCCTGCCTCCTGAACTGATCATTTGCCCTGCCACTGTACAGCACAGGGGTCTCACATGTGAGGGGCTCCAGAAAAAGTTTTCCGAGTGGAGAAAACCTTTTTCTCCAGGTTTTTCGTTTTCTCGGATTAGGGTCTGGAGACTCGGAGGCTTCGTAGAGATTTGGGTGGGAAGAAGCCTCTACCCCTGTCCTCGGGTCTTACCTGACCAAGGCCCAATGTACAAAGTGCCGCCTGCTGCCATCTGAACTGGCCCTGCCTTTGCCTGCCACCTAAACTGGCCATGCCTGTGCCTGCCACCTGAACTGGACATGCCTATGCCTGAACTGCCTGCTAAACCTTGGACTGTACTGAACCATGTTCATAATTTTCCATATCTGTCTGCTGCCTGGACAATTCCTGGACATTTCCTTTGGCTGTCTAGAAAATGCTTTGACTGCTCTGGAACGGTGTCCCTGTCTGCTAAAACCACAGGTGAGCCTTTTTTTTACCCTTTGCTCAGCAGAATGTATTTTGGTGTGTAATTCTTGGTGTGTACATGCTATATGTTAGAAGCCTGAAGGTGGTACTTGTATGTTGGGCTTCTGTATGCGGCCAGGCTGTGGAAAAGTCTGACACATGGGGTATCGCCATACTCAGGACGAGTAGCAGAATGTATTTTGGGGTGTCATTTTGGCTATGTACATGTTATGTGTTAGAAAGATCTTCTAAATTGACAACTTTGTGAAAAAAAAATAGGTTTTTATTTTCTTTCCACATTTTCCAAAAACTTGTGGAAAGAAATTATATGTTCAAAAGACTCATTATGCCTCACAGAATATACATCGGGTTGTTTTCTTTCCAAAATGGGGTCACTTTGTGGGTAATTCCATTGTCCTGGTGCTCCAGGGCCTTCAAAAATGTAATAGGTACTCAGGAAATGAAATGTGTAATTTATGCCTTTAGAACGCCTGATGGTGCTATATGGATGTTGGGCCTCTGTATGTTGCTAGGCTGTGGAAAAGTCTGACACATGGGGTATCGCCATACTCAGGACGAGTAGCAGAATGTATTTTGGGGTGTCATTTTGGCTATGTACATGTTATGTGTTAGAAAGATCTTCTAAATTGACAACTTTGTGAAAAAAAAATAGGTTTTTATTTTCTTTCCACATTTTCCAAAAAATTGTGGAAAGAAATTACATGTTCAAAAGACTCATTATGCCTCATAGAATATACATTAGGTTGTTTTCTTTCCAAAATGGGGTCACTTTGTGGGTAATTCCATTGTCCTGGTGCTCCAGGGCCTTCAAAAATGTAATAGGTACTCAGGAAATGAAATGTGTAATTTATGCCTTTAGAACGCCTGATGGTGCTATATGGATGTTGGGCCTCTGTATGTTGCTAGGCTGTGGAAAAGTCTGACACATGGGGTATCGCCATACTCAGGACGAGTAGCAGAATGAATTTTGGGGTGTCATTTTGGCTATGTACATGTTATGTGTTAGAAAGATCTTCTAAATTGACAACTTTGTGAAAAAAAAATAGGTTTTCATTTTCTTTCCACGTTTTCCAAAAACTTGTGGAAAGAAATTATATGTTCAAAAGACTCATTATGCCTCACAGAATATACATTGGGTTGTTTTCTTTCCAAAATGGGGTCACTTTGTGGGTAATTCCATTGTCCTGGTGCTCCAGGGCCTTCAAAAATGTAATAGGTACTCAGGAAATGAAATGTGTTTCATGTGTTGAAATGTGTTAATTTATGCCTTTAGAACGCCTGATGGTGCTACATGGATGTTGGGCCTCTGTATGTGGCCAGGCTGTGGAAAAGTCTGACACATGGGGTATCTCCATACTCAGGACGAATAGCAGAATGTATTTTGGGGTGTAATTGCAATTATGCCTGCACCATGTGTGAGAAATAACTTGTAAATATGATAATTTCGTGAAAAAAAAAATATATATATATATTTCTTAATTTTCCAAAGCATTGTGGGGAAAAAATTGCAACTTCAAAAAATTCACTACGCCTCTTACCAATTACCGCAGACTGTCTTCTTTCCAAAAAGGGGTCATTTGGGGGGTTATTGTACTGTCCTGACATTTTAGGGCCTCAAGAACTGAGATAGGCCATCAGTGCATTAGGATTGATACATTTTCAATTATGCATAGCATGGCTTGTAGGCTCTATAACTTTCACACAAACCAATGATCATACACTTATCAGGATTTTTTTTACCAAAGACATGTAGTAGAATACATTTTGGCCTAAATTTTCGCCAAAATTAGATTTTTTTGGTTTCTTTTAAAAGAGAAAGTAGAAAATTTTGTTTTTTTTTCAAAAAAATCGCTCTTTTTTCGCTTATATTACAAAAAATAATAAATGAAGTGGTGAATAAATACCACCAAAAGAAAGCTCTATTTGTGTGAACAAAATGATAAAAAATTCATTTGGTTACAGTGTAGCATGACTGAGTAATTGTCATTCAAAGTAAGAGAGCACTGAAAGCTGAAAATTGGTCTGGGAAGGAAGGGGGTTTAAGTGTCCTGTATTGAGGTGGTTAATATGGGTACGGGGTTCCCCTTAATATGTGTACAAGACCGAAAGGGGCTGGTAATGGGCAGGGAGGGCTACCCATGCCATTTTTCTCAATGATTTTCAACCATATTGCAGGAACCAGATATAACATTAAAACCGCAAGCAGCTTTAAATGACGTTATTTCCGTTAAATGTCATTTTGTGCAGGGACTGTTCTAAACACCGGAAACACGTGGCACTTCACAGGCATACTACAGACACCCCCCAGGCACCATATTTAAAGGAATATTTCACTTTTTTTTCATTTTATTCATCATTAAAATCAGTGCTCCCGCCAAAACGGCCGTTTTTAAAAGTTTTTTTTGCAGTGACCCATGTCCCCTGGGGCAGGAGCCAGGTCCCCAAACCCTTTTTAGGACAGTATCTTGCATATTAGCCGTTAAAATTAACACTTTTAATTTTGAACGTTCGAGTCCCATAGACTTCAATGGGGTTCTAACGTTCGTACGAATTTGGGGTCCGTTCGAAAGTTCTGGTGCGAACCGAACCGGGGGGTGTTCGGCTCATCCCTAGTTGTGACATTCACATTAAGCAATTGATATTTTGACCATGGATATTGTATATAAGTATTTCTGAGCATTCACATTTCATAAAATATCTTTTTGATTGATATAATTTTTAGATATTAATTTTACTTGGTTTGCTTGATATGTAAAGGAACAGTGCACTTTTTTGAGAGTACCATATAAATTCTGTCTGATTAAGCAGCCTGAAATTTGCTCTTCTCACCAGCCTGACCGCCATTCATCCCTATGGGGAATAGAATAGCATCTGGAACTAATTCCATAAAATTATTTCTTTTTTTTTAACAGTAAAAATAAGACTGTTCTTTAAATGGAAACATAATAGTACCAGGCTTTCTTGCTAAATCTTAGGAAGTGGAACGATTGTACTAACTATACATAGAACACTACGTATATGCAAGCAAAGCAATCTGCTTTTCTCATTAAACTTTCACGGACTTTAGGCTTCTTTATTTTTCCATAGTCATTTAGTAAGAAGCATCTTATATTATCACCATTGTCAGTTGGATTCTGAGAAAAACAGTTGTCACATATTAGTCATGCACATGTGGGGTAAGGAAATGGATGTTGCAGTTCACTATCTAGATTTAGCACTGTTTTAGACCTTATAAGTTAAGTTACTCATGCACATACAAGTGCAGCTGTAGTTCTGATTAACGACAATAGCCATTTATGGTTATGAAATGCCTCATTTATCCCACTTCTTTTCACTTTTGTGTAATATAGAAATGGGCTACAGTAAAGCGTAAAGGAAGGGGTCATAATGAAAAAGGCCAAACTGTAAATGCTTATGAAGTCATCCATTGTCCTTCTCTAACACACGCTATAAATTATAGAAGGGTGTAAATTCTATTTGTCATTGAGACAATGTTTTATTTTATGTCTAGGAAAGTTCTGTAGCTTCAACTGTGGAATACTGGTCATGGAGAGTTGATATAACTTGAAAATAGATATAAAGGCTTTAATAGACTTGGAGACCAGGGTGTGAGTGTCTCATGGTTTGATGGCACGCAGCCATAACAGTGATGACCAAACTGTTCAGTCTGAGAAAAAAACGTGTTTATGAGGAGAACTGTGGGCTAGACAAATCACTGGCCCCATCAGTAAATCTCTATGGGATGCTGTGTGGTTTAGGAGGACAGAGCCATTCCAACTATTTTGTAGAGGTTGCAGTGGAAACAGTTGGTGCCAGAAAAGATTTATGCCTCTAAGAACATACACACAGCATGTAGTATTTATATGACCACAATATATCACCTTCCAGGTCTGAGATAAAGTGAAGAAAGGGGAACAAAACAGGATGCATAGCTTTTTTTCAATCTAATGAAATGAAAAAAAAATCTTATTGTTCATGAAATACGGTTTTATTTATTTAATGCATTTATATGGCACCTTTATATCATTTAGGAAACATTCATGCCATACACCCCCCAAAGCAGTGGCAGAATTATAGGGGTCGCCAAGATCGCCCCCTTGAGGGCCCCCTGTACTCTTCCATAGCCGAACTGAAATCGGCACTGTGCGGGAGCTCCTCACCTTAAGTGTAAAGTGTGTGCTCTTTGTCTCCCCCTACAGTGCAGTACCCAGCAGGAAGAGCCAAGGTAAATGTTTGACTTTTTTTTTTATAAGACTATCTACTGTATGTGTTTATATGTGTGTGTGTGAGCATGCATGTATGTGTGTGTGTGTGTGTGTGTGTGAGCGTGCTTGTATGTGCTTGTGTGTGTGAGCATGCTTGTATGTGTGTGTGTGTGTGCATGCTTGTATGTGTGTGTGTGTGTGCATGCTTGTATGTGTGTGCGTGTGTGAGCATGCTTGTATGTGTGTGCGTGTGTGAGCATGCTTGTATGTGTGTGCGTGTGTGAGCATGCTTGTATGTGTGCGTGTGTGAGCATGCTTGTATGTGTGCGTGTGAGCATGCTTGTATGTGCGTGTGTGTGAGCATGCATGTATGTGCGTGTGTGTGAGCATGGGTGTGTGTGTGTGTGTGTGAGCATGCATGTATGTGCGTGTGTGTATGAGCATGCATGTATGTGCGTGTGTGTGAGCATGGGTGTGTGTGTGTGTGTGTGTGTGAGCATGCATGTATGTGCGTGTGTGTATGAGCATGCATGTATGTACGTGTGTGTGTGAGCATGCGTGTGTGTGTGTGTGTGTGTGTGTGTGTGTGTGTGAGCATGTGTGTGTGTGTGTGTGTTTGTTTGTGTTAAGAATGCGTGTGTGTGTTTGTGACCATTCATGTATGTGTGTGTGTGTGAGCATGCGTGTGTGTGTGTGTGAGCATGCGTGTGAGCATGCGCGTGTGTGTGTGTGTGAGCATGCGTGTGTGTGTGAGCATGCATGTATGTGTGTGCGTGTGTGAGCATGCTTGTATGTGTGTGTGCGTGTGAGCATGCTTGTATGTGCGTGTGCGTGTGAGCATGCTTGTATGTGCGTGTGTGTGTGTGAGCATGTGTGTGTGTGTGCGTGTGAGCATGCATTTATGTGTGTGTGTGTGTGAGCATGCTTGTATGTGTGTGTGTTCATATATGTATGTGTATGTATGCATGTGTGTGTGCGCATGTATGTGATGCATATGTATGTATGTGAATGTGCATGCGTTTATCAGTGGCGGTGCATCCAAAAGGGTGCACAGGTGCCGCCCCCTCTCTCCAGCCACCCCCTCTATGACCAATGGATAGATTCATGCATAGCATAGCATGAATCTATCCATGGCCACCGCTGCCACCCCCATATTTAGGTGTTTGGTCCCCTTTGGGGTGCTGGGCACCTGAATTACTGCGGTGGGGGGTGTTTTTGCAGCACCTGATTAGAGCCATGGGCTCTAATAGGCTTCAAAATAGGTGAACTGCGAGCGCCATGCACCAACAGCATTTGATGGGCACAGTGGAAGCATTTGATGGGTACACTGGCAGCATTTGATGGGCACAGCGGTGGCATTTGATGGGCACAGTGGTGACATTTGATGGTACAGTGGTGACATTTCATGGTACAGTGGTGGCGTTTGATGGTACAGTGGTGGCGTTTGATGGTACAGTGGTGGCGTTTGATGGGCACAGTGGCTGTAATTGATGTTTTTTAAATTGGTTCCTTTATATGCGGCCACCCACTTGGGACTGGGCCCTGGTGTTCCACCATCGGGCTCCGAGAAAAGAGCCCTGTCCGGAGGTGGGGGGGGGGGGGCCTCCAAGGTTTCCTGCATCCGGGCCCTGAAGGATCTAGTTACGCCACTGCCCCAAAAGGTTTAACAATCTAATGTGACAGTCACACTTCACAAATATACCGTGCACTAGGGTAAATCTGGCCTTGTATCAAAAAATGCTAGAAACAAAAAGCTTTTGTCCTGTATAGCCGTCTTTTGAGGGGGTTTAGGGGAATGACCTATCCTAAACATGATATTGGTCTGAACCTGTAGGTAAATAAGAGAACTAGAACCTCCACTAAGTGGGAGAGTTGGTTTGATAATAAAGTTGGCAGTGCCTCCACCCAGGACATGGCTTCTTTAAACAGAGGTGATGCCCTTCCGGGGAAATGAATCAGTAATCTAAACAAAGTAACTGGGAGCAGAAGAACTACAGCAATCATCACATAACATTAATCATACACATACAAGTGGGGAAAATAATTATTTTATCCCCTGCAGATTTTGTAAATTTGCCTACCTACAAAGAAATGAAGGGTCTATCATTTTTATCATAGGGGTATTTTAAATGATAGAGACAGAATATTAACCAAAAACCCTCAAAAAAACACATAAAACAAATGTTTTAAATTAAGTTGCAGTTCAGTGAGTAAAAAAAAGCATTTGATTCCCAAGCAAAATATGTGTTAGTACTTGGTGGAGAAACGCTTGTTTGCAAGCACAGAGGTAAGACATTTTATGTAGTTGGTGACCAGTTTTGCACACATCCAGTGGCGATGCAAGTAACCATGAAGGGGCCCCCCTGAACCTTAGCCAGGGCCCTTCCCTCCGAATCCGGCGGTGGAACTCCAGGGAGTGGTCACAGGTATGACCTTTGTGAGCCCTGTAGTTCCACCACTGGTATCAGTAGTTTTTTTTTATTATTATTTTTTTTTATTTTTAGGTGCCCCATTGGGGGACTGTCCCTGTCCCCAGAAGAGATGAGGTCCTTTTCTCCAGGGCAGATGAAGTTACTGCCCCCAGGTGAGAAGGGGTCCCTGTCCCCAGGGGAGGTGGGGGTCCCTGTCCCCACGTGAGAAGGGGTCCCTGTCCCCAGGGGGAGAGGGAGGGAGTATGTAATGGTGTGTGGGGTCCTCTCCCTCACCTTGACCAAGCTGTAGGCCGCGCACTCATCCATGTTGGCCTGGGCTCCATCCAGTGTGCTGGATGGGCGATCGGCATATCTCCCAGAAAGACCTTTCATCATCTGTGTATGACGGGGGAGGAGGGGGGCTGGCAGACAAGCCTGCAGTGTCCTCCGGTGGGCTCTCATAGGGCTGCACTGCATCTGTGTGCTTAAAGTTTGTTTACCCGGAAGAAGTATGCAGTGCAGTGTGGGCCGGACTCTGGCTGGGGAGACCAGACATTGGACTGAGCGGCAATGCATGGAGCAGGAGAGGGGTACTCTGAGGAGCCGGCCGTGGACACAGGTCATGTGGGGAATGCACAACTAAAGAGCAGCCGGTGTGATAGTCGAGCATGGAGCTCTGCTAGTCACCCTCCACCTCCAGCCACCCGTGTGCATGGTGCACTGGTACCCCTAGCTGCCTATGCTGCTCCCGTCCATATGTAGAGGGGGCTGCATAGGCCCCCTGCATCACAGGGCCCAGTTGCGGTCGCGACTGCTGCACCCCCTATAGTTACGCCCCTGCACACATCTCAGGAAGGATTTCAGTCCACTCTTCTTTACAGATCTCTAAATACTTAAGGTTTCTTAGCTGTCTCTTGGCAACTCAAAGTTTTAGATTCCTCCATAAATTTTCTATAGGATTAAGGTCTGGAGACTGACTAGGCCACTCCATTACCTTAATGTGCTTCTTTTTGAGCCACTCCCTTGTTGCCTTGGCAGTATGTTTTGGGGCATGTCATGCTGAAAGACCCATCCACGCCCCATCTTTAGTGTTCTGTCTAAGACAAGAAGGTTGTCATCCAAGATTTTACAATACATGGCCCCGTTGAATGGCCCTCAATGCAGCAAAGTCGGCCTGTATCTTTAGTAGAGAAATAATCATGTTTCCACCTCTGTGATTGACTGTAGGGATGGTGTTCAGCATTTTTCTTCCTCCAAAAATGGCAAATCGAGTTAATGCCAAAGAACTCAATTTTGGCCTCATCTGACCACAGCCCTTTCTCCCAATCCTTCTTTGAATCATTTAGATGTTCATTGGCATGTCTGTACATGTGCCTTCTTGAAGAGGGGGACTTGTTGTGTTTGGAGGAAGAAAAATGCTGACTATGACCCTAAGAACACCATCTCTACAGTCAAGCAAGGAGGTGGAAACGCTATGCTTTGGGGCTGTTTCTCTGCCAAAGGTACAGGCTGAAATTGCAGCATTGATGGGCCATTGGCTGGAAACATGTATTGTAAATTCCTGGATGAGAACCTTCTTCCCTTCAGAACACTGAAGATGGGACATGGATGGGTCTTTCAGAATGACAATAATCCAAAACATACTGCCAAGGCAACAAAGGAGTGGCTCAAGAAGAAGCACATTAAGGTCATGGAGTGGCCTAGCCAGTCACCAAACAATAATCCTATAGAAAATGTATTGAGGGAGCTGAAACTTCAAGCTGCCAAGCAACAGCCAGGAAACCTTAAAGTGTAACTCCACTTTTGTTGAGAAAAAAAACATTCCTCTCTGGGTGATCTAAGTACATTGCAAGGATTATAACATGCTTTGTTGCAGACAGTGGTGTCCAGGGCCGCCATCAGGGGGGTACAGTCGTTACAACTGTAAGGGGCCAACCCGGGCCAGAAGAAGGCAGGACAGGTAAAGGTGTAGAAACGATCTCACAGTTTCTGCAGTTGTCGTGTCATTGATTTTAGACATTGAGCTCTTTACTGCCACCTCTGGCTACTATGTGCATGTGCACCTCTTGTCTAACAGTGATCTGCCTGTACTATGCTTCTCAGCAACATGTCAGCTTTGTAGAAACAAGCTGGGACCAGGTAGGAAGTTACAAGTAGGGGCTGTGAAGGAAAGAGAGGATGGCTGTTTGTGTACAGGGAGGTGCCAGAGGCTTGTATGTGTACAGATTTGTGTATGCAGGGCTGACATGTATACAGGTGTGTGTGTGTGGGAGGCTGACATATATACAGGTGTGTGTGTGTGGGGGGGGGGGGGGGGGGGGGGCTCTGACCTATATATAGGTGTGTGGGGAGGGCGGACCCCCCTACACTAAGTACAGATTGCCCTCTCCCACAGTTCAGACCCCCTTCATCAAGTACAGACCCCTCTTCCTCAGTATAGATCCCCTCCACTAAGTAAAGACTCCTTCTCTCAGTATAGACCCCCCCACTGAGAACAGACCCCCCTCCCACAGTATAGATCCCCCCTCCATCGGTACAGACCCCCTCACTAAGTACAGACCAGCTTCCTGCAGTATAGAGCCCCCTCCCTCAGTACAGACCTTCCTCACTAAGTACAGCCCCCCCCCCCCCACAGTGCAGACCCCCCCTCACTAAGTACAGACCCCCCTCTGGCAGTACAGACCTCCTCATTAAGTACAGACCCCCTTCATCAAGTACATACCCCTCTTCCTCAGTATAGATCCCCTCCACTAAGTACAGACTCCCTCTCTCAGTATAGACCCCCCCACTTAGAACAGACCCCCCTCCCACAGTATAGATCCCCCTCCCTCAGTACAGACCCCCCTCTGGTAGACAGACCTCCTCATTAAGTACAGACCCCCTTCACTAAGTGCAGACCCCCCTCCTGCAGTACAGACACCCTAACTCAGTACAGACGCCCCTTACTAAGTACAGACCCCCTCTTCCCACTGTTCAGACCCCCTCATTAAGTACAGACCGCCTCCTGCAGTACAGACCCCCCACTAAACACAGACCCCCCTCACTAAGTACAGACCCCCCTTCCGCAGTACAGACCCCCCTCACTAAGTACAGACCCCCATCCTGCAGTATAAACCCCTCTCCCTCAGCACAGACCCCCTTCATCAGTATAGACCTCTCCCCTCAGTACAGACCTCCCTCAGTATAGACCCCCCTCCCTCAGTGCAGACCCCCTTCATCAACATAGATCCCCTCAGTGCAGACCCACCCCCATCAGTATAGACCCCCTCAGTACAGACCCCCTCCATCAGTATAAACCCCCCTCAGGGTAGATCCCCCTCCAGCAGTATAGTTCCCCCCTCAGTGCAGACGCCTCTCCATCAGTATAGACCCCCCTCAGTGTAGACCCCCCTCCATCAGTATAGTTCCCCCCTCAGTATAGACCCCCCTCCATCAATATAGACATCCCTCAGTGTAGACCCCTCTCATAGGGCCCCCCCAGAACATGTCCCCCCATAGTTTTTTACTTGCCCATCTTCCTGGTCACTGTCCCCAGCACATGCCCCCCCATCATTTTTTTACTTGCTCCTTCCTGGTCATTGTCCCCCTCTTCTGTCCATCTACATTATAATACAATGAACAGACCTCAGAACAGCGCAGGATATGCACAGCTGTGTGTTCCTCTGACCTCCCTCCTCCTATGTAGATGTAAACAAAGAGGAGGGTAAGGTGGCTTCAGTCTGCTCCACTCCATGAGACAGGGACGCAGCCAGTGATTTAGCAAATGTAGGGGTGCGGTGTTAGTGGTGCTGCTGCCCACTGGTGTCACCTATCTGGCGGGTGTCACCCGGGTGCGGCCTGCATCCCCTGCTCTCCCCTAACGACGCCACTGGTTGCAGATTCCTATCTTTTGTTATTCTGAAGAAATCACTATTTGTTCCTCTGTGCCTCTGTTCTGAGTGAGTGAGTGTAATGGGAGTGGTTTCATAATTATCTATCAGCTGTGCAGCTGTAAGGCTCTAATGAGGAAAACTGCTGGGCCTGCATCCCTTTGGACATGTTCCTATTGGGAGTATCTCACCAAAAATGAAACTTTTCTGGCAGGGGATGCCTGAAATCTGACTTGTATCTTAGGCAGACTTCTGAGGAAATTTTTGAGCCAATCACACAAGCAGGAAATTGTGTTTCTGGGGGGTGGTCAGTACACACTCTGTGTATAGACCAACTCAAGGCAGCCATATTGCATTGCATTTTTAGAACATGACAGTGGCTGCAGATTGCAAAGGAAAGGTAATTTTTAATAACGTTCAATTACAATATGACTTGTGTCACAATTGTATATTATTTTTCTTCATTTGCTATTTTTTCCCCCCACGAAAGTTAAGCTACCCTTTAAGGATTTAGAGAAGATCTTTAAAAAAGATTGGACCAAAATCCCTCCTGAGATGTGTGCAAACCCGGTCACTAACTACAAGAAACTTCTTACCTTAGTGCTTCCCAGCAAGGGTTTCTCCACCAAGTACTACCGGTAAGTCATATTTTGCTTGGGGATCAAATACTTATTTTACTCACTGAACTGCAGCTCAATTTATAACATTTGTATCATATGTTTTTATTTTGGTGGATATTCTGTCTCTATCATTTAACCACTTGCCTACTGAGCACTTAAACCCCCCCCCCCCCCCCCCCCCCCTTGTGACCAGACCAATTTTCAGCTTTCCGTGCTCTCACATTTTGAATGACAATTACTCACGTAACACTGTACCCAAATGAATTTTTTGCCCTTTTTTTTCATACAAATAGAGCTTTCTTTTGGTGGCATTTGATCACCTCCTGTTTTTTTTTTTTGCACTATAAATGAAAAAATAATTTGTCTTCATAAATTTTGGCCACAATTTATACTGCTACATATCTTTTGTAAAAAATAACCCAAATTAGTGGATATTATCTGGTCTTTGTGAAAGTTATAAAGTCTACAAACTGTGGTGCAAATCATAAAAAAAATTCATCACACCTGATGTACTGGAGGCCTATCTCATTTCTTGTGACCCGAACAAGCCAGGAAAGTACAAATACCCCCAAATTACCCATTTTTTTTGAAAGTAGACATTCCAAGGTATTTAGCAAGAGGCATGTTGAGGTTGTTGAGGTTGTAATTTTTTTCCCACAATTCTTTGCAAAATAAAGATTTTTGTTTCCACAAAATTGTCATTGTAATAGGTTATTTCTCTCACAAGGCATGTGTATACCCCAAATGACACCCCAAAATACATTCTGCTACTCCTCCTGAGTATTACAATACCACATATGTGGGACTTTTCCACAGCCTAGCCACTTAGAGAGGCCCAACATGCAGGGAGCACCATCAGGTGTTCTAGGAGCATAAATTACACATCTAACTTGTTGACTACCTACACTTTTGAAGGCCTTGGAGCACCAGGACAATGACACATGACTGATGTGGCACTGATGACAGATGGCACTAATACATGGCACTGATGACAGATGGCACTAATACATGGCACTGATGACACGTGACACTGATGACAGATGGCACTAATATGTGGCACTGATGACACGTGCCACTGATGGCAGATGGATTAATACGTGGCACTGATGACAGATGCCACTAATATGTGGCACCGATGACAGATGGCACTAATACGTGACACTGATGACATATGACACTGATGACAGATGGCACTGATATGTGGCACTGATGACACGTGACACTGATACCAGATGGCACTTGACACTGACAGGTGGCACTGATGAGAGATGGAACTGATACATGGCACTGATGACACGTGACACTGATGACAGATGGCACTAATATGTGGCACTGATGACACGTGACACTGATGTTGCACTGATGACAGATGGCACTAATACGTGGCACTGATGACAGATGGCACTAATACGTGACACTGATGACAGATGGCACTAATACATGGCACTGATGACAGATGACAGTAATACGTGGCACTGATGACAGATGGCACTAATAGGTGGCACTGATGACACGTGACACTGATGTGGCACTGATGACAGATGGCACTTATATGTTGCACTGGGGACAGTTGGCACTGATAGGTGG
The DNA here is from genome assembly GCF_037356315.1 of Lithobates pipiens. NCBI lineage: Eukaryota > Metazoa > Chordata > Amphibia > Anura > Ranidae > Lithobates > Lithobates pipiens. Next base: position 629,804,728 of record NW_027507748.1, on the reverse strand, counting down.
CACTGGGGACAGATGGCACCAGGGACAGATGGCACGGGATAGATGGCACTGACAGGTACTCTGAGCACTGTGTCTTGTGTGTTTTTTTTTTTCACTCACGCTGCAGCAGGTCGCTCTCCCTCCTCACATGCTGTCTCTGTGTGAGGAGGGAGAGCTGGCAATGAGAGATGATCTCATATGTTTACATATGAGATCATCTCTCATTGGACACTCAGATCGAGTGCTAAATGGCCGCTGTGATTGGCCATTTAGCACAATCTGTGATTGGCTGTGTCAAAGGGACAAGGCCAACACAGAATTTCCCTGATGCGCGCCCGCTGCGGCACGCATCTGGAAAGTAAACAGGAGGACGTCCAGGGACACCATTGGGCGCCGCGCTGTAGCCATCTTTCGTTGAAGGCATTTGTTTAAAATACACCTATGATAATATTTATAGTCCCTTCATTTCTTTGTAAGGGGGCAAACTTACAAAATCTGCAGGGGATCAAATAATTATTTTCCCCACTGTATACTGTAGATGCACAGCAGTATATAAATAATATAAGCTTTATGTAAGAAGACATTAAACACAGTACATAAAACAGTCATTATCAGCAAAGGGCTCAAAAGGAGATTTGGTGGAAATGTGCACATATACCCAGGTATATATATAGTTACTAATAGAGATACAGTGCCTTGAAAAAGTATTGATAGCACTTAAAATTTTTTACATTTTGTCATGTTACAACGAAAAACTTATTTTAATTTAAGAATATTTTTTATTGAATTTTCGAAGTTATACAAAAGAACAATGAATCAAATAAAATGATGCATCATATAACAAAAAGTCAGCCGGTACAAATGTACATCCATACAGGAGCAGAAAGTGCTAGTTATACATAAAGATCACAGTGATCCAGGCAATCACCGTGGATAAAATGTTTTAATAAACACTCACATTGAGGTCTGGTCTGTCAAGAGAAACCCTTCCAGTCCAGAGCAACCCAACCCAGAAGACAAGAAGTATAAAAATGAAAATGAAAATGAAGAGGGTGACCCAGTATATGGCCTCAGAGTGACCCCAGAGAGTCCATGCTCCGCCACCCCAATGGGAGCTAACTGTGTGAGAGCCCAGAAATCCCATGGGCCACCCCCCGACCCCTCAACCAGGGTTGCTCTCCGCTGGGAGAACCTGTCCGAACAGCAGGGTTCCCATGCACCTGAAGCAAAGGTAAAATATATAGAAAACTAATGCAAAGAGATAATAGGTCAAACTGTAACCCCTCGACATTCCAACCCACCGCTTACCACATAGAGTGTGTGGGTACCTTTACAGGTTTTGTAGAAAGAGTAGAGAGGGAGGGACTAGATCGTCTCAAGAGAAGAAAGAAGAAAAGGTGTGAAAGGAAAGAGGTACAAAGGAGGATAGTGCCAGAGAGGGTAGGACTTGTGGATCCAGAATCAAATCTTCATTCCTGGTCTAAGGGGTAAGTTGCAATAAGTCGCCCAGCGATCCCAGGTGGCATAAAAGCTCTCCACCTTATCATGCAATTTAGCTACTAAATGTTCCTGAGACATACTCCAAGAGATTTTTCTCCTGCAGCACTGGAATGAGACCATAGGCTTCTTCCAGGATTTCGCTATGGTGGTTTTCGCCCCCAGTAAGATAAAGAAAGCTAGTTTCTGTTCATGTTTGGTTATTTTGGGGATGTATTGGATAAGGAGAGCCACATTAGGGTTGGGATGGGCTGTGGTATTGGTTAATATGCTAATAGTGCGAAAGATTTTCTGCCAATATGGACGGATGCGAGGACAGGTCCACCAAATATGCATCATTGTACCCTCCAGCTCACAGCCCCTGAAGCATATAGATGAAGTACCTGGGTAGATCCGTGCCAATCTAGATGGGACATAGTACCAACGGAATAATATTTTAAAGCTGGCTTCTATTAATGAAATATTACAAATACCTTTGAAGGAACGTGTAGAGGTCTGGAACCACTCAGTCGTGGACCATGTACTGCCTGTGTCTTCCTCCCAGGCCCGAGCATAAGTCGGCTTTTCCACATTCGTCATGAGGGCTGTGTAAATCAAAGAGATGCGGCCTTTCTGGTCTGAAGTGTTAACACACCAATGTTCATAAGGGGTGATTGTGGGAGGTGTCTGTTGTTCAGACCAAATGGATTTAAAAAAATTTGATATTTGGGAGAATCGGAATAATTCTGTGTCTGACATTTCCAGTTTTTTCCTACAGTAGGAAAGGGACAGGGGACCCAAAGGAGAAAGGAAGTGGCCTATGCGGTAAAGACCTTTGTCCGTCCACCATTTAAAAGCCTGTATATTTAAACCCGGTGGGAAGTTTGCATTGTGAAATAGGTGGGCCAGCGGTTTCAGGGGGAGGTCAAAGTGTTACGTGTGAATACCTTCGAGCAAATCGCTACGGAGTGGGATAGGGTGGGTGACATAATTGCCGGTCATACTTTCGGATCACACCATAGAAGGAAATCAATTGTGTTGAGGGGGACAGCTTTCCATTCCATTGAAAGCCAATCAGGTTTTGGGCCCTTGGAGAAGATTATAGAGATTTGCGTCAATCGTGCTGCCAGATAATAGCTCCAGAGATCCGGGAGACCCAACCCTCCTTGGGATTTCAAGCGAAGCAGAATTCTTGATGGGCACCTGTAACCCTTTTTCCCCCAGACAAAGCGTATGATCTCAGATTGTAATTTGTTGAGGAACTACTTTTGGACAGGGATGGGTAAGGACCGAAATAAGTACAGGGAACGGGGAAGGAGCGTCATTTTTACAGCATGGACTCTACCCAGCCAGGACAGGCACATCTCGACCCCTGATCAAGATCTCTTCTGCAGTTGGTTAACATAGGGGGATAATTTGCATTAAAAAGGTCTTTGATGTCAGGTGTTAGTTTGATTCCTAGACAGGAGATATCTTTAGGTGCCCATACAAAGTCAAAATTTCTAACTAGCTGCGTAAGGTCCGGTGGGATATTAATATTTAGTGCCATCGATTTATGCATGTTTACTCTAAGTCCAGAGATCTCACTAAACTTACCTAACACTTTGTAAATCATTGGTAAAGAGATTAGTGGAGAGGTGATGTACAGGAGGAGATCATCAGCATATAAAGCACATTTGTGTATCTGGTCCCCGCAGACCACCCCCCGAATGTCAGGGTTCGTTCGGATAGCGATAGCCAGGGTTTCAATGGCGACTGCAAGCAGGAGGGGGGAGAGTGGGCACCCCTGTCTGATACCTCTTCTTATGTGGCACTGGGTTGAGTACCTACCCATCAGATGAACCTGGGCAGAGGGGTTAGGCCGCGTACACACGGGCGGACTGTTCGCCCAACTTTGTCCGCTGAACAGTGTTTGGGCGGACAGTCCGCTCGTGTGTGGGCTTTCAGCTGACAGTTTCAGCGGACAGTTTGACGAACAAGGTTTTACGGAATTTCCGAAAAACTGTCCGCTGAAACCTTGTTTCAGCGAACAGTCCGCTCGTGTGTAGGCTTGTTCGTCAAACTAAGTTCCGCGCATGCTCAGAAAGGATTTACACGCCGAAAGTTATAATGCAGTGTATAGGACGTCGTATTTTTCGTCCCGTCGTACGTGCCGTTCACGTCATCGCGCACGGTTTCAGCAAACTGTTCGTCCGTCGTGTGTGGCCATGTCCGTCCATGCTAATTTTGAGCGGACTGTTTGCCTAAACTGTTTGACGGACAAAGTTGGGCGAACAGTCCGCGCGTGTGTACGCGGCCTTAGAGTAAAGCAAGTTGATTAGGTTAAGAAAACATGGGCCGAAGCCCCATCTCCTTAGGATATCCAATAAGTAAGCCCAGTCGATAGAATCAAATGCTTTATGTAGATCGAACGAAAGGAGGAACCCTTCCTGTGGGGGACCTCCGTCCCATCGGGAATTTAGGAGTGAGATGACATCAATGGACCTTCTGATCTGGTCTGGGCCCTGTCTCCCAGGGGTAAAGCCTACCTGGTCTCTATGGATGTATGAGGGGATGAAGCCTGCCAACCTATTGGCCAGTATCTTAGTCATAATTTTTATGTCGTTATTTATGAGAGATATTGGACGATAATTGCCCACCTCACTGGCGTCCTTACCAGGTTTGGGTATTATCGATATATAGGCTGAGTTAAGGTCAGAGCTCAGAGGAGTCCCTTTCCTAAGGGAGTTGAATAGAGTGGTCAAGTGTGGTGCTAGGGTGGGACCAAACTTCTTATAGCAACCAGTGGAGAAACCATCTGGTTCAGAGGATGAGCCTACTTTCAGGGAGTTGATAGTATTTAGAACCTCCTCTTGAGTGAACGGGCTTTCTAAGAGGTCTTTGTGGTCAGTGGTCAGAGAGGGCAGCGGGAGAGAGTCCAGGAAACTTTTCTTAGTCGGGCCCGATGGTGCGGGGAGATTGTTTGTAAAGTTCAGAGTAAAACTGGAGAAAAGCCTCCGTTATTTTTTCCAGGTTCTGCGACAACTCTCCCGAGGGTAGCTTAATCTTAGGAAAGGCTAAGAGGTTGGGTTTGGGGCTAAGCTTACCAGCAAGTTTGGAACCGGTCTTGTCCCGTTGACTGTAAAATTTAGCGCCTGTCCACCTAAGGTGTCTTTCGGCAGCTGTCATTAAGTGTAAATTCAAAAGGGTCCGAGCCTTATCAAGTTGGGCAATGGAGTCCGAAGTAGGGTGATGCTTGTGGGCCTTTGCAATGATCGGAATTCTTCAGTCCGCTTTATTGTGTCAGCTTTACTTTCCGCTCTAAGTTTCGCCGATATCCTCATAATTTCCCCCCTAACAACTACCTTATGAGCTGCCCAAATTGTCATAGGGGATACATCATCTGTCGTGTTGTTACGGAAATATTCCTGTATGACACCCTCAAGCACCGTACACTGGACAGGGTCGCTTAAAATGGATTCCTGTAGATGCCAGCGAGGAGGGGATCCCGCCCCCATGGGCCTGTTTGCACACAGAGTGACCATCGAGTGATCCGATAAGGGAGTATCAACAATCTTAGAACAGGTTACAAGAGGGATCGACGCAGGGTGAGTAAAGATGTGGTCTATCCTGGCCAAGGAGTTATGGGGTGCCGAAAAATGCGTGTAGTCTTTAGTATGGGGATTGGTCTCCCTCCAGATATCAATCAATCCTGCAGTATGAAGCAACTGAGCGATCTTAACGCTTTGTCGTATTTTATTGGGATTTTATGTGATAGACCAACACAAAGTGCCACATAATTGTGAAGTGGAAGGATTTTTTTTTAAATTATTATTATACACGATTTATATAGCGCCAACAGTTTACACAGCGCTTTACAATGTATGGGGGGGGGGGACACAATTACAGTACAATACAAAAGGTACAGGAGGGCCCTGCTCGTAGAGCTTACATTCTAAAGGGAGGGGGTGGTGGTACAAAAGGTAATAGCTACAGAGAATGATTTGGTGGGGGTGGGTGAAAATGATAAATGGTTTTCAATTTTTTTTACAAATAAAAGAAGAATGCCATGTGGGGAACACAGCAAAGATTTGGAAGAAGGTGCTCTGGTCAGATAAGGCCAAAATTGAACTTTTTGGCCTATAAACAAAACACTATGTGTGGCGGAAAACTAACACTGCACATCACTCTGAACACACCGTTCCCCCTGTGAAACATGGTGGTGGCAGCATCATGTTGTGACAATGCTTTTCTTCAGCAGGGACATGGAAGCTGGTTGGAGTTGATGGGAAGGTGGATGGAGCCAAATAGAGGGCAGTCTTAGAACAAAACCTTTTTTTGGGGGGACGCCAAACAAGCACCCCACCTCTGGGCAGCTGGCGGCGCGGCACTGCCAGCACCCCCCTCCCCTCCTCCCCAAGAGTGTCCCGCAGCGCGGCACTAACAGGAGGCGGGCGGCGCATCATTGACACCAAACCTCCCCCTGGGAGCTGGCAGGGTGTGGTCTCCTCTCCCAGGGAGCAGACAGCGGCTCTGGTGGCCGCTTCTCCCACGGTTTTCTCTGCCATGTGTTTCCTCTCTGTTCCTCTTAAGCGCTAGGCATTAAAAAAAAAAACCCTCCCCCATTGGAATTCATAGTTAGGCACCCTAATATGTAGATCAGGGGGCCGGATGCATGAATGGGGGGGGGGGCGTCACCTGTGTGCCCTCTATGGTCGGCCTGCCACCGGTTACAGATGCTCTCCATCCAATCTGACAGAGCCTAAGCAATTTTGCAAAGCTGGTAGAGACATACCCAAAATAACTTGCAGCTGTAATTGCAGTGAAAGGTGATTCTACAAAGTATTGACTCAGGGGGGCTGAAAACAAATGCATGCCAAACTTTTCAGAAATGTATTTGTAAAAAATAATTTTTAATTTTCTGTCCACTTCACAATTATGTGCCGATTTGTGTTTGTCTATCACATAAAAGCCCAATAAATTACATTTACGTTTTTGGTTGTAACATGACAAAATGTGGAAAATTTCATGGAGTGTGAATACTTTTTCAAGGCACTGTACCTCCAGTTGAATATTGCAGCAAAGGCCAATTGCAGGGACCCTTGAGGATGATGTGGCATCTGTCTTTGTGTCTTAAACCTGAAGAAAAGGTCTGTGGTCATGGGGAGATCCTCCAGCTATTATCCATCCAGCCTGGAATGGAGCTTCTCATGGGCAGGGACTGTGGTGTGGCACTGGAACTCAAAGTCAGCCTATCTGCTCTGAACTTTAGGCCCTCCCTATTAGTTTTTAATCTAACATGCGACCGGAACTTTGCTGTGTTCCCCACATGGCATTCTTCTTTTATTTGTAAAAAAAATTGAAAACCATTTATCATTTTCACCCACCCCCACCAAATCATTCTCTGTAGCTATTACCTTTTGTACCACCACCATGCGACCGGAACTCTAAAGCCGCGTACACACGGGCGGACTGTATGACCAACTTAGTCCGTCAGACAGTCCGTCCTGCTTTCGAATGAACGGACTTGACCACACACGGATGCACAAACAGTCCGTCGAAAGTTTGCGCGATGAGGTGTAAGCACGTATGACGGGACTAGAAATAGGAAGTCCAATACACAGCAATGCAACCTTTCGCCGTGTAAATCCTTTCTGAGCATGCGCCATACTTAGCCCGTCGAACTATCCTACTCACGAGCGGATTGTCCGCTGAAACCAAAGTACGACGGACAATATTACGGAAATTCCAAAATACTTAGTCCGCCAGACTGCACGCTGAAAAAGTCCGCTGAAGCCCACACACGAGCGGACTGTCCGCTGAAATGTGTTTCGACGGACTAAGTTGGCCAGACAGTCCGCCCGTGTGTACGCGGCTTAAGGCCTCATACACATGATCCAATCTTTGGCCAACTGAGCATTAGATTTTTGTCGTAAGGGCATGTGCCTGGATCTTGTCTTGCATACAATGGTACACAATTATTGGGCAAAAAATATGAACATAGTGACGTACGTAATTTCAGCTCTTGAGCGCCACCCTTTGGGCCCCACTGCTAATTTCATGTTTGGTGACCACTGATTCCAAGCATGCGTGTTTGTACTTTCAACTTTTGTGTGATGGATTTGTGTACTGACCATCAGAAAATCTGACAACCAACCTTTGTCTGTTGAAAATTTCCAAAACAAACCATCCAACATTTGTTGGCCGAAAGTTGAACAACAGTTGTCAAAAGGAGTGTACTAGCGGTCAGATTTTAGGACAACAGTCTGTCAACAGACAATCCCCTGCCAACAATCGGATCGCATGTACGAGGCTTAAGATGATCCTAATGTGATCCTAATGTGGCCAACAAAAACCTAAGCTAATTCTAGTTTAAACTAAAAATAAAACTGTACATGGTGCAAATATTGTACAAATAAAAACATAAAAATAAAAAATTGTGTTCAGCAGCACTCAAAGATAACATAAAATGTGATAAGACATAAATACCAAACTATGTTGTTCTGTGCCATTAAATCAATATATGTCATGTATGTCCCTAAAATTGTTCAGAAACCACAGATGTCACTTTTAGACTGGGTGTGGGCGGGTATGCAATCTTCATAGGAACATTTCTACATGATGTTTGAGTTTGTTTTGGATACCAAATCAATGGATCCATCAATTGTAACCATTCCTGGGTATAGCCAGCCCATCCAAAGTTCAGGTCTCCTGATTGCTCTGCCGTTCTATTCTCATTCCTCATTTACATTTTTTTTCCATCTCTTTTCTGCAGATACTATGACAGAAAATGCCTGATTCTCATAATCTGACCTGTTTCCAGAGGCATGTAATCCTGAAAGTACATTTTTATCGTCATGAGTACAACTTTATGATAAGCCCTATGTTATATATTATATAGCGCCTGGAGCATCTACATTACTATTCTTGTTCTTCTAACTTTTTCACACTGTCTGATGTCTATACTCACATGGATCAATTGAATATTTATGAGAACAGATCTGAGATATAAATCTTACAGATTTAGGACAGATTTTAATGTTTTGGCAGAGTATGTATCCCTTAGGCGAGAAGGGAGCGCTCAGCAGACATTACAAATGTAATAACAGTTGGATGATAATGTTTCAGGAACAACTAGCCTAATTAACAGCTTACTTTTTATATTCAAATATTTTTTTTATTTTTATTTTTTAAATCAATTAATAAATTCAGTGTAGTATCTCACAGACAGCCATACTGTAATGGCTCCTACAAATAAACTATATTCAGATTTGAGCCACTTCCTATCTAAACACTTCTGCTCCAGTGTTACATGTCATTGTTCATGATAGGCTTACTGATGTTGACAATGGCAGAACATGTCTTTGCAAAAAGTGACGGCATGGCCACTTTGAAATTGGAGTGACCATATGGGACAGCAGTTGGTATAGAGGGACAGAACATTGTCATGCAATAACAAAAAATACCTAAACAAGGACCTTCATGGCAGGATCAAGAGGTGTTAATTCAATGAAGACTGCAGATTTTAAAAGATTAAAGACTATTCTTGAAATTATATTAGCATATCCAATGTTATATGATATTTCAGCAGTTGGGTTCACATATACTAATATGAAATAATAAAGATAGGTAGCTTGAGCCCAGCACATTCATCTTGTTGGCTTTCTGCTTACTGAGTACTTGGATAGGTGCTGGGACCAAAACACATATGGGTCAATTTACTACGAGTTAAATAATGCTGAAAACAAATGCAGTAAAATAATGCATGTGGAGACAATTGTGCAAATGTTTAATTCGCTAAGAGTTGTGCAGTAAATAACTACTGCGGTAAAGTTTAGATAATGTGGTAATTATCGCATTTTCATGCAGTAATTTATTGCATTAAGCTGGTTGCTAAGGAGCAGGCGGGAAGCCGGCCCACTGCATCCTTAGCAACAGATGATTTATTAGCTGTCATCAGGGAACCTGCTGACAGCTGAATGTAAAGAAAACATGCTGGCAATTAAAAATTATAGAAAAAAAAACTGCATGGGGTCCCCCAATGCATAAGGGGAACCCCACACCAAAATAGTTTTTTTGGGGGTTCAAACCAAAATCCATACCTGATCCTTTTTTGAGCATGCGGCCAGGCAGGTCAGGAAAGGGAGGGGATGAGTGATTGCCCCCTCCTGAACCATGATAGACCACATGCCCTCAACATGGGGGGTGCTTTGGGACGGGGGGCTCTGCATTGGGGGGCCTCACACTGTTGTTTTACATAATTTTTAATAGCTTCTTTACATTGAGCTGTCAGTGGGAAACCTGCTGACAGCTGATGAGTCATCTATTGGTAAGGATGCAGCGACAAGCTTCCCGACCCGCTCCTTAGCAGCCAGCTATTGAAGGGGCACACAGTTTTTGACAAATACCGCATTAGATACCACCAACAAAACCCTGGTGATAAATATCCAATTTTTTTTACTCTCTTTTCCATTTGTGAATTGGAATTAAGAGTTTACTGCATGGTATTTTGACAATATTTACAGGCACAGTTTGCATTAATATCACATAATCGTTATTTTATTTATTTGTATTTACTTTTTTTCCCCGCATGTGATAATTTTGCAAATGAGTCATGTAATCATGTTATCATGTCTTGAGTGATAGTGAATTGACTTATTCAATAAAACATTTTTCTCTTGAAGAAAACGTCCCCTCCTTCCCACTATCCATTACACACCAGATTCAGATTCACTCACCTTTTGGCTCCCACCTGAAACCATATGTATTGACATATAAGATAATAGATAATACAAATTGATGATTTGCATACCTGAGACCAAATGTGCCCTAGGTTTGAATAGGAAACCTCTTTTTCAGCCTGAGTAGTTTTGAATTTTGCCATAGTGATGTATAATAAGGATTTTATCAAATGGTATAAATAATCCAAAATGACATACAAAGATATAGCAAATAAGAGATAATTGAAAGCAGAATAACCTGGGGTTATAAACATAGCAGTCTTGACTTGCACTTGTGTTTTATTTATTTAACACCAAATTCTGGGAAATCAGCTAAGTACATAGTTGATATACATATTTAGAAGCTGTTTTACACACCAAAGGATTTGTATTTCTGTCCACCTAATCCTTACATTTACATAGCCCTGGCAGACAGCACAGCAAGTCTAGTGATTTGGCTTTTCTTTGCTGTAATTAAACACTATAGCTAGATCAGCTCCCTGCCTACAGCCTGTGATTGGACAGTGGAGGAGTAGAACCAGCTGTTCTCTGTTCACTCTTCTTTCTCATCCAGTCAGCATGTTACTCGTCAGCACACATTTATGTGGCAAACGTGATTGGCTTCTAGTTCTGCCCCTCCTTTTACCAGTCTGAGCTCTGCAGTTTGATATGAGGTCAGATTCCGGTACTTAAAGTGGTTGAAGTGAAGTGAGTAGCCTTATGATGATACACAGAGATAAAACAAATCCTACTACATACTTGTTTATCTGCACTTTTCTCTTGTCCACAGTAAATACTACAGATATAAGTACTCTGTTTGGATTTCCTGGCTGGGGTTTTACAACCACTTTAGGATAGCGGGCATTTAAATTCTTGTACTCTCATTAACATTAACAAAAATGTAAAGAACTTCCTCTTTAAATCTGGCTGTGGATTTTGTTTTTATTACTTTTGTAAAAATGTGGAGTTGGACTTTAACTTCTTCTGGACCGCTCTGTGCAGATATACTGCGGCAGGGCGAAATCGCGCACCTGTTTGATTTTGTGCACTGAGCCTGGGGCGCGTGCGCGCGTCGCCGGCCACCCACTCCCGCTGTCAATTGGGCACAGCGAGTGCCAATCAGTGTGTCCGGTGTACACGATGTCTGCCGGGACACAGCGATCGCTCCCAGGAGAGGCAGAACGGTAGTCTGCCTATGTAAACCAACATTCTGTGCGATGGGAAGATGGAGATCTTGTGTTCCTGCTAAGCAGGAACATGGATCCCTGTCTTCTCCCGTTCATAGCATCCCCCTTACAGTTAGACCCCCCCTTACAGTTAGATCCTTTGATTGTCCCTGGTGTTAACCCCTTCCCTGCCAGTGTCATTAGTATAGTGACAGTGCATTTTTTTAACACTGATCACTGTATTAGTGTCACTGGTCACCAAAAAATGCCACTTAGTGTTAGATTTGTCCACCACAAAATCGCAGTCCCGCTGAAAATTTTTGATCGCCACCATTTAGTAAAAAATTAAAAATAAATTAAAATTCAATAAATATATCCCATAGTTTGTAGACGCTATAACTTTTGCACAAATCAATCAATACAATCAATATACGCTTATTGGGGTTTTTTATTGGATGTGTTTTATAGATAATTAAAAAAAAAAAAAATATATATATATATATATATATATATATATATATATATATATATATACAATATATATATATATATATATATATATACAGTATATATATATATATATATATATATATATATATATATATATATATATATATATATATATATATAGTCATGGCCGAAATAGTTGGCACCCCAGAAATCTTTCCAGAAAATCAACTATTTCTCACAGAAAAGTATTGCACACGTTTAGCACAATTTTGCTATACACACGTTTATTCCCTTTGTGTATATTGGAACAAAACAAAAAAAGGGAGAAAAAAAAAGCAAATTGGACAAAATGTCATACAAAAGTCCAAAAATGGGCTGGTCAAAATTCTTGGCACCCTTTCAAAATTGTGGATAAATAAGATTGTTTCAAGCATGTGATGCTCCTTTAAACTCACCTGGGGCAAGTAACAGGTGTGGGCAATATAAAAATCACACCTGAAAGCAGATAAAAAGGAGAGAAGTTCACTTAGTCTTTGTATGGTGTGTCTGTGTGTGCCACACTATGCACAGACAACAAAAAGAGGAGAAGAGAACTGTCTGAAGACTTGAGAACCAAAATTGTGGAGAAATATCAACAGTCTCAAGATTACAAGTCCATCTCCAGAGATCTAGATTTGCCTTTGTCCACAGTGCGCAACATTATCAAGAAGTTTGCAACCCATGGCACTGTAGCTAATCTCTCTGGGCATGGACGGAAGAGAAAAATTGATGAAAGGTTGCAATGCATGATAGTCCAGATGGTGGATAAGCAGCCCCAAACAAGTTCCAATGAAATTCAAGCTGTCCTGCACGCTCAGGGAGCATCAGCGTCAGCGCAAACTATCTGTCGATATTTAAATGAAATGAAATGCTATGGCAGGAGACCCAGGAGGATCCCACTGCTGACACAGAGACATAAAAAAGCAAGACTACAGTTTGCCAAAATGTACTTGAGTAAGACAAAATCCTTCTGGGAAAAAATCTTGTGGACAGATGAGACCAAGATAGAGCTTTTTGGTAAAGCACATCATTCTACTGTTTCCTGAAAATGGAATGAGGCCTACAAAGAAAAGAACACAGTACCTACAGTGAAATATGATGGAGGTTCAATGATGTTTTGGTGTTTGTCTTGCCGCCTCTGGCACTGAGTGCCGTGAATGTGTGCAAGACATCATGAAATCTGAGAATTACCAAAGGATTTTGGGTCGCACTGTAGAGCCCAGTCTCAGAAAGCTTGGCTTACATCCGAGATCTTGGGTCTTCCAGCAGGACAATGAGCCCAAACATATACGTCAAAAAGCACCCAGAAATGGATGGCAACAAAGCTCTGGAGAGTTCTAAAGTGGCCAGCAATGAGTCCAGATCTAAATCCCATTGAACACCTATGGAGAGATCTTAAAATTGCTGTTGGGAAAAGGCGCCCTTCCAATACGAGAGACCTGGAACAGTTTGCAAAGGAAGAGTGGTCCAAAATTCTGGGTGAGAGGTGTAAGAAGCTTATTGATGGTTATAGGAAGTGACTGATTTCAGTTATTTTTTCCAAAGGGCGTGCAACCAGATATTAAGTTAAAGTGGTTGTATACTCAATTTTTTTACTTTTACCTACAGGAAAGCCTATAATAAGGCTTACCTGTAGGTAAAAAAAATATCTCCTAAACCTGTACGGTTTAGGAGAAATTCCCCTCGGTATGCGCCGCTGACTGCAGCGGCGCATGCGCACAAGGGGATTCTCGGCCTGAAAATCCGGCAGTGGCCAACCGGCCGGAATGAAATCTCCCCGGCGCGCATGCGCGGGAGTGACGATATTGTGGCTCCGGCCACTCACAGCGCTGGAGCCGCGATACCCGGAAGAAACGCCGAGGGAGCATGTCGGCTCCCTCGGTGTGGATCGGGCCAGATGTCGGGGCCTCGTTCTAAGGTAAGTATTTCATAATGAGCTAGTATGCGGTGCATACTAGCTCATTATGCCTTTTGCTTTGCAGGTTTAAGGGTGCCAAGAATTTTGACCAGCCCATTTTTTGAGTTTTGTGTGACATCATGTCCAATTTTCTTTTTTTCCTCCCTTTTTTTGTTTTGTTCCAATACACACAAAGGGAATAAACCTGTGTATAGAAAAACTTGTGTTACTGAAATACTTTTCTGTGAGAAATACTTGATTTTCTGGAAAATTTTCTGGGGTGTGAACAATTTCAGCCACGACTATATATATATACATAATTGTTTTTTTTTTTTTTTGTTTCTAGCGCAAAAAAATAAAAATAAAATTACAGAGGAGATCAAATACCGCCAAAAGAAAGCTCTATTTGTGAGAAAAAAAGTAATGCAGTGCCGTATCACAAAACATGGTCTGGTCATGAAGGGGGGTAAACCTTTCAGGGTTGAAGAGGTTAAGTAGGGCAGTCCTTGGCAGAACCAAAGAATAGCCAAGTGTCAATCCAAATGACAATCCAGGGCAACTCAGTCAAATGACAGCTCACATCAGAAATAAGATGCTCACAATCAGACAAGAGTCAATATTAATAACATGTAATGACATACATCAAGGAGCACACCTTCTACAGGCAATAAGGTATCAAAGGAAGATGGCATTGCCAAAAAATTTACTTCTAATGTAGTGATGTGGTTAAGTTTTGCTATTATTATGGATTTGTGGTGAATCCTAGGGATTCGTGAAGTTCACAAATCAATATGTTTTGGCCAAAAAGTTTGAAATTTCACTCCAGAAGTAAGGAACAAACGAAAATGCAGTGCATAGCCTTTTCCCTGGTCAATGGAATCAAAAGAGCCAATAGGTTGTAAGAATAAATAACACAGCCCTTTTTCTATAAAAGGGTGAGCTCACAGCAGCCATATTCTGTGTAGGGAGAGATACTGTTTTCTTTAATTTTGTTATAATTACATTTTTTTTTAAACTTGTACATTTGGTCATTGATACGTGTACTCCAAATGCGGTTCCTTACTTGATTTTCAAATGACAACCCCTTTCACACTGGGGCACTTTTCAGCACCTGGAAAGAGCCTGAAAACCGCCTCTAATGCCTCCCCAGTGTGAAAGCCCAAGTGCTTTCACACTGGAGCTGTGCACTTGCAGGACAGGAAAAAAAGTCCTGTAAGCAGCATCTTTGGGGCGGTGTATACACCGCTCCTGCACCTCCTCTGCCATTGAAGTCAATGGGCAGGTGATTCGGCAACGGCGCTTTTTGGGCACATTTAATCCTTTCCTCAGCCGCTAGCGGGGGTTAAAAGTACCCTGCTAGCAGCCAAAAAGCTATAACAGGCGCCACTAAAACTCCGCCCCCAGTGTAAAAGCCTTAGTGCTACAAACTGTCAGATCCAAAAAAGCAAGATTCTCACCTCATAGATTTTAATGAGGTTCACTGCAAAAGTTCACATTTTGAACAAAGCTTGTGAAACTTAGCAAACTGATTCCAGGCAGATTTGCTCATCCATATTTTAAAGGGCACAGTGACTCCATTCATAAAGTGTTATCTGCTGCTTTAATAAATGCAGTAAAATACCGCATAGCGTTTTTCAAAAAAAGTATTTGCCCCTTCCCGATATTTTTATTTTTTTTGAATATTTCTCACACTTAAATGATTCAGATCATCAAAAAATTTGTAATAATACACAAAGATACCCCAAGTAAATCCAAGATGCAGTTTTTGAAATTATTATTTCATTTATTAAGGGAAAAAAGCTGTTCAAACCTGCCTGGCCCTATGTGAAAAAGTAATAACCCCCTCCCATGCTGAGCCATGAATGAACAGTGATTAATCACAATTTTTTGGAAAGCTGAGTTAAATTTCACTTGCCGCACCCAGGCTTGATTACTGCCAGATCTGTTGAATCAAGACATCAGATAAATAGAAGCTGTCTGACAAAGTGAAGCACAATAACAGATCATAAAAATCCACACACCATTCCACAATCTAAAAAAATTCAATAACAGATTAGAAACAAAGTAATGTATGTGTATTAGTCTAGGAAGGGTTTCAAAGCCATTTCTCAGGCTTTGGAACATCAGTGAACCACAGGGAGAGCCATTATCCACAAATGGAGATAACTTGGAACAGTGGTGAACCTTCCCAGGAGTGGTAGGCCTACAAAAAACTTTCCAAATGCATGACTACGACTCATCCAGGAGGTCATAAAAGAACCCAGAACAACATCAAAAGAACTGCAGACCTCACTTGCCTCAGGTAAGACCAGTGGTAAGCCCAGACAAGAAAGAGACTGGGCAAAAAGGGCATACTTGGGAGAGTTCCAAGGCCAAAGCCACTGCTGACCAAAAGAACACAAAGCCTCATCTCACATTTGCCAAAAAACATCTTCATTATCCCCAAGACTTTTAGGAAAATATTCTGTGGACGGATGAGACAAAAATGTAACTTTTTGGAATGTGTGCGTCCCGTTACATCTGGCATAAAACTAGTACAGCATTTCAAAACAAGAACATCATGCCAACAGTCAGACATGGTGCTGGTAGTGTGATGGTATGGGGCTGCTTTGCAGCTTCAGGACCTGGACAA
This sequence comes from Lithobates pipiens, assembly GCF_037356315.1. Classification (NCBI taxonomy): domain Eukaryota; kingdom Metazoa; phylum Chordata; class Amphibia; order Anura; family Ranidae; genus Lithobates; species Lithobates pipiens. The sequence goes on along the minus strand of NW_027507748.1, from coordinate 629,788,390 downwards.
CTTACCATAATTGATGGAACCATGAATTCTGAGCTCTACCAGAAAATCCTAAAGGAGAATCAGTCTGTGACATCAAGCTCCAGTGCACATGGGTTATGCAGCAGAATAATGATCTGAAACACAAAAGCAAGTCCAGTCCACCTTCAAATGGTTCATACAAAGAACAATTTAGGTTTTGGAGTGGCCTAGTCAAAGCCCAGACTTAAATCCAATTTATAAAAAAACCCTCCTTTGGAAAACCCTCCAATGTGGCTGAATTAAAACAATTCTGCAAAGAAGAGTAGGCCAAAATTGTTCCACAGCAATGTGAAAGACTCAATGCCAGTTATTGCAAATGCTTGATTGCAGTTGTTGCAGCCAAGGGTGGCACAACCAGTTATTAGATTTAGAGGGCAATTACTTTTTCACAGCATTGTATATAAATACTCTTCTTCCACCAATACAAAATACATATAAATAAATGTTATCTTTTGTATTGGTGGAAGAAGGGTATTTATATATGTGTGCAATTTTTGATACTATTTCCTTTCAATATTTGTCATTAATAAAGATGTTTTATAATTATTTAAAATATAAGTAAAGATTTTTTTTTTTATTTGATTTGGGGTGGAGAGGTATTAGAACATCTGTCTGTATTTACTGTCTAGGTGCCCTCATTAGGGAGATTCACCAAACAGGAAGTGAGAGGAAATCAATCTCTGCAAATTAAGGGAATTCCTTGGGGAACCCCAGATCATTAGAACTAGTGACTGCATTGGACATTTTCCAGTCTATTTCTTTTCTGGGGGCAAACCAAAATTTGGGATTTATTTTTTAATTTCACTTTCAATGATAATGGTAAATAATGGTAAATAGAAGAAATAGAGAGGGCGAATCTCCCTAACGGGGGACACAGACAGCATTTTTTGTCCTTTAGTTATACTTTAAGTAAATAAATCCCAGTGATTTTTATATTTCCATATTTCAGTTTCTATGCATTACTGCTGAGAAAAATTATCCAAAAAGGGAGAGACTACACAAAACTGGCTATTATATTTTTACATTCCTTAACTGCTGCCCACCCACATCATTGTAAAAAGACAGACGGCCAGGAACCCTATTGTTCTGGGAGGACATCATGTAATGTCCTCCCCGAGAATGAGCATCGTGCGGCCGCTCTGGGCCACGTTCCGGTGTGATCTGTCACCCGCTGCATCCACCGGACACAGTGGATGACTGATCACTATACCGGCCCGTTGCCAATGTCATGTGACCAATCACAGCAGATTGAAAAAGGATGAATGGTTTCCTTCATGCCATTTCATGTATACAATTGTGTTGCTAGCTGTGATTGGTCACAGTAATCACATGATACAGACAGGACCAATCACAGCTGTTTGTACCATGTGATTAGCTGTGACCAATCACAGCTAATCATAAAAATAGACAGTATCTACACACTGTCATTCAGTAAAAATATTTGCTTAAAGCAATGAAATTCACTGCTATAAGTAAGTTTTGTATGTAAAAAAAAGAAAAAAAATCCTGATCAACTCCCCAGAGTAGTACAGTGTTACTATGGTAACAGTGTATTGCTCTGATAACAGTATGTAAAAAAAAAAAAAACAATGTAAAAGAAATAAAATTAATGTTAATTTTTATTTATTTTTTACATACTGTCACTAGTCAGTGTCCCTGGTCACTGCCACAACAATTATTTGTTGATGATGTACTGCGCTAAAAAATGTAAAAAAAATAAAATAAAATTACAACTTAAAAAAAACACGTTATGCCTCTTACTAAATACCTCAGACTGTCTACTTTCCAAAAAGGTAATTGAGGGGTATTTGTACTGTCCTGGTGTTTTCGAGCCTCAAGAAATTAGATATGCTATCAGTACATCAGATATATATATATATATACCATAGTTTGTGGACGCTATAACTTTCCTACAGACTAAATAATATACACTGATTTGGCTTATTTTCGCCAAAGAAATACAATTTTGCCTACATTTATGAAGAAAGATTATTTATTTGCAAAATTTTATAACAGAAACAACAAAAAATGTGTGTTTTTTAAAATCTTTGGCTTTTATTTGTTTATTTAGCAAAAAATAAAAAATAAAGTAGTGATTAAAAACCACCAAAAGAAAGCTCTATTTGTGTAAAACAAATTATAGAAAAAAAATATGGGTAAAGTGTTGCATGACCGCGCAATTGTCATTCAAAATGCGATGAAACCTGAAAATTGGCCTGGGCAGAAAGGGGGTAAAAGTGCCCTATATTGAAGTGGTTAAATACCGCATACCTGGACCACTACTTAATTACCGCATGCATTTAATTATTTCCTTCTGTGAATTGAGTTTAATGCCTTTTCATGCTGTTTTTACTGAACATTTTTTAGTGTTTTAAGATAAATACCTAAAAACGGCGTTGTGAATTGACAGTTTCAGGATCGCATGCAAAATCTAGGGTAAATATGTCCAGACAGCTAAATACTGCATGTAATCTGCTTAGGGAATGGAGCCCTAATCTAGATCCACCTGTGTGTATGTGCATTCTGATAGGTGCACAACTGTGCTTCATACAGAAAATATAATTTATATAGTAAAATCATCCTATGATTAAGAAAAACAGGATGGAACAATTGATAAATCATCAGTCTTATTTTTTTGTGCATGTATTTTTCCTAGAAACGGGAATTATTTCCATTAGACTACCTGAAAATATATTATTTATTTTTGGTCACCTGAACAAATGGAGAGAGCAGATTTCTCTGACGGAGATGTCGATAGCCATAAAAAAAAAAAAACTGTCAGGGTTTCTAACCCTTTAAAACTCTATTCAGATGTTAAAAAATGGCTTTAGGTAACCTTTAATATTTATGACCTGCATTGTAAGAAGACAGGGAGACAAAGGTGTCTATACCTAAAGGCATTGAAACCACCCATTTTTGAATGAATGATATAGTGGAACTCAAGGTTCTGGCACATGCTTGCATCTAGTGCAATTCTTGTAAACTTGCTTTAACATATAATATAATGTGTGTGTCAGAAACTTTATACATTGATGGTACTACTGTTAGAGCAGAATGATATTTTAATATGTGTATAGGAAAATATGTATCAGTAGTATTGTTTTTTAAAGTGTATTAGCAAAAGCTTGTATAAAAGTCTCTGCATATATAAAAAAGCAGAAGCAAATCCAGAGTATACGGAAAGTAGCACAACGTACGTAAAGCATGTGATGGCATAGGAGCAATTGGATAATAGCATACAAATAAAGAATAGGCATGAGCTTTCTGTTTGGGTCGTACATGAGTTTGACTCAAACATTGGCTGTTTGTACATTAGTTGAAAATCGAACATTATGGGCCGTTCGCGCCAAATTCAAGCGGCGTGTAATGGCCCATAATGCACTGCGGCCTGCGGGAGTGCAGTGCATTGCTGTATAATAATTGGCCAGAGCATGCACCACGACCTGTATGCTTTGGCTAATCACAGCGCCCTCAGCTAAGAGAGCCATAATTTGCAAAAGGAAGGGTGCCTTTCGCCAATCATGGCTCAGGGGAACCAAGTCCATGCCCCCACACTATATAAGGCCGCCTGCACGTCGGCCTCGTGTAGTGTGTTGTTGGTGTGGATTAAGAGTCTCATTCACATATATTTAGCGCCACCATTATATATTTTTTTTAATTATTCAGTTACCTGCAGTGTATTTATATATATATATATATATATATATATATATATATATATATATATATATATATATATATATATATATGTATATATCTCCACTGCATACAGTTTATCTTTATCTCACTGCAGGCTGTTCCTGGTGTACTGTTTCTAATATACTTAGAGTATACTGCGACAATGGCACCAACCTCCTCTCCGCCCTCCAACAGGGACACTTGACCAATGTTCCCTGTTTGGCTCACGTCCTGAATTTGGTGGTGCAGCGGTTTTTGAGCAGGTACCCGGGCTCACAGGATCTTCTGAGGCAGGCCATGAAAGTCTGTGGTCATTTCCGAAGGTCATATAATGCCAGTGCTCGGCTGGCTGACATTCAAAGAGAATGCAACCTGCCCAAGAGCCACCTCATTTGTGACATGCCCACCAGGTGGAACTCAACGTTGGCAATGCTGCAGTGGCTGCACAGGCAGCAGAGGGCCATCGATGAGTACCTGTGTGAGTATGGCACCAGGATAGGGTCAGGGGAGCTTCATTTTTTTTCGCCACGCCAGTGGCTACTGATCAAGTATGCATGCACTGTCCTGTCACCGCTTGAGGAGGTCACAAGGATGGGGAGCAGCGACAGTGCATGCATCAGTGATACTGTCCCTCTGGTCTTCCTGTTGGAGCACACACTTTGTGAAATAATGGACAGGGCACTTGAGGCAGAACAGTGGGCTGAAGAGGAGGACTTCCTTACCTCTCAAGGCCCCCTTTATCCAGATACTAGTATTCCTGCAGGCCCATCGATCACACAGGAAGAAGAAGAAGAGGAGGTTTGTGTCAGCATGGAGGTGGAGGATAACACTCAACATCAGTAGCAGAGGACTCAAGATCGAATGCCTCTGCAAACCTAAGCTGCATGGCCTCCCTGATCCTGCAATGCCTGCAAAAGGACCATAGGATTTGTAGTATCAAGGAGAGGGATCATTATCACTTGGCAACCTTTCTTTATCCATGTTACAAGGGTAAGATTGCATAACTTATCCAGCCTTCGCAGAGGATGAAGCATCTTCGGGGGGGCCTGCAGAAAGGCTTGTGCAATGCGTTTCCAGAGCCTGGGAGGTTAAAATTTCCTGGCACTAGACAATAGTTACATAGTTAGTAAGGTTGAATAAAGACACCAGTCCATCCTGAATGAGTGTCTACAATTGTCCCTATCCCTCTATATTGCACACTCATATCGGTCCTTACCCTCAAGGAGCCCACAATTCAAGGTTCCTATTCATATAGTAGGGCCAATTGTAGACAGAAGCCAATTAACCTACCTGCATGCCTTTGGAGTGTGGGAGAAGACCGGAGTACCAGGAGGAAACCCACACAGGCACAGGGATAACATGCAAACTCCAGGCAGGTAATGTCATGGTTGGGATTCGAACCAGCAACTAGTGATGGACGAACTTCCGACGGGACGTTTCGCGAACGCGAACCGAAAACGCGGCCAAAAGTTTGCGAACCGCAAAGTTCGCGGTGGACACCATTGACTTTAATGGCAGGCAAACCTTAAAAACCTACAGGTCATATTTTCAGCCACAAAGTACTTACTAGCTGTGCACACATAGTCCCACCACATGGACACTGACATAACAAAAATATTAAGTGAATCTGGGATCAACAACGACAAGCATTCTTTTTTTATCTGTGAAATTTTGACAAGTCAGGAGCGCATGAAGGCCATGAAGGAGAGGCAAAGTCAGGGCAGGCTATGAAGGGGGTGCAGGAGATGATCAGTGCTACAGTCAGGGCAGTGCACTCCTGTGCCAGAGTCCCAGTGTGCCAACCTGTGCTTGAGCCCCTCCCTCTGCCCGGCCCTTACCCCCACCTATGCAGGGCTCCACTGCGGTGGTCCGGAGGAGCCATTCCAGTGCTGATCCTCAGCCATGGTGCTGGCACTGCCTGCTGTTTGGCTTCTCCGCTGCTATCTCCTTCATTGTCTGAAACCAGCACCGTGATAGAGACTGAGCACTGACACCAGCACCATGATAGAGAGCACTGACACCAGCACCGAGATAGAGAGCACTGACACCAGCACCGTGATAGAGAGCACTGACACCAGCACAGAGATAGAGAGCACTGACACCAGCACCGAGATAGAGAGCACTGACACCAGCACCGAGATAGAGAGCACTGACACCAGCACTGAGATAGAGAGCACTGACACCACACCAGCACTGTGATAGAGATCACTGACACCAGCACCGTGATAGAGAGCACTGACACCAGCACTGAGATAGAGAGTGCTGACACCACACCAGCACCATGATAAAGAGCACTGACACCAGCACCGTGATAGAGAGCACTGACACCAGCACTGAGATAGAGAGCATTGACACCAGCACCGAGATAGAGAGCACTGACACCACACCAGCACGGAAATAGAGAGCAATGACACCAGCACCGAGATAGAGAGCACTGACACCAGCACTGAGATAGAGAGCACTGACACCACAACAGCACCGAGATAGAGAACACTGACACCAGCACCGTGATAGAGAGCACTGACACCAGCACTGAGATAGAGAGCACTGACACCACACCAGCACCGTGATATAGAGCACTGACACCACACCAGCACCGTGATGGAGAGCACTGACACCAGCACCGTGATAGAGAGCACTGACACCAGCACCGAGATAGAGAGCACTGACACCAGCACTGAGATAGAGAGCACTAACACCACACCAGCACCATGATAGAGAGCACTGACACCAGCACCGTGATAGAGAGCAATGAACCAGCACTGAGATAGAGAGCGCTGACACCACACCAGCACCATGATAGAGAGCACTGACACCAGCACCATGATAGAGAGCACTGACACCAGCACCGAGATAGAAAGCACTGACACCAGCACCGAGATAGAGAGCACTGACACCACACCAGCACCATGATAGAGAGCACTGACACTAGCACCGTGATAGAGAGCACTGACACCAGCACCGAGATAGAGAGCACTAACACCACACCAGCACCGTGATATAGAGCACTGACACCAGCACCATGATAGAGAGCACTGGCACTACACCAGCACCGTGATAGAGAGCATTTACACCAGCACCGTGATAGACAGCACTGACACCAGCACCGTGATAGACATCACTGACACCAGCACCGAGATAGAGAGCACTGACACCAGCACTCTTTGTAGTATCAGTGCAGAACCACTCAGCAGTCACAATGCTACACAGTGGAAATGCACTATACTATGCTTTCTATATGTGCAAGTATTTTATATGTGTATTACACCCCTATATACTGCACACCAAATAGTACACCTATACCAGTCCTTAAAAGGACCTTGGTGGACCTAGTAGCTAGTGATTTGCAGACTGTCCCTCAGTCCCTACACTGATAAAAGACAGCTGCAGAATCGGTCAGCAGTCAAGTATAATAGGCTTTCTATATTTGAAAGAAAGTATATTATACGTGTACAACCCTATATACTGTACACCTATACCAGTCCTTAAAAGTAATAGCTAGTGATTAAACTGACTGTCCCTGCTCCACACAGTTTCCTGTCCCTACACTGACAAAAGACAGCTGCAGAATCGGTCAGCAGTGCACTCAGCAATCAGCAGCACAGCAGTCAGCAGCAGTGCAACAGAACCCTATATACTGTACACCTATACCAGTCCTTAAAAGGATTTTTGTGGACCTAATAGCTAGTGATTTGTGTCACTACAGTCTGTCCCTGCTCCCCACAGCAACCTCTCCCTACACTGACAAAAGACAGAATGTAAAATGGCCGCCAGATCAGGTCTATTTATAAGGTAGGGGGAATGTCCAATTGTCCATGTGCTGAAATGTCTCAATTGGCTGTCCTGTACCCCATGATGGATGTGTCATCATGGGTCAAAGTTCTTTCACAATGTAAACACATATGTCCGCCGCACGAACAGCGCCAGAAGTCCGCCGGTTTGCCGAATCGCGAACACGCAAAATTTGCCGTGAACTGACTGCCGTGCGAACCGCAAGGCCATCCCTACCAGCGACCCTTTTTACTGCTAGGCGAGAGTGCTAACCACTACATATCTGTGCTATTCAATGTGTTTCTGAGGCTTCATGCAGTCACAGAAAGAGCGGTGGAGAAAGTGGCCGGCAGACGGATGCCTTCAAATAATTCTTCAATCTTCAGCTCCCAGGTCTGATTGGTTCCAGCAACCATCGCCAGCATCTGAATTACATGGTGCAGGGATATATAGGTGCAAGATCAGACTTGGAGACCTTTCTAAAAGAGCATCCACTTGGTTACTGGGTCTTGAGGATGGACTACTGTCCAGAGCTTGCTCAATAAAGATATGAAGTGAGCGCTAGATAACAATACAGCGCTAGCCACCAACCAAATTACTCACATAAAGGACAAATGATGAAAAACTGTGACAAGGGGGCGTGGCCTGGTGATGTGCTAGAGCAGACGTGTGCTCTGTGAGCTCCGAGGCCGACACCGAGAAAAGTGCCTAAATTCATCCAAAAAAACATATTTTTGTTACCTGAACGATGGGCCGGCGGACGGGCAAGTCTCTGCCCAAGAAAGGAGCCTCGACGGGGTCAATTAAACGATTCCTCTCCGTGGAACCGGACGAGGTGGAGGAGCAGGACGACCTAGGCTGCAAGCCGCGGGGTGGAGTAGATCTCGGCCCCCGCGATGGGCCGGACCGGAGGTCGCGCTCGCCCGAGTCCTCGGCGGGCTCGGGAAATGAAGGGGAGCAACATCCTTCCGCCGGAGCGGCGCCGAGAGTGAGCGGTCTCCCTACCACCTCCGATCTCGCCTCCATGCTACTGAACCTCGAGCGGGTCATTAAGAAGGAGGTCTCCGCAGTTCGTTCGGATCTCTCGCAAGTATTGGTTCGTGTCGAAGAGTCGGAGCAACGTCTAGATCGCCATGCGAACGCTATCCGATCCTTACAGGCGACTACACGACAACTTGCCATTTCGCATCGTACGACCGTTTACAAGATCGAAGATCAAGAGAATCGTAACAGACGTAATAACGTTCGGATTAGGGGTCTTCCCGAAGCGACTGGAGACAACGACCTGTTACCGTCCGTTCGGGGCATTTTCAACAGTCTTCTGGGCCGAGCAGCTGACGCCCCCTTGAGGATTGACCGGGTGCACAGGGCACTCCGACCACGCAATCTTGCTACAGACGTCCCACGGGACATCATTTGCCGGGTCCACCATTATCCTGAAAAGGAACTGATTATGCAGAAAGCTAGGGGAGCTACTCCGTTTGATTTTCATGGAGCGATGTTATCCTTCTTCCCGGACCTAGCTAAGGAAACCTTGGATCGACGCAGGGCCCTACGACCCCTCACGGAACTGCTTCGGGCGGCGTCCATTAAATATAAGTGGGGCTTCCCTGCGGCCTTGATCGCCTCTAGAGATGGCAGAACCGCAATACTTCGATTCCCGGAGGAGCTGCCCAAATTCTGCACGGATATGTCCGTTTCTATCCCGGAGCTGCCTGGATGGCAGGACGTCATCCCGCCCCTGCCCACTGGGGCCGACCAGGGCTGGCAGAGAGTGAGCCGTGCCCGCCGCACTTCTGCACCTGATTACCGCCCTTGAAATGGCAACCTGCCCTTCAGCTTGTTTACCTGCTCAAGATGCCTACTTGCATTTGTGGGACATACCGCCTGAACGCAATTGGGGGGGGGCTCCCTTACCTAGTTTGTGCGAGGAAGCTGACCGCCTCTGGCGGCAACGAGTTTTTGCAAGGCCACGGCTGAGTCACCTTTGGCCGTGTGGCCCATACCCCGGTACCTTCTTGGGGGCCTCAGTTTGGAGCTGAAAATTGCTGTTCTTTTGCCTTATCTAATGGCGTGTTATTTTTCCCTCTCCCTCTCTGTGCCTTTGGAGCGTGACTGACTCGCGGTACCCCCCCCCATTATGTATCTTACCGCCTTAGCTTCATACCCATATTGTTCTTTACAGGCGTTTTACCGTTTTATGTTTTGGATGATGTTATCTCTAGATTTTTATGCCTTGGTGTCGGCACCGGACCACGGGGCGCTACTTTGGACCTTTATGGTGTGGTTTGCGCCCGGCTGCCCGAGTCCCGTCCCCCCCTTTTTGAGTGGGGGCTGCCCGGCGCGGGGCCCTGGCGTCCGTTCCCCTGTTGGGGTGGCGGGCGTGGGGGCCCTGTGGCGGTCACGCAGCCCGCTCGCGCACGGCATGGAAATGCGTGCACTACTAGCTGTTCTCCGACAGCACCTTTTTTGGTTCATTTTGTTTCTCCCACTAAGGTGGGGTCTTTAATTTTCTTGTCTCCTCTCCTTCTCCTTTCCTTTTCTCTTTCACCTTTCTTGTCTATTGCCTCCACCTCCTCTGATCCCCTCCCCCCTATTTAGCGGCAGACCGCCTCTGTATTGCATCGATAATGTTGTGGTGATCGCGGTTCCTCCTCCTGAGACCCCATGGCTACTGTGAATCTTGTATCTTTTAATGTACGGGGCCTTCACGCCCCGGGGAAGAGACACAACTTATATAGGGAGCTGGACCGTTTGCGGGGGGAAGTGGTCTTCCTCCAGGAGACCCACCTCACGCAGACGACTCGAGTTAGACTGCACTCACCGAAGTACCCCACGTGGTACTACAGCCTCTCCGACATTTCTAAAGCAAAAGGTGTGGCCATTGGGATTCGTAGGGGAACCGCGTTCACGTTTGAGGAAATGATGTGTGATCCTGCGGGGCGTTTTCTGTTTCTGCGGGGCACCCTGGGCAGCATGCAGTGTACTTTGACCACCTTATACTCCCCTAACAAAAACGTGGTGTGTTTCCTGGCTTCCACACTCAACTCCCTACGGAATTTTGCACGTGGATGCATTCTACTAGCGGGCGATTTTAATGTTCCCCTAGAACCTACTTTGGACACCTCTAGAGGTGGTTCCTCGCTTTCCGGCAGGAGAGTGAGGTATATACGCTCTCTACTCCATGACCTACAGTTGATGGATGTCTGGAGAATTAATCACCCGCGGGAAAGGGACTTTACCTACTACTCTCCGGTGCACCAAACATACTCTAGAATTGATTTATGCTTCATTGATCACCAGCACCTCCCGCTCATAGTGAAGTCAAGCATTGACTCATCCCCCATTTCGGACCATGCTCCGATTTCCTTAACCATTAGAGTGGCGTCTGTACCCCTGAAATCCACTAACTGGAAGTTGAACGAGGACCTTATAGCCGAAGAGGCGGATAAAAAGGTGATGGGTGACAGTTTGGAATTTTATTTTAAGACTAATGTCAGTCCTGAAGTTTCGCAGGGATTGCTATGGGAGGCCCACAAGGTGTATATTAGGGGAAAGTTCATGGAATTGTGTTCTAGGAAAAAGAGAGAGCGCTTACTACAACAGTCCGACTTGTTGCGTGACATTACAGACTTAGAACGACGGCATAAGCTGACCCAGACTCCGGCCCTTTTCCACTCCTTAACGGAAAAACGGGAGACCCTGAAGTCCCTCCTTCACTTAGATCAAAAGCGACGCTCGCGGATAGTAGCTCACCGATTTTATGAGTGGGGAGATAAGCCCAGTAGGCTGTTGGCCAACTCGGTGCGACAGCGTAAAAACACGGCGTTTATTGCCAAAGTTAAGACCCCCTCGGGAGACCTGGTGTTTGAGACCCCCCGTATAGCCAAGACATTCAGGGACTTTTATCAGCGTCTGTATCAGGTGCACCAGGGTGTCCAGGATAGAGAGGCTCGGGACGCCTTATTGGGGACTATCTGGCCCGGGCCGCCCTCCCGAAGCTCTCCGAGGAGGCTTTGGCTTCCTTGGAGGGGGAGTTTACGGCTGCGGAGCTTCTGGGCGCCATGAAAGCTATGGCGCGCGGTAAGGCACCGGGACCGGACGGCCTCACGGTATCTTATTATAGAGCGTACGCTGACATACTGTTGCCGTATTTGACCAGATACGCTAACGTGACCTCGGACGGCGGGGACCTTCGCCCGGAGACCACTCATGCCCACATCACGGTATTACCCAAGGAGGGCAAGGACCCTAGTGACTGCGCGAGCTACCGCCCTATTTCGCTCTTGAATATTGATGCGAAGATTTATGCTAAAGCCATAGCGAATAGGCTGCTCCCCTTGGTGCCACAGTGGATTTCACGGGATCAGACAGGATTCATCCCCGGGAGGGAAGCGCGGGATAATTCTCTCCGCACACTGTCCTTGATGGCTTATGTGCGGCGGACTTCCCAGCCCACCCTGTTACTTTCCACGGATGCTGAGAAGGCGTTTGACAGTGTGGACTGGGACTTCCTTATGGCTACGCTGGCGCACTTGGGTATAGGACCCACTTTGCGCTCTAAAATAGCGGCGTTGTACCACTGCCCCACAGCTCAGATACGGATTAACGGTACCCTTAGTGACCCCTTTACCCTATACAACGGCACTCGCCAGGGTTGCCCGCTCTCGCTGATTTTATTTGCGATCTCCCTGGAACCATTTTTATCCCTTATTAGGCGAAACCCGAATATACATGGCGTGACCATAGGTACGACGGAACACAAATACGCGGCTTACGCGGACGATATTTTGTTTTATGTGCAACAGCCCCTGATCACCCTTCCAAATCTTATGTCAGAGTTTTCGGCCTACGGCGCGGTGTCAAATTTTAAAATCAATATGTCCAAATCGGAAATGTTAAACATCTCTGTCCCTGCCAAACAGGTATCTCACCTGAAAAAGAACTATCCCTTTACCTGGCAGTTGAGCTCCATGAAATATTTGGGCATTCAACTTACGCCCTCCCTATCGTCCCTGTTCCGCGCTAACTTTCTGCCTTTGCTCAACACACTTAGGTCAGATATCCAGAAGTGGTCCCAGCTACGACATTCTTGGCTGGGCAGAATTGGTCTGGTTAAGATGAACTTGCTGCCCAGGGTGCTCTTCATGCTTCAGATGGTCCCGTTTGGGATACCGGTGGGTTTTTTTACAATCTTGACATCTTTGGTATATCGGTACATATGGAATAGGAGAAGACCCAGGCTGAATAGATCTCTCCTCATCCGCCCTAAGTGTAGCGGGGGTTTAGCTGTACCAGACTTCAAGCTGTATTACAGGGCCGTTGTGTTGACTAGGCTCTCTGACTTGAAGTATTGCAAGGCCACGAAACTCTGGGTAAACTTAGAAACGGATCTCTGTGGCGCTGAACCTTCCACACTGATGTGGATCCCGAGGAAGTTCCGGACCCTTTTGCCTACCACGTCACCGCTTACACACTCCTCCTTGATGGTGTGGGACTCTATCTGTAAGATGTAAGGCTGGTTGTATAACTCCCCCCTGATGCCCTTGGTGGGTCACAATTTTTTCCCCCCGGGTAACATGGACCCGCAGATTCACCCGTGGCGGCTGGGCACTAACACATGTCTACATCAGTTCACCGGCTCATCCGGGGTGTTGCCTCTTTCTTCCATCATGGGTGACTCCCCCATATCCTACATGGATCGATGGAAACATCATCAACTATTGAACTTTGTGCGCATGCTCCCAAAGCCCTTGTGCACCAAGGCGGAGCTTATACCCGTGGAAACCGCATTTGCCGAACCTGGCCCGATTGAGCGTCCGGTTTCGCACTTTTATCAGGCATTGTTGTCCCTCACTTCTACGGGTACTCCCTCCTTCCTACGGTACTGGGAAAGGGAACTGCATACGGCTCTGTCTCCGTCCCAGCAGTCACAAATCCTAACCCTGGCTCATACCTCCTCTGGATCCTCTAAGACATCAGAAATGGCGTATAAACTTTTGACCAGATGGCACTACACACCGGTTGTTTTACATAGGTTTTCTCCTCAGTCCTCCCCACTTTGTTGGCGGGAATGCGGGGAGGTAGCCACTCATGCTCATATTTGGTGGTACTGCCCGAGGATCCGCCCATTCTGGCTGGCGATTTTCTACACGATTAAAGAAATCCAGGGGTGGGAGGTACCTAATGACCCGTGGTATGTTCTGTTCCACTGCACGGGGAGGCCGACGGGCCCCTATAAGAGGTCGATTACACCACACCTCTTAAACGCTGCCAAAACCCTAATTCCTCCGTTTTGGAAGCTGAAGACGATCCCCACGCTCCGGCGTTGGTTACTCAACGTTGATACCACATATTACATGGAGGACATGACTCTCTCCCTCCGGGGTAAATCCGAGTTGGCAACGAAGATCTGGGCCTGTTGGGTTGCCTTTAAATATTCATCTAGTTATGCAGCTATAATGTCTCAACCAGTGTGATGTGATCATAACTCTTGTTCTTACTATATCTACTGTAATTTTACAAGTGTTTATCTGAGGGTGGTCTGCCCTCCTTCCCCCCCCCCCCCCCCGTCTCCCACATCCCCCCCCCTTTTCTTTCTCTTTTTCTCTCTCTTTCTGTTTATTTTCCCTTTCCTTTACTCTCCCTCTATTTCTGTCCACTATATTCCCTCTTTCGTAATAGAAGAGGTGGGTGTATTTGACTGTTCCATTGTAACTAACGCTATAATGCTGCTGCCCTTGATATTGGTTTATGTATTGATCGTTATGCTTTGTACACGCTTCTCTTCTTTAATAAACATTAATTATAAAAAAAAATAAAAAAAAAACTGTGACAAAAAAATAATAAAAACATTGACTTAAAAAAAAAGGCCATATAATTATAGAAAAAGTAGCACATTTAGAAGGCAGACCCATTGAAGAGTAAGAAGCAATCTTCTTGGCAAAACTAGGAATAGAACAAAGGCGCCACTCTAAGTGCAGTAAATCTAATAATGTTTTAATAAAAGCTGTGAACACGGTACTCACAAAGGTACACAAGTGACAGACATGTAAGCATAAGTTGCCGGATATCCGTGAGATAAATCCATTCCGTGGGCTGGATGAAGGTAGTGTCCAGGAAGCAGGCTGCGTCAATGGTTGCTGACACTCCCTGTCCTTGGAGCGCTCCAATTTTTCTGCCCCTTTTAACAGGGGCGCGTAATTAAAATTTTTGATCTAATATTTCACAGCAGGGTCATTTCCTGCGCTCAACAAAAGTATCTGTGAGGCTTTACAGTGTTGTGCCACCACCACCACCACCACTGCCTAAGACCCAATTTTTATGCCCCTGTTTAACAGGGGCACGTAATTACAATTCACGATACAATATTTCACAGCAGGGCCCGTTCCAGCACCCACCAAGAGTATCTGTGAGGGCTTACAGTGTTCTGGTACCACCAACACCTAAGGCTCAATTTTATGCCAAGTGTATAGGGCAGTTCGTATAGTATATACAGGCGGTTCCCTATTTTCAAACATCTGACTTACAAACAGCTCCTACTTACAAATGGAGGGAGACAACAGGAAGTGAGAGGAAATCTACCCCAAGGAAGGGAAATTCTCTCCTGTAAAGCCCCATACACACTTTCAGATTTTCTGCTGATTTTTGTCTTCAGATTTACCAAAACCATATAGTGCAAGGGCCTGCCTGATTGCATACAAATTGAAATTCCTAAGGTTTGACCTCATATTATATGGGTTTGGTTTATCCAATTCCTCTAATAGTTCTGTCCTGATGTGGGTGAGTTCCTGTAGGGAGGATAAAGACTGGGTAGATTTATGTGCTTGTTCTAATGTGTGTGCACGGCCGTCAGGTTATTTATGCGGACTAAAAATATATATAAAGTTGCGCTAAGCATACGTGAAAACTGTGATGCAATCAAAAATTATAAGCCCTTGTACACACGGTCGGAGAATCTGTCGGAATGAGTCTTATCGGACCGTGTCGTCAGATAATCCGACTGTGTGTGGTATGCATCGGACTGATTCCGTCCGAATCTCCGTCCGACCCAATTTTCCAACATGTTGGAAATATTTCCCGACCAACTGGGCCAGACGGACCTAATCCGATCATGTGTAGAGCATTTTTATCGGACCAAGTGCCACGCATGCTCAGATCAAATTCCTACATCAAAGCTATTGGCTACTAGCCTGAATGTAGTCACATCGTAATTAAATTACGTCATCACGTTCTGAAAGTTTCGGACACAATCCGTCGGACTAAATCCGGCGGGCAAAATCCAACGGATTTTGTTGGCAAAATCTCCGACCGTGTGTACGTGGGCTGAGAATTAATTCAAGTACAAAATTGTGCATAAATCATAGAAACAAAATTAAAGCTGTACCATATAAAAGTCACCCTAAATTTTAAAACTCATATTCTATTCAAAAGTCCTCAAAGGTGAAAAGACACAAGGAACTACGATTATGGATCTAGTCCCAAAAATAAACAAAGAAAACAATCTTCCTCTCAAAGTTTGGTAGAGCTTCCAAATCTTGCAATTGTCTCTTCCCGGTATTGAAAAGGAAGGTTGGACTCTTACCGCAACTGATGGACTCCAAACAAACGGAGTCATTGGCAGAAAAAACCCTCTGCGGGGATTATGGGTACACGCTCCGCTACGATCTTGCAAGCCGGTGGAGCGTCAACACGTACAGACCTCCCGAAGATTTCCGACAGGAGCCGACGACTTCAGGAAAGAGCAGATTTACGCTAAGAGGATGGACAGGTTAGCCGACCAATCTCTCCCGTTCTTCAACCACTTCCTGTCCCGGTTCATAGAGTCTTCCGATGCAAAGCTGCGCGTGGAGGCTCCTCAATGCACGAACCTGCAGCAAGACATAAAACACCCGGGCCGCCAGGCCACTAGTGAAAGGGAAGAGAGGGAAAAAAAACAGGCTCCAATTGTGAATGTACCATTTGAAAAATGGGCAAATGTATTCAGTTAAAAACAAAACAAACCAGGGGTATGAGCCACCATGGCCAAGATACAAAAAATGTTATGGAAAAAGAAACCAGTAAAAAAACGGTTATAATAAGAACAAATATACACACGTGCTAGAGGATACTCTAAACGTGGTGGTATGAGCATAAACAGGAGGATGTAAGGTATTACAAAACATGTTGGGCTGTTTATGCTGATACCACCACGTTTAGAGTATCCCCTAGCACGGGTGTATATTTGTTCTTATTATAACCATTTTTTTATTGTTTTCTTTTTCCATAATATTTTTTGTACCTTGGCCATGGTGGCTCATACTCCTGGTTTGTTTTGTTTTTAACTGAATAAATTTGCCCATTTTTTAAACGGTACATTCACAATTGGAGTCTGTTTTTTTTTCCTCTCTTCCCTTTCACTCGTAGCCTGGTGGCCCGAGTGTTTTGTGTCTTGCTGCAGGTTTGTGCATTGAGGAGCCTCCGCGCCGATTTGCATCGGAGGACTCTTCGGGACAGGAAGTTGTTGAAGATCGGGAGAGATTGGTCGGCTAACCTGTCCATCCTCTTAGCGTAAATCGAGACGAAGGAAGGTTAATCGGCTCTTTCCGGAAGTCATCGGCTCCTGTCGGAAATCTTTGGGAGGTCGCTCCACCGGCTTGCAAGCTCGTAGCGGAGCGTGTACCCATAATGCCCGCAGAGGGTTTTTTCTGCCAGCGCCAACGACTCCGTTTGTTTGGAGTCCATCAGTTGTGGTAAGAGTCCAACCTTCCTTTTCAATACCGGGAAGAGACAATTGCAAGATTTGGAAGCTCTACCAAACTTTGAGAGGAAGATTGTTTTCTTTGTTTATTTTTGGGACTAGATCCATAATCGTAGTTCCTTGTGTCTTTTCACCGTTGAGGACTTTTGAATAGAATATGAGTTTTAAAATATAGGGTGACTTTTATATGGTACAGCTTTAATTTTGTTTCTATGATTTATGCACAATTTTGTAGTTGAATTGATTCTCATAATTTTTGATTGCATCACAGTTTTCATGTATACTTCTACTTTTCAGCACAACTTAATATATATTTTTTGACTTTTTTCCATAATGATATTTGATGGTGTTTTAGTTGCAGCTTCTTCCTTGCCCTAGCGCGATATTATTTTTTTCTTATTTATGCGGACTAGCCTTTCCTGTCTACGTTTTGCAGAGATTGCGAACAATTCCCCTCTTATGATGCATTTATGTGTTTCCCAATATGTCATTGGTGAAGTTTCGGGAGAGTCATTCTCTTGAAAGTATTGAAGGAGGCATTTGTGCACCTTGGAGATTGTTGTCTGGTCTGTGAGCAGGGAGGGGTCTAGCCGCTAGATCGAAGGTCAGGTCGGACTGTCCGAGTATTCTATGGACATAGAAATAGGATGATGATCCAACAGAAACATAGGGTCTATGGTGGCTGTCTTTAGCATCTGTATATCTCTTTATGAGATAAATAGGTAGTCAAGTCAGGAATAGTGATTGTGAGGTGCTGAGTGGAATGTGTAGTATTTTACGTTTGGGTCTACCATGCGTCAAGTGTCATGCAGTGTGAATTCCTGTAATTGCGTTTTGATTGCTTGCAGTGCTTTGTAAGGTAGTGTTGAAGTTCCCATCGAGGTATCAAGTAGGGGATTCAGGGGGACGTTGAATTTGCCACCTAAAATTAGCATACCTTTTTGGAAAGTTGAGAGCAATTGTGTCATGGATCAAAAGAAAGGAACCTTTTTCGTATTAGGTCTGTAGATTTTTGCTAGAGTAACCGGTTTCTCGTGTAGCAAGCCCTTTACAATAAGGAAGCAACCTTCCTTATCCGGATAGGAGTTCGATACTTGGAATGGACAATTTTTAGCAAAAAGGATAGAAACCCCTTTAGACTTTAATATGTAATCGGTGCGTGAATGGCTGTTGGGTAGCAGGAGTTGAATCATTTTGGGACGGTATCTGCTTTAAAGTGTGTTTCCTGTAGGGAGATTGTCTGTCTGTTTTATTTTTATGTGTGGAGAAAAGCAATTGGGAGCATTTTTCTGGGATGTTAAGGCCATGTGCATTCAGGGAGGTGATTTTTAGGGTGAATTTAGTATGTTTGGATGTTTAAGCTGAGGTCATTTTATGGGATGAGTTTTATCTACTGTTTGGACAGCTGGGTTACTAATGGTACTTGTTATGTTCACGTCAGAGGAGGAGGCAGAGGGACAGTTTCCGATGGGGGGAATGTAAGTTGGGATGGTGCAAAGCTATGTGGGGTAGGAGGAAAGAGGAGAGAAGAAGGGGTAGTGAGACAGAGAGGAGCACAAGAGGGTGATAGATAAGAAGGGGTGAGGGGTTGTCGTAGAAGGGTGAGTAGTAAGGTCAGGTTATGTTATAGAAAGAGGTTGATTCCAGTGACTAGCGAGGACCTGCTTGCTGGTCTGGGTGAAATGTACACCTGTAATATCCGGATGAGGTCAGTGATAATGTTTTAGATAATGAGTAAGTTAGAGTGAGGGTCGTAATGGTCATCACAGTGTTGGAGGAGGTTGTGAAACGGTGGAAAATAGGCCCTTTAATCAATAAAAAAAATCCCGCCAGTCAGAGGTGGCAATGGAGCATGTCTGAGGAGGTTTGGTGGGCTAGAGTTGGGGGATGTAGAGGAGGAGAGTGCATCCATAAAATGGGCAACGTGTTTTAAAAATGGTAGTGGGGTATCTGAGCATTATGTGTGTTGGGGCCTGAAACAAGTAGGTCAAAAGTGAGTAGCGAACCTATCTGTGGTATTCTGCTGTGTCAAGATGTACCATGTTGAATACTAGATTGAACATTGGTTCTAAACAGAACATCAATAATACAGGGTTCAGTAAACGACTGGAACAAGAAAGTGATTAAATACAACCATAAACCCAATACCAGGATTGAAAGGATCTTAATCCTATTGCAGCAAAACTAAATTCAAACATATAAAACAATCTTTGAAAACTTTCCTATGTCTTTCTGTGCTTAGAGCCTTGTTTAACATCATACATAGGTATTAATATGGTTGGCACCACAGGGTTTGGATATGTGTATCAGTCTGGGATATTCTATAGGTGAACAGAAACAGTGGGAGGATAGCAAGGTATCTGCAACCATTGGTAGGCTGTCAGGTTGAATAGGTCTCCTGTGAGGAGGGTGTGAACCCTGTTAATTGAGAAGTTGGGTTTGTCTCCGGGTGAGTGAGACCACTGAAAGCTCTTCCAACTGTTTCAGGCTTTCTTTAGTTTAACTGGTGGTCAAGTCTAAGCTCACACGTAAATGCATAACTGTTGCAACTAAACCCGCACAACTCAAGGCTATATGTTATGAGTTAAGGGTTTAGCTGGGTGTATATGTCTGTGAGAAGTGAGCGTAAGGGCCGGTGGGGTAGATTATAGGTGGAAAGTAGGATGACAACTTGGTATTCATGGGAAGTATACCTGCGGGGGTTCAGCCAGCCTGGTAGGGATGCACAATTATCTGTACTTTTCTGTACTATTCCGACCCCGTATCTTGGAGGGGAGTGATCATAGGGACTTTAAGACAAAGGGAATAGGTCCCTGTGGGTTATTAGTTTTAATAACAATAGCTCAATGTCTGTCTGGTGTAAGTGGTAAGAATGGAACCAATTATGGCTAATTGTATGTGTGTGTGCGTGTGTGATCTCTATGAGGCTGTGCAGCACCTGGAGATTTCAAGTTGTTAGTTTCTTATATGCATGTAGATCATACATGTATGTTACAGTTAACGTAGGGGCAGGTTACAAATATAGCAAAGGCTTTTCGGTTACATGGGCACAGCTCCTAGGATGTTTGATAAGGATATGTCCCCAGTCTCTACAATCTGTGTGACTATAGGCTGCTTCCTGGTAGCTCTAAAAAAGAAGGTATCTGCTCCCCCCCAAAAAAATTGATATGCCAAATGTGGCATGTTAGGGGGTCACCTACACTTAGGGCGGAAGTTCTATTTTTCGATGGAACTCCGCTTTAAGCCTAACATCAGCCTGTTCAGTAAAGGTAACCGAATTGAAGGTGGAACCCTTCTTCAAAATAACATGGTGCCACAGCACACTGCATTTTGGTGCATGTGAATACGCACATCTCAGCTGATGCATAGTTACATAATTACATAGTTAGTCAGGTTGAAAAAAGACACAAGTCCATCCAGTTCAACCTTAAAAACAAATAAATAAAATAAAAAATAATCGTACAATCCAAATACCCAATTTTATACCCACAATTGATCCAGAGGAAGGCGAAAAAAAAAAAAAAACCCCAGCAGAGCATGCTCCAATTTGCTACAGCAGGGGAAAAAAATTCCTTCCTGATCCCCCAAGAGGCAATCGGATTTTCCCTGGATCAACTTTACCTATGTTAGTACCCAGTTATATTATGTACATTCAGGAAAGTATCCAGGCCTTTCTTAAAGCAATCTACTGAGCTGGCCAGAACCAGCTCTAACTGTGAAGAAACCTTTCCGTACTTGAAGATGAAATCTCTTTTCCTCTAGACGTAAAGAGTGCCCCCTTGTCCTCTGGGTTGACCGTACAGAGAACAACTCAACACCAAGTTCACTATATGGACCCCTTATATATTTGTACATGTTGATCATATCCCCCCTTAATCTCCTCTTCTTAAGAGTGAATAAATTCAGTTCCTCTAATCTTTCCTCATAGCTGAGTTCCTTCATGCCTCTTATCAGTTTGGTTGCCCTTCTCTGCACTTTCTCCAGTTCCCCAATATCCTTTTTGAGAACTGGTGCCCAAAACTGAACTGAATATTCCAGGTGAGGTCTTACTAATGATTTGAACAGGGGCAAAATGATATCTCTCTCTCTGGAGTCCATACCTCTCTTAATACAAGAAAGGACTTTGCTCGCTTTGGAAATAGCAGCTTGGCATTGCATGCTATTATTGAGCTTATGATCTACCAAAACCCCCAGATCCTTCTCCACTATGGATCCCCCCAGTTGTACTCCCCCTAGCATGTATGATGCATGCATATTCTTAGCCCCCAAGTGCATAACTTTACATTTATCAACATTAAACCTCATCTGCCACATAGTCGCCCAATTAGACAGTGTATTGAGGTCGGCTTGTAAATTGGAGACATCCTGTAAGGACGTTATTCCACTGCATATCTTGGTGTCATCTGCAAAGACAGAAATGTTACTTTTGATCCCAGACCCAATATCATTTATAAAGATGTTAAAAAGTAAGGGTCCCAGCACTGAACCTTGGGGTACACCACTAATAACTTTAGACCATTCAGAGTAAGAATCATTAACCACGACTCTCTGAATTCTGTCTTTTAGCCAATTTTCTAGCCATTTACAAACTGATATTTCCAAACCTGTAGACTTTACCTTACACATGAGCCGTGTGTGGGGAACTGTATCGAACGCTTTTGCAAAATCCAAGTATACCACGTCCACTGCCACCCCTCTGTCCAAGGTTTTACTTACCTCCTCATAAAAAGAAATCAGATTTGTCTGACAACTTCTGTCTTTCATGAATCCATGTTGTCTGTTGCTTAAAGTGTTTTTGTTCAGCAAGAACTCGTCCATGTGGTCTTTTATTAAACGCTCCAGTATATTCCCAGCTATAGAAGTTAAGTTAACAGGTCTATAGTTACTTGGTAAAGACTTTGATCCCTTTTTAAATATAGGCACCACGTTCGCCCTGCGCCAAACCAGTGGGACTATTCCCATCATTAATGAGTCCCTAAAAATTAGATACAATGGCTCTGAAATTACAGAGCTCAATTCTTTTAGGATCCGTGGGTGGAAGCCATCAGGGCCAGGTGCTTTATCCACCTTTATTCTGTCCAAATATTTCTGGACCATATCACTTTTGAGCCATTGTGGATCATTTGAGGGTGTGTCACTATCACCCCCATTATGGACATGCGCTCCCCCATGTTCTTTTGTGTACACAGAGCTGAAGAAAGTATTTAATAAATTAGCCTTCTCTTTGTCCCCAGTCACCCACTCAAGATTATTTTGTAAAGGGCCTACATGCTCAGAATTGACCTTTTTACTATTAATATATTTGAAGAATTTTTTGGGGTTTGTCCTACTATCTTTTGCAATCTGTCGTTCGTTTTGAATTTTTGCATCCTTGATTTCCTTTTTACATATTCTGTTAAATTCTTTGTAACATTTAAATGACACTAGTGATCCCTCATTTTTATATTTTTTAAAAGCTCTTCTCTTATAGTTTATAGCTTTTTTAACTTTGGCTGTGAGCCACATAGGTTTTGTTTTTAGCCTTTTAAACTTATTGCCCATGGGAATATACTTTGCAGTGAGGTCCCAAACAGTCTTTTTGAAGAATTCCCATTTCTGTTTTGTGCCCATTGAAGCAAATATTCTCTCCCAGTCTAAGTCCTGGAGAGCAGCCCTCATCCTTGGAAAATGTGCTCTCTTGAAGTTAAGTGTTTTTATCTTACCCGTATGTATTTCTTGTTTAGCGCTAACATCAAAGGAAATCATGTTATGATCACTGCTACCCAGGTGTTCCTTTATCTGGACATTAGTAATAAGCTCTGCATGGTTTGAGATTATCAGGTCCAACAGAGCTTCATTCCTAGTTGGAGCCTCAATAAACTGGACCATAAAATTGTCCTGTAATAGGTTTATCATTTTTTGCCCTTTAACTGTCCCAGCAGTGCCATTACTCCAGTCAATTTCTGGGTAGTTAAAATCCCCCATTATTATCACTGTCCCAGCCCTTGCAGCCCTTTCCATCTGTGCAAGGAGCTGAGTCTCCACCTCCTCATTAACATTGGGTGGTCTATAACAAACTCCAACGATTAACTTTGAAATACACCCATCTAAATGCAGTTCCACCCATAATGTTTCAGACTCATCACACTCTCCATCCACCAGGTCCTCTTTCACACTTGCTTTGAGATCACTTCTCACATAGAGACAGACCCCGCCACCTTTCCTTTTTACCCTGTCTCTCCGAAAGAGTGCATAGCCAGGAATATTAATAGCCCAGTCATGTGAGGATTGAAGCCAAGTTTCAGCAATACCGATTACATCATAGCTCTCCTCATGCACCACAGCTTCCAACTCACCTATTTTGCTTGGCAGACTTCTGGCATTGGTGTACAAACACTTTAATGCATTATTACATTTTGCTCTGGTGTGCATGAGGATATCATTAATATTCCCGACACACAATTGTGAACACAGGCTAAATGTCTCCGTTATAATGGTGGTCAGTATAAATCTTCTTATTACATTGGGACTTGCTTTACAATCCTTTCATTCACACTAGTGACCAGTGTGAAGGTCCCCCTTACATTGGTGGTCAGTGTGAATCCCTCTTTACATTGGTGGTTACTGTGAATGCTCCTATTTTATTAGGGGTCAGTGTAAATCCCCATTACATGGTGGCCAATGCAGAAACTTCTCTTTATACTGGTAATTGTTAAAAAAATCCAAACCTGCATTTTTGGTCAGTTTTGAATCCTTACATTGGTGGTCCACGTAGAATACCATTTTAAATTGTTGATGAGTGTAAATCCCCCTTAAATTGGTGGCCAGTGTATAAACCCCCCTTTATTGGCTGTTGATGTAAAATCCCCCATTACATTGGTTGTCAGTGTAAATCATTCATAACATTGGTGATCAGTGTACATTTCCATTTACATTGGTGGTAAGTGCTGAATTGTCCTTATACTGGTGGTCAGTGTAAATCCCCCCTTTACATTGATGGTCAGTGTAAATCCCCCCTTTACATTGGTGGACAGTGTAGAAGTGTCACCTTACATTGGTGATCAATACAAATATCCTCGACAATGGTGGCCAATGCAAAATCGCCCTCACATTGATGATCAGTGTAAATCCCCCTTCACATTGGGGGTCATTGTAAATTCTCCATTACATTGGTAGAATCTGTCTATTGATGGGTCCCCTCACCTCCCCAGTCCATGGTGTGCAGGCAGTGAGGAGATGATGTGCTGTAACCTTTGACAAAAAAATCAGTGAGCAGTAATGCTGTGCACTAACCTCTTGCAACCGATCATTGAGTGGTAAGGATATGCAGTAATCTCTAGGAACCATTTAGTGATTGGTATAGATGTTCAGTAACCTCTAGCAATCAATCAGTGAGCAGTATCGATGTACAGTAATCTCTAACAACCAATCAACAAGCAGAAGTCATGTGCTGTAACCTCTAGAAAATAAAGTAAGCCATAATGTGTGCTGTAACCTCTAGCAGCCAGTCAGTGAGCAGTAATGATATACTGTAACCTCTTGCAACCAATCGCATTCGCTGCCTGATTCAATAAACTGATTTTGAGTCTAGCTGCTATTTATTGTATGTTTCAAAGCATGTGGAGATCGAAATTGCACAGAAGAGAGGACCCAAGAAAATGTTTGTCCGGGGTCCAGTCAATATTAAAGACGGCCCTGGAATTAGGACCTCTTTCCTCCTGCTGGTGATCCCTCTAGTGATACATCCTAGAATTCTATTCTCACTGCTTGGCCACACTGTTTTCTCATTTCGCAATCATCTGAAATAAGTACCCCCAAGTCTTCTTCCTCTCATTTAATGTACTACAGAATATGACATTTTACATTGAACTGTTGTATTCTACATTTCCCTGTACCTCACACCTTTTTTTCAAGGGTAAATGTCCTCTGTATACATAATTATTTCTACATACACATTATTTATATTTTGAGAAGAGCATTGCTTGAATAGTTCATTTCAGATCATGTGTTATTTCAGAGTGGGTTAGGTAAGAAATTGGTCTTGGCCATTGTAAAGTTTTTTGTTTTGTTTTTTGTGTCTGTTTGAATTACTGTGCTGTTTTGGATTAACCACTTAAGCTCAGGAAGATTTAACCCCTTTCTTGACCAGGCCATTTTTTTTGCAATACGGCACTGCGTTACTTTAACTGACAATTGCACGGTTGTGTGACACTGTACCCAAATAAGATTTATGTCCTTTTTTTCTGACAAATAGAGCTTTCTTTTGGTAGTATTTGATCACCTTATTTTTTGCGCAATAAACCAAAAAAGAGTGCCAATTTTGAAAAAAAAAACAATATTTTTTACTTTCTGCTATAAAACACATCCAACAAAAAAAATTAAAAAAATATAATTTCTTCATCAATTTAGGCCAATATGTATTCTGCTACATATTTTTGGTAAAAAAAATCCCAATAAGCGTATATTGATTGGATGGCGCAAAATTTATCGCATCTACAAACTATGGAATATTTCTATGGCATTTTTCTTTTTCTTTTCTTTTTTTTTAGTAGTAATGGCGGCGATCAGCGATTTTTAGCAGGACTGCGACATTGCGGCGGACAAATCAGAAACCTTACACTTTTGACACTTTTTTTGTAACCAGTGACACTAATGCATTAATCAACGCTAAACATATGAACTGTTACTGTACTAATGACACTGTCAGGGAAGGGGTTAACATCAGGGGGGTCAAAGATGGGGATTGTTCAGACTAGATGAAGACAGAGATCGGTGTTCCTGCTTAGCAGGAACACAAGACCTCTGTCTTCTTCCCTGTCAGAATGTTGATCTGCCTTGCAGTGTTCTGTGTGCTTCACAGTTTTCAGCGATTCAAATTATATTTAGAATTTTAGATGAATGCTAGTGTGAACATTTAGACCCTTTTTACACTGGTGGCATTTTTCAGGCGCTATAGTGCTAAAAATAGCGCCTGAAAAAAGCGGCTCAATTCACTCCAATGTGAAAGCCAGAGGGCTATACCACCGGCAGAACAAGGTGGTGGAGTTTTGCAGGCGGATTTAACCCCTTTTCGCCGATAGGGGGGTGAAAACCACCCCACTAGCAGCTGAATAGCTAAAAATAGCACCAATTTACTGCTGATACCCTAGGCAGCACAGTGTGAAAGGACTCTAATGCCGCATACATACGATTGGAATTCCGGCCAGAAAAAGACAGATGAGAGCTTTCCATCGGAAAATGCGACCGTGTGTATGCTCCATCGGAATTTAGCTGTCCGAATTTCCGCCTGCCAAAAATTGATAACATGTTCTCAATTTTCCCAACGGAAAAACTTTCTATCGGAAATTCTGATCGTGTGTATGCATTTCCGACATGCCAAAAATCACGCATGCTCAGATTCAACTACAAGACAGAAGCTATTGGCTACTGGCTATTGAACTTCCTTTTCCTAGTCCCGTCGTACGTGTTGTACGTCACCGCGTTATAAACGATTGGAATTTGGTGTGACCGTGTGTAGGCAAGACAGCTTGAGCCGAATTCCATTGGAATTCCGTCGAGAAAACCATCAGAGCTTTTTCTGCCGAGAATTCCGATCGTGTGTACGCGGCATAAGAAATATATTAAACCTTTGTCCCATTTGTTAACAAAATATTGTTCCGGAGGTCTTTAACAAACTTCCAATTTTAATATGAACAATTTATACTTTTAGAGCATGGGTTTCCCTAATAATAATCTTTTGTAAACAACACTCGTGCTTTTCTCATTGATTTAGGAACAAGTTTGCATATCAGGAAAGTTAAAGAGAAAAAGTCATAAATCCTTATTTAAATTACTTTCCAGGTCAGTGACTTTAAAACACTAATGCAGAAGGATAGTATGACAAACAGTCAACTAGTATTTTCGGGAGGCGAGGTCAGAAATAAAAACTTCCAAGTTTCTCAAATTAAATATAAGTATTGTACAGAGTGCTGGGCAACTAAGGACACGCATTATACATGAGACTAGAAAGCAACATTAACATTTGATCTTATCCTACCAAACTCGTGTTCCAGAATGTTAGTATTACATAACTAAAGCACAAGACTTTGTCCAAACATTAATCATAATTGAAAAAGGTTTAAAGTGAGAACCCATAATAATTTGAACCAGAGCATTTTTTTAACAGCTTTGATTACTTTAAAAATTCAAAGCAATTGTTTTTCTTGGCTTACAGTTCATTGTGGTTTGGAACAAATTCAGCTGTAATGTGTGATACTTTCATACTCGTGCTTTTATACTGAGGATGTGTTTATGGTCACTTACAGAGAAAAGCATTACATAACCAGTAGCAAGCTTGCACCAATGGAGTTCAGGGTATAGGGTCCAGGGATGAGATAGTGCAGGATCCCTTCCATTCCTCTATTTTGCATGATGTGGCAAACACAATGGGGTTGATTTACTAAATCCGGAGAGTGAAAAATCTGGCGCAGCTCTGCATAGAAACCATCAGCTTCCATTTTTTTTTTGTCTAAACCTAATTAAACAAGCTGAGGTTAGAAGCTGATTGGCTACAATGCACAGGTGCACCCAATTTTGCACTTTCATGTTTTAGTAAATCAGCCCCAATGTGTATCAAGGAATCTGGCCAACTTTAGTGCTTTTACATCTCTGCCCAGCTCTGTTCAGGCATTGCTCATTTTCAGCCTTGTTCTATCTCTCTCTGCACTGCTATAGTCTGGGATCTCCTCCTGACTTAGTTCTGGTTTTCCATTGTGCATCAGCACACACAATAATGATGCTGAGAGTTGTCTGGAGCACATTTCTGCACTGGCATTTGAACAGACTGGTACTGTGTCTTAAAACCAGTTAATAGGAGCTGTAATACTTAACCACTAGGCATCCGTTCTATAGCCGAAATACGGCTGCAGTGCGGACGTCAATTGCCGGGAGGCCATCCCTGGACGTCCTCCTGTTTACTTCCACGTTGCACGCTCCCGCATCGGGGAAGTTCTGTGCTGGTCATGTCCCCTGGGCACAGCCAATCACAGATCGCTGTAAACGGCCAATAACAGTGGCCGTTTACAGTGCGATCGGACCTGCCAATGAGAGATGATCTCAAGTGTAAACATATGAGATCATCTCTCATTCCCGGCTCTCTCTCCTCACACAGAGACAGTGTGTGAGGAGAGAGAGGGATCTGTGCTGAAGCTGACCGATTTGTGCAAGTAATTTCTACTGTTCAAAATCATATCTGTGTCCACACAGTGCCCATACAGTGCCACAGTACCATCTATCAGTGCCATCTGTTATCAGTGCCACCTGTCAGTGCCATCTGTTGTCAGTGCCATCTGTCAGTGCCACCTGTCAGTGTCAAGTGCCACATAAGTGTCACTTGTCAGTGTCTCCTTCCACATCAGTGCCACATCAGTGCCACGTGTCATCAGTGCCACATCAGTGCCATGTGTCATCAGTGCCATCTGCCACCAGTGCCATCTGCCAGTGTCACATGTCATCAGTGCCACTTATCCGTGCCACCTAACAGTGTCACCTGCCACATCAGTGCCATCTATCAGTGTCACCTGCCATATCAGTGTCACCTACCACATCAGTGTCACCTGCCACATCAGTGTCACCTGTCAGATCAGTGTCACCTGCCACATCAGTGTTACCTGTCAGTGTCACCTGTCACATCAGTGTCACCTGCCACATCAGTGCCATTTGTGAGAATGTCACAAAGATTATTTTCAGCCAAGGAGGCATACAATATTCTTGTGGCTGACGAGAGCAACGGGGAGCTCTCCGCTTCGGATTCCTCATTTTCGGATTGTGAATCTAACGTGGACTACGAGCCTATCCTAACCAGTGGAACACAGACAGTCTCAGAGGAACAAGATGAGAGTCCGCCCACCAGAAGAAGGCGTACTGGTGAGGAGGCAGTGCCATCCACCAGCACCACAATGCCATCCACCAGCACTGCAGTACCTTGGCAAAGGCCACGTACCAGTGGGGTGTCAGCTCAGTCCCAAAGGGTTAGGTCCCATGCCAGCCTTCCCTATTCCCTTCAGAACCCCTTATGGCTTCCTCCCAATTCAGGAGAAGCTATCATTCCCCTTTCACTGCCCAGCCAGGAGTCCAGGTGAACACAGAAAAATTTTCACCAATCGATTATTTTCAATCTTATTTTTACTGAGGACATGCTTGCATCAGTTGTGGTCCAGTCCAACCTATATGCCCAACAATTTTTTGCAAGCAACCCGACGTCCTATTATGCCTGTCCCTATGAGTGGAGAGCCCTAACAGTGGAGAAGTTGAAAAAAAATTTGGGCCTCACATTCTGTATGGGACTAAGCAAAAAAAATGTTTTACGTTCATATTGGTCAACCCTCCCCATCCACCACATACCCATCTTTTCCTCAGTAATGCCCAGGACCAGATATCTCATGATTATGAGATTCCTACACTACAATGATAATACCCAGTACCCTCCCCGAAATGACCCAAATTTTGACAAGCTTTATAAAATTCGGCCACTACTCAACTATTTTTCTGATATTTTTCTGATATCCCCCAGTTGTTTACCCCAGACCAACACATTTGCGTGAATGAGTCCCTTGTCAAATTTTTTGGCAGGCTGGGCATAAAACTATTTATTCCCTCTAAAAGGACCCGCTATGGGGTGAAGATGTACAAATTGTGCGACCGCACTACAGGGTATACCTATGCCTTCATGGTATACGAAGGGAAGGACACCCAGCTACATCCCCCCAATTGCCCAGAATACATTGGATTGAGTGGGAAAGTTGTTTGGGAACTCATAAATCCACTCCTGGAGAAAGGCTACCATCTCTATGTGGACAACTTTTATACAAGTTTACCCCTGTTCCGCAACCTTCACAGAAAGAACACTCCAGCATGTGGCACCGTAAGGACGAACTGGAATGGCACAATAATACCTTTGTGGAGATCAACAGGAGGGATGGCCGAGTTCAAAAGCTAACATGTATCCACGAATACAATATGTTCATGGAGGGTGTCGACTTCAATGACCAGATGCTCGAACCCTACCTTGCCACAAGACGAACATACCAGTGGTATAAAAAAGTTTCCATTTATTTAATTTTGCCATATACAACAGTTACATTATTTATCCCAAATCCACTGAAAGACCTAAATCCCTCCTTGCCTACCAAGAGGAAATCACCACTGTCCTTGCATTTCCAAACGGCCCACCAGAAACCATTCGATCGGAGGCCAAGAACGGCAGGAAAAATGCCAGGTGTGCACCAAAGGAGGAGTGAGAAGAGACAGCACTTTTTATTGTCTCCAATGTCCTTCCCAACCAGGCCTCTGCGTAGTTGGCTGTTTCTGCCATTACCATACTTCACTACATTATTAGTGAAGTATGGTAAACATAACCCTCACTTCCTGCCATTTACCTTCACACCCCTTATGCCACTACTTGCTCTGTAACTGACCCTGGCTTGTTATTCGACCACGCTTCTGCCTATCGATTCTGTTTATACCTCTGCCTGATCTGGAACTGTCCCTGGCTTGTTATTCGACCACACTTCTGCCTACCGATTCTGTTCATACTTCTGTCTGATCTGGAACTGACCCAGGCTTGTTATTCAACCACAATTCTGCCTACCGATTCTGTACATACCTCTGCCTGATCTGGAACT
Organism: Lithobates pipiens; assembly: GCF_037356315.1. Taxonomy (NCBI): domain Eukaryota; kingdom Metazoa; phylum Chordata; class Amphibia; order Anura; family Ranidae; genus Lithobates; species Lithobates pipiens. Next base: position 629,757,544 of record NW_027507748.1, on the reverse strand, counting down.
GACCCTGGATTGTTTGACCATCCTTTTTGCTTGCCTCTTGGACTGATCTTGTACCCTGCCACTGGACTAGTGGGATTCATAACACAGGGGTCTCACATATGTGAGGGGCTCCAGAATTGTTTTTCTTTTTTTTATTATTTTTTTTTTTTTTTCAAAAGGGCTTTATTGAAACGTAATAAAAAATGTAACAAAAGGTCTCCCACGCGGGGAGTAAAGAAAGTGAAGTTTACACAACAGAGGCACAACATGACTGACAAAAGCTCTATCTCTTGCATAGAAAGTCAGAGAGTGAACGGAACAATACCCGTCACCCAATTCATATCAAATAGTTTCTCAAAAACAACATTAGACAGGGCACAACCGTCAACTTAAGGCAAGGATTGCCCCGAGCCCCCAACACCCCTTCCGGGATCATGCTGTGTCGGGGACGCAGAGCACTCGCAAGAAATGATAAATTAAAGTTAACAGGGGCCCTCTCCGAGCAGGGTCCACATTTTCAACCTCTGTTAGTTAGGACAATGTCAGATGAGGAAAAAAGGAGCAATGGGAAGGAGGGGTTAGGGAAAAAGGGAGAAAAAAGAGGGAGGAAGAAGAGAAGGAAGAAGGTAGACAGGAAGAGAGAGGGGAGTAGAGGGGAGGCCTCAGGGAGGGCCCGGCTCTTCTTGGGGAATGCACCCAGGGGAGGGGGGAGAAGAGAGCAGGCTTTAACCGAGTGTGATCCCTATATGACTTGCCCAGGGTTCCCATATTCTCTTGAACCGGTCTACTTTGTCGAGAATTACACTGGAAGTCTGTTCTTGGAACATGATCCAAGTAATCTTTCGTTTAGTAGAGTGGAAGGAAACCCTAGGTGATTTCCAGGCCCGGGCAATGGATAATTTCGCTCCTATTAGGATGAATTGGACCAAAATTTGTGAAAATTTCTTCGCATGAGGGATATCCTGATTGAGAAGAGCAATCTTGGGGTCCTGGGGAATTCCAAGCCCCGTGACTTTGCGGATAAGGCTAAAAACACTATTCCAATATCCTCTGATTCTGGGGCATTCCCAGAAAGTGTGTATTAGGGATCCTAAGTGGCCACATCCCCTAAAGCAAAGTGGGGAAGATTGGGGGAAAATTGATGCAAGTCGTTTCGGGACCAGATACCATCTGGAAATCACCTTGAGGCTGGCCTCCATTAAAGAGATGTTGATGATCCCCTTGAACCCTCTCATGAAGCTGCTATGCCAGGTATCCAGGTCCCAATCGAAATCCAGATCCCGCTCCCATTTCAGCATGTATCCTGCCTTAACCTGTGGATCTGCTAGAGCTGCATAGATCAGGGAGATACCTCCTCTCATAACCACAGCTGATGTGCACCATTGTTCATAGGGGGTGACCGTCAGAGGGCCTAATGAGCGGGAGGAGAGTGAGTGTAGGAAGTTAAAGATTTGGCGAAAGCGAAATCTCTCGGTTAGGGGCATCTCTAATTTAGAAATGCACTGGTCTGGCGTGAGGGGACCATTGGAGTTGACGTAGTTCCCAATTCTAATGAGACCTTTGTTGAGCCACCATTGGAACGCTTTGATATCTAGTCCAGGTGGAAACTGAGGATTGTTAAAGATGTGTGCTAGAGGACGCCACGGGGAAGTCAGGGAGTTCATTGAGTGTACCGAATCGCAGAGGGCCATTGAATGAGACAGAGTGGGTGACATAATCGGAGGCCTGGACTTGGAGGGTCGCCAGATAAGAAAATCTATGGTGAAGTTGGGAATGGCTTGTCTTTCCATGTCCACCCAATCCGGTTTCCTACCGTTAGTGTAGATACAGGAGATCTGGCTCATCTGAGCAGCTTGGTAATACCACCAAAGATTAGGTAAACCAAGTCCTCCTTTCCGTCTGGGTCGAAAGAGAACTGATTTGGGTAATCTATGGGAAGAGCCGCCCCACACAAAGCGGAGTATAGCAGAGTGAAAATTGTTGATGTGGGATTTGGGAACCGAGATAGGGAGCGAACGGAAAATAAAGGATTCGGGGAAGTAGGGTCATTTTAATGGCATTAACTCTTCCTAACCAGGAGAGCTTGTAAAGAGACCACTGATCCAGGTCCGCCTTCAATTTGTTGTACATAGGGGAGAAATTGTGCTTGTATAGAAGACCTATGCTTGAGGTGAGGTGAATTCCCAAGTAAGGAATGGACGTAGGGTTCCACGAAAAGGGAAACTGGGTTTGGAGTTGTGCGACCGAGACAGAGTTAACAGAGATGTTAAGGGCTACTGACTTGGACATGTTGACTTGCAGGCCAGAGGCTTGCCCAAACTCGTGAAGCACCCGTAAAACGTTAGGAGTGGAGATGAGTGGCGAGGTAATGAAGAGAAGGACATCGTCCGCGAATAACGCGCATTTATGTGAGGAGGGGCCGCAGCTCACGCCGTGGATATCTGGATGTGTCCTGAAAGAGATTGCTAGAGTTTCTATGGCTATAGCGAATAATAGGGGGGATAACGGGCAACCCTGCCTAGTGCCCTTGGCAATAGGAAAGGGGTCTGAAAGATGGCCTTGGAGTTTGATCCGAGCACTAGGATGGAAATAAAGGTGGCTTGGAGCCTGAAGACGATGGACGCCTGATCCTTCTCTCCCGTCCTGAGAGGTCCTGCTATCATCGGCTAAAGCTTACCCACAGCTATCTACCATGGGGAGCACACAACAAAACGTCCCCACAGCAAGTGCTCGTACGCCCAGGAGCCAAGACCCTCCGCCAAGCCCGCATATACCGGAGATATTCCGGTCTCGCGCCAGAGGAGCTTCGCAAGAGGCCCAAATCCAGGCCGCAGCGCACGAGGCCCCCTCTGCCAGCAGACGCCTCAGATCCCGGAGCCGCAGCCCGCCAGCCCAGGCATTCGATCCTCTGATGTCTCCCGCCCTCAGCCTTGCAGACCTACGGGCGGTAGCTGCGGACATCAAAAACACGCTATCCGCAGCCATCTCGGAACTGCGCTCGGATTTCCAAGCCATGACAGCGCAGTTAGATGAGGTTGAAGACACACAGGCCCGACACGACGCCTCACTATGCCAAGTCCAGCAGATTTCAGAATCACATGCGATCCACCTCAGGGAGGTAAATCGTCATTTGGAGGACCTCGACAATAGAGGCAGACGACGAAATGTGAGAGTGAGAGGCCTCCCCGAATCTGTGGATCCCCCACACATCGCTCAAGCCGTGGCATCCATCTTTAATGATCTGTTGGACAGACCCCTGGACACCGCGATACCCTTTGAGCGAATACATAGAGCGCTTCGCCGTAGGGGGAGAGAAGCGGACCCACCAAGGGACATAATATGCTGCCTCACAGATTTTATTTTAAAAGAGGAAATAATGAGAAGGGCGAGAGCCAAAGGAAGAATCATTTATCAAGGATCTGAGATAAAAATCTTTCAAGACCTTTCTTCCATTACCCTGCAGAGGAGAAGAGAACTAAGGCCCCTCTTGGATGTCCTTCGTGACAGAGCAGTCACATACAGATGGAAATATCCGTTTTGTCTCTCAGCTTCTGCCAATGGGCACACAGCGAACCTCAGAGTTCCCGAGGACATGGAACATTTCTGCTCGACACTCAATCTACCGATCGTTGAAGTACCTGATTGGTACAGCGAATTTCGTTTACCCACCATGCACAGAGCGGAGCTCATGGACGGCATAGCGGAAGCAGGGAACTTCAGCATCAGCCGCCGTCGGAGAGCGTACCCTCCTCCTGCACCTGCTTCTCCATGCGCAGCAGGCAATGTGAGAAATAATAGCCCCACAGCATCCCCGGACTACCGGAGACAACGAAGAGCCTGACTGGCTTGACACCTTTCCCTATTAATTACTCATGACCATCATCTTATTGAACCCCGGATCTCATGACGCTACCCCTTTTTATTTTTCTATTTTTCTACTGAACCTTTTATGTTCCGTTTCCCCCACATGCCCCTCCAAGTCTCACTGGTAATTGCAACCTACATGTGGTGACACGCTTCCCTTCTTGTCTCACTGGTCATCTTCCCTCACTTCCTGCCTTGACGCGCTTTTACGAGATCAACGGGTCTGGTGAGTAACTGTCTATACCCTCTACAGGACACCGATCTTTATGTTTGCTGAGTCCACACATCCCTTTCAGAGCTCCGGCGAATTTGTTGTCTTTACCCGGATACCCTGTTGATCGCCCCACCAGACCCCGCAGAGCAATTGTGACTATGCCTTAGATTTCCAACGCTATGATCCTCTTTCATTACAGACTGCATACCCACAACTCCACCTTTTATGCTTTTACAAATTATTGGGTTCACTTTATGTATACTCATGCTAAACGCTTGTCTTCCTTGCACCCACTGCCTTTCCTTCCTCTTTATTCTTCTTTCTCTTTTTCTCCTCCTCTTCCCCTCTTTTATTTTCTCTTTCTCCCTTTCTTTCTCTCTTTTTCTTCCTTCTTCTTCTTTTTCTCGATCTTCTCTTTTTCTTTTTCTTCTCTCTCTTTCTTTCCCCCTCCTTGTCTTCATGTTTATTTCTTATTTTAAGTATGACTCCCATGGCGATCGATACCTCAGTTCCGCAATACCCTGCTTCTAGAAATTCTCCGCCCTCTCTGAATAATTTGCATTAACCTATCATGATTTTCTAGCTGATTGTTTTAGGCCAAATTCCGAGACTCTTTGGTACCACATCTATTGATCCCCACCTCGCATCATACCCTCTCCTGATAGAAAAGTAGGCCACTTGTTTCCCCCCCCTTTAAATTTGATCGATCGCCATGTGAGCATGTTATGCAAATATGTTATATATGCCATGGTCTCTATAATCTATGTACCTTATTGTACTCCTTACCTTTGGGATTCAATAATATGAACATGTTCCGCTACAGGGGGGTTGATGTTTGATGTTTGCTTAGGATTATGCTATTTTAATTTTTGAGCCGGGGTTCTACCACGAGCTGACACAGGGGTTTCTCTCCCAGCCCTGCCCATTTTATTGTTCTATATTTCGTTATTACTTTATTCAACGGTTTGATTTTACCTTGTTAAGTTGCATGACCCACCAGGCAGACTCCTGCTATACTGGTCAGCTAACGCTTGCAGACGAACAGCCTATTGGCGCCAACACAGCCAGTAACATATATTTACTTACGTTTGTAGTAGCTGTCCCACTTGTCCTCCTTTGTTATCTACCTGTTAAATCCATATCCGAATGCATCCACTCACAGGTCTGATTTTTTACCCTCTCACTCCGTCCTGATTGAGATATGCTTACTTTTGGTGACCACACAACTCCTCTGTTATTAACCTTATATCCTGCTTGGCCCTTCCGCCCTTTATTCTAATTGTTTAGCTGAATTCCATACGCTATCCAGCATCCCCTCTTAGAAACGATTTATTTTGATGTAAGTTTTAATCTTAGGCTTCGAGACCTTTCAGGACCTCGAGATCCTATCTCATATCACTTCGACACCTTCCACCCTCACCCACAGAGACCTCCTTTGAGAGTGATCTGACCTTTACTGGATTTACCTCAGTTGGGTGTGATTTAGAATTACACCTGACCCCAGTATATAAGTTTCTAACTTAACTTTGCTGTGTATTCCCCCAATACACGCAGCTACACAAGCCCTAACTTCCAGAGTTCTCCCGTCCTACCCCCCCCCCTTACCGTCCCCCCTTTTTTGCCTACTCTTACCCTTACCCTTTCCCCTCTTCTTCACACACCTATAGACGTTTGGGTTCCTCTCCGCTGCCCTCTTCGCCCCAGAGGTACACCACCTCATTCTGACACTCCACTTATGCCTAGAAAAACTCCCATGATGACCACCGTAAACTCCAAAACCAACTTCCCCTCGCTCAAAATAGCTTCTCTTAACGTAAAAGGTCTAAATATCCCAGAAAAAAGAAAATCGATATTGTTAAGCATGCAACGATTGAAAGCAGATGTGGTATTCCTACAGGAAACACACTTTCACTCCCCGAAAATTCCCAAATTAGCTTCGGATTTCTACCCTACCCACTACCACGCTACATCCCCAACCTCTAAAACCAAGGGTGTATCTATCCTGTTATCCAAACATGCCTCTATACAGATCTCTGATATACTTCAGGACGAACAGGGTAGATACATCTTTCTCAAAGGTACTTGGCACAACAAACCTATAACTTTGGCCAATTTATATAGCCCAAACAAAACCCAAGTATCCTTTTTTCGTGCCGTCTCCACCAAACTACAGGAATTCCAATCAGGTATTTTGCTCCTGGGTGGTGACTTCAATGTCCCCCTAGACCCTTTGGTGGACACGTCCACGGGCTCTTCTTCTCTTCCTTATAGAGCACTTCGTCAGATTAAGCTTTGCCTCCAAAAACTTTCTCTCCATGACACATGGCGCACAACACATCCTACAACGAAAGACTTCACCTTTTACTCATCCCCTCACAACAAGTACTCACGGATTGACTACTTATTCTTGACTCAACCTGATCTTGCCTATCTGACAAATGCAACAATAGAACCGATGACTCACTCAGACCATCACCCCATTACGGCGACGCTGACACTTCCCGACAAACTAACTCGTACCCAAATTTGGAGACTAGACCCCGCTATCCTCTCAGACGTAGGGAACGTAGCGGATCTCAGAACTTACTTGAACGACTATTTTAAAGAGAATGACACACCTGACACTTCTTTTCTGACACAATGGGCTGCCCATAAATGCGTTATCAGAGGGAAAATGATCTCTATATCAGCCAAAGCTAAAAGAGATAGACAGAAATATCTTCAACAATTATTCGACAAACTCAAAATACTAGAGGCGACCCATAAACGTACCCTAGCCTCTCAAACGCTCCAAGACCTTCAAGCTACCAGGACTCAAATACAGGAGGAACTAGGCAAGCACATTAGGAAACGATACATGCTGTCCCAAAGATACTTTTACGAATTCGGGAACAAAAGCAGTAAAATGTTAGCAAGGGCACTCCATTCTAAAAAGACTGACTCCACCGTTCACTGCTTAAACTCCCCAAACGGGAATAAAACACACCAAAAATGATGAGATTGCACGGGAGTTTGAGCAATTCTATGCTAAACTATACAATTTAAAAGGATCTGATAACCATCCACCCCCTTCCCAAACTAGACTACGACACATGACGGAATTTCTAAATAAATATTGCCCAAAACTCTTAACACAGGACCTTCTAGCTGACCTGGAAGGCCCCATTACCCAAGCTGAATGGGACAAAGCACTTAAACAAACGAAATCAGGTAAAAGCCCAGGTCCGGACGGATTGCCTGCAGTCTACTACAAAACTTTCGCAGATATTTTACATAAACCATTCTTATCAGCTTTCAACTCTCTTTCTGACACGACTCACATGCATAAGGAGATGCTTGAAGCTCATATAGTGGTTTTACCCAAAGATGACAAAGACCCCACACAACCAGCTAGCTACAGACCAATATCCCTACTTAATGCGGACGTCAAACTCTTCGCCAAAATCTTGGCCAATAGGATACTCCCCATTCTGCCCTCCCTCGTTGCTAAAGACCAAGTGGGATTTGTTCCCAATCGTGAAGCTAGAGATAACACTCTCAAAGCTATAAACTTACATCACATTATCACAACTTCCAAAAGTAAGGGATTCTTCCTGTCCCTTGATGCGGAGAAGGCATTCGACAGGGTAGCATGGGACTATATGCAAGCTGTCTTACAATCCTTTGGCTTTGGTCCACAATTTTCCATCCTAGTTAACTCCCTATACCACAACCCAACGGCCAAGGTCCGTGTTAATGGTGCCCTGTCGGATGCCTTCTCCATATCCAATGGAACCAGACAGGGATGCCCCCTGTCTCCTATTCTCTTTATTCTCACCCTTGAACCCCTTCTTAACAGCATTAGACAAAACCCCGATATATCAGGAATCAAGACCACTACCAAAGAATACAAACTTGCTGCCTTTGCAGACGATATCCTACTCTTCCTTACTCGTCCGCATACATCAATTCCGATCTTACTGAACGAATTTAAAAATTTCAACATACTTTCCAACCTGAAAATTAATTTCTCTAAATCATATGCCCTCAATGTTTCCCTCCCCTCTGCAGACGTACTCCACTGTAAAGCAAACTTCCCATTCCATTGGAATGACCACTCCATTACCTACCTGGGCATACAACTGACGTCTCATCTAAAAGACCTATACATAAGAAACTTCCATACCATATTACAAAACATTATTTCCGACCTGAAGCGTTGGGATAAGCCAATATTCTCGTGGTTCGGCAGAGCCGCCATATTAAAAATGAATGTTCTACCGAGACTTTTATACATACTTCAGACGATCCCCATACATCTCCCACGATCGTTCTTCCAATCCTACAGAAGCATATGCTCCAGATTTCTCTGGGGCTCCCGCAGACCGAGGATCAAATTCACCTCCCTGACCCGTCCCAAACATCTTGGTGGCATAGGCCTTCCAGACCTGTTGAACTATTATCATGCAGTTCAACTTTCTAGAATTGTAGATTGGAATACCCAGTCGACTAACAAAGATTGGATATCCCTAGAATCCTCATGCACTATACTGCCACTCGAATCCCTCCCTTGGATTCAGTCTTCGCTTTCCCAAAAGGAAATCAAATTACACCCACTCATAGTTCCGACTTTGCGATGTTTTCGAAAACTATGCACACATTCCTCAATCTCTTCCATCACGAGCCCTCTAACTCCACTTAAATTAAACCCTGACTTCCCGCCTGGAATGTACCCCAACTTCCTCCATGGCCATTGGTCGCAACCACGTATCCTTTTACAACACTTTTATAACAATGGACGCTCTAAATCATCCTCCCAATTAGCTAGTGAAATGCAAACGGCCCCTATTCCCTTCTGGACCTTCCAACAAATATCCCACTTCCTCAAAAAACTGGGGAATGTGACTGACCTTTCGAGACAATTAACGCCCTTTGAACAACTCTGCACCGCAGATTCACCCCACACACACCTTATCTCCCAAACTCATTCTCTCTTATTTGGTGATTGCAAATCTAACGACCTTCGAACTTGTACAGCTTGGGAACAAAACCTAAACCTTACACTTACAGAAGATGACTGGGACAATATATTTCGTAATATCCATAAGGGCTCCACAAATGTATCCGTTCAAGAAACGGGGTACAAACTTCTCTCCCGTTGGTATAAAACACCAGAGAGACTACACAAATGGGATTCATCCATTTCAGAAACATGCTGGAGTTGCCAACAAAACCAAGGCACCCTACTCCACGTTTGGTGGACTTGCCCCTCTCTCCAACCATTCTGGACAACCATACATCAATTGATAAAAACCATAACAACCTATGAGGTACCTTACTGCCCTGCTCAATTCCTTTTACACCACACTACTCTGTCACAATCTACCTATCGCAAATCCATTATAATACATATGATCAATGCTGCTAAGCAATGTATTCCGATCCACTGGAAATCCCGCACTGTCCCTACCGTCCACACCTGGCTTCTGAAAATGCAAAGGATAGCGGACATGGAAGAACTAATTCACATAGCCAAAGACAAACCAAGTACTTATGGGTCAAAATGGGCATGTTGGAAACATTTCTTAACCACATCAGACTTTGACCGCATTACAACACACACCAACTAGTTCAACTGACAGGACTGGACTCGCACCCTACGTCTCATCTTGCGTCCTATTCTCTTTGACCTTCTTTTACACCAACTTGATTAACCTCCCTTTACTACATTCCCCCTCATTAGAAATATATCAGAATTCCCTTGTCCCCGACGCTTCCACCAATTTAAACTAACATAGGGTTACAATATCGCACAACCCTCCCGCCCATCGCATTGTTCTCCCCACCCCCTACATCTGACTAAGGGCAGCGGAGTTGAACCCACTATCCTCCCCCCCTATTATCCACCCCCCTCTTCCCCTACTCTTTCCTCCTCCCTAACCCCTCTCCTTCTCCTTGGCTTATAATACGATGAATACCATTCACTGTTCACTGAAACGAACATGTTAAATAGCTAACGGACCCCCATACAGATGTATATTTGTGCAAGTCTCACTGTCCGGGTGGTTCGACAATTGTATTAGGTTCTTTAAGTTCATTCTTGACTTTTACTGTTATGCGAGCTACTATATATGTACAACAAGCTCTATATGCTTTACCCTTTGTAACTGCTGTTAATCATATGTTTTGTCTTTCTTGCTGTATTGTTTTTACACTTAATAAAATTCTTGGAAAAAGAAAAGGGAATAAAGGGCGGAAAGAGTATTAACAAATTTGTGGCCAAAACCCCACCGCTCTAGTGTGCGAAATAAATAGGGCCAGGTAACGGTATCAAAGGCCTTTTGGAGATCAATGGACAATAGGAAACCCTCCTGGAGAGGACCGCCATCCCAGCCCGACTGGAGGATGGAGATGATGTCTATAGCTCTCCTCACCTGGTCCGGCCCCTGTCTGCCTGGTATGAAGCCGACCTGGTCCCCATGGACATATGAACCTATAAAGGAGCCCAGTCTGTTTGAAAGAATCTTGGTCATTAATTTCAGATCGTTATTAATTAGGGAAATAGGTCTATAATTGCTCACTAGGCTTAGGTCTTTATCAGGTTTAGGTATCACAGATATAAAGGCCAGGTTAGCTGTCGGGTCCAGAGATGACTTATTGTTAAGGGAGTTAAAAAACCGGGCCAGGTAAGGAGCCAGAACATTGATAAACGTTTTATAGTATTTAGTAGAAAACCCGTCAGGGCCAGGGGCCGAGCCGATTTTAAGTCCTTTAATGACTTCTCTGACCTCCTCCTCCGTAAAAGAGGATTCCATAAGCTCCCTATGGGAGTCTGAGATTCTAGGGAGTGCGATTCCGTCCAGGAAGGCGTCAATCTGTTGAATACTAGCGGGGTCGGTGTCAGAGTACAGATTAGAATAAAATTTATTAAAGGCCTCAAGTATCTGTTTAGGGTTTTGGGTCAATTTTCCGGAAAGGGACTTCACTTTGGGGAGTGCCTGAATCCTGTGCCGGGGGGATAGCCTCGCAGCCAGCTGGGGGCCAAATTTATCAGTGTGGAGGTAGAATCTGCCACTGGTCCATTTTAGATGGCTCTCCGCACTGGAAGTCAGGGCCAAATTTAGAGCAATTCTAGCGGTATCCATTTTGGCTAGTGAAGTGGGTGAGGGATTTTTCTTGTGAGCAGCACTCAGGTCCTGGAAGTCCCGTTCCAGATTGACTATGCCTAGGGCTTTTTCCCTCTTGAGCTGGGAGGTCAACTGAATAATTTTGCCTCTCATGACTGCTTTGTGGGCCCCCCACAACGTGCCCGGGGAGATTTCAGGAGTGTCATTAATTTGAAAGAACTCTTTTGAGTCTCTCTCAAGCTTTGTACAGTGTACTTGGTTAGCGAGGAGGGACTCCTTAAGGCGCCATTGGGGGGGACTCGCCGGAGCCAGAAAGCCCACCAGCTTGATGTAGATGACTGAATGATCAGACCATGGTACCTCTTTAATGCAAGCCTGAGATAAAAAGTTAATATCTACTGTATGGACAAAAATGTGATCTATGCGGGAGAATGTCCTGTGTGGAGCCGAAAAGTGAGTGAAGTCCCTAGCATCAGGGTGAAGCTCCCTCCAAGAGTCTATCATCCCTAGAGAATGTAGAAGTTTAGCAATTTTTAGGCTCTGTTTGGGGGGACGTTTCAGGTGGGTTCTGCCATTGGAACTCTTATCCATAAGGTGGTCAAACGCGATGTTCGAGTCACCTCCCATGACCACCTTACCTTCCAGGTGGGAGGATAGGGTAGTCAGCATGGACGAGAAGAAAGGAGCTTGGTTTTTATTGGGCGCATAATAGGAGACAAAGGAGAAAAGGATATCGTTAATAAGACCCTTAACCAGAATATATCTCCCTTCATTATCTCTGATGGTTTGAATGTGGGTGAATGGGGTGTGTTTGGAAAATAAGATGGCGACCCCCCTCGTCTTGTCATCTGCGTTTGCTAAAAAAAAGGTAGGGAAATTTCGGTGTAAAAATGTGGGGTTATAATTTTTGGGAAAATGGGTTTCTTGAAGCATAACAATATTAAGGCCCCTAATGTAGTAGCTGTGAAGAGCTTTACGTCGTTTAGAAGGGGAGTTTAGGCCTTGAGTATTATGAGACGCTATCTTGAGCGTCGTCTTATTAATATGCGGATCAGCCATGGTTAATAGAGTGTGGGATCAAAATAGAGAGGAACGATCTTACCCTGGGTAGGAGGGCTTGTTTGCTGTTCCGATGTGCAGGATACAGGTGCTGAAATGTGCCGTTATCAGACAGGCGGGAACTCCCCGAGGACTCCTGTAGGAAGAAAAGAATAGAAAAGGAAAGAGTGAGAGAAGAAGGGAAGGTAGGGGAGGGGAGGGGGAGGGGGAGAAGGGGAAGGACTCGAGGATGGAAAAGCTCGGGTCCTTCTGTGGTAGGTCTGGTATGGCAGAGCCTACCCCGAGCCCCCTGAACCAGGAGGACCCAGACTAAGGGCAGTCTAAAATCAGACTGCATTCCTGGTGACCCTAAGGGAGAGAATCTCCACAAGGGGGCAGCAGGTAGAGTGGCACACGGCAATAAGCCCCGCTCCGGCTCCAGCGCCTCTATTAACATGCCTATAGAAGTGGGCGCCAGCAGGCAAAAACAACGAACCATAAAAAAATACGAAGAGAAGAGAAAAAAAAAAAAAAGAAAAAAACATCAACCATAGAGAACTTATAATAAATCGAGATCCGGAACTGCATAGCAATATAGTGAGACATAGGAACAAATGGTGTCATTACGACAACTAAGTTGGGAGAAATGTGTCATGGATAGGGGGGGGGGAAGGGCAGGGATGTTAGGTGAATAATCGGGACAGACATTCACACCCCGCAAGAAAAAAAAAAAAAAAAAAAAAGGGGGGGGGGGGGCGGGGGGTTGGATAAAAAAGAAATAACATTTTGCGAAGGGAAAAACTGAGTCCAGAAGGTCCTTAGAAGGACCGGAGGGAAGCCGGAAAGTCCGTCGGCCCCTCCTGATAGTCATCAGGATTCAAAAACAAGATAAGTCAGGGGCCTAGAGGCCCTAAGGGCGTAGGAGTCACTTTGGAGGTACAGAATCGCGGTGCCTCTTCGACTTCTGTTTCACCCACAGGGGGGCCAACGGGCTGGTCGGGGGAGGTCTTTTAGACGCGTTCGTCCGGCTCTCCAACTGGTTGGGTTGTAGATCTTGTGTAATGAGCCCAAGTTGCAGGAGGAGGGTTTCCCCATCATGAAAGTTGGTGAAGCTGTACTGTCTTTCTTTAAACTGGAACTGCAGGCGAAATGGGAAGGCCCATCTATATTTGATCGAATTTTGATTGAGAACTTCCAGAAGGGGTTTGAGAGATCTTCTCTTTTGAATCGTAGCAGGAGAGATGTCTGCGAAAACTTGGATTTTATTGCCCTGGATGGTGAGATTGTCACGATTGCGAGACCGCATCATGATTTCCTCTTTTATCCCATAAAAATGAGGCTTGATCACAATATCACGGGGCAGACCGTCTTGGCGGGGGGCTTGTAATGCTCGATGGGCCCTATCCAGCTCAAGCTTGTGGTCCGGGACATCCGGGATAATGTCCTTAATGAAGGCCTTGACGGTGCTTTGGATGTCAGTGACAGATTCAGGCACTCCTCTGATGCGGAAGTTATACCTTCTGCTTCTGTTTTCCAAATCATCTAATTTAGAAAGAGCTGAATCCAGTTGTTCCTGCAGGGACTGTATGCATTTAGTGTTCTGGTTGGTGCGTGCTGTTGTATCATCCACTGCCTGTTCTATGACATCTATTCTGGTCCCAAGATTCTGCAGGTCAGCTTTGATGGATGAAGTTATCTGAGCAGCATTTTGAGCTAAGCCTGCTGCTAGCATTTCAGAGAAGCTGCTTAAGAGCTGTGCCAGATCAGGTGGATGGATAGGCTGTGGGGAGGCCTGCAGGGCCTCAGCCAGGCTGTTTGGGGAGATGATTTGAGGAGAGTATGAGAAGCCTGCCAGCGATCTGTGTAACAGAGATATAGTAGAAGCTGGAGAATTCAGAGGGTCCTGGAGGCTACTCACGGCAGCGGAGGAGAGCTGGGGAGGAGGGGGGTCCGCTATGTCATCCCTGATGTCCGTGTCTCCACCAGGAAGAGGAGCGGTCGCCATCTTGGAAGGATCAGGCTCGGCTAGGCCGTAATGCAACTGGCGGCTGGCGAACGATTTTGCCCGGCCTTTGGGCATATGGGCGAACGCCTGGCTTCTTCCGGAGCTCGGTGGTGGAGGCGGCGGAGGTTCCCGCTGGCTGGGGAGGCTGATGTGTGCGCCGAAGGGCCGGAGCGGTACGGAGCTCCCGATCAAGGCGTCCGACCGGAAGTCCCGCGCATGCGCACTCCCAGAATTGTTTTTCTGGATGAAGCAATTTTTTTTTGTTTTCTCATTCATAGATTAGGGTCTGGAGACTCAGAGGCTTCAAAGAGATTTGGATGGGAGAAGCCTCTGCCCCTATCCCCATTCTGTCCTGAACGAGGCCCTACTTTTGCCTGCTGCCTGTAGGACCTATGCCATCATGCCTCTGCCTGTCACATAAACTGACCACACCACATGGATGGACCATTGCTGACAATCTCTGCCTGCACTGACCCTGGATTGTATCCCTGCCTGTACCGACTATGGAAAGTGTTCCTGCCTGTTGCCTGAACAATTGCGTTTGTTTTTTTTGACCAAGTCCCTGCCTGCTGCCTGGACCAGTGCTATCCTCCTGTGGACAACTGTGCTACTAAAACCACAGGTAATTTTTTTTTACCCTTTGCTCAGCAGAATGTTTTTTGGGGTGTAATTATTGGTATGTGCATACTATGTGTCTCTAGAACACCTGGCGGTGTTCCTTGTATGTGGCCAGGCTGTGTAAAAGTCTCACACATGTGGTATTGCCATGCTCAGGAGGAGTAGCAGAATGTAGTTTGGGGTGTAATTTTTGCTATGTACATGCTATGTGTTGGAAATATCTTATAAATGGACAACTTTAAAAAAAAGTGTGTATTTGTAAAAAAAAAAAAAAAAATGTGTTTTAATTTTTTTTCCACATATTCCAAAAACTTCTGGAAAAAAATTAACCATTCAAAAGACTCATTATGCCTTATAGATTATACGTTGGGGTATTAGCTTTCCAAAATTGGGTCATTTTGTGGGAGTTTCCATTGTCCTTGTGCTCCAGGGCCTTCAAAAGTGTAATAGGTGGTTGAGAAATGCACCTGAAACCCTTGAAAGTGCTATTTCAAAGTTGGGCGTCTGACTCTGATAAGGGGACATTATACTTTAGGCTTTAAATACTCATTTCCCAAAATGTTATACTGATCTTGGCCAAAAATGTTGGTGTCTAATCTGCTTGCAATGTTGATTAGCAAAATTACAAATTTTTGTGTCTTGTTTTACTCCACAGTTTCCTTCAGTGCCACAGGAACGGCAGACTGTGGCCTCCCACTTTGCCAGTCATTGGGACTTTCCCAATTGTGGAGGTGCAATTGATGGGAAACACATCCGCATCGTCCCACCCCCCAAACTCAGGGTCGTACTATTATAATTACAAGGGGTTTAATAGTATCCTGATGTTGGCGGTGGTGTCAGCGACCACGACTTCTTGTATGTGGACGTGGGGCAAAATGACCGGATGTCGGATGGTGGAGTGTTCTCACGGATGGAATTCTACTGGCGTCTCCAGAGTGGCAGTCTGGGCTTGCCACCCCCAGAGGAGAATCAGGAAGGACTCCCCTTCATCTTCGTCGCGGATGAGGCGTTTGTCCTGGCAAACCATCTGATGCGGCCTTTCCCTATGAGGACCCTCACCCTGGACCAGAGGATCTTTAATTTCCGGCTGGCCAGAGCCAGAAGAGTGGTGGAGAACACTTTTGGAATACTGGCCAGCCGGTTCCACCTTTTTTTAACGCCTATCCACATGGCGGAATATTAAATAAATCACATAGTGCTTGCCTGCTGTGTTCTGCACAATTTCTTAAAAAGACATTCAGCAAACTATGTGGTCTTAGTTGGCCAAGATGCAGACTTGCTTGAAAATGAGAACCTCATGTCCCTTGAAGCTGCTCGTCCTGGCTTGCCCCCCCGAAGCGCCCGTGAGGTCCGAACCCAATACATGGAGTACTTTGTGGGTAGGGGGGCCATTGATATGCCAGATAATGTCTGAGAGGCATTTTTTTATAATTTTTTTTCTTTGTTTTCATTTACTGCTTGGCTTGGTTTTTTAGGTGTCTCCTAGGTAAATTTTTGATTTTTGTTGTTGTGCCTTTTTCTACAACAGTGCAAACCCAAGTTCTGAGCGAGATGAGGTGACAGTCTCTTCTTCAGATAATCTTATTATGTTGTGGGTCTGCTACACACACACACCTTGTTTTTGTTAACAAATGTATGTAATGCATTACTGACCAAAATCTTGCTCATTTTCAGCACCATGGCAGAAATATGTGGGGTCATGAAAATGGCATGATTGTGAAAATTAACACATCACTGTGGGTGTTATTTACTAAAGGCGCATCCACTATGCACTACAAGTGCACTGCAAAAGTACACCTGAAACTGCACTTGGAGTGCAAAGTGGAGTTGCCTTTAGTAAATAACACCCATTGTCACCGAAAACAACAATTTTACTCCAAATACTGCTTTTGCGCATTGAAAAAGGAAGCCACACATTGTTGATAATTTAACTTTTTAATCAAAGCACATTCACATGTGCATTTAGAAAAGGGTTTTACAACAAACCAACATATTGGGTGTATCAAAAACGTTATTTAAGGTAATTTTTTGGTAACTTGGTGTTTTTGTGTAAACAGGCATGTATCAAAGCGTAACATACAGAACACAGGAACTTACAAAGTTCAACTTTGAAAAGGGAAGACAATATCAGACATGAGTATGTACAAACTGGGCTGATATTGCCTTCATCAGATGGGGTGTCACCACTGGAAAAGCCAAATTTGGAAGATGCACACAGTGTGTCAACATGTGCTATCTCCCATCATGGGGGATCAATGTACATGTTTTTGGGCTGCAACCCCTTCATCTCAGCCACTTTCCACAAAACACGTACATTAATCCCCCATGATGGGAGATAGCGCATGTTGACACACTGTGTGCATCTTCCAAATTTGGCTTTTTGTAAAATACAAAAGTTGTTTTTTCAAAACACAAAAATAGCACTCTCCCAAAACATCAATGATGTTCTTCATTTTATTTTGAACATCATTGATGTTTTTCTGTATATTTTCTAAATCCCGATTGTACCCCATTATCTCCCCAATCAGGATCTGGGCACTTTCACTGGTAAAATGTGATTCTTCTTCCACATCACCTACAAAAAAAAGCAAAAAAACACACCATGTATTAGAAATATGCCGACATACATTGATGAGCTTACCGGAAGCTGTTGTCTCCGACACTCACCTGTTATGGTGACAATTTGTCCAACTTCAACGATCTCTCCTTCCTCCTCCTCCTGCTTCTCTGCTTCTGGTGTTGGAATTTCGCCTTCTTTGGGAGGGGTGGGGTCCCTGGTGTCCTCAGACTTCCCGAGTCTTCTCTCCCCTATGAGAATGTAAAAAAGGAATACTTAGCACACAGAGGGCAGAAATAGGAATATAAAACATTGCTTGGAAGTGTGGTACAATTGTGTTTTTTGTCTGAGTTCAAAGGTGAGAACATTATTGTGGACACTTTATTAAGCTGGAATACTTACCTGCAGAACGGTGTTTCTTACGAACGATTGAACCCATGAACTTGAAAGTGGCCATTTTAAACTGTACAACATGAAATCAAAGCACATGGAGCAGTATGCAAGCAAGAATAATCATATGGACACACGACAACTACTTACTTTTTTGAAGAAGACGCTTGATCCTTCTGTACTGATTGTGCTCCTGCAGTTTCAGGTCTGACCAGCATTTTTCTCAGTTGATCCTTGGATCGTCGTACCCCAAAATTCTTCTGAAGACTCTTCACAACTTTAGTCATGATCTTGGCCTTTCTGGGGGGCGTGGCCAACGAGCGGAGCGGATGGACGTGTGAGTGAGAAGCTCCGCTGTACCCTGAGCTAAAAAGGCGAATAACAGCGTTTCCAGCCCTCGTTTTCGGCCGAAATTGCTGCCAGTACCTGCGGGCAACATCCCTGATGCCATCGAGGAAAAGAAAGGGACATACCAAACCGAACAAAATGCTGGACTTCTTTGTCCAGCAGTGGCAGAGGCCCGTCCAAGATGGCGGCGGCGCACGAGGCCTACAGTCACAGCGGGAATGGACGGCCCGTCACACAGAACAGGGCGCCCAACATGCAGCGATGCAGGCTTTCCACTCTGCCTCCTCCTCTGCATCCACCAGCCCGGCGAAAAACCAGCAGAGAACAGAGGAGCGATTGAATGATACAGGGGAGGTGAGTGCTCTTAATTCTTCCTTGGAGGATACCAGAGAGCTGCAGGACTCCATCACTGAGTTTCCCACATTAAATCAACCTGTGCTGGATACTACTCTAAAGGACATGTTAGTCTCACTAAGGTCCACTTTGCATGCGGACATACTAGCTATCACTCAGCAGTTTAAATACGAAATGCAGGCAGTAACTAGCAGAGTGTCCCATGTTGAAACGAAAATGGGGGAATTTGCCCAAACCTTTAATGAGCTTGTGGATGCCCACAATGATAGAGAAGAGGACATGGCGGCCATTCAGGCTAAATTAGCGGACCTCGAGGACCGCTCACGGCGCAATAATATCAGAATCCGTGGAATTCCAGAGACTGTACAGCTTCAGGAGTTGCGGGAGTTTTTTATCAATTTAATGAAAGCTGCGCTTCCAGACATTCCTGTGGAAGAATTAGTGGTGGACCGCATTCACAGGTTGCCCAGACCTAAGAGCATTCCCTCGCATCTGCCCAGAGATACGATAGTGAGGATTCACTTCTATCATATCAAAGAGAATTTCGTCCGTGCGACAAGAAAGCGGGAGGAACTGCCTCCAGAATTTAAAGATCTGTCTTTTTTCGCCGACTTTTCGGCGTACACTATGCAACGGCGAAAACAACTGGTCACCATAACGAAACCTCTAAATAACCATCGAATCCCATACAGATGGATATATCCGGCCAAGCTGCTAATCACATTTGAAGGGAAGTCGCATGTCGTGGCCAAGGTCGCAGAGGGCATCCGCCTCCTGGAAGAGTGGCAAATTCTATCACCACAAACCGCTGGTCCACAGAGAACGGAATCACCTCCCTCTACTCGAACAAGTTCGGATGCTGAAACCGGCTGAAAGCATACTTTGACGGTAATACCTCATTCGCCTTTACGCTCAGGAATTGTTATGAAGAGTTTAACTTCTGTTTTGTTGTTTTTTTGGCTGTTCGTTTTTTAAAGAGTATTATCTCTCCACCGATCGGTTGTCGTCACAGACACCCTTCTATACCCCCAAATCTAGCGGCTTTTCGCCAGCACAGATTCCATAGGGAATCGTTACTTTTTATTTTCTTTCTTGTCTATTCCTTTTTTGTATTTTTTTTTCTTGTTTTTTTTATCTTGTTTTTTCTTTTTTTCCTTTTTTGTATTCAGTGCCTGGCCTTTTCCAGAATACTGTTGAAGGTTTTATTTGCACATACCATCGAAGGCTGAGTTTTGATCTGGTTTGCTTACGTTTTTTTTTCAATATGGCTTTTACCATTTCGTCGCTTAATGTTAAAGGACTTAATAGCCCCTTCAAACGTCAAATGGCGTGGAGGGAGGCGAACAAACTGCACAGTGACATAATTTGTTTTCAGGAATCTCATTTCATGGCAGGAAATCACCCCTCATTTTCCAATCGCAAGTTTCCACAGGTGTTCTTAGCGAATGTCCCCAAGAAGAAGGCTGGAGTGATTATAGCAGTTAAGAACACTATTCCTTTCCGTCTTATGGACTCTCACCTGGATGGGTCGGGTCGCTTTATTATTATTATTTGCGAGATTGCACGGGTGACTTACACTCTAGTAAATGTATATCTCCCGAATTCCAACCAGGGGGGATTCCTACAAAAAATTTTGAAAAAAGTTTCAACCATGAAAAAAGGGCATGTAATTATGTGTGGGGATTTTAATGCTGTTATGCACAGTGAAATGGATGTTTCTAACCCGCACATCCGTAAGTCACGCAGGCAAACTCTCTCAAAAATTTTCTCATCTGGGGATCTCTTTGATGTGTGGCGGTGTCAACACGCGTCCGAAAAGGACTATACGTTTTTTTCAAGTGTACACCATTCATATTCACGCATTGACAGGTTTCATGTTGATAAATTCTTACTGCAAAAAGTTATTAAATCTGAGATACACACAATAACTTGGTCAGACCATGCGCCAATTTCAATTAGGGTGGGGGATCGTGGCGCCACGACGAGAGCTAACAGGTGGCGAAATGAGGTATCTGTCATTTCCCAACCGGAGAATGCACATCACTTAAAGATGGCATTAACAGAATTTTTTCAGATAAATGCTCCGTCGGTGTCGGATCCCTTTTCCCTATGGAATACGCACAAGGTGTATATGAGGGGATTATTGTTGCAGTTGAGTGCTAGGGTTAGGAGGCAGCGGACAGAAAGGCTTAATGGTCTATTAGAGAAAATAGAGGCTTTGGAGACTATAAACAAACAAACCTCAACACTAAAACTTAGGGAAGAACTGTTCGGGTTGCGACAAGATTTGCGTGCGTTGCTGGTCTCGCAGCAGGAGAACCGCCTTCGTTTTCTCAAAGCTCACAACTACAGATATGGCAACAAGGCGGGGAAACTGCTAGCGAGCCAGCTTCGTGAAAGGTTGATACAGCAAAAAATTGGCTGCATGGTTAACCCCATTACGAAGCGTACAGTGCACAACCCTAAGGAAATCGCGGACGCGTTCAGCGACTATTATGAATCTCTTTATAATCTTAAGAATGACCCGGATACACTCCAACCATCCGAGCGATCGATTTCGGATTTTCTAAGTTCACTAAATTTACCCAAGGTCTCTCAAAGTGATTTAGAGGCATTGAACGCGCCTTGTACAATTACAGAAATTCAAAAAATCATTGGCAGTATGCCACATAATAAAGCGCCGGGCCCGGATGGTTACTCGGCTGAGTACTATCAACTATTCCAAGATGAATTGTCCCCATATATGCAACAGATCTTTGGGGCCGCAATGTCCGCTGCCTCATTTCCGTGCGAGATGCTTACAGCTTCCATTATTACGTTACCCAAAGAAGGTAAGGATCCCACACTTCCACAAAGTTACAGACCGATATCGTTACTAAACGTAGATATCAAAATCTATGCGAAGCTCATTGCTGGGAGATTGGCGAGATTACTACCGGGTCTTGTCAACCATGATCAGGTTGGCTTTGTGCTAGGCCGACAGGCTAATGACGCAACTAGAAGATTGATAAATCTAATTTATACGGCTGAAAGGTCGGGAAGGCCTTCTCTGCTCCTTTCTTTGGATGCAGAGAAGGCCTTCGATAGAATACATTGGGGTTATCTAGCCGAAGTTCTAAAAAAGTTTGGATTGACGGGAAACATTCACCAGGCCATTCTAGCTTTGTACTCATCCCCATCTGCCTATGTGTACACTGAAGGTATGTTCTCCAAAAAATTCATTATCTCAAACGGCACTAGGCAGGGCTGCCCGTTATCCCCCATTATTTTTGCTTTGGTAATGGAACCCTTTGCCGAAACCATTAGGAAACAGTTGGCAGTGAAGGGCATTATCTCTCAGACAACTCAACACAAACTGTCATTGTTTGCGGATGACGTCATTTTGACTCTATCTGATCCCTTTAACTCTATCATGGCAGCGCATAACGTTATCGTACAATTTGGGGAAGCCTCATATTATAAAATAAACGAAAACAAGTCCTGCATTTTAGGCATTGGTGTAGATGCCCACATGCAATCTCAAATTCAAGCAGCCCTCCCATACCCATGGGCCTCCAATTCCATTAAGTACCTGGGCACAAATCTTACTCCTTCAATCAAACAGCTGTTTCAAGCTAATTTTCCCCCCTTATTTGAATCACTGCAAATGGATATGAATAGACTTAAAAAACCTTATATTACATGGCATGGAAGACTAGCGGCTTACAAAATGTTGCTCCTCCCAAAATTGACATATTTATTTAGGGCTCTTCCTATCCTCATACCTGACCAATTTTTTAAAGCATTACAAAAACAAATGTTAACATTTATTTGGGCGGGGAAGAGAGCTAGATTTTCCACCACGGTACAGGGCAAGAAGAAATGGGTTGGGGGCCTGGGTGTACCCATATTAAAGGACTACGCTACGGCAGCGGTTCTAGATCAGCTCCGGGAGTGGTTCTCTTCCCGGGAGCTGAAACCCTGGTGCCAATTGGAACAGGCAGAGGTTCGTTATGGGTCACTACGCTCCCTCCTAATTGCATATAATATTGAACAATTTCATGTTAATACTGATCTACCAACTGTGCAGGCTTCCCTTGGGGCCTGGAGAACCCTCCTGGCATCGTACCAAGCCACAAACACATTTACACGGACTCTTATTCCAGTGGAGTCGCTCCTGTGGTTGATCCCGAACTTATCACTGGTCGGGTGGCGACAGAGCGGGATATCTACGGTTCAGGATCTTATGGTAAATAACCGCCCCATGGACTTCCCGACATTTCAAACCAAGTATCGGCTATCTCAGAATGCATTTTTGCCGCATTGCCAAGTTGTGTCTTGGCTTCAAACTAAGAAAACCTCAGGTACTCAATTTATTACGGAAGTGTGGGATTTCCTGACCTCGCCTCATACAAAAAATAAGGGTATTTCATTAATGTACAACGTATTAGGTACGAAATCTCAGTTTTCCAGATTTGGTCACTTGGAGAAATGGGAAAAAGACCTAGGTCAGAAATTTACTGAGTTACAATGGTTGCAGGCCTTTAGGACTAATGTTAGTTTTTCGAGATGTGCTAACTATGAGGAACTGGCTGCGAAGATTACGGCAAGATGGCACCTTACCCCTTATGTTTTAGCCAAATTTTCAGGTGACAGCTCAAGCGAGTGTTGGAGGGGATGTGGACAGGTGGGGACGTTACTACACATGTGGTGGAGATGTCCGCACCTGCGGAGCTTCTGGAACGAGGTATTTAAACTGATTGCCCGTATCACTGGCGTTCACATTGAGCCCTCCCCGGAAAAAGCCCTACTCAGTATTGGTATGTCGTCTTATCCAGTCAACAAGAGAACGATAGCAATGCATGTTATCTTCGCGGCCAGAACTCTAATAGTATATAACTGGAAAACGAACAACATTCCTAACATATCAGAATTGATTAGGAAAGTAAACATTATCTCAGAATTTGAGAAAATTTTAGCGTATAGAGATGGGTCAATTAAGAAATATCTGAATAACTGGTCTGAATGGAATACCTCTGCCAAGAATTGAGCTTCGTAAAAGTCTGGCATAAGCTGGGCCATCTATCAGTATTCTAGTTTCTCTTCTCCTTTTATCTTTGTTATTCTATTCTATTCTCTATTATTCTTTTTTCTGCTTTATTCCCATTCTGTTTAACTCTTGCTCTCCGTGGTCAGTAATAATTGTGTTAGTGCCTAAACTGGAGAGTAGTAGATTGTATGTGGCATACTATGCAAGTAAGTGATGGATGTGCAGTGGAGACTATTGTATAGCTCCGTACATATGTATAGTAGGCCTTGATTTCTTGTACACATACTGTTATGTATCTGATGTGTATGTATATTGCTACCTAATATGGGCATGTATTTAAAAGTTGTTCTTCTGTTTCTTTCTTGTAAAATCCTAATAAAAACCATCTTAAATATGATCTTGGCCTTTCTGATATTTGGGTTTTGGTAAAGTCCATACTTCCCATCATAGTCGGTCCTCTTCAATATGTCCACCATCTCCAACATCTCTCCAAAAGACATATTTGAGTCCTTAAAATTTCTCTTCCAGTATCGGGACGTTTCAGGCTCTGGGCTTTCCTTGCCTTCCTCCTCGTTAGTGGAACTCTGATTGCGCACCTGCGTTCTCTCCGCCATGTGCTCTCCCCACTGCGCTGAAAGCGAAGGGGCGGGGAATAGTCTAGAAAGAACGTCAGGGGCAGGCAGAGTTTCACACATGCGCACTGTATATAAAACGCAGCATGCATGTGTCGTACGTACGATCTGTGAACAGAGGGAGATGCTGACGTGCCGATCGTGCTAATCGAACTAAGGTAACATTTTGAACTTGGTACATCACTAGCCTATACTGCTTCTAGATTGAGGCCTAAATTAGTGGAGTTTAGCCTGACATTAGGGTTTGTCTTGTGTTGTGTCTTGCAGACATTATGGACAGTTTCAACAATCACAGTTTCCTCCCTCTGTTAATCGATCAATACAGGGAGCTGCCCTGCCTGTGGCAATCAACGCACCCTCAATACAAAAGCAAACTAAAGAGGCAGGCAGCGCTGGAGAAACTGGTTGAGTTTGTGAAGCCGGTGGTCCCCAGGGCAGACATCCACTATTTAAAAGTGAAAATCGGTGGCCTGAGGAGTACATATGTGAATGAGAGGAAGAAGGTGCTGAAGTCCATGCAATCTGGAGCTGCAGCAGATGACGTTTATGTCCCCAGGCTGTGGTATTATGACAGGATGCATTTTCTGTCAGACCAGGCTGAGGTCAGAGAATCCCTCTCTACCCTTCCTTCCATGCATCCTATGCTACATTCCACACCCGCTGAGTCTTCCGACGCCCAACCTGGGCCTTCCACTCAGGAAGAACTGGAGGAGCCCAGTTTGAGCCAGGTATAATATTGTTGTACATATTTTGGGAGTAAAAATGAATGATGTTAACTTGATTTTTGCTCACTAATTGCTGATTTTAGAAAGTGTTTCACATATCAATAGACAGTAGTGGCCAAAACCTTTGGGACAAGAATGAAAAATGCTGGGCTCAGAATGATAGTCTTTTCTATTGGATAACAATTTGCAATAGTCTTGAGGTGAAAATTGTGTGTGTTTGATGAACCAAAAACTAAAACTATGTCCCTTTTACATACACAGGAAGACATCAGCTAGGAGGAGGGTGTGGAATGCAGCAGCCAGGAGGTGGTTGTGGAAAGTGGCAGCCAGGAGGAGGCAGGGGTAAGCGGCAGCCAGGAGGTGGGCGGGCGGAGGAGCCTGACAGAATGCCAGGTCCCTCCCTTCTGCCTTCCACACAAAAGGGCCAGAAGGGGGAGGAATGTGGAGGAGTCGGCTCTGAGGTTCATCGGGGAGGCTTCAGCGGCCCTCCAAGCCACCCCCACCTATCAAGAGGCCTTTGCCGCCTTGGCTGCGTGCAAACTCGAGTAAAATGGAGGAGGGGCAAAAGATCTTGTGCAAGGAGCTAATTCTCCACACCCTCAACAATGGGCTGTTGGGCCAAATCACACACTTGTGTGATTTGGCCCATGCCCCTCCTCCTCCTCCTCCCCCTTCTGCCACACCTCCAGCACCACAGCCACAGCCTGGAAGGAAGCGTGGAAGGAAGACCATAGTGTGATTACCTGGGTTCAGTCTGGTCTGACAGAAGATGCAGCCTCTTGTAGTACCACAGCCTGGGAACATAGATGTCATCTGCTGCTGTTCCGGGTTTCTTGGACTTCAGGACCAGACTTCTCTCCCTCAGACATGTACTCCTCAGGCCACCAATTTTTGCATTTAAATAGTTGATGTGTGCCCTGGGGGCCAAAGGCTTCTCTAATCTCCCCAGTTTCTACAGCACTGCCTCCCTCTTTATTTGTTAATGACACCTAAATAAAGTTTTTTTTTGTTTGAAGAAATACTTGCGTATGTGTTTTACTTCAAAAAGGACAATTTATTTGTGAGCAGGCAGGTACATTTCAAAAATACAAAGTGAAATGAATAACAAGGGGCACCAACACTAAACAGCCTCCTGTAGATTAAAAAAGAAAAAGAAAATACAAAAAAGAAGTTGACACACAAAACACACCCCAAAAAATGCAAAGATGAGCAAACTGACAAAAAAGGAGATGTTGATGAAAAAAAACAACCACAAAAATCCCCCAAAAAAATAAATAAAAAAATGTGTAGATGTGACGATTTAAAATATTGTAGTGCTGAAATTAGTAAAAAAGACTCAGGAAATAAATTCGTGAGAAGTGTGTGTGACTATGAGCATCAAAAGAAGTTCATTCTTGCAGCATTGTAAAGAACAAGAGAATGAGCTTCATGAAAGAATTTTTAGCATTACAGTGTGACGAATGTGCTATATCGATTACGAGCAGTAGTTTTACCTGAGCGAGCGCTTCCGTGTCTGAATTTTATTGTGAGCATGCGTGGCACCTTGTCCGTCGGAGTAGGCTACACATGATCGGAGTATGTCCGATCGGAGCATTTTGTCTGAAAATTTTACCGGCAAGTTGGAAAAGTTGGTCCGTCGGATATTCAGACGGAAACAGTCCGATGCAGACCCCACACAGTGGGAATATCCGACAAAACGGTCCGATAGGAAACATTCCATCGGAATCTCTGACCGTGTGTACAAGGGCTTATAGGTATTCAACAAGTTAGATGTGTCATTTATGCTCCTAGAACACCTGATGGTGCTCCCTGCATATTGGGCCTCTCTGTGGCCAGGCTGTGAAAAAGTCCCACACATGTGGTATCGCCATACTTAGTAGCAGAATGTAAATGGGGCTGCACTGCCCCCCCCCCCTCACCCCAAAGAACCTTGTCCCCATGTTGATGAGGACAAGGGCCTCTTCCCAACAACCCTGGCCGTTGGTTGTTGGGGTCTGCGGGTAGGGGGCTTATTGGAATCCGGGAGCCACCTTTAATAAGAGGGCCCCCGGATCCCAGCCCCCCACCCTATGTGAATGAGTATGGAGTACAATGCACCCCTACCCATTCACCTGTGAAAAAAAGTAAAAAAAACACAACACACAAGGGTTAAAAATAGTTTATTGCACAGCTCCGGGGGTCTTCTTCCATCTTGGGGGGTCTTCTCGCCGGACTCCTCCACTATCTTCTGCTAGCGCTTTTACTAGTGGAGGAGCCCGGCTTTCTTCTTCGTCGCCGTCCGGGGGTCTTCTTCCGACTTCGGGGGTCTTGTCCCCCTCTTCGGGGATCTTGTCCCCCTCTTCGATTCTTCTTGCCGGGCCTCTGTGCCTTCTTCTAGCTCTTTTACAAGCGGTGGCCTGGTCTTCTATCATCGCTGTTGCTGCTTTCTGTTCTTCTGTTCCTCTCTTCTTGAGCTGTTGACTCGTCGCTGTCTCTGGCCACAATGTCCTCCTGACCAGCCCTCAGGAAGGCTATGGCCTGGGGTGCGGTTCCACCCAATTTTAATGCCTCGGGGCTGGCTAGCCCAAGGCATGGAAACTAGAGGAGGATTCTGAGGTGGATGGGTGCCATCTCCAGTCCGGGAGAGACCCATTGGACTTCGAGCATTCCAGGGGAGAACTCTTTATAAGAACACCATGTGTGAGTTTGGTTTTCTAAACAAGAGCCTGGAAGGGCTGAAGTGACCGAGAGAATTCGGTCTTGTAGATATCGCCAAGCAGGCTGAAAGATCCAGGTATCCCACAAGTGTTCTACAGCTTAGTTTCCCACGTGTTCTATAACAACGTCTGTGACAAACACTTTGTTCCTGAGTGAGCACCCTGTTGGCTGCTAGGCCTTGTAAGAGAGGGACTGTCCAACCTGAGTGTTCCTCCTGCTGCGAATGGCTATTCTCTGGATGCAGTCAAAGTAAACAAGTTCCTTAGCGTTTATAGACTTTGACATTGCGAGTACCTGAATTCCTTTCCAACCCTCTGATCCCAAGTTGAAAGACTGTTCAATGGTTGAAGTTTTAAAATAAAAATCCATTCAACTGGATCTATTGTCAGTCTCAAGTTACTGGGTCATCTACCACGGGACATCCCCTAGACGTGCCACAAGAAGAAGCGGAAGGTAGCGGCAAACCTAAAAATAACCAGCAGCTCCTTCGGGGGTTAGTGCTACACATAAAAAAAAATCCACTTTAAGCCTGTTATTCCTTGTTGATGACCCATATTACCTGACTGCATGCTCATCCTCTGCACTGTCTACTAGCTATTTGTTGCTGACCCAGCCTGCCTGATTTTCCTCTGATTTCTGCTTACCTCAACCCTTGATTGAACCTGACCACTCTCTCCTTTAAGGCCTTGTCTCATTACCAACACTTACTTGCTGATTACCCTTTGCTTGCCACCTGCTTAGACCCCTGCTTGTCTCTGCCTTGCCCACAGTCTTTGCACTGTATCCCCTCTGCTCTTGCCAGATATGCGTGTTGGGTTATTTGCCTACATTTCTGTTGATGTGAATTGGCAGCCCTTCTAATGCTTCCTTTACTCAATGTACGGTATTGTATCACAACATAACACAAGTATTGTTGGATCCACAAAGGCCAGTAGCAACAATGCACCCTAAAACTGATTTCAACCAAGGTTTCATCTCTGCCCTCTTTCCTTCTGTATTTATATGAGAACAACAAAATCCCCATCGTCAGAGCTGCCTATGACATTGTGATAAAAGGTGGTAGCACCTTACCTGTCCAGGGAGCCCGCAATGTCGGCACCTAAAGTTGATCTTCAGATCGACTCATGGGTGCTGCCACCTCCATTAAAGACTCCCACGCATGGGTCAGGACACACCCTGGACCTCATTTTCAAACAGAACATTGACGTCAACATACTCGACAACATAGCACTGCCATGGACGGATCACCACGCCATCAAAGTCAAAATCGCTACCAACATCACCAACGAAAAACGGAATCCTGTAACATAAAAAACTGTACTCCAAATCCTTCAAAACCACTCTGTCCAACAAGATATCTACAATAACCTTAAACCACTCTACGGGGGGGGGGGGGGGGGGGGGCGTGGCTCGGCGGCGTTCCGAGATGGCGGCGTAGTCCTGGAGCTCCTGTCCTCGAGGCCCAGCACACAGTAACCACGGCGGGGAAAAAACGCCAGAAGCACAGCGGTAAGCAGGGGCCACCACAGGGGATGTCGGCGGCTAGGTCCCGCTCCTTTCCGGAGCAGCATACCCAGCCAAACAGGCAAATACCGGACCTTTTCCGCGCAAGGCCTAGAGGCGGCTCGCAAGCCGCGGCCTCGAGCAGATCGCGCTCCCACAGCAGGAGCCCGCTACGCTCGAGGGCAGACCCCGAAGCCCGGGAACCTCCAATGTTAACGATAGATGACCTAAGGAGCGTAGCTGCCGACATTAAGGGCACACTATCCGCCGCCATTGCGGATCTAAGGGAGGACATTCATTCAGTCAGAGTGGAAGAAATTGAATCTGTCCAGGCCCGCCATGATACCTCCCTGTGCCATGTTCAGCAGATTACTGAGTCCCATGCTATCCATCTAAGGGATATCAACAGGCACATGGAGGATTTGGACAATAGGGGGAGACGTCGGAACCTTAGGGTGAGAGGTCTCCCCGAATCGGTTGAACCTGATCGCCTTACTCAAGCAGTCACCCACATTTTCAATGATCTGCTGGAAAGACCCCTGGAGACTCTATTGGCTTTCGAACGCATTCACCGAGCACTTCGTCCGAGGGGTAGAGATACAGACCCCCCGAGAGACGCAATATGTTGTCTGATAGACTTTCAGCTAAAGGAAGAGATCCTCCGCAAAGCCCGAGAGAGAAATCAGCTCACATACAGGGGAGCCACCATTAAAATTTTTCAGGACCTCTCCGGTATCACATTGCAACGCAGAAGGGAGCTAAGGCCCCTCCTGGAGGTTCTCCGGCGTAGAGAAATTCAGTACCGCTGGAAATTCCCTTTTGGCTTGTCAGCCTCCCACCAGGGCCGTAGCGCAACCCTTAAGGTACCAGAGGATTTAGACCACTTCTGCGCAGCCCTGGATATTCCTGCAGTGGAACTTCCTGACTGGTACAGCGATTTCAAGCTCCCTTCTTTAACGAGAGTTTCTTCCATGGAAGGTTTGGAGGTAGCGGGTAATTTCCACATGGGACGTCGGCGAAGAGACCCTCAACAGCCTCCCCCTCCTCGTTCGCCACGGAGGCCCCCGGACGCCCCACGGAATGGCAGTCCCACCGCTTCTCCTGTTCACCGAAGGCCTAGACATAATTGACCAGGTACTCAACGTGTTCTTACTCGCATAACCTGACTTATTTGCCCTGAGATTGTTCGATTATTTCCCTGAAACCATCTGCCCTACCTCAGAAGAAACTTACATACTACTTGGCCATGTTGGTTTGGGCAAGACTGGAGACCCCACGATTGGACTTTCCCAACCTCACCCAGTGATCCTTTCTTCTTATGATAGATTTGGTTTCCCCATATAGGCTAGCCTCTGCCCACATGAACCTCTGGTCCCTCACCAAGTTGACTCTTCGTCCACGTGACAATTTGGTTTCCACAGACATTTCTGCAGAAGATCCCCCCTCCTTTGCACTGACTGACTGATGTGGAAAACTCTTAGCACAAAGACTCTATATTAGGGGGAGAAGAGGGGGGGATTATGTGCTCCCTTGATGCTACAACTTTTTCCCTCCCCCACTATGTTCTCCTCTTCTTATTCATCCCTTCTGTCTCCTTTGCCTATACCTTCTTCTCATCTTGTCTTTTAAACCTCTGCCTAATTTAACCCTCCTCTCCCACCCTCTTGCTTGTCTCTTCTGTCTTCGGGCTACGGACCTTGGCAGCTTGGGATGTAGTCAAAATGTTATATTGTATACCATTGGTTCTGTTTTATATTGCAGTCAAGTTCACAATGAAGAGTTTTGCCGCTGAGTAGCACCCGAGGGGAAGGAATCTGGTTTAGTTTACCTGAGGGCGAGTCCCTCCCCTGATCGGAGGATTCCCAAATTGTGGAGAACATTCTCCAGGTATTCAACCTTCTGTATTACGCATGTGGGCCCAAGCCCTTGTTTCACCTGACGCGCCAGGCAATTTGGTTGCATAGGTTTCAATAAGGTTGGTGAGATGGATAACATGCTTAGATTCCTTCCCCTTGTGTTTGTTGGCTTCTTTTTTCTTTCTTTTTGTCCAGCGGTGTGGGTACTAGAATATTGGTTCCAACGTTGTGGTTTCGTTACTTTGTTTTGTGTTTTCTGCTATGCAAATTGTATTTTTTTTTTTTTTTTCTTTTTGATAATCTCATTGTTACCAACAAGGCGATTGCTTGCTCAATTTAAAGTCTTGCCATGCACTAGTTATGTCCTACTACATGTTATTTAGGCTGCTGCTCCCAGTACCATAACTATGCGCTGCCCTTACAAAGATCATCCCTTCTGCGTAATAGTCTTTCTCAACCTTGTAACAGTTGACCTCGCTCATGAATTAGGCCGTTTCCGGTACTGGGTGCAAACTCTGAATCCCAGGCATTCTGTACACCTTAGATATTACCACCTTCCACTGGAAAACACCCTTCCACGTTCTACCCTAAGCACACTATTTGTTTGTGTGCGTTCCAGTGGATGCACAAACCCTCTAACGTCCAGTTTAACCTATGGTGGGCTACCCCTCCCTTCTCTTTGTTGCTTCTGATGACGTAGACCTCCTTCTAGCTCTTTTGTAGGGGTTGAGCATAGAAGGGAGATAAAGTTGCTCGTGGCCCCTCTCTCCCCTCTTGGCTCTCTATCTGTTACATATGCCACCCCGCCATCCATATATCGCTTTAGGCCTCATCAGGACCCAGAGCTCGTTTCCCCTCGTGCTACTCCGTCCGCCACCCCCACACAACGGACGCTGGTAGTCCCTGTTGACCATACCGAATTTAGATTCCTCGAGAAGGTTGACGAGCTCAACCTACTCTTCGGCTTGACCCTTGTCTCCCCGCTCCCCATCCCGTAAAGACCCATCTATCCAGGCTAACACCCTTCCCCCCTTCCTTTCTTCCCCCCCCCCTTTTTTTTTTTTTTTTGTTCTGTTTTGTGTGTGTCTTTGCTTTGTTGTTTGTTGTTGTCTGTCCTCCTCTTCGTTCCCCTACTGACAATGCCTGCTCCCACTCCACGCCAACAGTACAATAGCCTGAAACTAGTATCTCTGAATGTAAAAGGGCTTAATATTCCGGAGAAACGCACTCAAGTGCTCTCCCTCATGCGATCCTTGCAGGCAGACGTTGTCTTCCTGCAAGAAACTCATTTTTGCTCTAAGTCGATCCCGAAATTATTCAGTCCTAGATTCCCCATCTGCTACCATGCCACTTCCCCCACCTCGAAATGCAAGGGGGTATCCATTCTTCTTGCTAAGAATTCCCCCATTCAAATAACAGATACACTAGCCGATGAACAAGGTAGGTTCATCTTCATCAAGGGTACGTTTAGAAATAGGAACATTACACTTGCTAATCTTTATAGTCCTAATACCGCACAAGTGCCTTTCTTCCGTGAGACGATAAACAGACTATCCGAATTTCAAGCAGGCCTATTGATCCTGGGCGGGGATTTTAATGTTCCACTTGACCCCCTCATTGATACGTCCTCCGGCACCTCCAGCATCCCTTTCAGAGCCATTAAGCAAATTAAGAAATGCTTACAAGAGGCGTTTCTTCATGACACATGGCGCATACTCTTCCCAAAAGAAAAAGATTTTACATTCTTCTCTATTCCTCATAATAGATACTCGCGCTTAGACTACATTATGGTCTCGCAACAGGATCTCCATCATCTAACGAGAGCTACCATAGAACCCATAACAATCTCGGACCATCATCCTGTCACCACAACTCTCTCCTTTCCCGACAAGCTGACTCGATCTAATATATGGCGACTAGACGCAAGCATTCTGACGGATAAGATTAGGGAGATGGAAATTCGAGACTGTTTAAAACATTTCTTTCATGAGAATGATACACCCGACACGTCATTCCAACTGCAATGGGAAGCCCACAAATGTGTAGTGAGGGGGAAAATGATTGCTATTACTGCTGCAATGCGTAAAGAGAAGCAAGCTAAAATGGCAGCCCTATTGGCCAAACTTAGAAAATTAGAGGCGCAACACAAACGTTCCCTTGCCCTAGATACCCAAGTTGAATTGACAGAAACCCGTACTTGCATCCAGGAAGAACTAAATCGCCACGCCAAAAAGAAATACATCTTAACCCAGAAGCTCTTTTATGAATCGGGCAATAAACCAGGCCATTTATTGGCGCAAGCTCTGCGGGCGCAAAGAGCCAAGAACACTGTCCACCAGATCCAATCACCAACGGGTGACGTACACGAATCAAATCCTGCAATAGCGCGTGAATTCGAAAAATATTACGCGTCCCTTTATAATTTGCACGGGCATTCCTCACATACTCAAGATGCACAACAGAGGCAGCAAAACTTTAAAAAATACCTGGAAAACATACCAGTAGGGAAAATTTCTAAGGACGCTTCAGATGCCCTAGAAGCCCCGATTTCCCCCACAGAATGGGTAAAGGCAGTGAAACAAATGAAGCCGGGTAAAAGTCCTGGGCCTGACGGCCTGACTGCGGCTTACTACAAAATTTTTATGGAAACCCTCCAGACCCCCTTTCTAAAGGCATTCAATACCCCCCATCTCTCTGGATCTCTCTGGAAGGGGCTCCTTGAGGCACATATTACGGTCATACCTAAACCGGACAAAGATACCACTAACGTGAGCAGTTATAGACCCATATCCCTCCTAAATGTGGACATCAAGATTTTTTCTAAAATTTTGGCTAACAGGCTCCTTCCACTTCTTCCCTCTTTAATTTCCACTGACCAAGTAGGTTTTGTCCCTGGCCGTGAAGCGAGGGACAACACAATTAAGGCCATTAACCTACACCATTTAATTACTAAATCAGGGCAGAAGGCCATGTTTCTATCCTTGGATGCGGAGAAGGCGTTTGACAGAGTTGCATGGGATTACATGGAAGCGGTGCTATTAAACTTGGGCTTAGGCCCCCATATGCTCAATCTGATCATGTCTCTGTACTCAGTCCCTACTGCTAGGGTCAGGGTTAATAATAATCTGTCAGACGCCTTCTCCATCCTGAATGGCACGAGACAGGGCTGCCCCCTTTCCCCAATTTTATACATATTGACATTAGAGCCCCTCTTACAAAAAATTAGACTCAATACAGATATTAAAGGGGTACGAACCCCATATAGAGAATTTAAATATGCCGCTTTCGCGGATGATATTCTTCTTTTCATCTCTGAGCCCGTGACCTCCCTACCAGTAGTCCTTAAAGAATTTGAGTACTTTCAGTCGATAGCTAATCTTAAAATTAACTACAACAAGTCTTATGCCTTGAACATATCTCTACATAAAACGATGAAAGACCAATGCAAACTTAACTTCCCCTTTCACTGGAGGAGTGATTGTATCCCTTATTTGGGAATCAATATCCCATCGGACCTGTCTGAACTATATACCAAAAACCACTTACCCTTACTGTGTAAATTAACAGATGACCTTGTCAGATGGAATAGACCCACGTTCTCATGGTTCGGCAGGGCTGCCATTTTAAAGATGAATGTGCTACCTAGATTGCTATATGTGCTTCAGGCTATCCCTATACAACTGCCTAGCTCCTTTTTTAAGTCCTATAGGAATATATGCACCAAATTCTTATGGGGGGGAAAAACCTCAAGAATTAACTTCAGACATCTCACCTATCCTAAACACTTGGGGGGGATCAGCCTCCCCGACATTTACAATTACTATAGGGCGATCCATTTAGCTAGAATAGCGGATTGGAATCTTCACAGTCAATACAAGGACTGGATCCCATTGGAAGCCTCCTTTACCGGTCTCTCTCTAGCTACTATTCCGTGGCTGGAGCAGACCCACATCCCGCCGGAACTATACCAACACCCGCTGATAGGTCCTACTCTAATGTGCTTTAAGCAAATTTGCTCCCAAACAAGGCTCTCGTCGGTACCAGGCCCCCTCACGCCACTTAAGCTCAACCCTAACTTTCCCCCGGGGATGTCGTCCCAATTCCTTGTAGACAGCTGGTCGAAAAAACTCGTTCAGGCCTTTCACTTCTTCGACTCGGGAAAACTCCGTGCGACATCAGACATTGCAACTCAAATGGATAAAATGCCCATATCTCCCTGGTCTTATCTGCTGATTGTACACTTCCTGAAAACGATAGACAAAGATTCGGTTTGCTCTAGGCCTCTCACCACATTTGAAAAACGATGCACTCAAAATGCCCCACAGCGGCATCTTATCGCTATCACACATACCCTCCTATTCGAGGATATACGTCCCAGTTCGGGTAAGCCCTGCCGGAAATGGGAAGAGGATCTTTCGATAACGGTGACGGATGATCAATGGGAACGCATACTTCAGAATATCCACTCAGGTTCACTTAATGTGAACACGCAAGAAAACGGGTTCAAGATTCAGGTTAGGTGGTATCGCACACCCGCTCTCATTAAAAAATTCTACCCTTCGGCCTCTGACACCTGCTGGAGATGCCGGAATGACATTGGAACATTTATGCACATTTGGTGGACGTGTCCGTTGATACAGGCTTTCTGGAAAGACATTTGTCAAATTACCTCCCAGGTGACAACATACCAGATAGACGCAACTCCGGCCCAATGTCTGCTCCACCTGACACCTCTTCCACACAGCACATATCATAAGTCACTGGCAATGTTTATGCTTAACGCTGCGAAACAATGCATTCCCATTCTATGGGGCTCCCCTAGGGTTCCCACACTGAAAGAATGGTTTCATAGGATCAACAAAATGGCCGACATGGAAGAACTGATTCACATTTCCAGAGATACAACTCAAAAATTTAACATGATCTGGTCTTGCTGGAAACATTTCACTTCCACCCCAAAATACACTGGAGTTATGGCACCAACAAGAATATATTAGGCTCTATCCCATGGATTACCTCGCGAACATGTTAAGGCAACCTCTGTGATGGGGGAAGTGGCAGAATCGATGATTTAGCAGAGAGCGACATTCTCCCCCGCGCTTCAAGGGTTTAACATCCTACTCTTATATGTTCTCCCCCGTGTGCGTATATGTTTTCCCCTTTTTTTTTTTTTTTTTTCATCCTTTCTCTCTTTCCTTTTTTCCCCTCCTCTACCTCTAATCCCTTGCTTACCCCCTTCCCTCACCCCTCCCACGCTTAGTCATTCCTGAGAATTTGAAGACGTGCATCTCACCGTGTAAAATACGGAAACCAGATACATTACTGTACTAAGTACGTCTGAAGAATCCCAATGTGATAGCTTATCAGGAGTAGTATAGGAAGTGTACTTTGTACCCTGATATCATTATTTACTCTTTACGTGTCACCATTATACTGGGCTTCTTTGAAAGTCGCCTGGGGAAGATACTCCAACTACGAAGAGAGATTAGACCCACCCTTACTCGAGTACCACACACGATCTGGCTACATCACACCTCCCAGGTAATTGTGGTCTAGATCTATTTCCTCGATTGTGCATGTAAGTGTTCATATGTTAACTCTGATAACTGTTCATGATACTTGCTGTTTTACGGCCACTGGATATGTGTTTCCGTAGGATATGATGGAATGTCCTTTACTTTCTTTTATGCTTATGTTATTTCCCTTGTTTCTCCCAATAAAATGTTTAAAAAAAAAAAAAAAAACACTCTACGGAGGAAACACTCAACTCCCTGAACAGGGCATTACTGCAATCAGCAGAGTCGGTAGCTCGAAAACGCAGGGCTCTCATCAGGAAGAAAAGCTCTGGATGGTTTAATAGCTCCCTCGCCGTACTAAAGCAAGAAAGCAGAAGAGCGGAAAGAACATGGAGAAGAAATCCCACCGAGGAAAACCACTTTAACTACAAAGGTCTCACAGGGAATTATCGGAAAGCAATCTTCAAAGCCAAAAAGGACCACACATTGTTGATAATTTCACTTTTTACTCAAAGCACATTCACATGTGCGTTTAGAAAAGGGTTTTACAACAAACCAACATATTTGGTGTATAGAAAACATTATTTTGGGTAACTTTTTTATAACTTGGCGTTTTTGTGTAAACAGGCATGTATCAAAGCATAACATACAGAACACAGGAACTTACAAAGTTCAACTTTGAAAGTGAAGACAATGTCAGACATGAGTATGTACTGTACAAACTGTGCTGATAGTGCCTTCATCAGATGGGGTATCACACCTGGAAAAGCCAAATTTGGAAGATGCACACAAATTGAGAATCATAAAGTGGCCAGTTTCCTCCTGTTCCCATGCCTAATGTCAACATGTGCTATCTCCCATCATGGGGTATCAATGTACGTGTTTTGGGGGTGCAACCCCTTCATCTCAGCCACTTTAGTAGCAAGGAAGGGGTTGCACCCACAAAAAATGTACATTGATCTCCTATGATGGGAGATAGCACATGTTGACACACTGTGTGCATCTTCCAAATTTGGCTTTTCTAAAAATATAAAAGTGTTTTTGAAAATTTAAAAACGATGCTAGCTAGTTTGGGGTGTTTCAGACTCTCCCCAAAACATCAATTATGTTCTTAATTTTTTGTTGAACATCATTGATGTTTTTCTGTATATTCTCTAAATTGCGATTGCACCCCATTATCTCCCCAATGAAGATTTGGGCACTTTCACTGGTAAAATGAGATTCTTCTTCCACAACATCCACATCACCTAAAAAAAAAAAAAAACACACCATGTATTATAAATATGCAGACATACATTGATTAGCTTACCTGAAGCTGTGGTCTCCGACACTCACCTGTTGTGGTGACAATTTCGCCAGTTTTCACCTCCTCCGCTTCTGGTGTTGGTATTTCCCCTTCTTTGGGAAGTGTGGGGTCCCTGGTGTCCTCAGATGTCCCGAGTCTTCTCTCCCCTATGAGAATGTAAAAAAGGAATACTTAGCATACAGAGACCAGAAATAGGAATATGAAACATTGCTTGGAAGTGTTGTACAATTGTGTTTTTTGGCAGAGTTCAAAGGTGAAACCATTATTTTTGACACTTTCTAAAGCTGGAATACTTACATGTAGTGTGAACAAATGTAGTCAAGTGCAAGTTGGCAACACATCGTTTTGGGAGTGGGCTAACGAACGATGTTTATTACGAACGATTGAACCCATGAACATGAAAGTGCCCATTTTAAACTATACAACATTAAATCAAAGCACATGGAGCAGTATGCAAGCAATAATAATAATATGAACACACAATAACTACTTACTTTTTTGAAGAACTCACTTGATCCTTCTGTACTGATCGTGCTCCCTCAGTTTCAGGTCTGACCAGCGTTTTCTCAGTTGATCCTTGGATCGTCGTACCCCAAAATTCTTCTGAAAACTCTTCACAACTTTAGTCATGATCTTGGCCTTTCTGATATTTGGGTTTGGGTAAGGTCCATACTTCCCATCATAGTCGTTCCTCTTCAATGTGTCCACCATCTCCAACATCTCTCCAAAAGACATATTTGAGGCCTTAAATCTTCTCCTCCGGGATCAGGATGTTTCAGGCTCTGGGCTTTCCTTGTCCTCCTCCTCGTTAGTGGAATTATTATTTTGCACCTGCTGTGTCTCCACCATGTGCTCTCCCCACTGCGCCGAAAGAGAAGGGGTGGGGAATAGTCTAGAAAGAACGTCAGGGGCGGGCGGAGTTTCACGCATGCGCACTGTATATAGAATGCAACACGTGTCTGTCGTACGTACGATCTGTGAGCAGAGTGAGGAGCTGACGTGCCAATCGTGCAAATGAAGGTACAATTTTTAACTTGGTACATCACTAGCCTATACTGCTTCTATATAGGCCTATGTTGGGACAAGATTAGGAGAGTTTAGCATGGCATTATTATTAGGGTTTGTCTTGTGTTGTGTCTTGCAGACAAGATGGGTCCCTTCCAGAAATCGCATTTTATGGGGCTATTCATTGATCTGCTCAGGGAGCTGCCCAGCCTGTGGCAGATGAACAACCCCTTTTATAATGATCTAAGAAAGAGGAAGGCAGCGCTGGAGAAACTGCTTGCTTTGATGAACATGGTCCCCACAGCAGACATGAGCTATGTGAAGGCCAAAGTTGGTGCCCTGAGGAGTACATATCTCAGGGAGCGCAAGAAGTACCATAATTCCCTGAGATCAGGAGATCCAGATGCCATTTATATCCCCAGGATGGTGTACTACGAGGGGCTACATTTTCTGGCAGACCAGGGGAAACCCAGGCCACCACTCTACAGTCTTCCCTCAAGGCTTCCTTCACCCCCAGCTGAGGCTTCCAACGTCCAACCTGGGCCTTCCAGGCAGCAACATGTGGAGGGGCCCAGCTTGAGACAGGTATAGCATTGTTGAACATATTTCTTGTCGTACATTTAATGATGTTAACTAGATGTTATTATTGATCAGTAAGTTGTGATTTAACAAAGTGGTTTACATATCAATAGACAGTAGTGACCAAAAATGATTGGGACAAGAATGAAAAATGCTAGTCTTTTCTATTTGTTAACATTCAATTTGCAACAGTCATGAGCACAAAATTGTGTGATTGATGACCAAAAAAACTAAAACTATATCCCATTTTCATACACTGGAAGACCTCAGCTGGGAGGAGGCTGTGAAAAGTGGCAGCTGGGAGGTCGACCATCGCCCTCCTCCTCCTCCTGCCACAACTACAGGAGCCGAGCCACAGCCTGGAAGGAAGCCTGGAGGGAAGTGCCTAAGGAAGACCAGAGAGTGATGGCCTGGGTTCAGTCTGGTCTGACAGAAGATGCAGCCTCTTGTAGGACCACAGCCTGGGAAAATAGAGGGCATCTGCTCTTCCTGATCTCTTGGACTTCTGGACCAGACTGCTCTCCCTGAGATATGTACTCCTCAGGCCACCAATTTTGCATTTTCAAATTAGTTCATGTCTGCCCTGGGAGCCAAAGGCTTCGCCAAATTGACCAGTTTCTTCAGCGTTGCCTTCCTGTTTATTTGTTTGACACCTAAATAAAGGGTTTTTTTTTGGTTGAAGAAATACTTGCCTATGTGTTTTACTTCAAAAAGGACAGTTTATTTGTGAGTAGGCAGGTACATTTCAAAAAGACAAAGTCAAATGAATAACAAGGGGCACCAACACCAAACAACCTCCTCTAGAAAACAATAAAATAAAAAGATAATAAAAGATAATAATGGCGTTGTGGTAAGTTGACACACAAAACACACCAAAAAAATTGCAAAGAAGAGCAAACTGTCAAAAAGGAGATGTTGATTGAAAAAAGCAACCACCAAATTTAAAACCAAAAAAAAAAAAAATTTTTCGGAGATGTGACGAATTAAAATATTGTATTCATGAAAAGAGGAAAAATAATAAAAAAATAAGTTGGGGAGAAGTGTGTGTGAATATGAGCAGCAAAACAACTTCATTCTTGTACCACTGTAAAGAAAAAGAGAATACGCTGCAGTAAAGAATTTTTAACATTGCAGCGTGACGAATGTGCTATATCGATTACGAGCGGTAGTTTTACCTGAGCGAACGCTTCCATCTCAGAATTTTATTGTGAGCATGCATGGCACCTTCTCCATCGGACTAGGCTACACACGATCGGAACTGATGCGATCGGATCATGTTGTCGGAAAATTTTATAGCCAAGCTCTCAAACTTGGTCCGTCGGATATTCCGACTGAAACAGTCCGATGGAGCCCACACACTGTCGGATTATCCGACAACACGGTCCGATCGGACATTTTCCGTCAGAATATCCGACCATGTGTACAAGGGCTAAGGGGGGGTCACTGATGTAAGGGGGAGTAAATACAATAATGTAAGGGGCCACCTATAAAAAGGTTCCCCCCCTATAGTAATCTCCCCTTACCTTAGTGTATTCACTCTGCGGAAGGTGGTCTCTGGTCATCATCCTGCAGACTCTGATGTAAGAGAGAACTCTGTGCTGGCTGGGTTATAGTATCCTGACCTTCATGTAAATTGAGAAATATGTTTTTTGGCTTTTTTTAACTTAAACACATTGCTAATAGCACTAGCTATGCATTTATATTTCAAATATTTCTATTTGCATTGTTTAGCACTAAAAACTGTAATTTTAGGTACTTTTTGCAGTGCCAGTAAAGAATGTGTGTCGGTAAATTTCATGATTTTTTTGGCAGTAATAAATTGGGGCCGTTTGTAAATTTTGGCGCTCTGCAGTAAATTTCAATTTGGTGGGTTGGCAACACTGATCCAGTTGTAGGCCTTCCACTGTATAGCTGTCTACCTAAATATGTCTCGGAGTCTGCCTACTTAAGGGTGTCCTGGCCCTAATCTGCTCTTACACAGTTCTGTTAAGAGACAATAAATCTCTTTTCCATTCAAAACGTGTCTGGTACCCATCACTCCATCTTGCATCACACCCACCATGCCTTGTAACCCACTCTACAAAGATGGATATCAGCTATCCCTGACTCTGGAGGACACCATTAGGCCTTTGGAGGTCCAGGACCTTGCTACATATTCATGAAGTTAACAAAAAATTTCTCTGTGCAGAATCCCCCCCAAGCCCCCCCTAATACTTACCTGAACCCCATGTCGATCCAGCAATGTGCATCAATGCCTCAGCTCTCTGGGGACTCTGCCTCCTCATTGGCTGAGTCATTTGCTCCAGCTACTGTCAACCACAGCAACTGAGCCAATAAGGAGGGGCAGAGTTGTGGCTCTATGTGAATGAACGCACAGAGCCACAGCTTGGGAGCGAGCCTGCTCCATTGCAAGCTACTCGCTCTGGGGGCACTTGGCAGGAGAGAGGGGCCAGGAGTGCCAGCAATTGGACCCAAAAAAGTAGGATTGGGGCCACTCTGTTCGAAAAAGCTGCACAGAGCAGGTAAGTATAACATGTTTGTTTTTTGTTTTTTTTAAATAAACTTTAATATCACTTTAATGCAGAGAATGCATTAAGATAAAAAAAACTAACTGCCTTCAGAACCACTTTATTCCGTCAGTTGGAAGTAGTGATAAGCGGAATATACCTGGGTTTGGTTCGGGGCAAATTCTCCAAACGTTACATACATTTAGGCACTGCATATAAACCCTATTGAAATCATTTCCAGTGGTGGCCCATCCATAGAGAGGAATCCCGCCAGACACTGGAGCCGCTGTCTGCACCCCACCGCCTGCAAGGACCACACTGGAGGACACCACAGCCCGGCACATAGATCGGGTAAGTGCCGGACTCCCGGCCTTACGGGGGGTGCGGCGGTGGTAGTGCCGCACCTCCTGCCGCCAGGGGGTGGTAGTAGTGCCCCCCTGCCGTTGGCCACCTGGGGGAAGAGGTTGTTTGCCACTCCTCCAAAAGAACAACCCACCAGCCGCCATTGGTTCTTCCACAGTTCCCTGTTATCCAGTTTTTAATACCATGTGTAATGTCTTTGGCAATTCTTGTAGCAGATACATAAAATGCATATAAACCATATACAATTACAATTACAGCTGAACTTCAAGCAGGCAGCTAAATCTGCAGCTGAATATATGTGAACTATTTTAGCTGACAAAAGATTTATAATTCTGATTTGCTGGTTTTTTATTCATATTTCTATGCCACGCTGTATAGCCAGCCACCTGGTGTAACCTACCATTTTATTGGAGAAAGAAAACACTTCATCATATTACTGATTCATTTTCAATAAACAGCCAAGTACACTGTAAGAAATATTGTGCTGGGTCTACTCAAAAAAATTGAGGCAGCTATTTGCATCAGCTTTTTAAGTACTGTCAACTGAACTTATTCTTGTCTGACTCAACTTTTCATGTTTCGACACTGTTGTTTTAAGTAAAGCCAACTCAATTTTTTTCAGTTTATAGACCATAGTGTCACAAGAGCCACCGATCGGCTTTCCCTGTCATCACGATCAGAGGAGAGCGATTTACTGACATGTGCTGGTTACCGCTGTGATCAGCTGTTATTGGTCACAGCTGATCACATGGTTAAGAGCCTACAGCATAGGCTCTTTACCACAATCGGAGATGCGGTGTGTTCGAGTGACACACAGCACCAACGATCGCCATGCTGCACACCCCCGGGTGCGTGCACGAGCGGCTTTTCCTGCTGAATGTCATATGATGCCCAGTCAGCATAATGGAGCAACATTGTGGATGTAAATCCACAAAAGGGCAGGCGGTAAGTGGTTAAGCAACATTTAAAGCATGTGAATGATAATTTGTTCAATGTTCACTCTTATCATTCAATCCCATTGCATGGCTTTGTAGTGACTTGGGAAAAATTCTTGTCACTGGTAGCGCTCTTTTGTCCTGATGGGCCTCAAGCATATGAGAACTGCCTCGTGCTGGTTTTCAACGTTCCAAAAGACATCAAACTCTTTAAAATTACAGCATCAAAACTCGTGCGGTTGCACCTTTGGCAAACATCTGCTTTCGCAATTTCAGTCAAATGAAAAGATCATTTTTTTAAAGTAAATGTAACTCAATTAGAATATGGAAATGTACATTAAAAGTACAATACTTAAAAGTTTTGTCTAGATTACTCAATATTATACATTATTTTTGTAAATGTAAAAGGTGTGTTTTAAGAACTAATGAAAATTAAATACGGTACTTAAAATATCAAAGTAAATTAATTAACATTTATTTATTTGTTGAAAATTATACAATTTGTATGGTAAAATTACAAGCCAACAGAATCATTTTTATCAGTGTAACACAGGAAGCTGCAACACTGAAACAGTGTCACTATGCTGCCTATACTGGAAGGTAGTGGTATGCAAGTCAAAAGACCACCCTTCTAATGCTTCCTTAAAGAGGTTGTAAACCCTTGTGTTTTTTCACCTTAATGCATCCTATGTGGCCAGCCCCTCAGCCCCCCCTGCTTTACTTACGTGAGCTCTGGAACTTCACCCGGCGGGGCGCACTGCCCCTCTGCCCGGTGTTCTCTGCTCTTGATTGGATAGATTTATTAAAGTGCAGCCATTGGCTCCCGCTGCTGTCAATCAAATCCAATGACGTGGACGCCGGGGAGGTGGGGCCGGATCAAACATTGATGGACTCGGGAGCGTGCCCGCAAGGAAAACCCGCAGTAGAGCGCTTCTCCTAGGGGGTTATCTGATGTTTGGAGGAGCCACGAGAGCCACCGAGGGACACAGGAAGAGGATGTTCGGGGCCACTCTGTGCAAAACGATCTGCACAGTGGAGATAAGTATGACATGTTTGATATTTATTTCTTTTTTTTAATCAAAACTTTACAATCACTTTAACTCAATGTATGTTATTGTATCACAACAGAACACAAGTATTGTTGGATCCACAGAGGCCAGTAGAAACAATGCACCATAAAACTGATTTCAACCCAGATTTCATCTCTGTTCCCTCCACTTCAGTATTTATATGAAACCAAAAAAAGCTCCTTCTTCAGAACTGTCTAGGACATTGTGATAAAAGGTGGTAGCACCTCTGTACATTTAAAGGTATTTTTCATATTTGTCTTAAAGCGGTTGTATACCCGCTAATGTTTTTTTTTTTTTTTACCACCTGCAAAGGAAAAGGCATAATGAGCTAGTATGCACTGCATACTAGCTCATTATGAAATACTTACCTTAGAATGAGGCCCCGAGGGCGTGGCCACCGCGCGCTGGTGGATGGCAGCATAGGAGAAGAGCTCCGCTCCAGCGACGGGATTTGAT
This sequence comes from Lithobates pipiens, assembly GCF_037356315.1. Taxonomy (NCBI): domain Eukaryota; kingdom Metazoa; phylum Chordata; class Amphibia; order Anura; family Ranidae; genus Lithobates; species Lithobates pipiens. The sequence goes on along the minus strand of NW_027507748.1, from coordinate 629,712,892 downwards.
CCTCACTGTGGACTCCCTGAGCCGGCGAACATACGTTACCATACTCCGGAAAGCCTCCTCACCCTCCGGAGATGCAGACAAAGCGGAGAGGGTCCGGGCAGCCCAAGAAACTGCCGGATTTCTTTCCGCCCGCGGCCCGCGAATCTGGCCAAGATGGCGCCGGCGGCAGCACGCGCTCCTCCCCGGGTCGTTCGTCGGCCTCTTCGGGGAGCCCGACGCCCTTGGCCGCACAAGCAAGGGGATCGCCAGGGACGTCCACACAGATCAGCAGCAGCCCAGCGAAGTCCAGACCAAGGCTCTCAGAAGAAGCATTGCAGGTGAGCGCTGAACAAAACTCCTCTGCTGACACCAGAGAACTACATGGATACATAGCTGAGTTCCCTGCCACTAACCAGCCTGTCTCTGAATCCACCATGAAGGACATGTTAGTTTCTCTGCGTGCCTCACTTCATAAAGACTTTATGCAATGTGTCAGCAACTTTAAAGCCGAAGTGGGTGTTTTGGGAGGCAGATTAGATCATGTGGAGCAAAAAATGGGGGACTTTGCGGTTGCCCATAACACTCTGGTTGACGCGCACAATGATCAGTCTGAAGACATTGCTTGGCTCAAATCCAAGATGGCGGACCTGGAAGACAGGTCCAGGCGCAATAACATAAAAGTCAGAGGGGTCCCTGAAACTGTCCTCCCTGCCCAGTTGGCCCAATAAGTCCAGGATCTCATGAGAACCCTGCTGCCCGATTTGTCGGATCAGGATGTGCTTATTGATCGTATCCATAGACTGCCTAAGCCATCCCACCTGCCTGACAATATTCCGCGGGATGTTCTCCTGCGGATTCATTTTTTCCATGCCAAGGAGCAACTGCTCTCAGCGTTCAGGAAGGAGACCCGGCTCCCAGAGAGATTCTCCCACCTGCAGCTGTTCGCTGATCTCTCCCAGTTCACCCTTCAGAGACGCAAAGCTCTTCTTCCTGTCACTAAAGCTCTGCGGAACCATGGAATTCCATACCGCTGGGGATATCCTCTGAAGCTTCTTATTACCCATGAAGGTAAATCCTCTGTGGTCTCTACACTGCAAGAAGGGCTGGATCTACTACGTTCCCTCGACATCATCCCTGAGGAGCCGGTGGGGCCGTCGGCATCGTCTCCTCCCAGCCGGCTGGAAAATCAGGAAGACTGGCAGGTGGTTCAGAGGAGACGCCGGAAGAAAACCAAAGCAAGAAGCCCCTGAGAACTTTGCTGCAACCTACTATTTGATTTTGCTTTCCCGGTCGCTGGAGGTCGTCCAGCGCTCTTTTTTCTCCTTTACCCCCCAAGTTAATGGGCATTTATAGTGCCTTCGGATCTCACCAGAGATTCCCTTTTTTACTGACCTCTGTTCTGTTTTTTTGGTTCCTGTTTTATTGTTTTTATCCACTGCACTGTTGCAGCCCTACCTCGGTCTGTCATTGCTCGAGTGGCTTTGCATCGCCTAGCCCTAATCCACGTGTGCCATATTTAGCCTACCCTTGGAAGCCTGTCTCGCTGGGAGCCCTGAGGTCCCATTGTGTCCCTGGTTGCCTCCCCTTTCATCTGCACCTAATTGCTACCTCCAATGCCGCTTAATTTCGTCTCTTTTAATGTCCACGGCCTCAACCATCCAGTCAAGCAGAATTCCCTGTGGAAGGAAGCTCAGAAGTTGGATGCAGATGTTCTTTGTGTTCAGGAGACCCACTTTCTTGACAAAGCCAATCCATACTTCCTGCACAAGAACTACCCGCACATTTTCCTGGCCTCTGCCTCTGAGAAGAATTTGCTATCAGGGACTCGGTAGCTTTCTCCCTCACTGACACTATTATGGACCCTGATGGGAGGTATTTGATATTATTAGCTCTACTGAACAATAGGCCTTACACCATAGTTAATTTGTATGCCCCCAATGTACACCAGCTAAGGTTTCTGAACAGACTTTTTCGTAAGGTTAACAAATGCCGTAAGGGGTCTCTAGTGGTTTGTGGGGACTTCAACGTAACGGTCGACTACGCCCTGGACACCACGTCCAGGGCGAGTCGGCCTTTGCCGAGACTCCAACCTCTACTTGCTGCTGAAGATGTTTTTGATGCATGGAGATGTCAACATGCGAGTGAAAGGGATTTCACATTTCACTCTGTGAGACACAACACCTACTCTAGGATAGATCTGATCCTAGTAGACAGGTTGCTGTTGCAGGCGGTGTCTTCCTCCACCATCCACGATATTTCTTGGTCGGACCATGCTCCTGTTTCTATTGAGGTGGTGGAGGAACACACCCCGCGCTCCGCCTATGTTTGGAGGGCGAATTCTCAACTCTTTCAAAATCCCTCGCATGTTGCTGCTATTTCCAAAAATCTGACGGAATTTTTTAAACTGAATGCTCACTCTGTGCAGAGTCCCGCTACCCTCTGGTGTGCCCACAAGGCCTTTATGCGGGGCATAATGCTCCAAATCTCATCCAGGGATAAAAAGGCTAGAACCCAAAGGCTGAATGACGTTCTGGCGGACATTCGGTCTTTGGAATCCTCCAACAAGTTGGCGCCGGACTCCGACACGGCTCACAGACTTACTCAGCTCCGTGTTGAACTCCGCCGCCTTTTACTGGCCAGGTATGATAAATATGTACATGCATTGAAGTTGTCACACTACTCCTCTAGTAACCGGGCTGGCAAATACCTTGCCAATAGAGTAAGGGCTGTTAGAATTAAAGCTAAGATCCCCTATGTTTACCACCCCTTGGATAAACAGAAAAGGATTAACCCGCAAGAGATTGCGGACGCCTTCGCTGCTTATTATTCCTCTCTGTACAACTTGAAGCTTGATTCCGAGACGCCCCAGCCCACGATAGAAAGTATACAATCCTTCCTTTCCTCTATCAATCTACCCTCCCTTACGGAAGAACAATTGGCACCCCTAAACATACCGATTTCACCTGCGGAAATTATAAAATGCATCCAATCCCTACCTCTGGGCAAATCTCCGGGACCAGATGGCCTGACTAATGATTATTTTCATTCATTTGCAGACCTTCTGTCCCCGGTGCTTTCGGAAATTTACGCTGAAGCGTTTTCATCTGCCTCCTTTCCCCAGGAGATGCTTAGAGCCTATGTGGTTACGATTCCCAAGCCAGGTAAAGAACCTAACACCCCCTCCAACTTTAGGCCCATATCCCTTCTAAACACCGACGTCAAAATCTACGCTAAAATTCTTGCCCAAAGACTCCTCCCCCTAATCCCCCAGCTGATCCACAGGGATCAGTCGGGATTTACTCCCGGCAGGCAAGCCTCAGACGCCACTAGACGTGTCCTGGGAGTTCTTCAATTTGCAGAGGCCCGTCGAACGCCTTCTCTGCTCCTCTCCTTGGACGCGGAGAAGGCGTTTGACCGGATCCATTGGGGATACATGGACGAGGTCCTTCGGAAGTTTGGCTTCAGTGGACCGTTCCTATCAGCCATCCTTGCCCTATACTCGGCCCCTTCAGCACAGGTCTTCACCTCCAATATGTTATCATCGCCCTTCGCCATTTCCAATGGCACTAGGCAAGGCTGCCCACTATCCCCTACAATTTTTAATCTTCTTATTGAACCGCTTGCAGAAAAAATCCGATCCCACCCTCTAATCACAGGCATATCTACGCAGGAGGGCCCTCACAAAATCAACCTCTTCGCGGATGATATCATTCTTTTTTTGACCTCCCCAACCTCCTCCCTACCACAGGCTCATCAGATACTCCACGAGTTTAGCTCAATCTCCTACTATAAGGTGAATTTCTCTAAGTCAGTAATATTAGATACAGGCCTCGGTTCCTCCCTACGAGCAAGACTGATGACCACATTTCCATATAAATGGAGTGACTCCACCATCCCGTACTTGGGCATAAACCTAAGCAAATCTGCGAGCCGACTAGCGGAGGCTAACTTCCCTCCTCTTATTGACAAACTCACGACAGAGGCCAACAAGCTAGCTAAGTTTGAACTTTCTTGGTCGGGAAGACTGGCCTCCTTCAAGATGCTATTACTCCCCCAAATTTTGTACATATTTAGAGCATTGCCCGTCCCCCCCTCTAGGAAGCACCTCCTTGATCTCACTCTCTTGATGAATAAATTCATCTGGAGCTCTAAAAAACCTAGATGTTCAAGATCACTTTTACTGAAGCACCGGTTGGCTGGGGGTATGGGACTAGTGGATCTCAAGGACTACTATCTTGCATCCAGGCTGGCACAGCTCTCCCATTGGTTTAACTCGGCCAGCGAGCCGAAATGGTGCTGCCTTGAACGAGCCCTTACCCCCACTCAAGATCTAAAACTTCTCCTCATCGATTCAATTAAACCCTGGCCTCTACAGTCCCTCCCTCTCACAGTTTGCGCTTCCCTGCAAGCCTGGCGAGATCTTCTTAGGTCCACACCCTCGTCCTGTAAATTGGTCCCCCTGCCCATTCCTCTACTATCCTTAGAATTCCTAATTCCCAACTTCTCCATCAGAGACTGGGTCAAGAAAGGGCTGCTGTCATTGCAAGATCTTTTCCAGGGACCTTCCATGGTCCCGTACCAATCTCTGAGGATGCAATTCCACTTAAAACCTACTGACATTTATAAATATTACCAAATAGCCCATTTGTTTCGGGGTGGTGGAGTCACCAATGTTCCGGTGGCCGACTCTCTTTGGCGCTTTCTTGCTGCTGATCCCCCCTTACCTAAAGGTATATCCCTATTCTACAACTTTTTACAGCAGAAATGTGTTTTTAACAAATCTCGTCCCTTCCTGCGCTGGGAGGAGGACTTAGGCCGCGCCTTTTCTGAGGCACAATGGTGTCAGGCACTCAAGGCTAATTATAAGGCCTCCAGGTGTGTTGGACACTGGGAACTTGCCCAGAAAATTGCCTTACGCTGGTACCTCACTCCCTTTAGGATCTCCAAATTTGGCCTGGCGGAGTCCTCCCCCTTGTGCTGGAGGAACTGTGGGGAGGTTGGTAATTTACTGCATATGTTCTGGTCCTGTAAGCATCTTCGAAGCTTTTGGAACGCTATTTTCAGAGCTATTTCCGATATTACAGGTTTCCTATCCACCCCTGAACCAGGCTTGGCAATTCTTAACTTAGGTATTGATAGATATCCACCTGATTTCAGAATTGTTGTTTCCCATATCCTCCTGGTGGCTAGGTCTCTGATAGCCAGATTTTGGAAGAATGACCAGGCCCCCAGTGTTTCTGAGGTATGGTCGACTACCTCCCTACATTATTCCTATGAGCTGGTCTTGGCCCTCAGGATGGGGAAAAAAATTCAGTTTGATAACAAATGGAAAATTTGGAACGCATGGTATAAGTGTACTCCCCTGCCGTGAACCCACACCCTGGTGTTCGGCTCTTCTTGTTATAATGTACTAACCTTTCTGTGACTTACATTACTGCTATCATGCATATAGGCTTCCTCCTCTGGGTATATGACAGACCAACCATTTCGAGTTCTTTGTTGTTTGTTTAATGTTTTGTTTCTTTTTGTTCTACAGTATGTCCATCAGATTGCTTTTTCCCTCTCCCCCACCACCTGATTGTACTATGCTATGTAATGTTGTGACAGCATGGGAGAAATATTTGAGACTATTCCTGCATTGTACTGTAAAGTTTCGTGAAAATCTTTCAATAAAAACTATTTACAAAAAAAAAAGAATGAGGCCCCGACATCTGGCCTGATCCACGTCGAGGGAGCTGACATGTTCCCTCTGCGTTTCTTCCGGGTATCATGGCTCCGGCGCTGTGAGTGGCCAGAGCCGAGATTTCATCCCTACCGGGTCCGGCGACTGCCGGGCTTATAGCCGACAATCCCCTTGTGCGCATGCGCCGCTGCAATCAGCGGCGCATACCGAGGGGAATATCTTCTAAACCGTACAGGTTTAGGAGATATTTTGTTACCTACAGGTAAGCCTTATTATAGGCTTTCCTGTAGGTAAAAGTAAAAAAATGACTATACAACCACTTTAAGGAAAGTTGTGGGTACATTTTACATCAGAACAGAAGAGGACTGTGTTTGGTGGAAGTTCAGGAGGTATGTAGAAACTTTCTGATGCTAAATCAGAGCTATCCGCATTTTTACTGCAAGCACTTGCTTCTAATATCACATTCTGACATTAGGTGGGGTCTGCTGGAATCACACACATTGACATTATTTACTGGGGACTTCAGAGGCAAGGCCAGTTCAATGACAGCCAAATGTCTTACTGCTAGTCTTTCTCAGAAGGCACTGACTTGTCTCTGGCAAACCTTGCTAAAACCTGCTAAAAGTGAGCACACTACTCCTATACAGTTAGTACACATGGTATACCAGTATTTAAGAGGCAAAAAGAAATAAAGGTATGCAAAGTGAAGTAACGAATAATACCAAACATCAGTTTACTATAATACAGTTAGTGAAAGAGTTTACTATGGGCTGGTGCACTTTGAATATTGCTTGTTTCTTTATTCCAGTCTTTGTGAGTGATTGTAATTTTTTTTTTATTTAAATAACAAACATGTCATACTTATCTCCTTTTATCAATGGTTTTGCACAGAGCAGTGCCAATCCTCCTCTTCTTGGGTTTGCTGCCAGCGCTCCCGGTTCTTCCATCCCACCTGGTGCTCCCATAGCAAGCTGCTTGTTATGGTGCACTTGTGTGTGCTCGCTTTTGAGCTGGCTCTATGTGTCCATAGACATACAGATCATTGCTTTGGGCCACCCTTTGCTCCTTCCTCACTGGTTGCTAGTGACAGAAGCAGGAGCTAATAGCTCCCACTTCTGTCTCTGAGCCAATGAGGAAGGAGAGAGCTGAGAGAGCCTCTACTCTTGTGCACATCACTGGATCATGATCAGGCTCAAATAACTATAAGGGAGGAGGGGGGCTGCATGCAGAATGTTTTTTACCTTAAAGTGATTTTAAAGGCTCAAGGTTTTTTACCTTCATGAATTCTATGCACGAAGGTAAAAAAAACCTTCTCTGTGCAGCATCCCCCAAGCCCCCCCAATACTTACATGAGCCCCATCTCGATCCAGCAATGGGCGTGAATGCCTCAGCTCTCTGGGGACTCTGCCTCCTCATTGGCTGAGCCATTGCTGTCCATCACAGCCACTGAGCCAATCAGGAGAGAGAGGGGTGGGGCCGAGTTGTGGCTCTATTTGAATGGACATACAGATCCGCAGCTCGGGAGCAAGCCTGCTTGAGTGCTCCATTGCAAGCTGCTTGCTCTGGGGGCACTTGGCAGGAGGGAGGGGCCAGAGGAGGCAGCGAGGGAAACTGCTGCACAGAACAGGTAAGTATAACATGTTTGTTATTTATTTTTATTTTTAAATAGACTTTAATATCACTTTAATCCAGAGAATGCATTAAGATAAATAAAAAACTCTCTGCCTTCAGAACCACTTTAATCCATCAGTTGGAAGTACCTGGGTTTGGTTCAGGGCAAATTCTCCAAACATTACATAAGTTCAGGCGCTGGATATGAACTCTATTGAAATAATTGAAAGGCAAATGTTAAAAAACATTAATGGCCATGCTCCAAGCCAATAGGCAAGGGGTTGGGGACAGACCTCGGAAACATATACTAAAGCAAAACACAATTCAATTTGGCAGGGAGCAGCAATTAAGAATGCTTAAAGAAAACCATTTAAAATGCAAAGTTCCTTTAAAAAACATGCCTGGGGTGGTGCCCCGAACCTGTTAGGTGGTGCATATGTATAAAGCCTTCTACAAGTGACATTTAACAGGACTGGAAGCATAGTGATAGTTATACTATTCAACTGTAAATTGTAAAGAACAGGCAGCACTTCAGGTTTAACTATTCCTATCCCAGCAGAATCTTATAAAGCAATATTGCCATGGGGTTCTTCTTTAAGTAAACAATAAAAGTGTTCTTTGAATGTTTCAAGGAAGAAAAAATACAACTGTGTGGGACAGATATGCAGTTATGGTAAAGAAACTTCTTTATTGTGTATTTATGTACTTGAATTTATTGTTTTTCGTGGGGATAATAATGAATATACTGTATAGAATAGAATGATTTAGAAATGTCTCAGTGACATTACACTAGTGTTCTTCCCAGTGGCGGCCTGTCCATAGACAGTGCACGGCTGCCTCCCCTATCCATGCGTCCAGCCCCCTGAGCTGCATATCAGGGCACTAGACTGAGGATTCCAATGTGGGGTGGGTGTTTTTTTGAAGCACTTGATTAGAGCCAGAGGCTCTAATAGGCTTCAAAAAAGGGTGGGATCGGAGCACAGAGCATTGCACTCTGAGCCCACCCAGTTGTTTGGCAATAGTGAATGAATTTTCACACTAAAGTTCCTCCCGCCAATCAGGAGGCAGGACATTAAACCTGGTTCCCAATTGGCCAAAGCATCAGGTGATCCTATTGGATGCCTAGTGCTTAGGCGGAAGAGAGAGGAGACACATGGTGGAGGAAGCCACTGGAGGAGCAGACACCAGAGCCACTGCCTGCACCACCGTGCTGGAGGACACCACAGCCCGCCACATAGATCAGTTAAGTGCCAGAATGGGAGGGTGGTAGTGCTGTACCTCTGGTCATGGAGAGGGGTGGTAGTAGTGCTGCTGCCCGGGGGGAGGGGGTGTTTTTTTGCCACACCCCAAAAGAAAAACACATCAGCCGCCACAGGTTCTTCCACAATTCACTGTGATCCAGTTTTTAATACCATGTGTAATGTCTTTGGCCATTCTTGTAGCAGATACTGTACATAAAATACATAAAATGCATATAAATCATTGCCAAGGATAGAAGAATAATGTTACAGCTGAACTTCAGGCAGGCAGCTAAATATGCAGCTGAATATATGTGAACTGTTTTAGCTGACAAAAGATTAATAATTCAGATTTTCTGTTTTTTGACACTTCATCATATTGGTGATTCCTTTTCAATAAACAGCCAAGTAACACATGAAGCTGCAACACTGAAACAGTGTCACTATGCTGCCTATACTAGAAGGTAGTGCTATGCAAGTCAAAAGACCACCTAAATAGAAGTACAAATTCTTTGGCGGTTCAAGCAACCCATATATATGAATTATGCATTTGGATGTTTGCTTGGAATTCTACTTTAACGCTGAATCCAGGCAAACAGCTGACTATACAGTTAAAATACATATGTAGTACCCCAGAAGGCATCTGGGGAACCTCACAGGCAGGGTAGGCTAGCATTTCACCTCAGGATGAGATTCTTGGCAGTAATAGAGTATATGTGTCCAGGATGACACCAGTCACTTTTCAGAGCAAACAATGAGTTTATTAGCTCTAATTCAAAATCCTGAGAAAGGAGGTCACCAATGAATGTGGTAGACTCCAGAAAAGAAACAAAAAGTACTTACAGACTTACAGATAGGGGACCTTTAAGCCAGTCAAGCATTCTGTGAATTTAGCCTCTGGCTACTAAGTGCTGGATGGTTTATCTAATCCCAGACCCCTGTCCAGTCCCACTGCCACCCTCTTTAGGCAGCAGGCCTAAGATGATCAAACAGCCACCCGTGGTCCTCAGACAGGTAGGAGGCCTGGGGAAGACTGACTCTCCAAGGTCACTCCTGAATATTTATTCCCTCTCCCAGTTTACACCACTGACAATAAATTGTCTTATGGTTGGCTAAGGAGAAAGAAATATTCATGACACTGATCATTGAAGCTTCCCACACTATTGCAAAGGATACCCCCCGGGAGTAGGCTGAAGCAAACCATAACCAGAGTTTTGGAGAGACTCAAGAATGCTGAATTATCAGTCAGGCTTAGGGTGGTTATACCCTAGCAACTAACTATATATAGACATTCCTGCTTAGGCTAGAGTGGTTACACATATAATGGAACTCTTTTAGCAGGAAAAGGATTAGCATCTTTGTTCATACTGTCTTATATACATGGTTTGATCATGCAACCAGCCTTATGATCAGACTTTTTTATTCTGCAGTTAAGTGGTCCAATTTGGTAGCCTCTCTAAGCTCTGCCTTTGCGTGGACATTGAAGGCACGGCAGCAGCATGGTGATGAGTCATCTCTGTCAATCTGCTCTCTTCTTCTGTCAGTAATTTCCTGTAAGAAGGATCCCGTGAAAGAAGATATAGGCTGATATTGGCGCCAAATGTACTATATAAGCTGCAGTGTGACATTGACAGATTGTTTTTAAAACTGAATTCTGTGCAACTTTTTTCCCATGCAGTGAGGCCATGTCTGCACAAACCAGTCTTGCCTCCTAGACAAAAACGGAATACGATACATATATGCAAGTGTAGCACTACCACCAAAGGAGCTGCTGGTTAGATTTGGGCTTACCGTTACCTTCTGTTCTCCTCATTTCACATCTAGGGGTGTCCCATGGTAAATGGCCCAGTAACTCGAGAGAAAAGTCTGGTCGTGCGTGGGCAGGTCCGCTCATTCGGAAAGTCCGGCGGACCTCCGCTGTAAAGTTTGGCGGTTTGTCCACCGGACTAAGTCCGCCAAATAGTCCAATCGTGTGTACGTGGCATAAGTGTCAAAGTCAAAATATTGAAGAACTTGTTTACTTTGACTACATCCAGAGAATAGCCATTCGCAACTGGATGTTCACTCAAGTTGGACAGTCCTTCTCTCAGAAGGCCTAGCAGCCAACAAGGTGCTTACTCAGGAACAAGTCTCTGCCACAGACGTTGTAGAACATACAAGATAATGTCTCTGCTAGAGACGTTGTTGTAGAGCACGTAGGGAAACTAAACTTGAAGATACCTGGATCTTTCAGCCAGCTTGGCGATATCCACGAGACCGGATTCTCTTGGGTACTTTAGCCCTTCCGGGCTCTTACTAAGAAACCAAACCGTACGTGCCCTTCTTCTGAAGTGTCCTCCTCTGGAATGCTTGAAGTCACTGGGTCTCTTCCAAACCGGAGATGGTACCCAACCACCCCAGAATCCTCCTTTCGTTTCCTTGCCTCAGGCTAGCCAACCCCGAGACATCAAAATCGGGTGGATCCGCATCCCAGGCCATAGCCTTCCTGGGGGCTGGTCAGGAAGACCAGGACCATGAAGTCAGTACATCATTCTGGACCAGAACGCTGAACTACGTGACGTCCGCATCTTAAATACCCTCTCCCAGGAAGCACAGCGAGAGCGCCACTCCCACTGGTCGGGCTCCGAGAGAGAGTAACTTAAGCACCTTACCAGACCATAGTTCCATGCCTGCCAGAAGAGACAGTTCCCCCTGTGGCCAGGCTGAACATCTCACAGTCCAGTCAGGCTGATGCCGAAGTCTAAATTTAGACAATTGTACCCAAACCAAACTGCAGTTTAGGCATAACTTTAACTTTGAAAAACACATAGCACATGCTCTTCAGGAGCCGCCGCTACACAAGTTTTATGTTCAATTGCCTATTTTCTCAATTTGCTAATGGTACTGAATGGTACCCCCCTCCAAAAATGTTCAGGGGATCCAGTATACCTCGCTAAATTGGCTAAGTTCAGCCTAGAGCTGAGCCCAGGGAGACAGCCCTATGGGATAGAAGGTGGAGAGAAAATGGCAGATGGGTGTCACGTACCTTTTGGTATTGAGTCCGAATTGCTGAGAGAGGCCTCCCTTACGACTCCCACTACCTGTTTCCTGGTAAGGTAACAGGGAACACAGGAGTAAGGAGGGGTACAGGTGCCTGGCAGGATCAACAGTTGAGAAGGGATGAATAGGTGGGGATTCCGCTTTTCAGACTGGAGCAGCTGGGCGGACAGAATCAACACAGCAGACTGGATCACAACAGCAGGTGGAATAGTTCAGAAAAGCAAGTAACCACAGCAGATGGATCAGTTCAGTAAACTTGATAAGCTTTAGCAGCAGATGGATCAGTTCAGTAAACTGGTTAAGCTTTAGCAGGTAACTACAGCAGATGGATCAGTTCAGTAAAGCAGGTAACCACAGCAGATGGATCAGTTCAGTAAACTGGTTAACCACTTCCCACCCGGCCAATGCATATATACGGCCGGGTGGGAGCCGTCTACTCCTGATCGGACGTTCAGGAACATCCTTCAGAAGTAGCGGGATCGCGCGTGCGCGTGCCCGCGCAGCGGCGCGATCCCAATGTGCTTGTGTCACTCGGACACGGCACATCTCAGATCGGCAGGAGGGCTCTGTGATTGGCCCTCCTGATCACATGACGGCCGTGTCCAATCACGGCTGTCATGTGATGTAAACAAACAGCCGGTTGCTAGGCAATCGGCTCTCCTCTCCTCACACGGAAGTCATCGCTGAGGAGAGGAGAGCAGAACGCTGCAGCCGGCTGATGATCAGTGAGTATGGGCTGCTTTTTACAGCTTTTTACTCACTGATCATCAGTCTAGTGTCAACACACAACACACCACACAGTACAAACACAGTCCCCACATACAGTGGTGTGAAAAAGTGTTTGCCCCCTTCCTCATTTCCTGTTCCTTTGCATGTTTGTCACACTTAAGTGTTTCGGAACATCAAACCAATTTAAACAATAGTCAAGGACAACACAAGTAAACACAAAATGCAATTTGTAAATGAAGGTGTTTATTATTAAAGGTGAAAAAAAATCCAAACCATCATGGCCCTGTGTGAAAAAGTGATTGCCCCCTAAACCTAATAACTGGTTGGGCCACCCTTAGCAGCAACAACTGCAACCAAGCGTTTGCAATAACGTGCAATGAGGCTTTTACAGCGTCCTGGAGGAATTTTGGCCCACTCATCTTTGCAGAATTGTCCTAATTCAGTTACATTAGAGGGTTTTCGAGCATGAACGGCCTTTTTAAGGTCATACCACAACATCTCAATAGGATTAAGGTCAGGACTTTGGCTAGGCCACTCCAAAGTCTTCATTTTGTTTTTCTTCAGCCATTCGGTGGTGGACTTGCTGGTGTGTTTAGGATCATTGTCCTGCTGCAGAACCCAAGTTCGTTTCAGCTTGAGTACACGAACAGATGGTCGGACATTCTCCTTCAGGATCTCTTGGTAGACAGCAGAATTCATAGTTCCTTTTATCACGGCAAGTCTTCCAGGTCCTGAAGCAGCAAAACAGCCCCAGACCATCACACTACCACCACCATATTTTACTGTTGGTATAATGTTCTTTTTATGAAATGCAGTGTTCCTTCTACGCCAGATATACTTGGACACACACCTTCCAAAGAGTTCCACTTTTGTCTCATCGGTCCACAGAATGTTGTCCCAAAAGTCTTGGGGATCATCAAGATGTGTTGTGGAGAAATTGAGACGAGCTTTGATGTTCTTTTTGCTCAGCAGTGGTTTTCTCCTTGGAACTCTGCCATGCAGGCCATTTTTGCCCAGTCTTTTCCTGATGGTGGAGGCATGAATGCTGACCTTAACTGAGGCAAGTGAGGCCTGCAGTTCCTTGGACATTGTTGTGGGGTCTTTTGTGACCTCTTGGATGAGTCGTCGCTGCGCTCTTGGGGTAATTTGGGGCGGCCGGCCACTCTTGGGAAGGTTCACCACTGTTCCATGTCTTCGCCATTTGTGGATAATGGCTCTCACTGTGGTTCGCTGGATTCCCAAAGCTTTGGAAATGGCTTTATAACCCTTTCCAGACTGATAGATCTCAATTACTTTCTTTCTCAATTGTTCCTGAATTTCTTTGGGTCTCGGCATGATGTGTAGCTTTTAAGGATCTTCTGGTGGACCTTACTGTGTCAAGCAGCTCCTATTTAAGTGATGCCTTGATTGTGAACAGGTGTGGCAATAATCAGGCCTGGGTGTGGCTAGAGAAATTGAACTCAGGTGTGGACAACCACAGTTATAGTATGTTTTAACAAGGGGGGCAATCACTTTTTCACACAGGGCCATGATGGTTTGGATTTTTTTTCACCTTTAATAATAAACACCTTCATTTACAAATTGCATTTTGTGTTTACTTGTGTTGTCCTTGACTATTGTTTAAATTGGTTTGATTTTCCGAAACACTTAAGTGTGACAAACATGCAAAGGAACAGGAAATGAGGAAGGGGGCAAACACTTTTTCACACCACTGTATGTTCCCAAAACACACATGTCCCCAAAACATACATGTCCCCAAATAATAAAAACACATGTCCCTAATAATAAAAACATGTCCCCCACATATGTCCCACTAAAATCACATGTCCCAATGATTATCTGCACACATATGTACGTGATCACCTGCACACATATGTACATGATCATTTGCGTACATATGTCCCTGATCACACAAAGCAATTATTATACACTTAACGGAAATTTTTTTACCAAAAACATGTAGCAGAATACATTTTGGCTTAAATTTATGACAAAATTTGATTTTATTGGATTTCTTTTCAAATAGAAAAAATAAAATATTGTTTTTTTTCCAAATTTCCGCTATTTTTGCGCTTATATCGCAAAAAATAAAAAACGGAGTCGTGAATAAATAACACCAAAATAAAGCTCTATTTGTGCGAACAAAATGATAACAATTTCATTTGGGTACAGTGTAGCATGACCGCGCAATTGTCACTGAAAGCACTAGAGCGATGAAAGCTGAAAATTGGGCTGGGAAGGAAGGGGGTGAAAGTGCCCTGTATTGTAGTGGTTAAGCTTTAGCAGGTAACTTACAGCAGATGAAAACAGTTCAGTAAAGCAGGATCACCTTAGCAGATGGATTGTCAAACAGGCCGGGTCAGGTATCAGACTGGAAGCGAGGCACAAAGGAACAGACAGGAGAATTGTCACAACAAGCCGGGGTCGGTGCAGGCAGATAACAGGTGGGTCACAGGCAGGCCGGGTCAAATCAGAGATGAATACTATGGATCAGATTCACAGGTGTACAACGCTGTAGAGCAGACAGCGGAGACCGTCAGTAATAGACAGGTTTAAATAGCCTGTTTGGCACCAACACGGCCGCGCACACGCGGCCGCTCACATGCCTGCGCACGCACTCCTGCGCACTAACGCACGCGCACGATCGCGCACACCCACGGTGACGCCCGCGGCCTTAAGTCAGAAGACCTGGGGTTCAGATTCTTCATAAAACTTCCATGACATTGCCCCCTCCCAAGGGGCAGCCTCCAGATGCCCCTTCGGGCAAATTTTTCCAGATGGGCCCTTTTAAAGGATTGAATCAGACTCTTTGCATGAATGTTGTCCTCGGGCTCCCAGGAGTTCTCTTCGGGACCATACCCTTTCCATTTAATTAAAAACTGGTTCTGGTTTCTTCTTCTTCTGAAATTTAGGATGGCTTCTACTTCAAATTCTTCTTCACCGTCTACCAAGATCAGATCAGGAGGAGTGGTACTCCGGTTAGGAAATGGATTGGGAGTGAAAGGTTTCAATAAGGACACATGGAATACCGGATGGACCTTTAGTGAGTCTGGAAGTTCTAATTAGAAGGCAACTTCGTTAATCTTCCTTTTAACTGGAAAGGGTCCTAAAAATTTGGGACCAAGTTTCCTTGAAGGGCACGCCATCTTCAAGTTCACCGTGGATAACCACACCAAATCACCGGGTACCAGTACTAACTCCCCTCGTCTCTTTTTGTCGAAGGTTGTCTTGTTGCGTTCCTGAGTTCTAGTCATTGTTTCTTGCAGAAGTTGGTTGTTGGTTTAGAAAAATTCATCTTTTCCTGAACCGCTGGCACTATGCATTCGGGAAGGGAGTTGGGTAGAAACGAAGGGTGGAAGTCGTAATTGGCGAAAAAGGGTGTCTGTTTGGTGGTGGAATGGAGAGAATTGTTGTAAGCGAACTCAGCTACTGGAAGCAGGGAGATCCAATCATAAAAAAAACAGCGTAAATATTGTTCAAGGGTTTGGTTCGTCCTCTCAGTCTGCCCATTGGACTGAGGGTGATAGGCAGATGAGAAAGACAGTTCAATATTCAAAGCCTTGCAGAGGGACCTCCAGAATCGAGAGTTGAACTGTACCCCTCGATCCAAAACTCTATTGGCTGGTACCCCATGGAGCCTAATGATTTCCTTGATGAATACCTGTGCAGTTTCAGAGGCTGAGGGGGTACCCTTCATGGGAATGAAATGTGCCATCTTCGACAGATGATCAACTACCACAAAGATAGTGGTATGATCGTCTGCCGGAGGCAACTCAACAATGAAATCTAGGGACAGCATTCTCCATGGCCTGTCCGGAACAGGCAGAGATTTAAGTAGGCCCCAGGCCTTGGTCCTACAGCTCTTACTCCTGATGCACGTAGTGCAGGTGTTCACAAATTTCTTGCAATCCTCCCATAACTGAGGCCACCAAAAGGTACTTTTGTACCAAGTCAGTGGTTCTAGTGATACCAAAATGCCCGGCTAGTGCGTGGTCGCGACATAGCTCTAAGACGGATACCCGCAGGGCCTCGGGAATGTAGATCTTGTCTTTATACCACAGTAACCCGTCTCTGGCTTGTAGTTCTGGTTCTGGAAAAGGTTTTTGTCCCATGGAGGCTTGTCTAAGTCGGGAAAGAAGATTTTCCTGAAGCAGAAGGAAATTCCCAGGAGCGAGAATGGTGTCTGGAGGAGAAATTTCTTGAGACTTGTGGAACATCCGTGACAAGGCATCTGGCTTTACGTTCTTAGAACCTGGGCGATAAGTTACATAGAAAGTGAACCGGGAGAAGAAGAGTGCCCACCTGGCTTGTCTTGGCTTTAGTCTTTTTGCAGATCTTAAATACTCCAGGTTCTTGTGGTCGGTGAATATTAAAATTGGATGAGAAGCTCCTTCTAACAAATAGCGTCATTCTTCTAATGCAGATTTGATTGCAAACAATTCCCGGTCTCCGACATCGCAATTTTTCTCGGCCGCTGATAGTTTGTGCAAAAAGAAAGCCATAGGATGGAGCAGGGCCCTGGTTCCTTGCCTTTGGGATAATATAGCCCCTACGGCGATTTCAGATGCATCCACTTCTAAAACAAATGGCAAGGAGGAATCTGGATGTCTTAAAACAGTAGCAGAGGTGAAAATCCCTTGAGAGTCTCGAACACTTCTTGAGCTTCAGGGATCCAACGAAAACGGGTCCCTTGTTTTGTTAGTTGAGTGATGGGTGCAACAATAGCCGAGAAACCTTTGATGAATTTGCGATAAAAGTTGGCGAACCCAATAAAACGTTGGATTCCTTTCCTGTCTACAGGAGTTGGCCAGTCCAAAATCGCAGCGATCTTCTGGGGGTCCATTTTTATACCTTTACTAGAAATAATCAAGCCCAAGAATGGTATACTTTCCTGCTCAAATAGACACTTGTCTGCTTTTGCATATAGACCGTGTTGTCGGAGCCAGCCCAATACGCTCTTGACGTGCTTGCGATGGGATTCAAGGGAAGAAGAAAAAATTTAAATATCATCTAAATAAACAACAGCAAATAAGTCCAGAAAGTTCCGGAGCACGTCATTGATAAAATATTGGAAAGTGGCAGGGGCATTACACAATCCGAAGGGGATCACCAAGTACTCGAAGTGTCCAAATCGGGTACGAAAAGCGGTCTTCCACTTATCTCCGGCCTTGATACAGATCAGGTTGTAAGCCCCGCGGAGATCGAGTTTAGTGAAAACGATAGCAGTTCCCAGTCTTTGGAATAACTCCGGAAATAAAGGAAGAGGGTACCGATTCTTTATTGTAATGTTATTCAATTCGCGGTAGTCTACACAGGAAGGAATGAACCCCTTCTTCAAATTTTCATCGAGATATTCTTTGAGTTTCTCTTTCTCTACCTCTGTTAAGGGAAAAATCCTTTCCGAACTGAATTTTGGCTCCAGGGAGTAGCTCAATGGGGCAGTCATAAGCTCGGTGGGGCGGAAGCACCTCTGCCTTTTGTTTACTGAACACGTTGAGGAATTCATGGTACACTTCAGGAATGGCCTGACGTAATTCGATCTCTGAATCGATACATAATAAGGTGGCTGGTCACAGGGAATCGGAAGAACCACAGAACTTCTGGCAGTAAGATGAAGAGAAAGTAATTTTCCCCCTGGCCCAATATATGGTTGGATTGTGGGCCTGTAGCCAAGGCATACCAAGTATTACAGGAAAGAGTGGAGAGGAAATGATGTCCATTCGAAGGAATTCCCGATGCGAACCAGAGATAATAGCAGGTAGAGGGACAGTTTCTTGAATTACTTGCCTTTGACTTATCTCTGTATCCTTGCCTGACCTTTGTGACCACAGCTTGTGTTTTGAACTCTATTTCCTTCTTTCAGATTTGGTTCCTTCCTTACCAGCTGTTAACTGCCTTATGATTCTTTATCTTGCTGTCCAGCTGTTTCTGACCTTAGTCAGTATCCTAATGCCGGCCCTTTTTGCCTTACTGCCCCGCTTTGTCTGCGGCAAATTTCCTGACTATACTCTTGTCTTTTGATCGGGTGCTATTGCTACCGTGTTTCTATATGTAGTTCTTTCCCGATAGTCCACAGTCATTTGTCCTGACAGCTGCTGCTGCATGAAGCATTATCTCTAATGCCAACCTGTGTCTTCACATTCCCTATCACCACTACCAGGGGTGTTGGACAAAATGTGCAAGCCCTCTCTTTTCTTTATATCTGCCTCAAGTTCAGTTTTAAGCAAACAAGGTAAACAATATCTCTAAAATAGGAATCCACAAATTGTGGGAGAAAGAATCTTTGCCATATCAATGTAGAAACATAATATAGTTGTTGTTTTTTTGAGAAAATGACGTGATAAGAGAACGAGGGAAAGATTTTGCCTCATGGTGTTTGAAACATACAATACCTCAAAAAAGTGAGTACACCCCTCACATGTTTGTAAATATTTTATACCTTTTCATAATACAACACTGAAGAAATTACACTTTCCTACAATGTAAAGTAGTGAGTGTACAGCTTGTATAACAGTGTAAATTTTCTGTCCCCTCAAAATAACACAGCCATTAGTGTCCAAACCGCTGGCAACAAAAGTGAGTACGACCCTAAGTGAAAATGTCCAAATTGGTCCCAAAGTGCCAATATTTTGAGTGGTCACCATTTTTTCCAACACGGCCTTAACCCTCTTGGGCATGGAATTCACCAGAGCTTCAAAGGTTGCCACTGGAGTCCTCTTCCACTCCTCCATGATGACACCACGGAGCTGGTGGATGTTAGAGACTTTGCGCTCCTCCACCTTCCGTTTCAGGATGCCCCACAAATGCTCAATAGAGTTTAGGTCTGGAGACATGCTTGGCCAGTCCATCACCTTTTTCCCTCAGCTTCTTTAGCAAGGCAGTGGTCATCTTGGAGGTGTGTTTGGGGTGATTATCATGTTGGAATACTGCTGAGTTATTTTGAGGGGACAGCAAATTAACACTGTTATACAAGCTGTACACTCACTACATTTACATTGTAGCAAAGTATAATTTCTTCAGTGTTGTCATATGAAAAGATAGAATAAAATATTTACAAAAATGGGAGGGTTGCCTGTCTTTACCTTTCCTGTTATTGGAGCTGGTCCTCTTTATAATAGCACAGTCAACAACTACACCAATATTCAGGCTACCTACAGTATTTAAGAACCCCCTATTATAAATGTTCCTCTATGTCTCTACAGGATTTATTAATCTCTGGGATATTTATGTGTCTACCATGCCGGCTACATTGGAACGGTAAGAGGAGCTTTACGCCCAATAAACCACAGATCTGCTCTAGTAATCAGAACAGGAAGACATATCACATTTTGTCTGGCAGGCCTGAAATAAAGAAAATATTGTCTATTTCCTGCTACATGCATGATTGAATTCTATTTAACAAACCTAAGCTATAAGCTGAATAACATGCAATCTTGTTTTATGTGATTTTATTGGCCTGGCCATTTACAGAAACGCATGTGGGTTACTTTGTTAACATGCAATTATTGGGTAGAATTAAAATGATGTAGGGCATTCCATAAACTTTCATGTTTTACTTTCATGGTTTTAAAGAGTAACAGACAGATTTAATAATCCAAATAATTGTTAGATTGATTATTTGGTGGTTTTGAAATAAATGATTGATTGGCCGTGTAATTAGCTCTCTCATGTATTGCAATGCATTGTCCTACTGTCTATGAAATGTTGATGTGCATATTGCTGCATACGATTGACTCATGTATTAATAACATATTTGATTATTCGCAGCCATGTCTTTAGAAAAAGTAAAAAAATAGGAGAAACTCTGCGCTTAGGATCGAACAAGGGCTGCAGCCTCCCCTAGGGGCTATGGTAAATGGTAAATAAATAATATGGGGTTAAATGGCGCTACCCTAAATTGGAGAGGAGTAAACCAATCCCTTAATATATGACAATGGTGCTGCACCCAAAAACGAATGTGCTCTAATAGTGATAGTAGTATTTAATAGGATCCCATATGCCACCATATAATATGATAACTTAATTAATATAAAAGTGCAATACTACATACACCAAAGATCCTCTGCTTAAAACATTGATTAAAGTGATTAATTCTAAATGTCCAAAAATAACTAAATTCCATCTGTGAAAAGCAGTACCATAAGAAACTCAAAAATTGATAACTATAAATAAAAATATGAGCATAGAATTACAAAACAAAATGCTAAAAATATAAATATATAAACAAACAGTTCATCAAGGAGTTTATACGTGTATTGAGAAAAAAATAAATTGGTGTGTGTAGTATTGCAATTTATATTAATTAAGTTATCATATTATATGGTGCCATATGTGATCCTATGAATTACTACTATCACTATTAGAGCACTTTAGTTTTTGGGTGGAGCACCATTGTCATATATTAAGGGATTGGGTTACTCCTCTCCAATTTAGGGTAGCGCCATTTAACCCCATTTTATTTATTTATAAAAAGTTAGACTGGAAATGCATATAGGTCAGTTGAATATGTGGAATATATGTAATTATTATACAAAGTACAGCAAACCATAACAACCAATACCAATCTAATTTAATAATTCTACACTGCAGTTAGAATAGTGAGATTATTTTAGTTGGGTATTTCATTTTAAATATTGCTCTTGTAAGAAGTATTTGCTAAGGGATAAGTGACTGCTTAACTACTTAACAACCGACCCATGCTGAATGACAGCTACAGGGCAGTTGATTAACTCTGGGAGGGCGTACAGTAGCATCCTCCCAGAATCCCGCTCTCGCGTGCCCCCTGGGGTGTGCACCCGAGAACATCCGTGACCGCTGTGTCCGGAGGACCCGGCGCATTACGGATCATGGTAAACGGCCGCTCATCGCATATATAATGTTTTGGGGTTCTATGTAATTTTCTAGCAAAGAAATTATGATTTTTACGTGTAGGAGAGAAATGTCAGAATTGTCCTGGGTGCTCCAGAACGCCTGATGGTGCTTCCTGCATGTTGGGCCTCTGTATGTGGCCACACTGTGTAAAAGTATCACACATGTGGTATTGCCATACTCTGTAGAAGTATTAGCAGAATGTGTTTTGGGGTGTAATTTGTGGTATGCATATTCTGTGTGTGAGAAATAACCTGCTAATATGACAATTTTGTGAAGAAAAAGACGAAAAAATCTTGATTTTGCAAAGAATTGTGGGAAAAAAATGACAACTTCAAAAAACTCTGCTTTGCTGTGCCATTCATTTTGAATGATACCCATGGCATCTTGAAAATGCACCTCAAGATGTGTGTTGGACCACATGCATACATGGGAAATATTTTTGGATTGTGGTGTAATGTGATGTGGTGTAGTGTAGTGTGGTGTGTTAAAAAGCACATGCCCTGCTTTTGGTGCATTGGTAGCCTATTCAGCAGAATAAAGGAAGCACAAATTGTTTGTTATTTCTTTAGGCTTCACCTTATAACATTTTATATAACATTTTTTAAACATTTACAATTTGTTTTGGTCCAAATATAAATTCGTACAAATTTTGGGTTATTCTGAGATTTGGATGTATCCAAATCTTCAAATGAAATAGTAATGAATTTAGTTGAAATCTGTTAAAAAAAAAATGTTATTATTCATTTTCCAACGAATTCCAACTTTTCAGAAGGATTAAAATTCAGATCGGTCAAAAAATAATCCACCAATTTAAATTCTGTGTGAATAATAGCTAGTTGTTAAGCAACCTTAACAAACGATGACTCATCATTTGTCAGCAGGCTTCCCCACTGACAGATGAAGAAAACAATGCCTGCAATAGAAAAATGTTTTTAAAAAAAACGGCATAGAGTCCTCCCCAAAATCCATACCTGACCCTTATCCTGAGCATGCAGGTCAGGAAGGGGGGGGGGGGTGAGCACCACCCTTCTGGGTGCTTTGGGGGGGGGGGGGGCAGAGGGGCTCTGCAGTAGATTGCCTTCATGTCGGCAGGACCATTTTTTTTCTTTTTTTGGGTGCAGCGTGCGGTGTGGTTGATGATGGGTTTACATCGGGAGACACTGTTTTTTTTTTTTTTTTTTAATAAAGGAATTGTCAGAAACTGTCTCTGTGTTTTTATTACTTTTTAAAAACCTTTTTTTGGTGGATGAGTAGGGGTACTATATATCCTATACTCATTCACATGGGGCGTGCCGGGATCTGGGGGCTCCCTTGTTAAAAAGGGCTTCCAGATTCTGATGAGCCCCTTGCCGGCAGACCCCCACAACCACCGGCCACAGTTGTGGGGTCCTCAACATGGGGGAGTGGGTGCTTTGGGGCACGGGGGGCTCTGTTCCCTCCCACCCAAAAGCATCTTGTCCCCATGTTGATGAGGGCCAGGATCTGGGGGCTCCCCTGTTAAAGGGGGCTTCCAGATTCCAATTGGCCCCCTTCCTGCAGACCCCCACAACCACTGGCCATGGTTGTGGGGTCCTCAACATGGAGGAGTGGGTGTTCTACCCCTCCTGCCCCTAAGTTTCTTGTCTCCATGTTGATGAGGACAAAGGCCTCATCCCCACAATCGTGGCCGGTAATTGTGGGAATCTGCAGGCAGGGGGCTTATCGGAATCTGGAAGCCCCCTTTGACAAGGGGCCCCCAGATCCCCCTCCCTATGTGAATGAGTATGGGGTACAAAGTACTCCTACCCATTCACCAAAAAAGTGTCAAAAAGTAATAGAAACACAGATACAGTTTTTGACAATTCCTTTATTAAAAAATAAACAATAAAAAAACAGTGTCCCTCGATGTAAATCCATCTTCAATCACGCCGCTCCCTGCAACCGAAAAATAAAAAAACACGGTCCCACCGACATGAAGACAGTCTGCCTACTGCAGGCTCTCCATTTCACAGTTCTTTTATAGGGAAGGGTGACATCGCTGACCTAGCATGCACAGCCCGTGATGTCGCAAGGGGCGGGACGGTGCCCCACCCTTCCCTATAAAAGAACTGTCAAACGGAGGAGCCTACAGTAGGCAGACTGCCTTCATGTTGGCAGGAGCAGTTTTTTTTTCCTTCCCCGAGTGCGGCGAGCGGTGTGATTGGCGATGGATTTACGTCAGGGGACACTGTTTTTTATTGTTTTATTTTTTAATAAAGGAATTTTATAAAAACTGTCTGTGTTTTTATTAGCTTTTTGGTGAATGGGTAGGGGTATTACCCCATACTCATTCACAAAGGGGGGGGGTGAGATCTGTGAGCCTCCTTGTTAAAGGGGGCTTCCATAGTCAGATAAGCCCCCCACCCCAGAGCACCAATCCCCCCCATGTTGAGGGCATGTGGCCTGGTATGTTTCAGGAGGTGAAGGGTTGCTCACTCATCCCTTCCCCTTTATTGACCTGCCTGGCTGCATGCTCAGATAAGGGTCCGTTATGGATCTTGTGGGGGGGGGGACCAATGCTGTTTTTTTTTTTTTTTTTACGTTTTGGCATTTTTCTTTTGCCAGCATCCTTTTCTTTACATTCATCTGTCAGTGGGGAAGCCAGCTGACAAATGATGACTCATGTTTGTTAAGGACGCAGGGGGACCCTCTTCGCCGCCGGCTGCTTAACAACCAGTTATTCTTCACATAGAATTTGAATCGGTCAATCGTTTTTCGACCGATCCGAATTCTAATCATTCTGAAAAGTTGGAAATCATTTGAAAATGATTAAACTAAATACATTTTAACAGAAACGTAATAAAATTTAACAAAAACTAAACTGAACTAAATGAATTCCAAACCCAAACGAAACTAATTCCATAACGAAACAAAATTAGTAATAGAGCAAATCTATCTGAAACTAAACTAAAACAGTTTTTTTTCCGTTCTGCACATGTCTAACTTTTATATTTTGGAAGCAGGTTCATAGTTTTGATATTGTATTAAATGTAGATAATTTTAGATTATTAGATCATTTCAGATGAGGGAACTTTCAGTGGCTCCGTGCTATCAGCCTTCTTCCTGCTTAACAGCTGTTGAGATGATTTCAGCCACATAGGGAGTGGATTGTTTTCAATGAGACAACCAAATGATAATAGTTGATTTACAAGAGGGAACAGAATATTCACTTTGTGAAGAGCAAAGGACATTTGCTAACTTTTTGCTATAAAATCTATTAAAGAGTATAGAATGCAATTCATTACAGTAAACAGATATATTTGAATTCCATCCAATGCACTTTACATACAGTACAAGCAATCATTTTGCTTTCCTACATAATTAAAGTGAAAAAATAAAATGTTATAAGTATTTTTGTTGCATGTTACAACATAAAATATGATATAGATATATCACTCTTCATATTTAATAAGTAGCAATGACAGATTCTTTCACCACTTTCAAACAAGCCCCATTTAATGTAGGATACGAGTTTAGGCATGATGAATTAAATATTTAATCAAAGAGAGATGATGATGATGATAAGATAATAAATGAAAGTTTAAATATGAAAGACGAGCTATATTGTCATGCCAAGCTCTGCTTTTCTAATATGAGTGGGCCTTAAAGACATGAGCTAAGATAGAATTTCAGGACTCCTTAGTCCTTTGTATTACAAGATAGATCATTTGTTAAGACTGGAATATGCAATGCCAAACTTCTCAAGGAAGCTGTACCTCCTGGAAATACACACAGGATCAAAACCATGTCTGTTTTGAGCATTTGCTTTTTAAATTTTGCCTAGCTCAGCTTTTTATTTTTTTTATAGGAATTTTTTTATTGCAAAATGCAGTTCAAAGTTAATTGTGTTGATTTGCTGCCATTTCACCTTCATTTAGTTAAATAACAAATAGCTACTAGTATTTTAAGGTATAAACACACCTGTTGTGAGTTTTTTTTTTAAATCCTGCTATTATAGGACTACTGAGATTCATTAAAAATACAAATTTCACATTTAAATCTTTAATTATTCACGAGTATAGCACGTAGAAATCAGATTTTCCCATCTTATTGGGGTTTACCAACAGCTATGTAGGGCAAGGAACTTCTAGAACAATCAGTTCAAATAGTAACAAAGCAGACCTTTACACTACATAGGGGTTGATTTACTAAAGACAAATAGGATGTTCATTTTGGAATTTTGGAATTTTCATAGCTTAGTGAATGTGGTCAAAAATGTATTCAGCAAAGAATACCGGATGATGTGCAAAAAACAAAACAAACAAAAAAAATATTTTTGTTTGCACATGATTGAATGATGGAAGTCAACAGAGCTTCACCTTATTCTGTAAGCTAAGGGGAATTTCCCTTGCAATATGAGAATTAATTTTCAAAGTGAGAAGCCTTTTGGCCTTTGGTGATAAATCAACCCCATTGATGTTGATAAACTATGCTGATCTAATTAATCAAATCTAAGTAAAATGTATCTGTGTGGCTAGCTCAAAATGTATGTAAAAACAATGCTAGTTTTCGGCTTTTTTCTTTCTTCATGCTGAAGCAAGTCATTAACTGGCTTCTGTTAGAAGGACATTGGCCCCCTTACTGATCACCATTGCTGCTAATCAGTGCCCTCTAGTGCTGCAAATCAGTGCCCACCAGTGCCACCTATCAGTGCCCATCAGTACTGCTAATAAGTGCCCACCGGTGCCACCTATCAGTGCCCATGAGTGCCACCTATCAGTGCCCATCAGTGCCACCTATCAGTGCCACGTCTCTGAGCCGCATACCAGTGCCACCTATCAGTACACATCAGTGCCACCCATCAGTGCAGCCTCATCAGTGCCTCCAGATCAGTGCCCACCAGTGCCCCCTCATCAGTGCCCATCAGTGCCACCTCATCAGTGCCCATCTGTCTTTTTTGTTTGTTTAGCAAAAAATAAAAAATCCAGTGGTGATTAAATACCACCAAAAGAAAGCTCTTCTTGTGAGTAAAATTATAACAATTTAATTTGGGTACAGTGTTGCATGACTGTGCAATTGTCGTTCAAAGTGTGACAGTGCTGAAAATTTAAAATTGGCCAGGAGAGGAAGGGGGTATAAGTGTCCAGTAAGTAAGTGGTTAATTGTTCCTGTCACCAATGTCAATGAAATGGGAAGTAGTGTGAAATCCTAAATTTTCAAGTTGTCATCAGAACAAGAGATGATGGTAAATCTAATAGGTACGCATGTGACAATTATCTTAAAGGGGGATTCCCTCTTACTTTGTAGAGAAAACTACGCGTCCCATGTTGTGTCTCTGGGACAGAATATAAAGGACAATCTCACCAATGGGACACAGACAACAGGACAAACCAACAGGGGCTTTAAAAACTAGAAAAAAAAGTTGTTGTATACATACCCTTTGAAGCCAGTTGTTAAATAATGTATTTACTATGGTTCTGTCAGTAATTCTACAGATCTGCATTATTAAATTCATGAGACATGTCACAATGTAACAGCATGTTTTACTGAAAACCTTTAATTATTAAGAAGCAATTCTTGAACACCAGATAAGTGACTGTGACTAGGCTGAAAAGTACATCCTTGGAGAATAATGTCATTAGTCTGTTTCAGGCAGGAGAACACACTTCCTCAGTCTCTCCTCTCCCAGACATCACACAGAATGTAACATTATGGTGAGTATATTATATTGTTACTGCACATGCATACCTCCCTGCTTTCTGAACTTTGAAAGATAGACACCTCCTGCACTAAGTATGTAGGCAAAAAACATACCCCTTCCACACTTCACACTCAGATTATGAAATTAAAACAAAAACCCCACTGGCTTTACCAAATATATATATATATATATATATTACCATTAAATTGAATTGATACTTGCTTTTTGAACAGCCAGTTTTGTCAATTCAAAAAATAGAAATGTTGGGGGGGCGTGGCTAGCGCGCAGCGGAATGGACGTCTGATCTAGGAGCTCCGCTCTAGCGAAGGGACATCACACTCACCGAGGCGGCGATTTTCGCTTACAAATACACGGGACCGGAGCTAAGTTCACCCCCAACACCGGAGGATGACTCGCAAACGTGCCAGCACAGCGCAACCGAAGAAAATGAGAGATTTCTTCACAACTGTGGGCCGAGCGAGCCAAGATGGCGCTGGCGCCAACTCCTCACTGTCTGCAGACGGCTCCCCTCCTGCAACGCCGAGCCCGAGATCCGACGGAGGATCACAGCGGCACTCTCCGGCTGCTTCTACTCCTCTTTCATGCAGTCCTGCCAAATACAGACCTCGCCTGATGGATGAGCCTCTAGGAGAGAAGGTTAGTGCAATCCATAGTTCTCTAGAAGATACAAGAGAGCTTGCTGACACCATTAACTCCTTCCCCACTACAAGCCAGCCTATCACAGATACAACACTCAAAGACATGTTGATCTCTCTGCGAGGCTCACTACACTCTGACCTCATGGAATGCATGCGGAACTTTAAAACCGAAGTAAATGAATTAGGGACCAGAGTAGACCATGTCGAGAAAAAAATGGGTGAATATGCAAGCTCATATAATACGCTGGTTGACTCTCATAACGACCAAGCAGACGAAGTGGCCTGGCTTAAAAACAAACTTGCGGACCTTGAGGACCGGTCGCGTAGAAATAATGTCAAACTGCAAGGGGTGCCGGAATCTGTCTTGCCGAACCACCTGCAGCAGTATGCCAAAGACCTCATGATGGCGCTTCTCCCCTCAGTTCCACCTGCCGAACTGGTCATTGACAGAATCCATCGCCTGCCCAAGCCGTCTCACCTCTCGGACAATGTCCCTCGAGACGTCCTGATGAGGGTCCACTTCTACCATATAAAAGACCAACTCATGACGGCCTACCGCAGGAACCCCAACCCCCCGGAGCAATACTCCACTCTGCAACTTTTTGCGGATCTCTCGCAACACACGATGCAACAACGCAAGTCCCTTCTCTCGATCACCAAGGCTCTTCGGAACCACAGCATTGTGTATAGATGGGGATACCCCACCAAAATTATTGCCACGCGGGATGGCAAAACCTCTGTGATAGCAACTTTAGAAGAGGGTCTGGCCCTGCTCCGGTCCTGGGATATCCTGCCAGCCCAAGTTCCTGACGCTAACACTGCCGCCCAAGGGGTGAACACCAGCGACGACTGGCAGGTAGTATCTCGCAAAAAGCATACTAAGAAACCTGCTGTTTAGCTGCCTCGATTTATTTGTCTCAATATTCCAAGCGGAACGACGAGATCCCTTGCGCTCTGGAGCTCAAGGCCCATGTTTTACCCCCCGTTTATGTGTTTAAGCAGTATATCTGCCTACAGATTCCGGATGGAATCCACCTTTTTAGCTCTCTACCAATATACCTTTTTGTTACTATCTGACTTTTGTTGCTCTTCTAATTACTTCTTTTATTTTTTTTTACTACTTCTTGGTGAATGGACACGGAGGAATATCCATGGAGACGAACAGCCAACTTAACTTTTACGGCCCTCATGGAGCGGACCCGGACCAACAAGGTACTTCTTCAGCATCTTTCCCCTACCTGAAATATGTCTATCAAAGTAACCTCTTTTAATGTGCGGGGCTTGAACCACCCTGCCAAACGCGCTTCGCTTTGGAAAGAGGCCTTCAGGTTGGGATCCGATGTCTTGTGTGTACAAGAAACACATTGGTCCTCTCTGAGCGAGCCCATCTTCAAACACAACAAATTTCCACATGTCTTTAGAGCCTCTGCTCCTACCAAAAGAAAAGGAGTTCTAATCGCTATCAAAGACACCGTCTCTTTTTCTCTTCAGCAGTCTTTTACAGACCCTGACGGCCGATATCTAATCATACTTGGCAGCTTTAATGATAAGCCCTACACTATAGTAAACGTCTACGCACCCAACACCCATCAAATACGCTTTCTGAGGAAACTTCTCCGGAAAGTGGATCTACTAAAAAAGGGCGACTTGATCATATGCGGAGACTTCAATGTCATTCCTGATCATGCAATGGACACGACCTCCAAGACACAGCGCCCGAGAATTGTTCTACAACCTTTGCTCCACACTGAGGGCCTGTATGATGTATGGCGCTGCCAACATTCCACTGAAAGAGACTATTCTTTTCACTCTCTTAGACACAATTCGTACTCACGTATAGATTTGATTTTGACTGATAAGCTACTTCTTCAACGAATTACAAACTCGTCCATACATGAAATTACATGGTCGGACCACGCCCCCGTGTCCATCACGGTGGACGGGGGGCGCCCTCTGACTCCTGCTAGTGTATGGCGGGCTAATTCCCGCCTCTTTCAACAACCACAGCAGGTCTCTTTTCTAACTAAACATTTGCAAGAATTTTTCTCTCTTAATGCTACTTCTGATGTTAGCCCGTTCACTTTGTGGTGTGCCCATAAGGCTTTTATTAGGGGTATACTTCTACAAATGAGTGCAAGGGCAAAGAGGCAGAGGACACAAAAGCTAGACTCCTTGCTTTCAGAGATTAAATTATTAGAAGCCCAAAACAAATCCACAACTGCTACGAACCATAGTGTTCTGCACAAATTGAATACATTACGCTCGGATCTCAGGCTCCTACTGCTAGAGCAATACGATAAACACGTCCACTCGCTAAAATTATCCCATTACTCATCTGGCAACCGGGCTGGTAAATTACTAGCTCAGAGATTAAAAGATCGTAAAGCTAAAACCAAGATCCCCTTTCTTTTTCGTAAATCAGATCATGGTAAATTATATGATCCTAGCGACATTGCAAACTCCTTTGCGGATTATTACGCCTCTTTGTACAATTTAAGGGATGATCCTTCCACCCCACAACCTACGGATCAAGACATCCAAAAATTTTTCACCGGCCTTACCCTCCCTTCCCTGACCACTGATCAATTAGAGATCCTAAATTCGCCCCTCACGGAACCTGAGATCCGATGGGCTATCAAAACTCTCCCAAACGGCAAATCCCCGGGACCTGATGGTCTTCCGAATAGCTATTATAAGCTCTTCTCCCAAACTCTCTCCCCAACTTTGAGGGAGGTTTATTCTGCTGCAGTGTCCTCTGCCTCGTTCCCTCCTGAAATGCTTAAGGCATTTATAGTCACTATCCCAAAACCTGGGAAAGACCCCACGACTCCAGCTAATTTTAGGCCTATCTCTCTTTTAAATACTGATGTAAAATTATTTGCTAAGATCTTGTCCCATAGACTTCTCCCGAACCTGCCGTCGCTGATTAAACCGGAACAGACCGGGTTTACGAGGGGAAGGCAGGCGTCGGACGCTACCAGAAGAGTCGTTAATATTTTACATCACGCACGCTCCTGTCGGACGCCTTCTCTGCTGTTGTCTTTGGACGCGGAGAAGGCGTTCGACAGGATACATTGGGGATATATGTCCCAGACTCTTAGCAAATTCGGGTTCTCGGGCCCTATCCTGTCGGCAATCCTGGCCTTGTACTCCTCCCCCTGTGCCCAGGTCTATACTTCCAACATACTCTCCACTCCTTTCACTATCTCTAACGGTACTAGGCAGGGCTGCCCTTTATCCCCCTCCATCTTCAACCTTCTCATAGAACCTCTTGCCGAAAAAATTAGAACACACTCCGACATTCACGGTTTTAAGTTCCTTGACAAGTCCCACACCATTAGCCTATTTGCGGATGATATTATCCTTTTCCTGACCTCCCCACAGACCTCCCTCCTACACACACACTCTATCCTTCATGACTTTAGCCGTATATCCTATTACAAAGTAAACTTCTCAAAATCCCTTATTCTAGGCCTTAACTTACCTCCTCAAATCCGAACCAGTCTTCAGAACAGCTTTCCCTATGCATGGGCAGAGTCTAGTATTTCTTACCTTGGCTTACAGCTAACGCCAGACCCACTTAATCTGGCAGATGCCAATTATATCCCCCTAATAGCCAAAATTGAAAAAGAGGCACAAAGACTGGCCAAAACAGAACTCACATGGTCTGGTAGACTGGCATCTTTTAAAATGCTCCTGCTCCCCCAGATTCTGTATGTGTTTCGCACATTACCCATTCCTCTCAAAAATACACATTTGTTAGCGTTAAACGGCATCCTTAGAAAATACATCTGGGGGGGCAGGAGACCTAGGTGTTCTAGACCCCTTCTAATCAAGCACAGATCGGTGGGTGGCATGGGTTTGATTGACCTTAAAGACTATTGTAGGGCAGCCACGCTTACAGCACTTAAACATTGGATCTCCCCATCGCCAGATATACTCTGGTGTGACATAGAACGGGCCCTTAGCCCCACTACCGATCTGCGTATGCTCCTGCTGCTGGACATTTGGAGACCTCTCTCCTTGTGTCGGCTTGCTCCTACCCTTCAGGCTTCGTTACTTGCATGGCGAGATCTACACAGATCAACCACTACAGCTACTGAAGTCACAACACTTCCTGTCCCCATTGAGCTACTGTCCCACATGATCCCCAATACAGATTACTCGTCTTGGAAAGCAAAAGGAATCTCTAAAATCGAAGACCTGTATAGGGATAATTCCCTCCATTCGTTCGTATCACTCAGAGAAGAATTTAATCTGCCCCCTACCGACCTCTACCGGTTTCTACAAACTTCACACCTCCTCAAAACTCTAGGATGCCCCCACGTTTCCGTACCGACCAATTTGTGGCAGTTTTACACAAAAACCCCCTCCCCTACCAAAGGTATCTCCCTTTTTTACTCCACTTTCCAAAATAAACTCTTGTTTACCGACTCACGGCCCTTCACTAAATGGTCAATGGACTTCAATAAAAGCTTTGATCCATGTGAGTGGAAGAAAGCATTTCAAACGATCTACACGGCATCTCGATGCGTAAATCATTGGGAGCTTGCCCAAAAAATAGCCCTGAGGTGGTACCTGACACCATATCTCTTAGCAAAGTTCTCACCAGCTAATTCCCCCTTATGCTGGAGGGGTTGTGGGGAGGTGGGCAATATTTCACACATGTTCTGGTTCTGCAGGCACCTCTCCAGCTTTTGGGGCAGTGTGTTTCGATGTATCTCCAGTGTTACAGGGATCCTGACTCCAGTTTTGAATTTGGGTATCGAACATTTCCCCCCTTTCTGCCGCTCTGTCGTCACACACATTCTACTAGCGGCTAGATTATCAATTACCAGAAATTGGAAATCCAACAAGACCCCCAACCTGTCAGAGGTGCTTAGCATTACCAAACAAAACTATGTGTATGAATCATTGCTAGCTGGTAGAAGGGGGAACAGAGCAGGTTTTGATGACCAATGGAAAGTCTGGGTCGACTGGTCTAAAACAGCTCACTGATGTTTAGATGTCTCCACCTGTTAATTGTTAATGGTTACGTTTTTTAAGTATGTTATTGCACTTCCTTGCCGTGTTCTAGGGCAATAGTTAGCTTTTCTCCTCCTGATGTCCATCCACCAGATTACTGTTTCCGTTCTTCCTAATATTTCTTTCTCTTTTCCCTCATCTCTATTCTCTATCTATTCTTTTGGCCTTCAACCTATATGAGTATGACCAATAATCTTCTCTATCTGTACTGATGCTCATATGTATCTATGACTGATCTTAAAGGTGGCACCAGCCACAAATGTTTTGAAGCCCACCCATTTCTTTTGTGATCTTTCTATTTGTTATACTGAATTCTGTATGTAAAATTTTCTTCAATAAAAACTAATAAAAAAAAAAAAAAAATAGAAATGTTGGATGAAAAATGTAGTAAGTATAATATTTGACAATCTAACTGTGCATTTGCTATAAAGGAATATAAAAGGAGAAAGGCAAAAAGGAAGAAAGTGGGACAGTGAAATTTGGTTGTCAAAAAAAGGGACAGCCCCTCTTAATAAGGAACACTTAGGACCTGAACACACATTTACATGATGATGACAACTAGAAGAAGGATTTATGCCAGGGATCTCCAAACTATGGCTTACAGGCCACAACCAGCCCTCTATAAGATGCAGCTCGGGTCAGTAGCATATTCTCAATGTGTACCGATTTTGTATTCAGTTCAGCATAGGCTGCCTATGGTCTCTGATAGGGACTCTGAATTAAGGGGGGACTGTTATGGGAAGTTATGTGATCTCTATCAGATATTACTTAACCACTTCAATACAGGGCACTTTCGCCCCCTTCCTTCCCAGCCTAATTTTCAGCTTTCATCGCTCTAGCGCTTTAAAGTGACAATTGCGCGGTCATGCTACACTGTAACCAAATGAAATTTTTATCATTTTGTTCGCACAAATAGAGCTTTATTTTGGTGGTATTTATTCACAACTCCGTTTTTTATTTTTTGCGATATAAGCGCAAAAAGAGCGGAAATTTGGAAAAAAAAAACAATATTTTCTTTTTTCTATTTTAAAAGAAATCCAATAAAATCAAATTTTTTCATAAATTTAAGCCAAAATGTATTCTGCTACATGTTTTTGGTAAAAAAAAATCCGTTAAGTGTCTAATAATTGGTTTGTGTTATCACGGACATATGTACGCAAATGATCATGTACATATGTGTGCAGGTGATCACGTACATATGTGTGCAGATAATCATTGGGACATGTGATTTTAGTGGGACATATGTGGGGGACATGTTTTTATTATTAGGGACATGTGTTTTTATTATTTGGGGACATGTATGTTTTGGCGACATGTGTGGGGACATTGTGTTTATACTGTGTGGTGTTTACACTGTGTGGTGATTTGTGTTTACACTAGACTGGTGATCAGTGAGTAAAAAGCTGTAAAAAACAGCTCATACTCACTGATCATCAGCCGGCTGCAGCGATCTGCTCTCCTCTCCTCAGCGATGACTTCTGTGTGAGGAGAGGAGGAGCCGATTGCCTAGCAACCGGCTGTTTGTTTACATCACATGACGGCCGTGATTGGACACGGCCATCATGTTATCAGGAGGGCCAATCACAGAGCCCTCCTGCCGATCTGAGATGCGCCTTGTCCGGGTGACACGGGCGCATCGGGATCGGGCCGCTGCGCGGGCACGCGCGCGCGAACCCGCTCCTTCTGATGGACGTTCCTGAACGTCCTATCAGAAGTAAACGGCTCCCACCCGGCCGTATATGTGCATTGGCCGGGTGGGAAGTGGTTAACTGCTTAAGGATAGCCCCCACGCAAATTTACTGCGGCAGTGCAGACCTTAAATGCAAAATCATGTACCTGTACATAATTTTATTCCTCCGCTTCAGCGGCACGTACGTGTGCCGCCGGAGCCCCACTCACGCTGTGATTGGACACAGCATGGGCCCATCAATGAGTCCAGCAGATGCAAAGTCTTCCAGCCTCCCACGATCTTTCTGAGGAGAGGCAGAATGGAGTGTAATGGCAGGGCGGCAAATTTAAAGGGACGTACATGTACGCCCATTTGCCTGCCCGTGCCATTCTGTCCACGTACATCGTCGTGCGCTGGTCGGGAAGTGGTTAAAGTGAAACAATAAAAGTGTAATATTCCTTTACATTTCGTACCTGGGAGGATGTCTATAGTATGCCTGTGAAGGGGCGCATGTTTCCCGTGCTTAGAACTGTCCCTGCACAAAGTGTCATATCGCAAGGATAAAAAGTCTTTTAAAATCATTTTCCAGTGTCGGCTCCCGTAATACAGAGAACACTCAATGAGTGTTCTCTGTATTAGCCGACAATTCATTCATTGATAAAAAAATTAATAAAATAAAGCGTGGGGGTTCCCCTAAATTCAATTACCAGGCCCTTCAGGTCTGGTATGGATATTAAGGGGAACCCCGTGTCAAATAAAAAAAAAAATTGACGTGGGGGTCCCCCTAAATATCCATACCAGACCCTTCAGGTCTGGTATGGATATTAAGGGGAACCCCGCATGAAATTTAAAAAAAAATTGACGTGGGGGTCCCCCTAAAAATCCATACCAGACCCTTTATCCGAGCATGCAACCTGGCAGGCCGCAGGAAAAGAGGGGGGATGAGAGAGCGCCCCCCCTCCTGAACCATACTAGGCCACATGCCCTCAACATTGGGAGGATGCTTTGGGGGTCTGTGACCCCTCAAAGCACCATGTCCCCATGTTGATGGGGACAAGGGCCTCATCCCCACAACCCTGAGCGGTGGTTGTGGGGGTCTGCGGGCGGGGGACTTATCAGAATCTGGAAGCCCCCTTTAACAAGGGGACCCCCAGATCCCGGCCTCCTCCCATTTGAAATGGTAAGGGGGTACAAAAGTACCCCTATCATTTTACAAAGAAAGTGTAAAAATGGTTAAATAAGACAAACACACTTTTAAATTCCTTTATTAAAAATAAACAAAATAAAAAAAAGATTCCAGCGGTGGTAATCCACTCTTGCTATCCAGCGACGGATAATCATCTCTCCGGGGTCCAGCGGTGGCTGATCTGATCCAGCGACGGGGGATCTCTCAGTCCAGCACTGTCCATACATACGTCTTCTGTCTCCACTGCGGAGACACTGCGGGGATCCCAGCGCTGACGTTTCTTATATTAGGAGGGCGGGGCCTGCCCGTCACCTGACCCTGCCCCCTCTGACGCTGGATAGCAAGAGTGGATTAGCACCGCTGGAGTCTTTTTTTATTTTTTTTATTTTTAATAAAGGAATTTTTCAAAAGTGTGTTTGTCTTATTTAACCATTTTTACACATTCTTTGTGAAATAGTAGGGGTACTTTTGTACCCCCTTACCATTTCAAACAGGGGAGGGGCGGGATCTGGGGGTCCCCTTGTTAAAGGGGGCTTCCAGATTCTGAAAAACCCCCCCGCCCGCAGACCCCCACAACCAACGCTCAGGGTTGTGGGGATGAGGCCCTTGTCCTTATCAACATGGGGACAAGGTGCTTTGAGGGGTCACAGACCCCCAAAGCATCCTCCCAATGTTGAGGGCATGTGGCCTGGTATGGTTCAGGAGGGAGGGGGGCCGCCCTCTCGTCCCCCCCTCTTTTCCTGCAGCCTGCCAGGTTGCGTGCTCGGATAAAGGGTCTGGTATGGATTTTTAGGAGGACCCCCACGTCAATTATTTTTTACATTTGATGAAGGGTTCCCCTTAATATCCATACCAGACCTGAAGGGCCTGGTAATTGAATTTAGGGGAACCCCCACGCTTTTTTTTTTTTTTTTAATCAATGAATGAATTGTCGGCTAATACAGAGAACACTCATTGAGTTTAAAATACTTTTTTTCCTTGCAAAATGACACTTTGTGCAGGGACAGTTCTAAGCACGGGAAACATGCGTCCCTTCACAGGCATACTATAGACAGCCCCTAGGTACGAAATTTAAAGGAATATTACACTTTTATTGTTTCACTTTAATCATTATTAAAATCACTGCTCCTGAAAAAATGTCCGTTTTTAAAACTTTTTTTTGCATTGATCCATGTCCCCTGGGGCAGGACACAGGTCCCCAAACACTTTTTTAGGGCAGTAACTTGCATATTAGCCTTTAAAATTATCACTTTAGATTGTGAACGTTCGAGTCCCATAGACTTTAATAGGGTTCTAAAGTTCACACGTTTAGGTCTGTTCGCAGGTTCTGGTGTGAACCGAACAGGGGGGTGTTCAGCTCCTTAGTAATGGCAGGGATCTGCGATATTGCGGCCAACAAATTGGACACTTTTGACACATTTTTGGGACCATTGACAACTATACAGTGATGAGTGCTTTAAAAATGCACTGATTACTGTGTAAATGTCACTAGCAGGGAAGGGATTAACACCAAGGGGCAATCAAGGGGTTAACTGTGTTTTATGCATTAAGGTAAAAAAAACTTCTGTGCCGCATGATCCCCCCCATCTCCCTTTATACTTACCTGAGCCTAATCTCAATCCAGCGCTGTGCACAAGAGCAGCACCTCTCTCATCTCTCCCTCTCTCCTTACCAGGCAGATTGAGAACAGCGGGAGCCATTGGCTCCCGCTGCTGTCAAGCAAATCCTGTTACACAGAGTAGCATGGGGGGGGGGGGGGGGGGGTCTGAGCCACACTGTCTGTGTCTATAGAGCCCAGCATTACAGATTGGAATTGTTTAGCATCCCCTCCATTCCAATACAATGGCAGTGCTATGATTTCTAATAGAAAGCATGACCATCATTTTGCTACATGCTCAATCAGAATCAAAAGTTACTTTTCAAAAAATGATCAACCCATTTAATTTTCTCGTCATGTTTACAGCTGGCAAACAAATCTTAAACATACTAATTTAATATTCTGCTCATGGGAAACTCCAAACATTTATCTCTGGCAGTGAAAACTTTAAATGAGTAAACATATACAACTTTAAGTATGATTGTAGTGTTATGGCATATCTGATCATCGTGTTGACAGCTGCTTGCCAAATTTAAAGTTTAAAATTGTACTGATCCAAGTCTTCACATGCTGTATATTTGTACTGAATATTGGTCCTTCTTAGTATTTCCTGTATTTTATATAAATTGTCATAATTGTGTCACATTCTCATTTTATCTTCAGATGCAGTGTTGAGCAGCATATCTATAGACAATTAAGGTTTATTTTAATTTTATTTTTTAGTAAAACGTACATCCAACAGACAAGCCTCTATATTGTCTTTCATATGGGACATTCAAAAACTTTAATGCTGCGTACACACGACCAGATTTTCCTAGGTCTAGGTCCGAAGGGATTAGTCCATCGTAAAATCCGATCGTGTGTGGGCTGGTCCGAAAATTTTTCGAAAAAAAAAAATCAGACAGATCTAGAAATACTGTAGAACATGTTACAAATCTATCCGACAGACTAAAATCTGGAAAACCGTTCGTCTGTGTGCTGGTACGACGGACCAAATACGACTCAAGGAAAGCTATTGGCTACTGGCTATTGAGCTTCCTTGTTTACTCCCGTCTTACATCATCACGTTCAAAACGAAGGGACTTAGACCGTTCGTGTGTGGCCAAGTCCCTTCGTTCGGAAAGTCCGTCAGGAAAACCATTGGACCTAGTCTGCCGGAAAGTCCGGTCGTGTGTACGTGGCATTAGAGTTGAAACATACCTGTGTGATAGGGTGCTTTGCAGTAACAGCAAAAAGACTTAAAGCGGGATTCCGCTCTTTTTTTTTTTTTCTTACCTGTGTTACAGGTGGGCAACTGCTACCTTTACTTAGCATCCACGTCCGGCGTTTTTTTGACCCCCGGCGCAACGATTCTTTTCCTCGGGACTTTTAAAAAAGTGCTCTGGCATTTTTTACATTTTAAATGTGGGCGTCTGAAGCCCACAGGCATTTACTTCCTGTATATCGATGACTCTCGGCTCCCAGCATGCTCCGCTCCATCTCGCACATGCTCAGTGTGCAATGGTGGTAATGGCAGATACAGCTGCCTGCCCACTTTAAAAATGGCAAATTCGGACACGCCCTCGTCACGTGACCGGCATCCTAACGAAATCTCACGAGATTTCGCAATTTCATTGTCCCCCCATGGATTCTTGGGAAATAGCTTAGAAATTTCCCAGGGACCATTGCGAGGACGATAACCACGCCTACTCCCACGGGAGGACAACCCGGAAGTCAGCAGAAACATCTGAAATAAAAGGTAAGTAAAGAATATTTTTTTTTTCAGGGTTCATTTAGGTAAGTATTCTATCTTGTGATTTTAATAATATGAAGTTTAATTTTTAGGTACCAAACCGCTTTAAGCTAAAGAAAAATTGCCTTATTATATTGTGATTTTTTTTTATATTGTGATAATGTTATGCCGAGTAAATTGATACCCAACATGTCACGGTTACAAATTGCGCCTGCTCATGGAATGGCGACAAATATTTACCCATAAAAATCTCCATAGGCGACGTTTAAAAAATTCCACAGGTTGCATGTTTTAAGTTACAGTTACATGTTGATGAGGACAAGGGCCTCATCCCCACAACCCTGGCCGGTGGTTGTGGGGGTCTGCGGGCAGGGGGCTTATCAGAATCTGGAAGCTCCCTTTAACAAGGGGACCCCCAGATCCCGCCCCCCCATTTGAAATGGTAAGGGGGTACCCTACCATTTCACAAAGAAAGTGTAAAAGAATGTTAAAAAAGACACACACGCCGTTGAAAAAGTCCTTTATTAAAAAAAAATATAAAAAAAATAAAGATTCCAGCGGTGGTATTCCACTTTTGCTATCCAGCGACGGATGATCATCTCTCCGGGGGCCAGCAATGGCTGATCTGATCCAGCGACAGGTGATCTGTCCCTCCAGCGCAGCGCAGTCCATCCATCCTCTGTCTCCACTGGCAGAGACACTGCGGGGATCCCGGCAGCCTGACATTTCTTATATGAGGAGGGCAGGGCCACCTGTCACCTGATCCTGCCCCCCTCTAACGCAAGTGGGGAAGCCTGGCTTCCCCAATGACGTGTGGGTGACCCCACCCCCCTCTGATGTAACGGAAACCTGCCTTTTAAATTAGCACTTTAGATTTCTCCCATAGACTTGTACAGGGTGTTCCGCAGCTTTTCGAATTTGCAGCGAACACACCAAATTGTTCACTATTCGCCGAACAGGCGAACAGGCAATGTTCGAGTCAAACATGAGTTTGACTCGAACTCAAAGCTCCTCCCTATCCACAATACACAGAACATGGAAATGCAATAGTTTTAGTAAATATAAACAGATTTTTGCTCATCATCAGTTAGTCCTGTGACTTCTATCAGTGTCTGGCTAAAGCTTTTAGGAGTTTTCACTCTCCTCTGATAGTCCTATGACACTTCCGGACCTCTGACCCTCTGTCTGAACAGTGCTTATTGGCCCTGTGATGATCACATGCACTCTTCAAAGAAAATTAAAAAAAAAGCAATACACACCAAACTGAGCATGTGCAGGTTGCCCCCAAGGCTCTGTTCTATCAGCAGATGGTTTGGGAACCATAGAAGAAGGGGAAGATAAGAGAGAAGACAGGATCAAACATCAGTTTTACACAATTTCGGATCATTAACCCTTTAGGTTCCAAAGTGAGTATACCAAGCTAGCTTTACTGCATATATAGACTAATTTTATTGTTGTGGATTTAGTAACACTTTGCCCCCACTCGGGAAGTCCAGGACAGGATTACGTTTTGTTATTATTATTTTTTTCATGCTGTGCAAATATAAACAAACATATACAGTATAGTTGTTTTTTGTAAAATGCGCTTCCAAAAGTGTAAATTCCTTAGAGATGAATGAGAAGTGCTATAGTAGACTCCCTTTTGAAAATGTAAATTCACTGGCTATTAGTTGGCAGCTGGCATTTGTAGATGAGAAGTATGTACAAGCAGTCTCCACATTTCCTTTAAGAATGACGATGCTTCAGACCTCTGTTTTTAGCCTGTCTGTCAGTTTCTTTAGCCATTACTCTGCACAAAAGTGTTTTAACTTAGTCTTACATACATTAAACAGAAGTCATAAAATAAATTATAGGGCTAGAAAAAATATTTGTATCTACATGGCTGTCAAAATAGGAGGAAAAAATGCACTCCAGAAATCTACACGACAATGGTATTTGTATGAAAAAATAGAAAAAACTGGCTGATGTTAGTTGATATTCTCCACAATAACCCAGATATAGTTTAGACAAAATTCCCGTCAATTAATGAATTACAGTAAGACTGAATGTGTGGTCCTTTGATTGCCCTTGAGAGCTTTTATTTATTAAGAAAACTATGTTGGAAATTGCTGACCATACATAAATCCCATTTCCCAGGATAGCAAGAGATCACTAAAGTGCAACACATTAAGACAAATTATTCTGCAGATTGACTTGTAGTTCAGGGCTTTGTCCATGGAGGAAAGTTCCTAGAGAAAGCTTTCCTGTTTCCTACATGGGACATTCTATGAAATGATCAGACGAAAGAGTTGCGAGTATCTGTGTACCTTTCTGTCACTTTGCCATATGGAATGACAGCTGATTTTCCTTTTTCTTTTCCTTGCTTTCACAAACAGCTCATGACAGTTTTCTTAGCTCCCCCATAAATAATTACATTTTAGGTGATTAGTCAGAAAAAAAATTACTCAACATACTATACATACTGTAAATACAGTTTTATATATATATATATATTAGTAAAAAAATACAATAAAGATCCCATTAGCAGAGTGATAGACATGCAAAATATCTTTGCCAGTAAAAGCACACTTCATACTTCAACTTTCTAGAAGATAGTTCTCACCTAACATTACCCCTTCTTTTGTTCATGCAGGGTAATGTAACCTAACTCTTGCACTTCTTTTCTGTACCTTTGTTACTCCTTCTGAGAGAGTGAATGTCGTCTGCACACATAATGAAAAGTAGCAGGTATTGTAATTTGCTTCTAGATGCAGAACAAAGGCAGGGTGAGTACATACTTAAAGTTGCTGTAAAGGCTGAAGGTAAAAATCCTTCTGCGTGCTACTTCCCCCAAAGCCCCTCCCAATACTCACCTGAACCCCATCTCAATCCAGCGATGTGCATGGGAGCCTTGGCTGTCCCAAGTTTCTCTCGCCTCATTGGCTGAGACACAGCAGCGGAAGGCATTGGCTCCCACTGCTGTCAATCACAGCCGCTGAGCTAACGAGGAGAGAGCAGGGGGTGTGACCGAGCCACGGCTTTATGTGTATTATGAATGCATAAAGCTGGGTTCGAGAGCAAGCATGCACCAGTGCCCCCATAGAAAGCGACTTGCTATTGGGGACAGTGGTGAAGGAGGAGGAGCCAGGAGCAACAGCAGGAGAACCTGAGAAGATCGGGGCTGCTCTGTGCAAAACTATTGTACAGAGAAGGTAATTATAACATGTTTTTGAACATTTAATATCACTTTACGTAACCTTTTCCCTTTTACCTACATAAAAAAAGGTACTGTAATTATAAAGTATATCCAACCCAAAACATATTTCTTTTTTTTTTGCTCAACATATCTTGTTGGAGAGATTTCACTTCACTTCTGTTGCAAAAACACAAATAAAAAATAATAGGACATCTGTCCAAAGTGAGGAAGGATCTCCTGCAAGACAGTTGTCAACACAACAGGTCTCCAGATTGCAAGATTGCCCTTTTGTTCCCCTTTCGCAACTGTAACATTTTTGGATTTTCAAATCATTTCTGTCCTATTGTCAATTATCACCAGGACAAATAGAGACCCTGAATCTCTCCAGGAGTTTGCATTAAAACCCTTTCTTACTCCATCCAAATAAAAAAAAAACAGTGTTGGTTTTAGATGTACTTTAAACTCTGTCTCATTCAAAGGAAGTATTATGCACCCAAAATAAGATATATAAATGGCAGGTTCCTCATCTGCACACCACCATAGGATCATCATAGCGAGGAGTTTGGCAGTATTTTCACTCTTCACAACTTGATTCTGGTCCCTGATAACCCTTACAATGCTTGTCTTCTTCACCCTAAAGTTCTAGAGGTCCACTGCTGAGTGAAGGTTTTCTTTAAAGAAGAACTAGCCTTCTATCCTCTTATCTGCCAAGTACAGTGGCCTATTAGACCTTAGTTAGGCCTGCAGTTGCAATGGTCCTTGAAAGTTTGCCAGAGGGCGGCCATAAACACACTAGCAACCATGATAGTTATTTCCAGAGGCATGCCTGGAATGAAACACACACTGCTCATGTGCTGGTAGGCTGCATGTATATAAAAAAATCTATAGAAGACAACATCATGTTTGATTAAAAATGTAATAACATTTTTTTTGTAAATAGTTTTTATTGAAAGATTTTCACAAAACTTTACAGTACAATGAGGGAATAGTCACAAATATCTCCCCCATTCTGTCACAACATTACATAGCATAGTACAATCAGGCGGTGGGGAGAGGGAAAGAGCAATCTGATGGACATACTGTAGAACGAAAAGAAACAAAACATTAAACAAAACAACAAAGAACTGGAAATGGTTGGTCTGTCATATAGCCAAAGGAGGAAGCCTATATGCATAATATCAGTAATGCAAGTCACAGAAAGATTATTACATTATAACAGGAAGAGCTGAGCACTAGGGTGTGGGTTCACGGCAGGTGAGTACCCTTATACCATGTGTTCCAGATTTGCCATTTGTTATCAAACTGAATTTTTTTCCCCATCCTGAGGGCCAGGGCCAGCTCATAGGAATAATGTAGGGAGATAGTTGACCATACCTCAGAAACACTGGGGGCCTGGTCATTCTTCCAAAATCTGACTATCAGTGACCTAGCCACCAGGAGAATGTGGGAAACGACAATTCTAAAGTCAGGTGGATATCTATCAATACCTAAGTTAAGAATTGCCAAGCCTGGTTCAGGGGTAGATAGAAAACCTGTAATATCGGAAATAGCTCTGAAAATAGCGTTCCAAAAGCTTCGAAGATGTTTACAGGACCAGAACATATGAAGTAAATTACCAACCTCCCCACAGTTCCTCCAGCACAAGGGGGAGGACTCCGCCAGGCCAAATTTAGAGATCCTAAAGGGAGTGAGGTACCAGCGCAGGGCAATCTTCTGGGCTAGTTCCCAGTGTCCAACACACCTGAAGGCCCTATAATTAGCCTTGAGTGCCTGACACCATTGCGCCTCAGAGAAGGCGCAGCCTAAGTCCTCCTCCCAGCGCAGGAAGGGACGAGATTTGCTAAAAACACATTTTTGCTGTAGAAAGTTGTAAAATAGGGATATACCTTTAGGTAGGGGGGGGTCAGCAGCAAGAAAGCGCCAAAGAGAGTCGGCCACCGGAACACTGGTGACTCCACCACCTCGGAGCAAATGGGCTATTTGGTAATATTTGTATATGTCAGTAGGTTTTAAGTGGTATTGTGTCCTCAGGGATTGGTACGGGATCATGGAAGGTCCTTGAAAAAGATCTTGCAATGACAACAACCCTTTCTTGACCCATTCTTTGCCGGAGAGATCGGGAATTAAGAATTCTAAGGATAGTAGGGGAATGGGCAGAGGGACCAATTTATAGGACGAGGGTGTGGACCTAAGAAGATCTCGCCAGGCTTGCAGGGAAGCGCGAACTGTGAGAGGGAGGGACTGGAGAGGCCAGGGTTTAATTGAGTCGGTGAGGAGAAGAAGTTTTAGGTCTTGAGTGGGGGTAAGGGCTCGTTCTAGGCAGCACCATTTCGGCTCTATGGCCGAGTTAAACCAATGGGAGATCTGTGCCAGCCTGGATGCAAGGTAGTAGTCCCTGAGATCCACCAGGCCCATACCCCCAGCCAACCGGTGCTTCAGTAAAAGTGATCTGGAACATCTAGGTTTTTTAGAGCTCCAGATGAATTTATTCATCAAGAGAGTGAGATCAAGGAGGTGTTTCCTAGAAGGGGGGACAGGTAATGCTCTAA
Source organism: Lithobates pipiens (assembly GCF_037356315.1). Classification (NCBI taxonomy): domain Eukaryota; kingdom Metazoa; phylum Chordata; class Amphibia; order Anura; family Ranidae; genus Lithobates; species Lithobates pipiens. The sequence goes on along the minus strand of NW_027507748.1, from coordinate 629,668,491 downwards.
ATGTGTACAAAATTTGGGGGAGTAATAGCATCTTGAAAGAGGCCAGTCGTCCCGACCAGGAGAGTTCATACTTAGCTAGCCTGTTGGCCTCTATCGTGAGTTTGGCAATAAGAGGAGGTAAGTTAGCCTCCGCAAGTCGACACGCAGATTTGCTTAAGTGTATGCCCAGGTACGGGATGGTGGAGTCACTCCATTTGTATGGAAATGTGGCCATCAGTCTTGCTCGGAGAGAAGAACCAAGGCCTGTATCTAGTATTACTGACTTAGAGAAATTCACCTTATAGTAGGAGATTGAGCTAAACTCATGGAGTATCTGATGGGCCTGTGGTAGGGAGGAGGTTGGGGAGGTCAAAAAAAGAATGATATCATCCGCGAAGAGGTTGATTTTGTGAGGGCCCTCCTGCGTAGATACGCCTGTGATTAGGGGATGGGAGCGAATTTTTTCTGCTAGCGGTTCAATAAGAAGATTAAAAATTGTAGGGGATAGTGGGCAACCTTGCCTGGTGCCATTAGAAATGGCGAAGGGCGATGATAGCATATTGGAGGTGAAGACCTGTGCTGAGGGAGCCGAGTATAGGGCAAGGATGGCTGACAGGAACGGTCCACTGAAGCCAAACTTCCGAAGGACCTCGTCCATGTATCCCCAATGGATTCGGTCGAACGCCTTCTCCGCATCCAAGGAGAGGAGCAGAGAAGGCGTTCGACGGGCCTCTGCAAATTGAAGAACTCCTAGGACACGTCTAGTGGCGTCTGAGGCTTGCCTGCCGGGAGTAAATCCCGACTGATCCGGGTGGATCAGCTGGGGGATTAGGGGGAGGAGTCTTTGGGCAAGAATTTTAGCGTAGATTTTGACGTCGGTGTTTAGAAGGGATATGGGCCTAAAGTTGGAGGGGGTGTTAGGTTCTTTACCTGGCTTGGGAATCGTAACCACATAGGCTCTAAGCATCTCCGGGGGAAAGGAGGCAGATGAAAACGCTTCCGCATAGATTTCCGAAAGCACCGGGGACAGAAGGTCTGCAAACGTACGAAAGTAATCATTAGTCAGGCCGTCTGGTCCCGGAGATTTGCCCAAAGGTAGGGATTGGATGCATTTTGTAATTTCCGCAGGTGAAATCGGTAGGTTTAGGGGTGCCAATTGTTCTTCCGTAAGGGAGGGTAGATTGATAGAGGAAAGGAAGGATTGTATACTTTCTATCGTGGGCTGGGGCGTCTCGGAATCAAGTTTCAAGTTGTACAAAGAGGAATAATAAGCAGCGAAGGCATCCGCAATCTCTTGCGGGTTAATCCTTTTCTGTTTATCCAAGGGGTGGTAAACATAGGGGATCTTAGCTTTAATTCTAGCAGCCCTTACTCTATTGGCAAGGTATTTTCCAGCACGGTTACTGGATGAGTAGTGTGACAGCTTTAATGCATATACATATTTATCATACCTGGCCAGTAATAGGCGGCGAAGTTCAACACGGGGCTGAGTAAGCCTGTGAGCCGTGTTGGAGTCCGGCGCCGACTTGTTGGAGGATTCCAAAGACCGAATATCCGCCAGAACGTCATTCAGCTTTTGGGTTCTAGCCTTTTTATCCCAGGATGAGATTTGGAGCATTATGCCCCGCATAAAGGCCTTGTGGGCACACCAGAGGGTAGTGGGACTCTGTACAGAATGAGCATTCAGTTTAAAAAATTCCGTCAGATTTTTGGAAATAGTGGCAACATGCGAGGGATTTTGAAAGAGTTGAGAATTCGCCCTCCAAACATAGGCGGAGCGCGGGGTGTGTTCCTCCACCACCTCAATAGAAACAGGAGCATGGTCCGACCAAGAAATATCGTGGATGGGGGAGGAAGACACCGCCTGCAACAGCAACCTGTCTACTAGGATCAAATCTATCCTAGAGTAGGTGTTGTGTCTTGCAGAGTGAAATGTGAAGTCCCTTTCACTCGCATGTTGACATCTCCATGCATCAAAAACATCTTCAGCAGCAAGTAGAGGTTGGAGCCTCGGCAAAGGCCGACTCGCCCTGGACGTGGTGTCCAGGGCGTAGTCGACCGTTACGTTGAAGTCCCCACAAACCACTAGAGACCCCTTACGGCATTTGTTAACTTTACGAAAAAGTCTGTTCAGAAACCTCAGCTGATGTACATTGGGGGCATACAGATTAACTATGGTGTAAGGCCTATTGTTCAGTACAGCTAGTAGTATCAAATACCTCCCATCAGGGTCCATAATTGCGTCAGTGAGGGAGAAAGCTACCGAGTCCCTTATAGCAATAGCCACCCCTCTTTTCTTCTCGGAGGCAGAGGCCAGGAAAATGTGCGGGTAGTTCCTGTGCAGGAAGTATGGATTGGCTTTGTCGAGAAAGTGAGTCTCCTGAACACAAAGAACGTCCGCATCCAGCTTCTGAGCTTCCTTCCACAGGGAATTACGCTTGACTGGATGGTTGAGGCCGTGAACATTAAAAGAGATGAAATTAAGCGGCATTGGAGGCAACAATTAGGTGCAAATGAAAGGGGAGGCAACCAGGGACACAATGGAACCTCTGGGCTCCCGGTGAGACAGGCTTCCAAGGGCAGGCTGGGTAGGGCACGCAAGGTACAGAGCTAGGCGATGCAAAGCCATGCGAGTAATGACAGACCAAGGTAGGGCTGCAACAGTGCAGTGAATAAAAACAATAAAACAAGAACCAAAAAGACAGAACAGAGGTCAATAAAAAAGGGAATCTCTGGTGAGATCCGAAGGCACTATAAATGCCCATTTACTTGGGGGGTAAAGGAGAAAAAAAAAGAGCGCTGGATAACCTCCAGCGACCGGGAAAGCAAAATCAAGTAGTAGGTTGCAGCAAAGTTCTCAGGGGAGTCTTGCTTTGGTTTTCTTCCGGCGTCTCCGCTGAACCACCTCCCAGTCTCCCTGATTCTCCAGCCGGCCGGGAGGAGACGATGCCGACGGCACCACCGGCTCCTCAGGGATGATGTCGAGAGAACGAAGTAGATCTAGCCCTTCTTGCAGTGTAGAGACCACCGAGGATTTACCTTCGTGGGTAATAAGAAGCTTCAGAGGGTATCCCCATCGGTATGGAATTTCATGGTTCCGCAGTGCTTTAGTGACAGGAAGAAGAGCTTTGCGTCTCTGAAGGGTAAACTGGGAGAGATCAGCGAACAGCTGCAGGTGGGAGAATCTCTCTGGGAGTCGGGTCTCCTTCCTGAATGCCGAAAGCAGTTGCTCCTTGGCATGGAAAAAGGGAATCCGCAGGAGAACATCCCGCGGAATATTATCAGGCAAGTGGGATGGCTTAGGCAGTCTATGGATACGATCAATAGTCACATCCTGATCCGACAGATCGGGCAGCAGGGTTCTCATGAGGTCCTGGATGTATTGGGCCAACTGGGCAGGGAGGACAGTTTCAGGGATCCCTCTGACTTTTATGTTATTGCGCCTGGACCTGTCTTCCAGGTCGGCCATCTTGGATTTGAGCCAAGCAATGTCCTCAGACTGATCGTTCTGCGCATCAACCAGAGTGTTATGAGCAACCGCAAAGTCCCCCATTTTCTGCTCCACATGATCTAACCTGCCTCCCAATACACCCACTTCGGCTTTAAAGTTGCTGACACATTGCATAAAGTCTTTATGAAGTGAGGCGCGCAGAGAAACTAACATGTCCTTCAGGGTAGATTCAGAGACAGGCTGGTTAGTAGCAGGGAACTCAGCTATGTATCCATGCAGTTCTCTGGTGTCAGCAGAGGAGTTTTGTTCAGCGCTCACCTGCAATGCTTCTCCTGAGAGTCTCGGTCTGGACTTCGCTGGGCTGCTGCTGATCGGTGTGGATGTCCCTGGCGATCTCCTTCCTTGTCCGTCTAAGGGTGTCGGGCTCCCCGAGGAGGCCGAAGAACGACCCGGGGAGGAGCGCGTGCTGCCGCCGGCACCATCTTGGCCAGATTCGCGGGCCACGGGCGGGAAGAAATCCGGCAGTTTTTTGGGCTGCCCGGACCCTCTCCGCTTTATCGGCATCTCCGGAGGGTGAGGAGGCTTTCCGGAGTAAGGTAACGTATGTTCGCCGGCTCAGGGAGTCCACAATGAGGATCAAATCCCGTCGCTGGAGCGGAGCTCTTCTTCTATGCTGCCATCCACCAGCGAGCGGTAGCCACGCCCCTAAAAAAAAATGTAATAACATTTATTGAACATTAACTTTTGTTTAACATTGAACATTAATTTCTTTGAGAAACAGTTAATTTGCTGGGTTCACATTTGTCTTAAGAAAACTGATGAATTAGCCACAAAGATGAATATTTTCATAAAGCAACCAGCCCAACCACTTCTAAGGGTTTGATAAATATTCACCTGATTAAGTATTGTTTTTGTCATTCTGTCTTATAGCAATAATATGCACCATATGATAAAATGATCTCAAAACAGTTTTTCTTTATCACTACTTGAGGTTGCCAAGGTCAATGTTTGTAACAAGTGCTTTTAATTAGTTTGCTGATGATGGATAACATGGTGCATTTTCATTCCACATGACATCATTTTATAATAACACTTTAATTAAAAACTTTAAAATGTGTGGTTTTATTAGAGGAAAACTTATGAAAGACTGCCTGGGAAAAGGGCGCAGGTTACAAACGGGTTTGAATGTGCCAACAGCATGTTTGTTTAGTTATTGCTTTTTGATGTAAAAAAGAAAAGGGTAATTTATTTAGTCAAATGTTATAGAAAATTACAGTTGACGTGTGACTTATAAATTGATAAGAAACAGTGGTCTGCTAGGCAGTGCAAGAAGTTGACAAGCAATCCTTATTAGCAGTGACACAAGAATATATGAGAATGAATAACAGTAGCATCACAATTACACTGATCCATAGGATGGTTATTGCTTTGTACTTTTGTTATATGTACACATTGTTGTGAAGCCAATGCTTTAAAAGGGACAATAAAAAGACTTGTAGTGATATTTGAGTTGGTGCATCCAGTAAACCATGGTGGGTTGAGAATGTGCTTTAATTTAGAAACAAGGCATTTATTCATTTATATAATGGACAAGGATCAACTAGAGGCATATGATTATAGGAATACCATATTTTTGGCATACATTTTCATTTTATAGCATCAGCATTATAATTGCAATACAACCAATAAATATGATTGTTAGTGTAATATAAACTTGCACATTTTCCTTTCATGTTGTAATTGGTGATGGGCTGAACACTCCCCTGTTTGGATCACCGCTAGAACACTCGGACAGGGGAAATTTTCAGACCTGAATCCTGAACTCCATTGAAGTCTAAGGGACCTGAATTAAAAAAATGAAAAGTCCCCATTTTGAAGGCTATGGGTTCCTGGGTACTGCCCTGGGGGATATTGCTAAAAAATGTTTTCAAAAAGTTTTGCACCACAGTGAGCTAGCCTTATGTGAAAAAGTCAAATTATAGTGCACTAAGGTCAAGATTATTATTTTTTTTTAGACAAAGTCTGGTGTCTCTTTTGCAGACTTTGCATAGAAGTAACAGGTGAGGAAAATATGATCTTTGGGTGCTGGTGGTGCCTTCACCATTTAACCTTATAGAGGTACTCTTGATGAAAACAAGAATTGGCCTTGCTGTAAAAAAAAAAATTTATTCGATGCCCCTTTCAAACAGTTGTGGAAAAATCGGTCTTTGAGTGTTGCTGGTACCTTTACCTGTTACCTTCTAGAGGTACTCTTGATGAAAGCAGGAATTGGCCTTGCTGTAAAAAAATGTTTATTTGATGCTCCTGTCACACAGTTGTGGAAAAATTGGTCTTTAGGTGTTGGTGGTGCCTTCACCCCCTAACCCTGTAGAGGTACTCTTGATGAAAGCAAGAATTGACCTTGCTGTAAGAAAATATTATTATATACACTTGTCAAACAGGTGCAGAAAAATTGGTGTTAATTGTGCTCATGAAACCTATACCAAAAATTACTTTAACACCCACAAAGTTAGGCAGCCAAGAAATTTAACCAGCAACATCAGCTTCAGGGGCTTGTGAGCTGCTGCTAATCCAGGACTGATTCATTTTCAGAAATGTCAGCCGGTCAACGGAGTCTGGGGACAGACGCACTCTTCTATCTGCAACAAAACCTCTGGCAGCACTGAATGCTCGTTGGAAAGCAGGCTGGATGCAGGACAACCCAGCAGCTCAATTGCATACTGGGCAAGTTCTGGCCAGTGGTCTATTCTCATGACCCAGTAACCCAGTGGATCGTCTGTTTTTGCTCCTAGATAATCTTCCACCATATGATGCAGATGCTGCCAATGGGATCTTGAAGCTGACAGTCCTGGGCGCCGAGGATTACATTTTTTTTAAATGCATAACCTTGGCAGCCCCCTTCTCTGCAACTCCTCCTTTCACCAACAGAAGCTGCAAAAATACCTTTTCCATGAGGCTGTAACCTACTAGACTCCTAAACTCCTCTTTAATGTATCTTCAAAATATTTCATCCTGTGTTCTCTCTGTGAGGACTGGATAAGTTCTGAGACTTTCCCCTCGTAACATTGGTCAAGGAGGGTTGTCAACCAATAATGATTTTCTCCTTGATGCCAAGAATTCTTGGGTCCTTTAGCAGGCTTTGAAGAATAAGGGAGCCCATGCACTGCAAGTTTGCGGAGGAATGAGAAGAAAAGTCCTCAGGGTCACTGAGCATTACACTATCTGTAACAGGCTCCTCCCAGCCATGCACTACTCCCAAGGTTTCTGAGGACTGAAAAGCATCTCCCAAAGATTGACGTATGTCATCCTCTGCTTTAAGGCCTTCAAAATTGCCAGAATCCTCCTCCTCCTGCTCCTTCTCCCCTCTTCTTGTGTGTTCTGTGGCATCGCAAGAATGGTGTTTGGATAAAGTGGGCATTGAGAGGAAAGGAAGTCCTCTTTTTCTTCCCACTGCTCAAGGTGCCATAGCATTAAATACCTATGGGCCTGCCATATGGGCCTGCCATGCTCCAGCACTGAGCCCTGTCTTGCATCCTTCCTAGTTGCAAGGAGAGTTAACCAGTGTGCAGTGAACTAAATATATTATCCCTGACCATGCTTGCTGAACCACGTGTCATCAGGAATGTGGACCTTGCTGCTGACTGCCTTGCCCAATGATGCCAAAACATTGCCTTCTACATGATGGTACAGAGGTGGAATGGCCTTACTTGCAAAGAAATAGTGACTGGGAACCTACCATTGTGGTACCGGACATTTCGAAAATTCACAGAAGGGGCAGAATTTTTTTTCTTCGCATCAGAAACTGGGGCAGAGAAATTTGGCAACCAACAATGATCATTCCCCTTGATGCCAAGAATTCTCGGGTCCTCGGCTTTGAATAATAAGGGAGCCCATACACTGCAAGTTTGCAGAGGCATGAAAAGCATAGTCCTTGGGGGCACTGAGGATTACACTATCTGTAACTGCCTCCTCCCAGCTACGAGCTACTCAAAAGGTTTCTGGGGACGTAAAACCATCCCCTAAGGTTTGATGTATGTCTTCTTTGCCTTAAAAACTGCCAGAAATCTCCTCCTGCTCCTCCTTTCTCTACTCTTGTATGTTCTGTGGCATCGCAAGAATGGTGTCTGCATAAAGCAGGCCTTGAGAGGAAAGGAAGACTTCCTCTTCCTCCCGCTGCTCGGCCTTGAGTTCCCTGTCCACAATGCCATGCAGGGTATGCTCCAGCAGGAAGACAAGAGGGATTGTGACACAGCAGAGATTGCAAATTGCAACAGTGCGATTGGCTGAGCATGTGCTAAAAAAGGCCCACACAGCTGAGCTGTGGGAAGTGGGCTGGGAGATCAGAGGTCTACAATCTGATGGAATAGGGTGGCTGCCCCTTACTGTTCCATGATGGCTGCCTCTGGAGGACATTCTGCCTGGTTGGGGTTATGCCTTCCCCTCACTTTCCTCTTCTGCTCTGTCAGGCACCCAAGTTGAGTCAGGGACTTCATCATCAGCTTCATCCCCTCCATCCTCATCACTGGAGCCAACTTGGCAACCTGACCGTCAGTTTGTTGTTTATCAGTATTCTCCCCTCTATGAAGGCTCATGTTAATCCTTTCCTCAACCTCAGAACCAACATTAGAATATAATAAGGTCTGCGCATCCTCAAGAAGCAATTGGCTGAAATAATTCAGCCGACTCCTCCTTGCATGATGCTGAGGCTATGACAGGAGTAGCTGTGGACAAGGAGGCAGAATAGGCCACTCTAGCACCTATGGAGAACTGAAAACTAGTGTCAACTTGGGTGATAGAGGATGAGGAGGATGAGGATGGTTTAGTAAGCAAGTACATCACCTCCTCTACATGCTGTGGCGGTATAGTATGGGTTGAAAGAAAAAAAGGGAAGGAAACAGGGAAGGGAAAAACACAAAAAAACCTCAACAAAAAATGTTGGTTGTGTTGGACTTTTTAGGCATAGTAATATATTTAAATGTAACAAAAAGGGAAAAGAAAAAGTAATAATTCATGCACAGCGGTCTGCATTTTCTGGTGAAGGAAGTCACCTGAGGGGTTGAACTTTCCCCCTTACACCTCTGAACCATCGCAACAAGTCTGCATATATCTCGTTGAAGAGATGTACATAGGAACCCGCTAAATTCAACATTAAGAGATTATGGTTTATACCATTTTCCGTTGCTGTCTCACATCATAAATATTTGAAGCCTCTATGCTAACCGCAGGCTCCTGTACATACAACAGTGTGAAGTCGATATGAAAATCGTTTTATCTGCATAGAAAAATATCTCCCCTTCTTCTCTTCCTTTTTTCCTGCATGTTTTTCTTGGGGCACTCCCTTGAAAAATAAAATTGGTAAGGCTCCTGAGGAAGCGTTAATCAAAACGCGAAACATGTATAGCATCAGAATATATCCAATTGGTTCTGTAACTAATTTCCTGTCTACTGTAAACAGTTTTTATATTGAGTATTACTGTCTGTTTTTTTTGGGGCTCATATGCCTAATGGGAATATATATGGACATTGCTAAAATGTACTAGTTTAGACAGGATATGAAACAGTACTTGGTATGTTTTATATACATTTTCTTTCTTTTTCTTTTTTTATAGATAATTTTTTTTTTATTTAAAACATTCTTTTTCTTTTCCCTTTTTGTTACATTTAAATATATTACTATGCCTAAAAAGTCCAACAGAACCAACATTTTTTGTTGAGGTTTTTTTGTGTTTTTCCCTTCCCTGTTTCCTTCCCTTTTTTTCTTTCAAGATATATAAAGGACGTGGCATTTGGTTTTTAGTTTTATAGTGTATCCACAGAACCCCCCTGTGATAGATACACATCATATCTATTTTAAGGTATAGTATGGGTAACATCACTAAAAAGAGACAAACATACCTTTGCCTGTGGACACAGATGCTGCTGGCTTCCTCAGAGTTGCATGGGGATGTCTGCCTCTCCTTGTTGGCCTCCCAGACATGATGGGTGGGTTATTACCCAAATATAATAGATACTAGGAAATGGAGCATTGGATGTACTTTATTGACAGAAAAGTGGTGTTTGGTGTACTTTAAATGAAATGAGGACTGCCACTGACAGAAATAGAAAAACTATAATAAAAAAAAAACTGTATACACCACTAAATGTAATGCAATGCAGTTAAACTGCACTACACTGATGCTACACTATGCTCACACTACACTGACACACTACACTACACTCACACTATACTCACACTACACTGACACAGTGTTGCCAACCCTCTGAAATTAAATTTAATGGCAGGATGCCAAAATTTACTAATTTTTTACTGGCAAAAATCCTGAACTTTATTGGCAAAGCCACATTTTTTACTGACAATGAAAAAAAGTACCTAAAATGACCGTTTCCACTGCTAAACAGTGCAACTATAAACATATAGCTAATGCTATTAGCAATGTGTTTAAGTTAAACAAAAGTCAAAAACCAACTTTCTCCATTTACATGAAGGTAAGGTTACTGTAACCCAGCCAGCACGAGTTCCCCCTCACATCAGAGTCTGTAGGATTCCCCCTTACAGTGAAATGGAACTCTTATGTAAAGGGGAACGCTGCAGATCATGAACTAAGGGGGAACTCTAATGCAAGGGCAGGGCCAGACCACCTTCCGCAGCGTGAATACTCTAAGGTAAGGGCGTGATACTAATATAAGGGGGAACCTTTGTATCAGTGCCCTCTTACATTATGGTATTCACTCCCCCTTACATCAGCAACCCCCCTCAAACTGGCCTGATGGCACTGTGACTGACCTCCGCTGAGGTGCAATGTGTAGGGCTCAGTCAGATGGCTCCAGCTTGGCAGTTCTGGTTTTATCCTATAGTCTCCTTTCCACAGTCCACACGTCTGATTTCTCTCATGACCCCTATTCCAGTGGTGTTCCCACTCTTGACTCCTCTCCAAACTCCCCCTTAGACTGCAGACATGAGAGAAAATACAGGAGGTAGAGGACAGAGGCTGCGGAAATGGTATAGGAGGTGGGGGACAGAGGCTGCGGACATGGTACAGGAGGTGGGGGGCAGGGGCTGCAAACATGGTACAGAAGGTGGGGGACAGGGGCTGTGGACATGGTAGGTTCCTCCTCTGTCCCCTTCAGTATCCTTCTGTGCCTCTCCAGTTCAAAGGCTGTGACAGCGTCCTCCTACTCTGTGCCCATTCCACCTCTCTCCATAGGACAAGTCACGTCAGTGTCCCCCTTTGCCCCCTTCACAGCTTCACCCCAAGTCCTCTTCTATCTTTGTATCAATCTCTCCTCAGCTCAGCTGCTCTCAAACTCCTCCTTGGCTGCTGTGGTGGCTAGTAGCGACTCGCACGGCAGTGGCACAGCAGTGGCACGGCCGCGCCGAGGATGAACACCGCTGTGCTACAGCCTACAGGCTTCCATTTAAAAATGGCACTGGGCGGCACCATTACATTACTGCGCATGTACCGAGCGTGCACGAGCTTCGGAGCGGCGCATGTGCAATTGCATGGTCGGCCCGCACGGGCCCATCATTTTTGTGGGCAGCCTGAAAATGGGCTTAAATGTATGGGCTACCCATAAATTAATGGGTGGTTGGCAACACTGCACTGACACACTACACTAACACTCTATACTCAGAATCACAAGAACACACTAACTAGCTATCACTGAGCCCTGCTATATCTCCACTCCATCAACACTCTACAAAAGGAACCTTTTATAGTGTGGGGTAGGACTATGAACACTGAGCCATGATTGGACAAAGTCATCATCACCTTGTCCAGCAGTCAGGTGCAAGGCTTCATCCAAAATCCCTCCAATAGCCCCACAAATTTGGGGGTTTGCGAACGGGTGAACAGGCGATGTTCAGGCTGAACCTTTGCTCAGACTGAACTGCTCGCCCAACACTAATTGTAATATAGAAGACACAAATTCTCTGTGCTAATCATGACTACACCATTAAATGCATTTTTTTAATTCAAGCAGTGTAAATTCCTAAATTTGACTTGTTATCCTCTTGATGTCCCTGTAAAACAAAGTTGGAAAATCAGCTCAAGGAGCCAATCAATTCATGTGCAGACAGGAGCGTGCTGGTAGGAGGAGAAAGAAGAGTGACAGAGAGATTGTGAAGCTGAGTGTACATCTCAAGATGACCAAGATGGCCAAAGATACTGCGCTCACAAGAAGAAGGAGGGAGATGTCTGTTCCAGTGTTGGAGCTTGTGGGCGTTGCATTCCTAGCTCTTCTTTTCATAAAAATCTTATAGCCCATAAAATCCTTGAAGTATTCCAGAAGCAGTGGCAGATGCCCTATTGATATACATTCATTTTTACTTTGAATTCTCATTCCAATCTTAATACCATACATTTCTGTTATATCTATGCATTACTTTACAATTTCATATTTTTGCAAAACATCTGTAACTGTAACAAGCTTGATATTAGCATTTGCTTGTGATATACTATATTGTGTACTATACTATAGTGTGTACTCCAAAGACATTCTGGTAGGTTAATTGGCTTCTGTCCAAAATTGGCCCTAGTATATGAATGTGATTTGGGGACCTTGGTTTGTGGGCTCCTTGAGTGTAGGGACCAATGTGAGTGTGCGATGTATGTGTGGAGCGCTGCCTAAATTGACAGCGCTATATGGGTACCTTAAGTAAATAATATATAATAAAGGATATGGACAATTGTAGACATGTACCCACACTCACTCAGGTTGAACTGGATGGACTGGTGTCTTTATTCAACCTTACTAACTATGAAACGATGTGTATACTTGTCTCTGGATGTGCCTTTTTATTATTTGTAGTTAAAAATGTATTAGTTAGAAATAATGAAATGTAATAATTGAACAAAAAAAATTATATTTGCTATGTTAATTGGATACATGGTAATTGAGTCCAAGCAGCATCCTGAAATTCCTCCTGTAAAGTAGCAATACATTTTCTATGTATATGCACTTTTGTGCATTGAGCCTCTTAGCAGTATATCTGCAGTAGATAAAATAATAAAAATAGTGTAGCGCTTCAATAATAAGTGTAATCAACACAAATTATATAAAAATGGTAATAGCAAAACAGAAATCGCACAGAACCAAATGCCTAGAAATAAAAGTCCAACATAAGGCACTCATTCAACTATGTTGATGGCGTAGGGGTGACCAAACCGTCACATAGAAGGAAAATGGTGTACTGGACGAATGTGTTCATGCGGGTAAACTTAATTGTAAGCATCAAAATGAAAAGTGGATAAATACTTCTTACCGGAGCAGTTGGACTCACACAGTCATATGACGGTTGAGTCTAGAAGGCTTGGGGTCACACTCTGGGACCAAAGACTGTAAGGAGAGAGGTCAGTTGAGCTGGTGGAGGAGCTCCAGGCGGTTGTAGGCTCAATGGTGGATCCTTTCAGATGAAACATCAAAGGTCAAGGTAATCAAGCTCAGACGCAGCCCGTTGTACCAATACTCCAGCCTCCCCCGAATGGGGAGGGGGGTGTTTGTGAAGTTTTACACCAAAGCAATGGAGAGAAGAAAAAAGAAAAAAAGGCTCCACATGGTGCGGGTCAAACAATATAAAAACGTTGGTTTATTAAAGTCAAAAGGTAATAAATGACTTGCTTACTGTTATCTAATAAATGACTTGCTTACTGTTATCTAAGCTGGAAAAGCAATGTGGGGTACCAACAGCTCGCCCGACGCGTTTCGACATATGTGCCCCAGTTGAAGACACATATGTCGAAACGCGTCGGGCGAGCTGTTGGTACCCCACATTGCTTTTAGTTCATTTTGTTTTTTTATGTGATCACCAAGTCATTTATTACCTTTTGACTTTAATAAACCAACGTTTTTATATTGTTTGACCCGCACCATGTGGAGCCTTTTTTTCTTTTTTCTTCTCTCCATTGCTTTGGTGTAAAACTTCACAAACACCCCCCTCCCCATTCGGGGGAGGCTGGAGTATTGGTACAACGGGCTGCGTCTGAGCTTGATTACCTTGACCTTTGATGTTTCATCTGAAAGGATCCACCATTGAGCCTACAACCGCCTGGAGCTCCTCCACCAGCTCAACTGACCTCTCTCCTTACAGTCTTTGGTCCCAGAGTGTGACCCCAAGCCTTCTAGACTCAACCGTCATATGACTGTGTGAGTCCAACTGCTCCGGTAAGAAGTATTTATCCACTTTTCATTTTGATGCTTACAATCAAGTTTACCCGCATGAACACATTCGTCCAGTACACCATTTTCCTTCTATGTGACGGTTTGGTCACCCCTACGCCATCAACATAGTTGAATGAGTGCCTTATGTTGGACTTTTATTTCTAGGCATTTGGTTCTGTGCGATTTCTGTTTTGCTATTACCATTTTTATATAATTTGTGTTGATTACACTTATTATTGAAGCGCTACACTATTTTTATTATTTTATCTGTTGAACTTTGTTTGTTTTTGGTGTTGGCTGCTGTTGTGGCCGTTGTGGCCATCTTTTTACAAACTATAGCGCAGTGTTTTCCCTCTTTATATCTGCAGTAGATCACAAAATGATCTATAGTGATATTTCTTGAGGTTACCGTTGTGATGCTTACTGTTATCTAAGCTGGAGAGGAAGCTGTACCTGAGGATCTACAATGCAATGTGCAAGAATTTGTGCTTCCTCCACCTCTTTTGCTCCATCTTGATGATTCTTTCTACCAATCATCAGATCACTAAATATGAACAATGACAATGACTACTCCCCCTATTTAATCCCATCACTTTCTTCACCTGGCTCTTGCTTAAGGTCCGCTTACAAAACAATAAAATAGGGCAATACTATTCTTTATTAATTAGAACAGAATTAATCTGTTATTCTGGTACACAAGAGGACAGATGAATTTATGAACTGAATAGTGATAAAAATATTATATGTTCCCCTTTAAAGTGATTGTAATGGCTATTTTTTTAAATTAAAATAATAAACATAGTTTATACTATACCTGCTCTGTGCAATGGCCACTCCTTACCGCTCCTTCTGGGTTCCCTGCTGGTGATCTTGGCTACTCCACTTCTGTGTCTGATTCCAGAGTAAGCTGTCTGCAGGCTCTCTCCTGAGCCAGGCTGAGTGTGTCCATAGACACACGCAGTGCAGCTTGTCTTTACCCCAGCTCTCTGCTCACTGGATTTGACTAACTGCCACAGGAGTTAATGGATCCTGCTTTTCTCTAGACATGGGCGCCGTCAATAAATTTGTTTCATTCTGTTCCTTTTCGATTCGTATTAAAATTAATTCGTACTTCGTATTTCGTGTCCGAAATTCCGTTTCGTTTCGCACGAAATACGAATTGTCGTTAGGTTCGTTAACGTGTACAAACGTTCTTTACGATGAATTTAAAGGCAAAAATATACCTCAATATGACAGTCGATGCTGATGGAAGTTTGGTTTTTATCCGAAATATGAAATTCAGTTGAAGAATTTCCTATTCAAAATACGAAGTTTCATTAGATGAGAAAGAGAGAAGCAGATTGTCTGCCATGCACCGCTGGTCCAGTTTGCACCTGCTCCTCCTGGGGCTGCTTATTATGAGGGGCTCCCACCATCCCTGTGCTATGCTGATTTCATCCGGGTGCTGTACCTCTGCTGTGCATATTATGAGGGGCTCCCACCATCCCTGTGCTGACATAAGCATAATGACGACAACTGATCCGAAATCCGTAAACAAAAGTTCGTATTGCGTACAGAATTCGGACGCACGGCAATTCGTATTTCGGATCCTCCCGAACGTACGGATTTTGGGAAATTCGTACGAATTTGAGATTCGCACGAAACGAATCGCCCATGTCTACTTTTCTCCGCAAAGTCTGTGAAAGCAGGAAGAGGCGAGAGAAAACCTGCAGCTGGACACAGCGCTGGAACTATCCAGGAGTCATAAAATGTTATGGAGGGGAAGGGGGGAACACACAGTGGGAGTTTTTTTTTTACCCTAATGCAAAGAATGTATAAATGTAAAAAAAAAAACTTCAGACTTTAAAACTACTTTAACCACTTGTGGAAGTGGAAGTGGAAGTAGAATACTGTTATAGCAGCAGCTATCTGCCATAACCCTGGTATCCTCCTCAACAGTGGGCTGTCCACTTTCAGATAAAAGTGGTCTATGCAATGGATCACTTTTATCGGGGGCAGGAGAGGGCCCCCCCTCCCTCCACAATCTGGTCGTCTCCCCCACTTACTGGAGCCGTCGGTAATGGTGGAGACGATTGTGCTTCCCCTCAATAGCCAAGTGAGGGAATGATGGCCCCTACTCAGGTCCACACCTTTGGATGGTAGAAGCGATGTCAAACGTCACTTCCGCCCAATGGTCTTAAAGGGGATTTTTTTTTTTGAAAATACGTTTATTATTATTATTTTTTCTTTATTGCATTTAAGTGTAAATGTGAGATCTGAGGTATTTTTGACCCCAGATCTCCCATTTCAGAGGTCCTGTCATGCTTTTTTATTCTATTACAAGGGATGTTTACATCCCTTGCAATAGGAATAAAAGTGACCCTTTTCTTTTTTTAAAGGACAGTGTAAAAAGTAAAATAAATAAGAAAAAACATTTAAAACGCCCCATCCCGCCGAGCTCATGTGTAGAATACTTAAGTTGCACCAGCATATGAAAACAGCGTTCAAACCACTCATGAGGTATCGCTGCAATCGTTAGAGCAAGGGCAATAATTCTAGATCTCCTTTGTTACTCAAAACTGGCAACCTGTAGAACTTTTTAAACATGGCCCTTGGAGATTTTTAAGGGTCAAAGTTTGTTGCCATTCCACGAGCGGGCGCAATTTTGAAGTGTGACATGTTGGGTATCAATTTACTCGACATAACATTATCTTTCACAACAAAAAAAGAATTTGAGCTAACTTTACTGTTGTCTTATTTTTTAACTCAAAAAAGTATTTTTTCCAAACAAATTGCGCTTGTAAGACCGATGTGCAAATACAGTGTGCCATAAAGTATTGCAACGACTGTCATTTTATTCTCTACGGTGTCTGAAATAAAAAAAAAAATATATATATATATATATATATATATATATATATATATATATATATATATATATATATATATAAATTTATATATATATATATAATGTTTGAGGTTTCTAAGTAATTTTCTAGCAAAAACAAATCTAGTTAATCTTTAAAAAAGGGACTGACTGCACAGGCAAAGTTCCACAAAATTAGGTATCTCTATGTTGCAGAAGGATGTCACATGTCAATTTTCCCCAAATGTATCAAATAAAGTAATATAAACTTTAAAAATGATATGTAATGTATTTATGCATGTGTGTATTTGCATAATTTAGTAAATTATAAAAGCTGTGAGGAAAAAAATACAATTGTCCCAGGACAGCATTTCCTGTGTCTGATTATCACAAAAGGCATGACTTATGACTGGAAATAAATATCATGTGGGTTTTATTCACAGCATGAAATTAATGTCCCATTCAGACATCTGGTGAAAAAAACACAGCCAGATCTGAAATAGTTTGCTCATAAAAAAAAAAATATTGAAACAAGGGTACCCTAGGAATTGATTGTATCAAGCTGTGAATGAGTATATAAATCCTGGTTTCCCGTTTGGGTTTTCCTGATAATTTAAGACACCAACTAAAGACCAAGATCTGGCACACTCTTTTGAATTGTCCTGCTTAACTACACAGGAGACAGGGTTACTATAGTAATTAAAAAATATGTTTTCAAATTAACAATTAATTATGTTGTTTCCATAAAAAGCTCAAATTCATTGTAACATAAATATTTTGCATCTAACTCCCATGTAAGGTATAAATGGTACAACAAAACTACAGTACACATAAAGGCATCATATATATTTTGCCTCCATCTCCACTGCACTTTACCCAACCACTACATAGTTTCTGGGGGCTATCATGTATCTTCCAACACTGTAGCAGTAGTCGCAAGTGGACTGTGGTAGTTATTTTTTAAAGTGTTGCACAGATAACCAAAACTCTGCTTTCTCAGAAATATTATGGTGGGCACATCTAAAAGATAATATAACAATGCTGTTAGAACACATGTATTGAATCTGGTATGGATCTTGAAAGGGAACCCCTCGCCAAAATGCAAAAATCAAAATCCATACTTGACCCTTATCTGAGCATGCAGTTCAGCAGGTCTGGAGAGGGGGGCAGAGCCTCCCTGCACCAAAGCACCCCCCCATGTTGAGGGTATGTGGCCTGGTATGGTCCAGAATGGGGGCTTATCCCCCTTTCCTGACCTGCCGGGCTGCATGCTCAAATAAGGGTCTGGTATGAATTTTGAGGGGAATCCACCCCATTTTTATTTTTTTTGGCTTGGGGTTCCTATTAAAAATCCATACCGAACTCTTCGGTCTGGTATGGTCTTAGTGGGACCCCACACAGTTTTTTTTTCATTTTGATGGGGGGGGGGGGGGGGGGGGGCACCGTTTTTTTTTTTATTATTGAGGTGGGATTCCCCTTCAAGATCATGATGATCCGACTTGGATGCTACTTCCGCTCAAATCAATGGGCTGTAAGTCAGATCAGTTAAGATGACTCTCATAGGGAACCATTGTTTTAAAAAAAAAAAAACACATGACGAGGCTTAACGCTGTATACAGCGTTAAGACGCATTTAGCCACGCCAGACATTTATACAGCTGTAAAGCCAGTCTTCAGAACATGTAGGCCCTAGGTTTTCTTAGCAGCTTGAAAATGTCTATGCCACTTTCAGCTCCTAAAAGCCTATGTGTGCATGGACACATAAAATAACATAAAGAGACTTTTTAAGCTGCAAAAAAAGACATCTGACGCTGGTAAAAGCAGCAGTAAAAATGTCCTGTTTGCATGAGGCCTTAATGTATACCATGTAATGTATATGGGAGGCTGGGCTCCCTTCAAATGGCTAAATGTTAGGGTATTCATCTGAACAGCCAAACAGCCAAGGTTCTGTCAAAATTGTGGTCAGACCCAACCTTAGGCTCATTCTTAATCTCTAGAAAATATCTTCTTTGAGGGCACTTTTTTAGAAAGCCATTCCATGGCCATGTTCAAAGATAAAGGACACTCCTTAATCGTCCAAGGTATATTATTCTAAAATCAAAAGGAGGTCAACTAAGTAGCCTGGTCTAAATTATAAGAGAGTAAATTGCAAGTAAGTGATCAACCATAGAAAATATTTAAAAACAGAAGGGTCCATAGGATGACTTGCCAATCCAGTGGCTCTGAAACAAGCTGTCCATGCTGAAGCACTTAGGAGTTGGGTTCCCAGATTCTACCTTAGGGCTACTTTCACCCCTGTATTTATATACCCCACTACACAAATGAACTGGCTGCAGGCAATGTCATCATACACACTGTGTACATCCGTACAGGAGATGATGGAAGTAATGTGTGTGACTGTCACCCAGACAATCTAGAAGGGAAAGAGGGGCTAAGCATTGGGATGGGTGAACAGCTTGGCCCGAATTTTCGATGTTCTGATGTTCGACGAACAGCAGAACAAAATTCCTTTATTAAAAATAAAAAAATAAAAAAAAGATTCCAGCGGCGGTAATCCACTCTTGCTATCCAGCGACGGACGGTCATCTCTCCAGCGATGTCTCATCTCATCCAGCGCAGCGCAGCATCCTTCTGTCTCCTCCACGGAGACACTACAGGCATTCCGGCGGCTGACGTTTCTTATATACGGAGGGCGGGGCCACCCGTCACCTGACCTCGCCCCCCTCTGACGCAAGGGGAAACCCGGGGTTCCCCGTGACGTATGGGTGACCCCGCCCCCCCTCTGATGTAACGGAAACCTGCCTGTGTTACATCAGAGGGGTGCGGGTCACCCCTACGTCACAGGGAACCCCGGGTTTCCCCTTGCGTCAGAGGGGGGCGGGGTCAGGTGACGGGTGGCCCCGCCCTCCGTATATAAGAAACGTCAGCCCCCGGAATGCCTGTAGTGTCTCCGTGGAGGAGACAGAAGAAGGATGGATCGCTGCGCTGGATGAGATGAGACATCGCTGGAGAGATGACCGTCCGTCGCTGGATAGCAAGAGTGGATTACCACCGCTGGAATCTTTTTTTTATTTTTTTATTTTTAATAAAGGAATTTTTCAAAAGTGTGTTTGTTTTATTTAACCATTTTTTACACTTTCTTTGTGAAATGGTAGGGGTACTTTTGTACCCCCTTACCATTTCAAACAGGGGGGGGGGCCGGGATCTGGGGTCCCCTTGTTAAAGGGGGCTTCCAGATTCTGATAAGCCCCCCGCCCGCAGACCTCCACAACCACCGTCCAGGGTTGTGGGGATGAGGCCCTTGTCCTCATCAACATGGGGACAAGGTGCTTTGAGGGGTCACAGACCCCCAAAGCATCCTCCCAATGTTGAGGGCATGTGGCCTGGTACGGTTCAGGAGGGAGGGGGGGCCGCTCTCTCGTCCCCCCCTCTTTTCCTGCGGCCTGCCAGGTTGCGTGCTCGGATAAAGGGTCTGGTATGGATTTTTAGGGGGAACCCCACGTCAATTTTTTTTTAAATTTGACGCGGGGTTCCCCTTAATATCCATACCAGACCTGAAGGGTCTGGTTATGGATATTTAGGGGGAACCCCACGTCAAATTTTTTCTTAAATTTGAGGCAGGGTTCCCCTTAATATCCATACCAGACCTGAAGGGCCTGGTAATTGAATTTGGGGGACCCCCACGCTTTTTTTTTAATTTATTTATTTATTTTTTTATCAATGACTTTCAATGAGTGTTCTCTGTATTACGGAGCCGACAATTCATAATAGCCGCGAGTGATTTTAAAGGACTTTTTTTCCTGCATAAATGACACTTTGTGCAGGGACAGTTCTAAGCACCAGAAACATGCGCCCCTTCACAGGCATACTATAGACAACCCCCCCCCCCCCCCCCTACGAAATTTAAAGGAATATTACACTTTTATTGTTTCACTTTAATCATTATTAAAATCACTGCTCCCGAAAAAAAGTCCGTTTTTAAAACTTTTTTTTGCATTGATACATGTCCCCTGGGGCAGGACCCGGGTCCCCAAACACTTTTTAGGACAGTAACTTGCAAATTAGCCTTTAAAATTAGCACTTTAGATTTTGAACGTTGGAGTCCCATAGATTTAATAGGGTTCTAAAGTATGCTATATAGTTAGCTCCGTCAAATCTTCTTTATACATTGACAGACACCATAAGCCTTCCAAGACAGATTCGAACGTAATTCATGTGGATTTTCGGACGAATGCAATTTTTGAACGAAAACGAAATAAATAAAAACGAATTTCGGGAGTAACTAAATAAATTAAGTTTTCGGACGAAAACGAAATTCCGAAACGAAATATTTTACTCTGCACATGTCTACTTTTCATGTAAGGCTGTTCCATCTCTCTGCCATCATGTGGATGGGAATGTTCTGGCATCGTTGGGCAGGCAGTCAGCTGTAACATCCACCTTATTGCTGATACGTGGTCCAGCAAGCATGGACAGGGACAATATATTTCGTTCACAGCACACTGGGTAACGCTGCTTGCAACTCCAAATGATGCAGGTCAAGGCTCAGTGCTGCAGCTTGTTGTGCTCCTACGTCTTCATACAGCTGGTGGTGATGATGCCAGACCTGTGAGCTCTACCCCATTCTTCCCCGCCACCTCCGCCACCTCCTTGCCCTTCTCTGCAGAATTGTCCTATGAACATCAGGTACCCCTAAGCATATAAAGGGCTATTCCCAGAGTCAGGCTAAAAGGTGTCATGCAGTGCTTCAGCTGGAGTGTTTAGGGGACAGAAACCACACCAGAACAGAGATTCTTGCAGCTCTGCAGGGACAGGCCCAGAGGTGGTTCACACTATGCCAGCTAGAGCCAGGAATGGTGGTGTCCGATAATGGCTCAAACCTCCTATCTACCCTTAGACAAGAGTTAGTTGACACATGTCCCATCCTCAATTTTGTGGTGCAGCATTTCCTAAATACGTACCCAAGGCAAGATCTGCTAAAGCTGGCCAAAAAAGTCTATAGCAATTTCAGGCGGTCATACACAGCCAGTGCTCGGTTGGCTGAAATTCAGTGGAAAATCCACCTGCCCGTAAACTGCCTGATTTGTGACATTGACTTTGTCAATGCTGCAGCAGCTATACATGCAGAAGAGGGCCATCAAAGAGTACCTGTGCGAGTGTGGCACGATGACAGGCTCAAGTCGCATCTGCTTTTTTCCCCCATGCTAATGGATGATCATTAAGGATGCATGCACTGTATTGTCACCATTTGAGGAGGCCACAAGAATGGTGAGCCGTGACAGTGCATGCATCAGTGACACAATCCCTGTTGTGTTCCTGCTGGAGCAGACTCTGTGTGGAATTGTGGACAGGGCACTGGAGGCAGAGCAGCAGGAGGAAGAGGGGGACTTCCTTTCCTCTCCAGGCCCACTTTATCCTCACACCATCATTCCTATACCACAGAACACACAGGAGGAGAGAGGCGGAGGATGAGGAGGAGGATTCTGACACCTTCATAGGCTTTGAAGAAGAGAAAGACATTCATCTGTAAGCGATGGCTTTCCAACGACAGGTCCCTTGGGAGTAGTATGTGGCTGGGAGGAGGAAGTTCCATATGCTGTCATCCTGGGTGACCCCAAGGAGTCTGCTTCTCAAGCCATGGCAAATTTGAGACACATGGGCAACCTCATGCATCAAAGCCTGCTAAAGGACCCAAGAATACAAGGCATAAAGGAAAAGGATTATTTCTGGTTGGCAACCCTCCTTGACCACCGTTATAAAGTGAAGGTCTCAGAACTCATCCCATCCCCACAGAGAGTGCAGAAGATAAAATCTCTTGAGGACACGTTAAAGAAGATTTTATTGAACGTTTTTCCTGACTCAGGAAAAGTAGGTTACAGTGTCATGGAAAACGTAGTTTTGAGTCTTCTGTTGGTCAAGAGAGGAGTGTTGGAGAAGGGTCTGCCTAAGTAAGGCATTTCGGAATTTTTTTAGTCCTTGCCGCCCAGGGCTGTCAGCTTCCACATCTTATTGGCTGCGTCTGCATCACATGGTGGACGATTAACTCGGGGGCCAAAACAGAGATGGATAGCTTTCCAGCTGATGATCCACTGGCTTACTGGGTCATGAGAAGAGACCACTGGCCAGAACTTGCCCAGTATGCTATTGAGCTGTTGAGCTGCCCTGCTTCCAGTGTGCTTTCAGAATGGACATTCAGTACTGCAGGAGGTTTCCTTACTGATCATAGAAAGCATCTGTCCACAGACTCCATAGACCGTTTGACTTTTATAAAAATGAATCAGTCCTGGATTATCAGCTATGAAGCCCCTGATGCCGATGTCACTGATTAAGTCTTTTTGGGATGTGGAATCTCTGCAGGAATTCGAGGCTGCCTAGCTTTGAGGGTGTGTAATCATTTCATCTGGAAGAATGTTTTTGGTGTAGGTTTCATGGGCATGCCTCTACACCTCTATAGCAGGGATATGCAATTAGCGGAACTCCAACTGTTGCAGAACTACAAGTCCCATGAGACATAGCAAGACTTTGACAGCCACAAACATGACACCCAGAGGCAGAGGCATGATGAGACTTGTAGTTTTGCAACAGCTGGAGGTCCGCTAATTGCATATCCCTGCTCTATAGGGTTATGATGGGAAGGCACCACAAGACCCAAAGATCAATTTTTATGCACCCGTTACTTCTATACAAAGTCAACTTGACACCAGAATGTGCCCAAAAAATCTCTAATTTTGTTCCCAGTGCACTACATTGTGGCGTCATCATACACACTGGCTCCCCAGCTGTTGCTGAGCAAAATAAAGGCAGCTTGCAGGGAAAATGTATTTTTTTTGGCTTTATAAATGCAATTATTTCTGCAGAAGATTCTAAACATGGTACAGATCTGCTATTTTTCAGGTAGACTAAGGGAACCCCCTAGGCACTATATTGGAAGGAACCTTGGGCGGCACAGTGGTGTAGTGGTTAGCACTCTCACCTAGCAGTACAAAAGGTCGCTGGTTCGGATCCCAACCACGACACCACCTGCCTGGAGTTTGCATGTTCTCCCTGTGCCTGCTTGGATTTCCTTTGGGTAATCTGGTTTCCTCCCACACTCCAAAGACATGCAGGCAGGTTAATTGGCTTCAGTCAAAATTGACCCTAGTATGTGAATGGGGACCTTGCATTGTGGGCTCCTTGAGGGTAGGGACCAATGTGAGTGTGCAGTGTGCAGGGATAGGGATAATTGTAGACACTTGCTCAGGTTGAACTGGATGGATTGGTGTCTTTATTCAAGCTTACTAACTACTATGAAACAATGTATTTTGCATTTTAAGGCTTTCCCTTTAAAAAAAAAAAAAAAAAAATCACTGCTCATTTAACCACTTCAGCCTGGGAGCATTTGGCTGTCCAAATAGCAGAGTGTTTTTTTGCGATTCGGCACTGCCTCGGTTTAACTGACAATTGCGCAGTCATGCAACGTGGCTCCCAAACAAAATTGACGTCCTTTTTTTCCCACAAATAGAGATTTCTTTTGGTAGTATTTGATCACCTCTCCGGTTTTTGTTTTTTGCTCTATAAACCAAAAAAAGTGACAATTTTGAAAAAAATATTTTTTTTTACTTTTTACTATAATAAATATACCCACAAAAATATTTGAAAAAAAATGTCCTCAGTTTAGGCCAACACATATTCTTCTACATATTTTTGGTAAAAAAAAAATTGCAATAAGTGTTTATTGATTGGTTTACGCAAAAGTTATAGTGTCTACAAAATAGGAGATAGTTTTACGGCATTTTATTAATATTTTTTTTTTTACTAGTAATGGCTGCGATCATCGATTTTTATCATGACTGCGACATTATGGTGGACACATCAGACACTTTTGGTGCTACTTTGGGACCATTCACATTTATATAGCGATCAGTGCAATAAAAAATGCACTGATTGTTGTGTGGGTTAACCAGGAGGGGGTGCTGCAGGGGTTAAGTGTGTCCTAGGGAGTGATTCTAACTGTGGGGGGAGGGGCTGTGTGTGACACAACACTGATCACGCTCCCGATTACAGGGAGCTGTGATCAGTGACAGTGTCACTAGGCAGAACGGGGGAATGCTTGTTTACATTGGCATTTCCCCGTTTTTCCACTCTGATCGCAGTTATCCCTGCAGACATTGAGTCAGGTGGACCTGTGGTCGGACTCACGGAGTTTGCGACTGGTGCGCGCCCCTGCTATCCAAGCCTCACGAGATCACATACAATAACATGATTTTGCACGGCGGAGCCAACCTGCTGCAGTAAGACTGGGGCTGGTTCAGAAGCGGTTAAAAATGACGTTTTTCCACCTTTTTTTATTGATACATGTCCCCCAGGGCAGGACCCAGACCCCTATAACCATTGTATGCCCAATTACTTGCATAGGAGCCTCCAAAATGGGCACTTTTGATTTTTGACATTGGGGTCCCATCGACTTTAATGGGGTTTGTTATTTGGGTCCAAACTTTTGCGGTGTTTGGAAGTTCTGGTGCGAACTGAACAGGGGTCCATTCGGCCCATCCCTACTGAGCACCAAGAATCCATTCTTTTGGAACTACCACAGCTGACAGCAAACAAAGGCCATCCAAATAAAGCAGGAGAACAGCCTATTGGTGATAACAAGGAACAAACTCTGTATAGTCAAAAGAAGCTGATCACACATACACTGACCCAAATACCACACTCAAACAGTGGACACATTTCAGTATATAAACAACACATTCATATAAATAACATCAAATTGACAGAGTAATTTTCTAGTAAATGTAATGAAGTACAAAGGTTATACCAACACATTATTGAAAAGATTTATATGACAGAGCATCATTAATGCCAGATAATTGTGTTGTTTTTTGTGTATGTCAGGCTTTTTTTTGCAGTACAATCCTTTTGAAGTCACTTCTCCCCACTCCCTTCACATTTCCATGGACCAGATCCAATGTAAAGAGATGAATAAAAGAGGAATTAAAGTTATGTTTCAAACTAACATGTCTGCAAATGGGGGTAAATATACATTTGCTGTTGTTTATGACATACATTATACATAGTGGACACATATATCTGCCTCCTATACTGGCATTTGGTCATGCCATTGTAGAAGTCCGTCAATATTTATTTATTTTTTAATGTCACTTTGGCCTTTTTCTGGTGCTGTTTGTATTTCGCAGCAGACTAATGCCTGATATCTCAGATATACAGTAATAAATGTTATAAAGTCATTATAAGGGAATATAGTAAAGACTCCAGGTGCAAGTATTGCTGCAAATAGATCTACTTTACCAGTTTCCAGCTGTTATCTTGTCCTTTTACTATGCAGAAGGTCAGCTATACACAGATGGATATTCATAAATGCTAACCAATTGAAACATTGCCATAATGGGCATTTTTCCTATTAGGAGATTCAAGTCCCATATAACTAAGTTCTTGTCTCAGACCTATGAATCTAGAAACCACATTGTTTTCTAACGCTCATCTTGGATGATTATTTTGATTACTCTAACTGTTTTTCCCTATATGTGGTTATTTCCTGCCAGATATAACATGTAGTATTCCATGCAGACAATTTATTCTGCTGTATTGTTCCATTTAAGGATATCTCTTTTCCCCAACAGAGGACTAGTTTTGATTGTGAGAAAAAAACTACAGTATAAGACTGGAGCAGAAGTCCGGTGCATCTCCATTAACCGCTTCAGGTCTGACATTAGCCTGCATTTTTGGCTGAATTCGGACCTGAAACGGACCAAAAGAATGAAAGAATGAATGAAGTCTGACACAGTTACTCTCATAAATATATTAATAACTTGGATTATTGCAAAACTATTTAAAATTCTATTTTTTAATCCATACATTTAAAGACAAAGATAAAAAGCTAGCATTCTAAGATGAAGTCAAATGTTATTATTCTCAGATATTCTTGTAGACTTCTGATTTGTAAAGTCAAAGATTATATCGGTTAGCATAATAGCAATAACTTTAGGTTGAAATGGCATTACTAGGTTAGAATGGCATTAAATTAGAATTGTTAAAATTATATTTTTGTTCTGCCCTTTTAAAGAATTCAAAAAAAGTGTTAGGGGGTGTGGCCTCGGCATGGTGGCGTGAAGACGTCTTTTTGGAGAGCTCCCGGCCTCCCTCTGCCTATCCCGATATAATCACCGATTATAACCATCTCTTGTATCGGCATTCTAGCAGCAGTACAGGACCAGATCATTGTCTAAAGCAAACCGCTCCCTTACTTGCCCCAGGGAAATCCACAGTTTTTTCCGGAGCGCACACTGCGTCTCTCCAGGCGCCACAGTGGCGGCACCTCCTAGCACAGGCCTACAACATCGTATGATGCCAGACCACTGGACCTCACCTGGCTTTGCCTCCGAATCAAACTTCTTGCCAGCACCCTTGCCAGTGACCCCTGCAATCTTCCGCCCGGACATGTCAGATGTCAGCATCACCCCCGCCCGGAGCGCAGCAGGCCACCACGAGGGTGACATTTGAGCGCTCCTGCAGGCCTTGCCCACCAAGCAGGACATTGAGGCCCTGATTCTCAGAGTGGAAGAGGCCCACGAGACATCCAGGTGGTTAGAGCAGAAGTCCACTTGCTCTCAGACAGAATCAACATGGGCGAATCATTGATTGCATCCCTAGAAAAACAGGTGGAAGCCCTGGAATGATTCCACATATCCCAGGTGGACATGGCGGTGGACCTCCAGCTTCACTTAGAGGATCTCGAGGACAGAAGCCGCAGGAACAACTTGTGGCTGTAGGGAATCCCAGTGGCTACAGCCACGGAAAACTTAGCAGCTACAGTGAGTGCCATCTTCCGGCTGGTTTTTGACTCCCCACAGACCAATGTGGAGCTAGACCGAGCCCATAGAGCCCTAGGCCCAAAATCTATAGACCCCAACAGGCCCCTGGGATGTAGTTTTCCTACTGAACTGCTATCCCCAGAAGGAAATTAACCAGGCTGCACTTTCCAATGGGGCTATCCGCTGATAGTTACCTTTACCTTTAGGGAAGCTACTTTTTCATTCACCCTACGGACACCAGCAGACCTACTGGACTTGTTCACCTTCCTGGAAGTAAATCCCATTCAGGTTCCCTATTGGATGCAGATTCTCTCCGACAGATGGGTTGCCCCGACCCTCCCGAATCCCAGGGAGTGTCTCAAACGCATCAGCACAGATTAAGATAGAGATCCCAAGCCCTCTCCGGTGGGAATGTTCCCAGGAATCCTAATTGACAGGTACCTTCCGTCATTTTTTTACAATACAGGGTGTGACTGCTAGTTCATAGTAGTTCCCGCCAGAAGAATACAGTGGCTTTGCTGAGGCTTCTTTTCATACCTGCCTCCTGGAGCCACTGGACTGATGGCGGACGTTCTTAGTAGTCCCCACCGTTTGACTAAAGTTGAAAGGCTGCACTCTCTCCTCCACTTAACTCCCTGGGGAAACCCGGCGGTCACTACCTGGATCCTTCCTATCTTACACACAAGGGAAGTCATGACCCTATAGGATCCCTACTGAACCATAACATAACATTCCTTTGAGATGTGGAGTCTTTGTGTCTCAATGTTTTTTAATGATCCATAGTATCCATCTAGCACAGGGATATGCAATTAGCGGACCTCCATCTGTTGAAAAACTACAAGTCCCTTCATGCCTCTGCCTCTGGGTGTCATGCTTGTGCCTCATGGGACTGTTCTGCAAAAGCTGGAGGTCCACTAATTACATATGTCTGACCTAGCAGCTATTTCAGAGCCTTGCAATATGCCTCTTAGAAAAGGTTTTAGTGCCTCAATGTTTCTTTGCTAAGTGCATTATACAAAACAGAACAAAACAGGCGGCAGATATAATTGCAGGTTTGTTATTATACCAATAGACTCGAAACAAGATATATACCTGTCTTTGAGGACCGCAGGCAGCCGATATGGACACAGATTAACCAATCACGACTACAGGATAAAACAGTAGACTAGATAACTGTCTTACTGTTTTGCCGGAGGTGATCAAATCTCCGTCATGTCCGTGTTGATTTCCCAGTTTCCTGTCTTTCAGCTGTCCTTTGAGCCTAGTCTCAAGCTCCACGTTGTAGGTGCCAATTGTATTGGTTAGAACCAGTCAAGGTCCAAGATTATTTCTGCCCCTGATCAGATTAACAGTATTAGGGTGTGGCCACGCCAAAAGCCAAATTCACTGAGACAGACACAGTATCAGTGTATCAACTTTCTGTTTATTTTAGTTCCTGTTTTGAATTTATATACTGAGACTGATAGCTGGACATTTCGCTATCAAATTAGGCAGGTTTATGCAAACAACAAAGTGACCACAAAAACGTATACATCTTGTGATAATTATGATAATGACAATGCATGACAGTACGTAGATTTTAAGCTGGGTCCTTGTCCATATAGGGGAGTAGCATTCTATTAAAGCCATATAGGATAGGAGGGAAGGTATCTTGCTTCTCAACATCAATGTCGTCTTTTTGGGTGTAGAAGCAGCCGCAGTCTTTTCGTTAACTCTTGTTGTTCCATGATAGGAGTGAGTTATGCACATTATCTATTGAGTATGAGTTTAAGGCTAATAAGCAGAAGCTTGTTTGAAACATGTACTTATATATTTATAAACATATTATGGAATAGACATTTCATTGTGATATTTCAATCATATGCATTACACTGTTCTTATGTTGCTCTGCCTGAGTTGCCTTATTGTACTTCTCATGTGATTGCTTAGTACCTAAAAGACCTATATACTGTGCGTTGGTACAGCACATGATTCAAGCCTCACTTTGAGAGGATAGAATAAGCAGACACAGCCTTCAAGTCGCCAATGAAAAATACAATGATCATCAGCATTTGGCTCACCACCTATAGGAAGAATGCGGTACATACCTCAATCTGAATAAACAGAGAGGTCAAAATATCAACCACAATCTAAACAGGAAGTGTAAAAAGCCGTGACATCATCATGTAATTTGAAAAAAAGGGAAGCAACTAATCATATATTAAACAGAAGATGAACTTAAATTTAAACAATTTGATCACAGGACTGGTCTATACATAATCAAATTGGATAGTAAGTAAAATGTGAATACATTAATTGAAATTATTAAAAAAATATATAAAAAAAATAAAAAACAAAGCTTGTAGTATAAAAATAATTTGAATATTCAAAAAAAAAAAAAATCATATGAATTACACCTTAGGCTCTATTAATGAATGCATTGATGTCCCATTCAATGTTAAGGCCCAAGGGAGAGTAGAATTGGAGCTCATAAATCCAATAAGTTTTGAGGCGTGACAAGCCCCTGGTGGTAGCCCCGTCCCTCCAAGGGGGAATATACCCATCAATAACTAAAAATCCAGTACCCATAGGATCTCTTTTTATGAAACTGTCCATAATGTCTTGGGACATTACGTTTAGTGTCACCTTTCTTAATGAGAGCTATGTGTTCATTAACTCTCACTGAAAAGGCCCGAATAGTTCTGCCTACATACTGCTTGCCACATGGGCAGGTCAGCAAATAAACCAAATTTTTTGTGGCACATGTTTGGTGATAACTGATTTAAATTGTAGAGTCTTACATCGCCCTTATGTGTCATGAATACATACATTGCACTTCTTACATGAAAGTAGCCAACCAAATTTTGTAAAAAAGATGTTCTAACTGGGGGTGTTTATGTTATTAGGTGCAATTTTGCTCTGTAAAGATGGCAACCCCTTGTATATCACCTTAGGTTGGTCCATCAGTAGGGGGACCCAGAATTGTGTGTTTTTTCAAAATATCCCAGTGCTTACAAATAATCGACTTAATCTGCACATGCTGAGTAGAAAATGAGTTTATCAATGACCACTTACATCGCCCTTGTGTGTCATGAATACATACATTGCACTTCTTACATGGAAAGTAGCCAACCAAATTTGGGGGTGTTTGTGATGTTAGGTGCAATTTTGCTCTGTAAAGATGGCAACCCCTTGCATATCACCTTAGGTTGATCCATCAGTAGGGGACCCAGAATCGTGTGCTTTTTCAAAATATCCCAGTGCTTACGAATAATTGACTTAATCTGCACATGCTGAGTAGAAAATGTGTTGATCAACGACCACTTAAAGGTTTAATTGAACGTATCATTAAACCCAGAATGGGGTTTCTCTCTCAGCAGGGAGTTTATCCCTGTCTCTAATGCTCTCTGTAATTCACCTTCAGCTTCACTTTGATTATATTCTTTATCACAAAATCTTTGTTTTAGGACATTTTGAAGTCTTGTCCTACCTGTCCAGGGAACGTCTGAACCTTGAGGTCCTGTCATGGACAGACCTTAGGTGACATTGTTTCGTCCCCAGTTATTTAGAAGGATAAGCCCCTGGCTTCGGTTACCCTTTCTTGGGCTGAATCTTCTGTCAAGATACAGGCTCTAATTGATTCTAGGGCTGCAAGCCTGTTCATTGATGCTGCCTTTGTATCGAAGCACTCGATTCCGCTATAGTTGCGTGACACTCCACTTGCCATTGAGACTCTTGACGGAAGACCTCTACAGCCTGCTCATGTGACTTATGAGACTTTTCTGTTGTCCGTGGCCGTAGGGGCTCTTCACCATGAAATAATCCAATTCCAAGTTATTTCCTCACCTAGGTTTCCACTGGTTATAGGTTATCCTTGGTTACAGAGGCACAACCCCTCTTTTGATTGGCTCCCTGCTGAGGTTCTCTCTTGGTTGCCACAATGCTTCCAGAAGGTAGCCAAGGTGCTGTGCACCTCTTCACTCTCCTCCCTGCCGGGGGAGTACCGCAATTTTAGCAATGTCTTTGACAAAGGTCAAGCCGGTAGTTTGCCTCCACACCGTCGTATAATTGCACAATTGACCTTCAACCTGGTGCCATACCCTCTCGTGACCAGGTTTACCTTTTGTTGGTCTTGCAGGATAAGGCCATGGAGGACTATGTTGCAGACGCACTTTCTCGAGGTTTCATCCACAAATTATCATCTCCTGCTGGTGCTGGTTTCTTCTTTGTGAAAAGAAGAGTGGTGAACTGAGAACTTGTATTTATTATAGGGGTCTCAATCATTTCACAATTAAGAATGCCTATCTTATTCCGTTGATTACAGAGTTATTTGACCGCCTCAAGGGAGCAACACTAAATGAAGCTTGATTTGAGAGGGGCATACATCTCATGAGGATTAAGGAGGGGGACAAGTGGAAAACAGAGTTTAATACCAGAACAGGCCATTAAGAGTACCCCGTAATGTCTTTTGGCCTTTGTTTCGTCCTGGCAGTTTTTCGGGAAATTATTAATGATGTCCTCTGAGATTTGTTACAGTTATGTGTGGCGGTTTATCTCGATAATATCCTCATATTTTCCAAGTCCCTGGAGAGCCACCACACAGATGTCTGTCATGTGGTTCAGAAACTAAGAGAGAACAAACTCTATTATAAATTGGAGAAGTGCAAATTCCATCGTGAACAGGTTAAATTACTGGGTTATGTCATTTCCACTGCTGGTTTTTCAATGGACCCAGAGAAACTTTCAGCAGTCCTATAGTGGCCCCGACCCGTGGATTTATGTCCTCTGCAGCGATTTCTTGGCTTTACCAACTATTATCGGAAGTTTATTTGTAACTTCTCTTCTCTGACTAGTATGACTAGAAAGGACAATAACCCACAGAGTTGGTCTCCGGAGTCCATTAAGGCCTCTGAGAGTCTCAAGGCTGCCTTTGTTTCTGCACCTCTGTTGGCACATCCTGATCCTACATTACCTTTTATCCTTGGGGTTGATGCTTCTGAGACTGGAGTTGGCGCCCTTCTGTCTCAACGTCCTACCTCTGAGAGCGCTATGCATCCTTGTGGCTACTTTTCCAAGAAATTGTCACCTGCGGAGTGCAATTACGAGATTGGTGACAGAGAGCTGTTAGCGATCATTTTAGCCCTGAAAGAATGGAGACATCCCCTTGAAGGTACCACTGTGCAGGTTCTCATTCTTACTGACCATAAGAATCTCACATTGTTGTCTGAGGCTAAGCGCCTCTCTCCCAGAAGGGAGTGATGGGGTCTTTTCTTGTCTAGTTTTAATTACATTGTCTCATTCATGCCGGTACTAAAAATGTAAGGGTTGGCAATTTGTCATGACAATTTTCCTCCACTTCCAAGATGAAGTCAGTTCAGGTTTCTGTGATTCCTCCTGAACGTATTCTGGCTACAGTTCGCACCAGTCTCCCTTCTCCTTTGGGTGACAAAATTCTTGCTGCTCGGGCCCATGCTCCTGAGAAAACTTGTGACCGTTGCTTTGTCCCAGAGAGTTTCCATACTGCCGTGTTCCAAACTTACTATTCTTCCAAGACTGCTGGCCACCCTGGGAAGAATCAACTCTTTTGGGCCATTTCCCAAAAATTCTGGTGACCTAGTCTAGGTGCTGATGTAACTGCATTTATAGCTGCCTGTTCATTGTGTGCTCAGAGTAAGACTCCTTCCAGTGGGCCATACCCAATGGAGAGAGGCCTTGGACCCACCTGTCTATGGATTTCATGGTGGAGTTACCAAACTCCCAGGGCAGCACAGTTATCCCTATGATGGTTGACCGGTTCTCGAAAATGTCCATTGTATTCCACTTAAGACATTGCCCACTTCTAAGGAACTGCCTTCCATTTTTTTAATTCTGCTTCCCAATTGTCCTAGTTCATGGAGAACTATGGTTTCCAACATTCCATGTTGCCTGACTCATTTGTTCCGCAGAGTATTCCTGCATTAGAGTAGCATCTCCATGGTCTTCGTTCCACTTGGACACATGTCCAGGAGGCTTTGCGACATTCTAATGATAGGTACAGACTCCATGATAACCGCAGACGCCTGTCTGTGCCTTTCTACCAGGTTGGGGACAGAGTCTGGCTGTCATCTCGCAACCTCCAACTTCGTGTTCCCTCTCTGACATTCACACCTCGGTTTATTGGGGCTTTCCGTATTCTTTGCAGGATTAACCCAGTGGCTTTCGCATTAGACCTTAATTCTAATATGCGTATTTTGAATGTATTTCATGTCTCCTTATTAAAACCTTTTTGTCTGCAACCACTATACCACCTTGGTGCCTTGTCCTCACTCTGTACCTTGTTGACTCCCGTAGGTTCCATGGGCGCATATAGTACCTGGTGCATTGGAAAGGGTACGGTTCGGAGGAACTCTCTTGGGTCTCATCCTTGGACGTACATGGTCCTGTCCTCCTCCA
The DNA here is from genome assembly GCF_037356315.1 of Lithobates pipiens. Lineage (NCBI taxonomy): Eukaryota > Metazoa > Chordata > Amphibia > Anura > Ranidae > Lithobates > Lithobates pipiens. Next base: position 629,634,837 of record NW_027507748.1, on the reverse strand, counting down.
TGATTTCCATAGGCGTTTTTCCCTTAAGCCTAGTGGTCCTTCAAGGGGGAGAGGTCATTGAGGAGGGGGTACTGTCAGGGCTGGGCTCAGCCCTTTCTTCTCAAAACTGGCCGCTCAGCTGTCAGCTAATTGCCAGGTCCTATCTCTCCACAGTGACTCACCTGCTGATGATATCCTGCTAGTCAGTCCTGTCTACTTAAGCCATCCAGTCCAGATGATCTCTGCCTTTGCCTTGGTCACATCTCTAGAGAAGCTCTCTTGTGTTCCTGTTAAATACTTGCTTAGCTGATATTCCTTCTGGCTCCAGATCGTGCTTGCTGTTCTACTATGCTCATCTCTGGCTCCCTGACATTTTGGCTTGTCTGACTATCAATTCCGGTTCCTGAACTCTGGCTATGTTTTGACTATGTTTATTCTGTTTACCTTTTTTTATTATTATTTAACAACTGTACTTCTGTCCCAGTCTGATTCATGGTTTCTGACATTAAGCAAAGGAGGTCCTAGAGTACTCTATTTTGTTAAAAGAACTTCAAGGAGCAATAAGGGCAACTAAACTTGGGAAAGCACCTGGCCCCCGACGGGTTCACCATCCACTATTACAAAACCCTCTTACCTTCTCTTGTTCCCTTTATGATCAAACTGTTCAATACAGTTGGATCCACATCCTCCTTTGCAGTAGACCCTACAGGCTCACGTATCAGTGATCCCGAAGGAAGGTAAAGATCCAACCTTGTGTGGGAATTACAGGCCGATTTTACTACTCAATATCGACCTCAAAATATTTACTAAAATACTAGTGACTAGAATCCAGCAACATTTACCGCAATTAATTAATTTAGATCAAGTAGGGTTTATACCCACCCAGGAGGTGAGGGACAATACCAACAAGGTCCTTAACCTGCTACACATAGTAATCCTGAGCCCAATGTGTGTTCCTGGGCACAGACATGGAAAAAGTCTTTGACAGGGGGAACTGGGACTTCATGCTCGTGGTCTAACAATATGTGGGATTCGGCACCAACACGCATCAATGGATCTTGGAACCCTTCAAAATTACTAATGGGATGCGACAGGGCTGCCCACTGTCACCCCTCCTCTTCGCTCTGTCATTGGAACCCTTTTTCAGATATAACTGGCATACAGGTTGGGTGCACCAAACATAATGTCTCGGCTTACGCCAACGACATATTGTTTTTCCTCATGAGCCCCGTGATATCCCTCCCAAAGCTTTTCAAAGAATTTGAGAGATATGGAGCTCTCTCCAATCTTGAAATTAACTTTCCAAAATCAGAGGCAATGGGAATCAAACTCTCACAGTCACTTCTTTCACAACTTCAAATGAACTACAAACTAAAATGCAACAGCTCAGCACTGACGTACTTAGGCACAATTATCCCCTCCTACATTTCCAAAATATTCAAATTAAAATTTCCCTCCATTACAGACAAAAGTACGAGCATTCCTAGACAAAAGGAATATGGGTCTTTACTCATGGTTTGGCAGTTGCAATATTCTCAAAGCTAATTTCCTTCCTAAATTCCTGTGCCTTCTGCAGGCTTTAACGTTTTATATTCCATCTAATTATTTCAAACAGACTCAGCGGGTATTTTTTGAATGTATATGGGTCCATAAATGCCCCCGTTTGAAGAGAAGCCTACCTAAACAATATTGGGGATTAGCAGTGCCAGACATACGCAATGTGGTAGTATGGTACCCCACCAGCAGAAGGATGCAGGGTTCTCAACCAGGCAGGTTGAGGGGCTCCAGGGGAGTTGTTTGTTTGAGAGGAAACTGGCTTTTCAGTTTCCTCATTGTTTTCAAAAATCCAGTTTGGGACCTGGAGCCCGGAGATTCCATAGTGTTATGGATGGGATGGAATCTCCAATCCTGGGACCGGGTTTTGGGAACAGACAGAAGTCTGGCTGGTTGATTGCACAGGTGAGTCCTGGGCTTATAACAGAGCCAAGACCAGGGTTCTGGGCTCCACCCTCCCGAGGAGTCCAGGCAAGCAAGGGAGAAGCATGCATGTCTGCATGGTATAGCCAGAGGGCCCAAAGCTGTGGGCTGAGCAGCAAAGAAGATACAAGAGGTACAGTAGTTGTACGACATCTCTGTTATAGGTGGTATTGCTGAGGAGAGCCAGGTGGCTTGGTATTCTTCTGTTTATTCATTTGTTACTGGTGTGAAGCTGAACCCTTCTGTTATGGGACTTGTTTCTTTGACTTTTAATAAAAGTGGGCCAACAAGCCCTTAAATGGCATAACTGGCGTGGACTCTGCTCACTGGTGTGCTCTACACAGAGGCTAAATAACCCCCAAATATTACAGCAAGTACTAGCAGTTCACCTCAGTAGACTTGTTGACTGGAATAGACATTGAGACCACAGGCTGTGGGTCCAGTTGGAACAAGATCAAAATGCAATACCCCTAGGTAGAGCACCCTGGTGCTACAAAATACTGCCCAAAGAGGTGAGAACCCATCCCCTCTTTGGCCAGACCACAAGACTCTGCTCACTCCTGTTCACACAAGAGTCTCTCTCACCTCTGGAATTGCCAGTTTTTCCAATACTGGGAAACCCACAGGTTACCAAGATGAACCTTTTCTGAATCTGACGACCTCTGGCTGTTTGCAAGCATCGCACTTTCTAACTAATAGGTCATGGCCAATAATCCCAGACCTCATGAACCCCTCTGGCCATTCCGCCTGAGGTTTTGGAGCACTCTCCAAATTACTAATTTCTTCAGATCTCTCCCCACCCCAGCAATTTTGATTTACCTCTTACAGCTTTGGAGGAATATTGCACTATAGAGGGGGCAATGCCACATACCTTCTTGACTACTTACAAATTACTGATCACACCCCAGACTCTCACTCCCTGCCTTAGGGACTGGGAACGAGACCTGAACTGCACATTTAGTCCACATAGAGACAACGGATCCTTCAATTTACATACCAATCATCCATCTGCACGAAAACACAAGAAACTAACTTTAAAATCTTAACCAGATGGTACAGGACACCGGCGAGATTACAAAAAAAATTTCCCTGCGAATTAAGACTGCTGTTGGAGATGCCAGGAGGAACAGAGCACACTCCTACATATTATTTGGTCATGCCTCAAATTAGAATAATTTTGGTCAGACGTTAGACATATCACCCAAAAAACACCCCATCCTGGATGACCCTGCCTCTTTCCTCCTCCATGCCTCCAACACCCGGGAAGGTCCTACAAAAAATTGACCATTCGCTGCCAAAACATGCATTCCTCTCATATGGAAAGCTCCACAACCTCCGACCATCGGGATGTGGCTCAGAAAGGTGGAGGAAATCACAAAACTGGAAGACCACGTCCTCTTGGCCCGCCATCAACAAGAACACTATTCCAAAACTTGGTCACTATGGAACACATTAGTCTTTTTAGATGAAGGTCAAACCCTTTTGTGAAGCGACTCAGTAGATTAAAACTACCCTGATATGACTCTAGATATCTGCGATACCCCAGAGGTACCACACATTCCACTCAAAAATGGTCTAAGTGATTCACGACTCCACATTTTCCATCTCTCCATAAACCCCCCTCCCCCCCTTCTCCCTTCTTCCCTCACCCTGCTCTCTTACTTTGTCTTCTTTTTCCTCTTTATACCTCCTTAATATTTTCTGCTTTCTCTTTTGTTTTGTGTATCCATGGCTCAGGGGTGCTTCTCTTGTTATAAAAGTTTAAAAATGATTTGGGTTGGTACATGGACTCACCATATTGAACAATGTACTTCTTGTTTTGTACTCAATATTCATGTTTCTGTAACAACGGGGTTGTACTGTAAATGATGACGTTATGTTTATACAGTGTTATGTGTCCTTGGGCCATATCCTCTGACTAAATAAAAGATTTGAAAAAAAAAAGAGTTAGAGAGTTAAAAATGCAGAGTTCTAAATGATTTGAATTTTGATGATCTCACATTTCTGACTTTTAAAACTGTAGCATATAGAAATGATTTAGATTTTACTTTTAAATGCTTCTCTGGCATTTTACATTTTTAATTGTTTTCTTTTACAGTAAAGCACCTTTCAAGCATTCAGCTCCAAGATCAGTCTCCAAAAGTAACAAGATTTATATAGCTCATATGGACTGGAACATGCAACAATGAGAGTGCGGACTCTGGCCAGCATGATGTAACTGTAGCTTATGTAACTACCTAGTTTTCAAATTGAAAATAACAACCTTTATAAAAAGAATAATAACACCATGGTAAAAATACATTAGTATTATGGTCAATAAATGCCAAGCAAAATGTATATACTATCAGAGGTAGTAAAGTCTGATATTACTACTTTTTTATTATGACACAACAGGCCGGAAAGATGCATTTATACTGACAAGATGTGTGTACTTTACTGTCTTTCTAATCTTGATAATAGTTAATTTATAGATTACACTTTATGAAGGAAAGCAGGCTCTGTCCTGATAAAGTATGAATTGGAAAAAAAAGGAAGCAGGAACTATAGGAAGATAACATGGGCATAATCTCACTGAGCAATTGCACAGTTTATTTATTTTTTTACTTTTTTTTGTTCAGAAATCCTTTGTTAAAAAGGCCCTGTCAAGAATCTTAGGAATCAAAAAGTAGCCAACAAAGCTTAGACAGACACAGTTGGAGAAGAGCTAGATTCAGGTCCAGTCATTGACCTGCACTACTGTATACAATAGAAATGGAGATATATAAGCAATTTAATTTGAGCACATATTATAATTTCTATTGCAAAGTGCGGTGACTGACTGGACCTGAGTCTGTATCTCTCATCCAACTGTTTGTCTACTTCATGATGGCACTATGGCATTAATTTATTAAAGGCAAATACGCTGTTCCCCTTGCAAAGGAAATAACACTTTGCAAAGGAATCTGCCCCATAGCTTGGTAGATGTAATAAAATATAATTAGCAAAGAATACGAGATCATGTGCAAGCAAATAAAAAAATAATTTTTGCTTGCAAATGATTGGATGATGAAGTAAGCATAGCTTAACTTCATTCCGTAAGCTATGGGGCAAATACCCCTGCAAATTAAACGTTCCTTGTGAAGTGAACAACCTTTTTGCTATAGTAAGTCAGCCCCTGTATGTCCTTTAAAGCTCCAGGAGGTCCCAACTTCAGCAGAAGTAAAAAGGGCCAACATTGACGTCAATGGTATAAAATAAGCCCAATCATTGTGTCAGTGGGGGTAAAATAAACCCCATATTGTTGGTGTCAGTATGATAAAAGACACCCCCATCGGTGTTAGTGGGATAAAATGAATCTGACCATCAGTGTTAGTGGGATTAAAATAAACTGTTGGATTCAGTGACTGTTAGGACATTTGTAAGAACTGTTCCACTGCACATTGCCTAAATGCATTAAAAAACAACTGTCATTTATGGTTTTGCACAAATCTGTACCCTACACACTTGCCCCAGCTGTCCCTTTTCAGTAAGTAAAGTTTAGAGAGAGAAATAACTGACAGTATTGCAGGGAGACAGAGTTGCCAGTGTAATGTGTTACTACAGCTTTGTAGTGCTATATACAAAACTGTATCCAGTGCTGTATATTTGCTACTGATATTTTGAAGTTGTTATGGTTAGGGAGATTGGGGTGTAAGTCCGTCTGCTTTCGATGTGCCTTGCTAAGCACCAACAATCCTTTTTAGGGCTACATTTTTGTTTCTTTGTATGTGTGAGGAATGGAGAGTAAAATTGCCTTATTCCAACAGATGGCAGAGCTCCATGTATGCAGGCACTGGTATACCTCAGTCTGCTCCTCAGAGCTGCATGGGCTGCAACCTTGCTCTGATTCTGTCAACCTCAGCCTCTCCAGCTCTAGCATTCACAGGCAAATTTCTTCTCTGCCCAGGCTGCCCAGGATTCTGGAACAGAAGAAGCATTCCCCCAGTAAACTCCCCTGTCCAATGATGCAATACCAGCTTGACAAAATTTCTGGCTTCACAATTCCTGGCTTTTAAGCTGGTGAATTCAGCGCCCTTTCATAAATGTGTAACCTAAGCTGTACCAGGTTCTCAGCTGCATTTCTTCATCCATAAAGCCATCCCTGCCCTTTACCATTAATGTTTTGACATTGCTGGACCACGTGGTCAGCAGGAGGTTCCACCTGACCACAGACACGTGGTCCAGCAAGTTTAGGCAGGAACATTATATAAATTGTTCGTGGTTTGTGGGGTAGATGCAGGATGGAAAATAAATTTCATAGCTAGCTTTGCTGCCCCCAGCTTTACAAAAGGGACGGTGGCAGTGCTGTTCTCTCCTCCTCCTCCTCCCCAATGCCTACTTCAAGTGAGCTGTCCTCTAACAATCAGCCCCCTACAAGTGTTAAAGTAGCTATGCAACAGCTCAGCAAAGCAATGGGGTTGATTCACTAAAAACACAGAGACTGTGCAGTTTCACTCATTTTTGTCAGAGCTTAGTGAATGTGGTGAGGCTCTGCTGATTGCCATCATCCTGTCATTTTCCTTGCACCTAATGGGGTTTTCTTTACAAAATGACGTTTCACAACATTCACTACGCTCTGGGGAAAATTAGTGCAAACTACACTTGCAAAGTGCACAGTCTATTTACCTTTAGTAAATAAACCGCATTATGTTTTCTCTGTGTTTGTATAACTACATGCACATAAATATACTGTCTTGCCATAAAACAACTGCTTCTCATCCGAAGTACTGAAGTTATCAATGGCATCCTATTTGTAAATACATAATTTCCAAAAGCATGTAAAATATTGTGAAAGAAAGATTGATGAGGAGCTGATATAAGTAGACCGGCAACCATGACAGATACCAGCAAAAACATGGAAGAAATTGTAGCAGCGCTAAATATGAACCAAAAAAAAAAAAAAAGGAATGAAAATATACAGTTATTGACCAATAAAAATTAATATGAATACACCCAAAACCAATTGATCAGTGAACAATTCAGAGTCTAAGGTGTATATAAAAATAAACCATAAAAAAAACAGTTTATAATATAATGCAAGTTAGATCTATTCTGCTCCTCTACTGTGGATTGCAATAAAGCAAGCATATTTTGTGGCTACAAGGACCCTGGCATATATTACTGTGTTTATACTGAGTAGCGCAATTTTGCCACAAAATTTGCAGCAGTATGATCCTATTCATTATTTTTCTCTTGGTGCCCAAGGCTGAATCCCCAGGAGATAATTATCTCTATCCCTGTATGGATTTTTTAGAAGTATTGCCTGTTTGTTTTTTGTTTTTCTTTGCAGAAAGGGGTTACCATGATTTTAAATAATAACTGGATTATGTGACCATTTTGGATGCAAGCATTTGTTGCTGGAGTGCTTTTTTATATTCTGTTAATGCAAAACTTAACCCACAGATTTAACTATTTCTCTGAGGAAAGTTCAAGCTAGAAATATTCAATGAATGCTATTCAACCCTTATTTACACACTGCTGCTGTGTTCTGTAGTGTTTTCATGTATATTCAGCCTACTAGCTGAAGCTAGACATCATTTAATAAAGTAATAAAAGTTACACTTACAATCTAAAAGTTTAAAAGTAGCAAAATAGCTGGCCGGCTGTGCAAAACACCCGTCCGCTTAGATACCTGCATGCGATGACGTCAGCACATCAGCTCCTCCCAAAGGGTGTCTAAGCGGACGGGCGTTTTGCACAACCAGCCATCTATTTTGCTACTTTTAAACTTTTACATTGTAAGTATAACTTTTATTACTTTATTAAATGATGTTTCGTTGGAATTATGGTATGGTGAATTCCTTTTTCATTCCAGGCAATATTTGACCATCTTGTGGGAACCTTCCTGATCGGGAGATCTGTACGGTTTTGCTGGCCACATTCTTTGGATCAGTTGGAAGCACTGGTTCATATTTATGGATAAAGGCTCTGACTGGATATTTGGTCACAAGCTTATCTAGCTTGCCATTTGGTAAGCGCTCATTTTATTTGGTGTTTACACGTGGAAGAGGAATCGTCACGTTTTCAACTTTTATATGTATGTGTTTTACGGACTTTGGTTGTGATTGAATTCACAGTAGAAGAGTTCTACCTTACATTATATTATAATCAGTTTTTTTATGGTTTATTTTTATATACACTTTGGACTCAGATTTTTTTCACTGATCAATTGGTTTTGGGTGTATTCATATTTAATTTTATTGGTCAATACCTATATATTTTCATTTTTTTTTTTTGGTTCATATTTAGCACTGCTACAATTTCTTCCATTTATTTCATGTGTGTTTCTCACTTTTATTGGCTGCTCATTGTTATCTTTTATTTTTTATTTAAGTGTTAACAGCACAGTATTTTAAATTGATTTGTTGCTTACCAGCAAAGACATGCCTTAAATATAGCTTACACTGCACATAAGATAGTAGGCTGAATGTACATGAAAACACTACAGAACACAGCAGCAGTGTGTAAATAAGGGCTGAATAACATTCATTGAATATTTCCAGCTTGAGCTTTCCTCAGAGAAATAGTTAAATCTGTGGGTTAAGTTTTGCATTAACAGAATATAAAAAAGGACTCCAGCAACAAATGCTTGCATCCAAAATGGTCACATTACATAATCCAGTAAACCCTTTCTGCAAAGGAAACCAAAAAACAAACAAGCAATACTTCTACAAAATCCATACAGGGATAGAGATAATTTCAGCCTTGGGCACCAAGAGAAAAATAATGAAGCTGATCACACTGCTGCAAATTTTGTGGCAAAATTGCGCTACTCAGTATGAACACAGTAATATATGCCAGGGTCCTTGTAGCCACAAAATATGCTTTATTGTATGCTTTCAATTACTTTGCCACAAGGAAATGTCTAAAAAGGCCCATGTGCTAACCTCAGCACATAATTTGGAAAAAATATAACTATTTCATTACATATACTGTTCTGCATAAGCCTGTGTTGTTTCAAAAATTAATCCCCTACTCCTTTATTAAAAATTTGAATAAAAAGGCACACATTTTTTGACAATTCCTTTATTAAAAAATAAAAATAAATAATAAAATCCCATCAGCATTGATACAGCCTTCCAGAGATGTAGATCCACATCAATCATGATGAACACTGAGTAACCCAAAAAAAACTCTGACCAAAGAATAGGTCTGACTTCAACACCACACTCACCGTGAATGACAGCTCCAGTCTCTGCCACCAAGTGTAAACATAGGGGCCATGGGGCCTTATTCAAAATAGTTTCAAAATAGTCACTCATTCGATGAGCCCTACCTGCTTAGAGCCCCCAGCAAACAAAACCCAAGAATTCTGTAATGAGTTATCGGATTTTTTCATCGACAAAATCGACAACATCCAGAAAACAATTCACCAGAAAAAAACAACAAACCTCATTCAACCAAAGCAAAAAAAGATATCGACACGAACATCACACAATCACGGAAGTTTTCTCTGACCCCAACCACCAAAAACATCATCAAAAGCCTCAGAGACAGCACATCACCAATCGACATCATCCCCACAAAACTCCTGAAAGAATGTTCCGACATTTTGGCCCCTATCATAACACACCTCATAAATCAGTCATTCAAAGAAGGGATTGTTCCGGCGCCTCAAACAAGGCATCGTCAAACCCCTGCTAAAGAAACCCAACCTCGACCCTCAGGACCCTAACTACCGCAGACCTATAACAAGCCTTAACCCCATCTCCAAGATTATGGAGAAAGCAGTAGTACAACAGCTACAATGCCACCTGGACACACACAAACTCCTGGACCCTCTGCAATCAGGCTTCTGCCCAGACCATGGCACAGAAACAGCACTTCTCAAGATATGGGATGACGCCCTCGAAGCAGCAGATGATGGAGAATCATATCTCCTATTACTGTTGGACCTCAGTTCAGCGTTTGATACAGTGGACCACAATTCTCTACTCATCCGCTTCACAGAAGTAGCTGGAGTCACAGATTCAAATTTACAATGGTTTGCATCCTTCTTAGGAAATCGTTCTCAGACAGTGAAACTAGGAGCATTCACCTCTGAAACCCGGGCAATCTCCTGCAGAGTCCCTCAAGGGTCACTCTTGTCACCAGTGCTCTTCAGCATATACATCCGCCCACTCCTAAAAATCATCAGAATATCAAACCTCTGCTTCCACTCATACGCTGATGACACGCAACTCTACTTTCGCATTACCGGAAAAAAAGACCATCACTAGCAACTAGAAAAATGCCTCACTTTGATAGACTACTGGATGACCACTAGTTCCCGCAAACTCAAGGAATCGAAAACAGAGCTTCTTCTCCTACATGCAAACCTAAATTACAAAACTAAGACCCCTTTGACACCACCCACCATCTTTGGTCAGACCATCTCTCCAAGGACCAAAGCCAAGAGTCTCGGAGTCATTTTTGATTCAGAAATGTCAATGGATGCACAAATAGGATCAGTAGTCAGTGGATCTCACCATCTCCTCCGCCTGCTACGTAGACTCATCCCCTTCATTCCAAAAGAGGACAAAGCAGCGGTAGTTAGAACAGTCATTGATTCCCGTCTCTACTACACAAACTCCCTCTACATAGGACTACCCCAATATCAACTTGCGTGCTTACAACTCATCCAAAACACTGCGGCAAGACTGAAAACAAGAAAAAAAAACTTGGAATCCATCTCCCCTTCACTAAGGAGCCTACATTGGCTAACCGTAAAGAATCAGATCCCATTCAAGACCCTCTGCCTCACCTACAAATGCATACAAGGAAACTCTCCTCAATACCTACTTGAGAAAATAAAACAGTACACACCCAAACGCAGTCTTCGTTCATCTAACCAAAACCTCCTCCTCATTTCCAAATCCCGCTGCAAATCAAAGGGAGAACGAATATTCGCAGTCCAAGGACCACGGCTATGGAACACTCTACCAGCTTAAATCCACATGGAAGAAACCCATCAGGCCTTCAGGAAAAAAACTCAAGAGCTACCTCTTCTAAGAAGCTGGACAACACAGGACAAATCCAGTGCCTTTAGGTGATTCAGTTCGCTTTGCAGTGCTATACAAATTATTCATTCATTCATTCATTCATTCAACCAGTGATATCAGTGCTGGCCATGGCTGGGAATTCCTAGCCAGCAAATTTATGTGGGTGGGTAACATCATTGTTGCGTCCTTAACAACCATTGAAAGAGGAAGCTGTCATATATAATAATGGTATACAAACTGTAGTTATATATAGCTTGTTCAGGTCCCACGTGAACTCCTGAGAGCCCATACATATTGTCCATGCACTGGACTACATATTAGTGGCTTGTCCACTCCAGTTTAAGTAAGATATACAGTACATGAGTGTTATATTTTGAGATTTCAGAAACAAAATCCTTGATTGTTGTATTTTTAATTAGCCTGGTATTCTTTAATTCTTAATGATCACAGTGGTGCCTTATCACTGGTTGAAGTGCTTACTGCTTTTTTTTCAAACAGTCCTCAAAGATTTTATGTTTTAATAAACCACTTTATCCGTTTAGGGCTTGACATATACAGCAATGCAATGCAAATGTACCAACTAAGTGACATGTTAGTACTTTATATTTTAGAGTACATCATAAAAATAGATGTTCTAGATACCTTAAAATGTTTCAGCTATTGCAGTGCTAAACCAAATTCCCCTTGTCTTGACTCTTTGTAATTGGAAGTTGTGAAAAGTAAGTATTTAATTTGTGATAGTAATTTCTCCTTAAAACAATTCATTCAGGGTTTTTGAACATACCAATAGAAATCGTAGGTGTTTAGGGAATTCTGGAAATTGTATAAAATATCAACCAGCTGTGCTGAAGAGTGTCTGTTTTATAACACTTCCAATTATGTTTGATAATTTAAATTTTTTCATACCTTTATATTTTTGCCCTAAAATGCTTGTAAACTTCTGACATGAAATATAAAAAAAAAGCACATCTCTCTAGATAGCTCTAAGTGCCATGGATGATATTTAGTCTTATCTTGCTGTAAAAACCCCAAACTGGGGTTAACACCTGTAAGAGAAGGGTCCTCCTATTCTGTTCTAGCTGGGGAGAAATGGCTGGTAAAATACACTCTAGGACAGTGATCTCCAAACTGCGGCCCAAGGGCCAGATGTGGCCCCTTGCTGGCTTTTATCCAGCACTTGGGGCACTATTGCTCACACCAAAACAAGTCACTTTTCATCCCACTGACACCAACAGCCAGGCATAATTCCTTTACCAACAATGGGGCACTATTCCTCCCACTGACACCAATGATTGGGCACTATTCCTCCCAATGGCCGAAAGATGGGGTACTATTCCTCCCACTGACACCAACAAAGGGGCAATATCCCTTCCACTTATACCAATGATGGAGCATTGTTTACTCCCATTGACACAAGGTAATTTCCTTTGCTCATTGGCCACAGTCCAGCCCACTCAATATCTGAAGGACAATAGACTGGCCCTTTATTTAGGAAGTTTGGAGACCCTTGCTCTAGGATAATAATATATGTAGAATCAGAATTGGCATTTTGCTGTAGAAGGAGCAAAACTACTTGTACTTCTCTAAAGTTGAAAAAAATCTGAACCAATACACTTATTCCCACAGTAAATGAGCCAGGGCAATAATTAAGAATTTATGAAGTAGCAGAGGTAGTCCAGGCTTGTTGCAAAACCTTTGCAGAAGTTTGTCAAGAAAGATTAGCGTTCACTAAGGCAGAATTGTTTATTTTCCAAAATGATAAGAATCAAGAAAGATCCTATGAAGATATGTAAGGCCCTTTAGCACAAGCAGATCAAAACAGGAGGAGCAACTGTAGAAGTTACTGTGGCAGCCCATGATACAGTTGTAGAGTGTTTAGATTTATGACAGCAAAAAACTCAAGACTGGTCTGATACTGGTTCAAGTAGATAGGCATGATTTTTGAATACCTACATGATGCAATTCTACTTAACTTCTTGTTGCTCAACCTAACAACACTGATGTGTTGTAGGCAGCACGGCAAGCAAACATCTGCATTATCCATGACTAGTTCCCACACATAGATATTTGACTTAGCTGCAAGTTATAGACAATGTGTTCATCCTGAAAATGGTTTACATTTGGACAGAGGATCGGACGAAAGAAAAGTAAAGTGTAGGCAGAAGTCTTGGCAAGTGGTAGTGGTATAGTATATAGTTAACCACTTTCAGACCGGACCATTTTGCTGGCTTAAGACCAGACCACTTTTTGCAATTCGGCACTGCGTCGCTTTAACTGACAATTGCGCGGTCGTCCAACGTGGCTCCCAAACAAAATTGACGTCCTTTTTTCCCACAAATAGAGCTTTCTTTTTGTGGTATTTGATCACCCCTGCGTTTTTTCTTTTTTGCGCTATAAACAAAAATAGAGCGACAATTTTGAAAAAAACGCATTATTTTTTACTTTTTGTTATAATAAACATCCCCCAAAAATATATAAAAAAATGTTTTTCCCTCAGTTTAGGCTGATACGTATTCTTCTACATATTTTTGGTAAAAAAAAATCACAATAAGCGATTATTGATTGGTTTGAGCAAAAGTTATAGTGTTTACAAAATAGGCGATAGTTTTATGGCATTTTTATTAATATATTTTTTTTACTAGTAATGGCGGCGATCATTGATTTTTATTGTGACTGCGACATTATGGCGGACACATTGGACATTTTTGGGATCATTGTCATTTATACAGCAATTGGTGCTATGCAGATGCACTGATTCCTGTGTAAATGACACTGGCAGTGAAGGGGTTAACCAGGGGTGGCAGTGTAGGGGTTAAGTGTTCCTAGGGGCGTGTTACTAGCTGTGGGGGGCTGAACTTTGTGTTAGTGAACCCTGATCTCTGCTTCAGCTCACATGGAGCAGAGATCAGTGTCACTTGTTGCTAGGCAGAATGGGGAGATGCTGTTTACAACGGCATGTCCCCGTTCAGCCTCCCCGTGAGACGATCGCGGGTATCCCCGCGGCGATCGAGTCCACAGAACCTGTGACCAGACTCACGGGGGTGCCGACCGGCATGGCGGCGCGCACACGATGGCAGGGCAGCATATAGAAATGGCCGTTCCTGTACGCCAACATGCCTGCCAGTGCCATTCTGCCAACATACATCGGCATGCACCGGTCAGGAAGTGGCTAAGTAACCAAGTCTAGAGAGGTGGCAGAGGAGAGATGTAAGGACAAAACCAGCCAGAAGGCTAGGGGGGGATATATATGTATATGGTGATCTCCTAAGGTAAAATAGACTTTTCACTTTGCAAGGTAAGCTGCATTTTATAAAGGAATTGTGCCCAAAGCTTAGTGTGTGTGGTGAAGCTCTCCCATCACCCAATCATATGCAAGCAAAAATTATATATTTTTTATTTTACTTCCACATGATTGGGTATTCTTTGTAAAGTGGAATTGGACCACATTTACTAAGCTCTGTGGAGGAGTCCCTTGCAAAGTGCAGCTTCCTTCCAAAAATGAACAGTATTTTTGCTGTTAGTAAATAAACCCCATAGTTTCCTGCTGCTAGTTGTTTTCCAACAATTTATCTATAACTGTCACAACTATTATCTTCAACTTTTGACTGGCCTAAAGTTGGCAATACTGTAGATGAATAGAAATTTGCCAGGTTCAGCAGGGGCTTGCTAAATTACAATCCCTCAATGGCTTTTCCTGTTCCAGAGAAGTTGATCTGATGATTCACTTTTCACGAATGAGAATGTTGGAAAAGTTTTGTTCAATCAGCACTGAAGTCAATCAGCTGCAGCATTAGTAAGTGTAATCTGACAGCAGAGGAGTCCTTGCTGTCAGAATATAATAGAGCGGGGGCGTTGCTTGATCCCAGCCAAGATGGACGTGTAGCTCGGGAGCTCCGGCACACAGCGGGGCAACGGAGCGGCTCACGGAGCTCAGAGGCGGCATTAACTATCCCCTGAGCAGCGTTCTAGGTCGGGGAAGCCCACCAGCCATGTCCAGGGAGAAAAGAGCGGACAAAAAGCCCAGGAAACTGACGACTTATTTTTCACAGCCTCCAGGCCGGCAGGCCCAAGATGGCGCCGGCGCTTCCTCCACTCCGCGCCATCCCTCCGCCTCCCTGGAGCGGAGCGAAGGACTGATGCACTGCCCTGACCGGCAGTAACCAGACTCTCAGGCATCCACCCCATCGAGCGGAAGCCCGGCCAAGGCGAGGAGCAGAAGGGAAGGCGTGGAGACAGCGCGACAAGCTGAGGTGAGCTCTCCCACTGATTCACAGGAAGATACAAGGGAACTCCCTGACTCCATGATGACTTTCCCAACCACTAATCAGCCTGTTCTTGACACAACACTCAAAGATATGCTCATCTCTCTGCGCAGCTCTTTACATACTGATATGATGGCCTGCATGAGAAGTTTTGGCACTGATCTAAAAGATATGGGACACAGGGTGGACCATATAGATACTAAAATGGGGGAATATGCCTCCACAATCAATGATTTGACCGATGCACATGACACAGTAGAGGAAGAGCAAGGATGGGTAAAAGCAAAACTGGCAGACTTAGAAGACAGGGCTAGGAGGAACAATGTTAAACTGAGGGGTATCCCCGAGTCAATAGCTGAAGCTGATCTGCGGCTTTATCACCCATCATATTTGTATATCTAGGTTACTCAGCAATGTCTTCTACTGTACAAACAAAATTAAACCACACGTTGTACAATAATATTTGAATAAAGGAAAGTAATTATATACAGTAATTAAAGCGGGATTCCACTGTCTTTAAGGTTTTTTTTTTTTTAGGTATACTGACAATCAATATTATTAATAATGTAACACTTACTTTTTGTGTTTCTGCAAACAGCAGCATGCCGTTTTCTCCTCAGAAATGATTTTATAAAACCATCTCCTGACGGTTTCCATTTTGCCTGTGGGCATGTGAAGCCCACAGGCATCCTCTTCTGGGAGAGTGTGCTGCTAAATGACCAGCATGCACCGCCCGTTGTATAAAAGATCTCGCGCATGCGCAGTCAGCGCAATATCGAGCGCCTTCTCTTCCTCGCGCGAGATCTCGAGCCTGGGCACAGCACAGACTCCTGGGAAAAAAAAAAGATCCCAGGAGCCCATGCGGCAGACCGGAAGAAGTGACCTGCCGATGAAGCCCCGCCCCTTTCTGCACCGGCTCCTCCCCTTTCCGCAATCCACAGAGGCAGAAAATTTGAAATAGGAAAAAAACTGAGGAAGACAGCTGAAAGGTAAGGGGGTTACCTAGCGTTTAGGGAAGGGGGGATCACATAGACCTAGGAGTGTAATTTAGGGTGGACCTCCGCTTTAAAACTATATACAAGGCTAACTTTTTCACTGGCATAGTTTACTTGTCAATTGCTCACAGTCCATAACATTATTCCTATAATTTCTCCTTGATAGTAGAATTTTGATTTATTTTTTTATTTTTTTTTGAGTTTTGAATCCCTTTATGAAAAAAGGAAATAAGTAAACCTAAGTCAGTGAGCCAAGACAGAACTGAAGCACTACTTTAGACCCATTTTACCCTCTTGGAAGCATCATGTTTTGGATGCTTGAAGGGGTGGTGGAGCCAATTCCCTTACTTCTGGCAGCCTATAATAGGCCACATGCTGGATTTATTTTCTGTCCATGAATATAAAAATGTGTTAGAAGTATCAAACAGAGTATTTTCATTATAGCAATATGTTACTGGTTTGCATTTGGTTCTGAAATCAATGCAGTAGAGAAATCAGTGATAAACATTTGTTTTGTACCACTTCATTTCACAATAATGTTAGCTAAACAAGCTTATAAATGTTACCTCCGAGGCAGCTGCATGGCCTGAAAGCTTAATCAGAAATTAAAGAAATTGTGGCTTAAATATTGTAACTGAACAAGTCCCAGATAACACATTGAATCAGAGTTGTTTATACAGCTTAACACCT
Organism: Lithobates pipiens; assembly: GCF_037356315.1. Taxonomy (NCBI): domain Eukaryota; kingdom Metazoa; phylum Chordata; class Amphibia; order Anura; family Ranidae; genus Lithobates; species Lithobates pipiens. The sequence continues at coordinate 629,617,935 of NW_027507748.1, read as the reverse complement.
AAAATATCAAGGACGCACTGGGCTGGATTTATTCAAAGGAAATGCACAAGATCAAAGAGATGTCAAATATGTAGATAATTGGCACTCCTGTTTTGCTGATTTTTATGAGCACGTAGATGTCACCATGCCCAACAAACATAATTCCCGTAGTCCTCGTTCTCATTGAACATGACTTTGAAATCGTGGGACTTCATCTGAGGCCACATGATTTCAAAGCCACATGTTCATGCAACTTCATGGGCAAATTGAAAGACATCTGTGCGGCTTCATGCACAGATATTTATTGTAGCCGCACCCGAAATCGGCAAAAGTAGTGCAGGAACTACTTTTGCAAATCGGTGCGGCGCTGCAAAGTTGGTCTTACGCTGATTGGAATGGTACTACTGCCGGCAATAGGCTGTGACTTGTGAACAAGGACTAAAGTCGAACTGTAAGCAATTCGGAAATTACATATATGATGAATTTATTTTTCTGAGTCCCCTTGCATCATGTTTTATTACCTGTTGATCTCTCTAATAAAGCTGTAAATGTTCAATTTCCTTTAACAGGGTGACAACACTGTTTCTTCTGCATTGAAATCACTGCAGCTTGGCCACCCTGTGGATATGTAATTTTAAAGAACTTTTAGTAAGCAAAAAACAAATTAAAGCCTAACTACAGTTCATGCTATTTATGCAGTTACAACAGTGTTTCTTTTTTTGGAAATAAAGATTTAAACCATCCTGTATTGAATTGTATTGTAACTGTACTGTCTGCTCTCATGTTTTAAAGTGCTGCATAAACTGTTGGCGCTACCCCTAAAAGAAGACCGGGTCTTATATAAATTTTCGGCTACAAAAAACACACTTATGCTGTGTACATATGACCGGACTTTCTGTCAGAAAAGGTCAGACGGAATCAATCCATCACATATTACAATTGTGTGTAGGCTCCAGCTGACTTTTCTCTTCAAAAACTCTCGCGAGATCTCGGCTGTAATAACCGAAATCACGCGAGATGTCGGCTGTAGCACCCGAAATCTCGCGAGATGTCGGGTGCATTAGCCGCAATGTCTCCTGGGATTACCTGAACGAGATCCCAGGAGACAGTGCGGGCTTCAGCAGGAAATGATGCTGATCCCCGCAAGAGACCGCCCATCGCCGCAGGGGATGAAAATAAACTACTACAGATTACAAAAGGTAGGTGAATCAAAAAAAAAAAACAGGTGGCATTATCAAATATATGAACTAGAGGCAACAGAATGGGCAAATGTTTTATTATGAGTGCAGAACCCCTTTAAGGAGGTTGGTGTCCCTTGTTAATTTGACATAGGGGGATTTTTACGAAAGGCAAATTCATTTTGCACTACAAGTGCAAAGTGCACTTGAAATTGCACTGAAAGTGCACTTAGAACTGCAGTTGCTGTGGATCCAAGGGGGACATGCAAGGAAAATAAAAAACAGCATTTTAGCTTGCACATGATTGGATGATAAAATCAGCAAAGCCTCTGCTGGGGTGGAGGGAAAGGTGGAGGGAAGGCTGCAGGGAAGGGTTGAAAGATTCCCTCACTTCAGTCTGGTCATCCAGAAACCACAGTTTGTGGAAGTACCACAGCTTGGGGACATAAAGATCTGCTGCTCCTGATCTGAGGGAAGCCTAGATCTTCTTGTGCTCCCGCATGTACATGTTCCTAAAGATCCCAATTTTATTTTCCAAAAACGTAATGTTTGCTTCAGGGACCTGAGACTTGAAAAATTACAAAAGTGTCTCCAGTGTTTCCTTCCTTGCTTGCTTATTATAATACAAACTGTGTTTGACCTCCCACAGATTCCTCTTCTCCCTATACTTGTCAATAAAAATGCTCAAAAATTGTGCTCTTTAAATGGATTAATGTTTTCTGTAAGACAATACACAAGACAAAAACACTAATGTCAATCCAAACTCTCATTATTATCTTATCCCAATATAGGGCACACATGCATGGGACTTACGACACGTGTTAGCTTGATATGACAAAAACAACAATGTCAATCTAAAATAGCACAATATAGGCCTCAATCTGGACCTAGTTCAAATGTTACCTTAGTTTAAGACACTCGTCACTGCTGTTCGTCTGACACAAATCGGATGTACGACCGATGTGTGTTAGCTTTATATACACTGCGCATGTGTCAAACTCCACCTGCGTCGCCCGCCCCTGATGTTCTTTTTGACGATTATTCCCCGCTCTTTCTCTCTTCGGTGCCCAGTAGGAATGTTTTGAGAAAAATGGCGGAAACACATTGTGGAACTAGAGCGGAGGAAAGCCCGGAGCCACAAACATCTTGATCCAGGAGGAGATTGAAGGCCACCAACATGGCCTTTGAAGAAATGGTAGAGATGGTGGGGATTTTAAGGAGGGGGGGTTATTTTTATATATTCTTTATTTTAGTTTTTGAGTCAGTTATACAAATACTTTTCATTTTAAACATTCATGTTTACAGTTACATTTGACATGGTATTTTCTATATCCCCCCAAACAAAACAAAAAAGCAATATAATCTGCCTAACACTCCCCTTCTCTCACTGACTTCCCTCTCTGTTGACTTTAACCCTCTAGTAGTCGTATGTACTTCTCCGTTTTCATAATTACCAGCCACTGCTGCCATACCCTTTGGTATTTTTCCCCAGTATCATCCGTCATATGTATAGACTCTTCTATGATTCTTATCCACTCAACCCTCTCAATCCACTCTTTTATTGTCGGGCCTGCTGGGTTTTTCAGAGGCGTGGGATCAGGGCCTTGGCTGCATTTAAAAAGTATAGGATTAATGTCAATTTATATTGTGCTGCCTCCTTCTCTGAGTCATGGAACAGGCAAACCCATGGATGTTTTTCCATTTCTTTCCCCTGTTATGACAAATATTATTTCTATTATTTTGTCCCTGTAGGATTTTTTTTTTAGGGCATTCCCACCAAAGGTGTGCGAAAGTCCCTAATGCAGTGCAGCCTCTCCAGCAAGTTGACGGACCATCTTCTCTTAAACTATGTGCTCTCTGGGGGATCACCTAGTGAGCAACTGGTACGACATTTCAATTGTTTGTGTATCTTTTGCAACTGAATGCGTCAACCTAATTATCTTGTTCCTATGCTTGTCATTTCTTAGGGGACTTAACTCCCTCTCCCATTTTCCCAAATATGTAGGAAGAATGTAGGCATCAAAGGCCTCCCAGAGACACATAGCAATGTGGAATTAAGAAGTATAGCCCAACAGCTATTTAAACCCCTACTAGATAATGAGCCTACAGAAAGTTTAAAAATAGACAGAATACATAGGATTACCCGGCAGCTAGCGTCAAGGTCAGAAAACCCAAGAGATGAGCTAGTGAGGTTCCACTACGTGGAAGAGAATGTGAAAATTATGGAAAAAATAAGGACACTCTCAGGGGTGTCTTATGAGGGTGCAGAACTGCGGGTCTATGCTGACCTGGCAGCTTAGACACTAATCAGAAGGAGACTACTAAAACCCCTTACCGAACTGATGGTAACATCAGGGATATCCTATCAATGGGGCTTCCCAGCCTGCTTGATAGGGAAAAAGAATGGGTGCTCCACAGTCATACGCTTCCCAGAGGATTTTAGGGGTTTCTATGACTGCCTAGACATCCCCCGCCCCCCTACCTGGATGGGGAGAGGAAGGGGGAGTCAGGTCGCCACAGAGAAAACTAAAATTGAACAGAGTAAAAGGAGAAGGGACAAGTGGGAGGGGGGAGGCAAAATAACACTAGTTCTCAATAAAAACGGGGGGGGGGGGGAGTAGATGAGAACCAAGGAAAGATAAGAAAGAAGTGGCGGGTATGAGGGTAGAGGGGGGGAAGGGGGTAGGTGCGGGGAGGGTCTTCTTGGACGGCCGAGGGTGGGAGCCCCCAGGCAACTATGGAGAGAAGGCGACATCAAGAGGATGCCAGCCTGGCCCATAGATTAAACAAAAATAGGAAACTCTGGCCAACCTCACAAGGTGTTTTGTTGCACCTATCTCCCTCATCAATAGTGACTTAAAAATCCTTACCAAACTCTTTGCAAATCGTCTAGCTTCCTTCATTTACCGATATGTTCACAAGGATCAAGTGGGGTTTATCCCAGGCAGACAGGGCCCTGATCAGATCAGAAGAGCCATAGACATAGTCTTCATCCTCCAGACAAACTGGCCAGGAGGTCCAAAACAATCAGGCATGCTTTTATCACTGGACCTTCAAAGGGCCTTCGATTCGGTCTCCTGGCCATACATCTTTACAAACCTTGAACGTTGGGGCTTTAGCGACAAGTTTATGGGCCTGATCTGAGCTCTTTATTCAAATCCTAAAGCCTATATCAGGCTTCAAGGCCACTACTCCAAACCAATACATATAGCCAATGGCACCAGACAAGGCTGTCCTTTATCTCCACTAATCTTTGCAATAGCAATTGAGACACTCGCCATCTCCATTCGCTGGGACCCCAACATACAAGGCATTCAATGTGGCTCTCAGGTTCACAAATGTGACCTGTTTCCAGATGACAAACACTGATGCCTAGTCACAGATACCTATCTTAGGGAAAAAGACACGTGGTCATTTCCGTCCCTCTCCTTACATTCACACCTAGGGGTCGGTGGTTAAGTTCCTCCTCTCGGGCACAGCTCGCTCCCATTGGGGGTGTCCAGGGAGGAGATAAACCTCCGACCATTCACAGAAATACCAACCCTTCACTCTAACACTACTGTCTAAAATGATTTTACATTTTATATCTCTGACGTGTTACACTCGATTCATCTTGTTGCGCTGCCTGTAACCTTTCTATGTTTTGACTGAATCGATATTCTGAATGCCACTTTCAAATGTATTATTCTTGTTGTGATACAAAATAAAATACTTTGAAATTAAAAAATAAATAAATAATAATATTGGCCTAGGAGGACGAGGTCCATATGGAGTAGGAGGTTGAGATGGCAGTGGATGTGGCGGTGTAGGTGGAAGCGGCAGTGGAGGAGGACGAGGTAGCCAACACTGGTTTTTGTTTTTAATTGAATTTTTTTTTTAATTAGGATACATCCCAAAAGATTGAGAAAGATCAAAAATACAACGATGGCTGGCGGGGTGTCTATTCTGCACAAGGTACGGACAAGTCCTGTGGGATCCATGCCTGGTTCATTCTAATGAATGTGAGCTTGTCCACATTGGCTCTGGACAGAGAGGCACGGAATTAAGCCAGAGGCTGGGTGGAGGGCCGGACATGACTAATGCTGAGGGAAGAGCGTAGGGGTTAATAAAATGAGGACGAGTAAGGAAGGGAGGGTGGAGAGAAAGAAGGAAGAAGGGGGACGGAGCATTATAAAAGGAAGGGGAGGAGCGTAGGAGGCAGCGTGGTTTCAGTTCACAAGAGAGTTGCCAGAGTGAGGACCTGCTCCGTTGCTTGTGCTACATCTGAGCGGTAGGCGCGGCGTGGACGGCGGGGGCTACTCCGCGGGGCTGTACGGTTTCGGTGGGGGGTGTCCTGAGCGGCGGGTGGGTTTTGTAGAGCGGCGCAGCGCGGGACATAGCATGTCTGACCTGGACGCGCTGTTTGCACGGCTGCGGGACACGGCGGCGTCACGTGGGGACGGACTGGCTGCAGAGCCAGGTGGCGGCCATTGCCACTGCGGTGGGGGGGGCAGTAACGGGGGGGACCACTCCACGCGCTCGGCGGTCCCGGCCGCAGGAACGTTTTTCCACAGGCCCCTCCACCAGAGCCCAGCGCCACCCTAGGAGCCCGGTGACGGACCCGCCGCCCCCCCCCTGCAAAACGTTCGGGCGCCACAGTGCCTGGGGGGTCCGGGCAGAATCCTCTTCCTTGGCGGGGCTCGGAGAGCGGGGCTGGAGGTGCAGCAGGAGCCAGCTCCCCAACGGCGAGGACAGTGCAGGAGGGGATGACGGTCACCCGTGGAAGCGCGACGTCTTTGCCGCAGGGGGGGACCCGGCGTAGGAGGAGCAGTGTCACGCCTGTGCGCCAGCAACCAGACGCTGCTGGCAGGTCCGGACGGGCGGATGGGAGAAGATTGGCGGCAGAAGGGAGGGGGAGAGCTGGGGGACCAGTGAGGAGTCAGATGGCAGCGGTCACACGGAGTGGAGCCGGGGGGCGAGATGACGGCGTGCGGGCATCTACAGGCAGTTGTCGATCCACGGCCGCTGGGGTGGAATCGCCCAGTAGGCTGAGCACGCCTCTGCTACCTACGGTAGGAGAGCGGTCGGAAGGTGAGCTATCAGGTTCGGAGGAGGAGATCCGGGACGGCGGCTGGAGTATCCGGTGCGGCGGCTGACGGGAGCAGACCCAGGCAGCCAGGTAAGATTTTCCATCTCTCGCCTAGTGACTTTGCTGCGGCTTTGTGTGGGATTGTTGGGGGGGCTGTGCGGGCTGCTGGGGTGTTGGGCCTGACACGGTGGGCCCGTGGGGGGCGGGCGGTTTGCCCGCCGCCGGCGGGTCACAGGATCATTTCCAATCCTGGTTGGGGGGACTCCAGGTTCTGATTCACCGGTTTGCGGCCGGGGCCACGGGGGTCCACCCAGGGGCGGCTCCTTGGGTTGGGGGTCCGGGGGGACAACTGGGGCTGGGGTCGCAGGCGCAGGTGGGCAGCTTGGGGTGTCCCATGTCGAGTGGGGTGCTGGGGGCCCAACAGGTTTCGAAGGCCCCGGTGGGGGCGGGTGCGCAACAGGAAGCGCAATGGACGGCGGGGACTCCGCGGGAGGAGGACTCTGCACCTTTGGCAGCGGCTCCGCCGGTGGTCGTGCCCCTGGCGGTTTCGACGACGGGGGACGCTGGGTAAGTACTCCGGGGGTGGAAAGGAAGGGGGAGGCGGCAGCGGCGCCCAGGGTGGATGTGGTTAGGATAGCGGATGCCGCGAAGTGCGAGTTATATGTGTGCTATGAAGGGGCCGTTGGGCGCACATCTGAAACAAGAAGTGCGGGATAGGATCACCAAGGGTGAGTATGTGGAGATATTTTCCTTGCTGCCCCGGGAAAAAATTTAATCTGGATAGGGTCAAGCCTGATGACTCCAAGAAGGACGACGAGGAGAAGAGGCGGTGTAGGCTTATACCGCGGACTTTCGCGAACTGGCTGCAGGCGTTCGCCATCATGGTCAGCGTGATCGGAGAGAAATCTCCGGAACACTGCTCGGCTCTCTTTTGTGATGTTTTGCGGTGGGTTTCCTAATTCTGTGTTCCATGGCTGAGGTTCCACCGATGGCTCGGAACTTACGATCCGCGCTGTTACATACGGGGGTGGTTTTGGAAAAATTGGCCAAAGAAGTTGCGTTGGGGAGGATGAGTGGCCCCTTTCTCGGATATGCCGTTGCCGGATCTGGTGGTGTCCCCATTGGGGGTGGTGCCTAAGAAGGAACCTAACAAGTTTTCGGCTTATTCACCACCTTTCTTTTCCGAAAGGGGGTTCCGTGCATGGCGCGATCGACCCGGCAGCCTGCCCGGTGTCTTACACTTCTTTTGACGCGACAGTGGGTTGGGGGCATCATTTTGGGCGGGGAGCACTCATGGCGAAATCGGACATTGAGTCGGCGTTTCGGTTGCTGCCGGTACACCCGGAAGGTTTTCGTCTTCTGGGGTGCTGGTGGCGGGATCGCTTTTATGTGGACAGATGCTTGCCCATGAGCTGCTCCGTCTCCTGCGCCCTGTTTGAGCTCGTTAGCTCTTTCTTGGAGTGGGTAGTGCGCGATTTGTCCGGATGGGGTTCAGTCATCCACTATCTGGATGACTTCCTTGTTGTGGGCCCCCCAGCTTCCGATGTGTGTGCGATACTTTTGGCCACGTTGCAGCACATTGCTGAGAGGTTCGGGGTCCCTCTAGGGCCGGACAAAACGGAAGGTCCGGTGGAGGTGCTGAGTTTTCTAGGCATTGAGCTGGACACGGTCGCCATGGAATGCCGGCTACCGCGGGACAAGGTGGAGGGACTCCGGACGGAGATAAAAGAGATGGTGGGGCTGCGGAAGGTGCAGCTCAAGAAGCTGCAGTCGGTTTTGGGTAGGCTCAACTTCGATTGCCGCATCATCCCCATGGGGAGGGTGTTTTGCCGACGGCTGTCGGCGGCCACGGCGGGAGTCTCAGTTTCGACTCATTTCGTTCGCTTGACAAAAGAACATAGGGCGGATGTGCGGGTTTGGCACATGTTTTTGGAGGATTACAACGGACGTTCGGTGTGGATGGATGGGCCGGTGAGTAACTTCGACCTGGAGCTGGTGACGGATGGGACGGGGGTCGACAGGATACGGGGCGTATTTTCAGGGTCAGTGGAGTGCGGAGGCCTGGCCACGGACTTGGGTAGAGGAGGGGTTGACTAAGAACCCGGTGCTGCTGGAGCTATTTCCGGTGGTAGTGGCTGTGAATTGGGGGGTGCGTCCTGTCGGGCCTTAAGATTAGGTTGCATTGCGATAATATGGGAGTAGTGCAAGTGATTAACCGGATTTCGGGTTCTTCCCCTCCGGTGATCGGGCTGCTGCGCCACCTGGTGCTGAGGTGCCTGCAGATGAACATATTTTGTATGCCGTACACGTTCCAGGGGTGGAGAATAACCTGGTCGATGCCTTGTCTCGATTTCGGTGGCAGAGGTTTCGGGACTTGGATCCAGGAGCGGCGAGAGGAGGGATCCCCTGCCCGGAGTGGCTTTGGACTATTGCTTTGGGATCGCCGCGGGATGGATCAGGAGGTCGGTGAGCGAGTAGACTTGGTCGGCGTACAGTAGAGTTTGGAAGGAGTGGCTGGAGTTTTCACGGCTGGCGGACGCCGAGCTGGGGGGTAGGGGGGCGGACAGTAGTTTGTTGGTTTTGTATTTTGTGGTGAGACAGATGGAAGGGCTAGGGTCAGTTTCAGGGATCGAACGGAAGCTGGCGGCACTGGCGTTTTGGTTTAAGTTGCGGGGCGGAATGGATGCGATGAAAGGTTTCTGGGTACGGCAGGCGTTGAAGGGGTACCGGAAGGGTAATCAGAGGAAGGACGGGAGGAGGCCGGTGACTTTTGCTATTTTGCAGGCGATTTGCCGGCAGTTGGGGGGTTTGTGTGGTCAGGTTATGAAGCGCAGCTGTTTCGAACAGCTTTTTCCTTGTTTTTTTTCGGGGCTTTCCGGGTGGGTGAGCTGGTCAGTCCGGCGAAGAACGTTGGGGGGGATTTGTTGGGTCAGGATGTGGCATTGGGGGAGGGTTGCGTGTGTTTGCAACTGCGTAGGTCTAAAACGGACCAGAAGGGGAAGGGTGTGGACGTTATGTTGTATGCATTACCGGGTTCGGAGATCTGTCCGGTGATGGCGGTGACGGAGTTCATGAGGCTTCGACCACAAGGGGGGGTCCACTGCAGGTGCATCGGGATGGGAGTTTCCTGTCCAAATTCCAATTTATAGCAGTGTTTAGAAAATGTTTGACGTTGGGGCAGTTTGCTTCGCACTCCTTCCGCGTCGGGGCGGCCACAGAGGCTGCCAGATGCGGGTTGGACGAGGCCGCGGTGAACACAGATTGGGCGGTGGGAGTCCAGGCATTTCAGGTCCTATGTTCGGCCGCACTTGGGGTAGGCTGTTCTGTGTCGGGGGTGCTTGGGGCTTGTGTAAGGGGGTTGTTGATTTTTGTCTGTGTCATTTCAGATGGAGGTTTACCACGCCTCGTCTGGATTCTTGGACACTCATATGTTTTTTGGGGTGCCAGGAGAGCAGATGTCAGGCCGGAAGGACGACAGCGGGGGATCCCACGTAGAGAGGCTTGCATCAGGTGGTTGGGTATCCCGGGGATGAAGTGGGGTAGGGTCATACCGGAAATGCTCCGGTACGCCAGACTGGATAGGCCCCCTGATGTGCTGGTTCTCCATGTTGGGGGGAATGACCTTGGGATTAGGTCTACTCGGGATATAATTGCAGACGTGAAGTGCGATTTTCTGATGCTTCGGAGGGACTTCCCAGATTTGGTCATAGTCTGGTCGGACATTGTAGCACACACGGCCTGGCAGATGGCACGGTCAGTAGTCAGACTTAACAAAGCCCGAATTAAAGTTAACAAGGTTTTGGGGAGGTTTATAAAACGTAATGGAGGTTTTAGTGGCGCGCCACTTGGAGTTGGAGGTTAACGTGGGCATGTACCTTCGAGCGGATGGGGTACATCTGTCGGCAGTGGGCATTGACCTTTGGGCGTTGGGGTTGCAAGATGGGATTGAACGGGCCCTGCGGGTGTGGAGGGGCCCTTAAGGATAAGGGGGTCATCCTTGCGGGCTGTGGCGGTGTCTTTTGGTCTTTGATGGAGCAAAAGGAAACAGATGATGGAAATGTGGGGGGGAGCTCATAGGGATATGGGCCCTCCCTTTTGGTGTATCCCAGCGGAAGGGAAGGCTGGAATATGGGATTTGGTGGCATTGCGGGAAGGTGGTTGTCTCCAGGCTTATAAACGGCTGGAGGCCTGGTATGGTAAAGGTGGTCCCGCAGTGGAATGGTGGAAAACGGTTATGTTTAAAAGGTGGAACGTGGTACCGTCAAAGACCAACTGACTGGGAGTTCTTTTAAAATTACCGTTACCAAACAGTTGATATATATATATATATATATATATATATATTTAACCACTTCAATACAGGGCACTTAAACACCTTCCTGCCCAGACCAATTTTGAGCTTTCAGCGCTGTCGCACTTTGAATGACAATTGCGCGGTCATGCTACACTGTACCCAAATGAAATTTTTATCATTTTTTTCCCACAAATAGAGCTTTCTTTTGGTGGTATTTGATCACCTCTACGGTTTTTATTTTTTGCGCTACAAATAAAAAAATACCGAAAATTTTGAAAAAAAAAATGTTTTTTTTTGTTTCAGTTTCAAAACTTTGTAAATAAGTACGTTTTCTCCTTCACTGATGGGCACTGATGGGGCTACACTGATGGGCACTGATAAGGTGGCACTGATGGGCACCAATGTGGCACCAATGAAGTGGCACTGATAGGCGGCACTGATGGGCGGCACGGATGGGCGACACGGATGGGCGACACGGATGGGCGACACGGACGGACACTGATAGGTGGCACAAATTGGCACTGATAGCTGGCACGGATGGGCGGCACGGATGGGCGGCACGGATGGGCGGCACGGATGGGCGGCACGGATGGGCATGGATAGGCGGCACAGGTGGGCATGGATAGGTGGCACAGGTGGGCATAGATAGGCGGCACAGGTGGGCATAGATAGGTGGCACAGGTGGGCATGGATAGGTGGCACAGGTGGGCACTCAGGCGGCACAGGTGGGCACTCAGGCGGCACAGGTGGGCACTCATAGGCGGCACAGGTGGGCACTCATAGGCGGCATCGGTGTTATAGTAATGGATGCCAATCAGTGCCAAACAATAATGCATGCCAATCAGTGATGCCCATTGTGGCCACTGATTGGCATCCATCATGGGCACTGATTGGCACCCATTGTGCTGACTGGCACCCTGGTGGTCTAGGGAGGATTATGGATTTTTATTACCTTTTCCCTGGTGGTCTAGTGGTGTCCCTGGTGGTCCAGTGTGGGCATCCTCGGGGGGGCTGTGCTGATAATCGATCAGCACAGACCCCCCCTGTCAGAGGAGCAGCCGATCGGCTCTCCTCTACTCGCGTCTGACAGACGCGAGTGAGGGAAAGCCGATCACCGGCTCTTCCCATTTACACTGTGATCAGCCGTGATTGGACACGGCTGATCACATGGTAAAGAGTCTCCGTCGGAGACTCTTTACCGAGATCGTAGTTGCCGGGTGTCAGACTGACACCCTGCAACAATGATCGCCGCGATGCGCGCCCCCGGGGGCTCGCAGCGGCTCATAATCCTAATCACGTCATATGACGTCCGGTTAGGATTATGAAACCACTTTGCCGCCGTCAATTTGTAATAGGGCGGGCGGCAAGTGGTTAATAAAGTTATTTAAGTTATTGGTTTGAAGAGTGTTAATAAAAGGCTGTTATGGCCATTTATACTCCAACTCCTGTGTGGCCTGATTATTGGGTAGAGGGTAAAATTTAGTGAATAATGGTATTTTGAATTATTAGAAGGGAAAGAAGGGGTAATTACAAGGGGTAAAAGTACAGAGAGGTATGTCCCTAATGCATGGGTCAAGGCGGTTGCGCTTGTCTGTGATAACACCCCCTGCCATGCTAAATACACGTTCAGATAATACACTGGCTGCAGGGCAGGCCAGCACCTCCAAGGTGTAAAGGGCAAGCTTAGGCCATGTGCCCAATTTGGAGACCCAGAAGTTGAAGGGGGCAGACCCGTCATTCAGTACATGTAGGCATGTGCACACATACTGCTTCACCATGTTGGTAAAATGCTGCTTCCTGCCAACACGTTCCATATCAGCTGGTGGTGCTGGTTCTTGTGGCGTGCCGACAAAGCTTTTCCACATTTCGACCATGCTAACCCTGCCTTCTGAGGTGCTGGTGGTGCCCCGGCTGCTTTGGCAACCTCTTCCTCCTCCTCTGCCTTCGCCTTGTGCTTCCACTGTGCCCCCGCTGTCAGGTGGGAATGCCACCAGCAGCGCATCTACCAGCGTGCACTTGTACTCGCACATCTTACGATCACGCTCCAGTGAAGGAATTAAGGATGGTACGTTGTTCTTGTAACGGGGATCCAACAGTGTGGCCACCCAGTAATCAGCACCAGTTAGAATGTGGGCAACCCGGCAGTCGTTGCGGAGACACTGCAGCATGTAATCGCTCATGGGTGCCAGGCTGCCCAGAGGCAACAAAAAGCTGTCCTCTGTGGGAGGTGTATCGTCTGTGTCCTCTGTATCCCCCCAGCCATGCACCAGTGATGGCCATGAGCTGGTCTGGGTGCCACCCTGCTGTGAACATGGTTCCTCCTCCTCCATCTCCTCCTCCTCATCCTCCACCTCATCATCCTCCAGAACTGTGCCCTTGCTGGACAATTGTGTACCTGACGTTTGTTGGTGCAGAAACCCACCCTCAGAGCCACTTGTAAATGACTGCCCTGAAAGCCTTTGAAATTATCCCTCTTCCTCATCCTCCTCCTGTGCCACATGCTCTTCCATCAGTGCCCAAAGTGTTTTTTCAAGGAGGCATAGAACTGAGATAGTAACACTGAGAACGGTGTCATCGGCACTGGCCATGTTGGTGGAGTACTCAAAACAGCGCAACAAGGCACACAGGTCTCGCATGGAGGCCCAGTTATTGGTGGTGAAGTGGTGCTGTTCTGCAGAGCGACTCATGCGTGCATGCTGCAGCTGAAGCTCCACTATCACCTGCTGCTGCACGCACAGTCTGGCAAGCTTGTGGGCACGTTACATATGAGGCAGTGAGCGGGAAGGCCGAAGTTACGCTGCAGCGCTGACAAGCGAGCAGCAGCAGGGTGAGAACGCCGAAAGTGCGCACAGATGGCCTGCATTTTCTGCAGCAGCTCTGGCATATGGGGGGCATTTTTTGAGGAACCTCTGGACCACCAAGTTCAGCACATATGCCAGGCAAGGGATGTGCGTCAAACTGGATAGGCCCAGATCTGCTACGAGATTTCGCCCATTATCCCACACCACCAGGCCGGGCTTGAGGCTCACTGCCACCAACCACTCATCGGTCTGTTGTTCCATGTCCCTCCACAACTCCTTGCGGTGTGGGGTTTATCCCCCAAACAGGAAAGTTTTAAAACTGCCTGCTGTCGTTTACCCCTGGCTGTGCTGAAGTTGGTGGTGAAGATGTTACGCTGACCGGATGAGGAGGCAGTAGAGGATGAGGAAGTGGAGTAGGAGGAGTTAGCAACAGGAGGCAAATTGAAGCCCCTGCAATCCTCGGTGGTGGAAGGACATGCACCAATCTGCTATCCGCCTCAGGCCCAGCTGCCACTGCATTTACCCAGTGTGCTGTTAGGGAGATATAACATCCCTGACTGTGCTTACTGGCCTACGTATGCGTAGTTATGTAGACCTTGCCACAGATGGCGTTGCGCAGTGCACACCTGATTTTGTCCCCCACTTGGTTGTGCAAGGAATTGATGGCTCGCCTGGAAAAGTAGTGGCGTCTGGGCACGACGTACTGTGGGACAGCCATTGCCATCAGGCTTTTAAAACTCTGCGCCTCCACCAGACGGAATGACAGGGAGATAGAGAGCTGAATGCTTCCATGGGACATTGATGAGATGGTTGGTGACCCAGGTGGTAGTGTTGCTGGCAGATCCCCTGTTTGCAGGTTGGTAGGTGCCACTGTCACTACAGAGGTGGATGAAGAGGCTGAGACTGCAGCAGAAGAGGAAGCAGGAGGAGCCAGAGACCTTTCTTGGTTTTTCAGGTGTCTACTCCACTGCAGCTCATGCTTTGCACTTAGATGCCTGGTCATGTAGGTTGTGCTCAGGTTGAGAACGTTTATGCCTCGCTTCAGGCTCTGATTGCACAGCATGCAAACCACTCATGTCTTGTCATCAGCACATTGTCTGAAGAACTGCCACACTAAGAAACTCCTTGGACCTGGCTTTGGTGTGCTCGGTCACTTGCTGCATTGGGCAGTAGCAGGCTCCGCTTTTGCACCCTGCTCCCTCTTCTGCTGTGCTGGTGGCTCTGTGCGACCACCGCCTCTTCCTCTAAACTACACAGGTCACCTGCATGACATTGATTCCATGTGGGGTCGAGGTCCTCATTGTCCTCCACATCATCTTCCACCCAGTCTTCACCCCTGCCTTCCTTGTCAGTCCGCACTATTACGAAAGCAGCAGCAGTTGGCACCTGTGTTTCGTCATCATCCGAGATGTGCTGCGATGGTCCTTCCATTTACTCATCTTCAAACATAAGTGGACTCAAGCTCTTCCATTTCTGGGGCAGGGCTAGGTGGATGGCCCTGGGAAACCCTGCTAACAGAGTAATCAAAGAGCAGAAGAGACTGTTGTATGATTTGGGGCTCAGACTGCTTGGCTGATTTGCAAGGGAGTGAGGTGAAAGACTGATGGACATCGGCTGCAGGTGCCAACTCTGACCTTTCAGCAGTAGACTGGGTGGGAGACAATGTGAAGGAACTGGAGGCACTGTCAGCAACCCAATCTACTATCGCCTGTACTTGTCCTGGCCTCAACATTCATAGAGCCACATTAGGCCCCACCAAATACCACTGCAGACTCTATCGCCTACTCGCACCTGAGGAAGGTGTTTCACTTCTGCGTGTAGCTGGCACAGATTGACCACGTCCTCTCCCTGCAATAGGAGCTCCACCAGCAGCACCACGACCGGGGGGCCACGTCCCTTATTTGACGTTCTCCTAATCTTTCTCAAATTTAGGATCTTGCACTAAATGGCTGTTTTTTGAATAGAAGAATAGAAGAACAATATCTAAAGTGTGTATCTCACACATACAGATATGCAGGAAACATTGCAAAATATTAGTTTTTGCTCTAAATGGATGTTTTTAGAATTGCAGAATAGAGCAACAGTAGCCAAACGGTGTATCTCACATGTACAGATATGAAGTAAACACTATTAAAAAAAAATATTTTTGCCCTAAATGATTTTTTTTGGAATAGCAGAATAAAACAACAGTATCTAAAGTGTGTATTTCACACGTACAGATACGCAGAAATCACTGCAAAATATCTGTTTTTGCCCTAAATGGGTGTTTTTATAATAGTAGAATAGAGCAATAGTATCTAAACAGTGTATCTCACATGTACAGCTATGCAGAAAACACACCAAAAAAATAATTTTGTCCTAAATAATTTTTTGGGGAATAGTAGAATAGAAGAACAGTATCTAAAGTGTGTATCTCACATGTACAGATATGCAGGAGACACTGCAAAATATCTATTTTTGCCCTAAATGGGTGTTTTTAGAATAGCAGAATAGAGCAACAGTATCTAAACGGTGTATCTCACATGTACAGCTACGCAGAAAACGCACAAAATTTATTTTTTTTGCCCTAAATTATACAAGAACAGTATCTAAAGTGTGTATCTCACATGTACAGATATGCAGCAAACACTGCAAAATATCTGTTTTTGCCCTAAATGGGTGTTTTTAGTAGGGATGAGCTTCGTGTTCGAGTTGAACATACGTTCGACTCGAACATCGGCTGTTCGCCCGTTCGGCGAATTCCGAACGTTATGGGCCGTTCGCGCCAAATTCGTGTGGCGCTCATGGCCCACAATGCACTGTGTCATCGCAGTGCATTGCTGGCTCATGATTGGCCAAGCATGCACTGTGACCCCGCATGCTTGGCCAATCACAGCGCCAGCAGCGAGGAGAGCCATGATTGGCCACAGGCAGGATGCCTGTGGCCAATCATAGCTCAGGCTGTGTAGTACACGCCCCACACTATATAAGGCCGCCAGCGCGGTGGCCTAGTGTAGTGTGTTGACGTCTGAAGCAGTTAGTGGGTGTTCTGTGTACCTTCAACACAGTACACACCGATCGTTATCGGCCGATTTTCGATCTTGCTCTTCTGTAGTGGTTGTCGTCTGTGTGCCCTGACCGCAGTATACACCGCTATATTCACCTCACCTATATAGCTAGTGATCTATCTTTTATAATAGAGCTTGCAGTCAGTAGTGTTAGGAGCTTGTGCGTGCTGTCTGCGTGCTCTGTACCCAGTACACACCGCTATATCCACCTACATAGCTCTTCTCTATTTGAGCCCACTTGCCATCTGCAGGAGTTATTGGAAGTTGTGTGTGCCTCCAGCACAGCACAGTATACATCTGTATATACCCCTTTATCTCTGGTGTTCTATAATAAAGGCGTCTGCAGGAGTTAGTGTTTTTTTTGTGCCTCCAGCACAATATACACCTGTATCTACCCTTTATTGCTGTTCTCTAATAGAGCCATCTGCAGGGCTTAGTGGGTGTTGTGTGACTCCATTACACTGCTGTTTTACCCAACTCCCTTCAGGCCATTACCATGTCTGGAAGGCCAGCAAGGAGAGGCAGACAGGTGCGAGCCGATAAAAGAGGGCAAGCAGGCTCTGTGTCTAGAGACAACAGTGCTGGTCGTGGACGCGGTGCATTGTCATCAGCACGTGGCCATGGGACACGCTTGTCCTTCTTTTCGGCAGCTGGACATGTTGAACCGCAACATGCCAATGACTTGGTAGAGTGGATGACCAAGCCCTCTTCATCCTCCTCATCCTCTCTCACCCAGTCTCAGGGTACTAGCAAAGCAGCTGCCAACGCATCATCTTCCCTCCTCTCAATGTCATCATCAGTGACTCCTTCCCTAGACCCACCACGTCCTCCTGAGGAGTCTCCTGAACTCTTTGAGCACAGTGTTGGGTACATGCTCCAGGAGGATGCCCAGTGTTTTGTGGGCTCTGATGATGACACTCAGCTAGAGGAAGGCAGTAGCGTGAGCGCAGAGAGAGGGGATGCTCAAGAAGGACAGCAATCTGGCAGTCATGTTCCACAAGCTGCAGCATACTGCCAGGTTTGCTACAGCGATGAAGAGGGAGGGGATGATGAAGGCACTGACTCCACGTGGGTGCCTGGTAGGAGAGAGGAGGAGGAGGAGGAGGAGGCACATGTCCAACGAGGCAGGATGCCCTCTGGGGGCCAACTTAGGGGCAGCACACCGAGTGAATCACACCGCAGAGCTCCGCCTGTGCAGGGCGCTGCCTCTGCGCGTTATTCTAAAAGTTCTTTGGTGTGGGCCTTTTTTGAGACGAGTGCATCAGATCGCACCGCTGCTATTTGCAACATATGTCTCAAGCGTATCTTGTGTGGCCAAAACATCAGCCGCTTGGGCACCACATGCTTGACCAGACATATGTTGACCTGCCATGCAGCTCGTTGGCAAGGTACCTCAAAGACCCACACCAAAGAACAAAGTGGACCTCTCCTTGCTCCTCATCAGCTGGCATCTCCAACCCCACTAGACCTTCAGTCCTCTCTGAAACCTGCTCTGAGAGGAATGAAGGTGTAGAATTAGGTGTGTCACAGCCAAGTGCTTCCGGGAACTCTGCTAGCGGTACACCCACGTCCGATTATAGCAGGCAAATGTCCCTGCCCCAGCTGCTGGACCAGCGAAAGAAGTTCACTCCCAGCCATCCACATGCCCAGCGGTTGAATGCTAGCTTGGCTAAATTGCTAGCACTTCAACTGCTGCCTTTTCAGTTGGTAGACTCGGCCCCCTTCCGTGAGTTTGTACAATGTGCGGTTCCTCAGTGGCAGGTCCCCAAACGCCACTTTTTCTCACGGAAGGCGATTCCGGCTCTCTACCGGCATGTGAAAGGCAATGTCCTTGCCTCGCTGGACAGGGCGGTCAGCGGTAAGGTGCATATTACCGCTGACTCATGGTCCAGCAGGCATGGACAGGGACGTTACCTGTCTTTCACGGCCCATTGGGTCACTCTTTTGGCAGCTGGGAAGGATGCAGGACAAGGTGCAGTAGTGTTGGAGGTTGTTCTGCCACCACGCCTCCAAAATGCTACTATTGGTTGTGACACACCTCTCTCCTCCACCCCCTCCTCTTCTTCTTCCTCCATGGCCTCTTCCAGTGCTCTGTCCTCAGAACCAGTGGTGCTCCGTAGGCGTTCCAGGGGCAACGCAAGTACGCAGGCAAAATGATGCCATGCCGTGCTTGCGCTGGTTTGTTTGGGGGACAGGAGCCACACTGGGGCGGATGTTTTGTCAGCTCTGCAGGGGCAGGCCGAGAGGTGGTTGACGCCACGCCAGCTTAAGCCAGGAATGGTGGTTTGTGACAATGGCACCAACCTCCTCTCCGCCCTCCGACAGGGACAACTGACCCATGTGCCCTGTGTAGCTAACATCCTTAACCTGGTGGTGTAGCGGTTCTTGGGCAGGTACCCCGGCTTACAGGATGTACTGAAGCAGGCCAGGAAAGTCTGTGTGCATTTCCGCCGATCATTTAATGCCTGTGCTCGGCTGGCTGAGCTCCAAAAGGAGTTGAACCTGCCCAAGAACCGCCTTATATGTGACATGCCCACCAGGTGGAACTCAACATTGGCCATGCTGCAGCGGCTGCACACGCAGCAGAGGGCCATCAATGAGTACATGTGCGACTACGGCACCAGGACAGGGTCAGGGGAGATCGGTTTTTTCTCACCACGCCAGTGGGGCATGATCAGGGATGCATGCACTGTCCTGTCACTGTTTGAGGAGGCCACAAGGATGGTGAGCAGTGACAGTGCATGCATCAGTGACACTGTACCTCTTGTCCACCTCTTGGAGCATACGCTGCGTCGAATAATGGACAGGGCACTTGAGGCAGAACAGAGGCAGGAAGAGGAGGACTTCCTTGCCTCTCAAGGCCCCCTTTATCCAGACAGTGTTCCTGCTGTGCCACCCATCACACAGGAAGAGGATGAGGAGGAGGAAGAGGAGGAGGAGGATGATTGTGTCAGCATGGAGGTGGAGGCTGGCACTCAGCATCAGCAGCAGCAGCAGTCTTGTAGGGATGATTTACAGTCCCAAGAAACACGTGGACTTGTACGTGGCTGGGAGGAGGTAGCTGCGGATTATGTTGCCCTTAGTGACCCAGAGGACTCCGGACCGAATGCCTCCGCTAACCTATGCTGCATGGCCTCCCTGATCCTGCAAAGCCTGCGGAAGGATCCTCGTATTCTTCGGATCAAGGAGAGGGACCATTACTGGCTGGCCACTCTCCTTGATCCACGGTACAAGGGTAAGGTTGCCGACCTTATCTTGCCATCGCAGAGGGAGCAGAGGATGAGACATCTCCAGGAGGCCTTGCAGAAAGGTCTGTGCAACGCATTCCCAGAGACTGGGAGGTTACAAACTCCTGGTCCTGGATAACGTGTTGCTGAGGCATCGGTCAGAAGGAGCGGTGGAGAAGGTGGCCGTTTGACTGATGCTTTCAGACAATTTTTTAGTCCGCAGCCCCAAGGTATGATCGGTTCCAGCAACCATCGCCAGCGTCTGATTTACATGGTGCAGGAATACCTAGGGGCAAGGTCAGACTTGGACACCTTTCCCACTGAAAATCCTCTGCTTACTGGGTCTTGAGGATGGATCACTGGCCAGAGCTTGCACAGTATGCAATTGAGCTACTGGCCTGTCCTGCATCCAGCGTTCTTTCGGAACGCACCTTCAGTGCTGCTGGTGGCTTTGTTACCGATCACAGGGTGCGCCTGTCCACCGAATCAGTTGATCGACTGACCTTCATCAAGATGAATCAGTCTTGGATCACCCACCACTACCAAGCACCTGAAGCTGATGTAACCGAATAATTTTTTTTGAAATATCACATCCCTTCAAGACTGCCTATGCTGATGCTGAGTGACTGTCCTGTTATGTTGATTATCTATCCTCTTCCTCCTCCGCTGATATGTTGGAAGAACATTTCTGGTTCTGGGTGATGCCATCAGCCCAATTTTTCTGCCCCTGTTTAACAGGGGCGTTTAAGTACAATTTTTGATGCAATGCTTTGCAGCAGGGCTAATTCCTGCAATAAAACTAGATTATATGGGAGAGGTTGCAGTGTGGTGGCACCAGCACCAGTGCTATCAGCCCAATTTTTCTGCCCCTGTTTAACAGGGGCGTTTAAGTACAATTTTTGATGCAATGCTTTGCAGCAGGGCTAATTCCTGCAATAAAACTAGAGTATATGGGAGAGGTTGCAGTGTGGTGGCACCAGCACCAGTGCCATCAGCCCAATTTTTCTGCCCCTGTTTAACAAGGACATGTAATTACAATTCTTGATATAATATTTCACAGGAGGGCCCGTTCCTGTGCCCACCCAGAGTAACTGTGAGGACTTATAGTGTTGTGGCACCAGCACCACAACCACCAAAGGCCAATTTTTCTACCACTGTTCAACAATGGCATGTAATTACAATTCTTGATATAATCTTTCACAGCAGGGCACTCCAGCTCCCAGCAAGAGTCACTTTGAGGGCTTACAATGTTGTGGCAAAACCAACACCTTGTTCCGCCATTTCTGCAGAGCATATAGGGCAGGCCCCTACTTTCAAACATCCAACTTACAAACATCTCCTACTTGCAAACGGAAGGAGACAACAGCAAGTCAGATGAAAAAAGATGGACGACAAAACAAATTATACAGGGGTGATAACCCTTCCCTATGTTTTCCAAAAAGCTTAAAAATCGTTTTTTTGACTGGAGCTACACTTTAAAAATGTACCAGTTGAAAATTACAAACAGATTCAACTTAACACAACAAACATACACAGTCCCTGTCTTGTTTGCACCGCCTGTATACTGCTGTTCTGAGTATATAGGGCCTGGGGGCCACACAAATTTCCTTTTTTTAATATGGGTACAGGGTTCCCCTTGATATGCGTACAAGACCCAAAGGGGCTGGTAATGGGCAGGGAGGGCTACCCATGCCATTTTTCCCAATGGTTTTCAACCATATTGCAGGAACCAGATATAACATTAAAACCGCAAGCAGTTTTCAATGATGTTATTTCTGTTTAATGTCATTTTGTGCAGGGACTGTTCTAAACACGGGAGACACGTGGCACTTCACAGGCATACTACAGACACCCCCCAGGCACCATATTTAAAGGAATATTTCACTTTTTTTTCACTTTAACCACTTGACCACTGGGCACTTAAACACCCTTAATAACCAGACCAATTTTCAGCTTTCGGTGCTCTCACATTTTGAATGACAATTACTCAGTCATGCAACACTGGACCTGTATGAAATGTTTTTTTCACACAAATTGAGCTTTCTTTTGGTGGTATTTAATCACTGCTGGGTTTTTTATTTTTTGTGCTATAAAAGAAAAAAATACAGAAAATTCTGTAAAAAAATGGATTTTTCTTTGTTTCTGTTATAAAATTTAGCAGATTAGTAATTTTTTCTTCATAAATTTTGGCCAAAATTTATACTACTACATATCTTTGGTAAAAATAAGTACAAATTGGTGGATATTATTTGGTCTTTTTGAAAGTTATAGAGTCCACAAGCTATGGTGCCAATATCAGAAAATTGATCACACCTGAAGTACTGACGGTCTATTTCAATTCTTGAGACGCTAGCACACCAAATGACCCCTTTTTGGAAAGAAGACATTCCAAGGTATTTAGTAAGAGGCATGATGAGTTTTTTGAAGTTGCCATTTTTCCCACAATTCTTTGCAATATCAAGATTTTTTTCACTTTTTTTTTTTTTCACAAAATTGTCATATTATCAGTTTATTTCTCACACACAGCATATGCATACCACAAATTACATCCCAAAACACATTCTGCTATCACTCCCGAATATGGCGATACCACGTGTGAGACTTTTACACAGTGTGGCCACATACAGAGGCCCAACATTCAGGGAGCGCCGTCAGTCGTTCTGGAGCACCCAGGACAATTCTGACATTTCTCTCCTACATGTAAAAATCATAATTTATTTGCTAGAAAATTACATAGAATCCCAAAACATTATATATGTTTTTTTAGCAAACACCCTGGAGAATACAATCGAGGTCGTTGCAACTTTTTATCTCGCACGGTATTTGCACAGCAATTTTTCGAATGCTTTTTTTTGGAAAAAAAACAGTTTTGTGCTTAAAAAAAAAAACACAGTAACGTTAGCCCAATTTTTGCATAATGTGAAAGATGAAGTTACGCTGAGTAAATAGATACCTAACATGTCACTCTTCAAAATTGCACACGCTTGTTGAATGGCGTCAAACGTCGCTACTTAAAAATCCCCAAAGGCGACGATTAAATTTTTTTTTACTGGTTATATGTTTTGAGTTACAGAGGAGGTCTAGGGCTAGAATTATTGCACTCGCTCTAACGTTCGCATCAATACCTCACATGTGTGGTTTGAACACCGTTTTCATATGTGGGCGGGACTTACGTATGCGTTCGCTTCTGCATGCGAGCACATGGGGACAGGGGCGCTTTAAAAAAAAAAAAAAATTATTGTTCATTTTACTTTATTTATTTTAGTTTGAAATTTTTTTACCCAAAAATACATTTTTTGATCACTTTTATTCCTATTACAAGGAATGTAAACATCCCTTGTAATAGGAATATGGCATGACAGGTCCTCTTTACAGTGAGATATGGGGTCAATAAGACCCTGCATCTCACCTCTAAGCTGGGAAGCCTGAAAGAAAAAAAAAAAAAGATTCTGGCTTTGATCGTATTGGCGAGTCGGTAGAAGCACCGGAGGGCGGCGGAGGGGGGGGGGGGGGGTGTCTATGGCTGGGTATTGCAGGGTATCACCGACTATGGCTGGGTATCTCAGAGTATGACTGAGTATCTCAGAGTATGGCTGGGTATCTCAGAGTATGGCGTTGCAGAGTATTGCGTTGCAGAGCATTGCAGGGTATTGGCAGGTGTTGCAGAGCATTGCAGAGTGTTGCAGGGTATTGGCGGGTGTTGCAGAGCATTGCAGAGTGTTGCAGGGTATTGGCAGGTGTTGCAGAGCATTGCAGAGTGTTGCAGGGTATTGGCGGGTGTTGCAGAGCGTTGCAGGGTATTGGCGGGTGTTGCAGAGCATTGCAGAGCGTTGCAGGGTATTGGCGGGTGTTGCAGGGCATTGCAGAGTGTTGCAGGGCATTGCAGAGTGTTGCAGGGTATTGGCGGGTGTTGCAGAGCATTGCAGAGTGTTGCAGAGTGTTGCAGGGTATTGGCGGGTGTTGCAGAGCATTGCAGAGTGTTGCAGGGTGTTGCAGAGTGGTGCAGAGTATTGCAGAGTATTGCAGGGTATTGCAGAGTATTGCAGAGTATTGCAGAGTGTTGCAGAGTATTGCAGAGTGTCGCAGAGTATTGCAGAGTGTTGCAGAGTATTGCAGAGTAATGGCAGGGTATTGCAGAGTGTTGCAGGGTATTGCAGGGTATTGCAGAGTGTTGCAGGGTATTGCAGAGTGTTGCAGGGTATTGCAGAGTAATGGCAGGGTATTGCAGAGTATTAGCTGGCATTGCAGAGTATTGCAGGGTATTGCAGAGTATTGGCAGGGAATTAAGGAGTTAATTTTCAGTGAGCAGCGATGTGGGCACTGCAGATGCAGCCCACATCGCTGCTGACACCGATATCTTCCCCCTCCGCTGTACCGATCGGGACAGAGAGGGGGAGGGAGGAACCGGCGTCATAACATGACGCCGGTTTGTTTACAAGTGATCACTCCGTCATTTGACGGAGCGATCACGTGGTAAACGGCCGCAATGAGCGGCCGTTTACCGTGATCCGTGATGCGCCGGGTCCTGTGGACCCGGCGGTCATGGATGCTCTCGAGTGCGCGCCCCAGGGGGTGCGCGAGAGCGGAATTCTGGGAGGACGTCCTCCCAGAGTTAAATAACCGCCCTGTAGCCGTCATTCGGCTATGGGCCGGTTGTAAAGCGGTTAATCATCATTAAAATCAGTGCTCCCGCCAAAACGGCCATTTTTAAAAACATTTTAGGCATTGACCCATGTCCCCTGGGGCAAGAGCCAGGTCCCCTGGACAGTATCTTGCATATTAGCCATTAAAATTAGCACTTTTAATTTCGAACGTTCGAGTCCCATAGACGTCTTTGGGGTTCTAAAGTTCGTTCAAATTTGGGGTCCGTTCGAAAGTTCAAGTGCGAACCGAACCGGGGGGTGTTCGGCTCATCCCTAGTTTTTAGAATAGCGGAATAGAGCAACAGTATCTAAGCGGTGTATCTCACACATACAGCTATGCAGAAAACGCACCAAAAAAAATTATTTTGCCCTAAATTATTATTTTTTGGAATAGCAGAATAGAAGAACAGTATCTAAAGTGTGTATCTCACATGTACAGATATGCAGGAGACACTGCAAAATATCTATTTTTGCCCTAAATGGGTGTTTTTAGAATAGCAGAACAGATATGCAGAAAATGCACGAAAAAAAAAATTTTGCCCTAAATAATTTTTTGTGGAATAGCAGAATAAAAGCAGAATAAAAGAACAGTATGTGTATCTCACACGTACAGATATGCAGGAGACACTGCAAAATATTAGTTTTTGCCCTAAATTTGTGTTTTTAGAATAGCAGAATAGAGCAAGAATATCTAAACGTGCATCTCACACGTACAGATATGAAGAAAATGCTATTCAAAAAAAATATTTTGCCCTAAATAATTTTTTGTTGGAATACCAGAATAAAACAACAGTATCTAAAGTATCTAAAGTGTGTATCTCACACATACAGATATGCAGGAAACACTGCAAAATATATATTTTTTGCCCTTAATGGGTGTTTTTTAGAATAGCAGAATAGAGCAACAGTATCTAAATGGTGTATCTCACACGTACAGATATGCAAGAAATGCTAATTGACCAAAAAAATGTTTTGCCCTAAATTATTATTTTTTTGAATAGCACAATAGGAGAACAGTATCTAAAGTGTGTATCTCGCACGTAGAGATATGAAGAAAACACTGTAAAATATATTTTTTGCCCTAAATTGGGTTTTTTAGAATAGCAGAATAGAGCAACATTATCTAAAAGGTGTATCTCACAGTAACATATGCAGTGCTGGTGCACTGAGCTTGCATAAAATGCCTGCCAACGTCAACCTAACTAACAGACAGATAAAAGTTTTATTTTCTCTGGAACTGGGCTCAGGGCAGTGTAAAAAGAATGTACACTGCACCCACACAACTAAATCAAGGTAGATTGTTGAGTAATTTGATTTCTGAAGCAGGACTCCTATCTAATTCTCTCCCTCAAAGCAGCAGCAGCAACCTTTCCCTACACTATCTAAAGCAGAGTAACGTGCTGTGCTGCGTGCCTCTAGCTTATATAGAGGCTAGGTCACATGCTGCACCGGCCAATCACAGCCATGCCATTAGTAGGCATGGCTGTGATGGCTTCTAAGGGCACGCAAGTTAAATGAATGTTAATTGGATGCCCTGCAGCTGTTAAAAAAGCACCATTACATTACCGAACACCGAACCCGAACATACAGTAAATTGTTCGAGTTCGGGTCCAGGACCCAAAAACCCAAAAGTCCGGTACGAACTCGAACTTTACAGTTCGGGTTCGCTCAAACCTAATGTTAACATCTCCCTCAATCCAAGTGGCGATCCATGTTACTGTGCTGCTGTGATTGAAAAAAGGCCGCTATTTCCAATCCCACAGTGCCATCTTGCTAGAGCGGGAGAAAGTGGGGTTTCAGCCTCCGTCTATTCCTCCTCCGCTGGAGGGGAGAGCACGTCTGAGGGGGGGAGAGAATGTCTGTCCAGTCAGCCGGCGTCTCCCTGCTGACTATTCACCTGTCCGAGACTCATGGGGGACAGCCGGATCTATTGTGCCTAGGCTGCTTCCTCTGTATCTCTCCCAGCGTCCAAGCTGCTAGGAAGGTCAGGGGGGTGAAGCAGCGAGACCTGTATGGCGGAGACACATTGTGGAAGTAGCGCAGAGGAAAGCCCGGAGCCACAAACATCTGGATCCATGAGGAGATTGAAGGCCACCAACATGGCCTTTGAAGAAATGGTAGAGATGGTGGGGATTTTAACCACTTCCCACCCGGCCAATGTATATATACGGCCGGGTGGGAGCCGCCTGCTCCTGATAGGACGTTCAGGAACGTCATTCAGGAGCAGCGGGATCGCGCGCGCGCGCGCGCGCGCGCCTGCGCAGCGGCGCGATCCCGATGTGCTCGTGTCACCCGGACACGGCACATCTCAGATCGGCAGGAGGGCTCTGTGATTGGCCCTCCTGATCACATGACGGCCGTGTCCAATCACGGCCGTCATGTGATGTAAACAAACAGCCGGTTGCTAGGCAATCGGCTCTCCTCTCCTCACACGGAAGTCACCGCTGAGAAGAGGAGAGCAGAACGCTGCAGCCGGCTGATGATCAGTGAGTATGGGCTGCTTTTCACAGCTTTTTACTCACTGATCATCAGTGTAGTGTAAACACACAACACACCACACAGTGAAAACACAGTCCCCACATATGTCCCCAAGACACACATGTCCCCAAAACATACATGTCCCCAAATAATAAAAACACATGTCCCTAATAATAAAAACATGTCCCCCACATATGTCCCACTAAAATCACATGTCCCAATGATTATCTGCACACATATGTACGTGATCACCTGCACACATATGTACATGATCATTTGCGTACATATGTCCGTGATCACACAAACCAATTATTATACACTTAACGGAATTTTTTTTACCAAAAACATGTAGCAGAATACATTTTGGCTTAAATTTATGACAAAATTTGATTTTATTGGATTTCTTTTCAAATAGAAAAAAGAAAATATTGTTTTTTTCCCAAATTTCCGCTTTTTTTGCGCTTATATCGCAAAAAAAAAAAAACGGAGTCGTGAATAAATAACACCAAAATAAAGCTCTATTCGTGCGAACAAAATGATAACAATTTCATTTGGGTACAGTGTAGCATGACCGCGCAATTGTCACTGAAAGCGCTAGAGCGCTGAAAGCTGAAAATTGGGCTGGGAAGGAAGGGGGTGAAAGTGCCCTGTATTGAAGTGGTTAAGGAGGGGGGATTATGATGGGAAACATGGTCTATACACCCATCCGAATAGAAGAAAGGATGACATCATATCAACTGTGGTCGGCACCCTGGAGCAGAAGTTTGGGGTATGCCGGTCAAAATTGCAGTTGAGGAATCGATGGTTGGACATAAAACTGAGGGAGCCGGATCCATATCGCAACATCAAGAAGGCGCTTCAAAAAAGTAAGTACTTGTCGTGTGTTCCTATAATGATAATTAACTTGCATGCTGCTCCATATGCTTGTACAGTTTGAAATGGCTAAATTCATGTTTGTGGGCAGTCGTTCGTAGAAAACATTGTTTGTAGAAAACATTGTTTGTAGAGCCGCGTACACACGTAGCCGTCTGTCCGACGTACTTAGTCTGGCGGACGTCCGCCAGACTGTACGTCGGAATTTTCGAACGGGCCCACACACGGCACTTTTTCAGCGGACTAATACGGCGTACTAAGCCCGCCGTACTAAGTCCGCCGTACTTTCGAAATGAACGGACTCGCCCACACACACGAAGGAAAGCCCGCTCACCCTTGTCCGAGTACGCTACCCGGCCGGCCAGGAAAGGGGAGCGAGCGAGCCCCACCTCCTGAGCCGTACCAGGCCGCGTGCCCTCAACATGGGGGGTGCCTTGGGGAAGGGGGGGCCGTGCGCCCCCCCACCCCAAAGCACCTTGTCCCCATGTTGATGAGGACAAGGGCCTCTTCCCAACAACCCTGGCCGTTGGTTGTCGGGGTCTGCGGGCGGGGGGCTTATCGGAATCCGGGAGCCCCCTTTAATAAGGGGGCCCCCGGATACCGGCCCCCCACCCTATGTGAATGAGTATGGGGTACAATGTACCCCTACCCATTCACCTGTAAAATAAAAGTACAAAAAAAACACAACACACTAGATAAAATACTTTATTGCACAGCTCCGGGGATCTTCCGTCTTCGGGGGTCTTCTCGCCGGACTCCTCCGCTATCTTCTTGTAGATCTTTTGCTAGCGGAGGAGTCCGGCTTTCTTCCTCGCCGCCGGCCTCTTCTCCCGACTTCGGGGGTCTTGTCCCCCTCTTCGGTTCTTCTGCCGGGCCACCGCGCCTTCTTATAGCTCTGTTACAGGCGGTGGCCCGGTCTTCTGTCGCCGCTGCCGCCTTCCGTTCTTCTTCTTCTTCTCCAGGAGATGTTGACTCGACGATCTCTCTGGCCGCAATGCCAGGGACGCCCTGCGCTGCCACTTATATAGAGACAAGGGGCGGTGTCACATGGCTTTATGTCACATGGGTTGGTCACATGGGTTGATGTCACATGGGGACTGTGACATCGTAAGGGGGCGGGTCACCATGTGACACCAACCCATGTGACATAAAGCCATGTGACACCGCCCCTTGTCCCTATATAAGTGGCCGCGCAGCGTGTCCCTGGCATTGTGGCCGGAGAGAGCGTCGAGTCAACATCTCCAGGAGAAGAAGAAGAAGAAGAAGAAGAATGGAAGGCGGCGGCGACAGAACACCGCCTGTAAAAGAGCTATAAGAAGGCGCCGAAGAGGGGGACAAGACCCCCGAAGTCGGGAGAAGAGGCCGGTGGCGAGGAAGAAAGCCGGACTCCTCCGCTAGCAAAAGAGCTACAAGAAGATAGTGGAGGAGTCCGGCGAGAAGACCCCCGAAGACGGAAGACCCCCGGAGCTGTGCAATAAAGTTTTTTTAGTCGTGTGTTGTGTTTTTTTTGGACTTTATTTTACAGGTGAATGGGTAGGGGTACATTGTACCCCATACTCATTCACATAGGGTGGGGGGCCGGTATCCGGGGGCCCCCTTATTAAAGGGGGCTCCCGGATTCCGATAAGCCCCCCGCCCGCAGACCCCGACAACCAACGGCCAGGGTTGTCGGGAAGAGGCCCTTGACCTCATCAACATGGGGACAAGGTGCTTTGGGGTGGGGGGGCTGCACGGCGGAAAGTACGGCGGACTGGCACACACACGGCCGGATTGTCCGCCGAAATGCGAGTACGGCGGGCAGATTGATGTGCAACACGGCATTCTAAGTCTGCCGCACTTTCGGGTCAAAAAAGTATGCCGGAGGCTACACACGGGGGGATTGTTTGGCGGACTTGAGTTTGCCAGACTTTTCCACCGGATTGTTTGATCGTGTGTACGCGGCATAGGAAACATTGTTCTGTTACAGGGTTATACCTACATTTTGGTCATGCTAATTTGTCCTATTAAAAGAAGTTTAGGATATTGTTGTGTAGATGTCTTGGAAACTAGAATGAATTGCAAACTTAATTCAGTGGAATGTAAGGAGAGGACACCCCCACAGGTGCTCCAGGGGATACTTGGGGTGTCTCCATCTGTGAAACTTGGCCAAAAAAGGTAAGTATTGCAGTTTGTTTAAAAGGGAATTTGAATCATGTCTTCAACTCAGATCTCTTCCCAAACAGACAATTGTACACCACTTCTAAGCAATGTTTCATATTCCTATTTCTGGACTCAAATATCTGTGTGCTAAGTATACCTTTTGTTTCATTCTCATAGGAGCTAAAAGACTGCCCCCCGAGGATGTGGAGGAAGGAGAGGTGGAGGAAGTGGGCAACATGGGCACATGGGCACCCCACCAGGTGAGTGTTTGACACCCCAGCATCAAGTAATCTATGTATGCCTGCATATTTCTAAAAACATATTTTTTCATCAATTTTAGGTGATGTTCTGGTTGTGGAAAGGGAAGCGGCAGAACCATTTACAAGCACCAGCACCCAAGGACTCATTGCACAGACCATGGCCTGGAATGGGGAGATTGATGCAATGCGCAATCGCCTGGACATTATGCAGTAGGAAATGAAGAACATGATCGATGACTTGGGGAGAATCTAATCCCTTTTTCCTTAAAACAAAATCGATCATGTTCTTCATTTCCTTTTTAGATGACCACATTCTGTGATTTTAAGTTTTTTAAATCTTAAAAGCCAAATTTTGAAGATGCACACAGTGTGTCAACATGTGCTATCTGCCATCAGGGGATCTCAATGTACGCATTTTGTGGGTGCTACCCCTTCCTCACAACGCTAGTAGGTGAGAGGAAGGCATTGCACCCACAAAACACGTCCATTGATCCCCCATGATGGGAGATAGCACATGTTGACATTACCCATTTGGACTCCAAAGCTGTGTGCATCTTCAAAATTTGGCTTTTACAGGGGTGACATCACCCCATCTGATGAAGGCAATAGCAAGCCATTTTTGACACTATAATGTCTGATATTGCCTCCAAGTTTTATATGTTGAACTTTGTAAGTTCCAGAGTTGTGTATGTTATGTTTTAAAACATGCCTGTTTCTAAAAAAAAAATAAAAAAAATATATAATCATGGAAAAATAAAAAAAATATTGTGAAAACAAAAAAAAAATTATATTGAGTAAAAAATATAAAACCCCAAAAAATTGTGAAAGAGTAAAAATAATGTTTAAACAGTTTTTAAAAATGCACATGTGTGAATGTGCACAGAGTAAACATTTTAAAAGACAACAATGTGTGGCTTTGTCTTACAATACTCAATACCAGTTTTGTGAGTAATTTTGTGTTTACAGTGACAATGCGGCTTATTTACTAAAGGGAAATCCACTTGGCATTACAAGTGCACTAGGAGAACCTAGGAGACAGCCAAAAAGAAATACAAGCAAGAAATAAAACTCTAGATTTTATTAAAAAAAAACTTTTTTAATTAATATAAATTTTTCTTTCAAAGGTTTTATTGGTAACAAGTGCAAACAGTACAGCAATATCGACAGTTCAGCTTGTACAAAACATAGGAAAAGGGAATAAAAACATTCCAAAACAAACCAAAACAAGTTTTGGTGGAACACCAATATCGTACTGATACAGAGTGGGAAGCACTACAGATGATCCGATACAAGGCTCCCACACCGCCACGTGCATCCAAGAAACTCGGCGCACAGCGGGGTGAGGACCCCAGCTCAATCAGTATTCAATTCTAGCGGTACTTCAGTATACAGGGAGTAGCACGTTGGCTAAACCGTACCTAGTGTACTCATATGTCACCGCAGTAAATGTCAAGAACTGTAAGAAAGTGTGAAGGAGTAGAGAAACAAGTAGGAAAGGGATAGAGAAACTAGTAAGCGAGGGGGAAAGGAAGAGAAATAGAAGTAAAGAGCTAGGGAAGGGGAACAAGGAGTGAGGAAAAGGGGGAGGGGGAGGTAGGCCGGCTCCCACTAAACAATCAGAAGTCAGCACCCAGTGGCTGTTCAAGTAGGCGTGTAAGCTTATGGCTCCAGCAGGTGTCTGTCAAAATTAGGTGGTAAAAAATGTTCAATCCGGGGTTGCCATATTTTGGAGTGTCGGGGGATAGCATCCAGAACAGTGGCTTCTATTCTGCTATGGATCATTGCCTGTGTGACCCTGTTTTTGACTTCAGCTACGTGTAGGGTAGGGGTTTTCCATGCTTTGGCGATTGTTTGTTTAGCTGCGGTGGTAAGTTGCAGGGAGAGGCGAACTTGCGCTTTGGTATAGGAGTTAGGGTAGTAATTTAAGAGGGCTAGGGCTGGGTCAGGATCTAGTGGTTCCCGGGTCACTGTAGAAATCATTTGAAATATTGTCGCCCAGAAACGTTGTACTATCGGGCAGGTCCACCAGATATGTAGGTGAGTGCCTCTTTCTCCGCAGTTACGGAAACAATTTGGCGAATACGATGGTAAAAACTTTGCGATCCTGTCCGGGACCAGATACCATCTCATGAGAACTTTATAATTCGCTTCAAGAGCAACAATATTTTATGATGAAAGTTTAGTGTTATGCCAGACATCGGCCCAGTCGTCCGTATCCAGGACCAGAGATAGGTCCCTAGCCCAATGTTGTGCATAGGTCGGGGTTGTCGCAGACGGAGAGGTAAGATGCGCGTAAAGTTGGGATATGATGCCCGGAGCATGCGGATCCGAGTCACACATTTTCTCAAATAACGATAAAGTGCCCATGTCCGCTGCAGAGCCGATGACCCCTTGCACAAAGTGAGATATTTGGAGGTAACGGAAACATTCCTTAGGAGAGAGTTAGGCTTGGGCTTGAAGGGACGGGAACATTTTAATTGCACCATCAGTCACTAAGTCACAAATACGGGTTAAGCTCCCCTGAGCCCAGGCCCGGGACAAGGCAGGTTCAGTGTAGGCCGGGTAGAA
The DNA here is from genome assembly GCF_037356315.1 of Lithobates pipiens. Classification (NCBI taxonomy): domain Eukaryota; kingdom Metazoa; phylum Chordata; class Amphibia; order Anura; family Ranidae; genus Lithobates; species Lithobates pipiens. The sequence goes on along the minus strand of NW_027507748.1, from coordinate 629,585,380 downwards.
TTGTCTATGGCCCAGAAAGGAGAGGAGTGGGGATTGTGGGGACATTAACTTAAATGGTCTCCACAATTTATCCCAAAGTTTCATTGAGCGTAGGGTTAAAGGATTGGTTATGGGGTCGCGTGCAGAAGTGGGGAGCCATAAGAGATTTGCAAGGGGAATAGGGTGGATATCTATTGCCTCCAGACACACCCATATGGGGATTTCGGATTTGGCATGGAATAATGTTATTTGGGCCAGTTGAGCTGCGTGGTAGTAGCAGGAGAAATTAGGCACCCCCAACCCCCCAGCCGTGTTGTGGCGAAGTAAAACACATCGTGGTACCCTTGGCCTTACGGAACCCCATATATACTTAAATACCCGACTCTGGACGATACAGCGGAAATAGGGGGGTGCCAATATAGGGAGGACCCTGTAGAGATATAGGAGTTTAGGGAGCAGAGACATATTGACAGCAGCAATTCATCCCATCCAAGAGATACAGAGGGGACGCCAGTCCTGGAGTATGGAGGAGAGGTGCTTCAACATGGGAAGGTAGTTTGCACGGAACAGGTCAGCAGGGTCACTAGTTAGTTTAATGCCCAGATAGGGGATAGAGGAGCCGGACCACTGAAAAGGCAAATTACCCTGGAGAAGCGTGACAGTGGCCTGTGGGAGAGACACGTTGAGGGCTCTGGATTTGGCCTGGTTGACTTCCAGGCCCGAGATCCGAGCAAACTTGTCGAGAAGTTGGAGCAAGTTGGGGATAGTGGTATGCGGAGAGGTGATAAATAGTAAAGCATCATCCACGAATAGACATAATTTATGGGTAGTTGAGGCTATCTCCAGGCCCCAGATATCAGAATGTGCCCGAATCAATGCTGCCAGGGGCTCAATTGCCAAGGCAAAGAGCAATGGTGACAGGGGGCAACCTTGCAACTTTCCCCTCTGTATCGGGAAGCTCTGGGAGCAGAACCCAGAGTACTTCACCGAGGCCTGGGGATCAGAATATAGGGATGTAATCCATTGGAGGAAATGGGTACCAAAACCCCAGCGCTGAAAAATAAAATGTAGGTAGGGCCAGGAGATAGTATCAAACGCCTTTCTTATGTCCAGGGACAGGAGGTGCATAGGGATTGAGCGTGATTTTGCTAGGTGCTGCAATAAAACAACACGTCGGATATTGTCGCTGGCCTGCCTGTTGGGGATAAACCCCACTTGATCCTTGTGGATCAAACTACCAATAAGCGGGTTAAGTCATTGTGCCAGAATTTTGGCTAGAATTTTGATATCCACGTTAAGTAGGGATATAGGTCAAAAATTAGACCACAGGGTGTTGTCAGTGTTAGGCTTGGGGATCATGACTATGGTGGCTGTCAGGGTGTCTCTGCCAAAGGCTTGCCCCCACAGTAGTGCGTTAAATGATTTAGCAAGGAGTGGGGCTAAGATGTCTTTATAAAAAAAATTATTGTAATAGTTACCGGGCAAACCGTCTGGGCCTGGGCGCTTATGGGGTTTAAGGGATTTTATGGCCATGAGAACTTCCTCAACCGTGACCAAGCCATCCATAGACTCTCTGGCAGACTGTGGTAACTCAGGAATGGGCAGATTCTGAAGCAAGGCCTCTGCTTGCTGCAGGGGGAACTGAGTTCTATCTGCATATAAGTCAGCCAATCTCTTCTCTCGAAATTCAGCAAGTACCCGAATAGGGTTACTGGTATGGGAGTCCTTGGCCAGCTTGAGTCGAATGGGTCTACGGATCCTGTCTGGCTGTCGAAGACGCAGGGCCATAAATGTGTCTGGTTTATTAGCCTTGGTGCAAATTGTGTGGCTGGATCTGCGTAAAACTTTATCCGCCGATTCAGCCAACAGGAGATCCAGTTCAAGCTTAGTTTTTTCAAAATTAAGTCTATGAGATTCTGTGGGAGAGTTTTGGAATTAAATAAAACGTTGGTGATAATCTGCCTCGAGTTGTTGCTGCCTTAACTTCCGATCTTTTTTATGATGGGTGGCAAGCGAAATGCAGCTACCCCTAATTACAGGTTTGTGCGCCTCCCAGAGAAGAACCGGGGAAATCTCAGGGGTGGTAGTGTGTTGTAAATACTCTGTCAGAGCGTGGCGAATGTCGAAACAGTAAGATTGGTGCCTCGTTCATGCACCAGGCTCTATCTCTGGCCTGAGGGATCAACGAGGAGATAGTGGTAATCGCTGCGCAGTGGTCAGACCAGGGGATTGGGTAGATAGTGGATTGGAGCACCACCGGGAAGGAAGCAACTGGGGTCAGGATATGATCGATCCTCGAAAAAGACCTGTGTGGGTATGAATAAAAGGTGTAGTTCCGTTTTAGGAGATTGCATTCCCTCCAAGTATCAAGGAGGGATGCTGCCTGTAGCCGTGCACGAAATTGGGCTGAAATGGAATGATGTTCCAACGTATATGGCGACTTATCTAGATGGGGGTGTAGTGTCAAATTAGAGTCACCGCAGATAAAGAGCATACCCTTACAGTGCTTTTTAATGACCTGTAGGAGGTGTGAGAAAAAAGGGTTTGGGTTGCTATTAGGGGCATAATAGGAAACTAGTGTGGTTTCAACATCCTGAAGAAGGCCCACTAAGATAATATAACGACCCTCCGGATCTTTTATTTCTGTTATGGGGGTAAACGGCAGGGAGTGGTGGAAAGCTATCAGTACCCCTCTGTGTTTTGAAGCGACCGAGGCCGTAAAGACTTGGGGGTATCGAGAGCTGAAAAATTTCGGGGTTTGGTGTATAGCAAAATGGGTTTCTTGCAAGGCCACAATCCCAGCCTTCAGAGACGCAAAGTTTTGAAAGGCCTTGACCCTCTTATTAGGGGAATTGAGGCCCTTGACTTTAAGAGAGAGTATGTTCAAGGGAGCCATATATGGGGAGTGGAAAAAGGTACAACGTATTGGTGAGACCGTGGTAGCCGACCGACCCAGGATAAGAGGGGGAAGGGCAACTGGAAGAAGAAGAAGGGAACAGAAAGGGGAAAGAAGAGTTAAGGCTCTGTACGTGGGGCGAGCCAAGTACTGGTACGAGCACGAAAGAGCTAGGCTAAATCGCCCAAGTAAGCAATGCTCAGTCCCTGGGACCAGGAAAAATCTGTCCAGGGGAGAGTGCATTGAAAAACGGGGGAGCAGTGACTACAGGTGTGTTGTTGACTTTGATAAGCAAATTGAATGGCGAACGGGAACCCACCAGGCGTACTTCAGGTGGTGTTGGATTAGGACTTGCAGCTGTGGCTTCATGGCTCGACGTTTGGCGATGGTGAGGGGGGCCAAGTCCGAAAAGAGTTGGTAGGTATGGCCTTGGAACAATAGCGAATCTATGTTGCAGGCTGCTGTAAGGAGTTGCTCCTTCGCTCGGAAGAAGTGCAGCTTGACAATGATGTCTCGCGGTGGCCCATCAGCCTGCCGGCGGGTGAGGGCTCTGTGAATTCTATCAAATTCTAAGCGCTCAATAGGTATGGAGGGGGCCAGCTCCTGGAACAGGGCCGTTGTGAAGGACTGGACATCGTCTATAGATTCGGGAATCCCCCGGATCCGCAGGTTGGACCTACGTGAGCGGTTCTCCGCGTCCTCCAGGCGAGAAAGCAGAGAAGTGTTTTCCTCTCGGAGCGCGGTATGTTCTTGGGCATGTTCATGCAGAGGGAGCTCTATGTCATCAACTCTGGTCTCCAAGTCTGCGGTACGCTGGCCTATTTCGCGGATTTCCCACGAGAGTCTATCAGTGATTTGATCTGATGTGGGTTTCAAGGCCTTCTGGAGCATGGCCTCAATGTGTATAAGAAAGTCACTTTGCAGCATACCTGACGATGATAGTGGGGGGAAGCTGCTGCCGTAAGATGGATCATCTGCGTTCTCTTCCCAGCTTTCAGACAGTTCCCGTCTGGGTGTGGATGCTGCTCGCTGACTCGCAAGGGCTTTCGCCGCCATTTTGGACGAGGCACGGTGAGGGCCTCCTTAATCGGCTTCAGTTTCGGCTTGTTTTTGCCCCGGTGTCCCGTCAGCACCATTCCACCTGATGCTGGGGTGGTTGAGGGAGTGATAACGTGCAGAGTGGGCACAAGATCTAGGTCGGTTAGATAATTAAAGTGGCGGCAGGGAGTGCAGAGCACTAGCAGGAAGCGTCATCCATGTTAGGCTTTGCCCATGCGCCCCCCAATTAATATAAATTTTAAACATTTTCTACCCATAAAATAATTGACATATCTCTCCCGAACTTGACAGGCAGTTTGGGTTGCCAAGCCAGTATGGCCAGTATCTAGGCCTGTCAGGAAAGGTTCAGGAATAAGTCTGGCCTCAGGCCCAACTGACGATAAATTATTTTGAGAATGTTTCCTTAACAAATTATGTAGGATGCAACAGCAAATGATGATGTGGTTTATTTTGTAGTCTGCCATATTAATTGCTGTCAGAAACAGGCGGAACGGGCTGGCCATTATCTCAAAGGTATTCTCAACAACTCTTCTCGCTCTGGTCAGCCGGTAGTTAAAAACCCTCCTCTCCGGGGTGAGGGTTCTTTGGGGGAACGGCCTCATCAGGTGTTCACCCAGAATGAAGGCTTCATCTTCAATGAAGACAAAGGGGAGTCTTTGCACGTTATCCGCATCAGGTGGCAATCCCATCCCACCAGTCTGGAGACGCTGGTAGAACTCTGTCTGGGCGAAGACTCCTCCATCCGACATCCGGCCATTCTTCCCCAGGTCCACATGCATGAATTCATATTGTGCCGACACTACCGCCATTAACACTACACAATTAAACCCCTTGTAGTTGTAATAGTAAGACCCCCAATTGGGTGGTAGCACAATGTGTACATGCTTCCTATCTATCACCCCTCCACAGTTGGGAAAGTCCCAATGGTCAGCAAAATGGGAGGCCACAGTCTGTACTTTTGCACATAACATTGCAAGCAGATTACACAAAACAAACATTCTTTGCACAACATCAACCCCAACACCAAGCCCCCACACAGCACAAACTCGAGAACGAGTACATCCATGCACCATGGCTTCAAATTGGTTGGCTGGTCAGAACAAACTTAAACAAACGCACTGAAGAACAGCAAGGCCTGTGAAGAGCGAGCTGAAGAACAGAAACAAGCGGACCAGAACACCCTGATATACAGGTATGAACTGATCAACATGCACTGAAAGCCAGATATAAACCCCACAAGCACAAACTGAACCGCAGTAAAACAATCGGAATAAGCTAGAGTCTGAATAGCGCAAATCATCTCTAACTAAACTTCTACTAACACAAGATAAACACGTGATCAGTAGAAGGAGCCCAAAGGGTGGCGTACTGGGTCTTGAACATCTTTTCTAGTCCCGTCGTACATGCTGTATGCCACAGCGTTCTAAACAGTCGGACTTTTGGAGTGATCGTGTGTGGGCAAGTCCGTTCGTTCGGAAGTCCATCGGAACTCCACTGAAAAGTCCATCGGGAAGACTGTCGGACCTATTCTGCCGGAAAGTCCAGTCGTGTGTATGCGGCATAAGGCTTATTTTCAGGGGATGTTCTATTTATTCACGGTATTAACCACTTTGAGACCAGACCATTTTGCTGGCTTAAGACCAGACCATTTTTTGTGATTCGGCACTGCGTCACTTTAACTGACAATTGTGCAATCGTGCAACGTGGCTCCCAAACAAAATTGATGTCCCTTTTTTCCCACAAATAGAGCTTTCTTTTGGTGGTATTTGATCACCCCTGCAGTTTTTCGTTTTTGCGCTATAAACAAAAAAAGAGTGACAATTAAAAAAAAAAACACATTATTTTTTACTTTTTGCTATAATAAATATCCCCCAAAAATATATAAAGAAAAATGTTTTCCTCTGTTTAGGCCGATACGTATTCTTCTACATATTTTTGGTAAAAACAATTGCAATAAGCCAGGGGTGGCCAACCAGACGAAGACCAAGAGCCACATTTTTTACCGAGTTACCACAAAGAGCCACATCATACGCATGGGCACACATGAGCATCACCCCATCCCTTCCTCATACACACATACTTTTGCTCAGCTGGATTTATTGTAAATGTCACACACTGTTTTAACACTACAAAGACCACAGGTCAGTAATCTTCCTTTGAAAGTACATCCATGTGACAGAAGACAGCAGCTCATCTAATTTCCAAAATACAAATTGTCTTACAAACAGTGAACTGGTCAGGATAACAATAAATAGTTAATGGGTCTTCTAGCCTGAACTAGCAGTAAATTCTTCCAAAAAACATCACAGAAAGCATGCAGCACACACAGAGCTCTGGATAAATAAGTGAAAAGAAGCTGAAATGGTTAACAGCCAGCCGTGTGTCACACTATCAATAGACAGAGAATGTGCTGAGCAGATCTTATCAGTGTTCAGGTGAAACCGTTATTAAAAAAAAAAAAAAAGTACAGAGCAAGACAGAGGGAGAAGGGAGGACAGATCAGTAACCTGCACACTTGTGGCCATACCTTTTTGTATCTCATCGGCTTCAGATACAGCGTGTTTCTCCTTCCTCTGCCCCCCTTCAGCCTCACTCCAGCGCCTATGTATTCAAATGTGGCGGGCTGGGGACACTACATGCTGATTGGCTGTTGATGTGTGGGAGGAGCGGAGGAGTGCAGAGACTCGGGCTGCCTGTCACCGCAATGAAACAGCCCGAACCAGCCCGAACGCAAGAGCCGCAGGAAACCGATCAAAGAGCCGCATGCGGCTCGAGAGCCGCGGGTTGGCCACCCCTGCAATAAGCGATTATTGATTGGTTTGCTCAAAATGTATAATGTTTACAAAATAGGGTATAGTTTTATGGCATTTTTATTAATCTTTTTTTTTTACTAGTAATGGCGGCGATCAGCGATTTTTATTGTGACATGCGACATAATGGCGGACACATCGGACATTTTTGACACATTTTTGGGACCATTGTCATTTATACAGCAATCAGTGCTATACAAATGCACTGATTCCTGTGTAAATGACACTGGCAGTGAAGGGGTTAACCAGGGGGTGGCAGTGTAGGGGTTAAGTGTGTCCTAGGGGCGTGTTACCAACTGTGGGGGGCTGGGCTGTGTGTTAGTGCACACTGATCTCTGCTCCAATCACAGGGAGCAGAGATCAGTGTCACTTGTTGCTAGGCAGAACGGGGAGATGCTGTTTACTTCCGCATCTCCTCGTTCAGCCTCCCCGTGAGACGATCGCGGGTATCCCCGTGGTGATCGAGTCTGCAGGACCTGCGACCGGGCTCACGGGGGTCCCGACCGGCATGCACGTGATGGCAGGGTGACAATGTCAAATGGACGTACCTGTACGCCAATTTGCCTGCCCGTGCCATTCTGCCGACATACATCGTTGTGCGCTGGTCGAGAAGTGATTAAAGTGGTTGTAACCCTAAAAAAAAAATTCTGTGCCTTGGAAGCATGATAGATAGCACAGTGCTTGTGCTGTAACATTTACCCCTCTCCATGTTCTAAAAATCAACCTGAAATAAATCAAAAAAGTTCCTGTGTCACCCCACCTCTCGCTGTCAGGTCATGAGTCAGTTTAATCACTTAAAAATATCCACCTTGCTTAAAATCCTTATGAAATACTTTTGATAAAAAATATTATACTGGTACATTAGTGTGCCAACAGTGTGTCCACCGTTTTATACTGTAGAGTGTAGAAAATACTTTTACAGCTCCCTTGGGATCCCCGCTGACGTCAGTCTGCTCTGAGTACTGCAGAGGGAGGGGCCGTAGACATCAGTGGGGAGAAGAGGAAGAGAGAGAAGAGCCGAGATCCCGCTGACGTCAGCCCGCTCCATACACTGAGGAGGAAGGGGCTGCAGACATCAGCCGGGACAAGAGAAAAGAATGTCCAGTGGCTGTAAAACATTGGGGGTTATTTACTAAAGGAAAATCCACTTTGCACTGCAAGTGCACTTGGAAGCAAAGTTGTTGTAGATCCGAGGGGGACATGCAAGGAAAATAAAAAAACAGCATTTTAGCTTGCACATGATTGGATGATAAAATCAGTAGAGCTTCCACTCGTTTCAGATCTACCTCTTAGATTTAGAACGACTGCACTTGTGGATTTTCCTTTCGTAAATAACCCCCATTGTGTTATTCATACAGAAATAAACAGAGACACTGCACCAGTATACAGTAATGGATTACAGTTTTTTTGTGAACTTTGATAGGGCTTGATAGGGCTTATTTTCAGGGTAGGGCTTATTTTGCAACCCACTCTGATAATCACGATAGGTCTTACTTTCAGGGTAGGGCTTCTTTTCGGGGAAACGCGGTACAGTATATAAAGTGTTTATACTAATACAATAATAATAATAAATAAAGACTGACCACTGTAAGCACCCCTGTCAATATTGTATGGTTTGCCCCAACCTCTGCAACTGCTGCTTTTGCTGAAAAGCTTAGTCTATTAAAAGGAAGTAGAAAATTGCAAATCTACTGGCAGGATCAATAAGTTATAGAAATAAAAACTTCTGTGTTACTGCTATTGAAAGACTGCACCTTTTGAGGGAGATTTACTAAAACTGGTGCATACATAATCTTGTGCAGTTGTGCATAGTAACCAATCAACTTCTAACGCCAGCTTTTTCAATTAAGCCCCTTTTAAACTGGGGCGGTTTTCAGGCGCAACAGGGCTAAAAATAGCGCCTGTGTAGCGTCTGAAAAAACCGACCCCTTTCACTCCAGTGTGAAAGCCCGAGGGGCTTTCACACTGGAGCGGTGCACTAGCAGGACAGTGAAAAATGTTCTGCTAGCCGCATCTTTGGAGCGGTGAAAGGAGCAGTGAATACACTGCTCCTAAACCGCTCTTACAAATTGGAATCAATGGGACAGCGCGGCTATACCGCCGGCAAAGCGCCACTGCAGCGGCGGTTTTAACCCTTTTTTGGCCGCTAGCGGGGGTTAAAACCACCCCGCTAGTGGCCGGTTAAAACCACCCCGCTTTACTGCCGACGGCCGAAACCTCCCCAGTGTGAAAGGGGCCTTAAGGTTTGACAATAAATCCTAGAAGCTGATTGGTTGCTGTGCACAGCTGCACCAGAGTTTGTATGCTCCCATTTTAGTAAATTACCCCTTTGTGTAATTAAGAATGAGTGAATCAGACCTGGTTGGGTAAATACAATGGGAAGTTCACAAACCCCAAACTAAATGAAGAACATAGTTATTGTTGAAAAAAGGGCATGGCGAGCTGGACAATTCCATAGGGGACACATACCAGTGGAAAAAAAAAATTCAAGTACTGTTCAGCAGGGAGAGGAACTTTTCATGTGCATGAGGCTTGAAGGACAAGATTGAAAATACTCCAGTTCCTAAACAGCATGCTTGGGGAGGCCTTAAAGCTACACATGGTGATGTTACTGGCCAAATATAGTCATGTACATCTTTGGTCAATCACTTCACCCAGAAGACCCTGGTCCTTTGTTTATACTCAGCTGTCATCTGCTGGTCGAGCAGCCATTGGGAGAGGATTGTGCACTTGGTAGCCTTGGCATCAGGGGTGGTGAGTATTTTTTTTTTCAGAGAGCTGGTTTACCGGAGTTTGGCAAAAGAATTGTTTTTACCTCACTTATACTTTGAAACCAATGTGAACCAAGTAACTCAGTCCCCACTGTAGAAAAAAATGTATCAACTTTTTTTTTTTTCTTTAAGTACTAATCAAATAAACATTCAGTTGCAGATGTTTACAAAAGGTCTGCTTTTTCAAAATGAACTTTTACAATAAGGACACAGAGAACTAAATCAAGTGCCTACACCCGTTTCCTTAATTTAACTAAATAGAATTATTGGATTGTCTGGAGTCTAGACAGTCCAACTGTATTTAAGCCACCAATACAGCAAATTATTTAACTGTTAAATCATTACATTGAAAAGAATGATAAAGATGTTTTAGGCGTTAAGGCACAGAGAAGGTTTTCTACCCTAATACAGAGAATGTATTGTCCTTCTGACTTTACAACCACTTTGAAGTTTAAATTGTCCAAGGCAACAGGGGACTGCTGGCTTCTAGAGGTTTTGGGAACTTTTTGGGTAAAGGGACCTGATAACAGAAGCATAGTGAGAATCCAGGACAGAGCATGGACTGAAATCTGAGCACAGTGCAGACACACAGGAGGGCAAGTATAGGGTCGCAACAGAAAAAGGAGTATACTACATTGCTTGTCAGTTGATGGAAAATTGCTTTCACTGGGATGCAGAAAGAGGAAGCATCTGACCTTCATTAACCACCTGCTTACTGGGCACTTAAAACCCCCTCCTGTCCAGACCAATTTTCAGCTTTCATCGCTGTCGCACTTTGAATGACAATTGCGCGGTCATACGACACTGTACCCAAATGAAATTTTTTTCATTTTTTTCCCATAAATAGAGTTTTCTTTTGGTGGTATTTGATCAACTCTGCGGTTTTTATTTTTTGTTAAAAAAATTAAAAAGACCGAATTAAAAAAAAACATTTTTTCTTATTTTGTTATAAAATTTTTCAAACAGGCATCAATAGGCTGCTCTGATGGGCACTGATGGGCTGCGCTGATGGGCACTGATGGGCTGCGCTGATGGGCACTGATGGGCTGCACTGATGGGCACCAATAAAGAGGCACTGGTGGGCAATGATAGGCGCCACTGGTGGGCACTAATAGGCGGCACTAGTGGGCACTAAGAGGTGACATTGAGAGGTGGTACTGATGGGTGGCACTGAAGGGCATTGATAGGTGGCACTGGTGTGCACTGAGAAGGGGCACTGATAGGTGCACTGATAGCTGGCAGTGATGGGCACTGATGGGTGGCAGTTATGGGCACTGATGGGTCGCAATAATGGGCACTGGTAGGTTACACTGATAGGCAGCACTGTTAGGTGGCACTGATGAGGCACTGATTAACACAACTGATGGGCATTGATAGGTGGCACTTGTGAGCATTGATAGGTGGCACACATGGGCATTGATAGGTGGCACTAGTGGGCACTGTGGGCACTGGCAGGTGGCAATGGCAGGTGGCAATGGCAGGGAGTACTGATTGGCACAGATGAGACAGATGTGCTTACTTCCTCTTCAGGACCGATGTCCGTTGCACATAAGCCAGTGATCAGCTTTTTTTTCTCCTCACACTGTCAGCGTGAGGAGGAATAAAAAGCAATTACCGAGCTTTCGGTGACTCAGTATTTAAAGTGCGCACCATGCGCCCCCTGCAGGGAGCGTGCAAAGAGGAGGTAGTCATATGATGGCCTCCCGGAAATTCAGTTCCGTGCTGTAGCCATCATTCGGTTATAGCGTGGACACCAAATGGTTAAAGCAGTTAAAGGCATGAATGAACTTTTGTGGTAGGGCAATGTTGAGTATGAAGCACGCAGGATTATTTGCACAAAATAAAAACTAAAAATATACAAAATGTTTTATTTTTTTTCAGTGTGTTGTGATATGGGGTAGTTAGCTCTTTAGAATATTGGTATGGGCTATTGGCGCTACCTCTGTTGGATTACTTTAACCTCTACTGGCTTGTTATTACCTATATCATGTGGCCCAAAATATTTATCAAATACTTGTAAGGGATAGATTATATCAAAGAGTGTATAACCCTATGCCAACCATATGTATACACTGATAATGTCAATAGCATACAGTAAAATAATGGCCCTCAGGGGGTAGGGAAAAGAAAAAAGAGACCAAAAGGCTATTGCAAATGAGGCAAAGGGTAAAAGAAAAAATAGGTAGATAAAGGGTGATAAGATGGACCTATATTTGTGTACAGCGTGCCTCCCTCTAGATTGAGACCCCAAAGATATTCCCCCGTACACAGTACAAGAGCCCAAAAGATATATATTCCTCCGTACACAGTCCTACTCCTCTGTATACGCAGGAGATATTTCAGGTCTCTATTATATAATAATACCGTGATTTAAGCGTACATGTGCAAAAATTACAAACTAGTAAAGTGCATATCTAAGTTATAGAGCAATATGATGCATAAGTGCTATAGTGAAAATTGTAAGGTGCAAAGCAGTGCGAAAATGATACAAAGATAATACTTGTGCAAATAAACTCTATGACTACCAGTCCAAATCCTCACATAAGGTAAATTAGACCGTACAGAAACTATATATCATATATAAAAATAATCATATAGCATTAGGTATAAATTCAGTAATCTTCAACCTTCAGGTTTGAAATAATTGTGAAAAAGTTTATATCTAAAAAAGTGCTCAGTGTATAAAGTTCAGCTAGTATCTTGTAATTTTCAGCAACATCCAGGATCCCAGCTCAAGAAAAAAGAAGAAGAAGGTGACTTTCGTGATCATGTATATTTGGTGACTTCCGTGTCGTTCCCTCTTTAGGTCCCCACTCACCAGATCCACATCCCCCCTAAGGGGTTATAGGCATGTAGACTCTCCACCACTGTGCGCCTTGCTCCTAATTCTGAACTCCATTTGTCTCACTCTAAGATTCTGTGCATGCACATTGGCGTTAGTGGAATGGAGATTAGCAGCTTCTGTATGAGGATGGGCACTTGCTGTGTTATTGATGTTAGCGGAATGGAGGTTAGCAGCTGCTGCATGAGGATGAGCACTTTTTGTGTGAGTTCCCTGACAGAAGGCCAACATTGGTATCATGAGGAGTATATATCTGGGGCAGCACAAGAAGGTCCAGATTTCCCTGAGATCAGGAGCTGCAGATGACGTTTATGTACCCAGGCTGTGGTACTATGACAGGCTGCATTTTCTGGCAGACCAGAGGGAACCCAGGCCAGCACTCTCCACTCTTCCTTCAAGGCTTCCTTCCCCCCAGCTGATGCTTCCGATGTCCAACCTGGGCCTTCCAGGCAGCAACATGTGGAGGAGCCCAGCTTGAGTCAGAATTGTTCAACATTTATTGTCGTAAATTTAATGATGTTAACTAGATGTTATTATTGATCAGTAAGTTCTGATTTAACAAAGTGTTTTACATATCAATAGACAGTATTGACCAAAAATGATTGTGACAAGAATGATAAATGCTGGGCTCAGAATGATAGTCTGTTCTATTTATTAACATTCAATTTGCAACAGTCATGAGCCACAAATTGTGTGATTGATGAACAAAAAACTAAAACTATGTCCCATTTTCATACACAGGAAGACCTCAGCCGGGAGGAGGCTGTGGCAAGTGGCAGCCAGGAGGTTGACCATCGCCCACCTCCTCCTCCACCTCCTGCCACAACTACAACAGTAGAGCCACAGCCTGGAAGGAAGCCTGGAAGGAAGTGTCTAAGGAAGACAAGAGTGTGATAGCCTGGGTTCAGTCTGGTCTGACAAAAGATGCAGGCTGTTATATGACCACAGCCTGGGGACATAGATGTCATCTGTTGCTGTTCCTGATCTCTTGGACTTCTGGACCAGACTGTACTCCCTTATTTATGGACTCCTCAGGCCACCAATTTTGCTTTTAAATAGTTGATGTGTGCCCTGGGGGCCAAAGGCTTCGCCAATTTCATCAGTTTCGCCAGCATTGCCTTCCTCTTTATTTTCTTATGACCCTTAATAAAGGTGCATTTATTTTTCAGAAATACTTGCCTATGTGTTTTACTTCAAAAAGCCCAGTTTATTTGTGAGTAGGCAGGTACATTTCCTAAATACAATGTGAAATTAACAAGGGACACAAACCAACCTCCTTGAGGTTTCAAAATACAAGATAATAATGGTGTTATGGAAACTTGACTCACAAAACCCACCAAAAAAAATACGGAGATAACCAAAAATTTTCTAAAAATTGAGATCTTGGGAAAAAAAAGCACAAAATACTTAAAAATATTAAAAACATAAAACTAAAATAATTATTCGGGAGATCTGACAAATAAAAATATTATATTCATGAAATCAGGAGAAAGAATAAAGAAAGAAGTTTGTGAGAAGTCTGTGTGAATATGAGCAGCAAAACAACTTCATTTTTCTAGCATTATAAAGAAAGAGAGAATGCGCTACATTAAACAATTTTTAACACTGCAGCGTGACAAATGTGCTATATCCATTACGAACACTAGTTATACCAGACCGATTGCTTCCGTCTCATAATTTATTCGGAGAACGCATGACACTTGTCGGACTTGTCTACACACGATCGCAATTTACGCGGATTTTGTTGTCGGAAAATTTTAGATCCGGCTCTCAAACTTTGTGCTTCAGAAATTACGACGGAAAAAGTCAGATGGAGCCCACACACGATCGGATTTTCCGTCAACATGATCCGATCACACATCCGACCGTGTGTACGGGGCATAAATGTTGCTAATTTTTAATGGGTATATGCGCACACTCAAATAATGGTAAAACTCCTTGTAAAACTCCTTGTTTATGCAAAGAGTTTACATTCTAAAGACGTAGAAAGAGTAAGATATTTATATATCTTCCAATAGTTTTTGCATGTGGTGGAAATAGTTTCTGTCACTGTTACTTGATGCCATTTATTTCTGCTTTACTAAGCACATGTAACTTTCCAACACAAAATTATATAGAAGGCTTTAATCAAATTACATAGGGAAGAAATAATTGCCCTGGAAATTGTTACATGAGATATTACAAGCTGAGAGATTAAACGAAAAGCTGCAATTACTTTGGTTACCAACTATATTTAGCACTCTGTTATTCAAATCATGTTTAAAAAAATCAAAGTGCTGTACAATAACTTTAACTAAACATATCATTAATGCTTGCCAATATTCTACATTTATACAAATTTTTTAGTAATTTTTAACTCTGCGAGGTACATTTTTTAACATAATTAAAGTGACCTCAAACTAGTAGGAGGAAAGTGCAAAAGTAATCTTAGAAAATATTGTTTTACTAAAAGATGCTTGAAACAGATTTCCAGGAGAGGTAGAGGTAGATTTGCCCCCTTGAAGTGCTGTTCCTCCCCCCCAAAAAAAATATTAAAAGCCAGCAGCTGCAACAATAGGACACTTACCTGTCCTGGAGTCCAGCAATGTTGGCACCACAGCTGATGTTTCCATCAGCTGTCAGGTGCTGTCGCTGCCATTGTGGGTAAGGGAACCCGGCAGTGTAGCCTTATGGCTTCATGCCGGTAACCCTACTGCACATGTGTGAGGCCCCGATCTTCTCTTCTACTGGCCTGGCGACAGGAAGAGGAGGAGGGTGGAGGAGGGAGTACTGCGGTGATGTCACGGGTCGCAGCCCAGACTCCCCGAAGTGCAAACAGGATACCTGCCAAAGACATGTATGCTGTCCCCCCTCCTCCCTGAAATGGTGCCAATTGTGGCACCGGAGGGGGAGAGGAGACAAATGAACGGAAGTTCCACTTTTGGATGGAACTCCACTTTAATGACCAGGCCAGGCACTGCATCGCTTTAACTGACAATTGCGCTGTCATGTGGTGCTGTACCCAAACAAAATTTACATTATTTTTCCCCATAAATAGAGCTTTCTTTTGGTGGTATTTGATCACCTTTAGAGTTTTTATTTTTTGCGCTATAAACAAAAAAAGACCGTCAAATTTGGAAAAAAAAAATATTCGTTTACGCAAAAGTTATAGCGTCTACAAAATAGGGGATATATTTATGGGATTTTTATTATAATTTTTTTTTTACTGTGATCTGCAATTTTTATTGGGACTGCAACATTGCAGGGTACAGATTGGACACTTCTGGCACTTTTTTGGGACCATTGACATTTATCATCATCGATCAGTGCTAAAAATAGCCACTGATTACTGTATAAATGTCATTGGCAGGGAAGGCATTAACACTAGGGGGCGATCAAGGGGTTAAATGTGTTACCTAGGGAGTGTTTCTAACTGTGAGGGGATGGGACTGCCTGGGGGAGGAGACTGATTGTTGCTCCTAAGCAGTAGGAACAACTGATCAGTCTCCTCACCCCTGACAGAACGGAGATCTGTCTGTTTACATTGACAGACCTTCATTCTGTCTCTCTCAGAAGCGATCACGGGTGCCCGGCAGACATCGCAACCGCCGGGAATGAGCATTGGCTCCGCCGTCATGCCGCAGGTTCACGTGCACGTGCACCCCCTAGTGCTCTTAAAGCAGCCAACGATGGCTCGCCCAGGGAGCCAACCTGCCAATGTATAACTATGGCAGCTGGTCCTCAAGCAGTTAAAGAATGCTTGGCACAAACATACATCTATACTCAGACACAAAGGTAAAAGAAAAAGATTGTGACTGTGGCCAGCAGACATATGGCCTTGGAAACCTTGCCATAATACAGTTGTAGTTGCAGTCCATTGCAAAACTATACTACTATGTGAAAAAGCATCTTTAGCTGCCTAGTAATTGAGGGTAGCCCAATAATTAGTAATTATAATAAGGCACTGGATGAAGGAATATTTCCTATAAAAAGGATTTAAAAGTGATTTAAAATGCTAATCCTCCTAGGGGAATTTTGTAGCAGAGACACAGAGGGGTGGATTTACTAAAGGCATATATATGTGATTGGGTATTCTTTGGAAAGTCAAGCTTAACATCAGAAAATGCCCAGGCAGA
This sequence comes from Lithobates pipiens, assembly GCF_037356315.1. Classification (NCBI taxonomy): domain Eukaryota; kingdom Metazoa; phylum Chordata; class Amphibia; order Anura; family Ranidae; genus Lithobates; species Lithobates pipiens. Next base: position 629,568,908 of record NW_027507748.1, on the reverse strand, counting down.
GTGCACAGTCTATTTGCCTTTAGTAAATCAACCCCATGGCCGATTCTTCGCAAAATTAGCAGTGGACAGGTCAAATGGGATGGCCTAGCCCTCAAGATCTGAGATCTATTGTCCCATAAATTAGTGTCAAAGTAGATAAATTGTCAGTTTTCTTGGTTAACAAGTATTTTTTACATAGTTATTGAGGGTGATTAGTTACATCATTTGAGACACATTTGTAGGGGTGTTTATGTAGTCAGGAGATTTGTGCCAAATGTATGTAACCCGTGCAACATTTTATTGATAGTACCTATGTGTGCAACAAATTCAAGTAGTCCTTAGGGCCGGTTCACACTGCAGGCGAGGCGAGGCGACTCCGACTTGCCTCGCCGCGACCTGCCGCGACCTGCCGCGACCTCAGCGGCAACTTGCAGATGACTTCTGTATAGAAGTCAATGCAAGTCGCCCCGAGGTCGCCCAAAAGTAGTACAGGAACCTTTTTTCTGAGTCGGAGCGACTCGAGTCGCTCCTCTCAGAACGGTTCCATTGTACAGAACGGGGGCGACTTGCGAGAGCGAGGCGAGGCGAGTCGTGTCGCCTCGCATCGCCCGCTGTGTGAACCGGCTCTTAGTTGCAATACTTTTTCTGCATTGTGTCCCATCTTTGAGAGAATTCTGCAACAAAATGTGTGTTTACGTTCCTTAACTTCTAAAATAGCTTCTCTGGGTGCAAAACTCCACCACTTTGCAGAAGAGATTCTTGTGACGCTGTTATCAGATCTATTACAACACTCTTTATGTTTCTACAAATACTGGTGGCTGGAGAACCTCTAATTCCACGTGTCACATATAGTATAAGCAAAATGGTAGCTAGATATATACAGTAATATGAAAATGCACCTCAAAAAGTATGTGGTACAGAAGTGTACTATACTAGTCATGTAATCGCGTAACAATTTACTTTTTTAAATGTTCCATACGTAAGCAAATAGAGAGTATATTTCTTGCAACATTCTTTGTTGAGCAGTATGGTGGAGAGTAGAGCTAAATGATGGGTGTTGCTTATTGACACCAAATGCCAAGTGAAGATCAGCCCAGGAAACTTTGCCATAGTACAGAAGTTGCAGTTCATTGCAAAACTATACTACTAAAAGGATTTGACATATATTGGACAAGAAAGAATTGTACAGAAAAAAATAAAAATAAAAAATGTTTGCTTATTTTTCAGTCTTGGGGTGACATGAGACATACAGGCAGCCAACAATAGATGTATTGATCCTACTGTAAAATAAAAATCGCATTGCACTTAAAACAGAGACCCATCTGAAATGTGGACACAATCATGTCTAGACCGTCAACAATGTCCCCATTTATAAACTCAGTCAGTTACATTATTCACAAACATAAACTTTCTTTGTTCACTAAGAAACAAATAGACTAACAGTGCAAAACAGTGTGATTCAGATTTACTAATTAACCATTTTGCATCTCAAATAATATTTTATATTTTTTGTACATATTATCAAATCTGCATTTTTGGCTAGAAAATAACTGAAAACCCCAAACGAATTGTATATTTTCTGAAATGAGATGCCCTGTAGAATAAAATAGCGGCAGCTGCAATCTTTTATGTCCCACAAAATTTGTGTAACTGCAAGTGCATACAAACATAATATATATTAATCTTAAAATTGCACTCACCTGGCAAAGGCCCAAAATTGGCCTTTGGGAAATGCTTTAAAAGCTTTTATAGGATATCAATTTAAAGTAAACGGTAAAGGATGAACACACCAACATTCGCATGTGTTACCTAACATGCTCACATTTACATTCGCAAAGTGTGCAGAGAGAGGGGTTGCTTTTACTTTTATTTGTTATTTTTATTTATTTATTATAAATAACATGTTTTTGACACTTTATTCATTTGAATTTATTGCTATCATAAGGGTGCTAATGGTACCTTCAAAGTACTGTAAACATGATGTAAACATGATCAGGCTGTTTAAAAGGGGCCTGTGGAAGGCAAGTGGTTAAATTCAAATTTACATTCTCCAAGGAGACCATTATAACGTTTACAAGATTAGGAAGTTTCATAGGCAGTTGATAGTATGAAATTTGGCACCAATAAAATCTTAAAGTGGAACTTTACAAGAAAAACTGTTTTTCCACAATATAGTAAAATCCCTAATGAATTATATATATTTGTAAATAAAGCCACAGTACTGTTCACAAACTTGCAGCTGCTCCTTTAGCTGTGTTCTATGTGCATTCCTAGCAGAAAACGTATTCCTTACAGCCGTTAGATGCCAAAGAATAAATATCCAGTTTAGCTGCAACCTGCTTTGCACAGATGATGATTTATATAATCTTTGGGCCAGCCTAAAAGAATCAGGAAAAAGAGATTGCCAAGTTTGCAACAGTTTTGCAAAGTTGCAGCTTTAACATATCACTTTGATGTATATTTAAACCTCAGATCTATTTTCAAGTATGTTTGGCATCATGCTTAATTTATAGTTATGTTACGCAAATACTTTTTTCCCAAAACGTCTTTCAGGATATCACCTGAGAGATCGTGGCTCCTCCCACCAGATCAAAGGAAACACCTCTTCCATCAAAATTAAAAAGGAGGCTTCTCCCCACCACATGTCAGTTCTTGTCTTTCCTTCAGCCGGTGGGAACACCTGTTGGGGAGCCATGACCTCTTATGCTGCGTACACACGACCGGAGTTCCGATGGACTTTCCGAATGAACGGACTTGGCCACACACAATCACACCAAAGTCAGACGTATTCGAACGTGATGACGAACGACCGGACTAGAATAAGGAAGTTCATAGTCAGTAGCCAATAGTTGCCCTAGCGTCCTTTTTTGTCTGTCAGACTAGCATACACACCAGCAGATTTCTCGGTGTGGCAGAGTTCCTGTGGAAAAATTTAAAACATGTGCTATTTCTAAAGTCCGCCGTATTTTTGGCAAGCAAAGGTCCAATGGAGCCCACACAAGATTGAATTGTCCAACGGACTCGTTCCGTCAGACCTTTGCTGTCAAAATGTCCGGTCGTGTGTACGCGGCATAAGGTGCTGTTCCTGAGAGATGAGGTTTCCTGCCTCCACCAATTATTTTTTCCCAATGGAGAGCTTACCGATCCCCCCAGTTCCACCTGAGATGGCTGATTAATGGGCTTCTTCTCCCCCTTCTTTGCTCGGGGAGAGCCCATACTGACAGATGTTGCACCATTCCTAGGTGGCGGTGAGGCTGGCAGCGGCCTTTTTTTTAACTTTTTCAGCCCGCTGGTCCAGTGCTATTGCGCATGCACCGCAGCCATCTTGGTGATGGCTTAGTGGAGTGTCAGCCCAGAAATTAGGTATCCAGGAGGAGCGGCGATCACCAAGTAGGATTGCGCCATAATTTCCAGCCCCAAGTGCAGGGGGAAGAGGCAGGTTTTGGGCTGGTACCTATTTCCAGTTCTGGCTTGGTGCAGGGGGGCTAATGGAGTTCGGAACTGGCGTTCTTACAGCCACATGGAATGCAGCAAGCCTGTGATGGAGAAAGCAGGCTCTGCAGCAGTGGCGACAGGCACAAGCACCAGCAAGGCTCAGGTTAGAGATTCTTCTGAGGTATACCTCTGTTTTCTGGGCTCTCTCTTCCCCCCCCCCCCCCCCCCCCCCCCATGGTGGCTGGAGCCTGTCTGCACACTGGGAGTCCTAGTTTGTTTCCTTGTGCACCTGTGGTGTATTTTTGTTCTTTGTTTATGGCAGGCTAAGAGTTCTGACCTGACAGTTAAAAAAAAGTTCCCTCATGCAAAGCAAAATTACCAGAAGGGTGGAAAAGGCCGCTATGTAAAAAATGCATTGCTGCCCTTGTTAAAGAAGATTCTACATCCACATGCAGCAATCTGATTACCTCGGTCCAGAAAGAACTTAATGCCACCATTCAGTTTTTTCGTTCTTCTTTAGCAAATCCAGCACTGAGTCAAGCATCTACCTCAGAATCTTCGCAAGGCTCACTTTCAACCCCTGGAGACAGAGGTAGATCCTGCTACCCAGGAGGGGCATTCCCCTGCTCACTCCAATGAAGATTCAGAGAAAGAGGAGGGGAAAGGAGTGGAAAATGTTCTCTCTACATATAAATTTGATCTGGGGGTCCCCTTGTATTAATGGTTTTTATCTATATTGCCGGGATCCAAAAATACATTACAGCTGCAAGCAATTTTAACCACTTCAGCCCCAGAAGATTTTGCTGCACAACGACCGGGCCATTTTTTTGCGATACTGCATTGCTTTAACTGACAATTGCGTGGTCATGCAATACTGTACCCAAACAAAATTGACGTCCTTTTTTTCCCACAAATAGAGCTTTCTTTTGGTGGTATTTGATCACCTCTGTGGTTTTTAGTTTTTGTGCTATAAACAAAAGAAGAGCGACAATGTTGAAAAAAACACAATATCTTTTACATTTTGCTATAATAAATATCCCAAATTAAAAAAAAAAAATTTCCTCAGTTTAGGCCGATATGTATTCTTCTACATATTTTTGGTAAAAAAAAATTCCAATAAGCGTATATTGATTGGTTTGCGTAAAAGTTATAGCATCTACAAAATAGGGAATAGATTTATGGCATTTTTATGATGTCCAGGTCTTGTCAGGCAATGCCACAACTGTGGCCTACTTGAACAAACAGGGTAGTAAAAGAAACAGGACTCTGCAGTTGCTGGCCACAAAAATTCTGGAGTAGGCAGAGAGTCATCAGCAGTCCACCTCAAAGGTACTCTGATCAAAGTAGCAGATTTCCTATCCAGACAAACTATTCAGGAAGCAGAATGGACCCTGAACCCAGAAGTTTTTGCTCTGATCACCAAGAAATGGGAAAAGCCCTAAGTGGATCTGTTTGCTTCCAGAGAAAATACGAAGCTCCCTCAATTCTTTTCTCTTCACCCAGATGATGGATCCTTAGGGACTAATGCTCTGGCGCATTCCTGGGAGTTTTGTCTAGGGTATGCCCTCCCGCCATTTCAGATGATCCCACTGGTGCTAAACAAGATACAGATAAACAAGATATGGAAGGAAAAAGCCTCTGTGATTCTAATTACCCTGTTTTGGCCACTGAGGGCTTGGTTTTCCATGGTTCTTCATTTGTCAATTGAACCATTCTGGCATCTTCCTCTCAAGCAGGACTTGCTACTTCAGGGTCCAGTGAACTTCCCATATATATATATTCTTTTACATAAAAATGCAATAAGCGATATTGATTGCTTTGCACAAAAGTTATAGCATCTACAAACTATGGGAAAGATTTATGGCATTTTTATTATTATTATTTTTTTTTACTAGTAATGTCGGTGATCTGCGATTTTTAGCAATACTGCAACATTGCAACGGACAGATTGGACACTTTTGACACATTTTTGGGACCATTGACAATTATACAGCGATCAGTGCTATAAATATGCACTGATAACTGTGTAAATGTCACTGGCAGGAAAGGGGTTAACACTAGGGGGAGATCAAGGGGTTAACTGTGTGTTCTCTTAGTGTGTTCTAACTGTGTGGGGATGGGAGTGACTAGGAGAGGAGACATATTGTTTTTCCTACTTAATAGGAACAAATGACATGTCTCCTCTCCCCTGAAAGCACAGGGATTTGTGTGTTTACACACACGAAACCCGTGCTTGCACTTGTGCACGAGATTGCATGTGGCCAGCGGTAGATCATGCCAGCCGGCCATGCACATTGGGTGCCTCCAGCAGCGCTCATGTGCCCTCTGGTGGCGGAAAAGCAGAAGGATGTACCCGTACAGGGTTTCGCTCAGGGGAGCCATTCTTCTGCAGTATATCTGCGTAAGCCTTCGGGAATCAGATAATGTTAATTATCAGTGGTGAGTGCTCCATTACATTGGCGGTTTGGGGTGCTTCCCCCATAGCATTGCTACTCTTTTAAAGCATTATGCTCCCCTCCTTGCTGATCAGCGTGCCTCTTTCTAGCTTGGTGGTCGGTGTGAGTTTCATTACAGACAGTGAATGCACTGGCTGCCCTTGCCTTATTTCTGCAGTCCTGCTTATTAACAGTGCTCCGCAAACACACCTCTTACTCCCCACCATTTTTTTTACAATGCACCAATTGGAAAATGATTGTTTTGGTCCACAGAGAGAGTCTCTTGAGGACACGTTTATGATAATTTTATTGAACATTTTTCCTGACTCCAGTAGGTTACAGTGTCTTCTGTTGGTCAAGAGAGGAGTGTTGGAGAAGGCATCTGTCTAAGTGAGGCTTTTATTAATTTTTTTTAGTCCTCTCTGCCACGGGCTGTCAGCTCCCATCAGCAGCGTCTGCATCACTTGGTGGACAATTACCTCTGGGCCAAAATAGAGATGTAGAGATTTCCAGCTGATGATCCATTGACTTGCTGGGTCATGAGAATAGACCACTGGCCAGAACTTGCCAATATGCTATTGAGTTGTTGGACTGCCCTGCATCCAGTGTGCTTTCAGAACCTGCATTCAGTGCTGCAGGAGGTTTTGTTACTGATCATAGAACGCATCTGTCCACAGACTCTGTGGACCGTTTAACTTTTATAAAAATGAATCAGTCCTCGAGTACCAGCTATGAATCCCCTGTCACTGATTAAGTCTTTTTGGGATGTGAAATCTCTGCAGGACTTCGAGGCTGCCTAGCTTTGAGGGTGTTCAATCATTTCATCTGGAAGAATGTTTTTGGTATAGGTTTCATCAGCACAATTAACACCCAAAGACCAATTTGTCAGCACCTGTTTGACAGGTTAATATCATTGCAATTTTTTACAGCAAGGCCAATTCTTGCTTTCATCAAGGGTAATTCTATAGGGTTACAGTGGGAAGGTGCCCCTGACACCCAAAGGGCAATTTTTCTGCACCTTTTTGACAGGTGCATATCATTGCAATTTTTTACAGCAAGGCCAGTTCTTACTTTCATCAAGAGTACCCTATAGGGTTATGGTGGTAAGGCGGCACCAACAACCAAAGACCAATTTTTCTGCACCTGTTTGACAGGTGAACATCATTACAATTTTTTACACTAAGGCTAATTCTTGCTTTCATCAAGATTACCTCTATAGGGTTACAGTGGGAAGGCGCCACGAGCACTCAAAGACCAATTTTTACCCACCTGTTACTTCTATCCACAGCCTTTTTTTTTTTTTAAAGAAATTTTTCACAAACTTTTTTCTGAGGAATCTGTCAGTGGCCTAGAGGAGCGCACTAGGTCTGGGGGGGGGGGGGGGGGGGGGGGGACTCACAGGCTGAAGGCTTGGGCTGGCTCAGGAAGGATCCGATCTGCTTTGTGGAGTGATTGGGACCACCATCTCGGAACAGTGGGAGAAAGGAGAGGATAGTGAGTACATCAGCACACTCAGGGTTTTACAAGGGTGTCAGAAACCATGACCCAGACTGAGACAGAAGTACATTAAAATCACACTTGTTTATTAATAAAATTAAAAAGGTAAATAGAGTAAGCTTAGTCAAAGCATAGCCAGAGTCCAGTAACCAGATCGGGTAGTCAGCCAAGCCAGAGTTCAGTAACCAGAACGGGTAATCAGCCAAGCCAGAGTTCAGTAACCAGATCGGGTAATCAGCCAAGCCAGAGTTCAGTAACCAGATCGGGTAATCAGCCAGGCCAGAAGTCAGGGATCCAAGTAGAGGAACAGCAAGCAGGATAAGGAGCCAGAAGGGATGTCAGCAAAGCCAGTCTTTAAACAGGAATGCAGGAGATTGTTTCTTGTGATGTGACCAAGGCGAAGGCAGAGATCAAGTGAGCCGGATGGCTTTAAGTAGGCAGGGACAGTGGGGTGCTACATCTCTTCATGCTTACCCTAAGAGATCTCCTGGGCAGCCAGGAGGGCTGGCAGAATTTGCTGAGTAGTTGAGCTGGGACCAGATCCACAGAAGGATAGAATACATTCCTGCAAGCAATTACCTCAAGTGTGTGCTACTTTTCAGAAAGGCCCAGAGCCCTTAGTCTGTAATGGACTTTTTCTATTTAACCTACCATGGACTGAGTTTTCACAAAAGGAGGCAGTTCAGGACTTTTGTGCAGCGAGAGGAAGATTGTCCCCAAGTTTTGCTGTGTTTATCATCTGAAGGGCATTCCATAAATCCCTTCGCCCTATCCAAGTTGTTATCTCGTAATAAAATCAACAAAAACAAGTTATGGGATTGACTTCTTGTGTCTGGTTACAAGTGGAAAAATGTATGTTGCTCGACTGTGCAGGAATAGGAGAGTCGGTTGCCAGTGGCCGCTACATGGATAGTGCTACATGTATTTTGCACTTGCATCTTTTTTTTTTACAAACCATTTTTCACTAACCAATTTTTACGCACCAGTTATTTCTATCCACAGTGAAAGTGACACCAGAATGTATGCAAAAAATCTAAAATTTTGTTCTCAGTGCACCACATTGTGGCCTTATTATACACACAGGCTCCCCAGCTGTTGGTGATCAAAATAAAGGCAGCTTGCGTAGAAAATGTCAGTACGCTGCAGCTTGGGGAAAAATGCCAATTTGTCTACCACTGTTCCACCCTCTCTCCAGGCTCATGTTCCTGTCATTCTCAACCACTCTGGCACCTGCAGGGGACTGCACACTTGTCTCTGCTTGCGTGGCAGAGGATGAGGAGGATGAGGAAGGTTTGGTAAGCCAGTCTACCCCATCCTCTGCATGCTGTGGCTGGATAGCATGGGCAAACTCACTAAACAGAGGAAATTATGACCTGCCTGCTGACTGACCACCACGTCCAGCTTTGCCTGTGGACACATTTGTTGCTGGCCCCCTTACAGTGCCAAGGGAACGTTTGCCTCTCCTTGTTGTCCTCCCAGACATTATTGGGAGGGAGGGGGCAGTGTTTATAAGTGAATGTAACAAAGAAGTTGAAATCTGTACTGTAATCAATGTAAAGAGGTATTTGGTGCACTTTAATTTGAGTACTCACACTACATAGACACACTCCACAGATACGCTATAATCTACTGCAATATAATGCGGCATTAAACTGGCAGTAACGCACACAAAACAATATGGCATTAAACTGGCAGTAACGCATGCAAAACAATATGGCATTAAACCGTCAGTAATGCACACAGAACTGTATGGCATTAAACTGGCAGTAATGCATGCAAAACTATATGGCGTTAAACTGGCAGTAACACACAAAACTATATGGCGTTAAACTGCCAGCAACGCACACAGAAGTAAATGGCCTTAAACTGGCAGTAACATAATCAAATAGACAGTGTTCAACCATCACTACACCAACGCTATCTGAACTGTCCCTACTCTAGCTACACACTAATGTAAAGATTACTGACACGGTCCAAATACACTGCACTGAAACATTGTGAGCTGTCCCTACTCTACACTAATGTATGTATGAATGACATGGTCTCACTACACTACAGTGAAACTATCTGAGCTGTCCCTACTCTAGCTGCACACTATGCAAAGCTGAATGATGGTTGTCCTCACTACACTCACACTATCCCTAGACTGACACTAAACTAATATTCTACACTGACAATTGAAGCAAAATAGCACAGTATAGCACACTAACTAACTAATAGCACTGAACAGAGCCATGTTCTATCTCTCTGCATACCGAAATCACACTGAAAATTGTTGCCATTGAAAGAATACTTTTATACTGTGGGGCCATGAGCCATGATGGGATAAAGTCATGATGACAGTGCCCAATCATGACTCTGACAGTGCTCTGTGCCCTGATTGCCCGAAACTTTCACTGTTTCAGCCAATCAGGGCTTGCAATGCACTGTGGTTGGTTCTGGGGCCAAACAAACGGTCCAACGACCTGTTTGTTCGGCTGTGCGCCGAACCAACGAACAACTAAATTTTGGCCCAAACTTATGCTCGGGCCGAACCATTCACCCATCCCTACTCAGGACCACCAATCCAACATTCATTCGTTATTTGTATTGGCCCAAGGAGAAAATTGCCCCCAGCTCACTCTTCCCTTGCTGTGCATCATTGACCTGCATATAAAAGAATGTCATTTTCTTTTTAGTGATTAAGCAAGGCCTTAAAAATATGTGGTATTTGATTTGTCATGAAATGTTTTATGATGTTACTTTTATAGCATGAGTAAATGCTGAATTGGCATGCACATCACTAGATGTCACACATACAAAATGTTATCTGTAATTCTTAGGCCCCTTATGTATACAGTGCCAAAGGATCTGTACAAGCTAATCCCAAAAATATGATTTTGAGTATTTTTTGATGATTGTTTTCAGTAGAGAGTTGATAAACTTATCTTTTGCAGTGTTTCACTCGAGGTATAAATAACTCAATTCTCAAAGTGTAAATGTAACATAATGTGATGACAGCTTTTAGGATATTTAGATATAGTGAGTGTTACTTATGGTCTCCAAGGGGATTTTCGGTAAGTATCTATTAAACAACTCCTACTGCAAACGTATCCAGTTCAAAAATAACTGCAGTGGTAGATTTTGGGGTGTATAGTTTGTCTTTTAAAGGTCTGCTTAACACTTCAGATGGAAAAAATAAAGTCATATTCAAAAGCTACAATGAAATTCTGTAATACTCAAGAAAAGAACTAATGGAGGTCTTGTAAAATAAACAGTTGATTTCCAACTCCCTTTCATTTCTAAATGTTTGTGTAGACATCTGTTTAGGGTTGATTTCCTAAAGATAAATAGACTGTTCACTTTGTAAGGGAAGTTGCACTTTGCAATGAAATTTTCCCACAGCTTAGTGAATGTGAAAGAAAATTCTCTCTGGAAAAAATACTCAATTGTGTGCAAGGAAAAAAAACAGCATTTTTGCTTGTGTAGGAGTATGTTACCCTCTACTATTCGCTGCTTAAATTACAGTGTTATGTATAATTATGCATTAGTACTTCCTGTTTCTTGAAGGCTGGCTTTGAAAATCTGCAGAAGGAGGAAGTGGAGAGAGAGAGAGAGTGTCTCAGACCCATGTCCTGCCCATGCTGCTAAATACAGACCAGAAGAGAACATTATGCAAGTGTTCCTATGTTCCTATAGTTTAACTGCATCTGACTATTGCATCTTGAGTGTGTTTATGAATCTTTCTGACAGAGTATCTCTGTTCTATCCTTATTGTCTCACATGCACAGTGCCAGATAGCTAGGTCTGTGCTACCGTATGTATGTAGTGGTCACCTTCCAGTATATTAGTGGGTAAACCTGTATATTGCAATAGCGTTAAGTGCAGCTTCTTGTAATTTAGTTGACCCTGTCACTTCTGGTCTGGGTTTCTATAACTAGTTTTAGCTTAGGGTTTGATAAACAGCATAGGCTAGAGCCGGCGCATGCATCTGATGGCCCACAGATAGTTAGAGGTCCAGTTGCATGGCAGATTGGAAGCTACTAGGGACTAAGACGCAAAGTGGATAGGTTGGTCTGAGTTCCAGTATCACACCAAAGTTTTTGCTGATGAGAAGCTGCATTCCAGGCTCGTTGGATAATGGTTGGAGGATCTTCCAATCATCACTGATCTTGTCTTCAGTTCTTTGGCACCATGATGGATGCTTTGTAATCATCCTTGGGGCCCCGGAAGTGGACTTTAATGCAAGATTCATTTTCGGGTATCTCTGTTAATAACTATATATATATCTGGGTATATGTACACAATTCCACCAAATGTCTTGTTGGGCCCTTTGCTTATAATACATGTTTGTACATTGGATGTATGTACTATTTTTATTCTTTTTCTATAAAAAGCTTGTCTTATATCTATACTGGTGTACATCTATACACTTATGGTTAATATTATATGCTAGTTGCAGTAGTTCTTCTGCTCCAATTACTTTGATTAGATTACTGGTTAATTTTGCAGAAAAGTAATCCCCTCTGTTCACAGAGGCCCTGTCCTGGGTGGAGGCACTGCCAACGTTATTACCAAACCCACTCTTCCAATTTGTGAAGATTCTGGTTCTCTTATATACCTCTAGGTTTAGCGAAATATTCTGTTAAGGGAGTGTCATTTCTTAAAAATTCCCAAAAGAGGGCTACACTTGCACATGACTGGGTAATTGAAGTTAGTAGAACTTCACACCATTCACTCTGGAGAAAAGTATCTTGCAAAATGCAACTTACCTTGTAAAATGAGCAATCCATTTGCCTTTAGTAAAGCAATCTTAAGAACTCCACCTGCATCTTGTAGCACTCAGCTCAGTTCAAGTAGACACCAAAATGTTTGCATTTTCTATTTAACTGCAAGCATGCTAAATAATTAAGGGTAACGTATACTATTATTTATTGCCTTGGAAACAGTATTGACAACGTTTTTTCTGCCTTTCCTTCCTGGATCTTTATTTGTACATTAACAATTGTAAGATCAGTTTGATCAATGGGTAAAATGAGATTTTAAAAATGCTACTTCCTGCCTGCTGCAGGCTGATAATCTCATCTCCCCAAGTCCCCTTTCACATGAGAGGTCCGATCGGGTCCACCTGTTAATTTTTCAGGCAGACCTGATCAGGCTCTCCATTTTCTTCTTGGGACAGTTATATAAATGGACTTGTGTCCGTTTACAGTCGGCTACCTCTGATTTGATCTGGCAAAAATGGGGGGGGGGGTTCCGTTCCCCTTCATCTGGCTTGATCAGATTGGATGGCAGTCGGATGTAACTAGACACCCGGTCAGTTTTCCTCCGAATGCCCATAGAGCAAAGCGGCTGTGTCTGTGCCCACGCTGCATAAGTGGAGCGGACACAAACTTGTAATATTGCCACTCCATTCAGTTTACCAGAGGATGAGCGGACAGATCACCTGCTGAGAGAAACCAGACCGGCCCATGTAGAAAGGGTCCTAGGCAAGTCATTTGATTGGATCTCAAGGACAGCTTTTAATGATAAAATATACTGTTTTTCTTTAATCACTTAAGGACCGAGCCTCTTTCTGAGATTAGGTGTCTACAATTTAAAAAAACTTTTTTTGCTAGAAAATTACATAGAACCCCCAACCATGTTATATATATTTTTTCTAACATCCTAGAAAATAAAATGTCGTTTGCTGCAATACTTTCTGTCATACCATATTTGCACATCTGTCTTACAAGCACACTTTTTTGGGAAAAAATACACTTTTTTTAATAAAAAAATAAGACAACAGTAAAGTTAGCCCAATTTTTTGTTATATTGTGAAAGATAATGTTACGCCGTTTAATTGATACCCAACATGTCAAACTTCAAAATTGCACCCACTCATGGAATGGCGACAAACTTTTAACCTTATAAATCTCCATAGGCGAAGTTTAAAAAATTCTACAGATTGCATGTTTTGAGTTACAGAGATGGTCTAGAGCTAGAATTATTTCTCTTGTTCTAACGATCACAGTGAAACCTCAAATTGGTGGTTTGAACACCGTTTTCATAAGCGTGCGCTACTCATGTATGCGTTCGCTTCTGCATGCAAGTGCGTTCACAATTTTTTTTTTTGTAATAGAAAAAAAGCATGACAGGACATCTTAAATATGAGATCTGGGGTCAAAAAGACCTCAGATCTCATATTTACACTAAAATGCAATAAAAAAAGAAAAACAATTAAATGGCATTTAAAAAAAAAAATGTCTATGGGCGGAAGTGATGTTTTGATGTCGCTTCCGCCCTGCAATGATATGGAGATGGGTGGGGGCCATCTTCCCCTCACTCATCTCCATACCTAACAGGGAGAAGAACCAGATTGCCTCTGCCCCTACTGATGGCTCCGGTAAGCGGCGGAGGGCACCGGAGTGAGGCGGGCCGCCAATAAAAGTGATCTCGCTGTGAATCCGCCACAGAGACAACTTTTATCTGAAAGAAGACCGCCCTCTGAAGAAGAGGATACCGGGTTATGGCAGCTAGCTGCTGCCATAACAACGATATTCCTTTTCAAAGTAACAACGTAAAACAACAGTTGGTGATCCATAAGTGGTTAAAATTATACTGTTTTGCTTTATTTTGTGATATCAGGGATTTTTCCGTGCAAACTTAAAAAGTTACTGAATGTCCACTTTAACCAGTTTCCGACCGGTGCACGACGATGTACGTTGGCAGAATGGCACGGGCAAGCTAACTGGCATACAGGTATGTCCAGTTGAATTTGCCGTCCTGCCATCGCGTGTGCGCTGCCGGCGGCGCGTGTGCATGCTGGTCGGGACCCCCGTGAGTCCGGTCGTGGGTCCCGTGGACTCGATCGCTGTGGGGGTACCCGCGATCGTCTCATGGGGAAGGAGAACGGGGAGATGCCGTTGTAAACAGCATCTCCCCGTTCTGCCTAGCAACAAGTGACACTGATCTCTGCTTCCTGTGATTGGAGCAGAGATCAATGTTCACTAGCACACAGCCCAGCCCCCCACAGTTAGTAACACGGCCCTAGGAAACACTTAACCCCTACACTGCCACCCCCTGGTTAACCCCTTCACTGCCAGTGTCAATTACACAGGAATCAGTGAATTTGTATAGCACTGATTGCTGTATAAATGATGGTCCCAAAAATGTGTCAGAAATGTCCGATGTGTCCGCCATAATGTCACAGTCACAATAAAAATGATCGCCGTCCCTACTAGTAAAAAAAATGCCATGAAACTATCCCCTATTTTGTAAACGCTATAAATTTTGCACAAACCAATAAATAATCGCTTATTGCGATTTTCTTACCAAAAATATGTAGAAGAATACGTATCGGCCTAAACTGAGGGGAAAAAAAAAATTTATATATATTTTTGAGAAATATTTATTATAGTAAAAAATAATGTGTTTTTTCCAAATTGTCGCTCTTTTTTTGTTTATAGCGCAAAAAATAAAAAACGCAGGGGTGATCAAATACCACCAAAAGAAAGCTCTACTTGTGGGAAAAAAAGGACACCAATTTTGTTTGGGAGCCACGTCGCATGACTGCGCAATTGTCAGCTAAAGTGACGCAGTGCCGAATCGCAAAAAGTGGTTTGGTCATTGGTCTGCAAAATGGTCCGATCTGAAAGTGGTTAACCCTGTGAATAATATAACAATGCATTCGATTTTGACTCGAGTAGAGAGTTGAAAGCCCGACATCTTAGAAGGAACATGTTCAGATGCTTAGTAGTGAGTAGGGGGGGCCATCTAGCTGTTCTGAGGGCAGTACCAACAAGCTGTGTGCTGAGCTCCCTCCCTGTCACAAATGTATCTCATGTGTTGGGAAAATTTGTCAGAAGTGAGTCATGCTGATAACAGAGGAACAAAGCACCAGAGAGAAACGATGCTTAGAGCTTTGGAGATAGACAAATGCAGTAAATACTACAGGTATATGCGCTTTGTCCAGATTTCATGACTGAGGTTTACAACCACTTTGACACAATGAGCAGTTGAAATTTACAGATTTCAATATTGCTGGCTCCTACTCTCTCAGTGCTGTTTCCTTGAACTTCTGGTCTTCACAGGGAAGAGTTAACATTGTAGTATAAAGTCAGTCTGTTTTCTTGGAAAATGAGGAGAAGAGGAATGCCTTGCCATCTTAGGCTATGGGTTGTGTGTTTCTATTGATGTGCACAGTGTAATGCCGCGTACACACGATCAAACAAGCGGGTGGAAAAGTCCGGCAAACTCAAGTCCGCCGGACAATCCCCCCGTGTGTAGCCTCCGGCATACTTTTTTGACCCGAAAGTACGGCGGACTTAGAAAGTAGTT
Organism: Lithobates pipiens; assembly: GCF_037356315.1. Classification (NCBI taxonomy): domain Eukaryota; kingdom Metazoa; phylum Chordata; class Amphibia; order Anura; family Ranidae; genus Lithobates; species Lithobates pipiens. The sequence goes on along the minus strand of NW_027507748.1, from coordinate 629,553,264 downwards.
TTACACTCCAATCTTACCGCATGACTCGCATTTCTGCGGACAATCCGGCCGTGTGTATGCCAGTCCGTCGTACTTTTGAAATGAACAGACTTTTCCCACCCAGAGAAAAGTCCGCTCATTTCGAGCGGGTCTCCAGGTAGGTGGGGCCCGCGAAGGATACGTCGCTGGCCCCGCCGCCTGGTATGGACTTAAAGGGGAACCCCAACGCCGAAAAAAATCGGCGTGGGGGTCCCCCCAGGTCCACATCAGACCCTTGTCCGAGCACACTACCCGGCCGGCCAGGAAAGGGGGGCGAGCGAGCGCCCCCCCTCCTGAGCCGTACCAGGCCGCGTGCCCTCAACATAGGGGTGCCTTGGGGAAGGGGGGGCTGCGCAGTCCCCCCACCCCAAAGCACCTTGTCCCCATGTTGATGAGGACAAGGGCCTCTTCCCAACAACCCTGGCCGTTGGTTGTCGGGGTCTGCGGGCGGGGGGCTTATCGGAATCCGGGAGTCCCCTTTAATAAGGGGGCCCCCGGATACCGGCCCCCCACCCTATGTGAATGAGTATAGGGTACAATGTACCCCTACCCATTCACCTGTGAAATAAAGTACAAAAAAAACACAACACACAAGGGTTAAAATAGTTTATTGCACAGCTCCGGGGGTCTTCCGTCTTTGGGGGTCTTCTCGCTGGACTCCTCCGCTATCTTCTTGTAGCTCTTTTACTAGTGGAGGAGCCCGGCTTTCTTCCTCACCGCCGCCCTTCTTCCGACTTCGGGGGTCTTGTCCCCCTCTTCGGTTCTTCTGCCGGGCCACCGTGCCTTCTTCTAGCTCTTTTACAGGCAGTGGCCCGGTCTTCTGCCGCCGCCTTCCGTTCTTCTGTCCTTCTCTTCTTCTTCTTCTTCTTCAGATGTTGCCTCGCCGAGTCCTCTGCTCACAATGACGGGGACCGAGCATGCGGCTACTTATATAGGGACAAGGGGCGGGGTCTTCGGTTGATGTCACATGGGTTGATGTCACATGGGTTGATGTCACATGGCGACAGTCCAAGCATCCTCCGGGACTGTGACATCGTAAGGGGGCGGGGTCACCATGTGACATCAACCCATGTGACATCAACTGAAGACCCCACCCCTTGTCCCTATATAAGTCGCCGCGTGCCCGGTCCCCGTCATTGTGAGCGGAGGACTCGGCGAGGCAACATCTGAAGAAGAAGAGAAGGACAGAAGAACGGAAGGCGGCGGCGGCGGCGGCAGAAGACCGGGCCACCGCCTGTAAAAGAGCTAGAAGAAGGTGCGGTGGCCCGGCAGAAGAACCGAAGAGGGGGACAAGACCCCCAAAGTCGGAAGAAGGGCGGCGGCGAGGAAGAAAGCCGGGCTCCTCCGCTAGTAAAAGAGCTATAAGAAGATAGCGGAGGAGTCCGGCGACAAGACCCCCGAAGACAGAAGACCCCCGGAGCTGTGCAATAAACTATTTTAACCCTTGTGTGTTGTGTTTTTTTTGTACTTTATTTTACAGGTGAATGGGTAGGGGTACATTGTACCCCATACTCATTCACATAGGGTGGGGGGCCGGTATCTGGGGGCCCCCTTGTTAAAGGGGGGTCCCGGATTCCGATAAGCCCCCCCGCCCGGCGACCCCGACAACCAACGGCCAGGGTTGTCGGGAAGAGGCCCTTGTCCTCATCAACATGGGGACAAGGTGCTTTGGGGTGGGGGGGCGCACGGCCCCCCCTTCCCCAAGGCACCCCCCATGTTGAGGGCACGCGGCCTGGTACGGCTCAGGAGGGGGGGCGCTCGCTCGCCCCCCCCTTTCCTGGCCGGCCGGGTAGCGTGCTCGGACAAGGGTCTGATGTGGACCTGGGGGGACCCCCACACTGTTTTTTTCGGTGTTGGGGTTCCCCTTTAAGTCCATACCAGGCGGCGGGGCCAGCGACGTATCCTTCGCGGGCCCCGCCTACCTGGAGGCGCGCTCAAAATGAGCGGACTTTCCTCCGCGTGTGTGGGCGAGTCCGTTCATTTCAAAAGTAGGGTGGATAGTACGGCGGACTTAGTACGCCGTATTAGTCCGCTGAAAAAGTGCCGTGTGTGGGCAAGTAGCCCGTTCGGAAAGTCCGATGGACAGTCTGGCGGGAAGTCCGCCAGACTAAGTACGTCGGACAGACGGCTACGTGTGTACGCGGCTTCAGAAGGCACATCTCTAGTTCCTGGATGCAAGGGTGGCTCCAAAGTACAGTGGTGTGAAAAAGTGTTTGCCCCCTTCCTCATTTCCTGTTCCTTTGCATGTTTGTCACACTTAAGTGTTTCGGAACGTCAAACCAATTTAAACAATAGTCAAGGACAACACAAGTAAACACAAAATGCAATTTGTAAATGAAGGTGTTTATTATTAAAGGTGAAAAAAAATCCAAACCATCATGGCCCTGTGTGAAAAAGTGATTGCCCCCCTTGTTAAAACATACTATAACTGTGGTTGTCCACACCTGAGTTCAATTTCTCTAGCCACACCCAGGCCTGATTATTGCCACACCTGTTCACAATAAAGGCATCACTTAAATAGGAGCTGCTTGACACAGTAAGGTCCACCAGAAGATCCTTAAAAGCTACACATCATGCCGAGACCCAAAGAAATTCAGGAACAATTGAGAAAGAAAGTAATTGAGATCTATCAGTCTGGAAAGGGTTATAAAGCCATTTCCAAAGCTTTGGGAATCCAGCGAACCACAGTGAGAGCCATTATCCACAAATGGCGAAGACATGGAGCAGTGGTGAACCTTCCCAGGAGTGGCCGGCCGCCCAAAATTACCCCAAGAGCGCAGCGACGACTCATCCAAGAGGTCACAAAAGACCCCACAACAATGTCCAAGGAACTGCAGGCCTCACTTGCCTCAGTTAAGGTCAGCGTTCATGCCTCCACCATCAGGAAAAGACTGGGCAAAAATGGCCTGCATGGCAGAGTTCCAAGGAGAAAACCACTGCTGAGCAAAAAGAACATCAAAGCTCGTCTCAATTTCTCCACAACACATCTTGATGATCCCCAAGACTTTTGGGACAACATTCTGTGGACCGATGAGACAAAAGTGGAACTCTTTGGAAGGTGTGTGTCCAAGTATATCTGGCGTAGAAGGAACACTGCATTTCATAAAAAGAACATTATACCAACAGTAAAATATGGTGGTGGTAGTGTGATGGTCTGGGGCTGTTTTGCTGCTTCAGGACCTGGAAGACTTGCCGTGATAGAAGGAACTATGAATTCTGCTGTCTACCAAGAGATCCTGAAGGAGAATGTCCGACCATCTGTTCGTGTACTCAAGCTGAAACGAACTTGGGTTCTGCAGCAGGACAATGATCCTAAACATACCAGCATGTCCACCACCGAATGGCTGAAGAAAAACAAAATGAAGACTTTGGAGTGGCCTAGCCAAAGTCCTGACCTGAATCCTATTGAGATGTTGTGGTATGACCTTAAAAAGGCCGTTCATGCTCGAAAACCATCTAATGTAACTGAATTAGGACAATTCTGCAAAGATGAATGGGCCAAAATTCCTCCAGGACGCTGTAAAAGCCTCATTGCACGTTATCGCAAACGCTTGGTTGCAGTTGTTGCTGCTAAGGGTGGCCCAACCAGTTATTAGGTTTAGGGGGCAATCACTTTTTCACACAGGGCCATGATGGTTTGGATTTTTTTTCACCTTTAATAATAAACACCTTCATTTACAAATTGCATTTTGTGTTTACTTGTTTTGTCCTTGACTATTGTTTAAATTGGTTTTATGTTCCGAAACACTTAAGTGTGACAAACATGCAAAGGAACAGGAAATGAGGAAGGGGGCAAACACTTTTTCACACCACTGTATGTTGCAAAAAGAAAGGATCCACCCTGAAATAGGAAACCTGTGGCAGTGGTCATGGCTCTAGCTTAAACAGGAACAATAGTAAGGATTAAAAGATGATGAAGCTGCATGCTCAGTGTGATTAAAGTGGTATTAAATCCAAAACCAAAATTTTAATATATTGCAGCTTACCAATAATGAGATGTGGCAACTGTATTAGTTTTTTCTTTTTAGGATTTTTTCCCCTATATTTACACCAGATGATCTGGCCAGTAACACACCTTCTATATTAGAGTACCTCCACTCTGAATGAAGGAGCTCAGGGGGCACTTTTTGATAACAGTATTGTCAGTCCAGTGGGAAGGAAGTGTTAGATGTAATAGCAGATTTAGATACACTGACAAATTGAAGCTGAACGCTAAGCCCTTGTACACACGGTCGGACATTCCGACAACAAAATCTGTTGGATTTTGTCCGAAACTTGTGTTGCATACACACGGTTGGACAAAGTTGTCGGAAAATCCGATCGTTCAGAATGTGGTGACGTTATTTCGTTACGACGGTACTACGTTCAAGCTAGTAGCCAATAGCTTTGGTCTAGGAATTTGATCTGAGCATGCATGGCACTTTGTCCAATCGGAATTCTCTACAAACGATAGGACAAAGTCCCATCGGACCACGTTGTCGGAAAATTTTATAGCCCAGCTCTAAAACTTTTTCGGTCGGATATTCCAACAGAAAAAGTCAGATGGAGCCCACACACGGTCGGATTATCCGACAACGCGGTCAGAGCGGACATTTTCCGTCGGAATGCCCGACCGTGTGTACAAGGGCTAACACTTTATAAGCAGTTACAGCAAACCTTCTTTTCCCCCTTATGAGATAAAGGTTTTAAACAAATAAATAAAAGCTGATCGTTGCAAGCGCCCCTGTAAGTAATACATGGTTTGTCTCAATCCTGTAACTGTTACATCTGTTGAACAGCTTTTGTAAAACAACAGATAGATGGCCAGATCACCAGTTGAAAATAAAGGAAAGATGCCTAAAAAAAAGAAAATGAATGCAGCTATCTCATCGAAGAATTGGTAGGCTGCAATATGATAAGTGCTTGCTTTTGGGGCAAATACTGCTATAAATCAGCTGCTGATTAAGCTGAGAGTTTATTAGCGCTTTACGTTTATAAAATTGGTATATAGGCTCATGAATCTTGCTATTGCTTCTTGGAGCAGTCAAAACTCTGTCATGGAATGTAAACCAAACACTTTCAATGCAATTTGAAACTGATGTGTAATATTCTGCACAGTTGTAGAAATGGCATAGATGATGGTTTCTTCAAATGTGCACATGTTCCGTGGGTCAACCACAAGCCTGGAAAAAAGTTTGTCTGTCTACAACATCCTACAACGTGCTAATGGAATAGGAGCTACATTCAATTTATTTAAGTTGAGATTTACAGCCTAGTGTCATTCACAATATAACCCTGTAGACTAGTGCATATAAAAGGCAAAGTTGGCAGCTGCTATAAATGCATTTACTGTAAATGAGTTTAACATCCCCAGTATATTTACTTTAACTTGGAAAGTTTACAGAGCTGTTCTAGGATAATGACAGAAAAAAAGTAAAACTAGGAAGAAAGTACATTTAGTATTTTAAAACAAAACTATAGTAATTACATACAGAAGCCATCCCAATTAGGTTCATTTAAAGTTTCTTATTTTTATTTTTTGCTGTCTTTGCCCCTTTGGGGTGCTTTCCCTCTACATTTAGTCTCAGAGACAGAAAAATAAAATTTCCTGAAATTAGGATAAATCCCCTCTCAGATGGCTGTCAGTGCAAAGGGTGTCTCCACTAGATCGTTCTCCCAAACCTCCGGAAATGTTATGCTGCGTACACACGAGCGGAATTTCCGTCTGAAAAATCTTGGATGGTTTTTCCGACGGAATTCCGCTCAAGCTCGGCTTGCATACACACGGTCACACAAAAGTTTGCTGAACTTTCAACTGTCAAGAATGTGGTGACGTACAACACTACAACGAGCCTAGAAAATGAAGTTCAATGCTTTCGAGCATGCGTCAAATTGTTTCCGAGCATGTGTAGGAATTTTTCACATTGGAATTTGTACAGATGATCGGAATTTCGAATCAGAACTTTTTCCGACAGAAAAACTGAGAACATGTTCTCAATCTTTTGCTGGCTGGAATTCTGTCAGCAAAAGTCCGATGGAGCATACACACGGTCACATTTTTAGACCAAAAGCTCTCATCGGACTTTTGCTGGTGAAATTTCAGTTCGTGTGTACGGGGCATTAGATTACTGATCACTATCTGGCAAAAAAAAAAAAAGAAGGTCAACGCTTCCTCAGTGGTGACACAGTCAGTATTAAAAATCTGACAAGCTTTTTAAAAATTGCTCATTCAATTAAAAAAAATGGTGATCTTAGCGCTACCCCCTCAGGAGCCGCTGGGTATTCTGGGTACCCTGTTCACTACTGAGCCCTGAGCAGAATGTTGGCACTGTTGACATCAACTACTGTAAATACCTTTGCGAGGTGACTTTCTGGCTATCACACAAAGAATAAACATGTACACATTGTTCAGATAAATGTTTAACTTGTATTAATGTCACTGAGATGGAAAAACAGGAAAAAGAAAACAATTGGCTTTCAAATGGCAAAAACGCCAACAGGAAAAAGCAATATAACACAATGCAATACTACATTAAGCCACTCCCACCTATCCCGCAGGACTGAAGATTTAAATCTAAGCTCTGAAACCAAGAAAATTTTCCCAAATGAGTGAATAAGATAAGAAAGAATTTATAAACATTGGGCTAGCTTACTTGGGGGTTCTCAGTGAAAAAAGTCTGCGTTAAACTTTCGCTGGCTAGTTGGGGCTCTTACGCTGGTGCACAATATAGATGTAGTCTCTTTGAGGAAATGGAGTTGTTCAAAGGGGGGCTAACGGAGTTCAGCTTACACATTGGTAGGGTGAAGAGCCTCTTTGAGGATGTCAGATGGTAACAGGACTGCTTTGGAAAGAAAAGGGGGAAAACAGATTTTGGTCCTTTTAAATGGAAACCAGCACTTGAAAAGCTAATATATTTCTTGCATAGCTCAAATCTGAAGTGGGGTGTGTGTAGAATTCCTGCCCAGCAGGGAAGCCACAAGGTGAATCCTAGTATCCTGCAGGCAATGTCGATGAAGGCAGTAAGGAGGTTAGACTGCAGCACTGGTTGGGTTATAGTGTCTGTGCCTAAAGACATAGGCACGTGCTGTAAACTGTTCTAGACTCTGAATGTAAACAACAAGCTTGACAGCAATCGCTGTGTTTTGAGGGGTAAGAACCCTCTCACTCGGTCTAACAGCAGAGCAAGGAAAAATGATGACCTTTCTGTTTGTAGGGGGGCTCCCGTTGTCAGTCCTCTTGTAGGGCAGTGACCCAGCCCCCCTCCCCGCAGGTTCCGCTAACCTGCCTCATCAGGATAATCAGCTCTCTTTCTCTCTGGTTGCTCTGCAACCTTCCGGCTCGACCCGATCCATTATGAGCCTGCGTGGATCCACTCTGCTCTCTCTCACGTTCAGCCTCCAACTCAGTCTCTCCCATCTGCCCCGTGTTCCCAGGCTTTTCCCTTTTTAAATGTTCCCGCCCCTTAGCAAGTCCTCGTGGGCAGTATAGTTCAAATTCAGCTAATCTGGATAAAAGAATCCTGCTTACATCATACAAGTCCCCAGCATTTCTGTATGAGTGTGTAATAACTAAATTGAGGCAAAAAACAGTTCTGCATAACAATAACATTGCACTGTTACATTTACATACATTTTGATTGTGAGTTTAACAATGTACATAAGCAAAGTCCAAAGTTTCAGGGCTCATTCATACCACCTGTGTTTTTTTTATCTGTGCCTCATTCACATAGCAACACTGTGAAGTTATGCAGTCACACTCCTGGTTGAAATCAAATGAGGTCTGGGCTTCTCATTTTGTTCAACACCCCTGGTAGTGGTTACAGGAGATTTGAGGATATGGATTGCCAAGAGAGCCAATGTTGCGATAATTGCCAACTGTTGGATGTGGGACACAGATGACTATAGACCACCGGATAAGGACCAGTGACAGGAACACTGTAGAACCTGATTAGTGAACAGGAGCAAAATCAGAACACAAGCCAAAGGTCATCAACAGCTGGGCAATAAAGTACAGAATCAGAAGGCAGAAACACCATCAGGATTCAGGCCAAGGTAATCAAAAGCCAGACAGTGAGGTACAGAAACATTAGAAAGAAATAGAGTCAGATACAAGTCAAGGTCACTTCATAGCCGGGAAGCGAGGTACCAAATCAGGGACCAGAGTCAGAATGGGTAGACAGGAATTCAAAGGAAGGTCAAAGGAAAGCTGAGTTGTACACGGGAAGGCAAAACATAACAGGTCATCTCACAGGCAAATCAGGGACTAGCTAGAGACCACTCAGCAATCTGTCCTTGTCACATTGCTTAAATAGGCTATTTAGCACCAATACCACTGCAGAGTGCACATATTTGCCTATGAGCATGCTTTTTAGAGTGCACACTAACATGTCTGCATGAGGCATGAGTGTGCTAATACAGTGCATTGAAAAAGTATTCATAGCCCTTGAAAGTTTCCACATTTTGTCTATTACAGCTAAAAGCATAAATGTATTTTATTGGTATTTTACATAAATGGCACATATGTGTAAAGTGGAAGAAAAATAATAAATGGTTTTCATTATAAATAATAAATATGTGAAAAGTGTGGCATGCATTTGTATTCACCCCCTCTGAGTCAAAACTTTATACTTGTACTTTGTACTTTGCTGCAATTACAGCTGTAAGTCTTTTTGGGGATGTCTCTACCAGCTTTGCACATCTAGAGAGTGACAGTGTTGCCCATTCTTCTTTGCAAAATAACTCAAGCTCTGTCAGATTGGATGGAGAGTGTCTGTGAACAGCATTTTTTCAAGTCTTGCCACAGATTCTCAACTGGATTTAGGTCTGGAATTCGACTGGGCCATTCTAGCATATGACATGATACATGAATATGCGTTGATCTAAATCATTCCATTGTAGCTCTGGCTGTATGCCCCAGTCTCAAGTCTTTTGCAGACTCTAACAGGTTCTGTTATAAGATTGCCCTGTTTTTGTTCCATCCATCTTCCCATCAACTCTGACCAGCTACCCTGTCCCTACTGAAGAAAAGCATCCTCACAACATGATGCTGATACCACCATGTTTCATGATGGGGATGGTGTGTTTGGCTTTTAGGTCAAAAAGTTACATTTTGGTCTCATCTGACCAGAGCACCTTATTCCACATAATTACAAAGTTACATCGTTACATAGAAGGTGAAGTTGAAAAATGACACAAATCCATCAAGTGCAACTTATGTTTGTGATTATAGGTCAGTATTACATTGTATATTCCTGTGCGTTGCGGTCGTTCAGGTGCTTATGTAATAGTTTTTTGAAACTATCGATGCCCCCTGCTGACACTACAACCTGTGGAAGGGAATTCCACATCCTTGCCGCTCTTACAGTAAAGAACCCTCTATGTACTTTAAGTTTAAACCCCTTTTCTTCTAATTTTAGTGAGTGGCCATGTGTCTTATTAAACTCTCTTCCACAAAAAAGTTTTATCCCTATTGTGGGGTCACCAATACGGTATTTGTAAATTGCAATCATATCCCCTCTCAAGCGTCCCTTCTCCAGAGAGAATAAGTTCAGTGCTCACAACCTTTCTTTATAACTAATATCCTCCAGACCCTTTATTAGCTTTGTTGCCTTTCCATTGTGCTCACTTTCCAGTATATCCCTCCTGAGGACTGGTGCCCAGAACTGGACAGCATACTCCAGGTGAGGCAGGACCAGAGTCTTGTAAAGTGGGAGAATTATCCCTGGAGTTAAACCCTTTATAATGCATGCCAATATTTAGTTTGCTTTGTTAGCAGCAGTTTGGCATTGCATGCCATTGCTGAGCCTATCATCTACTAGGATCCCCAGGTCCTTTTCCACCCTAGACTCCCCCAGAGTTTCACCCCCTAGTGCGTACATTAAACCTAATTTGTCATGTAGTTCCCCACCCCAACAATTTGTTCAGATCTTCTTGCAAGTTATTGCCCTGCTTAGCTTAGTATTGTCCGCAAATATAGAGATTGAGCTGTTTACCTCATCCTCCAGGTTGTTTATGAACAAATTAAATAGGATTGGTCCCAGCACAGAACATTGGGGGACCCCACTTCCCACCTCTGCCATTCCGAGTGTTCCCCATTCCTCACCACCCTCTGAACTCGCACTTGTAGCCAGATTTCTATCCATGTACTCACCCTATGGTCCATGCCAACAGACCTTACTTTGTACAGTAAATGTTTATGGGGAACTGTGTCAAATGTGTTTGCAAAATCCAGATACACCACATCTACGGGCCTTCCTTTATCTAGATGGCAGCTCAACTCCTCATAGAAGGCTAATATATTGGTTTAAAAGTTATCAGTGGTACAGACAAATCGTGCAACTGATCCAATTGCTCACCAAGGACGAATACTGGCTTTATGTAAACAGCTGCTGTAATAACAATTGAACAGATAAAATAAAATATACGTAAGTAGAGTCCCAAAAACCCACTAAACACAATACCTACACATTAACAGCGCTAAGAATTAAATATACACCATACATATATACTATAGAAAAAAGGAATCCAAGGAATGGAAAAATTCATAAAGGAGGGTGTTTGTGATCCAAAAGCCCTTAGATTTGATAGGAGAGTCTTCTCACAGAATGCCCAGCACACCATGCGTATAAAGACCAGCCACGTGCTCCGTGTGATCCCCCCTTTTGCCAATGCACTTACCCCTAAGGGGTTAATCTCAGGCGTTGTAAAAGGTTTTCACTAAGAAATAATATTTGCACTGCAATCATCAGCCGGTCACAGGTATCTCCACCCAGGAACTTTTGTTTGTACCAGGATTCCACTAGGCTCTCAGTTTATCATACATAAAACAAACAGAGAGAGGATCCATAGTGTAAACCTGTTTATTTAAAACTCCACACGCTAAAAAAACTGCTTACATTTCAACATTCATGTGTCATTGCATTAAAATCATCATTATCATCCAGCCGCAATCAGTTAAATCTCACCGCTCTCCTACTGATGTGCTCACAGGCTGACAGGCAAAAAACTGAGACCGATGAGACCCGGGATAACCATCGGTGACACTAGGGCGATTAGTAGCTGCATAGACACGCGAATAAAACACCCTCACAAACACCCTCCTTTATGAACTTTTCCATTCCTTGGATTCCCTTTTTCTGTAATATATATATATATATATATATATATATGTGTATATATATATATATATATATATATATATATATATATATATATATATATATATACATATATATATATATAATACGTATGGTGTATATTTAATTCTTAGCGCTGTTAATGTGTTATTGTGTTTAGTGGGTTTTTGGGACTCTGCTTACGCATATTTTATTTTAATATATTGGTTTGGCAAGAACGATTTTTCATGAATCCATGCTGATTACTGCTAATGATACCCTTTTTATTAATAAAATCTTGTATATCATCCCCTTCAAGAGCTTGCATACTATTGATGTTAGTCTAACTGGTCATTCCCAGGGATGTATTTTGGCCCTTTAAAGCCATGTGGAGGACATCTTTGCCGTGTCCCCCACATGGCTTCTTGCAAACTGCAAATGGACTTCTTATGGCTTTCTTTCAACAATGTCTTTCTTCTTGCCACTCTTCCATGAAGGCCAGATTTGTGGAGTGCACAACTAATAGCTGTCTGGTGGACAGATTCTCCCACCTGAGCTGTGAATCTCTGCAGCTCCTCCAGAGTTACCATGGGCCTCTTGGCTGCTTCTCCGATTAATGCTCTTCTTGCCTGGCCTGTCAGTTTAGGTGGACAGCCATGTCTTGGTAGTTTGCAGTTGTACCATACCGTTTCCATTTTCAGATGATGGATTGAACAGTGCTTTGTGAGATGTTCAAAGCTTGGGATATTTTTTTATAACCTAACCCTGCTTTAAACTTCTCCACAACTTTATCACTGACCTGTCTGGAGTGTTTCTTTGCCTTCATGGTTCTGTTTGTTCACTAAGAATTTCTAACAAACCTCTGAGGGCTTGCCAGAACAGCTGTATTTATACTGAGAATAAATTACACACAGGTGGACTTTATTTACTAATTAGGTAACTTCGGAAGGCAATTGGTTACATTAGATTTTAGTTAGGGATATCACAGTAAAGGGGTCTGAATTCAAATGCATGCCACATTTTTCAAATATTTATTTGTAAACATTTTTGGAAACCATTTATAATTTTCCTTTAACTTCACAATTAGGTGCCACTTTGTGTTGATCTATCACATAACATCCCAATAAAATACTTTTACAATTTTGGTTGTAATATGACAAAATGTGGAAAATTTCAAGGGGTATGAATAATTTTTAAAGGCACTCTACATGTCTTGGTGAGTTTATGAGCATGTAATGGTCTTCCCATATTAGCACACACTGGACCTTGCTTGCATATGTATTGTAGTGCATTGCGTTATGTATGCATATTAACCCCATGCACATTAATGCACGTCAATGCAACTGAAGAACTGTCATACAAAAAAGCTTTTTTTTAGTCTTCCAGAGAACTTGGAATGATGCAAAAAAAGATGGATGAACAAAATGCATGCAAATGCACATACAGTAAATGCAAGGCAATGCACGTTAAAAAGCAACGCAATATGCATAAATATTAATGCAAATGGGCATTACTGCATGTGCAGTTTCAGTGGGTAGTGCATTTTTATGTGCAGTATGGTGTAAAAAGACTTTTAAAAATTGTCTGCAAATGATATACTGTATATAAATGTGTGTGAAAGTATTATCCAATTTATAATACTTATTTATACAATGAAAAAGATCACATGGTTGGGAAGTATTCCACCGTAAATCTATCCAAAACGTATGGTTTCTTGCTAACTTTTTATATCTCAGAGCCTCCAGCAGCAAAACTTCTTCTATAAGTGTTTCCTGCCACAGCTAGTATGCAGCCAAGTTCAGAGGATTTTCTTCCAGCTACGGCCATAACAGATTGTGGAACTGCCAGGGGATGCAGAAAGGAAGCCATTAATGTCAGGCTGCATAATAATTTATGTAGGCAGCAAAAGCATTTGGAAAATAATTTAACGTAAAATGAATGTATGTACAATTCGGGCAACTGTAATGGTGTCCATAAATGTTACAATCTTATTGTACCTACAAAAATAAAATCATCTGGTATTTGCCAATTAATATTTTTTTTTAGTCAAGGTATTTAGGCTAAATTGAGAAAGAAACATTTGGGCAGATTCCCAAATGTTGAACCATGTTTTATGCTGTTGTAATATGTATAGGGCGGAATTTACCATTGGGAGGAGTGGGCATGTGCCTATAGGTGGAGAGGAAAAGAGACAGCTTTTCCCTGTATATTTATCAGCTGCACATTTTTTTCCTCAGAGGAAAATGTTGTCACCTAATATAAACTGAAAGCTGAACTACAGGACCTACCTTACAATGTTCTCAATTCTCCATCTCTGCAAGCTTAATCCTTATCCTTAATTTTTAAATTGTAAAATATCAAATTAGGTGTAAAAAAGAGTTTTTAATACCAGAGATGCCAAAACCCTTGCTATGGCTGGGCACATGGAGGGTCCAATATGGCGCATCACATCATTCCTGACAGAGCTCTGTGAATCACACACCCATCCTATAAACCTTTGGGATTGCACAGATGTCCGGGGTTTGTGGCTGCAGTGAAAATCTCTGATTTCCTTGAATTTCCCATCAAATTAGGTGGGTGTTCATGAGCCGGAAATGAAAAAAAAAACGGAGAAGGAAACTTATCTCATCTATGCTGGGCAGCTTAAGTTGGGCAAAATCCAGCAAAGAGTTTAAAAAAATCCTGCTTAGGGCACTGGGCTAGAGATCTTACAGGTCAAATAAAAAAAGCATAATCTTATACAAACATGTAGCCAGTTATTAGGGCACAGTGTACACTGCTGAATATGGGCTGTTTTTTAAACCAGTGACAACATTTTTTTATTTGGCTGCACAGTCCATGTTCGTGGGTGGAAAACACAGAAAGGGATCCATAATAAAGGATCCACCCATTCTCTACACTGCTAATGTAATAACATAAGTGTCATATGACTGAAGAATACAAAGGGCTATTACATGATCCTTCACCCTGCACAAGGTAGAGAGTCAGGCATACGAAACAGAAATAAAAAGCATGAGTCTTGGTTTCATCAATAAAACTGGCTTGCTATCTGGTCACAGAAGGCACTGATGAGGAAAGTAGTCAGTAGACCATTTTTTTTTAAATTCACATGCTGAAGATAATGGGTTTGTCGAGATTTAGGGTAGAGAAAATAATCAGCAAATACTATACTGCAAGGAATCTTCATAAACTGATAATAATTCTACAAAACTTCCAATAAATGACTTGTTGAAAAAATACAAAAAGTAAATAGCAATTTCATTAATTATAAATAGCCCCTTTGTTATAATAGACCCGGTAGTATGTCTGTACAGATATCATGATTCAAGTATCCACATATATAGACTTGTTCTTGGCACTGGAACTATGAGTTTTCATAGGAGAAAGATGATTCTCTTAGCAGATCTTGCTGCAGGGTTTTGGGACTTCCCCGCTCTGCTGGAAAATGTTGTCTTAGCTTTTCCCTCTTTTATTGTCTGCCAGGAAACTCCAGGGTCGTGAGTTAAAAAGACATAATATAACAGTTGCCAAATTTCCAGACCCTAAGCAAAAATCAAAACGCACCCCCCTTCCCCTTCCTACCTGAATATATTTCATTTCCATTGACTCAGTGTACTGTACAAGATGTTAGTTTTGGATTGCTCTCACATTGATTTTGCTAGAATTTTAAATGAGGATCTATTTTATGCTGCGGGTTAAAACTGAATCTGATGAGTGATCAGAAATGAATCTTCCCAATTAAAAGACAACTCCGCAATTATGATGTTGTTGAGCTGAGTCTGCTAGTATTTAGCTCAATGTGAATCTAAGCGCAGGCTATGGGCATTGAAGTATTTACATGTTCTTAAATAGTCCCAACTAACCTGTGGAGCTTCAGGAGCAATTTGTCCTCAAACTTCATAGAAAACACACTAAAGTTGTTCAAGTTATTCCCTCAGCAGCCACCTGTTGCCCCCTGCTAGAAGTGACTCAGCAGCCCAGTTTCCTCTGTTACCCGTTCCTAGCAGTGGCTCAGTAGCCCAGCTCCCTCTGCTACCCATTCCTAACAGCGGTTCAGTAACCCAGTTTCCTCTGCTACCCATTCCCAGCAGTGGCTCAGCATCCCAGCTCCCTCTGCTACCCATTCCCAGCAGTGGCTCAGCAACCCAGCTCCCTCTGATACCCATTCCCAGCATTGACTCAGCAACCCAGCTTCCTCTGCTACCTGTTACCAGCAGTGACTCAGCAGCCCAGCTCCCTCTGTTACCCATTCCCAGCAGTGGCTCAAGAGCCCAGCTCCCTCTGCTACCCGTTCCCAGCAGTGACTCGGCAGCCCAGCTCCCTCTGCTACCTGTTCTCAGCAGTGGCTCAGCTCCCTCTGCTACCCATTCTCAGCAGTGGCTCAGCAGCCCAGCTACCTCTGCTACCCGTTCCCAGCAGTGGCTCAGTTGCACAGCTCCCTTTGCTACCCATTCCCCGCATTGGTTCAGCAACCATCCAACCTTCTAATATGTAATCTAAACACAGGGCATGAGCTTTCAGGTGGGGGAGCAAAGTAATAATCTGAGCTGTTGCATGAACAACTTAAATGGATGAATTGCTCCACAGTGCTGGCAGCTACAGAGAGGGCTTGTTTTAAAGATAATTTACTGTTTGTTAGGAGTATCTAAATAATTTAATCTCTATAGCCAGTGAGTACAGATTAATTTAAAGGGTTTATCTAGTTGCATCCTGGACCAATAGCCTATATCTCTCCTTGGCTCCACTGATAAGTTCATGTGTGAGTCTGTGTTATCATGGACACAGCTCTGGGAGTTAGATAACTCGTCAATCTGGGCTCACAGGAGAATTTAAAGATCGGTGTTCATGTAATTTAGGACTGCCCACTACCAGAGAAATTTTGGAGAGGATGCAGTGCAACACATGACCTGAGAGAAGACAGTAGATAAAAGGCATGTACTGTAAGGTTGGAAAAGTCCCCAGCCTGGTTGGACTTTAAGTGTAGTAAGCACACTGTTGGTTGATTTACAAAAACTGCAGAGTGCAAAATCTAGTGCAGCTGTGCATAGTAGCCAGACAGCTTCTAACTTCAGCTTGTTCAAATGCGCTTTAACGGAAAAAAAAAACTGGAAGCTAATTGGTTTCTATGCAGAGCTGCATCAGATTTTGTACTCTCCAGTTTTAGTATATCAACCCGGGCCGTGTGCATTTACATCTAGGTAAATATTGAACTGCTTATCCAAAAGCATAGCTACAACTTGAGAATGGTGTGAAAATTACCAGCAATATGTGTTGGTAAAATATGGGTATCTCTTTAGGAATCAGTGGCACTTTGAGCGCAGCAGGAAGTTTTACCTTTCTTGTTGGTATTCTGACGCTTAAGGCAAGGAGACAAGAAGGGAACAGATTCACTTGCATTTGTTACGGAGGAGAATGAACTAAGAAGAGTACAATGTTGAGTGCACACTGCATGCAGCTTTTTCCCTTGCCTTATTGTCAGATATGAGCAAATATCAATTGCAAAACCTTGTTAAAAATTGCCAAAGCTTTCCATTTCTGAGCTACCAAACCAAATGTCTTATGGAAGTTAATATGAATCTGAACCAGGCTCCAAAAAAGTGTGTTGCAAATAATGTAAAACTCTAAACGTCCTTTAACAATATTGCAAGGGATGCTATGGTGAAAGGGTGGGACCTAGTGCCACTGGCAGCTAAAATAAAGGTGCCAGGCAACAACAGAACTAGACTTTGATTTATTTTTCCCAGAAGTCTTTTGGGAATCCAAACTGCAAAAAAAAAAAGAAGTTTATAAAGGCAAATTTATTTCTCCAAAACTGGAAATTCCCTGATTTGAAAATTCAAGAGGAAATATAATAGTCATAATTCTCTGGCTATACAGTATGTGTATTGCAAATCACCAAATATAATAAGGCCAGTTATAGCTAAAAAAAATCATGGTAAATGAAATGGGATGCTATTGGAAGAAGGGTTGCTTTATTTTATCCAAAATGGAATGTGAACACACGGCTGGGAAATAAAGAGTAGAGAAATCACCAGCCAAAAAGGTCCTCTTACAGTGAAACGCTCTGTAGTTACTTCCTACAGTAACAGCATATATTTCAAGACAAAAAATATCATATTGATATAAACAATATTAAGGTATATCAGCCATTACTGTTTTTCATTATACATTCTTTTATGGACATGCAATAACACTGTTATTGATATTTTTATTGAATTTGGCCAGTAAAATATGCATGTGTTTATACTAGACATAGATATTCATAGTGGAAACTATGTATTTCTATTCCAATTATTTGTGAACTTGTGTTTTACATTATTATTATTGGCATAGGAGAATATGCAAGTGTCATCTAAGAGAAGAGTGTTTCTATTGTTTATAGATATTCTTATCTTGTTTCAAAATTGTACATTTTGTGGTCATGTTTTACATACTGAAAATGTGGTATTAGTCTCTTGTGTGAAGAAATCAAAGCACAAATAGTTGACTGTGTAAAGTATCAAAGTCGAACTGAGTTATTTATGACATATCAGAATACAAAATACAATTTGTGTTATTACCATCATTTAAAGCATACATTTTACCCTTTTATTAATGATGTAGAAAAGCAATAACCTGAAAAATTGTGTCAAGCACAGAAATTGGTCGTGAATTGAATGATAAAGTAGATCTACACCTAAAACCACTTTCACTCTTCTTTGGGCTTGAAGCTATTCTTAACTGAGAGCTTACTTCCACCCAAACCTATTTCAAAATTCACAGCCACATACACCCTAAAGGGATTGTGTCCATTCCCTAAACCCACAACCATCCACAACACCCCTTGCCCGTACAGAAACACATGGCTTCACTAATTTTAAGTCCCACTAAAGCAACATTACATTATGTTTCAGTTAAGGAATTACAACCTGCAGACTCAACCAGAACTGTTGAGCACCTACAATCAACATGTTAAAAGCCCATGTTAAAAGATCATGGGCACATAACCACTCCTCTGTTAGGCAAACTTGTGGACACCCTCACAACTGTACATACACTATATCCCTCCAGAACTCATGAACATCACTGGCATTTGCAAACCATCTGATGATGGACTAGCAACTGTAACAATCCCTCCAGAACTGGCAGGTGCTCATGACATCCACCATATACTGTATATATCCATTACCTGAGAATCTGAAGATCACAAAGACAGCTAGGTACTAGACATGCGCATTAGTTATCGTCCAAATGCATTTTTGTACAAATTTTGGGGATTTTTGCATTCGTTTTAACAAAACAATAATGAATGCACAGAATCCGAAAGCCAAAATATCCAAAAAAATAAAAAAAAATGCTTTATTTTCGTATCCATTACATTTTCGTATCATTGCGACAATAGTTTGATATAGATAGATAGAAGATTCAATATAACTGTGTGACTGTGACAATAGCGATCTGTGTCTATCTAACCTGTGGTTGAATGTGCCTAACCTAACTCTATTAGTCCAAGATTATTTGACATAGAGAGAAAATATTCAACGTTATAGAGACATGAAGAATCGACGAAGCAGCTAAAAACATACGATCGCCACGAGCGGACATTTACGGTCTAATGCTCCGCCCATAGACTATAGAAGAATTCTAATGTTGTTTGACTAGTAATAATAATTAATAATTATTACTAGTCAAACATTCAATTTCTACTATAGCTTGGGGGCAGAGCATTTGACTGGAAATGTACGATTGTGATGTGTACAGTTTAGCTGCTTTGTCGAATCTTCTTAGAATATCCAACAGACACCATAAGCCGTCAATTGACAGAGTCGACCTTAATTAATAACAAAATAAATAAAAACAAATTTTGGGAGTAGCTTAATACATAATTATTTTGGCCAAAACCAAAATTCTGAAACAAAATATTTCAATGTGCACATGTCTACTAGCACATGCCTAAGGAATTAAATACAACAACATGCTCTGTTTTGAAAAAATACATGTTCATACATTCTGCAGTGCTGAGACATTTCAGTGACCTCTTACATTCTCTGATATGAACACATATTAATATGCTCCAAAATAGTGACATGTTCTTACAGATCTGATACGCTGAGTGAAAGAAACATTTTTGTAAAACCATTTCTCTACTTACACATTTAATGAATAACTAATTATACCTTAGTTTCATAGCTAAATGCATCCTGCAGACTTACGACCCCTATGGATGAGCTCTGACGTGTTCGCACAGCCTACGTGCAGAGGCCACCAGGTAGTCGGCACTGCTCTGTGCTAATCACAGGCAGTGAGATATTTCCTGATCTCTGCAGCCATGCATTGGGACAAAGTTTCACTGCCTGTGATTAGCGCAGAGCAGTGCCGACTTCCTGGCAGGCTCTGCATGTGGGCTGTGCGAACACGCCGAAGCTCATCCTTAATGACCACATGTAACCATTGAGCTTATAACCACATGCAGCATGCTTGGACATATGGCCATACATAACTCTTCAACTCAGGGCCATCCACACTACTGGCCTGTACTGTAGTCTCCCCCAGACTCGTGACCTGCTTTCCAGCACCAAACCTTCCTCACACTGCTTATGATTATTGACACCTTGTGACTCTAAAAGTAATTTTTAACAAGTAAAAAAAAATAATTAAATGTTGCTTCCCTATAGTACATGAACCTGGCATTGTTTATTATACATAGCTCCCAACTGTCCCTGATATTGAGGGACTGTCCCTGATTTGGATCAATATCCCTCTGTCCCTCTTTCTTCCTCAGTTGTCCCCCATTTTGGTCTGATCTATTTAGATGTATATAAAATGCACGTTTTATCTTTTAAAAAGTGTTTTCCAGCACTAAACCTTTCACCAGTTTCTAAATTGCTGCAATTGGTTTAAACAATCTTTTTTTTTGTACAATTCGTTAAGGAGCGTGGCAAGGGGTGTGTCCTATGCCTGCATACTTTTGCTGATAGGTGTCCCTCATTCCAATCTCAAAAAAAGTTATGAGGTATGCTTATATATTTGATGTTTGCATGCAAAATGCAACAGCAGTCTTATTTCCTGCTTGGGTGATTGACATGCTGCTTTATCCAAAAGTCTGCACTGAGCTATTAATTATTAATTATAAGTCAAATTACAGGAACTTACTGCAATAGTATTGTGACAACCTTAAAAGATGCAGAAAATGTTGATTTTCTAATTGCAATACTTTGATTGTTCAGGTGTTGAAAATGAAGGCACAATCTCCATTTTAAAAATCGGTTTGGAAAAAACACGGTGAAACAAACAGTGGGCAGAGACAGGCACAAGTCTGCTAAAATCCATGTATATATAACTCACCTAGGGGAATTTCTTTTTATTCTATTAACAAAACTGAAGTTATACTTTGATGCCACATTCATACAGAAAGTGGGGACAGATAGTTTGTTGTGTTCAAAGGCTTCTTATGAACGTAGCTGTACTCTGTGCTATGGCTGCATACAAACTGGCTTCAGCCAGAAACTCTGCGGAAATGTTATACCTGGAGGCAAGCTGTCTTCATCCAGGGTCAGACTTTTTCTTTTGCATGTAATCTTTGAAATGTGAACAGTGGCTGGGCCAACCATTGATTTGTGCAGAGTACAGAGAGAGCTGCTGCTGTTTGCACATGTGTGAATGGAGTATTTACACCTTCTGATAAAAAAAATCTACTGAATCTCACCCTTGGCTGCCTTGTGTGCATCCATGTGAACGAAGCCTAAGGTAGCTATATCCTTACCACTAAAACACTAATGATAACCAAATGCCCATTTGTATTTTTACATTCCCTGTCAGTGGCGGCCACTCATAAGGGGCGCAGAAGCGCCGCCCCCTAATTTATACACCTGGCCCCCTAATGCACATGCAGGGCGCCGGACGCATGGATTTAAATTTTTTTTAACTCATGATTAGAGCCTGAGGCTCTAATTGGTTTCAAAAAGGGTGAGCTCTGGGTGCAGAGCACTGCACCCTGAGCTTATCCACTTGTGTGACATTAATGAATTAATATTCGCTAATGTCTTCCTGCTTCTTCTCCCACCCAATCAGGAAGCGGGTTCTGAGACCTGATTGGCCAGCAGTCCTAAGACCCGATTGGCCTGGGAGTCCTAAGATCCAATTGGCCAGGAGGAGAAGTGACCGCCAGGACTCAGGAGGAGATGCAGGGGGAAGCCGCTGAAGTCACGATCTGGATGAAGTAAGTGCAGGGCTGGCAGGTAGCCTGACTGGTGGCGAGAAAGTGGGCGAGTTAAACGGCGATCGAATGGGCGATCGATCAAACCATAAGGGGGAGTGAGGGGCCAGGTTTGTGTACTGCCCCTCAAAAAATTGATCACCATTCCCCACTGTTCCCTGTATGATAGACATACTGTAGGCATGTCCCTGACAAGGATTTGTTTATAAAGAAAGTAATCATTCACATTCCTTTGCAAAAATGCAAAAAGTTTTTTTTTTGTGTAGTTTCTTGTCATATGACAGTGTCACAGAAAGAAAGGGATATATAGTGACAGGGTGAGGCCCTGTCACTGTGTAAAAGTAGGGAAAAGAGACACAGAGTTTGTACAAATGCACAGTGTGGAACTCTAGAATATGAGTACTGAGCAGAGAAAACTGTTTTACGGCATTCTCAGGATTTTGGTATTTCTAGACTGGGCTTTGGAGTTTGGAGATTTCAAAGTGCTTTGGAAGGGAAGAAATTCCTAATCCAGTGTTCAGGTCTTACTGAAGACCAGTAGGGTGTGTGTCCAGGAGGTGCACGCAGCCCTTATAATTATAAGCTTGGGCATAGCTCTGGGAGACAGGTGTGTATTCCATCCAAGAGACAGGCATTGAGGGCCAGGTGTGGACTCCTGTTAGGGGCGGTGCTCCACTCGGGAGACCACACTCCATGCTGGAGGAGAAATTCCTTACCCACAGGACTGATAGGGTTAAGCAGGCTTAGAGAATCCAGAAGACTAGGAAAGCCGGGATGACTAGATAAGTTGAGGAGGCTTTTGGGAATCTTGAGGTCTTGGAGGAGTAAGAGAGCCCTGGGTGCAAAGAAATTTTCTCCGGAGAGGCCAGGGAGTGGGTCCATGCAATAGTGTGCTGCAACTAAAATGCTGAGAGAGCTAGGAGAGCCCAGAGAGCTGGGAGAGCTGGGAGAGATGGTCTGATTGACCAGTAGAAAGTGCAACAGTGCTATTGAAGAGAGACCTGGGTGGTTTGACATTATTTTGTGTTACTTATTTTCATGGAAACCCCTGTGTAGGCAAATTTTCTATTCAACTTATACTTTTGTGTTTAATGAAAGTGTGCCACCAAGCCCTAAACGAAATTTGGACTAACAGGATCTCACAAAAATTGCTAATGGCTAGTAGCACTAAAATAATAATCTCCTAAGATCATATATATATATATATATATATATATATATATATATATATATATATATATATAGTATCTAATAAAAGTGAGTACACCCCTCACATTTTTGTAAGTAATTAATTATATCTTTCTGAAGAAATTACACTTTGCTACAATGTAAAGTAGTGAGCGTACAGCTTGTATAACAGTGTAAATTAGCTGTCCCCTCAAAATAACTCGACACACAGCCATTAATGTCTAAACTGCTGGCAACAAAAGTGAATACACCCCTAAGTGAAAATTTCCAAACTGGGCCCAAAGTGTCAATATTTTGTGGTAGAAAAGATGTAGCTGGATAGCCGCACTCCAAATTATTCAACTTTATTTCAAAAATGTAATTAAAATCATAGCATCTAGGCTGGCAAACAGACTAACTGCACAGCCGCTGACATGTTTCACACCGAACACGGTGCTTAGTCATAGCTAATGACAATATTTTGTGGTGCCACCATTCTTTTCCAGCACTGCCTTAACCCTCTTGAGCATGGAGTTCACCAGAGCTTCACAGGTTTCCACTGGAGTTCTCTTCCACTCCTCCATGATGACATCACGGAGCTGGTGGATGTTGGAGACCTTCAACCGCTCCTCCACCTTCCATTTGAGGATGCCCCACAGATGCTTAGTAGGGTTTAGGTCTGGAGACATGTTTGGCCAGTCCATCACCTTTACCCTCAGCTTCTTTAGTAAGGCAGTGGTCGTCATGGAGGTGTGTTTGGGGTCATTATCATGTTGGAATATGGCCCTGCAGCCTAGTCTCTGAAGGGAGGGTATCATGCTCTGCTTCAGTATGCCACAGTACATGTTGATATTCATGTCATGGTTCCCTTAATGAACTGGAGCTTCCCAGTGCTGGCAGCACTCATACAGCCCCAGACCATGACACTTCCACCAACATGCTTGACTGTAGACAATACCCACTTGTCTATGCACTCCTGACCTGGTTGCTGCCACGCACGCTTGACACCATCTGAACCAAATAAGTTTATCTTGGTCTCATCAGATCACAGGACATGGTTCCAGTAATCCATGACCATAGTCTTCTTGTCTTTAGCAAACTGTTTGGGGGCTTTATTGTGAAGAGGCTTCCTTCTGGGACGACAGCCATGCAGACCAATTTGATGCAGTGTGCGGCATATGGTCTGAGCACTGACAGGCTGACCCCTCACCCCTTCAACCTCTGCAGCAATGCTGGCAGCACTCATACCTCTATTTCCCAAAGACCGCCTCTGGATATGACGCTGAGCACGTGCGCTCAACTTCTTTGGTTGACCATGGTGAGTACTGTTCTGAGTAGAACCTGTCCTGTTAAACTGCTGTATGGTCTTGGTCACCGTGCTGCAGCTCAGTTTCAGGGTCTTTGCAATCTTCTTATAGCCTAGGACATCTTTATGTAGAGCAACAATTCTTTTTTTCAGATCCTCAGAGAGTTCCTTGCCATGAGTTGTGAGTACTGTGTTCTATGCATTAATATAAAAAGCCTTCTGTGTGCAGCAGCCCCTCTAATACTAACTGGAGCCCCATCTTTGTCCAACAATGTCCACAATGGTCTCAGCTGTCCGGGACTCTCTCTCTCTTGATAGGCTGAGACATAACAGCGGTGCCATTGGCTCCCACAGCTGTGAATTAATGTCAGTTAGCCAATCAGGAGAGAGAGGGGGTGGGGATGAACCACAGCTGTGTGTCTGAACAGACACATGAAGATGCAGCTTGGCTTGGGTGCCCCCATAGTAAGCTGCTTGCTGTGGGGGCACTCAACAGCAGGGAGGGACCAAGAGCACAGAAGAGGCACTTGAGAAGAGTAGGATCTGGGATGCCTTGTGCAAATCCATTGCAACAGAGCAGGTAAGTATAACATGTTTGTTATTTTTATAGAAAAATAAAAATGAGACTTTACAATCACTTTAAAGAATATGTATCTTATTATACTAAATATACTAAATACTAATATGTGTATCTTAGCTTTAACAGACTGACATTACAAAATGACTTATGTAGCAATTTTAAATATTATTATTATCTCATATCATAAAAGGACTATATATCATGCATAGTATACTGTAAGTATTATATTAATCTGTTCTGATCAATTTCTAATGGGCTGAGATTAATTTTTAGGGGTGAGGGGGAATAAAAATAAATAGGAGGAGGGGAAGTATGAGTATTCTATTATTTCCTTCTCTCTACTTTTTATCATCTTATCTCTTTTCTGTTTCTTTTCCTTATCATGCTACATTGCTGCTTCGTAGACATTAGTATTTTTGAATTGTATCCCTATCCAGTTATACCAGGTTCAAGTGTAGTTTGATATGTTTTCTTGTGATATGCTGATAAGTTCCTTTATTTTCTCAATATGATTAATTGTGCAAAACCATTCCTTTTTAGAAGGGGTATTTGTTGAACGCCAATGGTACAGCGTGCAGTGTTTTCCAGCATTTATCATAAACATAGGTAGGGATTTGAGATAAAGTTTTTTAGAAATGTTATTGTGGTGCAAAACGTATTTTGCCAGTGCGAAGTTTAATTCTTCCGACATAACTGTGCTGATAGTGTTGTTAACTATATGCCAAAATGTTTGGATCATTGGGCACAACCACCATATATGAACCATGGAACCTTCTTCATTTCCACATCTCTAACATCTATTAGAGACTTGAGGATAGAATTTGTTTAACAGGGTTGGCATTCTGTACCAACGTGTAATGATTTTATATCCACATTCTTGAGTTGCAACATTAAGGGATCCTTTGTGAGCATACATGAAAATTGTTTCCCATTCTGTTAATATATTTGGATATTGAGGTCTCATTCCCATGCTAGACATGACGTACTGGTGAAATGATTTAGTTCCCCAAAGAGAGATATATAGAATAGAGATAGTATGTCTTTGTGGACTAGTTTGGGAGCAAAGATTTTCCAGAGTAGTTAGAGGTCGTGTCCATGTGTGTGCTGTTTGGTCAGGTAGTGTTTGATTTGCATGTAGTAACATTGTGATAGGACTTTTGGGAAATGTCACTGTAAACTTCGTCTCTTGTTTTGAGGGTAAACCTTCTAAAGAATTATTTTGTCAAAATGTCTTTATGAGGCCAAACCCCTAGTATAAAGTTTTGTTCTAGTCCCAGTTGAAAGTCTGGGTTACCTTTCAGCGCAGTCAGAGGGCCCAGCCAGGGTGTTGGGTTGTCCGTTTTTGAAACCTCATGGAAGATGTCTAAAGTGGGACCTAATAGAATGTGGGATTTAGCCGCCAAAGGGTAGTGTTTAGGATGTATCCAAGGAAGTGTTCTTAGGAGTTGTGGAATTAGTATGTGTTCTACGGAAGCCCAATCCTTAACCTGTTGGTGTATATTCCAGTCTACAATTCTTGCAAAGTGGGAGGAGTGGTAATATTTTCAAGTCAGGAAGGGCAACTCCTCCTCTAGATTTTGGTAACTTTAAGCAAGTATGTTTGATTCTGGGAGGCTTGTCTCTCCATATGAAGGTTGAACATGAATGGCGAAAGGAGGTAAAGAAAGAGTTTGGTACTCGAGTGGGAATTGTTTGCATGGCATAAAGGGATTGCGGTAGAATTGTCATCTCAATCAAAGATGCTCTGCCAAATCATGATATATTTAGAGAATTCCATCATTTTAGATCGAAGTATGTTTCTTTGAGGATAGGTATGTAATTTAGATTGAAAAGGTTTGGCATATGGGTAGGAATTTTAATCCCAAGGTATGTTATAGCATCTTAGGACCATGTGGAAGGGATATTTTTTTTCATAACTTTACTTTATAGTGAGATATTGAGAGTGTTTGATTTAGAGTGATTTATCTTTAAATTATATAGCGATTGGAAATGTCCCAGGTCATATATGAGGTTAGGGAGAGTTATGTGTGGTTGAGATAAGAATAGGAGCATTTCGAGGCGCATGCGCGGCAGCTCCATGGACGGTCGCATGTCCTGAGGGCTCCGTTCGCCCCGACCGTGATCCGCAGCCTTTGAGCCACACGGAGAAGAGCTCAATACCGCAATTTCACCCTCTCGTCCCCGCGGATCAGCGCCACCCACTTACCGTTCGTTCATCACGGCGAGACGCAGCTTATCCTGGCGGCTGACTCCGGAGCTCCAGGCCGCATCCACCGCCATGATGGCGGACGCCGCTCCCGTCGCACAAGGCCTTCGTTTTCATCCGATGCCATCCATCGCGGATCGACTCCCGTCCGGCCCTAACTCCACGGAACCGAATCTTCATTCTGTGAGTTACCCGCTGCCATCACTTTCGTCCCCAGCATCCACGGAATCATTGCTGGGGAGATTTCATGGAGGATCCCCGCTCACTCCTATGGAAGACTATCTCTCCTCTCCGGCGGCGCGTGGGGCTGCCCCATCTATCCAGACTAATCCCACTGATATCCCGGCCCTGCTAGAGACATTCTCCCACATGCTATCCAGAGGCCTTGCTCAGAACGCATCGCATATTACCTCAATTATTCAAGCTGACCTACAGCAACTTGGGGCCAGGATTGAGGCAATAGAACTTAAAACTGACCAGACTGTTGCCAGAACCATACAAAATTCTGACAGGATCTCTGAACTACAGGAGCAGCTGGACACCGCTTACTCTAAATTAGATGACCTCGAAAACAGGAATCGCCGATATAATTTTAGGCTCCGAGGCCTACCTGAATCTTTTAAAGAAACAGACGAGGTGGTACGCGCCTTTATTTCTTCACTATTACCTGATCTGCCTGACCATCGTCTAGAGCTAGATCGCGCTCACCGAGCACTTCAACCCCCTCGCCAAGATGGCCTACCCAGAGACATTGTGGTCAAACCCCACTTCTTTAAAACTAAGGAAGAAGTCATGCGCAAGGCCAGAGAAACTGAAAATCTTTCCTTCCAGGGCCATCCAATTCAAATCTTCTCGGATCTATCCCCATACACGATCCAGCTGCGGAGATCCTTGAAACCTCTCTTACAAATTTTAACACAAAACTCCATAGCTTATCGCTGGGCTTTCCCATTCAGACTGCATTTCACTTATTCCAATAAACAATATGGCTTCTCCAACTTCACCGATGGCGAACGCCTGCTTCTTCAATTGGGCCTCATCTCTCAATCTCCTGTTGACCCTGCGGATCCTAAGTCTTCCAGCTCTGCGAAGAGGCCTCCCCCTGCAAGCCCCGACAAGCCCCTCTGGCAAAAGCAGAAGGCGAAGCGTCCCAAGGATGGACGCCCAACTTGAAAGACAGACTTTGAATATGTCGACATTGATTGCCGTTTTCTGCTAATAACTCTTTGTTTTGGTTTCCACGATTACAGCGCGTATTTTGCGCAATCTCCTTTTTCTCCCCCCTTTTTTGCACGGGTACATTTCTTCTCAGACGGGTGCGATCAGCACTACCACAGACTTCCTACATGACTTTTGAAATTTTTTTTTTTTTTTTTTATGCCTGTTTTGTGTTTTAGCTATTGATTTCCTCCTTTTATGTCTAATCCCTAGATGGGTTTTGATACTACGAGCGACGGCTCTTCTCCACGTGGCTTTCGATAGCTATCGTAAGCTTACAGCTCTCCCACTTGTGATTGTTTTCCCATTCTTGTTCTACAGTTTTTTTTTATTATTTGTTTGGTTATTCATATTTTTTTTTATTAAGCGGGTTTTAAGATGCCCCTCATTTCATTTGAAGGGGCATTGAGCCTTAGGTGGGTCCCGGTCGGGGTGGTTTGCACTGCGCCCCCTCCAGTCTCCGAGTGACGGGCCTTTTCTTCCCCTCACTCAGAGGCTCCCACACTTTTCCCTTTTTGGGACTTTTTCCCGAGACTAGGCTTCTCGGGCCTTACATGCAGGGGACTGACGTGAGTCATCCTCCCCTGCAGATTGTTTCATGTATTGTATGTGTTTTATCTGTTTTTGTTCTCTCAAAGATATCCATAGCTTTCAGGTGGTTAAGATGTCTTTTGCTCTTTCTCTGCAGGATCAGTCAACTCCTCCCTTACCCCTTTTTTCCTCCCCTCCTCTCCCGGGTTTACCAGGGCTCCTCTAAGCCGACAGCGTCACTTCCTTTTGCTGAGGTATTCCTAAGCCAGGATGATCCCTCTCTTCGCAAGGATATGGTAAGAGATCCCTATATAACATACTGGCTATTCCCTCTGACTCGCTATGCCTGATCAAACACCCCCCCCTTCCTTCTGTATAGCAACACATAATGTGCAGGGGATGAACTCTCCCGTCAAAAGGAGAAAACTATTTCAATTATACCAAGCCCAAAAGATTGATGTAATTCTCATGCAGGAAACTCACTTCAAATCCACGTTTAATCCCTCCTTCCTACATAGTAGATTTCCCCTCTTCTTCCTGGCTAACGCCAAAAACAAAACTAAAGGGGTCGCAATATGCATATCTAAGTACCTTAGATTCTCCGCTACGGACATTTTTAGAGACAAGGAAGGCAGGTTTGTTTTAGTTAAAGGATCCATGGAAGGAACTATTTACTCATTTGTGTCGTACTATGCCCCTAATAAGGGACAATCAGCTTTCTTTCACTCCATGATGTCCACGTTGGACCCTCTACTAGAGGGTAAGGTAATAATGGGGGGTGATACTAACATCCCATTTGACCATTCCCTGGATAAAACAGGAAAAGGGTCAGCTCGCAACAGAAAACCGCCTAAACAGAGCACTAAGATAGCGGCTACCCTACACTCGAGAGGCTTAGTGGACATATGGAGAGAAAAAAACCCCACTTGTAAAGACTTCACACATTACTCAGCCCCCCACCAGGTACATGCCAGGATTGATCACATTTTTGTGCAATCACACACTATTCCATTGGCTTTAAAATCGGAAATCAGGGACACATCACTATCTGACCATTCGCTTGTACTACTTCACGTTCAGTCCACCCACAACCTCAGCAATAGATTCACGTGGCGACTTAACGAAGGTCTCCTTAGTGACCCAGCTCATAGTGCAGACATCTCCACTGCCATAAAGGAATACTTCTCCCTTAATAAGGATCCCTCTACAGCCCCAGAAGTTGTCTGGGCTGCACATAAAGCTGTGATCAGGGGGAGAATCATCCAAATATCGTCCCAACTGAAAAGAGGGAGGAAGGCTCACGTAGAATCTCTATCCAAGGAATTCCGATTACTAAGCAAAGCTCATAAACGTACCCCCACTAGAGAATCCCTGGAAGCCCTGCAAGCAGCTAGGACTGCGCTCAATTTGGCTCTCACCACCGAGGCTGAGAAATACTTAAGATGGTCCGGGGCCAGGTTTTATTATCAGAAAGACAAGATAGGTTCTAAACTTGCAGCCAAATTATCCCCGAGGCCTCGTCCTTCGGCGTTCCCGAAAATTAGAGATCAGGACGGAATTCTAACACAGAATCCCCTCCGCATCATGTCATCCTTTCATAAATTTTACTCCTCCCTATATAAAGATGTTGAGGATAATCCACAACCCTCCGTGGATCAATTCTTGGATACTGTCTCCCTACCAAAATTGTCACCAGACCATGCAAACCTACTGGAGGACCCAATTTCGGTCACTGAAGTCCTAGAGGTGATCAAACATCTTAAAAGTAATTCTGCCCCAGGTCCGGATGGCTTCTCGGTGGGATATTATAAAAAATTTGCCCCGGATCTTGCCCCCTTTTTGGTTGATTTCTTCAACTCCATCCGGTCCGGCTCTCCCTTGGATAAAGCCCTGAACTTAGCCTATGTTTCTGTCATTCCTAAACCCGGCAAGGACGCATCCTTGGTGCAAAATTATCGCCCAATTTCGCTTATCAACAATGACCTAAAAATCTTAACTAAGGTGCTTTCTAATAGGATCTCATCATTTACTTCACGATATATTCATAAGGATCAGGTGGGCTTTATCCCGGGGAGACAAGGTCCAGACCAAATCAGGCGAGCAGTGGATATCATTTCTATTCTTAACTCACATTGGGATGGCGGGACCCCACAGGACGGCTTTTTGTTGTCCATTGACTTGCAAAAGGCTTTTGATACGCTGACTTGGCCCTTTCTGTTTAGAGTCCTAGAGAAATGGGGCTTTGGTCCCCTTTTTCTGGGGACTCTCAAAGCCTTGTACTCTACCCCGAGCGCACAAGTCCATCTACAAGGCTGTTACTCAGAGACGTTCAACATCAAAAAAGGCACCAGACAGGGGTGCCCACTATCACCCCTGCTGTTCGCCATTGCTATAGAGACTCTAGCTATTGCCATTAGAACTCACCCTGACATTAAAGGAGTCCGTTGTGGTCCGCAAGAACACAAATGTGCTTTATTCGCGGATGATCTCCTCCTCTTTTTAACTTCCCCACTGATCTCCACACCTAATGTCTTTGCCCTCTTGGAAGCATTTGGACTAGCCTCGGGTCTAAAAATGAATGCATCAAAATCCCTAGCACTCAATGTCTCAGTTCCCCTGCCTATAGTAAATACACTACAGAATCATTTCCCTTTTACATGGTGTCTCGATTCCTTACCCTATCTGGGCATCTACCTAACATCTAATATGAACACTCTCTACTCGGCCAATTATCCTTCCGCCCTTGCAAAATTATCTGCAGACTTACTAACCTGGTCCCATCTCGGTCTCTCCTGGCTAGGTCGTATCTTTGCGGTCAAGATGACCCTCCTTCCCCGTATCCTGTATCTGTTTAGATCCCTTCCTCTCCCCGTAAAGAAAGCCCAACTCCAACCACTTCAATCTAAAATTCTCCAATTCATCTGGGGTTCCAAGGGTTGCAGAGGATCAAAACAATTATTGTATAGACTCAAAAAGCAGGGAGGCTTAGCGCTACCTAACATTTGGTGGTATTACCAAGCAGCACAATTAACCCAGATCTCTATGGTTTATTCCCGGGGCCCCAAACCTGATTGGGTTGCGATTGAAAGACTGGCTGCCCCCCATTACACCATTGACTATCTCATCTGGGCTCCGCCTAGAAGCCGACCCCCTATCATGTCTCCCACCCTCTCCCATTCGCTAACTCTATGTGATCGATTACATAAAAACCCTGCATTGATCTCCAAATTAAGGCCGTTAACGCATGTTTTTCACAATCCAGACTTCCCGCCGGGTATGAATATCCTGGCCTTTAGTTGGTGGCTCAACAAAGGACTACTCAGGATTGGTAATTTTTTTAACGCTTCAGGCCCTATCTCACTTTCTTTCTGCCTGAAAAGACTCGAGATGCCCCTAACTGAACGATTTAGATTCTCCCAACTAATCAATTTCTTGCACTCCAAATGGCCCGATAGACCAAATCCTCCTGCTATCACGACATACGAGTCATGGTGTTCAGACATAGCGAGTCAAAGGGGAGGGATCTCTACGATTTATACAGCTCTAGCTTCTGTTACGGCCAAACCTACCTATGCATTGGCCTGGGAAAATGATCTCAATATTTCTTGGGATAGTGACCTATGGTACTCTTGTTTCCAAAGATCTTTCACTGGGATCCTCAACGTGTCCCTGATTGAAGCTAGCCTTAAACTTGTCACTAGGTGGTACAGGGTTCCCGCCCGACTAGCACAGATCTTTCCGGAGGCGTCTCCTCTTTGTTTCCGTGGCTGTGGACATATAGGTTCATTGCTCCACACCTGGTGGTCTTGCCCACATATCAGGGGCCTTTGGAACAGAGTATTTGCCCTAATTCGCAAGCTGATATCGCTTCCGGTTCCCCAAAATCCGGAAGTGGCATTGCTTAACCGCAAAGTGGACAAAGCCAATAAATCATCTCAGACACTTATATTCTTTATCCTTTTAGGCACCAAAATCACGATAGCAGCCCACTGGAAACAACATACAGTCCCATTCGGGGCAGTTAAACGAAAGATCTCCTGGATTATGGCGCAAGAGAAGTTGGTCAGTCGCATACAGGATAAGGCCTCCTTCTTTGAAAAAGTGTGGGAACCCTGGGCCACATTCCACAAAATCCCCCTTGTTCCGGGGTTATAACTTGAATTTTTATAACTTGCATTATCCTTTTGCTTGGACACCCTGGTAGACCCCCCCACCCCCCCTTGATCCCCCTTAACCTTCCTCCTTCCCCCACTCCTACTCCCCTTTTTTGGATTGATCTAGGACGAGCTTGGAGCGAACTGATCCCATTCTCTCCATGATACCTGCTCAGTTGTCTGTTCTATTTTCCCACCTGATAGTTTATAAGGCCTTACACTCCCTCATAGATGGTACAGGGTGTAACGGTTTCTATAGTTATTGTTGGTTATAGTTGTTATGCACAGACTGCGCCCGGCGCCGCTCTGGCTTCCCAGGCTTGCTTAAGGTACTCAGTCTTCCGTGCTACTAGTTTATTAATAATTAATCCTTCTTTATGTTTTAACTAGTCCAGTCTCTGTCGGCCTATCCAGGTCGGGGCGGGGTGGGGGGGTCTCCTACCACAGCAAGTACCCTTTTCGGGGTGGTGGGGGGCCTTCTGTCACTCTTCCCTAGACCGCCCGCAATAGGGTGTAGGTGTGAGATGCACCCCTAATAACATCACCGAGCAGTGACGACTTCTTATTTACGTTACCGCTAACGGGCCAACTTGCCTGGATAGCTGAGTCCCGCGCCCATTAGATTCCCTCAAAGTTTATCTCGTTAGGGCGATTTGGTCTCCTGATGTGGCTACATAGATCCTGACTGAAGCTTAATACATGTTTTATTCTGTTAGCTTTGGATCTTGCAGTGTGTATTACTGATTTTTACCAATAACATGTGCCTTTTTCGTAATGGTCATTGTTATTTAACAACCATCTACTGTAATACTGCTTGATGATGTAAGGCGGACATGTCATGTCTTGTTGTTCTATAGGTTTGCATAAAATCAATAAAAATATTGAAACTAAGAATAGGAGCATTTCATCTACAAAGGCTGCAAGTTTGTATGTTTGGTTATGCATTTCAATGCCCTTTATATCCGGGTTTTGTCTTATTCTGTTTTACAAAGGTTCTAACGTAAGGAGGAACAATAATGGGGATAAGGGGCATCCCTGTCTCGTTCAGTTTTGCAAATTAAAGTCGTCCGACAAGTGGCCATTGACCTGTACTTTTCCTATTGGATTAGAGTATAGTGCACGGATGCTTGCTTTTATTAGAGGTGGAATACATATAGCGAATAATACCACATCCATATAGTCCCAGGCCACTCTGACTAATGCTTTTTCGGCATCTAGTGAGAGAAACAAACCCTGTTTCTTATTGGCAGTTAGCCAATGATGGATGTTGAGTGCTTTTATTGTGTCGATCCATCCTTCCCTTCCGGGAATGAACCCTACTTAATCTAATGATATAAGGGATGTAAGTAGTGGTAGATGTCTATTTGCTAGTATTTTTGCGTATATTTTAACGTCCATGTTTATGAGTGAAATTGGGCTATAGTTTGTGACCTGAGTTCCATCTTTTCCTTCTTTGGAAAAAAATATTATATATTTTTCATTGGAAGTGCTGTGCACATTTGCTTAGCATAAAGTGTATATTATAAAAATATGTGCTTGTGCTGGTAGTTTCAGCAAAATTGCTTGTTTATAGAGTTTTTTTACAGACAGACATTTTATAAAAATAAAAGTGCATCATCAGCAAGAAAACTAGACCTAAAAGACAGGGCAGTGAAACTCTCTTTTTTTAATGATGTTTCAGATTTTTTTTTTTCTATGGAAGATCTGACCACAATTTTTAAGCAAAACATATTTTCCTTCTCTAATAATATAAGACTGTTTCATTACTTATCCTTACTTGACTCTAGCATGAGTATATCTAATTTTGACTTCCGTATAAAATGCATGTTATTCTTAATTTTCAATCAGTTGTATGTTACATGAGACATCCTCTGAGTAATTTCCTCTGAATAAAACCACTGTACAGTTCTTACTGCTTTGCCTACAGAAATTCGGTAGACGTTTGTATTGTCCTATTCTTTTACAATGGCAAAACAGCATAATTATTGTCCATTAAAAAAACCTATTCACTTGTACCAAATGTTTATGAAGTGCAGATGGTCTCCTGCAGTCCGGTACATCCAAACCACCACCGGGATTCAAGATCCGGGCAGCCACCGAGGAGTGGTACGGGGACCAGCCAGCATGAGAGTGGAGTTCGGGAGGAGGCTGCAAGGCATGTGGAAGCAACATTGGGCATCAGCGACAAAGCGCACCCTGCTTGGGTGGGGGATGTGATCCGCCGTCAACTCTGGCAAGAGATGCTAAGCAACGAGCGGCACCATCAGGGGAAGATCCTTCTCTTCTCCACAGAGATGTACTGGATGCAGTACCATGCGTGAGAGGTGTTCCTGAGGGAACGACCATGAGACGAGTGAAAGACAGAGATCGGAAGATTGGTCTGGGAGGAGATGAGGTTGGACGCCAGCTACAGAGCCCTCCGGTCGTTTGCAGCTCAACTGTGACCAGGTAAAGCAGATGGCAGCCCAACAGAAGGCGTTGGCTATGGCGGCATGGGGCTGCTCCATTAAAAAATGTACATAGACCCAGACTTTTGGAGCGATGGGGATTGGCGGCTTGAAGACATCCTGGACTTCTGAGATGAGGGGCTGGACCTCCCAGAAGAGGTGTGTGATCTGGAGGAATTGGAGTTCCTGGTCGAGCAGGAATGGGAGCTCAGAGTGTCGCTGGCCTCTGCCCACCCTCACAGTTAGATCCGGGAAGTATGAGGGATGACCTCCGTGAGCTGTTTCCCCAGCAGCGGATATCCCCACGGGGGGTGAAGAAAGCAATTCTCCCTCCCTCAGCAAAAGCACTGACTACGGGGCAGAATGCCGCTGGCCTCCACCCAGCTCTCAGTATGTTTTCGAAGGGTTTGGGAGACAGCCCCTGTCAAAAGTCACTTCACAAAACCGTGAGGGGAGAAAACTCTTCCCCCTCTCCAGCTGAACTCTACCTTTCACTGTGTGTTCCCTGTCACTGTGTGTTTTGAAGGGGGCTGTGGGCTGGCCTCCTACCAACAGACTATGGCCCAGCAGAGAACGAGTGACTTGAGGACAAAATGGCATTGGGATAATGTAATGAGTTCTCTTTGTAAGTTGCATCCCTTCTCCACATCCTCTCTCTTGTTATTGTGTTTAATTATGTTAGGTCATGGCATGTAGACAAAAGGTGTGGAGACACATGCCAGCGGAAGATGTGTAAGGAGGGGCTGCCTGCTTATCATAATCCCTTGGTGTGTTTCAACTATACTTGTTTGAATATACAAGTGTAGAGTTTCCATTGGTTTTTCTTTGTCCCCTACCCCCTCTATGACAAGGCTAAGGGGAGTGTCCTTAACTGTGTTTAAAGGTGTACGTTCTGTACTTAATAAAAACAGTTTATGCTATGGATGTTTAACCCTCAACACCTGTGTGATTTGCCTTGTGATTGGGGGCTTAAGGGCTGGTTATGGCGAGTCTGCTAGCTGTGGGTGTACTTGGAGAACAGGAGACACAGGTCTGGCGGAGGTGCCCAGCTGGGGTATCCGAGATCCGTCACAGTGCCTATTGGCCAATTTCCATTCTTTCCTGACTGGGGACTCCCAAGCTGGGAACTCCTCCCCACCCTCCATCTTACCTTTAATCCTACTTAGCTCCTTCCCCACTCCCCTCCCACACACACACACACACACACACACACACTTTAAAGCTGGCCATAGATAAAACATTGTTAAGCCATCCAGCTGGTCAAAAAAAAACATATTCCCCCATTCACACATTTGCGGTAGATGAAGGAATCCTCCCAACTGCCCTATTGTATTCTGACAGCAGGACCCCTGGCGAATACACAGATCAAGGCTGCATGTACTGATCAAATGAAACATTTCCAACCAGTGGTGTCACTAGGGGGTGGCTACTGGGGCTATAGCCCCAAATCTGTGGTGCACATAGCCTTGAATCTGATGCCCTGTAATAAGGCCACTGCAGACTCACAGGATGACATTGCTGGTGAAGGGCGTGATGATTTGTTTGACATAGGATGCCCAGAACAAATTGGGGATGAATCTCCTCCCCCTGCTCTCATTGAAGACTCTGACTGCTTGATAATCCTGGAGGTCGAGCATACATTCTCCTTTGTTTGTCCTGCAGTGTGAGTGGGTGGAAGGGGGTGTGGCTGGCCACAGAGAATACACCTAGCTCATGTGCTCATGCCTGCTAGATCAGGGGCGGATCAGGGGGGCAATGGGGCAATTAGCCCCCTCCAAGAATACGGGCAGCAGATGACAGCGCGGCCGGTTCCACGGGTGCCAGCGCGGCCGGTTCCATGGGTGACTGCGTTGAGTGGACGGGTGAGGAGGGGGCAGCTGGGTGGCTTAGGAGGGCTGCTGGCCAATCAGGAAGCCAGCGGGCAGGGGAGCAGGGAGATTACATCATCTCTCACTGCCCTGCATCCCTCCAGTTCTGCCCTCACTGTGTGGGAAGCTGTGTGCAGCAGAGAGATTACATCATCTCTCTGCTGCCTATCTTCACTCTGGGACTCAACAAAAGAACACCTTAGCAGAAAAGTGACACAGTAGGTGACAATCCGCAATGTGTGGCAGGCTACGTCGCAAGTGACAATCAGCAATGTGTGGCAGGTGACATGGCAAGTGACAATCAGCAATGTGTGGCAGGTGACGTGGCAAGTGACAATCCGCAATGTGTGGCAGGTGACGTGGCAAGTGACAATCCGCAATGTGTGGCAGGCTACGTGGCAATCCGCATCTGGTGGCAGGTGACATGGCAAGTGGCAATCTGCAATGTGTGGCAGGCGACGTGGCAAGTGACAATCCGCAATGTGTGGCAGGTGACGTGGTAAGTGACAATGCGCAATGTGTGGCAGGCTACGGGGCAAGTGGCAGTCCGCAATGTGTGGCAGGTGACGTGGCAAGTGACAATCCACATTTGGTGGCAGGCGACATGGCAAATGACACCCTCAGTGCTCCCACTGATTCTGCATTATGGTGAGTTGAACCATTTAATTTTATATTACAATGATCCTGACACCATAACAGCCATGGTGCCGTAATGATTGAAGCGCCAATCGCCTCTGTACTAGATTCAGTAAGAAGATAGCTCTGTGCTAAGTGTTTAGCCCCACCCCTCCAGGAGACTCACAGCTACTCACACTGAACTGCTGAAGTGGTGACAAGAAGGCAGGGTCGTCTTTAAGGCAGGGTAAAAGGGGCAGCTGCCCTGGGCCCTGTCATTGTTGTGGGGCCCAAAGCAGCTGCCTCATACTTGCCAACTATCCCAGTTTACATTCCCATGTCCCTTGAAGTTTTAGTCCCAATATCTCAGTGTGAAGTGCTGCTACTAATGCTGCCCAGCTCTGCCCTATTGTTTTGTACAAATGACTCACCTGTAGACCTGTGTTTACATGTAAATACTGGCATTCATATGTAAATAGCAGTGACATGCATATGTAAATAGCTAAGGTCAACTGCATTGATATGTAAATAAAGGCAGCATTCATAGGTATAGCAAGCCTGCAGTGAGGAGAAGATGTGCTGTAACCTATAGCAACCAGTGAGCAGTATTACTGTACAGCAATCTCTAGCAGCCAATCAACAAGCAGAAATGTGCTGTAACCTCTAGCAACTAATCAGTGAGCCTTAAGGAGTGCTGTAACCTCTAGCAACCAGTCAGTAAGCAGTAATGATATGCTGTAACCTCTGGCAACCAATCGCAAACGCTGCCTGATCTGATACAGTAAACTGATTTTAAGTCTAGCTGCTATTTATTGTATGTCTTAGAGAAGGTGGAGAGCGAAATTGCATGGGGGAAGGGGGGCCCTAAGAAAAATTTTGCCCAGGGTCCAATCAATATTAAAGATGGCCCTGCTATCTGTTACAGGGACTAGGACTAGCAGGCTCTTTTTGGCTGCTGGTTGTGTTCATAAACGATGGTATGGATAAGGCTCCAATAATACTGCACTCTGTATGGGTATGTGGTCTACTGTATATTATATGTCAGCCCTATTGTCAGTAATATTATATTATAGCATCTGCATCTTTAAAGACTGTGGCACAAAAGTAAGGAGACCTAGGCATATAACTAGAACATTTTCTGTGAGAATGCTTGAAATGACACAAACTCTGCTTTTAAAAAAAATCTGTTCAACTTAAATTATACAGTATATTCTTAACTCAGAAAATGTGGCTTTTATTGCTGTGACTTGTGACCCTCCAAAAGTGAAGGACTACAGGTCCCAGCATGAGTCCCTTACAGCTTAGGATGTGTCACACCCCCACCCACCCAACTAGTGAAGGACTACAGGTCACAGCTTGAACCCATGAGATCTAAGGGGGTCACATCCTTAGATTTCAGGCATTAATGCTTGGACTTGTAGTCCTTCACTAGTTGTATCAATTGGTTGGTTCAATGAGCCACTTGACTGGATTTGTCCCACAGGCAAAGGCTCTCTGGGGACTCTGATGTAAGTAGGAAGGCTCTCTGGGGACTCTGATGTAATGAGGGCGCTCTGAGGACCCTGATGTAAGGGGGGGTGCTCTCTGGGGAACCTGATGTAAGGGGGGCTCTCTGGGGACCCTGATGTAAGGGGGGCTCTCTGGGGACCCTGATGTAAGTAGGGAGGCTCTCTGGGGACCCTGATGTAACAAGGGGGACTCTGGGGACCCTGATGTAAGAAGAGTCAATAATAACAAACCATGGGATCTGCACCTAGATATGTAACAATATTATATATATATATATATATATATATATATATATATATATATATATATATACATAGTCTACAAAAGATCTGGGGCTAGAGCCTAAAGAAGCAAAGTAAAGAAAGTCATACACTTGGGAGGGCATACACATGTATATAATATATGTGTGTCTATCTATCTATCTATCTATCTATCTATCTATCTATCTATCTATCTATCTATCTCTCTATCTATCTATATATATATATATATATATATATATATATATATATATATATATATTGAGAGAGAGAGAGAGAGAGAGAGAGACATATACACTATACATAGAGACACATACACACTATAGAAGGATATGCTTTGTTCATATTTATTGTCTAAGGTTTACAACCACTTTAACCACTTCAGCTCCAGAAGATTTTACCCCTTTCCTGACCAGGCCATTTTTTGCTGATAAATGCACGCTCGTGCGACAGTGTACCCAAATCAAATTGATGTCCTTTTTCTCACAAATAGAGCTTTCTTTGGTGGTATTTAATCACCTCTGTTGTTTTTATGTTTTGCGCTATAAACAGAAAAAGACCGACGATTTTGAAAAAAAAAAACACTATTTTTTACTTTCTCCAATAAAACACATTCAATAAAAAAAGGTAAAAAAAATCGAATTTCGTCATCAGTTTAGGCCAATATGTATTCTGCTACATGTTTTTGGTAAAAAAAAAAAAAAAATCCCAATAAGCTTATATTGATTGCTTTGTGCAAAAGTTATAGTGTCTACAAACTATGGCATATATTTGGTAAGAAACAAAAAAGAGAGAGCAAGGCATAAATTATAGCAGTATGTCCAGTTTTCTCATACCAATATGGGTTTGTCATCTAACCTCAAAGCATACATAGAAATAGTGGCGATCAGCGATTTTTAGCGGGACTGCGACATTGTGGCAGACGAATCTGACACTAAGTGACACTTTTTGGGACCAGTGACACCAATACAGTGATCAGTGCTAAAAAATGCACTGTCACTGTATAAATGACACTGGCAGGGAAGGGGTTAACATCAGGGTCGATCAAAGAGTTAAATGGGTTGTAAACCCTTGTGGTTTTTCACCTTAATGCATCCTATGCTGGACTCAGGCGCGTTTCCGCACGGTAACCCCCCCTGGAGAGCGATTCTCCTAGGGGGTTATCTGATGTGGGGAGGAGCTGCGAGAGCCACCGGGGGACCCCAGAAGACGAGGTTCGGGACCCTTACAATCACTTTAAATGTGCTCCTAGAGAGTGCTTTCTAACTGGAGGGGGGAGGAAAAAAGAGATCTGTGTTTCTGCTTATCAAAAACACAAGATCTTAATTTTCCTCCCTCAAAGAACAGCGGTCTCCCTTGTTTACATAGGCAGACCACCATTCTGGCCCTCCTGTGAATGATCATGGGGTCTCGGCCGCAATGGCCTGCTGATTGGCTCCCAGTGTGTCCAGCAGGACTCCGACAGGATGCATGCATGCCCCACAGCTGAGGAGAGGAATCACATATAGGTACATGCATTTTTTGCGCAAGGACCGCCCTGCTGCAGTATATGTACGTGGGATGGTGCTTAAAGGGGAGGGCCACCCTGAAAAACAAAAAAATGTTAAAAATTACAAAAAATCTAAAAAAAAAAAATGAAAAAAAATTTTTTTTTTACTTACCAGAAATGCCTGTTGCTAGCCACTTTCTCCTAATCTTCCTCTTCCTCCTCCGCGGAGATCTTCTGTCTTCTCTCTTCGTCGCGGCATCTTCTGGGTAATGAGTCGCGCTGTGTTCTGGGAACTGTGTGTTCCAGAACACAGCGCGTCCCATTCAGAAAGCGCTGCGGGACTCGCGCATGCGCAGTAGCTGCGGGACTCGCGCATGCGCAATAGGAAACGGGCAGTGAAGCCATAAGGCTCCGCTGCCTGTTTCCCTTACAAGGGATGGCGGCGCCGGGACCCGAGAGCCGAGGGACGGGTCGGCCTCGGGCGGCCGACATCACGGGCGCCCTGGACAGGTGAGTGTGTTTATTAAGTCAGCAGCTGCAGTGTTTGCAGCTGCTGACTTTTTATTTATTTTTTTTATAACCGGCCCTCCGCTTTAAGAGGTTAAATTGGTTGTAAACCCTCACATATATCCAGTGAAGTGATTGGCCTCAGGTGATAGACAGAGATAAAACATCCCCCTACACAAGTTGTACCTGTTTGCCAACAGTATTCTCTTCTTTACATCCATTCAAAGTGGTGAATTATTGAAGCCCATCTGAGAGTTCAGAAAAAAGAGATTGGAGAGCTAAATTTACACTCTGCATAGCTCAGTGAAGAGAGATCTGAGAGCTGATTGGAGGGAAGACACACACCCTTTCACACAAAGGTTCCCTTGTTAAAGGGGGCTTCCAGATTCCGATAAGCCCCCTGCCACGAGACCCCCACAACCACCGGCCAGGGTTGTGGGGATGAGGCCCTTGTCCTCATCAACATGGGGACAAGGTACTACCCCCAAAGCACCCTTCCAATGTTGAGGGCATGGGGCCTGGTACGGTTCAGGAGGGGGGGGGGGGGGCGCTATCTCATTCCCCCCTCTTTTCCTGTGGCCTGCCAGGTTGCATGCTTGGATAAGGGTCTGGTATGGATTTTGAGGAAGACCCCCATGACATTTTTTTTTTTAATATCCAACAGCAGAAAATAACTGAATACAGAATCTAGTATTCAGCTTTGTCTCACGGGGGGGGGGGGGGGTAGTGTGGACGTGTGTGAAAGACCCTTCTTGTTACATGCTGTTTCCATGGCTTCATCAAGCAACAGGGATTAGCATTAACTCCCACAATCGCTTTTTAGACCCCATTTCACTTGTTTCAATTTTCTGTCACACAACAATCCTCCTCCACCTGTTAATAATTGAAAGCAGTGATGTAAAAAGATGCACGCCAAAACAACTACTCTGGTCATAACATTACCACAGAAAGATAAGAGAAACCCAGTGAGGACCCTGAGATGGACACTTCTAGCAGCCAATGCATCCATGTCACCTGGAAGTAACATGGAGACTGAAAAAAGGACCCTTCCATACCTCTATCCAGATTAAAGAACAATTAAAACTAGGCATGTCTGCAGCTACTGCAGTGTCAAGTAATTTTGGGCTTTTAGTTTGTTTTTCTTTTTTTTGTATTAAAAATTGTGATTAGCTAGCTTTGACTGGAGGTAAACTTTATTAATTATCCCACTGAGCTTTTTAAACCCTAAAATAGGATTATCCAAGAAAACACCACAAAGACACCTTATATCGACCCTATACTTTATATAAAAATCTTTATTCAAAGACAGTTCAGCGTTCTCCAACAAATAGTTCTGCACTTGGGAATGAGACTTAAACACAAGTCTCACGGTCCCAGAATGGGAACTAATCTGCTCATATATTCACAAGGGTTCTCTCAATGTAGCCACCCAAGAATGCGGATATAAAATCATCACAAGATGGTATAGAACACCAGCAGTTCTCCACAAATTCTCTAATTCTATTCCCAGCAAATGTTGGCACTGTAATGCGGAGGAAGGAACATTTGGTGGTCATGCCCTGTGATCCAAAAATGTTGGCAGACAGTGCATGACACCATTACATCAATCACCTCAATTAAAGTAGATTTTATACCCGCTGCTTACTTGCTCTACTTCACCAGCATACCTAGGACGCAATACTTTAAATCACTCACCATGTTCATGATAAACGCTGCCAGACAATGCATCCCCTGCCACTGGAGATCTCCATCTGCCCCAAGGAAAGAGGAGTGGTTTAGCAGATTAAACAGAGAAAAAATTGAAGAATTCATCAGCATTTCTCAAGAAAAACTACCCAAATTCACATCTACATGGTACAGTTGGCAATGCTTTAAGATTTCCACTAAATACCCTATAACCACCCATCAATGTCTGAACCTGACCAAAATAAAAACCTAATAACCACTTTTCCAGAATTGACCTGCCTTGGTCCCTAATGCATTCCCACAGGGATTATGGGACCTCCACACCAGCTTATCAGTAAAGACCACAACTCGTCCAATTTAACCTGACATTGCAATTAACAACCCAAACCAAGTGAAAGGAGGATCGGGGGTATCCCCCCCACCCCTTAACAATCTTTCCCATACCTCTCCCTTCCCTTCCTTTACCCCCCTCTTTCTTTAAGTCAAGTCTAGATGTTACCACTACACAGTCAATGAGGGAAAATAATGACTTAAGTCTGTACAGAGAATAACAACAACTCTTAGCCCTTGTACACATGGTCGGACATTCCGAAAACCAAATCTGTCAGATTTTGTCCGACAGATTTTGTCCGAAACTGTTGCATACACACAGTCAGACAAAGTTGTCCGAAAATCCGATCATGCTTAACGTGATGACGTTATTTCGTTAGGACGGGACTACGTTCAGGCTAGTAGCCAATAGCTTTGGTCTAGGAATTTGATCTGAGCATGCGTGGCACTTTGTCCGATCGGGAATTCTCTACACATGATCGGACAAAGTCCGATCGGATCATGTTGTTGGAAAATTGACGGAAACGATGGAGCCCACACACTGTCTGATTATCTGACAACACGGTCCTATCGGACATTGTCCATCGGAATGTCTGGCGGTGTATACAAGGGCTAACAGAATGTTGCCACTTGTAATTGCATACCATGAACCTTA
Source organism: Lithobates pipiens (assembly GCF_037356315.1). NCBI lineage: Eukaryota > Metazoa > Chordata > Amphibia > Anura > Ranidae > Lithobates > Lithobates pipiens. The sequence continues at coordinate 629,509,430 of NW_027507748.1, read as the reverse complement.
TTTTATTTCTCTCTTACATATCATGACTAAGAACTTGTGTTTAAACATGAGATATTGCTCTTACAAGAAGTATCCAAACCTTTTTCTTATGTATTCTGTATCCTTATGTAAAAGTTGTACATGTATGTTTCATGTTCTCTAATAAAAACTTAATGAAAAAAAAAATAGGATTATCAACTATACTTACACTTTACTGCTACCAAAGCAAATGCCCAATGTTTCTTGCAAAATGTTACCAAATCAAACACAAATTCAAGGCTTATTAACATACATGTAGAAGCTATTTCAAAAAGATCATCACATATTTTAAGATTGATTAAAATGTTAGCTTTCGTCTGGTGACAACTATGAGGCTTAGTGAGGTCTATTGTTGATATCACAAAAAATAGCTATTTGAGGTAGAGGTAAAACACTGAATTATAAAACAAAAATAGACATTGTCAATAATAAAGCCAAAACCAATTTAACATTATTACTAATTTCAAATGATCAAAATTTCAGATAAGGTTTAGCAAGTTAATAGAACTATAGACAAAACTTCCAGCTAGTGAAAGGAAGTGTTATAACCCCTGGTTTTTTTTGCCATCTTTGTCCCATTGGGGAGATTTCCCTTCACTTCCTGTCCCATAGGCAAAAAAGGAAATCCCTGCAAATGAGAAGAAACGTTTGGGGCACCCCAGGTCACCAGAACCATTGGAAGTTGTCCACTCTATTACTTTTTTGAGGTCAACACTAAGTTTGAGATTTTATTTTACTTGATTTTAAACAGAACAAATAGAGCTGGTGAATCTCCCTAAGAGGGGCACAGACAGAAATAGAAACTGAAAGGTGTTCTAATCCATCTCCACTATCAAATTATTCACTTTCCTACTGAGCAGTGAGCACTAGAGATGAACACGATGTTCGAGATGAACGTAAGTTCGAGTCGAACATCGGGCATTCGCCTGTTTGCCGAACAGTGAACATTATGCTGTGTATGCGGAAAATTCGAAAGCCGCAGAACACTGTTAAAGTCTATGGGACATTAACATGAAAAACCAAAAGTGCTCATTCTAAAGGCTTATATGCAAGTTATTGCCATAAAAAGTGTTTGGAGACCCAGGTCCTGCCCCAGGGGACAGGTATCAAAGCAAAAAAAGTTTTAGAAATGGCTGTTTTTTTGGGAGCAGTGATTTTAATAAAAATGAAATATTCCTTTAAATATCGTGCCTGGGGGTTGTCTACAGTATGCCTGTAAAGTGGCACAGTTTTCCCATGTTTATAACAATATCACAGCGAAATTACATTTCTAAAGGAAAAAAGTCATTTAAAACGAATTACAGCTTTAATGAACTGTCGGGTCTCGGTAATATAGAAAAAACTATTTGAAAAAAATGGCATGCCCCCCCCCGTCCATTACCAGGCCCTTTGGGTCTGGTATGAACATTAAGGGGAACCCTGAGCCAAAAAATTAAAAAAAATGGCTTAGGGGTCCCTCCAAAATCCATACCAGACTGGTATCCGAGCACGCAACCTAGCAGGCCGCAGGAAAAGAGGGGGGATGAGAGAGCGCCCCCCTCTCCTGAACCGCACCAGGCCACATGCCCTCAACATGTGACCTGGTACAATTCTGGCAGGTTTTTTTTGGGCACTTTTATCCCCTTCCAGCCCAGGCCAATTTTCAGCTTTCAGCACTCTCACACTTTGACTGACAATTATGCGGTCATGCAACATTGTAAACATATGAACATTTTATAATTTTTTTCACACAACTAAAGCTTTCTTTTTCTGTAATTATTCACGGATGTTATACAAGAGGATGTTATATGACGCCTTCCCAGAATTGGCCAACCGTAGCTGTCATTTTGCAATAGCAGGGTTGGCAAGTGGTTAAAAAAAGGTTTTGCCTTCAGTTATACTTTCAAATAATTTTGAAAATCATTTTAGGTTTTTATAAATCTGCAGCTATCATTAAAATAATATCTGCTGATTCTGCCTTTAAACTCTATGTTCTGGTACTGCATTGTCAGCCTATCACATACTCTCACACTCGAGGTTATAAGCAGCCATGCTGACACACATTGCCCTGGCTTGTTTCCCTTTTGTCACTATTATGAAATAGAGAACTGACATGCAGCAGTTGCTGAAGTGTGTGCAGGTAGACAGGAGATCAGCAGCACTGGGATTCAACAAATAATAAAAAAAAAGTTTGAAACATTAGTTTAAAAAAGATGTGGCAGCTGTTTAAGCTACATAGTAGCAATTAAATGTTATTTGATTGGAGATTACAAATACTTTAACTTGTGTAAGAAAAAAATATAATTGAACCCCTATGCAGTTTTTTATTGAAACATTTTTATGAGAGAATTATTATGATATGCATCTGTTTTGTTACAAATTCGTTTTATAATGGATTCAGAATGAATGAAAACCCGTTCAACAAATTTTTCTGAATATTCGTAAATTCAAATATTCGATAATTCATAAATTTGAATGTTCGCAAATTTGGAAATTCGGAATTCGAAAATCTGAAATAATAACTAACTAATAATAACTTAACTATTACTAACTATTAAATTATAGGTATTGGAATTTCCTATCAAATTTAGCTGTTAGTGAACCTAATGCCGCATACACACGATCAAACAATCCGGTGGAAAAGTCCGGCAAACTCAAGTCCGCCAAACAATCCCCCCGTGTGTAGCCTCCGGCATACTTTTTTGACCCGACAGTACGGCGGACTTAGAATTTCGGTTTGCACAACAATCTGCCCGCCGTACTCGCATTTCGGAGAAAAGTCCGCTCATTTCGAGCGGGTCTCCAGGTAGGCGGGGCCAGCGACGTCTCCTTCAAGGGTCTGTTGTGGACTTGGGGGGGACCCCCACGCCGATTTTTTTCGGCGTTAGGGTTCCCCTTCAAGTCCATACCAGGCAGCGGGGCCAGCGACGTCTCCTTCGCGGGCCCTGCCTACCTGAAGATGCGCTCGAAATGAGCGGACTTTCCTCCGCGTGTGTGGGCGAGTCTGTTCATTTCGAAAGTACGGCGGACTTAGTACGCCGTATTAGTCCGCTGAAAAAGTGCCGTGTGTGGGCAAGTAGCCCGTTCGAAAATTCAGACGAACAGTTTGGCGGACGTCCGCCAGACTAAGTACGTCGGACAGACGGCTACGTGTGTACGCGGCTTCACAAATACGAATTTATCCAACATACGAATTATCTGAAACAACGAATGCCGTATCTAAACGAATGGAACGTAATGAATAATAATAAGAAATAACAATAATAATAAAAACTTTTCATTATAATTTATTCGTTCCATTCCATTTGTTTAGATGCGGCATTAGTTATTTTGGATAATTCGTTACATTCACTAACAGCCAAATTTGAAAGGAAATTTCAATACCTAATTTAATAGTTCGTTATTATTAGTTAGTTATCACTTAGCATTTTCATATTTTCATTCTTTGGAATTTTTGGACTTTCTTTCTTATTTTCGGAATTTCGAATTTTCAAATGTCACCAATTTATTTCTAGTTGGCAAGCAAAACAGCTGAGCGAGGATGTGCTTTTGGCCATGACAGATTTGGGATAGCATAGATATGATTTAGTCTAAGTAGGGATGGGCTGAACACCCTTCGGTTCGGTTTGCACCAGAACACCTCGAACAGGCAAAAAGTTCTAGCGAATATGCAAACCTTATTAAAGTCTATGGGACACGAACATGAAAAATCAAAAGTCCTCATTTTAGAGGCTTATATGCAAGTTATTGCCATATAATGTGTATGGGGACTTGGGTACTGCCCTATGAGTGACATGTATCAATGCAAAAAAAAGTTTTTAAAACAATATTTTTTAAAGGAGCAGTGATTTTAATGATGCTTACAGTGAAACAATAAAAATTGAATATTCCTTTAAATATTGTGCCTTGGGGGTCCCCTTAGTCTGCCTGTAAAGTGACACATCTGTGCGATGTGTAGAGTAGAACATGCCACAGCAATAATGACATTTCTAAAGAAAAAAATGTAATTTAAACTGGCTCGCGTCTGTAATATATTGCCGGCTCCCGGCAATATAGATGAAAAAAAATGAAAAAAGCGACGTAGGGTCCCCCCCAGCCCATATCAGGCCCTTTGAGTCTGGCATAGACTTTAAGGGAAAGACCACCTAAAAAAATAAATAAATGGCTTGGGGTCCCCCCAAAATCCATGCCCTTATCCAAACATGCATCCTGGCAGGCCAGGAAAGGGGGGGGACAAGTGAGCACCCTCCCTCCTGAACCATACCAGGCCGCTTGCCCTCAACATGGGTCCTCCCAAAGCACCTTGTCCCTTGGCAGTTGTCTGGGTCTGCGGGCAGGCAGCTTATCAGAAACCCCTTAACAAGGCGGCCCCCAGATCCTTCTCCCCCATGTGAATGGGTATTGGGTAAATTGTACCCCTACCCAGTCACCAAAAAAGTGTGAAAAAGTAAAAACCACACAATGTCAGAAGGGGTGGGGTCACCCGGTTACATCCCTGGGTGGTCCACCCCTTGCCTATATAAGAGCTGTCAAAGTGAAGAGACAGCAGTCTGCGGGAGGCCTCCCATGGAGGCAGAGCTTTTTGAATTGTTGCTATTTTTCGGGTCTGTTGGGCGGCATGATTGACAGTGGATTTATATTGTGGGATGCTTTTTTCTTTTTAATAAAGGACTTGTCAAAAACTGTCTCTTGTTTTTTCACTTTTTGACACTTCTTTGGGTGGCGCCCACTCGTCCCCCCCTTTCCAGGCCTGCCTGGCCACATGCTTGGATAAGGGTCTGGTATGGATTTTGGGGGGACCCCATGTCAATTTTTTTACATTTTGATGTGGATTTCCCCTTAAAATCCATGACAGACCCAAAGGGCCTGGTATGGATTTGGGGGGGGGGGGTGCCATTTTTTTTCTTAATTCTGTCATAGGGTTCCCCTTAACCACTTCAATGCACTGTATTATATATAATACACCAACTGCACTATACACTCTGCATTGTATTATATATACTATACTGACTGCACTATATACTCTGCACTGTATTATATATACTACACTGACTGCACTATACACTCTGCATTGTATTATAAATACTACACTGACTGCACTATATACTCTGCACTGTATTATATATACTACACTGACTGTGCACTCAATCCACTAACTACCCTGCCTTAGAGCTGCACGATTCTGGCCAAAATGAGAATCACAATTTTTTTGCTTAGAATAAAAATATTATGATTCTCTCATGATTCTCACGATGCAAAATCTTTCACATTATACAAAAAAATGGTCTAACTTTACTGGTTCGTTTTTTTTTTTTTTTTTATTCATTAACCACTTTCAGACCGGACCAATTTGCTGGTCAAAGACCAGACCACTTTTTGCGATTCGGCACGGCGTCGCTTTAACTGACAATTGCGCGGTCGTGCGACGTGGCTCCCAAACAAAATTAACGTCCTTTTTTTCCCACAAATAGAGCTTTCTTTTGGGGGTATTTGATCACCCCTGCGGTTTTTATTTTTTGCGCTATAAACAAAAATAGAGCGATAATTTTGAAAAAAACGCATTATTTTTTACTTTTTGTAATAATAAATATCCCCCAAAAATATATAAAAAAAAGTTTTTTCCCTCAGTTTAGGCCGATACGTATTCTTCTACATATTTTTGGTAAAAAAAATCGCAATAAGCGATTATTGATTGGTTTGCGCAAAAGTTATAGCGTTTACAAAATATGGATAGTTTTATAGCATTTTTATTAATAATTTTTTATTATTTTTTTTTTTACTAGTAATGGCAGCGATCTGCGATTTTTATTGTGACTGCGACATTGTGGGGGACCCATCGGACATTTTTGACACATTTTTGGGACCATTGTCATTTATACAGTAATCACTGCTATATAAATGCAGTGATTCCTGTGTAAATGACACTGGCAGTGAAAGGGTTAACCAGTGGGTGGCAGTGTAGGGGTTAAGTGTTCCTAGGGGTGTGTTACTAACTGTGGGGGGGTTGGGCTTTCATTTAGTGTACACTGATCTCTGCTCCAATCACATGGAGCAGAGATCAGCGTCACTAGTTGCTAGGCAGAATGGAAAAATGTTGTTTATACAGCATTTCCTCCATTCGGCCGCGCCGTGAGACGATCGCGGGGATGCCCGCGGCGATCGAGTCCGCGGGTCCCGCGACCAGACTCACGGGGGTCCCGACCAGCGCGGGAGCGCGCGGCTGGCGGCGCGCTCCCGATGGCACGGCGGCAACGAATATTGGACGTACATGTATGCCAATATGCCTGCCCGTGCCATTCTGTCGACGTACATCGTCGTGCGCTGGTCAGGAAGTGGTTAAAGTAATTTTTTCCAAAAAAATTGCATTTGAAAGGCCACTGTGCAAATACAGTGTGACATAAAATATTGCAACAAACATCATTTTATTCTCTAGGGTGTCTACTAAAAATATATATATAATGTTTGGAGGTTCTAAGTAATTTTCTAGCAAACAAAAATGATTTTAACTTGAAACCAACAAATGTCAGAAAAGGGTTTAGTGTTTAAACTTTTTTCACTAAGGCAGGCCATACACGGTTCGAATTTCGAAAGAATTTTCTTTCGAAAATCGTATCTAAGAATTTTCGTATGAATTTCGCACCATTAGTGGGCTGCAGCAACAGCCGATTTTCGTGCAGAAATAAAATTTGAGGAATCGGACATGTTGGAAATTTTTAGAAAAATGAACGATTTTCTAATCAATGATGGGAGAATCGTGCAAGAAACATAATAAGAAAAGAAAATGTACGGAGATAAAAGAAAATGTATGGAGATAAAAGAAAATGTACGGAGAGAAAAGAAGATTCCCAGCCAAGAAAATTCTTTTCTGTAGCAACATGAGGTGAAATTGAAGGCTTGGTCGGACGAATTTCGAAAATCAATGGTGGCATCATCGGATCACAAAAGAAACGAATTTTCTGATTTTGAAAAGAAAATTCGTTCGAAATTCGACCGTGTATGGCCTGCATTACACACAAAGTCTAATCCATTGACAAATTGTTACAATGTTTATACTTAAGTTCAACTGATACAGAATGTTTTGATTCTTGGCAGGCTGCGTGTTTTTTTCCTTTCTTTCTTTTGACAGCTGTGGCTTCAGAAGAGCAGAGAGAATTCTTTGCATAGAAAGAATGGGGAAACACTTAAGTCAAGATCGCGATAACAATTCTTGACGATTAATCGTGCAGCTCTACCCTGCCTAATCTCTCTCTTAATTCACACTATACACTTAGCTCCTGAGCCATGACTGGCCTAATGTACCCTGCCTTTGGGCAACCATGGTTCTCACAGCTGTGATTGGCCAAAGCATACAGGTCAGGTTCATGCTTTGGCCAATCAGCAGCCTTCAGTGCGCTTTGATCTCGCAGTGCATTATGGGGCGCTCCGCGGTGGGCGAATGTCCCGTAAGTGCCCCATATGTTTGTTTGTTCTATGAACAAGTGAACAGCTGATGTACGAGCCCATTACTAATTCAAAGTAACTGGGTTGGTTTAAAGCAAGGACTCTGAAACACTGCTGCTCCTGTATGAAAGATGGCAGCAGGTCCCAGGTGCTGGAACACAGAGTTTTACAGCATGCAACAATGTACCTTAAAGTCATTGTAAACTCCGTTCCTAAAATTTGATTCAAGCACATGTATCTGTAGTGTTTACTTATCTCTCTCCAAATTGCTTAGTGTAATTTCTCTCTGGTGCTTCGTTCCTCTATTATCAGAAGGAGTCTTCTGACATGTTCCCCAACACATGAGATAACATGAGCTCAAAATTTGTGTTGGGGAGGGAGCTTAGAGGGAGATAAGCACTGAGCTTGTCTATTCAGAATACAGCTCTGCATCTTCCTTCGTTCCTCCATGTGGATGTTCTCCAATCAGCTCTCACACAGTATAAGTCCAGTCACCCCACCCACCCTTATGTATAGATGAAGATAGATTTTAACATGATCTGCACTTTTCAAAGGGTGTAGAAAGGGGGAGACAGTAGATATGAAAGTAAAACATATGTAGGAGGATTTTTTTCACCTCTGTGTATCATCTGAGGCTATTCACTTCACTGGGTTTATGTGAGGGCTTACCACCACTTTAACTGCCGCTGTGATCTCCTGCCTGATGAAATTCACATTGTTTCGGCCATGATGTAATCTGGTTCACAGAAGTGCAGCATGGAACTTTGAACATATACAAAGGTGACCAATGAACACCAATGTTGTGGGAACATTCCTAACACCACTGATACCATGGTTGGAGCACTAACACTAATGAGGTGGCAACATTTCTCCCACTGACATCAGCAAAGGGGCATTATTTCTGCAAATGACAATAATGGCGATCACTATTTTCTCTCAAGCATGGGGCACTGTTCCCACTGATGCTGGGATAGTTCTTTTTCTAGCTGGCCACTGATGCCAAAGTATTTTTTACCACCACTGAGCAACGACCCCAGAGCAATTTTTTATTCCCACTGATTGCTGGCCCATTCATTTTTACTCCAAATGACCATTGACATTGGATCATATTTTACTTTCTCTGGCCATGGACACTGGAGCATTTTTTTTCCTTCAGTAACCACAGTCTTATGCCCTGTACACATGATAGGATTTTCGGACAACAAAATCCATGGGATTTTTTCTGATGGATGTTGGCTCAAACTTGTCTTGCGTATACATGGTCAAACAAAGTTGGTTGGAAATTCCAAACGCCAAGAATGCGGTGATGTACAACACGTACAATGAGACAAAAAATGAAGTTCAATAGCCAGTGTTGTTCTTCTGCTTGATTCCGGCCATGTGTGGCACTTTGTGCGTCGGAATTGTGTACACATGATCGGAATTTTTGACAACGAATTTTGTTGTTAGAAAATTTGAGAACCAGATCTCAAATATTGTGTGAGGAAATTCATATGGAAAATGTGTGATGAGCCTACACACGGTCGGAATTTCCGACAACAAGGTCCTAGCACACATTTTCCATTTGAAAACCCATAAGTCTCTTACAGTCTAAAGGACAGTGTGCTTGCCCTTTTAAAAAAAAAAAAATACTGTATAAGGACCCCACCTTACACCAACCGTAAACATTCAAATCAGGTTTAAGTTCATATCTTCTGTTTTTCCCAAAAAACTTGTTCTTTTCTGTTGGCCCAAAAACTAACATTTGTGTTTTAGTCACTTCATACAAATGTTCCCTCTTAAAACAGTAAGCATCTGTGTGCTATGACTTCCTAAAATTTTGTATTCAGTCATAAATGTGGATATGATATATCATGAATCACCCAAAAAAATGTATGATTTTGCCAGGGCATACGATTAATCTGTGTCACATTATGTTAATATCTGCAACTACAACTGCTACTATTTGGCTTTATTTTACTAAAGAGTTGGAAAAATGCTATCGCATTAGCAGCACCACCAAAATATTCTTCATATAATCTCAGCAGTGGTCACTGCAGCTGCCAAAAAACTCTTACAGGTTCTTTTAGACTAACTTGAGATAGACGCTTTCCAACTGCTAAAGCTGTGAAAACCACTACTACTATTACTACAGTTAATAATAATAAGAATAATCATTATTTTAAATGGTTCAAGATACACCAGTGTTGCCAAAAAGTGTCCTGCAATAGATGATGTCCAGCTGCTTAAAGCTCTGGTGTGTCAAACAGCTATTCATTTTGCTGCTACCAGAATTATGAATGCTACGGCTAGTATTACTACTGTTAGCACTACAACCATTACTGTTGTTATTACTTCTACAGCTATGACTACTATTACTGTTTATACTTTTTCTGCCACATGTAATACTGGTATTTCTACTATTTTATACGGCTACATCAATACTACTAATAAAAAATTATAGCAAGACTAAATGACCCTATCACATCCTTTATGTATTAGGTTAATCTCAGAGGGAGGGGACATTGACAACAAAATCTAGTCTAAAGTGAGTGAGAAAAGGCACATGTGTGCCTCTTGCAAGCTTAGTTATGCATAGCATCTTTTCCTGCCCATTTGAGGCAGCAGAGATGAAGTTTACGTAGTCATAGTAGTGCAATAGTTAAGTCTATGTTAGGCTCGCATGTCAGACTTTTATTTATTGCAGGACAGATAGAAGATCCTGTACGCATGGCTAAAAAGCACTTGTATCATGCCAACAGTGGAGGCTGGGGAATTTTTAGGATGGGGGAGGGGCGCTAAACCCCGCCCTTCCTTTTTGACCAATCCTACTTCTCATAAGCCACACCCATTATAGACCCCACCCACTCTGTCCCCTGTATTCCTCTTGCTTCCACTAATAACGTCAGGAATATACAGCTCAGCATCACAGGAGAGCAGTATACAGTCCCAGAATCACAGGACAGAGTATATAGCTCAGCCTCACAGATCAGGGTATACAACCCCAGAATCACAGAACAGGAGTATACAGCCCCAGCATCAAAGGACAGAGTATACAGTCCTAGAATCACAGGACAGGAGTATACAGCCCCAGGATCACAGGAGTATACAGACCCAACATCACAGGACAGAGTATACAGCCCCAGAATCACAAGACAGAGTATACAGCACAGCCTCACAGATCAGGGCATATAGCTCAGCCTCACAGATCAGTGTATATAGCTCAGCATTACAGATCAGGTTATACAGCTCAGCATTACAGATCAGGGTATATAGCTCAGCCTCACAGATCAGAGTATATAGCTCAGCCTCACAGATCAGGGTATATAGCTCAGCCTTACAGATCAGGGTATATAGCTCAGCCTCACAGATCCGGTTATATAGCTCAGCCTCACAGATCAGGGTATATAGCTCAGCCTCACAGATCAGGGTATATAGCTCAGCCTCACAGATCGGGGTATACAGGTACACAACTAGTTATATACACCTCAGCTTCAGACATCAGGTTATACAGCTCAGCATTACAGATCAGGGTATATAGCTCAGCCTCACAGATCAGAGTATATAGCTCAGCCTCACAGATCAGGGTATATAGCTCAGCCTTACAGATCAGGGTATATAGCTCAGCCTTACAGATCAGGGCATATAGCTCAGCCTCACAGATCAGGGCATATAGCTCAGCCTCACAGATCAGGGTATACAACCCCAGAATCACAGAACAGGAGTATACAGCCCCAGCATCAAAGGACAGAGTATACAGTCCTAGAATCACAAGACAGGAGTATACAGCCCCAGGATCACAGGAGTATACAGACCCAACATCACAGGACAGAGTATACAGCCCCAGAATCACAAGACAGAGTATACAGCACAGCCTCACAGATCAGGGCATATAGCTCAGCCTCACAGATCAGTGTATATAGCTCAGCATTACAGATCAGGTTATACAGCTCAGCATTACAGATCAGGGTATATAGCTCAGCCTCACAGATCAGAGTATATAGCTCAGCCTCACAGATCAGGGTATATAGCTCAGCCTTACAGATCAGGGTATATAGCTCAGCCTCACAGATCCGGTTAGATAGCTCAGCCTCACAGATCAGGGTATATAGCTCAGCCTCACAGATCAGGGTATATAGCTCAGCCTCACAGATCGGGGTATACAGGTACACAACTAGTTATATACACCTCAGCTTCAGACATCAGGTTATACAGCTCAGCATTACAGATCAGGGTATATAGCTAAGCCTCACAGATCAGAGTATATAGCTCAGCCTCACAGATCAGGGTATATAGCTCAGCCTTACAGATCAGGGTATATAGCTCAGCCTCACAGATCAGGGCATATAGCTCAGCCTCACAGATCAGGGCATATAGCTCAGCCTCACAGATCAGGGTATATAGCTCAGCCTCACAGATCGGGGTATACAGGTATACATCATCTGTCCTGTACACAACTAGCTATATACACCCACCTTCCTTCCTGTATATAGAGACCTTCCTCCATCACCACTGACTGTAGATATACATCATCTGTCCTGTATACAGCTATATATATATATATATATATATATATATATATATATATATATATATATATATACAGTAACAGGACAGATGATGTATATCTGCAGTCAATGATGATGGAGGAAGGTCTCTATATACTGGAAGGAAGAAGGTGGCTGTATATAGCTGTATACACTACACAGGACAGATGTACTCACAATTTGTGAGTGCTGCTTGATACCCCTTATTGAAACTCCTTATAACTTACTAATCAATAACACAATAATGGCGGAACCCTCTAATGTATGGAAATCTCAATAAACTTATATATTACCACAATACCGGTCTCTGTGATGTGTAACGTCACATATAATACACATCACACCTAAAATAAGACATAAAAATCTTAGCAGGGATGGTGGAAACCCCTCATACAGATATTTGTATGTGGACAGTGTCAGTAGGGCAGTGGACGGTGTCCATTGCTTATCAGTGTAGCCTATCAGTGCCCATAAGTGCGGCCTCTGTGCCCATCAGTGCAGCACATCAATGCAATCTTATCCTTGCTCATGAGGGCAGCCTATCTGTGCCCATAAGGGCCACCTGCCTGTGTCCATCACTGCGGTCTCATCTGTGCCCACCAGTGCAGCTTATCTGTGCCCACCAATGTGTTCTTATCTGTGTCCATCACTGTGGTCTCATCTGTGCCCACCAGTGCCATGTCATCTGTGCCCACCAGTACCCATAAGTGCAGTCTCATCTGTGCCCATCACTGTGGTCTCACCTGTGCCCATCATTCGGTCTCATCTGTGCCCACCAGTGCCGTCTCATCTGTGCCCACCAGTGTAGCCTATCTGTGCCCACTAGTGCCCATCAGTACCATCTCATCTATGCCCACCAGTGCTGTCTCATCTGTTCCCACTAGTGCAAACTCATCTGTGCCCACCAGAGCTGTCTCATTTGTGCCCACCAGCTGTATACACTACACAGGACAGATGTAATCACAATTTGTGTATATCTGTGTAGTGTATACAGCTAACTCACACACATGACATCCAGGTAGAGCAGAAATATTCCCTAAAATGTCACCCTGATCATGGCTCCAGTCCAGCCACGCAATCATCCACCCTGGACTGGGCCCAGTCTGTCTGAGTAGAGATTAGAATCATAAATGATTGACTGCAGAGAAGCACAGGTAAGTGTGTGCAGAGGAACAGAGGGGCGGGCAGCTAGATCGAGTGCAGTGCAGAAGATGTCTGAACCTGAGGCACACGCGCCGGCACTTACCATTACTCACAGGCACTGGCATCGCTCAAGGCCTTCCTCAACTTGTGACTCACTGAGGAATGGCCAGGAAACTGTAAGTGACAACGTGGCCTCGTGAAAAGCACCGCCCACGTCCTCCGGTCCCCGCCAATCAAACTTAGACAAGGGACAAAAGAGTGTAGAGTGGGGAGTGTTTGGGGATCATGGCTTGCACCCCAAACACTCCCTAAACACTGGCAGATAAGCTTCCCAGCTTGCAATCAGCTGACTGCAAGCTGGGAAGCTTCCCATAGACCACTGTGTATCCAGGGCCTGGTCACTCTTTAAGTGACAATTTTTTGACAATTTCTGACATAATTACTTTGACATACTATAGTACTGACCTATTAGGAAGCACAGTATAAAGAAAAATATTGTAGCACTAAAGAAATGGCCAAAGGATTAGCCATATGTTCAGTGGTGACCGCTCCATACGGTGAGCAGAGCCGACACCCCCCTATCCATGCATCCGGCCTCCTAATTCACATGCGGGGTGCCGAACACATGGATTCCAATGTTTTTTTTTAAGCACATGATTAGAGCCTGAGGCTTTGATCGTCTTAAAAAAAGGGTGGGCCTGGGGCGCAGAGCACTGCACCCCAAGCCCACCCACTTGTGTGACAATAGTGAATTAATACAATATTAATAAAATTAATAAAATATTAATATTGTATTGCTTCTTCTCCTGGCCAATCAGGAAGCATGAGGAGCACCATTGGCCAAGGAGGGGGGGTTAGTTGGTCTATTTGCTGCCCCCGGATGGAGCACCAACCGCCACTGCTTAAGTTAGGAAGATCTGTCAGGATGGGATAAGCATAGAGCATTGCAGAAGATGTCTAAACCTGAGGCACATGCGCTGGCACTTACCATTACTCACAGGCACTGGCGTCATTGGTTGGGTGTTATGTGTGCTAATTAGTGATGGACGAACTTCCGACGGGATGTTTCGTGAACGCGAACGTGGCAAAAAGTTCGAGAACTGCAAGGTTCGCGGCGGACACCATTCACTTTAATGGCAGGCGAACCTTAAAATCCTCCAGGTCATATTTTCAGCCATAAAATACTTACTAGCTGTGCACACATAGTCCCACAACATGGACACTGACATAAAAAAAAGTATTAAGTGAATCTGGGATCGACAACGACAAGCATTCTTTTTTTATCTGAAATTTTGACAATTCAGGAGCACATGAAGGCCATGGAGGAGAGGCAAGGTCAGGCCAGGCTATGAAGGGAGTGTAGGAGATGATCAGCGCCACAGTCAGGGCAGTGCAGTCCTGTGCCAGTGTCCCAGTGTGCCAACCTGTGCTTGAGCCCCTCCCTCTGTCCAGCCCTTACCCCCCACCTATGCAGGGCTTCCCTGCGGTGGTCTGGAGGTGCCAGTCCAGTGCTGATCCTCAGCCATGGTGCTGGCACTGCCTGCGGATTGGCTTCTCTGCTGCTATCTCCCTCACTGTCTGAAACCAGCACTGCGATAGAGACTGAGCACTGACACCAGCACCGAGATACACAGCACTGACAGCAGCGCCGTGATAGAGAGCACTGACACCAGCACCGTGATAGAGCGCACTGAGACCCCACCAGCACCGAGATAGAGAGAGAGCACTGACACCAGCACCGCGATAGAGAGCACTGACACCAGCACCGAGATAGAGAGCATTGACACCAGCACCGTGATAGAGAGCACTGACACCAGCACCGTGATAGAGAGCACTGACACCAGCACCGAGATAGAGAGCACTGACACCACACCAGCACAGAGATAGAGAGAGAGCAATGACACCAGCACCGAGATAGAGAGAGAGCACTGACACCAGCACCGTGATAGAGAGCACTGACACCACACCAGCACCGTGATAGAGAGCACTGACACCAGCACTGAGATAGAGAGCACTGACACCACACCAGCACCGTGATAGAGAGCACTGACACCACACTAGCACCGATATAGAGAGCACTGACACCAGCACTGATACCAGCAAAAATATGACACTGCTTAACCTCTTCAAACAGGAGGGTGCGGGCATATAGTACGGTGTGCTTTTTTTGCACAAGAAAGTGAACCAAAGGTAGAAAAAAGGTCCGTGTGTTACATTATATAAATCATTTATAGAGTTATGCATATACATGGTCTACTGGTCACATGTGTTGAATTCTTCCGAGATCCATGCCTCATTCATTTTTAAAAATGTGAGGTAATCAACACTGTCGTGAGCTAGGCGAGTGCGCTTATCGGTCACGATCCCCCTGAACATCCTTTCAGACAGGACACCAGACGAGGGGCAAGCCAACAGTTCCATTGCAAATTGTGCAAGCTCTGGCCAGAGGTCAAGCCTGCCCACCCAGTAGTCCAGGTGTTCATCACTTCTCAGAGCATCTACATCGGCCGTTAACCCGATGTAGTCGGACACCTGTCGGTCTAGGCGTTCCCTGATGCTGGATCCGGATGAGACCTGTCAATGGGTCGGCTGAAAGAATGATCTCATATCAGAAGTGACCAACACATCTTCAAACCGCACTCTTCTTGCAGGAGCTGTTGGATTGGTACTTGCAACTCTTTCTCTGGGAGTGGGAATTCCTCTGCCAGCACACGCAAAAGCAGAATGCAGCATTTCTCTAAGCAAGGTCTGTAAGTGCTCCATTCTGATAGCCCTCTGTGATGGTGGTAACATTTGCGCCATTTTGTGTTTGTACCGGGGGTCTAAGTACACTGCCACCCAGTACTGGTCCTTGACAGGGTCCCTGTTAAAACACTGGAGCATGAAGGCCCCCATTTGCACTAAACTGGAAGCAGTGTTGTGGCCTGGCTCCTGCTCATCATCCAGGATAATGTCGTCCTCCTCGTTCTCCTCTCCCCATCCACGGACAACAACAGGGATCCCAGAAAGGTTTAAAGCATGCTCTTCTTGCTCCTCCTCATCAGCCCCGGAACCATCCTCCTCTGACTCCTCTTCAGACTCCTGTTGTTGACTTGTCTCAGATAGAGTAGCCCCCCCGGGAATTCATCCAGCATTGCAACTTCCTCATCTTCCTGCTCCTGCCCCTCCATGGCTTGATCAATGACACGACGCAATGCACGCTCCATAAAGAAGGCATAAGGTACAATGTCACTGATGGCGCCATGGCTGTGACTGACCAGTTTGGTGATCTCATTAAATGGCCGCAGAAGTCTGCATGCGTCGCGCATGAGCAGCCACTGGCGCGGTGAAAAAAAAACAAGCTCCCCAGAACCTGTTCTGCCGCAGAGTTTGTACAGGTAGTCGTTAACTGCACGTTTCTGCTGGAGCAGCCTATCAAGCATATAGAAGGTTGAGTTCCACCGCGTCTGGCAATCGCAAATAAGACGTCTGACCGACAGATTGTGTCGCTGAATGTCAGCAAGGTGAGCCATGGCTGTGTAAGATCTTCTGAAATGGGCCAAGATTTTCCTTGCCTGCCGCAAGATGTCCTGGACCCCAGGGTATTTGACAAGGAATCGCTGCACGACCAAGTTTAAGACGTGTGCCATTCATGGTATGTGTGTAATTTTGCCCTGTTTCAATGCGCTAAGCAGATTGGCACCGTTGTCACACACCACTTTACCAACTGTTGTGGTGGCGATTTTGAAATATAATATTTATATCAAAGAGCTTAAAAGAAAGCCATTGTGAGGACCAATTAACTTACTATGCCCTGTTTTGGATATATATATATGTGTAACATGTATACTAGAATATTTACTGTTCTTGGTATCTCAAACACACAAACCTGTTGGTCTGCTGTTTGTATAGTATCTAAGTTACCCTATTGTTCACAGAGATGGCCATTTCAGATATAGTGCCTCTTTTAAATGCAAATTTATGTTGTATCAAAGAGGGCTGACGGTTGTAAATCCAGAGATAATTAAACCGGTCTTAAGTCGGAACTGGCAGGGTCAGAGATCAAAGGAAGTTGCTCATAAAGGCATCGGAAGTTTGATGCTTAACTGGGCTTGAAATTATAACCAATCAGAGTGTGAGCCATCCTGAACCAATCAGCATGTAGACTTGAGAATCGGCCAATCAGAGGTTGATGCAAACTCAGAGCCAATGGGTGCGTTCCATCTTCTGATTGGCCCAGAATGCATATAAAATAGGGCTAGAATTAGCTTATAGCTCTCTTGATTTCTAGACCATGGAAGGCGACCGGAAGTCCGTGTAACGTATACTCGTATCTCTCTCTCTCTCTCTCTCTCTCTCTCTCTCTCTTTTTATTATGTCTCTTCTATTTCTAATTATTTCTTTCTTAGGACTTATCTTGAAATATTGATAAATATATTGAAAGTGTATGTCTGTTGTAACCATATGACCTAAATTATCTTGGCAGCCTAAGCAACTCTGTACTTGTAGCATCACTTGAGTTATATGATAAGTTCTAATTATTCTAAAGTTTCTTTTCTGTATAAATAAAGGTAATTGTTTATCTTTTCGCACTGTTATCGTTCATTTTTATTCTTATGTAGACAAAGGTTTAATCACTTATTTCTTGTATCGTTAATCATTTAAGTGAGATATAAACATAGCCATAACAGATGGTGCCCCTGTGTGAGGAAGCTTAACGTTTGTATGTGGAGGGCAAGACAAACTCGAGAAACGGTAAGAATTTGATGTCATTGTATGTCTGTCTTCCCTGTAGGACCATCAAACTAACAAGCTTCTTTTGAACATTGTTTATATTTATATAACCTTTTGTCTGTACTAATACTTTAATGAGACAGATTTTGAATAATGTGGATATATAAAATGAAATTGTACGTGCGAATAATGGTGAAATTTGGAATCTTTGAGAAAAGGATATGTGCCTCTTCCAAAAAGCAATTTCAGCTGACTCTTTGAATGAGATTAGGACAAGCATTGTCATGGGGACACACACCGGTGAACATAGAGCTGTGTTGGGACTGGTGCTATTGAAATCAATGGGCTGTGACGTGTAATGCGACTTTGTGTCCAAATTCGCATGGCAAGTTGCATTAGTGGAAACAGAGCCTAAGGCCGCGTACACACGCGGAGACTGTTCGCTCAACTTTGTCCGCTGAACAGTGTTTCGGCGGACAGTCCGCTCGTGTGTGGGCTTTCAGCGGACAGTTTCAGCGCACAGTCTGACGAACAAAGTTTTTCGGAAATTCCGAAAAACTGTCCGCTGAAACTTGGTTTGAGCGGACAGTCCGCCTGTGTGTAGGCTTGTTCGTCAAACTAAGTCTCGCGCATGCTCAGAAAGAATTTACACGTCGAAGGTTGCATTGCAGTGTATAGGACGTCGTTTTCTAGTCCTGTCGTACGTGCCGTTCACGTCATCGCGCACGGTTTCAGCGGACTGTTCGTTCATCGTGTGTGGGCAAGTCCGTCCATGCTAATTTTGAGCGGACTGTCCGCTGAAACTGTTTGACGGACAAAGTTGAGCGAACAGTCCCCGCGTGTGTACGCGGCCTGAGTCGCACGGAATGATCTTGTGTGTATAAATTGGGGCTGCAACTGACGATTGTGTTCATAATCGATTGGTTGGGCGATTATTTTTTCAATTAATTGGCTGATAGCCTTGGGGGAAAGCATGGTGTATGACTTGGTTAATATGTGGGGTTTGAAGAAAGAGGCGGTCTGTTCTTAAATATTTCTATGCAGTGGTGAATGTAAATAACCATCTATATGGTTAGGGAACAGAGTGACAGACAGAGGATGTATACTCCTCTGTGTTTACTGTTTAATTCTTCCGTCAAGAAGGATGTCATTTTGGGAGCGTTCGGTTAATTAGTTTTGACCGTTGATGGGGTCGGATCAATGTTTGTTTTCAACTACAGTGATTGGAAGATTTGGAGATAATAGGGAACTTCTTGGTCAAAGGAATTTTTTTTGGCGGTGTGTGTGGTTTTCGTTCAGAAATTACGTTGATTTTAAAAACAGGATGTTAAAAACAAGTTAAATTTCAAACATTCAGCGAATGTACATGGATTTTTTCATCAATGTTTTCTCGCCTGAGAGTTGATATGTGTGGCCAGCATGGAGCTTGGTGCAGGCCTATGCGGTTTGCTTTTGATCTGTTTCTGCAGTGCTTTTTGCTGTGTGTTTTTGATTTTCATGCATGCGATTTTGCTGCGATTTTAATTTTCTTTTAGCCAGTTTGTTGTAGGTCAGATTGGAGGACACGGGTTGCTGCAGGGGCGTATTGCATGTTTTTCTGCAGTCTCTCCATTAAAGTGTGTTGAACCAAAAAGGCACCTTTTTGCGTTGAGGCAGGATTCCCTGACCCTTTCCAGGTATACTGCGGCTGAAGAGAGCATAGATGTGAATGTGTCTCATGGGAAGCCATGTAGGTGAACTGTGGTGCTTTTCTGCAGGAAGCACCAGAGGGACAGGGGACATGGATGTGAGCCAGATCTAGGACATTTGTTAACATAATGGTGTTGAGAAGGCTAGAGACGGCCCTTTGTGGTGTAGGAGGAGCAGATAGTCACTACTATAAGGGGTTAATTTGTACTGTAGATCTGTGAAAGTGTTGTTTTTTTTGTACAATAGAGGGCTTGATTTTGTTTCTTTAACCCCATTATGTTACTGGCCGATGGATCGATCTGTGAAGGTATTGGTCAATTGATTTCATGGCCAATTGGTTGTCGATCAGTTGTTTCAGCCCTAGTATGAATCTGTCTTTTTGTAAACTGCTAACTGTGGATGGTGAGCTTTGTAATTAGACCTGTAAACATTGTAAATGCTACAATTCATGTTGAAATTAGGTGTGCCTCAGTGGACGGCCTCCTGTACTACAAGCATCATCAGGGTTCTGAGTATCCAAGTTTATAACAGAAGTACTAGCCCTTCATTAAGCATTTCTTTTAGAATACTTCAGAAAAGTCCACGGGGGAGATTGAACTATTATAGTTTGGATAATCTCCAGGCTAATTTTTTTGAAGGACTATAGTCAGAACAGGGAACAATCGGAGTAGTACGCTAGCAGCCCGCACAGGCCGTGTACAATAATCGGAGATGCGGGGCCGGTTATAGTGATAAAGACGCAAACCATAACCGCTCCAAAAAAGTAACGCGCCGGGTTCTCTGTACGCAGAGCCCGAGGAAAAAAAAACTGTTCTGACAAGTAGTGAAGAAAAAAGCAGCAACGGTGACAGGGGCGGGGCCTGTCAACCCAATTCTTGGCCAGAGATTAGCTACCTCTGGGGTAAAGACAACCTGTAAAAAGGTTGGGGGAATCAAGGTCCATCGTCCATAAAGGATGGGTAATCAAATCACTTCAAAGAGGGTGTCTAACCGTGGGTACATTCGGAGTAGTACGCTAGCAGCCCGCACAGGCCGTGTACAATAATCGGAGATGCGGGGCCGGTTATAGTGATAAAGGCGCAAACTATAACCGCTCTGAATTTAAAGCGCCGGGTTCTCTGTACGCAGAGCCCGAGAAACCCTACCACATGACCCCAAAGGAAGAGAGGATAGATAAATATGGGCCTTGGGTTATATATGCAAGATTGGGATCGGTGGACTGTAAAGAGGTATTGTAAGAAACTTAATGTACGGGAAGATCTGTACCATGCTCATCACACTAAGATGACACGGCCATAGGACTTCAGCTGCCCAGGAGATAACAGAGCAAGGGATTTGGGTATGTCTGAATTCAGGGGGACATCCTCCACACTTAAGGTATGTACCAACAATGTTCCATCACTGGTGCTTCTGCAAGAATAAATCCCGGGAAGGTAAGAGTTTTTTATTGCCCCCATACAGGCGGAGAAGGGGCGAATGAAATGGGATGGATCTCGGAAAGAATTTCAAACTTACCAAACAGATGTTATGGGTTTAACAAGAAGTACAGGTTCTGATAGAAAACATGTTAATAGGTGTGATATCTAGAGGTCATCTTTGACCTAATTTTGTGAGTGTGGGTGTGGAGTATGCAATACTGATGTGTCCTGTGAAGTTTGTTCTCAGCTGCTGACAGCCCATTCAAATGACCCCCCTTCTTTCTGACCAGGTTAGTGAGAATGTAAAGCAAACTGTATTGACAGGCAAATGACCTGAGCCAAGACGTGTACTAATGAATTGAAAAGGTGTATTTACTAAATTGTGTTTGTGTTCCAGAAAAGACAGTTCTGCGAGAGAAGATGTTACCCCTAAAAGATTTATTACAAGTTGCAAATTTTTTCTCTCTCACCATGGTGAATACATTTTTTTGGGGGGAATTATTGGTGTACCATAAAACAAAAATCCACGTGGTATTAATATGTACTAAGTAATACATATTAATGAGTTGAGCTCAACAATTTTTTGGGTATTTTAAAAAAGTGCACTATTTTTGTAATGTAATGTGATGTATATTGGTTTCACATGCTAATGTCTTATCACAGGTATATAACCAGTTTTTTTCAGGCGAGAAAAATGTAATGTTTATTACTAAATTTTATTGGTGTTTTTATCCCTCAGATTCAATAATTGGGTTTCCTGGCTTACAGAACAAAGAATATCACCAATCACCATAGACAATTTTTTTCTTTTTCCTGGTTTCAGCACCGATATCTAGTGGGTGCTTCTATTTGTTAGCCCAATCAGCTGTGTCTCGGACTACCTGAGTGTGTGTGGTATGTTCTGATCCAACATGTATGAAGCTCTGGTATGAACGAGTTTCTTTGCACCACTGATTAGCCATGTTGATACTTGTAGTTCCATGGATTTAACTGGTAAGGGTCAGCAATTAGATGTTATCTCACAAGACTTGTGTTAAAGACTGCTTCACCCCCCTGCTGTCATTGTAATTAGTTACACACCCAGCCAGTGCTTTCTTTGAAAGTGTAGCTCTTTGCCTTAGGCTACAGTATGTTAATGTGCCTAGCTATCTGGGTGTCCCCAAGTGTAGTTCACAACTGTTTCCTTCTGTGTCACCATGCAATCCTATTTTCTCCTAGAATTTCCTGTTTGTCTGCTTTCATTTGGCTATTTGTTATCAATTACCTAATGAATATTGGTGTGTTTCAAGGAACACCGGTCGGCTTGTGTACCTACTACTGTTCAATGATCTCAGCGCCTTAGTCCTGCAAAGGATTTTTCTTTGCCTGTTGGCAAGTTGTGTCGGGTAGCAACAGTTCCTCGAGCTGGATATACATTATGCAATTTTTATTCTCCAATTTCCTTGCATGCGATTTACCTGCAGATGTGTAGTTTGCATACTATATGCCAGATTGCATACAAGTTGAAAGTGTATAGGTCTGGCCCCATATTGTATAGTTTGGGTTCAGTCTGGAGAAAAGTTTTGCAGGAAGTTTGTATGGGGTGCTCCCCGCTCTTGGCTGTTCCAATTACCCTCACTTTGGTTATATGTGTGGGTATGCTGTATTCTCATCAGTTAATACCTATCAGTGTCCTCCCTGTCCTAGTGTACCTTAACTAGTGGTCTATGGCCTGCGTGCCAAGAAGACCAGTGCCCCAATGTTGCAATGTGCCACTGTCATTCATGGGAGTCCGGTCTAAAGAGTGTGGACAGTTTGTTTTGTATCGGTGAAGGATAACATGGTCTGATTACCAAATTGATAAAGGAGGGAGAAGGTGTACCTGTTGGCAGGTGGTTTCAATTCGGGTACTCAGACCATTTCCCATACTTAGGATAAAAGAGAGGGTTTAGGGAGACTGCCTTCGGAGTTGGAGGTGGGGCACTGGGTACCTTATAACACTACGGAGCTGGAGATACTCTGGACCACATTGGGAGGTCTTGTGCTACATATCAGGGAAGGGGTTAGTAAAACCAACTTGCTCTGTCCAGCATCACTTTGCAAGGATAGGCAGGCAGGGGGTAGTATCCAGGTTGCCTATGAGTCGTAATAGATTGGTTGATGACTCCGTTCCAGGATCATGAAAAAAAAATCTAACTTGCACTGTTCGCATCCTTAATGGCAGGGATGGAACGTTGTGCAGATATTGTGGTCAGTCTAGGTGCTATCCTATCAGACTCTACTGTGTTACACCCTGGAGTCCATCTTGTTCTGATGGTTTGAGTCTGGACAGCCTCAGATGACTGGTACTGATGAGTGCTGGAGAAAGGAAGGTGTTGTGCTATGGGAAAAGACAACAATACTGGCACAGGAGGGGGATCAGGTCCAATGGAGGCCGGGGTAGTGTCCCAACTGGTCTTAAACAAAGTTAAAAAATAATCGAGACCTGAGACAAGGGTATTGGTGCTGGTATTGAATGTCCAGTGATGCCCTATATGCTGCTATATGGGTTGAACTGTTCTCAGCATGGTACACTACCTCAGGGAGTCTATTGCACATCTTCCGCTGTTCTGGTAATAGATATAGCAGGGACACAAGGGTGGACCCCTATTACCCCAGAGAAAAGGTTTTATAAAAAAAAATCCTGACATCCCTATTGAAACTTCCATTGGGATTCGGGAGGAGTTAAAAGTTGGGTAGTTGGGTAGTTTGGGCAACAGAATTTAGATAGTGCCAACAGTCTGTGTAGGGCGTAAATAGAAGGGCCCTGATCAAGGGGTTTATGATCTAAGGAGAAGAGGGTGGTACAAAAATAATAGCGGCTGGAAATAGGGAGCTGGCTGAGGTAACATTTTAGGTGGAGGCGGGGTAGGCTTCCCGTAATAAAAGTTTTTTTTAGGGATCACCTAGTGGTGGTCAGGGTAGGTGCTGGCTGGACATATGGGGATGGTGGAGTTCCAGAGGTTCTGGAGCGATCTTGATGTTGAGCATGGGAGGGGGTAACAAGAGAGCTGGAAATCCGGATGTCTTAGGAGGAGTGAAATAGACGATTTGGGTGAGCTCACAATCAAGAGGTTAATCTAAATATATCCAACTAAGGTTTCTTAATGGGAAAAGTTTATTAGGGCCACAGCTTTTAGTAAACTCCACCCTGTTGCTGTCCTGATGTGGGTAGCTATTAAGAGACTGATGTAGACTACTGTGCGCATTTAAAAGAGGACCCTTGAACTATATTTTTTTTCTTTTTTGTTATTTTGGGAAAAGCCTCTAAGAAAATTTGAGCAACAAACTGCAGTCGGGTTTGACTAAATTCTAAAAGTTTTTTGGCAACCATTGTTTTATTCTCTCCTTTTTTAATATTCTTTTTGTACCGGACTTGTAAATTTTTTGTGACAGTGATTCGGTTCACCTGTTGATCACTAATATGGGAGAGGAGTCACCTATTTTTATTCTTTTGTTCCTCTTTTTAATTTTTTGCTAAGTTGCTGCGGTAACAGAGGCAATGTATCATTTTTCAGGGCACTTTGTAATAATTTTTCAGGACAGTTATATATTGTTCGGTTGGGTTTTTATGAATGCAGATTCAATGTTCTTTGACATCTGGGTTGAAGTAGCATTAAACCTGTATGTGTTTTTTATTCTTTTTGTTTATTTTATTTTCTTGTTCCTACTTTATTTCATATTCTTATCTTTAATTACTTTAAGTGATGATACCAGTCAATTAGCTGATAATGTTCTTCTATATCTTTAAAAGTAAAATGTATTAGTCTTCTGGAACTCTTGTTGGAATAGCAGAGATGATCTGTAAATTGGAAGGCTTTACCGTTTCTGCCTTACTTAATGTAACTCTACTTCCTGCTTTAACCTGAAGCCCTGCGAGCAGGTGTGGTGAACCCAGGGACCTGGCAATAACAGGCAGTGTTGACTATCCCTACCATCAAGGGCCATGGATGATACTGGCTGTTGCTTGGACTCTATTTCCTGTGGGGAGCCCACTATACTCGTCCACATTGCACCCCTTATAAGTATTAAGTCTCAATGGCCAACCCGCTGCTCCTGTCTGGCATTCCTCCACTATCTGTACACTGACATTCTACCTTTTTTGTTGTTTTTTTTTGTATTCATGCACGACTGTCCGGAGGCTCGCCCAACCACCACCACCGGAAGACAACCTTGAGACAAGTCATCTCTTGAGACAAATGTGCAACAAATAGGACTCTCCTGAACTGCCCTTCACCATGCTGAAAAGTGCTGTCTTATGGTCCGATCCAATTGGAGCAACCGTTACAGGACCAGATATGTCAGGATCCCGCTCTCAATGTTGGAGTTCCGCTCTTCCAAGGCAGAGGGGCAATGAAACATTGCAGTACAGACACTCATGGTTTGGATGTGAAGTCTCAAGGGCACCAGGATTTCTTTTGGCTGTCTCAAGCCTACATAGAGGAGTTGCGGCGTGTTCAAGAAAGACAGAGGAGGCCGTGGTGGTGGGGAAGGATTGGGGCTTCTGGGCTGTTGTGGGTGGGTACAAAATCACTGAACCAGGGTGTCAGTTCAAGAATGAACTTCAGGGGGAACTGTGGTGGCGATTTTGAAATATAATATTTATATCAAAGAGCTTGAAAGAAAGCCATTGTGAGGACCAATTAACTTACTATGCCCTGTTTTGGATATATATATATGTGTAACATGTATACTAGAATATTTACTGTTCTTGGTATCTCAAACACACAAACCTGTTGGTCTGCTGTTTGTATAGTATCTAAGTTACCCTATTGTTCACAGAGATGGCCATTTCAGATATAGTGCCTCTTTTAAATGCTAATTTATGTTGTATCAAAGAGGGCTGACGGTTGTAAATCCAGAGATAATTAAACCGGTCTTAAGTCGGAACTGGCAGGGTCAGAGATTAAAGGAAATTGCTCATAAAGGCATCGGAAGTTTGATGCTTAACTGGGCTTGAAATTATAACCAATCAGAGTGTGAGCCATCCTGAACCAATCAGCATGTAGACTTGAGAATCAGCCAATCAGAGGTTGATGCAAACTCAGAGCCAATGGGTGCGTTCCATCTTCTGATTGGCCCAGAATGCATATAAAATAGGGCTAGAATTAGCTTATAGCTCTCTTGATTTCTAGACCATGGAAGGCGACCGGAAATCCGTGTAACGTATACTCGTATCTCTCTCTCTCTCTCTCTCTCTCTCTTTTTATTACGTCTCTTCTATTTCTAATTATTTCTTTCTTAGGACTTATCTTGAAATATTGATAAATATATTGAAAGTGTATGTCTGTTGTAACCATATGACCTAAATTATCTTGGCAGCCTAAGCAACTCTGTACTTGTAGCATCACTTGAGTTATATGATAAGTTCTAATTATTCTAAAGTTTCTTTTCTGTATAAATAAAGGTAATTGTTTATCTTTTCGCACTGTTATCGTTCATTTTTATTCTTATGTAGACAAAGGTTTAATCACTTATTTCTTGTATCGTTAATCATTTAAGTGAGATATAAACATAGCCATAACACTGTCAAATTGAGCAGTGTTAGCCACTGATCTGCCTGTGAACGCAAAGCTGAAAGGAGTGCAGGGCCAGTGTGGCTCTTGGCTTCCAGGCACAACAGACGCAGCACAGCATGGCAAATTCTCACCTGGCATGTTGAATAGGTTCTGGGGATCTTGGGCGGCACAGCGGAAGAGACGCTAGCAGCGGAAAAGGAGGAGTCAGCCGAGGAGGAGAGGGAGGATGGAGTAGAAGGAGGAGAAGAAGAGCCAGGCCTGCATGAAATCCGTGGTGGTAAAACCAAATCTATACGGATGCCATGGGTTACATGCTTGACAGCCGTTAGAAGGTTCACTCAGTGGGCAGTAAAAGTTATATACCTTCTCTGCCCGTGTTTGCTAGACCACGTGTCTGTGGTCAGATGTATCTTGGCACTGACACTGTGTGCCAGAGATACATTCACTTGCCGCTGAACATGGCCATATAGCTCTGGGATGCCCTTCTGTGAGAAATACTTCCTTCCTGGGACCTTCCATTGTGGTGTTCCAATGGCCACAAACTTTCGAAAGGCCTCTGAGTCCACCGGTTTATATGGCAGTAGTTGGCGGGCTATCAGTTCTGACAAGCCAGCGGTCAACCGTTGGGCAAGAGGGTTATCCGGCATCATAAATTTTTTACGCTCAAACATTTGGCCCACGGAAGCCTGCCTTTTTCCAGAAAAAAGGCATGATGGAAGGTGGAGTGGAGGACAATTCTGAGGAGAGAGGAGAAGGAGAAGTAGCAAAGGCTGGACGGTGAGAGCCTGGAGTGTGGCTTTGTGGGTTCCGTTGCACCCACTGGGCTCGGTGATGGCAGCTCATGTGCCTTCTTAAGGCGGTCATCCCTAGGTGAGTTTTGGGCTTACCGCGACTTATGCGTTGACTGCAAAGGCTGCAGATGGCAACACTATTGTCAGCAGCGGACACGTTAAAAAAAGCACACACTGCGGAGCCATGTGCCGGCGTCCTGGGAGTGCCAGATGTGACCGTACATGGTTGATGGCTGACTCCTGATACATTAGCAGTCTGGTTTGTTCCTCCTGTGCAATGTAAGTTTTGCCTGCTTCTCTTCCCTATCTGCTGGTCCATATCTCCCTCTGAACTCCCCTCCTCTTCCTCTCTTGTGGGCACCCACGTGACATCACTAGACACGTCATCATCGACGTCACCTTCCCCACCGCTATAATTATAGATCTCAGAGTAGGGACCAACCTCCTTGGGCTGATCTGGGTACCGTCGTCAGACTGCTGAGTAGCGGTTGTTGCTACCTCCTCTTCCTGATTCAATGCCAAGAATGGCTGCGCACCGGCAATGTCTTGTGATGGATCGGACAATAATTCCTGTGTCTCAAGCGGAGGGTATATGGTGGTGGTGGTGTTGGTGGTAGTGTATTTGGGGGTGCACACAGCAGAGAGTGAAGAGGGTGCAGATCGAGAGGATGAGGAGGGTGCAGAAGAGTAAGGCTGAGTGAGCCACTCAACCAAGTCTGGTGCATCCTTTGACGTACTCGAACGCACCTTCTGCAGTTTGCCACTTTGGCTCAAGCCTGTTGCTCCTGCCCTACCCCTACCACCCCTGCGGAAGGGCCTGCCTCTTCCTCTGCCTGTCATTTTTTAAATGACTCTGTGACAAAAGTCTCTAGAGAAGTGCAGTATGTATGTGGAAGAAGGTATATAACACCCCGCTTCAATCTGTCGTTTTGGGGGGCCACTGGTCTATCACACCAGTTATAATACTTTTTTCTAATTGCGTTTGTCTATCGCAAATAGTACACCTATACCAGTCCTTAAAAGGACCTTTGTGGACCTAGTAGTAGCTAGCTAG
Organism: Lithobates pipiens; assembly: GCF_037356315.1. Classification (NCBI taxonomy): domain Eukaryota; kingdom Metazoa; phylum Chordata; class Amphibia; order Anura; family Ranidae; genus Lithobates; species Lithobates pipiens. The sequence continues at coordinate 629,481,122 of NW_027507748.1, read as the reverse complement.
TAGCTAGTGAATTGCAGACTGTCCTTGCTCCGAAAACAAAACTGTCCCAACACTGAGAAACGCCAGCTGCAGAATCGGTCAGCACTGCATGCAGTGCACTATAATATGCTTTCTATATTTGAAAGAAAGTATATTATACGTGTATTACAACCCTATATACTGTACACCTATACCAGTCCTTAAAAGGACCTTTGTGGACCTAGTAGCTAGTGAATTGCAGACTGTCCCTGCTCCAAAAACCAAACTGTCCCTACAGTGAGAAGCGGCAGCTGCAGAATTGGTCAGCAGCACCGCATGCAGTGAAGTATATTATACGTGTATTACAACCCTGTATACTGTACACCTATACCAGTCCTTAAAAGGACCTTTGTGGACCTAGTAGCTAGTGAATTGCAGACTGCCCCTGCTCCAAAAACCAAACTGTCCCTACACTGAAAAACAATAGCTGCAGAATCGGTCAGCACTGCATGCAGTGCACTATAATATGCTTTCTATATTTGAAAGAAAGTATATTATAAGTGTATTACAACCCTGTATACTGTACACCTATACCAGTCCTTAAAAGGACCTTTGTGGACCTAGTAGCTAGTGAATTGCAGACTGTCCCTGCTCCAAACACCAAACTGTCCCTCCCTACACTGAGAAAAGACAGCTGCAGAATCGGTCAGCACTCAGCAGCACAGCAGTGCACTATAATATGCTTTCTATATTTGAAAGAAAGTATATTATAAGTGTATTGCAACCCTATATACTGTACACCTATACCAGTCCTTAAAAGGACTTTTGTGGACCTAATAGTAATAGCTAGTGATTAGACCGCCCCTGCTCCACACAGCGTCCTTTCCCTACACTGACAAAAGACAGAATGTAAAATGGCCGCTAGATCAGGTCTATTTATAAGGTAGGGGGTATGTCCATGTTCTGAAATGTCTCAATTGGCTGTCCTGTACCCCATGATGGATGTGTCATGGGTCAAAGTTCTTCACAATGTAAACTAATATATCTGCCGCGAACAGCGCCAGAAGTCCGCTGGTTTGGCGAATCGCGAACGAGCAAAGTTCACCGCGAACCGACTGCCAGGCGAACCGCAAGGCCATCTCTAATTACAAGGAGTCCATTGTTATTAGATTGCAGAATTTCTCATGTGATTTTGTTCTTTTTGACTATCCACTAGTGATTCGTTCAAATTTCTAATTTTCCTTTGTCAGGAACATTTCCCTGCTACTAGTTTGGTTCTTAACAGGCGGGGTACCTGTCCCTACTCTACCCACCCATAAATGTGCACAAAACCTGGGGGCCAGGGTCCTTGACCCAAGATGGCTGACTTCGGTTCCAACTGCAGTGTTGCCCTGGAAAGTGCCACCTTTAGTGGAGAAAGTAGACTGCACCTGATTACACATGGCTTACTGAGGGGGAACTTGTAGGAAGAAGGAGTGGAAAGAGTCAGCAGGGGATCACCAAAGAGGACCACCAATATCATTGTTCTACAGAATTTTTTTACTCTTCAACAGAAAGTACCTGAACAAGGACCTATGACAGGATCAAGTACTATTTTTTTTCAAAGTGATAGATTTAAAAAAAAAAAAAAAAATTACTTTTGAAATTACATTAAAGTAGAACTCTCACTTCAAAATTTTTGGTGTTCTGTCCTCCGGGGACAAACTACATGTAGTACTTTGTCTCATGGTCCTACATTCTTTGTAAGCCTAGCTACAAGATTGGACAGGACACCCCCTCCCCCCATGCCCATCTGACAATGCAGAAAAGAGATGGCTGCTTAATAAGCAATACTTGTCTTGGCTCCAAGCACTTACCAGAGACAAGTAGAGTTAAGAGGAATGCAAAGAAAGGAGGTTGCGTGCTTACTGAACCTCTGCATTTATCTTGCAGCCACTTCTCTTGGGTAGGAGCATGGAGTTGAGACAAGTCCTGCTTATTTAACAGTAGCACCCATCTCCTTGCTAGCTGCAGTGTCATACAGCCATGGTGGCAAGGTGGGGGGGGGGGGGGGGTGGCATTCTGTTCAACCTTGTAGCTAGACTTACCTTATTGAGCAATTTGCTGCTTGTCATTTATTATTGTTATTACTCTGACATCAACACCTTCCTGTGTCACATTTGCACTTGATACGTAAGGAAGTCTTTTGTATCTATAGTCAGTGTATAATGTACTTTTTTTCTTTTCATGTTTATATACATAACTATGCGATTAGTTTTTCATAAGTGTTGATCGGTCACTGTGGAAAGCAGCCCCCCCCCCCCCTTTTACCTCTACGACAATTTTTAGTTTATATTGTCCCTATTTTACATACTTTTTAACCCCCCCCCCCCTTTTTTTAATAATACCTTAATAATTTTTATTTTTTTTCTATTTATTTACTGATAAAATATCTTTTATTTATCTTTTTTCATTTTTTCCTCCTTTAAAGATTTTTACGGAAACGTGATCCCATTTTATCTCCTCTTTTTCTCCTTCGTTCCATTTTACATCCATACTTACATTATTTACTAGTCCCCATAGTTACCCGCCGCACCACGCATTTACGTACTCCTCCCACTTTCTCATTCTTCCATTGTCTCTATATATAATAATAAGATATATTTAGTTTATTAGTTCCCATAGCAATCCGCTGCGCTACGCTTTCATGTCCTTTTTTTATTTATCCGTTCTTTTTATTTATCCGTTCTTCCTTTTCCTAGTGTATGACAGAACACTCAATGTTTCATTAGTTTCCATAGGAACCCCTTACGTTGCGCAGCCTCGACCCCTTCCCATCTGTCTATTTCTTTTCTACCAGTGCCAAGCTCTACCCAAGGTTTTTAACCACGCCTTATTGTTAGAATTTCTCTATTTATGTTTGCCCAATAGTTCCCGTATATAATAAAGTACACTCTGTTTATCAGTCCCTATAGCAACCCGCTGCGTTACGCTGTCACGTCTCTTCCATAACTACCAGTTCTTCCTTTTTCCCTTTATTAGGTTCCAGAGCAATCCCTTACGTTTCACATTGACGCTTCTTTTTCATCTGCCCATTTCTGTTTTACCATCGCCTTTGTCCAGCTCCCCCTCATGTTCTAGCCACACCTTATCATTAGAATTTCCTTGCCCTTCCCCTTGCTTCTGATTGGCCTGATGAAAGAGTGCGGCCGTCCTTACATCTCGAGCTGAGTGCTCAGGAAACGCGTCGCCAGGAAATGACGTCATAGCCCCGCGTCCTGCTTGCCACAGTATACCAAGCCTCGTTTTGAGACTACACTCTGCCAGGACACTCTGCCAGGTCACTCTGCGTCCACTATAGCTGGCGAATTTGAAATATCTACCAGTGGAAATGCTCAGAGGTGCAAGAGGACATGTGCGGACTGGATTACAACAGATGACGGAATGAATCAGATGATCCCTACAATTTTTAATGTTCGTTTTGCTTATGGAATATGTGAGTGCAAATCTTTTTGTTATCAATAAATGTGTGAAACTTTTTAAAAAATCTGCACCCAGAGGCGCCCCCTATTTTTCCTTTTTGTATCTTCTAGACTTACACAGCACATAAGAACATGAGACAGAGTAATGCACTTTGTTCTCTGGGGCACAGAACATTAAGTGAGAGTTCTTCAGTAACACGTTAAAGCTTATGTGAGATTTTAGTGATTGTGTTTACATATCCTTATATAACCAATCAAAATAAGCGTGCAACTGTATATAGAGTTCAAACACCTCTGTTGGGTGGCTATGACAGTTATAAGTATGCTGTATTACAGTGTTATGCCGCGTACACACAACAGACTTTCTGATAGAAAAGGCCCGACGGAATCATTTCATTGGATATTCCGATCGTGTGTGGGCTTTATCTGACTTTTTTATTCTCCAAAATTCTGATGGACCTAGAAATAGAACATGTTTTAAATATTTCCGACGAAATCAATTCCTATCGGGAAAACCGTTTGTCTGTATGATGGTCCGACGGACCAAAAATGACGCAAGGGCAGCTATTGGCTACTGGTCATTGAACTTCCTTTTTCTAGTTCCGTCGTACGTCATCGCGTTCTAAACGAACAGACTTTGGTGTGATCGTATGTAAGCAAGTCCGTTTCAGTCGAACTCCGTCAGAAAGACCATCAGAGTTTATTCTGACGGAATGTACGTGGCATTATTGTTTCAAAATGGCAAAACAGCAGTGGCAATGAAAGAAGCTGGATAGATAGAATGTGGATGTGACACCACAACCATTATATGTGGGGACTGGTCATTTGAAAAACAACAATAAAAAACATAGACGCAAATGAAGAGAAAAAAAAAAAAAAAAAAATATATATATATATATATATATATATATACACTTTATATACACTATATTACCAAAAGTATTGGGACACCTGCCTTTACACGCACATGAACTATAATGACATTCCAGTCTTAGACCGTAATATTGAGTTGGTCCACCCTTTGCAGGCTGTCCACAAGCTTTAGGAGTGTGTCTATGGGAATGTTTGGCCATTCTTCCAGAAGCGCATTTGTGAGGTCAGGCACTGATGTGGATGAGAAGGCCTGGCTCGCAGTCTCCACTCTAATTCATCCCAAAGGTGTTCTATCAGGTTGAGGTCAGGACTTTGTGCAGGCCAATCAAGTTCCTACACTCCAAACTCACTCATCCATGTCTTTATGGATTTTGTGCACTGGTCCAAATCATTTGGTGAAGGGGTGATTATGGTGTGGGGTTGTTTTTCAGGGGCTGGGCTTGGCCCCTTTGTTCCAGTGAAGGGAACTCTTAAGGCGTCAGCATACAAAGACATTTTGGACAATTTCATGTTCTCAACTTTGTGGGACTAGTTTGAGAATGGCCCCCTCCTGTTCCATCATGACTGTGCACCAGTACACAAACAAGGTCCATATAGACATTTTTTTTCCGAGCGTTTTTCCGAGCCCTCGGAGCCGCTCGGAGACACACGGAAACACTCTGTTCCCGAGTGTCTCTGAGCCTCTGCGGGTGTCCCAGAGTGCATCCGAGCGGCTCCGAGTGTTTCTGGCACCCCCCCACCTCTGGGCACATGTGGTACTGCATACAATAGCAGTCACTGTGGAACTAATTATCTGAGTTTCCATTGACTCCTGCGGGAAAACTTGCTTTGATATATGAGTGCTTTGGATTCCAAGCATTCTTCTGGAACTACTTATGCTCATATTCCAAGGTACCGCTATATATATATATATATATATATTGTGGCAGCACGCAGGTAAAGTCACCTGGTTGTATCCAGGATGGGAAATATGTGTGCCCTAGATTCAGGCTTTATGCAGACCTTTACAATTAGAGGGGAAGAGTTAATGAGCCCAGCTAAAGTAAGTGGGCTCATTAAGACCTCTACAAAAAACCCCAGCATGCTTAGGGAGATGCTCCATCCTGGAACCAGTTTTGTGTTGTATAGACTGGGGAGTGTGATATCTGTTCTGTGCGGTGAGTTAACGCCTGTGTGGCAAACCTCTACAACAGAGACAGGGACTGGTGCAGCACAAGGCTGCACTCAGTTGTTAGACAGGGAATCTAAGTGTGTAGTTAGAGGTCAAGCTGACCAGGATTTATGTTCATGTTTTATTTTTTGTTTGGCTGTTATATGTATCACTGCATGTAGCATAAATAAACTGCATCTTTTGTTTTTTGCACCTACAACGCTGTCTGCTGTGCCTGATTTTGTTTTGTGAACCCATCCAGGGGGTCACACACACCCGCTGCCGAGCTAACCCCTCACAGTTGGTGGAGAATTTTGGCAGTTTTTTTTCAATTTTTTTTTAAAGGCCAGCATGGAGGAGATACTGAGACAGCTGGCTCTAGCAAATGCAAACCAGCAGCAAGCAAATGCAAATCAGCAGCAAACAAATGCGGCTTTACAAAAGAGCCTTGCAGCTCAGCAGAAAGCTCACCTGCAGAGTCTGGAAGCTCAGCAACAAGCACAGCAACAATCTGAAGCCCGCTTTATAGACCTGTTGCAGAAGCAAGAGCAGAGTTCTCAACAGAAAATAGAGACATTAATACAGCAACGTCCGCAGACCAATGAAGCAAGTGGTTACAATAATATCGCATCTTTTGGTGTGAGCCGTTTATTGACAAAAATGACTGGAGAGGATGATCCGGAGGTGTTTTTGACCACATTTGAAAGGACTGCTGAAAGGGAAAAGTGGCCTAAGGAGCAATGGGCTGGACTGGTGGCCCCTCTGTTAACTGGGGAATCGCAGAAAGCTTATTATGACCTAGAGCCTGACCAAGCAAAAGACTATGTGGTGCTAAAAACAGAAATATTGGCATGGCTGGGTGTCACCCTGGCCGTCCGGGCTCAGCGTGTGCATAATTGGACTTTTCAGGTTGGAAAACCCCCCAGGTCTCAAATGTATGATCTCATTCACCTGAGCAGGAAGTGGCTGCAGCCAGAGACTTTGACCGCACCAAACATTGTGGAACGTGTTGTTATGGATCATTTCCTGAGAGCTCTTCCTACTGCCATCCAAAAATGGGTAAGCCATGGAGACCCAGAAAATGCAGATAAACTTGTGGATCTGGTTGAGAGGTACTTGGCTACAGAGAACCTGACCACCTCTTCCAGGGACTCACGGACTTTCCACCCTAAGACCAGATCATTCCCAGTGGCGGGTAAGATGACTCCAAGGGGTGAGGGTGGAGAGAGTGAGAGGGTGGGAGTTCTACCTAAGGTCTGGCGGGAGCAGCCCAGGAAGCCCATGCTGCAAGAGACAGCGAAAAAGATTATTTGCTACCGCTGCCGGCAAGAGGGACATATTGCAGCCAATTGCTCTGTTGTGGATGAGCCTATGCAATGTGACTTTATAAGGGAGAGACGTCAGTCGCTGTTTGCGACAGTTGCATGCACTGCCATTCGGGGACCTGAGAAACATTTATGTAAAATGTGTATTAATGGTAGAAATGTTGATGTGTTGCTGGATTCAGGTAGCCTGGTAACATTGATAAAAGCTGAATTAGTTACTACAGAGGTCTCTGGGAAGAACAGGGTGGCTGTTATTTGTGTGCATGGGGACACCCGAGAGTATCCTGTAACTTCAGTGTTTTTTGAGACCCCCAAAGGTAACCTCTCTCATCAGGTGGGGTTAGTGTCTCACTTACCACATGATGCTATTGTGGGAAGGGATTTTCCAAAATTCTGGGAACTCTGGGATTGTCCTGAGCCCCCCACTGGTGCCCCTATAAACCAGGAAGATGACCAGAATTCCTCTGGGAGTGGTGAGGACTCTCCTGAATTTCCCTTGTCGGTATTGGCGGGGGAAACTCGAGAAACTGGGGGGGAGCCAACATCCTCAGATGAAAACATGCCGTCTGTGGAGTTTTCGGATCTTGAGGTTCACAGGGAAAATTTTGCCACAGAACAGTTAAAAGACCCCACCCTAATAAAGGCACGTGAAAATGTGGTGAAAATAGATGGCGAGTTAGTGAACCCAGATAAGACTTGCCCTTATCCTTACTTCACTATGGAAAGGGACCTGCTGTATCGAGTGGCTCAAAGGGCAGAAGAAACCATTGAGCAACTTGTAGTGCCCAAACCTTACAGGAAGTTGGTGTTAGAATTGGCTCATGGGCACATTCTGGGAGGTCATCTGGGGACAGAGAAAACCAGAGAGAGGGTATTGCAGAGATTCTATTGGCCTGGGGTCATGAAGGAAATAGAAAATTATTGTTCCTCCTGCCCTGTGTGTCAGAAGTCGGCACCTATGCCACATTTCCGTAACCCGCTGGTACCTCTTCCTATCATTGAGGTCCCCTTTGAAAGGATCGCAATGGATTTGGTAGGTCCGATAATGAAGTCCGCCAGGGGGCATCAGTACATTTTGGTTATATTGGACTATGCCACCCGTTATCCGGAAGCAATTCCTCTCCGAAATACCTCGGCCAAAACCATAGCCAAAGAGCTATCTCTTGTTTTTAGCCGTGTGGATATTTGTAAGGAACTGCTTACGGACCAAGGTACACCCTTTATGTCCCGGGTTATGAAAGAATTATGCAAGTTGTACAAAGTGACGCAATTGCGTACATCTGTGTATCACCCCCAAACAGATGGGCTGGTTGAAAGATTCAACAAAACCCTAAAACAAATGTTAAAGAAGGTGGTGGATAGAGATGGAAAGAATTGGGACTGTCTAATACCCTATCTAATGTTTGCCATTAGGGAGGTACCCCAATCCTCTACGGGTTTCTCACCCTTCGAGTTGCTCTATGGGAGACACCCAAGAGGGCTGCTGGATATCGCCAAGGAAACTTGGGAAAATGAGAGTTCTCCTCACAGGAGCGTGATTGAGCATGTGGCCCTGATGCAAGATAGAATTGCACAGGTAATGCCAATTGTAAAGGAACATTTAACCCAAGCGCAGTTAGCACAGCAGAGAGTGTACAACCGTGGGGCCAAGACACGTACTTTTTCCCCGGGGGATAGGGTCTTGGTGCTAGTCCCTACGGTTGAAAGCAAATTTCTGGCCAAATGGCAAGGTCCATATGAAGTAATTGAAAAAATTAGTGAGGTGAACTACAGGGTTAGACAGCCAGGAAGGCGAAAGCCGGAGCAGATCTATCATGTCAATCTGCTGAAAGCCTGGAGGGATAGGGAATCCCTAGTCGCAGAAACTTTGTCACAAGTACAGCCTGATTGCTTAGTTCCTGAGGTTGGAATAGCAGACACCTTATCGAAACCCCAACAACAGGAGGTTAAAGAGTTTGTACTTCGTAACAAAGAGATTTTCTCTGAGCTTCCGGGACAAACATCTGGCGTAGAGCATGACATTATCACCCCGCCAGGAGAAAGGGTAAAACTAAAACCTTATAGAATACCAGAGGCCCGACGGGAGGCAATACATGGGGAGGTTCAAAGGATGTTGGAATTGGGTGTGATAGAGGAGTCCCAGAGTGACTGGTCAAGTCCTATCGTACTAATGCCCAAACCTGATGGGAGCTGGCGGTTTTGTAACGATTTTCGACAATTAAATAAAGTTACAAAATTTGACACCTACCCCATGCCGCGTATAGATGAGTTGATTGACCGGCTGGGAACAGCCCGATATATGACAACTCTTGATCTCACCAAAGGCTATTGGCAAATTCCCCTGGCCGAGTCGGCCAAGGAGAAAACTGCGTTTGTAACCCCAGATGGGGCATTCCAATATAAGAGAATGCCGTTTGGGTTACAGAATGCACCGGCAACATTCCAGCGGAAAATGGATAAGATTCTGAGGCCCCCATCAGAAATATGCTGCAGCTTACCTGGATGATGTGATTATCCATAGCACAGACTGGGTCTCACATTTGCCGAAAGTACAAGCAGTCCTAGACTCTATCCGGGAAGCTGGGTTTACGGCCAATCCAAAGAAGTGTACCATTGGACAGGAGGAGGCCAAATATCTTGGGTACACTATTGGGAAGGGGGTGATAAAACCCCAAGTCAATAAAGTCGAGGCCATACAGAGTTGGCCACGTCCCAACAGCAAGAAACAGGTACGAGCCTTTCTGGGAATCGCTGGCTATTATCAACGATTCATTCCCCATTTTGCTTCTCAGGCTGTGCCCCTCACTAACCTGACAAAAGGGAAAGAGTCGGTCATGGTTAAATGGTCCCCAGAGGCTGAAGAAGCATTTCAGTCCTTAAAAACAGCCTTATGTAGCCAGCCAGTGTTGTACTCACCAGACTTCTCTAAGGACTTTGTTGTACAAACTGATGCATCAGACGTTGGGTTAGGAGCAGTGTTATCCCAGGTCTGGAACGGGGAAGAGCACCCAGTCATTTACCTCAGCAGGAAGTTGAAGTCCCATGAGGTAAATTACGCCACGATTGAGAAGGAATGTTTAGCAGTGAAGTGGGCTCTAGATTCCCTTCGGTACTATCTGCTAGGTAGGCACTTTGACCTGGTGACTGATCACGCTCCTTTAAAGTGGATGGCTCAAAACAAGGAGACCAATAGAAGGGTAAATAGGTGGTTCCTGGCCCTACAAGAATTTAACTTTACAGTTAAGCATCGCCCTGGTGTTAAAATGGGGAATGTGGATGCTTTGTCTCGGATACATGCGTGTCTGACTGCTTGTGTTACAACCCCAAGGTTGAAACAAGGGGGGGGGGGGGGGTATGTGGCAGCACGCAGGTAAAGTCACCTGGTTGTATCCAGGATGGGAAATATGTGTGCCCTAGATTCAGGCTTTATGCAGACCTTTACAATTAGAGGGGAAGAGTTAATGAGCCCAGCTAAAGTAAGTGGGCTCATTAAGACCTCTACAAAAAACCCCAGCATGCTTAGGGAGATGCTCCATCCTGGAACCAGTTTTGTGTTGTATAGACTGGGGAGGAGTATGATATCTGTTCTGTGCGGTGAGTTAACGCCTGTGTGGCAAACCTCTACAACAGAGACAGGGACTGGTGCAGCACAAGGCTGCACTCAGTTGTTAGACAGGGAATCTAAGTGTGTAGTTAGAGGTCAAGCTGACCAGGATTTATGTTCATGTTTTATTTTTTGTTTGGCTGTTATATGTATCACTGCATGTAGCATAAATAAACTGCATCTTTTGTTTTTTGCACCTACAACGCTGTCTGCTGTGCCTGATTTTGTGTTGTGAACCCATCCAGGGGGTCACACACACCCGCTGCCGAGCTAACCCCTCACAATATATATATATATATATATATATATATATATATATATATATATATGTATATACACACAAACACACACACACACACACACACACACACACACATATATATATACAGAATAGATTTAAAAAAAACTGAAATAAATAGAAAACAGACAGAGGTGACTTGCAAAGTCTGTGATACATAGGCATGCTATGTTTCCTGGTTTGCATTACAGCACAACCATTCAATCATATTCTCATCTCAAAGCAAGTTTATGGACAGCTCTGTCAATAGATTTTAATTAGAAACAGGCATGTCACTTAACATAAAAAATGCAAAAAGGCACATCAGCAGGGGGGATAACCCACGTATTTTTATTTCCAAAAATCATGCAAAAAAAAAACATGGAACAGTTATTTCCAATCCAATTGTGGGAAACAAGCAAGCCTTTGTTGAACCTTGCAATAATGTTACTGCATAGCAGAGGCATAACTAGAGCCTTTAGGTCTCCCAGAGCAAGAAACCATGAAGTGCCTCCTGACCAGGACCCTTCCCTCCAGGCCCCTTCCCTCCAAGCCCAGGGCCCTTTCCATTGATCCCGGGGCCCTTTACTCCCATCATAGCACCTTTTATTACAGTCCCGCATTGGGATCCTTTCACGTGTTCTGCAGCGGGCATCCTTTCTGACGGCTTGGGGCCCCCCACAGTGGTGAAAGTGCCAGGTCGCAAGTGTGATCTTTGCGACCCCGGTAGTTCTGCAACTGGTGTCAGTAGTTTTTTTTATTTTTCTTACTTTATTTTTTTATTATTTTTTACACTTTTGTTAGGAGCTCCATTGGGGGCTTTAGTGAGATATCAGGGGTCTAAGCAGACCTCTGATGTTCCATCTATGAGACAGAGAAAGGAGATTAAGGACACAACCCTCAATTTTCTTCTCTGCAGCCTCAACACCCATAATGAATGGACAGGAATAGCTCTTCCCATTCATTCACAAACTGAAGAATCATAAACACAATTTACTATGCTTCAGTATTGATCATTGACTCTGTACATTCAGAGGGAGAGGCTGGTAAATGACATATTTACCAGCCACTTTCCTGCTCTCCATCCTGATAACATCCCCCTCAGCAACCGGTGGGAGAGAAGAGAGGGGAAGCCGGTAGAGCTCTGGGGGACAAGGGGGTCCAGTAGAGTACACAGGGGCCTGGAGGCAGCAGGACCTGGATAGAAGGGGCAGCAGGAGTGGTATATAGAGGAACTGATTCCCTCCACTTTCTTCCTGCAGCTTCTGAATGCCTGTGGGAGGTTAGAGGAGGAGAAGCAAGCTTTCAGCAGCTGCAGGAGGAAAATGGAGGGGATTGGTTCCTCTATTTGCCTCCCCACTGCCTCTTCTATCCAGATGTACAGGGGAGCAGCACGGCTCCCTGGAGCATGGGGCCAGGTCACTACTATGACCCCTGCACTCCCAGTAGTCACACCCGTGCTGCATAGTGTTCCAGCATCCAGCACTGATGACACTATAAATGCAAATTTTGCAGAAGAACTGTTCATGAGAAGTGGATGGATAAATTGACTTCTCCTGAACAGAGTGACCATTGATGGACCAAAATTCAGCAGGTTCATGCTGAAGCCACCGAATTTGAATCCATGTGTAACGATACCCTGAAAGGAGCTGCTTTTGTTTGTTTAGTCCTTTACTCTGCGTCTCAACCCTAATAACAGCCTCAGCCCCCTCTGCCACACCCGGTAATAGTGTAAGTGCAAGGACCAATGAGAAACACACACATTATGTTAAAACACAGAAATTGTCTTTACTGCAATGTTTCTGTAGAAGAATAACAGACAGTAACAGTATATATATTCAAGTAATGAACTAGAGAGCAATTACTGAGATTTATGAGCAATATAGGTTGGCTCTATGAGTCCAGGCAGGAGGAGAGCCAAGGAATGACCTTCTTTGTGCTTCTCTCTCCTGTCCTCTGACACCACAGGCCCAACTTTTAACAGTTTATTCAAATCAACATGCAATGGCTTAACCTCCTAGATAAGCTGCCCCCCACACACCCACTGCATATACAGAGCCCTGAATATGTATGTGTGGATCCGTATGGCACTAGTAGCTTCAGTCCTTTTGAATAAAAGATACAATTTTGTGTCTTTAGCTAGCCACTTTCGTTGGTGCACCTAAACTCCTGGATAGCAGAGCCAAACCACACAACAGACCCAAATTATCAAGTTAAGCAGGCAGGATCTTTCTCAGCAAGGTGAAAAGACAATGATGTCTGTATACAGTGTCCCCAGAAATGGATGACCTTATCCTTTATCCCTGTGGCATTACAAGTGTCAGCAAGATGACTACCAGCAATGATGTCTGTATACAGTGTTTGTTTAACTCCTTCTGTGGTGCAGTGTCTCTGTTTCCTGCAAATGGGCAAAAGCCCTCTTGCCCAATCCTGCGGTCAAGGTCCAAACAAAATGTCCTGGAACAGCAGGCTCTCCTGGTTACCCAACTGGTCACCTCATACTGGAGCGCTTTATCGTCGGTGCAGGTGCGCATAGCTGTGCACCTGGGATCCCCCTCTCTAAGACTGGATGTTTCGACTGTCAGTAGAGGCCTGAATTGCGTGGTGAAATCACCTGAGAAAAAAAAGGCAGTCAGGCCACTCTGTGCTGAGATTTCATATTCCAGAGTCCTTTGCAGCTGCTTCATGCAGCTTAGTACAGGAAGTACAGCTCCTCTCCTGCTAATAGGAGCACATGGGAGGAAGGCAGAGAGTGAGCAGATACCTGTGTTAACATGCAGTAAGTGAAGAGAAATAGGGAGGGGGGAAATGAGAGTGTATAGCCAGCTTTAGACCCAGTGCACTTAGCAGTCAGCTGTCAGCAATAACAGACCTGCTCAGACACACCCCATTCCCTTCTCTGTAGTACAAGTCTGAGCGAGGACACTTGAAATGGGTGATGTGCTGTTATAAAGCTATGCCAGTGAGTGGAAGTAGCAATTCCAAACAAAATCAGTCACAAATCAGAATATGGGACTATAGAAAAGATATAAAAGTATAAGTCGTAAAGAAGATTTTATATATATATATATATATATATATATATATATATATATATATATATATATATATATATATATATATATATATATATATATATATATATATTATATATATATATCATATGTCTATATCAAGTATTTGTATCAAATTCAAAAGATAGCAATATGTAAAAATGTATGTATTTTGCTTTTTATATATATTGCATTTTGATTGAGCTCTTTTATGATATTTAGTATTTCATCATTCCATCCTGAAGAAGTGGATATGTCCATAAACAGGTCGAAATAGAAGGAGGAATGGTTACACTACGATATCTCACAAAAAGGTGTAACTGCACCCTAAATAGTATACTTATCTTACCACAAATCAAAAACAATCTTTATCAGTGATTTATCATTGTAAATTCCAATAAAGTGCATATTTAGTGAACTGCAATATTATAAAGAAAATGATACTTCTTAATCAAGAAAAAAATATAAAATCATGTGTTAAACCAAAAACAGTTTAATCCTTCTCAAAAGATGGTTAACCGAGTCCCACGTGCATAAATCCACATCCGTGATTGGAAAATTTTCACCAATTTGTGAAGCACCACCACCTTCTAAAATGGACACGCACCAGAAACAGGGTAAAAAGACGCCTTTGGTTTATGTTGGGTTAACCACTCCGCTCATATAAGCAGGCCTGAATATTTCCCAATTGAATGCCAGTAATCACTCCTTGCATCACCACATTAATCTCAGGATCTTATAAAAAGCAAACAGCCATCATTGTGCAACATATTATAATTGATTAAATCATTAAAATAAGTATAGGAAATTTTCACTTCCAAGTGTGGTTCCAATAGACCGGTTTCCTGAAGATGCATGATTGGATGCGAAATGCGTAGAGGCTTCTGGGTAACACTGATGTCACTTTCTGCCCCAACCCGCACCAAATAGAGGCTTTGATGATACGACCGATCCTGGGAGAGGGAACAACACTTGCTAGCCCTAAGAGCATTGCTGGAAAGACTTAGTGCAGGTCAATAGGCACCACACTTGTGAGTGAAAATTCCCTATACTTATTTTGATGATTGAATAAATTATAATATGTTGTGCAATGATGGCTGCAGTGTCCCTCTCTTTAGGAATACATTTTGTTACTATTTGATATGTATTGATATGATAAGAAATTATTGTGTGGTATTTTAGGATTCATGGTGGATCTATATACCTTTTTAATGTTGCTGTTAATAAATATGTAGTATTTTTAATAAATGTTGTTTTAAAAAAAACTGTCTCGTATGGTACCTTTAAAGACCACACTACTTTTTGTTTTGGTTGGAATATGCAGCAGAAGAAGAAAAACAGATAACAATGAAGGTAAGTGAAGATGCTTCAACAAAAAGAATACCATTTTTTTTGCATATATGAAATATTATGGTCTTTTAATAATTTTATATGCAATTAAAGTTGTATATTTTTTATATATTCAATGTGAGGGTGGCCTTTAAATCAGGTATTCCAGAAGATGATATCTCCAGTAGTACTAAAATGAGAATAGGGAAACCATCATCTGTCATGATCTGTTAGATCAATATGATGGAATCTGAAGAATGGAAAACAGCCACATTTGGAAAACAAAGCATTGGTGGTCTCCATCCCTTCATGCATGTAGACATCTGCACTCTTCTCACAACCGTTCCCATCCAGCTGGAAAGCCTTCCAATGTCACTCCTGGCAACAAGAACATGTGCAGAATAGTCTTCTTTCACTAGAACAAATCGAATAATTACTGCAATTCAAACACCTTTAATTCAATCCTCAAAAAAAGGAATCCAAGAATCAGAAAAATGCAGCAAAAGGGAAGTGGATTTTTTCACACCATGTGCACTTTGTCTGAACTTTGCAAGTAATCTGGGATGTAAATAAGCTTTTAGCTTTTGAAATACTTAACATGAACATGTATGTTTTCATGTTTTTCTTTCTTCAGTAAACCATGTATTTGACAGTGCTTGGTACTATGTAAACAGTTTAAAAATCCTGTTGCTAAATGTTACCTCATAGGAACTTTCTTTGACCTTGTATTCATGTACACAGCCCTAGGCCCTACACTCAGAATCTAGTGGTTACATGTGTCATATAAATGCCAGAGTTGTAAGAACGCCTGCTAATGCCATTTTCATTCATTCTTCCAGGAATCAAAAAAAGAAAAACATGCTTATTCAGGTCACTAGTGAAGTCACTAGCAAGGCTACAAGGAATAGTTTTACTAAATGGAGGTATAGCTCTCTTTCTCCATATCTTACGTGAAACATCAGATTTTTTTTAAAGCTGAAGATTTTTAAGCTAAGAAAGAGAATCTTCACACAATACATTTTATGAATATTCACTTCAATTATCCAGTCATGTGCAGATGATATAATTAAACAGAAATGTGTTTTTAAAATTAAATTACTGGATAATTGAATATTCACACACTAAGGCGCTATGTATTTATTTTTTTCATTTATTAAATGATTCATTAAAAATTAACTTGAACATTTTCCAACTAAACTATTATAATGTTGGAAACAGGGTAATCAGAAACAGGCTATGTTTCGATATGTAGACAACCCTTTTAAACCAGCATTCTCTGAGATGTAGTATTTATCGGCGTATAAAATACTACTACTACTAAAGTATTTATCGGCCGCCGGGCTCCCGCAGTGTCTCCTCCGTGGAGACAGAAGATGGATGGATTCGCTGCGCTGGATCAGATTAGCCATCGCTGGAGAGACGATCATCCGTTGCTGGATAGCAAGAGTGGATTACCACCGCTGGAATCTTTTTTTATTTTTTTTTATTTTTAATAAAGGACTTTTTAAAAAGTGTGTTTGTCTTATTTAACAATTTTTTACACTTTCTTTGTGAAATGGTAGGGGTACTTTTGTACCCCCTTACCATTTCAAACAGGGGGGGCCGGGATCTGGGGTCCCCTTGTCAAAGGGGGCTTCCAGATTCTGATAAGCCCCCCGCCCACAGACCCCCACAACCACCAGCCAGGGTTGTGGGGATGAGTCCCTTGTCTCCATCAACATGGGGACATGGTGCTTTGGGGGGGACCCCAAAGCATCCTCCCAATGTTGAGGGCATGTGGCCTGGTACGGTTTGGGGGGGCGCTCTCTCGTCCCCCTCTTTTCCTGCGGCCTGCCAGGTTGCGTGCTTGAATAAAGGGTCTGGTATGGATTTTCAGGGGGACCCCACGTAAAAAAATTTTTAAAATTTGACGCGGGGTTCCCCTTAATATCCATGCCAGACCTGAAGGGCCTGGTAATTGAATTTGGGTGAACCCCACGCTTTTTTTTATTTTTTATTTTTTTTATCAATGACTTTCAATGAGTGTTCTCTGTATTATGGGAGCCGAAAATTCATTATATCCACGAGTGATTTTAAAGGACTTTTTTTTCTGCAGAAACGACACTTTGTGCAGGGACAGTTCTAAGCACTGGAAACATGCACCCCTTCACAGGCATACTATAGACACCCCCCAGGTACGAAATTTGAAGGAATATTACACTTTTATTGTTTCCCTTTAAAATTATTAAAATCACTGCTCCCGAAAAAACGGTAGTTTTTAAAACTTTTTTTTGCATTGATACATGTCCCCTGGGGCAGGACCCAAGCCCCCAAACACTGTTTAGGACAGTAACTTGCATATTAGCCTTTAAAATTAGCACTTTAGATTTTGATAGGGTTTAATAGGGTTCTAAAGTTCACACAAAGTATGCTATATACAATTTCCGTCGAATCTTCTTTATACATTCGACAGACACCATAAGCCTTCAAAGACAGATTCGACCGTAATTCATGTGGATTTTCAGACGAATGCAATTTTTGAATGAAAAACAAATAAATAAAAACGAATTTCGGGAGTAACTAAATAAATGTATTTTTCGGAAAAAAACGAAATTCCGAAATGAAATATTTCACTCTGCCCATGTCTAATGGCTACCTCAGGAAAAAGCCGGAATGCTGAAAGCAGCCAATCAATTAACTTGGCATGCTTTATTGGTATACCTGTCGAAGTGAAAACAAACTTTTGGCCCTTCAAATGGAACCAAAAGCTCTCTATAGCTCGACTATCTATATAAATATATACTCTTTTTATAGCTCACAGGCTTTGCTAAAACAGGAGCTCTGCTTCTTGAGCTGGGGAAAAAGGATCCAATGACTCTGAATACAGAGTGTCCTTCTGGGTGATAAACTGCATACTCAGTATTGGTATTGCCATCCTCAGTATAAAACCAGGATTAAATCTACAAAGAATTAAATATCTGGGTCCTCAGAGAGTGTGTCCTGCACTGGACTCACAGCGACTGATTCAATTTACCACATGTGGTTTTCTTTGTCTCAAGCCTCCTCCAATAGAGGCAATAAGGTGGCTGGATTCAAATGAACGCATTTCTTCATTGTTAGATTTGTACATAAACAAACAAAACAAATTCATATTTTGAACCTTTCATTAGACAAACATTTAGTTAGCTGTATATTTGCTGTGCAGATTGTGGGACCATTAAAAATGAAATATTTGACCAAAATATTGTCTGTAACTGTCAGAGAGTTGTCCGTAGCGGACGTGTCACTGGGTGCGCTGTGGGGCATCAGTGTGTGCTGGTGCGTGCTGGCGCTCCTGTGCGCGTATGCCAGTGCGCGCTGGTGCGCGTGCGTGTGCGTTGGTGCGCGTTGGCGCCAATCGGCCTATTTAAGTGTCCCCCCGTGGTGTGCTCGGTGCTGTCCGATCTGCAGCTTCCTGTGCCCTGTTACCTGTGACTTGCTTGTGTTCCTGACCTCCTGTTTACCCGACTTGTCCCTTGGATTATCCTGTCTGCTGCCTGCCTTTGACCTTGGCCTGTCTCTGACCTCGCATCTGCCCGCTCCTTTGTACCACGCTGCCCGCCTGTTGCCTACCCTGCTTGTGATCCGGACTTGAACTTGCTCATCCCTATTCTGCACCGTCTGCCTGCTGTCATCTGTGCCTGTGGCTGGACCTGCTCACCTTCTCCTGTTTGCATCTGCTCCTGCATCCAGCTGTGAGAGTCTATCTACCTGTCCGAACCCAGCCGTTGGATCTCTTCTCCAGCATCTAACCCGCCAGGCTCTCATACCCGTCTGCGCTCCCGTGCCACCTGTCCATCCTACCAGGGGCCGTGAACCAAACTCGTAAGGGAGACCTTCCCCTGCTATCTCGGGCTCACCTGTCAGGTACGTAGGTCTGACAGTAACTGTATAATAGCACCTTTTCATAAAGCTACTGCTCTGTTATATTGGGGTGGACCCTTCATTACTGGGTCCAGCTTGCATAAATATATTACAATGAATTGTGTTTCTATCATGCTGTTTGTGTTAGCCCTTGTACACACGGTCGGACATTCTGACAACCAAATCCTTTGGATTTTGTCCGAAACTGTTGCATACACACGGTCGGACAAAGTTGTCGGAAAATCCGATTGTACATAACGTGATGACGTTATTTCGTTACGACGGGACTACGTTCAGGCTAGTAGTCAATAGCTTTGGTCTAGGAATTTGATCTGAGCATGTGTGACACTTTGTCCGTCGGAGTAGGCTACACATGATCGGAGTATGTCCGATTGGAGCATTTTGTCGGAAAATTTTACGGACAAGTTGGAAAACTTGGTCTGTCGGATACTCTGACGGAAACAGTCCGATGGAGACCACACACAGTCAGATTATCCGACAAAACGGTCCGATAGGACATATTCCGTCGGAATCTCCGACCGTGTGTACAAGGGCTAAGAACTCCAGTTTCATGTTTAAAAAAGACACATTTTTCCTGGCAATAGTATAATTTATCATTGCTTGCTGTTGTTAGTTTTAGCTAGATAACACAAATCCTTAGTTTTCATCTGACATTATTTTCCAGATGTCATAATATAATCAATTATAACAATACACTGCAGTCATGCAGAGATGTACATAAATCCAAAGTATTCTTCTGCTTATACCACTGCACTTACAAAGAAAAGGGGCACATCATTTCAAAATCCACACATTCTGCTTTGTATTTAAAAAATAATACAAAAGGACCAACGATCTGTATATGACAGAACAGAAAGCTCTCAGCCAGATCAAAACCTATAAAAAAAAAAAACGGTCTGCAGGTGGCATCTATCCTAACAGGGGGTGTGGACTTAATGTGATGAGTCTGTTATATTTAATTTGTATTTGTTATTGCTCTGACATCATGAAATGCACACCAAGCTATTATCAGACCTTTAGATTTCATTTTTGCAGAAAAACTTCTTATGTATCCCAACCATATTGGCTTTGTTAAATATTATGGCAGTTGTATTCCAATTAACAACCTCATCTTGATCTTTTTTTTTTCTCTCAATAAGGGGTTATTGTATAAATTCAACATTCCAAAATTGTTATCTTAATCTAAACTAATTCCATCTTAAAAATTTCCCCAATAACCTGGATTTCATTTTCAACCAAAGGTTGTCTAAACTAGTTACAATATATCTATATTATTAATAAAATTGTTAAACTTATATCAGAAATTAATACTCAAGTGATAATCTCAATACCACACCCTAATTCTAAAATATATTCACAGATATAGTTCCTTAAAGGATGACATTTTACTCAATGTCCCTTTTTTATATGCACTGTTTCCACTATCAAAGCATATATTTTTTTTTTTTTGAAAATATTTTTTATTGAGTTTTAGACAGACAAACAAACATTCAACAAAGAACAGTGACATGCCACAGTATTATGGTTAGACCCACGCAGGGGCCATCAAGCGATTCCAACAGAATAATCGACACCTGTAGCACATCCACAACAACTAACTTAGTGCTAGGTTGGCTCCCACTCCATATAACAACTTAGGACCAAATTCTGCAGTCGGGCCGCAAGGGGCACTATCAAAGCATATTTAGTTTGTGTAATACACGTTTATATGTAACCTTCATTTTACCATGTTTGGAAAACAGATTCAAAAATAATTGTGATCACATTGTTTATCATTAGATTAATTAACCTGGCACATTTTGTTATGATATACGTGTAGTAACATCATAGGTGTCCTTGTCACTAATGTCTCATCCCAGCACATTCTTTTATGAGACAGAGAAAAAGGGAGGGGGTCTGCAGAGAGCTAGCATCACACACAAGATGTAGAACTAAAGGTTACAGCATTCACACAGATACATGAATATCTCTCTAAAATCACTTACATTTTTCCCATTTGTACACAACACATGCATATCATTCTCTCACTTTCTTTTAACTCTTTAATATTTCCCAGTTTATATTCTGCTTTCCTTATTTTATTCTGATATCCTTTGCATCCCATGTATTGGAATCCCATACTTCACATACTCTAGCTTCTATGGTTCTGTGATCAGATGGGCAGCCATAGTGCTCACCCCATCTTCCCTCTATGACAATGTATAAGGTATTCTGTTTTAACTCTCATATCTCAGTTTTGACTTTACTAGTTGTAGTTAAGGATGGGTGAATGATTCGGCCCAAGCATAAGTTCGGGTGAACTTTCGCTGTTCGGATGTTCAACGAAAAGCTGGAAAAAAGGGTAGCTTGGCCGTTTGTTTGTCCCCGAACTGACCACAATGCATTGCAGCGCTGAGAAGTGCATTGCAAGCCCTGATTGGCTGAAGCAGCGAAAGTTTCAGCCAATCAGGACATAGAGCACTGTCAGAGTCATGATTGGACACTGTCATCATGACTTTATCCAATCATGGTTCATTCCTGCCCCATAGTATAAAAGTATTCTTTCAATGGCAGCCATTTTCAGTGTGATTTCAGCGTGGAGAGAGATAGAACAGGGCTCTGATCAGTGCTATTAGTTAGTTAGTGTGCTATACTGTGCTATTTTGCTTCAAGTGTCAAGGTAGAATATTAGTTTAGTGTCAGTCTAGGGATAGTGTGAGTGTAGTGAGGAGGACCATCATTCAGCTTTGCATAGTGTGCAGCTAGAGTAGGGACAGCTCAGATAGTTTCACTGTAATGTAGTTAGACCGTGTCATTCATACATACATTAGTGTAGAATAGGGACAGCTCATATAGTTTTAGACCCCTTTCACATTGGGGCACTTTGCAGGTGCTATTAAGCTAAACATAGCGCCTGCAAAGAACCCTGAAAAAGCCGCTGCTGTCTCTCCAATGTGAAAGCCCTGAGTACTTTCACACTGGAGCGGTGCACTGGCAGGACACTAAAAAAAGTCCTGCTAGCAGCATATTTGGAGCGTTGAAAGGAGTGGTGTATACACCTCTCTTAAACTGCTCCTGCCCATTGAAAACAATGGGGCAGCGCGGCTATACTACTGGCACAGCACTTCTGCAGCAGCACTCTGCAGTAGTTTTAACCCTTTCTCGGCCGTTAGCGGGGGTAAAATTGCCCCACTAGCAGCCGAATAGCACCGCAAAATTGACGGTAAAGAGACGCTAAAAATAGCAGCATTTTACCACCGATGCACCCACTGCCCCAACATTGATTAAAGTGCATCCACAAACATATTTCAACTTCTTCTTTACATTTGCTTATAAGCACTGCTGCCTCCCTCCCAATAATGTCTGGGAGGACAACAAGGAGAGGCAGACATTCTTTTGGTACTGTAAGGGGGCCAGCAACAAATGTGTCCACAGGAAAAGGTGGACGTGGTGGACAGTCCTCAGGCAGGGCATGATTCCCTCTGTTTAGTGAGTTTGCTTGTGCTATCCAGCGTGCTTTCAGAATGGGCATTCAGTGCTACAGGAGGTTTAGTTACTGATCACAGAACGTGTCTGTCCACATACTCCGTGGACCATTTGACTTTTATAAAAATTAATCAGTCCTGTATTACTAGCTATGAAGCCCCTGATGCCAATGTCATTGATTAAGTCTTTTTGGGATGTGGAATCTCTGCAGGACTTTGAAGCTGCCTAGCTTTGAGGGTGTTCAATCATTTCATCTGAATGAATGCTTTTGGTATAGGTTTCATGGGCACATATAACACCCAAAGACCAGTTTTCCAACACTTGTTTGACAGGTGCATATCATTGCAATTTATTACGGCAAGGCGAGTCTGTCTACTTCCTGGATGTGGGGACTGTGAATATGGGCGGGGATAGTGCGGCTAAAACGTAATTTCCTCTATCCACACTGACTCCTGGGAGCTTTTGTGATTGTTCCCAGGAGTCTGTGCAGCGGCCTGGAGCGAGTTGTCGCGTGATTTCGATGCTCCGTTGCCATCACAACGGGGCAGGAATTCCTATGACGCCGCCCGTTGTGATGGAAACCTATCCTTTTGATGGCGCTGTAATTCGACGTTACTACGACACCATGACAGTGTGAGTAACAGTAAAAATAAAATAGAAGATAAACAGTCCATTGGAGATATCCAAATAAAAGACTGATCCGTAAAACAAGTGAAATGATAGTTCTACAGTGTAAAGTGAAGCCACAGGTGGGTACTCCGGTGAAGTAAAAAGACCAACCATCTAGCACCCAAAACAGTGAACACCACCACCTAGAGTGCACGCTTACCTGAGGCAAGCTAATTAAAGCTTTTAACAGGAAAAGAGTATAGCTACAACTCAGCTGTACAGCGATTAACTCAGGGCAAGCAGGATATTCCATGCAATATGGCCATATAGCGATCATGCATGATACCAGAGCATTCCATGAGTGAAAAAGTGTTTACATGATTCTTGGTCCCTGTGGACTTTGGTAACCCTGTTACCCATTGTGGATCCCTGCCCACTCTAACCATTTATCTAGGGGCTCAGTATAAGCGAAATCACACCTTCAGTTCCTATATTTTATAGTGCTTCTTCTGGACGTTTTTTGAGGGTCTTCCTTCATTCCCTTACTTAATTTAATGCCCATAATGACTGGCCAGTCTTTTTCTCTTCTCTACTTATGCCTATACCCTCTTGCCTCTAAACTACTTTATCTACCAGATGTACTACATATACCTTTGAACAGCACTATTCATCCCTTTCTTATCTATAACGCTCAGATGGGCAGTAGACAACATAATATATAACCACCAATCAATACAGTTTGATTAAGGGAAGTAAAATAGGAACCCTTTGTCCCAAAAATGCCTTACTAATCAAGGAAGTCTGATGACTCAAATGTAAGAAAAATGCTTACAGTCACGCCTTGTCCGGGATTTTGATCCTTGGACCTGGTGTTCACAGACGGTTTCCTATTGCCTGACCACCAGGGAACTTGCTCTATGGTAGAATCTAGACATGTGCATTCGTTTTCGTCCGAATGCATTTTCGTCCGAATTTCAGCTATTTTCGTTTTCGTTTTGACAAACGATAACGAAAGCACAAAATCCGAAAAACGAAAGATCCGACATAAATAAATGCTTCATTTTCGTTTTCATTGTTACAACAGTTCGATATAGAATAGGAGATTCGACATGACTCTGACGATAACAATCTGTCTATAGAACCTGTGGTCGAATGTGCTTAACCTTACCTCTATTAGTCCAAGATTATATAGAGAAAATATTCGACAGAGAAAAAAGATTTGACAGAGAGAAAAGATTCTGCAAGTTACTGTCCTAAAAAGTGTTTGGGGACCCGGGTCCTGCCCCAGGGGACATGTATCAATGCAAAAAAAAGTTTTAAAAACGGCCGTTTTTTCGGGAGCAGTAATTTTAATAATGATTAAAGTGAAACAATAAAAGTGTAATATTCCTTTAAATTTCGTAGGGGGGTGTTGTCTATAGTATGCCTGTGAAGGGGCGCATGTTTCCCGTGCTTAGAATTGTCCCTGCACAAAGTGTCATTTATGCAGGAAAAAAAGTCCTTTAAAATCACTCGCAGCTATTATGAATTGTCGGCTCCCGTAATACAGAGAACACTCATTGAAAGTCATTGATAAAAAAATAAATAAATAAATAAATAAAAAAAAAAAAGCGTGGGGGTCCCCCAAATTCAATTTCCAGGCCCTTCAGGTCTGGCATGGATATTAAGGGGAACCCTGCCTCAAATTTAAGAAAAAATTTGACGTGGGGTTCCCCCTAAATATCCATAACCAGACCCTTCAGGTCTGGTATGGATATTAAGGGGAACCCCGCATCAAATTTAAAAAAAATTTGACATGGGGTTCCCCCTAAAAATCCATACCAGACCCTTTATCCGAGCACGCAACCTGGCAGGCCGCAGGAAAAGAGGGGGGGACGAGAGAGCGGCCCCCCCTCCCTCCTGAACCGTACCAGGCCACATGCCCTCAACATTGGGAGGATGCTTTGGGGGTCCGTGACCCCTCAAAGCACCTTGTCCCCATGTTGATGAGGACAAGGGCCTCATCCCCACAACCCTGGCCGGTGGTTGTGGAGGTCTGCGGGCGGGGGGCTTATCAGAATCTGGAAGCCCCCTTTAACAAGGGGACCCCCAGATCCCGGCCCCCCCCCTGTTTGAAATGGTAAGGGGGTACAAAAGTACCCCTACCATTTCACAAAGAAAGTGTAAAAAATGGTTAAATAAAACAAACACACTTTTGAAAAATTCCTTTATTAAAAATAAAAAAAAGATTCCAGCGGCGGTAATCCACTCTTGCTATCCAGCGACGGACGATCAGCTCTCCATCGATGTCTAATGTCATCCAGCGCAGCGATCCTCCATCCTTCTTCTGTCTCCGTGGAGGAGACACTACAGACATTCCGGCGGCTTGACGTTTCTTATATAGGGTGGGCGGGGCCACCCGTCACCTGACCCCGCCCCCCTCTGACGCAAGGGGAAACCCGGGGTTCCCTGTGACGTAGGGGTGACCCGCACCCCTCTGATGTAACACAGGCAGGTTTCCGTTACATCAGAGGGGGGCGGGGTCACCCATACGTCACGGGGAACCCCGGGTTTCCCCTTGCGTCAGAGGGGGGCGGGGTCAGGTGACGGGTGGCCCCGCCCTCCGTATATAAGAAACGTCAGCGCCGGAATGCCTCCAGTGTCTCCGTGGAGGAGACAGAAGAAGGATGCTGCGCTGCGCTGGATGACATTAGACATCGATGGAGAGCTGACCGTCCGTCGCTGGATAGCAAGAGTGGATTACCGCCGCTGGAATCTTTTTTTTATTTTTAATAAAGGAATTTTTAAAAAGTGTGTTTGTTTTATTTAAACATTTTTTACACTTTCTTTGTGAAATGGTAGGGGTACTTTTGTACCCCCTTACCATTTCAAACAGGGGGGGGGCCGGGATCTGGGGGTCCCCTTGTTAAAGGGGGCTTCCAGATTCTGATAAGCCCCCCGCCCGCAGACCTCCACAACCACCGGCCAGGGTTGTGGGGATGAGGCCCTTGTCCTCATCAACATGGGGACAAGGTGCTTTGAGGGGTCACGGACCCCCAAAGCATCCTCCCAATGTTGAGGGCATGTGGCCTGGTACGGTTCAGGAGGGAGGGGGGGCCGCTCTCTCGTCCCCCCCTCTTTTCCTGCGGCCTGCCAGGTTGCGTGCTCGGATAAAGGGTCTGGTATGGATTTTTAGGGGGAACCCCACGTCAATTTTTTTTTTAATTTGACCGGGGTTCCCCTTAATATCCAGACCAGACCTGAAGGGTCTGGTTATGGATATTTAGGGGGAACCCCACGTCAAATTTTTTCTTAAATTTGAGGCAGGGTTCTCCTTAATATCCATACCAGACCTGAAGGGCCTGGTAATTGAATTTGGGGGACCCCCACGCTTTTTTTTTTATTTATTTATTTATTTATTTTTTTATCAATGACTTTCAATGAGTGTTCTCTGTATTACGGGAGCCGACAATTCATTATAGCTGCGAGTGATTTTAAAGGACTTTTTTTCCTGCATAAATGACACTTTGTGCAGGGACAATTCTAAGCACGGGAAACATGCGCCCCTTCACAGGCATACTATAGACAACACCCCCCTACGAAATTTAAAGGAATATTACACTTTTATTGTTTCACTTTAATCATTATTAAAATCACTGCTCCCGAAAAAACGGCCGTTTTTAAAACTTTTTTTTGCATTGATACATGTCCCCTGGGGCAGGACCCGGGTCCCCAAACACTTTTTAGGACAGTAACTTGCAAATTAGCCTTTAAAATTAGCACTTTAGATTTTGAACGTTGGAGTCCCATAGACTTTAATAGGGTTCTAAAGTATGCTATATAGTTAGCTCCGTCGAATCTTCTTTATACATTCGACAGACACCATAAGCCTTCCAAGACAGATTCGACCGTAATTCATGTGGATTTTCGGACGAATGCAATTTTTGAACGAAAAACGAAATAAATAAAAACGAATTTCGGGAGTAACTAAATAAATTAAGTTTTCAGACGAAAACGAAATTCCGAAACGAAATATTTTACTCTGCACATGTCTAGTAGAATCCTTGTTAGGTTTTACTCCAATAGTTTGGATATTGGCTCCTCCCTGGGACCAGCTGTTGGTAGTCACCTGATCAGTGACCCTATAAATCTTCACTTCCCATTCCTGTTCTTGCCCTAGTATAGGTTCCTGTTTGTGTTAGTTTGGTGGATGCTATTTGTTTCTGGTTGCTATCTTTGCTTGTTCCTGACTCTGATTATTGGGTTACCCGTTGGATTTATGCTGATCTTGTTGGTGGCCCTGCCTCTTTCTGACACTGCCTTCTGGTTCACCCCTGTGTACTTCTGCCTTGGTCCGCTGTCTTGGATTGTCCTTTCACCCACCATGTTACTGTCTTTGGCCACTACTAACCATGCATTATTTATTGGTGGTTCCCTGTTAGGCTGTTTGCACCATCTATTGCGTTCCCTTTTTCTGGCTGCAGGATCTCAACCATCTCTCCACCTGATACTAGGATAACAAGACTACAAGTCAGGAAACTAGAGAGGCAGTTTGAATTTTCTGGCAAACCTGACACTTACCTCAGCCAGATGATTATCAGAAATTCCCAGATCGTTTCAAGCTACTCATTTCGGATTCTCAGGGTCAAGTGTAAATCCCCTCCTAGGCAAAGCTCGCCATCTAACATGGAATTTTATAGATAGGCAACTCCTATCCTCATATTGATTAGTGGCTCCAAATGAATAATAACTATTGCTGTAGGGAACAGACACAAAAAAATACACTCCCAAATAACTGTTCTGCTTTATTATGGCACAATTGAAGGTAAAAACCTTGTCACACATAATCAGTGCCATCTGTCATCAGTATCACATGTCATCAGTGCCGTCTGTCATCAGCCATCAGTGTCATGTGTCATCAGTGCCTTCTGTCATCAGTGTCACATGTCATCAGTGTCATTAGTGCCATAAGTGTCCACCAAAAATGTCTAGAAAATAATTTTCAGCTGAGGAGGTGTACAATATTCTTGCAGCCAATGAGAGCAAACGGGGAGCTCTCTGCTTCGGATTCCCACTTAAATTTAGATTCTGAGTCTGACGTTAACTATGAGCCTGTCCTAAGCAGTAGAACACTGACAGGCTCAGAGGAGGGTGACAGTTTGACCGCCAGATGAAGGCATTCTGGTGAGGAGGCAGTGCCATCAACCAGCACTGCAGTGCCATCTACCAGCACTGCAGTACCTTGGCAAGAAAGGCCACGTACCAGTTGGGTGTCATCTCAGTCCCAAAGGGTTAGGTCCCATGCCAGCCTTCCCTATTCCCTACAGAACTCCTTGTGGTTTCCTCCTAATTCAGGAGAAGCTAACATTCCCCCTTTCACTGCCCAGTCAGGAGTCCAGGTGGACACAGAAAATGTTTCCCCGATAGATTTTTTCCACAGTAATTTTTACTGAGGACATGCTAGCATCAATTGTGGCCCACTGCAACCTGTATGCACAACAATTCATAGCAAGTAACCCAACCTCCTATTATTTCCGTCACTATGAGTAGAGAGCCCTAACAAGTGGAGGAGTTTAAGATTTTTTTTGGGCCTCACATTCTGTATGGGACTAACCAAAAAAATTAATTACGTTCATATTGGTCAACCCTCCCCATCCACCACATCCCCATCTTTTCCTCAGTAATGCCCAGAACCAGATATTTCATGATTATGAGGTTCCTACACTATAATGATACCCAATACCCTCCCCGAAATGACCAAATTATGATAAGCTTTATAAAATTTGGCCACTGCTAAATTATTTTTCTGAAATCTTCCCCCAGTTGTTTACCCCAGACCAACAGATATGAGTGGATGAGTCACATCAAATTTACTGGGAGAGCCTTTAATAGGCATAGGGCTGTCATCAAGCGACCGGGAACCTCACCCTGGTATTCCCCCCTGAGCATGTCAAGGTGTTGATTTACAGACAACTCATGTTCCAATTGGGGAACCCGTGATAATGACTACTCCACCTGGTTAGTCAAAAGGATAACTATCCTTGTTGAGATTTGATTATTGTTTATAAGTTTATGATTTCTTTGCAATGATACTTTCATCAACACATCTATACATGCATATATATTATGAGAATATATCTGTTCATTGTTTCTCTCATTCTGTACCGATACGGTAATGTAATCCCTTAATACTCTCGTGCTGTATTGATCTTGTGAATTTCCACGTGAATATTCAATAAACTTTGATTTGGAAAGTACATTTACTGGCAGGCTGAGCTTCAAGTTTTTATTCCCAAGAAAAGGACCCGCTATGGGATGAAGCTGTATAAATTGTGCGACTGAGCCACAGGGTATACATATGCCTTCATGGCATACGAAGGGAAGGACACCCAGCTGCATCCCCCTAATTGCCCAGACTACATGGGATCAAGTGGGAAAGGCGTTTTAGAACTCAAAGCCCACTCCTGGAGAAAGGCTACCATTTGTATGTAGACAACTTCTATACGAGCTTGTCCCTGTTCCGCAACCTTCACAGAAAGAACACTCCAGAATGTGGCACCATAAGGAAGAACCGGAAGAGCTTTCTTCAAAGGCTCATCAACAAGAAGTTAAGAAGAGGGGAGATGGCGAGTTTGCGGAATGAGGAAGTTCTGGCTGTGAATTGGAGGGACAGAAGGGATGTCTACATACTGTCTTCAATCCACAATAATACCTTCGTGGAGATCACCAGGTGGAATGGCCCAATACAAAAGCCAACATGTATCCATGAATACAATATGTTCATGGGGGGGTGATAACTTCAATGACCAAATGCTCGAAACCTACTTTGCCACAAGATGAACATACCTGTGGTATAAAAATGTATCTAATTATTTGTTTCATTTGGCCATAGACAACACCTATATAATCTATCACAACTCCACTGAAAGCCCCAAATCCTTTCTTGGCTACCAGGAGGAAATCACCACTGCTCTTATATTCCAGAATGGTCCACCAGAAAACATTTGATCCAATGTGATTAGCAGACTCTCCGAATGCCACCTTCCCAATAAAATCCCTCTCAGACCAACAGGCCAAAAACATCAGAAAAAATGCCGGGTGTGCTCCAGAGGAGGAGTTAGAAGAGACACCACTTATTAACGATCCCTGAAAACCCTTCTCTTCAGAGAAGCCTACCCTACCCACACCTAACAACTGTATTTTCATTTTCTCCCTCAGCTCATCCCCCACAGTTATTACCTTTTGTTTCAGCTTGACCCTCCCTTCTAGATTGTAAGCTCTAACAAGCAGGGCCCTCTAGTCCCTCCTGTATTGATTTGTATTGTAAGTGTACTGTCTGCCCTCATTTTGTAAAGCACTGTGCAAACTGTTGGTGCTATATAAATCCTGTATAATAATAATAATAATAATAATAATAATAATAATTATTGTCCCCAATGTCCTTCCCAACCAAGCCTCTGCATAGGTGACTGTTTCCGCTGTCCCCATACTAAAAGTTTGAAGCTCAGCCTGCCAGTAAATTATTAATGAAGTATGATAAACATAACCCTCACTTCCTCATGCCTCTGCTTGCTCTGTAAGTGACCCTGGCTTGTTATTCGACCACACTTCTGCCTACTGATTCAGTACATACCTCTGCCTGATCTGGAACTGACCCTGGACTGACCCTGGACTGTTTGACCATGCTTTTTGCTTTCCTCTTGGATTGATCTAGCCCAGTAGCAGAGTGTACTCTGATACTGGGCTAGTAGGATTCATAACAAAGGAGTCTCACATATGTGAGGGGCTCCAGAATTTTCTACTACCAGGACCAATATATTTTGGCACTGCTGGCAATCTCTGCCTGCACTGACCCTGGACTGTATATGGACAGTATCCCTGCCTGCTGCCTGTACTGACTATGGACAGTATCCCTGCCTGTTGCCTGGAAAATTGCATTTGCTTTTGCTGACCAAGTCCCTGCCTGCTGCCTGGACCAGTGCTATCCTACTGTGCTACTAAATACACAGCTAATCTGTTGTTTACCCTTTGCTCAGCTTGGGGTGTAATTCTTGCTATGTGTCCCTAGAACACCTGATAGTTTTCCTTGCATTTTGGGCCTCTGTATGTGGCCAGGCTGTGTAAAAGTCTCACACATGTGGTATCGCCATACTCAGGAGGAGTAGCAGAATGTATTTTGGGGTGTTATTGTTGCTACAGTATCTCACAAAAGTGAGTACACCCTCCCTTTTATTCTATCTTTTCATGTGACAACACTGAAGAAATTACACTTTGCTACAATGTAAAGTAGTAAGTGTACAGCTTGTGTAACAGTGTAAATTTGCTGTCCCCTCCAAATAACTCAACACACAGCCATTAATGTCTAAACCACTGGCAACAAAAATTAGTACATCACTAAGGGAAAATGTCCAAATTGGGCCCGAAGTGTCAATATTTTGTGTGGTCACCATTATTTTCCAGCACTGTCTTAACCCTCTTGGGCATGGAGTTCACCAGAGCTTCACAGGTTGCCACTGGAGTCCTCTTCCACTCCCCCATGACAACATCATGGAGCTCGTGGATGTTAGAGACCTTGCGCTCCTCCACCTTTCAGTTGAGGATGCCCCAAAGATGCTCAATAGGATTTAGGTCTGAAGATATGCTTGGCCAGTCTATCACCTTTACCCTCAGCTTCTTTAGCAAGGCAGTGGTTGTCTTGAAGGTGTGTTTGAGGTTGCTATCATGTTGCAATACTGCCCTGCGGCCCAGTCTCCAAAAGGAATGGATCATGCTCCTGCTTCAGTATATCACAGTACATGATTGCATTCATGGTTCCCTCAGTGAACTGTAGCTCATGCAGCCCCACTCCCACCACCATGCTTGACTGTAGGCAAGACACTCTTGTCTTTGTACTCCTCACCTGGTTGCCGCCACACACGCTTGACACCATCTGAACCAAATAAGTTTATCTTAGTCTCATCAGGACATGGTTCCAGTAATAATCCATAGAAGAGGCTTCCTTCTGGGATGACAGCCATGCAGACCAATTTGATGTAGTGTGCCGCGTATGGTCTGAGCACTGACAGGCTGACCCCCCACCCCTTCTTCCCCTGCAGCAATTCTGGCAGCACTCATACGTCTATTTCCCAAAGACAACCTCCTGGATATGACGCTGAGCATGTGCACTCAACTTCTTTGGCCGATCATGGCGAGGCCTGTTCTGAGTGTAACCTGTCCTGTTAAACCGCTGTATGGTCTTGGTCACCGTGCTACAGCTCAGTTTCAGGGTCTTGGTAATCTTACTATAGCCTAGCCCATCTTTATGTAGAGCAACAATTCTTTTTTTTCAGATCCTCAGAGTTCTTTGCCATGAGGTGCCATGTTGAACTTCCAGTGGCCAGCAGGGCAGGAGGTAGGGTGGTGGGGGCCCCTGGGCTTGAGTGACTTTTGGGCCCTACCTTCTATAGATTACCAAATTTATCAGCGTATAACATGCACCGGCTTATAACATGCACCCCAAGTTTAGGAGGGAATTTTAAGGAAAAAAACTTACATTTAAATGACCATCAATGCAGCCTTATCAGTGTCCATCTGCAACCTTGCCCATCTATCTTCAGCCTTGTCCAGTGTCATTGCAGCCTTGTCAATGTAATTTGCAGCCTTGTCATTTGCAGCCTTGCCCCAGTGTCATTTGAAGTCTTGTCATTTGCAGCCTTGTCATTGCAGTCTTGAAGTTTAAAAATGGCACCGCCGAGATACAGAGTCCTCTGTATCTCGGTGGCTCTCGGGTCCTCTCGGTGGGTCTCGGCCGCCCTCAGGTCCTCTCGCAGTCCTGAGCGGAGCCGAGAGTATCCAAGTGTACTTGGCTCGGCTAACAGTCACGCCCAGTCCCTGTGTTATGTCCATCATAGGGCAGGACTGGGTGTGACTGTGAGCGGAGCTGAGCCGAGTACACCCGGCTTTGTATCTCGGCGGGGCCCACGGGGCCCCCTATTGAGCGGGGCCCCTGGACTTGAGCCAAGTCAAGCCCCATGGTAAGTCCGGCCCTGGTGGCCAGTATGAGAGAGTGAGAGCGATAACACTACTGTAAATTTAACACACCCGCTCCCCATTCATATCTGAGACCTTGTAACACTAATGTGTCACATGACACCGGAGAGGGAAAATGGCTAATTGGGCCCAATTTGGAAATTTTCACTTAGGGGTGTACTCACTTTTGTTACCAGCGGTTTAGAAATTATTGGCTGTGTGAGTTATTTTGGGGGGACAGCAGATTTACACTGTTATACAACTGCATACTCACTACATTTTTTTACAAAAACTTCTGGAAAAAAATTAACCATTCAAAAGTCTCATTATGCTTTATAAATTATACTTTGGCTGAAGGTGCTATTTCAGTGTTGGGTATCTGTATGTTGCCAGGCTGTGTAAAAGTCTCACACATGTGGTATTTCCATACTCAGGAGGAGTATCAGAATGTATTTTGGGGTGTCATTTTTGCTATGTACATGCTATGTGTTGGAAATATCTTATAAATGGACAACGTTGTGTGTAAAAAAAAAAAAAAATGCATTTTTTCATTTTTTTTTTCACATTTTCCTCATAGATTATACGTTGGGGTGTTAGCTTTCCAAAATGGGTCATTTTGTGGGATTTTTCATTGGCTCCAGGGCCTTCAAAATTGTAATGGATAGTCAACAAGTTAGATGTGTAATTTATGGTCCTTGCATTTTGGGCCTCTCTATGTGGCTAGGCTGTGAAAAAGTCCCACACATGTGGTATCGCCTTACTCAGGAGGAGTAGCAGAATGTATTTCGGGGTGTAATTTTTGGTATACACATGCCATGTGAAAGAAATAACTTATTACAATGACAATTTTGTGGGGAAAAAAATCTTAAATTTGCAAAAATTTGGAGAAAAAATAACAACATCAAAAACCTCACCATGCATCTTACTAAATACTTTGGAATGTTTACTTTCAAAAAAGGGGTCATTTGGGGGGTATTTGTACTTTCCTAGCTTTTTTGGGTCGCAAGAAATGAGATAGGCCACCAGTACATCAGGTGTGATAATTTTTTTTATGATTTGCACCACAGCTTGTAGACTATCTAACTTTCACACAGCCCGAATAATATCCACTAATTTGGGTTATTTTTACCAAAGATATGTAGCAGTATAAATTGTGGCCAAAATGTATGAAGAACATTTTATAATTAGCAAAATGTTATCATAGAAACAAAGGAAATTTATTTTTTTTCAACATTTTTCATTTTATAGCATTTTATAAAAAAAACCAGAGGTGATCAAATACCACCAAAATAAATCTATATTTGTATGAAAGATAGGACAAAAAATAATAAAAATTTGGGTACAGTACTACATGGCTGAGTAATTGTCATCCAAAGTGTGAGATCACTGAAAGCTGAAAATTGCTCTGGGCAGGAGGGGGGTTTAAGTACCCAGTAGGCAAGCAGTTAAAGAATGGGTTTACAGTGAATGCAGTGTTTGATTCTGCCTAACATATATTAACAGCACGTTGAAATGCTGAAGTGAGAAATACAAGTGTACAGAAGTTAGCATGTTCACTTGCTGTGATAGCATTGACTTCAAAATTTGTAATATGTTAATCACAGCTACAGATACAAAGCTGGCAATATGTAGACAAATGTTTTACTGAGACTTGTTGGCAGGGAGACATCTGGCTTCTCTCCATTGCATCCTTATGCCTGGGACCTGTCTAAATCATATCCTACCCTATATTCTATGAACAGTCTATGCTAAATTCCCATTTCTACATGGATAAAGGTATGATCAGCAAATTATGCTTGCAAGAGTTGAGAGCATCTGTTATTGCTTCCCAGAGAAATTTAAAATGGCGCGACAGTTGAAATTTGTTGTAAACCTACCATAAAAGCAATTGTACATATTTATTGTGGATCTTTTTCCCATTGTCTATTTTTTTTTCTATTATTTATTTTGGATTGTTCACATCTTGAAGACACAGAGAATGATTATGTTTAGATCATCATCATCAGCTCCATTGCATGTCAACCTCCACCCCCCAGATTTTATTTCTCCTCTAGACCCCTAAAAATGTTCTTAGTAACAGAAATGCAAAGGCCACATTCTCCTTTTGAATGTAAATAATGAAGAATTCTTCATGGTGCAAGTTTTGGTTACCAACAAAAATGTTAGAGTACTAGCAAACATGAAAGCCCTTTTCTGTATCCCATCTTCAAAAATAGAAAAGTCCCTTGATTTCTCCCAATGGGAAAAGCATTCACCGATATATGATTTACATGGTGGTGCAGCTACTCTTCACCCCAGAAAAAAAATAAACAGGTTCATTCTTTATATGAGAGCCCCTCCTACTAGAGCCTTAAATACTTCTCGGGAAAACTGATGAGAAGGTTCCCTATTGACAAGCTGAGTATGCCTTCCAAAAAGGGGACCTACACCCTATTACACAGTGACCTAGAACAAGCTTATCAGGAAAGTCTGAGTGAAGTCACATGTTCTCTTTGTGGGTAAATGGTTCAAAGTATGGATAAAAAAGGTCAGCATGACAACCAGGCAACTAGGATATTTAGAAGGTCAGAAATAGCAGTCTTTGAAATACAGTACAGGTTTACTTTAAAATCACGTACCTAAAGCTCATTCTATCAAACAAATTGATATGGTGAATGCAACAGGATTTTTTTTTTTTAGTTTTAGGACTAAAGTAAAAAAAGATTAGGATCATCAGATTTGATATTTGCATTGTGGTATAGTAATCAGCTTTAGATTGCATATACATTTAATTTTATCATATGAATGTAATTTTAAGCAGTTTTCTGCATTGTGTATTATGTAACTGGAAGATTACGTTAATCTCAGCTTTCTCTAATACTATCATTCATTAAGAGGATTGCCTTGACAATACACTTAATCCTATATAGAGAACTGTCAACTAATGTCATTTATTGGGTTCTTTTTTTGCTATGTTCTTATGATGCATACAGTATATAATGTGCTATTTGGCATGTCTTCTTTTGGTATGGGTGAAAGTATCTGCAGCTGTTTTACTGTAACTTTTTACAGCTGTTGCATAACAAACTATGAGAAATACATGATAAACGAGGGCTGCCTGGCTGCAAGGGGATTGATGGAATGCAAGTCAAACATTTTAAGCTCCATAATCGATTTTCAGAAGGGTCATATTACTACTGTAAATTCCATCTAGTTCTGATATAAATGTATGAATTAGGAGATTGTTAGTGCTGTCACTGCACAGACTACCATATTCCAGCTGATTTGTCAACAATGTGTACAGAGAAACAACATGTTGTAGCTAAAGGAGGAAGAGTAATTTCCAACAAGACATATGTGTGATATGAAAGGGAATATACAACATGCATATACAGTATGTATTACGTTGCATCACCTAATGGTTAAGTCCCCCTTTTTAAATAAATAAATAAATGCACATATTTATTTACTGCATAAAAATGTTTGACTTATTATTTTGTTTTAATATGAGTCTGCAAAGCATTGCAATCACAATCGTTGGATCAAGGGTACAATGCCAGGCTCTTGCAGACTCTTCCTTCAGCTCTTTATCTGTAGCAAGGTGCAGGCATTTAGCTGGAGGGCTGAAGGAAGTATCAATGGACTATAAGTGCAGTGAGAGCAGCAAGTTTGTCTGCTGCAGTGTAAGACAGGACTTGTAGTTCTTTCATTCACAGATCTCTGTGAATGAATGGTGTGACTGTGCAGATGCGGAGCACACACACACACACACATCTGTGCAAAATTTGAAGGTATCAGTAGCTACAGGGAAGAAGAGCCTCATAATACGTCTATGCTGTCATGAAAGGGAGGGGAAGGGTTGCAGGTGGGGCTAGGCACTTGGCAACAAGGTACATTTTACACCCCAAATACAGGTGTAACATGTAACATGATATAAAAGGTGGTGGAGAAACTTTATAAGGCTCTACATTTATTTAGGGAAAGGGGGGAAGTGAACACCTTTTATAAAATTCATACATGATTCATATAATAAACTTGATTAAAACCTGTTTTACTTTTAGGTCATTGCAAACAGCATGGAGGCACACTGCTTCTGAAGAAAAAAATAATTTAACTTCTATACCCATAAAGGCTTTTTAATAGTAAGAGCTATGAAAATGCAGACTTCCACAGCTCTAGCCAACATGGTAGATTACTTTAACTGGTTCCCGACCGGCGCACGCCGATGTACGTCGACAGAATGGTACGGGCAGGCATATTGGCGTACAGGTACGTCCAATCTTTATCGCTGCCCTGCCATCGTGAGCCTGCCGCCAGCGGCACGCTTGCATGCCAGTCAGGACCCCCGTGAGTCCGGTCACGGGTCCCGTGGACTCGATCGCCGCGGGCATACCTGCGATCGCCTCACAGGGCGGCTGAACGGAGAAATGCTGTTCTAAACAGCAATTCCCCATTTGGCCCAGCAACTAGTGATGCTGATCTCTGCTCCATGTGATTGGAGCAGAGATCAGTGTTCACTAAATGAAAGCCCAGCCCCCCACAGTTATTAACACACCCCTAAGAACACTTAATCCCCTACACTGCCACCCACTGGTTAACCCCTTCACTGCCAGTGTCATTTACACAGGAATCACTGCATTTATATAGCAGTGATTGCTGTATAAATGACAATGGTCCCAAAAATGTGTCAAAAAATGTCCGATGTGTCCGCCATAATGTCGTAGTCACAATAAAAATTGCTGAGGGCTGCCATTACTAGTAAAAAAAAAATTATTAATAAAAATGCCATAAAACTATCCCCTATTTTGTAAACGCTATAACTTTTGCGCAAACCAATCAATAATCGCTTATTGCGATTTTTTTACCAAAAATATGTAGAAGAATACGTATCGGCCTAAACTGAGGGAAAAAATGTTTTTTTATATATTTTTGGGGGATATTTATTATAAAAAAGTAAAAAATAATGCGTTTTTTTCAAAATTGTTGCTCTATTTTTGTTTATAGCGCAAAAAATAAAAACCACAGGGGTGATCAAATACCACGCTCTATTTGTGGGGAAAAAAGGATGCCAATTTTGTTTGGGAGCCACGTCGCATGACCGTGCAATTGTCAGTTAAAGCGACGCAGTGCCAAATCGCAAAAAAGTGGTCTGGTCTTTGACCAGCAAAATGGTCCGGGCTGAAGTGGTTAAACAACGCTACTCATATATGTAAATGTTTAAATATAACTGACCTATAATATGTAAAAGAAATAACACTGTAGATAAGCCTTTCTCAACCTTTCTACCCCCAAGGAACCCTTAAAATTGTTTTTAGGTCTCAGAAATATAAAATTAGTGTTACTAAACCCAGTAATATGAAAATAGTTCAATCCCCCCCAGTGCCCACAGCTTATAAACCATCTTTTTACAATAAAACGCTGCTACTATATACCTTTTTGGCTGATCTGTATACCACCGTTACTTGATGATAAACTGCACCGTTTCTCCAGTGCTGAGAGATCAGGAAGGAGGAGATTTCCACTACAGCCGGTATACACGCCCACATGTGTGATGTCAATATCATGTGACCTGGCTATCGCTGAGAACAAGTAAATGTTTTCTCCAGCATAAAAGACACAACTGAGCATGTGCAGGACGGCTGCTCTGTCTGTGTTAGCTGGCCTTCCCCAGGTAGACTGTGCAGGTGGGGGAGGATCGGTGCATAGAGGATAAAACATTATTTTTACACGATGCAGAGGATTGACCCCTTAAGTTCCACAGTGAGTATAACAAGCATGCTATGCAGCATATACAGACTGATCTTACTGCTGTGGATTTGGTAACACTTTAATTGGAGGTCAGTGGTAAGAATGCCATCTTTACAGATAGATAAAAATGTATTATTGTTATGAAGCTGGCTAGCCAAATGGTGTTTGCCCCAGAAGTTTTCAGTCACCATCAAATGGGAGGTCAATCAGCCACAGCTCAAGGAACCCCTAGCAATCTCTGAAGGAACCCCAAGGTTCCAGGGAACCCTGGTTGAGAATGGCTGCTGTAGATTGTTGACCCAGGAATTATCCTTACTGGAGAAAATGGAACCATGCTTTATAGTTTTTTTTTCCTTCCCTGGATCATCTATGGGTGTAGGGCTATATTGTTTTTATTTATTATTGTGCTAGTGTAGTGCCCCAGTAGACTAGTAGAGTTTAAATTTAGTTTTTGGCCCCCCTGTAACCAGGGGGAGTAATTAACATTTGATCATTTCTGTTATAGTACCTTTTAATGCAGGCTTGGTTACTTTTCTCTGCATCCCATGGTACTATCTAATATAGTGGGTGGAAGAGCCTAGACCCTGCCCTGCATATTAATACTTCTCCAACCAATCCCTGGTTGGGGGAATAAGTGACCAGCAGGGTGCTGAGAGGGATATAAATGGCCTGGGATGCAGAACAGAGGTATTTTGTTCCTGGGGGAGTAGGACCCAGCCTGAGGGCTGTGGCATCCTTGCGAGTTTATATGCAGCTGAAAAAATTCTTTTTGGAATTCCAGCTTCTGCTTTGGCTGGGGGACCTCTGGCCTAGCTTCCAGAACATTGCAGAGAGCACATCTAAGGATCCAGGACACAGGCACTTCCAGTACATAAATTGACTGATACTGCAGGTGGCTACACAGAATTCAGGAAACGGTAAGTACCAGCCTCTGGGATTTTCTTTAGCTTCATTTGGGAGAGCTTATTTTTTGTCTATCCGGGATTCTATACTTCTGGACCAGTTTACCTTCACTTTAAAGGGGGTGCCCTCACCCTGAAGGAATAGTTCAAACTGAGTGTCCTCTACCGCAATTTGTTGAAGTTTATAGGAGTATCCATAGGCTTACCCTTACCCTATCCCAGTTCTCTAACACAATAAAAAACAAAACACAAGTAGTAGTGCAGTGGTGTGAAATACTGTGTGCCTGGCTGCTGTGTGCCTATTAGGGAATGGTACCTGGGATAAATGGCCAGACCAGTCCTGGGTCTGTGCTACACAAAAAATGCTGTTAATTTACAATTAGCTGTCCTAACCAGCCTGTATATAACTTCATGTCTTTGCATTCCCTGCTGTAAAAATAACGTGTAATGAAGAGAAGGGTGTGACATAGAAGTAACAGGACCTGATATCTAAAGACATATTGCTCTAAGCTCAGAGCTAGAAGCTTGGTCAATCCATTCAGGAGCATTCTATGTGTATGTAGCACAAAAGTATCATACTACTGAATTTAAGGTGGTTCTAAAGCTTTAAGGTTTTATTTTTACCTTAATGCATTCCATGTATTACGTTAAAAAACTTTTTGTGTTTCAAGATTCCCCCCCCCCCCCCTTATACTTACCTGAGCCTGATCCCAATCCAATGATGTGCACAAGAGCAGTGACTCTCACTGCTGTCTTCCTCCTCACTGGGTAAATTGATAGAATGATAGATGGCTGTCAATCAAATGCTGTGATGAGGGAGCAGGGGTGGAGTCAGGCCATCCGGTCTGTGTCAATGGAGGCAGACAGGATGGCTTGGGAGCAAGCCAGAATCCATGCCCCCATAGAAAGCATCTTACTATGGGGGCACTCGCCATAGTAGGGGGACCCCAGAAGAGGAGGACCAGGGCTGTTTTATGCAAAATCATTGGACAGAATAAGTATAGCATGTTTATTATTTTAATTTAAAAAAAGCAGAAGCTTTAAGCTTTAATGTTACTTTAAAAAATGTTGTACAGTGTAATTTGTATCAGAAAAGCGAAATTAATTGCACTCTTCGGCATAAAGCATTACATTTAAAAATAGCAGCAAGAAACTTTAAGTTATGAATATTTTAAATAGCTACATGAATCAGCTTAATTTGGTTTTGTTGCATGTACTGAATATAGAATGTGTATATGAGATGGATAATTAGACAGGTACTCAACAAAAGCTCCAAAGTTGCTTCAAATGTAGCTGAAAAATAAGACATGTTTGCGCACCACAATTTTTGCCTAAACAATACCCTGAAAGATTCTACTGATGTGGCTGTATATCTGCAGCGTGAGAGCGCTTTTTCCCCTTAACTGTCAAGTAGAGTATACACATGCCAAAATTCATCAAAACCAGATGCATTCTGGTACATGTGCACCGCTGGCTTTTCAACAGAAGCCGGTCTAACAACCTACTTCTGTCGAACAGTCATGCCGGAAAACCAATATTCGATCAGCGCTTACAGTCAATGGCTGCACTGTCAGAATACAATATCATGGCAAGGGAGATCACTACATCCACATCG
Source organism: Lithobates pipiens (assembly GCF_037356315.1). Lineage (NCBI taxonomy): Eukaryota > Metazoa > Chordata > Amphibia > Anura > Ranidae > Lithobates > Lithobates pipiens. The sequence goes on along the minus strand of NW_027507748.1, from coordinate 629,439,884 downwards.
CTTGTGTGGATGCGGGGATCTGCTTTAGTCTCACTCATTTGGTTATGTCATTTCTGTGCTGCTCACTGGTCTTCTAGCTAAAGAGCAATCTATACCTGAAGACCATCAGTGTAAGGATTCCTATTTTGTCCTTAATCATAGCGCTTAAACCATCAACCACAAATTACACCAAATAACACTAAATTATAAAATTATAATGTCCCATATAGTGCATAATCCGTATAGTGCAGCTTGAACGAGAAATTCTATTAATGAATAACATCCTTCAAGTGCTGTTTTTAGCTACCAGCTTTCGATCCTGTAACCACCTCCCTGATGCAAGTTTTGTCATGCTGATGTCTTCAGGAGGTATTGCCTCTAAATGTAAACACGATAGCTTATGGATTTTTAAAGTTGTATATGTCAGTCGCCTAAAGAAAAACGTTTTTTTTACACTATTGGAGCCCTTTACCTCCTTTGATTTTATGAAATGTGGTGAGAGGAAGGAGTGGTGTTACCTTGGCTGATTAACCCCTTCGGGGGAAAGCGCTGACTGTCCTACTCTAGCAGGGAGTCAATCCTGTCTGATGAGTCCTCAAATGTTGTGATGTCTTATTGCTTATTGAAGAGCATTTTATGGTCAATAGAATTTGGTTTGCACAATTTGCACAGAGCAATTTTTTGGACAGTATTGCACAAGATAAAGGATAGCTACAAGCAGCACTTGAAGGATGTTATTCATTAATGGATATTCTCTTTAACCAGTTAAGGACCAGCCGCCGCAGGTTGCCTCCCCTGGGCGAATCGCCATAGCTATACGTCGGCCACTCTAAGAGCTCTAGGGGCCGACGCTACGATGGAGCCGATGCATGTGCCAGTTGGGTGCGATGTTCTCCGGGCACCCGCGATCGCTCCTGAGAGAGACTGAACGGATATCTCTCAATGTAAACAAGCAGATTTCCATTCTGTCAGGAGAGAGTATACATATCTGCTGTTCATACTGATTATGAACAGCAATCGGTCTCCTCCTCCAGGCAGTTCCATTCCCCCACAGTTAGAAATACTCCCTAGAACATGCATTTAACCCCTTGATCGCCCCCTTAGTGTTAACCCCTTCCCTGCCAATGATATTTATACAGTAATCGGTGGCTATTTTTAGCTCTGATCGCTGTATAAATGTCAGTGGTTCCAAAAAAGTGTCAAAAGTGTGCGATCTGTCTGTTGCAATGTCGCAGTCCCACTAAAAATCTCTGATCACCACCATTACTAGTAATAAAAAAAATTATAATAAAAAAGCCTAATCTATCCCCAATTTTGTAGATGCTATAACTTTTGCACAAACCAATCAATAGACACTTATTGCGATTTTTTTTTTTTACATCAAAGTTTATCCAGGAGAAAGGACATACAAGTATGGGGTCACAGCTCCAAGTAACAAATATATGATGAAGCAATATGTTGGATAAGATGAATAATCAGAAACTATACATTTATTAGCAAGTAGACATAGTGTTAGCAATAACCTGAGGTTGGGAATTATTTGTGTGTAAAACTTCTTTTACAAAAAAGACTTAAGTCTCTAAATTTTAACTTAAAGGAAAAGAGTACCTTAAGGAGGTAGATAATAATTCAGTAAGAAGTGAAGAGTAATGGGGAAAAGGGGGGGGGATAGGGAGGTGAGTATATCCTTATTCACATTGTGAACCATTCTAGGTGCTTCATCATTAAAACAGTTATACATACAGTCTAGTCTAGTCTAGTCTAATTATAAATAACAGTAGTTATAGATTATTGAGTGTTTTAGATCTTGTCCAGAGAACCTTCAAAAGGTAGAGGCATTCCTTATTCTTAGTGTGTAGTCATCAGGTTTTCACAGGCCTGAGAATATTTAAGCAAAAATCAGGAGGACCAGTGTAGCGCCAGCTCCTAAAGAGGAACCGCTATGCATTTTGTCTATTTAAAATTCCTAAAGCCACATTTGGGTTTTAGGGTTAATTATACCAAATTATGGTTTCAATACCAGTCTAGCTGGGTTGCACTGGGTTCTGCTTGGCCACAGGTGTTGCTGTCACCATTGGCAAGTGTGATAACGCAGTCTGGCTGGGTGTATTGAGTGCTTAAGGTACTGACATCACATGCTTTATGGTTCCGGTCCAAAAGCTCTTTCTGTCTGCTTGGTCCTGGTCCTCCTGACCAGCCCCCATGGCCCTCATGGCCTGGGGTGCGGATCCATCCAATTCCAAGTCTCAGGGCATGCTAGCCCGAGGCAAAGTAACTGGGAGGAGGATTCAAAGGTGGTCCGGTGCTGTCTCCTCTGTGGAGATGACAAGCAACTGGAGAAGCAACCAGGGGAGGAGTCTTCAGGAGAAGGCCATGCATAAGGCTGGCTTCTCAGGAGGAGCCTGGAAGCTCAGTTGAAAGACACCAAGTGAATCTACACTCATATGGTATCGACCGACCAGCTGCGAGATACTGATACCGTATGATAGTTCTCTAAATTTGTCTACATCCTTCAGTTACATTCAAGTCTGTGGCAGAGACTTTACTCGCAAGTGTTCTACATTCCAGTCTGTGGCAAAGACTTTATTCGCAAGTGTTCTACATTCAAGTCTGTGACAGAGACTTTATTCACAAGTGTTATACATTCAAATCTGGCAGAGACTTTGCTTTGCTCACACGCTCTATCGGCTGCTAGGCCTAGTGAGAGGAGGTCTATATAATAGCTGTGACAATCCAGGTGTGAGTGGTAATTCTCTGGATTTCTATAGTGAGAGACTTCCTTTGTTTTGCAGTTCCAAGAGTACCTGAACTTCCTACCCAACCTTCTACCCTTCTTTAAGAGACTTTAAGTGGGATGAAGGATTTAGCTGCATTCAGTAGATGTTTAGACAGTGAATTTTTATATTTCTTCAATGAGAAATCTGTGATATGGAGCAGACAGAATGCCACATCAGGTTTCAACTTTGTCTCCATGATCTGAGATATTAGCTCCCTGACCTTAGACCAGAATGGTGATATTACAAGACATTGCCACCAAGTGTGAAAAAGAGGGCCCTTATCGGTTTGGCAATGCCAACAGGTGTCAGGGGTTGGCGGGAACAGTTCATGGGCTCTAAGGTAGTGCCTCTCAACAGGGACGAATTGCCTTATCGGGGGGCACTTTGTGGGGATTAGGAAGGAGTCGGCCAACCTGGACAGTCCTATCAGGATGCTGTGCAATGGAACAGTAAACCTGAATATATGGAGATGGACAGATCGCAGCCATTGTAAGCTGTAATCAAACAAAAATGTCAACTCTGCACTTAAAGTGCTGTTAATAAGAAAACTGAAAACAAGAACATGAACAGGAAAACCACTGCATTTGAAGGGAAGCAGAGGGACAATAATTATTAGATTCTCTCTGTTCCCATGAGTTGTTAGGTGTGGGTCTGAACAGTTTGTGTCAAACCGGTAGCTAATTCTGATCAACAGTACAATATATAACATATAATATATCAACGTAATTAGCCTCTGAGTTATAGCATGTAATTAAGCTATAACTGCAGAGGAAGAAACTATAACTATATCTACACCCTTAGGTACCAACAGATTTAAAGGCACAGGCAGTGTCTTGGAGGAAGAACAATGCCTAGATGTCAGCTTTGTATGCCGGGTAGGTGGATAGATGAATAGAGAATTCTTCAGTCTTCAAATTGGCCTGTGGAGTTTTAAGCTCATCTGGACAGCAAGTAGGTGAATGTTTTGGTAACTGCCTGAGTGCCTTAATATGGAGAATGGTATTGGCATTAGGGACGAGAAGTCTCAAAGATGTCTCCTTGGGCCTCGGGTCTGCAAAATGTGGAGAATCAGACCGAGTCTCTGCTCATCTTGTTGCGGAAGATGAACTGCAGCAGTCCAGGCAATGGGGTAGGTGAGTGATAGCAGTCAGACTGTGCCTCGCGAGCTATATAAAGAGTAGGGGTGTAGGTTAACTGTAGTTTAACTGTGGAATTTAACCACTTGCCATATAGCAGAATGACGGTGGCAAAGTGGTTGTGATATCCTGACGGGACATCATAGGACGTGATCAGGATAACACAGCCGGTGCACTCCCTTGGGGGCAATCGGAGGTGCTGTGTGTCAGTCTGACACACCGCGACTCCAATCGTGGTATGAAGCCTCTGACAGAGGCTTCTTACCACATGATCAGCTGTGACCAATCACAGCTGATCATTGTGTGAACCAGGAAGTGCCGGTAAACGGCTTTCCTCAGTTCACACTGACAGCTCTCCTTGTCAGAGGGGGGGTCTGTGCTGATAATCAGCACATTGATTATCAGCACAGCCTCCATCAAAAGGTGACAATCAGCTGCCAATCAGTGCCCAACACCTGCCAGTCTGTCCCCATAATCAATGCCAATCAGTGCCCACAACAGTGCCAATCAATGCCCAAAAAAGTGCCAATTAATGCCCCATCAGTAATGCCTGTCAGTGCCCCATCAAAGTGCCAATCATTGCCACTCAGTCATGCCTGTCAGTAGCTCCTCATCAGTGCTGCCTATCCAGTGCCACCTATCAGTGCCTATCAGTGCTACCTATCAGTGCCACCTATCAGTGTATCATTTTTTTTAATTGTCTGTCTTTTTTCATTTACAGTGCAAAAATTAAAAACCTCAGAGGTGATCGAATACCACCAAAAGAAAGCTCTATTTGTGGGAAGAAAAATGTAGTTTGGGTGCAATGTTGCATGACCACGCAATTGTCATTCAAAATGTGACAGCGCTGAAAGCTACACATTGTCCTGGGCAGGAAGGGCGGAAAGAGCCTGGTATGAAAGTGGTTAAGGAGCTGGAACCTGTAGTAGAAATCGGTTGTCAGAGATTAGCTGCAGTTTTAACTGGGGTGATCGAATGTTAGATGGTTTCAGGCATCATCAACTGCCCTGGAAGAGTGGGGCCTGTTGTTCGGCATACCTGCTTGTGAACCACCTAGGCGGGAGGATTTCATCTTTTTAGATTGGCATTTTTCTGGAGAGGCAAAGGGGATCTTGGGGGGGGGGTTCTTTCCATGGGAGGCAGAATTAATTCTTGATACCACTCTAGGACGTCCACCTGTTCTAGTTGAAGTGAATGGAAGAATTCTGGAAGATCCTCTGGCGAATGAAGGGAGTGTTGCCTCCCATTGTGGTTCACTAGTAGAGCAAACGGAAATGGCCATGAATACCTCAAGTCCCTCTCTTTCAGTTTATCCAGGAGTGGACGCAGAGCCGTGCAATTTTTTTAAGGTTATCCGAGAGAGATCATGGAAAAGCATAATTGTGTCTCTGTTAAAAATGATTTGTTCGGCCGGCTGAGGAAGATAGCTGCTTAGGTCAATAGCTCCGTCAGACCGAGGCCTTTCTCTTGAGCGTACCAGCGAATGAGGTGCACAATCACTGACCAGACATGGGGACCCCATCCCGCGGCACTTCGGGATCCCGATCCCGATCCCCGAGAGAAATGGAGAATCGTACCACCTACAATATCCCGGAGATGTTCTAAGCACAGAGACACAACATGGCAGACGCCGCCTCACACACAACGAGGCACAATGATAGCATAATTCTCTCCCCTACCGTCCCAACGGCCACACCACCATCATCGGCTCCTAGCCCCCATAGTCATCAACAGCTGAGCCTTGCAGACCTTCGGGCGGTGGCAGCTGATATTAAAGACACTTTATCAGCGGCTATATCGGACCTCCGCCAGGAACTTCAAGCCATTGCGGGCAGAGTTCACACAGGGGAGAAGGTAACCGGATGCCACCAGGCTGCCCTGACAGAACTGGACCGAACGGCTCATTCGCACAGCCTCTACCTCAGAGATCTCCAATGACACATCAAGAACCTCGACAATCGAGGCAGAAGGCACAATCTGAGGGTAAGAGGCCTGCCTGAGGCTGTGGGAAGTGAAAGCCTATCATCGACAGTATCAGCAATCTTTAACAGCCTCCTGGGGAAGCCTCCCCAGACGCCCATAGCGATGGAACGTATCCATAGAGCTCTTAGGCCTCCAGGTAGGATGCTGATCCACCGAGGGATGTAGTCTGTTGCCTCGTGGACTACACCCTGAAGGAAGAAATCTTACGGAGGGCCAGAATGAAAGATGACATCACCCATGAAGGCTGGGTGATACAAATATTCCAAGACCTGTCTGCCATCACCTTGAGGAATCACAGGGATCTCCGTCCACTCCTGGACATGCTCCGGATGAAAGGAATACCCTACAAATGGAAGTTCCCATTCAGACTCCAGGCCACCCAAAACTCCCGCACTGCCCTGCTGAGAATACCGGAGGAATTGGATAATTTCTGCCAGATGCTGGATCTACCGTATGTCGACCTACCTAACTGGCATGTGGACTTTGCACGCCAACAGCCCCTTCCGCACCGAGATCTAGAGGAGCCGATGGAGGTCCCTGCGGCCTCTTCCAGACGCCGCCGATCCCCTTCTCCCCCTCTGGGGAACCGAGGACTGGCTCCACACAGGCTTCACCGTAACTCTGCTAATGGACCGGTCCCTCGGCAAGCACGCAGAGATCGCTAGGAGGTATGCTGACAATACAGTTCTGTTGCCCACCCTATATGTGTGCAGTTTGCCTTTGGTTGGTTCTGTTTAAGTTTGACCAAGTTTACTGGACCATTGTTTAATACGTGAACTGTCTTAATAATATCCCTGATGGCCGGGAAACGATCACCTCACAATTTAAGGGAACTGTAATGCAGCGCCATATTGGATCGGCCACATCCCGGCCTATAGACTACAATCCCCCTGACCACCCCTCTAACGGAGGGATTAATCCACAAGACCTCCCTGGAAGACCCGAACAACACCACACGGACATTGGGCTACCAAAGATGTGCCTAGGAACTGCGTAAACCCTTACGCCATCACCCGGTTCCCTTCCCGGAAGAGACGATATCCCGGACTTAATGACTACACAGTCGCGCAAAGCCTCGAGATACCTCCAGCCCATGAGCGATGAGCCGTAAAGAAACCGACAGCCCAGATGCCGTGTCTCCCTACAACACCTGTGAAAGTTTTGCCCGGTGTCTAAGGACTCAAAAGGAGACCACCTGGATACGGATCTGAACACCAAGGCAGGGTCATGAGACTCTGTGAGTATACAAGGACTCCCGTTAGCTTAATGGCAATTGGAATCAGTGAGTGTGACCAAAGTATAGCATTAGATATCTTAGTTAGCAACTTGCTGAGTGAGATAGGTGAGATATTTTCTATGTCTGCATGGGTACTAAGGTCTGCTCCCTCCATGTGATTTGAGGTATATTGATAACCAGCGACTCATAATCAGAGACTCCACGATATAGTGGCCCCACTCCCCAGCGGTGTTCTCCGGAACTCCGCACCGGGGGAGCTCTGTAACTTCACATCGTTTTGAAAAGAGACCACTAGTCCCCCCCACATTGTAAGCTTTCTCAACGTGCAACTGACAATATTGGTGACATAATGGTTTAACGAGAGGTTGCTTCCATTCTGGTGGCCCGACGACCTCATGGTGCATAAACAACAGGGGATTCATATCCCTAATGCGGAAACCCACAATTTCTGTTACCTATAGACCTCAGTACATGTGAGTCAAAGGGTGGCTCACCTCATGCCTCATGCAGCAGTAAGAAGAGCTCCAGGGAGTCTCCCACCCGAGATTTTCGGAGATTGCCCCATAATGTTTTTGGCTTTATGCCTCAACCCAACGTGGTGGAGTGTACTTCCTCCACGGGATCGCCGGGGGGTACGAACAGTCAGCATGAGAACTCCTTATATGTATAACCCTCGTTCCAAGTACCCTCGACCTCTGGGTGCCAGGAGGTGGATTTCCCCAGGAGAGTCCCTGGGCTCTACAGACTAGAATCCTCCGTGGAGTCCCGCTAAGTATAATAAGCCGATTTTGCCCCTGCCACCTAGTATCAGCTTCGAGCACTCTTCCAGAAGGTTGTGGCAACTTCCATTTATGCACCTGATGATGGCCAGTTGCCCTGAGATAGATACGTAAGGGGGAACTCCTCGGAAGTCCGCCCCCCATTACAATACGCCTACACCTAGAGTATAACATTCCTTGCCTTGTATATTCGAATGGTGCATATCTGAGATCCTTAATCTTTTTTCTAATGATGATAATTGAGGTTTGGTCATTGATGTCTCAGGTTAATACATTCCTACTGAATGGGGCCATTCTGAGGACCCGGGTCAAATCGACCCTGTTAGACTGGGTTTCCTGCTTTTTAAAAAAAAAATAGGGAGTGGGCCCCATCGCTGCCACGTTAGGTCTCTTTCTCTTAGAGGTTCACACGATCTCCTGATCTCGAGAACCAGATGACAGTTGAGACCCCCCCACTTGTTTCTGACCCTAGGGCGACTCCTGTACGCACCCCTCCTGAATACATAATCGTCCCCATAGAGGACGGGCTGCTCAGAGGAACCGACATCCCAGATTGCTTTCCTGAACCCCCCTTTAGAGACTCCCCATGGTCTCCCATGACACACCTCTACTATACCACCGGGCCGATGGTCTGACGGGTGGCTTATGTAACACTCTACTCAAGGTTCACCCACCACCCACACGGTCGACTGACCCGAACACATTATTAGGGCTGCAACTAACGATTATTTCATAATCGATTAATCGGCCGATTATTTTTTCGATTAATTGGATAAAATCATATTAAAAAAAAAAACGGAATATGCCAGCCATTTTTCCATTTATTTAAAAGTAATAATGAAAAAACTGAGTGTAAAGGTCCTTTCACACGGGGCGGATCAGTGCTGATCCATCCCGTGGATATCCGCTTGCGATCTCCGCTGAGCAGGAAGATGACAGGTCCGTCTATGCACACTGCGCAGGGACGGACCTGTCACAGCGCCGCTCTCCCCTATGGGAGATCGGGTGACAACGGACTGTAGTGTCCGTCGTCATCCGATACGATGATGGATGGAAAAATAGCTTTTTCCTCCGTTACACTTTTTCGGGTCGAGGCTGCTCGTATGTCAGCGGACGTGTCACCCCTGACATCCGACGTTTCATAAACCTCTATGGAGCATCCGTTCAGGTCCACCTGAAAAACTGACAGGCGGACCTGAACAGATTGTCCATGTGAAAGGGGCCTTACACTCAAACTGCAGAATAAAACACCAATGATGGAGTAACACTATCTCCCCCCCCCCCCCAATAAAATGCAGCTTATTACAAGCATAAAAACATAGTCAGCATATCACTGATGATTTGCGCCAAGCTCACCACCGATCAAAGTAAACAGACCGCCGTGATGAGTCCCGGGATGATGCCTATTGGCGCAAATCATCAGTGATATGCTTGTAATAAGCTGCATTTTATTTGGGGTTATAGTGTTATACCTTTTATTTAAATAAACAATGTGGCTGTGCCCAGCAAGTGGAAAGGCTTAGATAGTACTTAGTTATTAGGTTAGATTTTTTGTAAATTTTTCTGCGACCCATGAAAAAAACTAACCCTGTCACTTCCGGTGCAGCTCCGTCACTGAAACAGCTGACGGCGGTCCTTTACCACGCATGTGCCACTTCAATGCTATTAACAGCGCATGCGCAGGATATTTCTTTAGCAGTGGAGAAAAATTATGGACTCAAGCGGGCAGAGACTTGCGGGTGGGCGGGCAGAGCTGGACAGATGGTTAGAACATCAGCAGCAGCCCCGCCTACCCCACTAACATGCCCCCGAATCGCACATGTGCAGGATATTTGTTTACTGGTCGAGAAAAATTATGGACGCAAGTTGCTATTAACAGCGCATGCGTGGGATATTTCTTTAGCAGTGGAGAAAAATTATGGACTCAAGCGGGCGGAGACTTGCGGGTGGGCGGGCAGAGCTGGACAGATGGTTAGAACATCAGCAGCAGCCCCGCCTACCCCACTAACATGCCCCCGAATCGCACATGCGCAGGATATTTGTTTACTGGTCGAGAAAAATTATGGACGCAAGTTGCTATTAACAGCGCATGCGTGGGATATTTGTTTAGCGGTCGAGAAAAATTATGGACTCAAACGGGCGTAGACTTGCTGGGAGGAAGAGATAGAGCGGAGCTTGGAGAGGGGGCGGGGCCCCGTGCATAGCACTGACTCCATGTACAGTACTTTCTGGGCACAGTGGGGCGTATTTATTGGCAGAACAATGTACTGTACATGTAGTCAATGCTATGCACGGGGCCCCCCTCTCCAAGCTCCGCTCTATCTCTCCCTCCCAGCAAGTCTATGCCCGCTTGAGTCCATAATTTTTCTCGACCGCTAAACAAATATCCCAGCGCATGCGCTGTTAATAGCAGCTTGCGTCCATAATTTCTCGACAGTCAACAAATATCCCACACATGTGTGATTCGGGGGCATGTTAGTGGGGGGGCGGGGCTGCTGCTGATGTTCTAACCATCTGTCCAGCTCCACCCGCCCACAAGTCTCCGCCCCCTTGAGTCCATAATTTTTCTCCGTCACTAAAAAAATATCCGGCGCATGCGTTGTTAATAGCATTGAAGTGGCGCATGCGCTGTAAAGGGCCGTTGTCAGCTGTTTCAGTGACGGAGCTGCACCAGAAGTGACGGGGTTACAATTTACAACACTGCCGCCGGGTGTGCCAAGATGGCCGCCATCTCCGGAGCTAGGCCGAGCCCGCGGCCTTTCCTAAGGCCGCGGCTACGGACCACTCCGCGGATCGCATGGTGCGGACCAACTAATCGATAATGAAAATCATTGACAACGATTTTCATTATCGATTATTATCGATAATGTCAATTAATCGTTTCAGCCCTACACATTATCACTGTACATTTACCGCATCTGCACAGTCCCACCAACTTACACCGACTCTGTGTACATAACGGAGAGGGCGCGTAGCTGCGACCCTACAGTCAGTCTCTCCCTACTTATATAGTCCTACACCCATTCCCCTGTAATCCGATCACATCACTGTCACCTTCTCACCCCTCCGCCTCTTCCATTCTCCCCCTTGTCAGCTCCGTACCCCAGCTCAGAGTTTACAGTCCGCACAACCTGACCCATCTCTAAACAGGCAGGATGGCACACGCGCAGAAGAAAACCATTACGCCGAAACTTACACTCACATCCCTAAATATACGGGGGCTAAATACACCTGAGAAAAAACGACAATTGCTTCTGCAAATGCAGAAGACTAAGACTGACATCCTGTTCGTACAGGAAATGCACTTTCGGACAGACACAATTCCGAAGTTACAATCTCCTTACTTCACCACTCTATATCACGCCACGAACCAAGAGGCTAAATCTAAGGGGGTTTCTATACTCTTTGCCAAACATTGCACTTCCCAACTCCATGACAAACTTGTGGACCCCAAAGGCAGATTTCTCTTTTTGAAAGGAAAGTTGGGTTGTAAAACATTCATCTTGGCTAACGTCTATGCCCCAAATTCCCACCAAGTGTCCTTTTTCCAAACAGTGACCCAAGCCCTGATCCCCTTTGTAGAAGGTACCTTGGTCCTCGGTGGGGATTTTAACATCCTGCTAAACCCACTTCTAGACACCTCGAATGGGAAGTCCTCAATACCCTATGCGGCGCTCCGTTCCATTAAGACTCAGATGCAAACCCTTATGCTGCACGATACTTGGTGCACCCTCAACCCCGTAACCAAAGACTTCACCTTCTTCTCGCCCCACACAATAAATACTCACGCTTGGATTATTTCTTCCTCACCCAAAAGGACCTACACCTTATCCAACACACTTCTATTCAACCACAGATCCTTTCGGACCATCACCCAATATCCCTGTCCATCTCTCTCCCTGACGGGATGGACAGAACACCGATTTGGCCATTAGACCCTTCCTTACTCACAGACTTACCAACCCTGGACAGACTCAAAACCCGCATTCAACAGTTCTTCTCAGAAAATAAACCCTCTGATACATCACCCTTGACAAACTGGGAAGCTCATAAATGTGTGGCCCGGTGGCACTCTTATAGCGGCCATGGCTCAAAGCAGAAAAGATAGACAAAAGCGTTTTCAAGAACTGAAGAACAAAATCTCCGCGCCTGAGAAGGCACACAAGCAAAAGCAGGCCCTCCAGTCCCTAGCCGTCCTCACCCAGGCTAGACAGGAAATGCTAGATCTATTAGGCAAACAAATCAAGCGTAAATATATCCTTTCACAGAAATACTTTTACGAGTATGGAAATAAGGCTGGTAAGGGTTTAGCTAGAGGCCTACAGGGGAAAAAATCGTCTATGACGGTACACTCGCTAACGGATGCGTCGGGAAGTAAACTGACATCTAATCCGGACATAGCTTCCCAGTTTGTTACCTTCTATAATAAACTGTATAACCTGTCTCCCACTGAACAACCCCCGCCGGGGACAGATAGAAAGGCTCTGATTAAGGAGTTTCTACGCCAACATACCACCGCAAGAATCTCCAAAGTGGATTACCACAGGCTCCAGGAGTCGCTGACGGCTGCAGAAGCAGCGAGAGCCTTAACGCAAATGAAACCGGGCAAAAGTCCCGGCCTCAACAGGCTGACTACAGGGTACTATAAGACGCTACAAGCTCACAGAACATTTCCTCTAAGCATTCAACTCTTGCACTACGGCCCAAACTCCTGCACGGGACCTGTTATCGGATCACATCGTAGTCATCCCTAAACCGGGTAAAGAAACAACGAATGAGGCTAATTACCGACCGATATCCTTACTTAACGTTGACTTGAAATGGTTAGCCAAAATATTAGCCAACCGACTCCTCCCTCTACTCCCCCAGACAATCAACCTGGACCAAGTGGGTTTTATCCCCGGCAGGGAAGCGAGGGATAACACCATTAAAGCCCTCAACGTGCATCACTGGCTCCAATCCCAGAAACAAGGATTTTTCTTGTCTCTCGATGCCGAGAAGGCGTTTGATAGCGTGGCCTGGGACTACATGATCATGACACTGCAGATGCTGGGCCTTCCGCCCCAGATGCTAAGTCTGATCTCGACATTGTACTCCACCCCTACGGCGAGAGTGTCAGTAAATGGCCACCTATCAGACGCCTTCTCTTTCAAAAACGGAACCCGCCAGGGATGCCCTCTTTCCCCGATTATTTTCATACTAACTCTAGAGCCCCTCCTCAATTGCATCAGATCCAACCAGGACATAAAAGGGATCACAATCCACCAACGTCAATACAAAGCGGCTGCCTTTGCTGACGACATTCTCCTGTTTTTATCCGACCCATTAAACACCATCCTCACCCTTCTCCCAACTTTACCACACTACCATTTGCTTTCTAATCTCCAAATCAACTTCTCGAAACCCACTGCCCTCAATATCACCCTCCCAAGTGAGCTATGCGAACAGTGCAAAGCAAAATTTCCCTTTACCTGGAGCACCCATAGCTTCACATACCTAGGTATCCAGATATCGGCATCCTCACAAGATTGGTATACCTCTACCTACTTGCCTCTCCTGCAAACCATCACCAAGGACCTCACCAAATGGTCAGGAGGCCTTTTCTCTTGGTTTGGACAAGTCACAATTATCAAGATGAATATCTTGTCGAGGATTCTGTACCTCCTTCAGGCACTCCCAATTGCCACCCCGAATACTTTTTTTTGCGTCATTTCGTAGACTTTGTGCGTCTTTTATCTGGGGAAAATTAGCCCCCAGACTAAGCCACGCAAAAAACTCACCATGCCCAAGTTGGAGGGAGGCTTAGGCTTGCCGGACATCCGCAAATATCACCTCGCATGTCATCTCACTAGAATGCTTGACTGGAACTTACACTTCCAGACTAAAGACTGGGTACAACTGGAAGACTCCATACTCCTGTCGCCCATTGCACAAACCCCATGGATTTCTGGGACACACAATCCGCCTCTCGTGAAAGTTCACCCTTTAATACACCCCACATTATGTGCATTCCGAGAATGTTGTACGAAACACGCTATTTCGTCCAATCCAAGCCCCCTAACACCTTTAAGACTAAATCCGGACTTCACCCCGGGCATGAGTAAAAATTTTTGGACAGGGGATGTGGGGAAGGTCTCATCTCCGAGTTCCACTTCAAAACTAAGCGCTTTACGCCTGTTCACCTGTACGAATACTTACTTTGTTATTGTCTGTAATATTGACTTGTACTTCATTTGTGTAGTACATTAAGTATTGCTTGTTACACTTTTTGTTTCTTTGAAATTCAATAAATACTTTATGGAAAAAAAAAATTTTTTTGATTGAAGCCTGGCCCCATGAGACCATACAAGCTCGTCACTTCTATGATAGTCATCGTCTGCGCTCATGTGAATCTATAGTTGCTACATCCCGGGCACGGTCGTTTTTCCCTTCTGGACGTACGTCCAAATTTGGCATTTCCTTCACTCACCTCGGACACGGGCACAATGGTCACGTCGCCTCACACCGTACGAGCAACTAGGTTCTTTACAGGAACCACAAAGACACCGCATCTCAATTACATATGCGTTTTTATCGAGTTCTCCCTCGCCCACACGAGATTGGATTAAACACAAGTGGGAGCAGGACAGCTCCCAACCATTGTCTGATGAGGACTGGGAAACCATATACAAGATCGCACACAAGGGTTCCCTTAACGTCAATACGCAGGAAAATGCATGCAAGATAATATCGCGATGGTACAGAACCCCCCTCGAGTTACAGCGAATAATTCCACACTTCTCCCCCCAATGCTGGCGATGTGCAGACGGAGTGGGCTCCTACCTACACATATGGTGGTCTTGTCCCCAACTGCAGCCGTTTTGGAGAGAAGTTCATAGACTGATTAAACAGGTATCATCTTTCGACCTAACCTCCCCCCCATCACAATTCCTACAAAATTTGCCCTTGATCCCCAAAATATTGTACTTCCAATCGCTCGCCATGCACATGGTTAACGTGGCAAAACTATGTATCCCGGCCAAGTGGCGCACTTCTGAACCACCATCCATTGCAGAATGGCTGGAAAGAATCAGAAAAATGTCAGAAATGGAGGATTTAATCCATCAAGCCCATGACCAACCTGAAAAATTCACCTCAACCTGGGCGTGCTGGTTTCACTTTCTCTCTACCCCGGAATACAAGATTCTATCCCACCCTGGAGGGACTGGGGTGCGGAGCTGACAGGGACCCCCCATCACTTCCTCCACTTCTCCTCTTTCCCTCACCCGCTCCCACAGCCATTTGGACCCTTTCTCCCCCACGTTTCCTTATTGGTCATCCTCGCGACCTGAGCTACATCCGATGATGTTTCCAGAACGGAGAACTAACCAGAGACAGACCTGTGAGCATCCCAATTACTATAGGTAATTATCCATATTGCCCTGTAACGACACGTTCCTTTACTACTTCAGCGACCTATACAACCCCGCTAATGTACTAACTCCATGAATGGTAGAAGGATGGCCTCCCCAAAGGGACAGAGTAAGCCTCACCAGCTTACCCTCAAGAATTTGAGAACGTTAGCGACCGGGGACAACTCACTCCATGCAGAAATGGGTACGAAGACACATATAGTTCTGATGTAGATGGAAACATTCAGTGAAACGTGCGGGTGTCCCCACCATAACTGTATTTTCATGTACTTTGTTAAACCTGTGATACTTTGTATTATCCTACCAGACTGGCTGTTGCAGTCTATACTATGTTTGTATGTTGAAAAATCTCCAATAAAAATCTTATTAAAAAAATAAAAAAATGTGTTCATTCTTGCTGTCCTTATGCATGATATCTTCCTTTAATGAGAAGTTTTTCAGTCAGTAAATGATGTCACATGGAGGAATAGTGCCTGGGCCTCTGGCTCTGAGTGCTCTGTGGGCTCTTACAAATTCAATTTCTGTGTCTTCATGTCTTTCCAGTAGACTATTGAAAACCCTTTGTAAGGCCAGTGTAATTTGCTCAGTCTCCACGGATTCTGGGATCTCCCTGACCCTGATATTGTTCCTTCTAACCATGTTGTCTAGGTCCTTGAGATCAGTAAGTAAGTAAGTACCTCTCATTAGTGACCACCTGTGTCATGGTGGAGACCTTATGTTCTCCCATATAGAGGAGTATAGCTCCCATGGTTCAGAGAAGCAGGATCTCCTAGTCTATGGATAGAGTAGGACCCACTAATCATGGGGTACTTTGTTGCAGTAAGTGGGCTTAAGCACTGTATAGCAATATGGTGTGACCAAATCCCCATATTTTTTGATAAAGTTTTTTGAAAATGTCTAGGTGTTTTTAAAAAGCCTTGCTGGAGGTAAATGTTAGTTTTGCATATGTGCACTGTAATATTTTTGTTCTGTTGTATGGTCTTATGGCATCACCATCTTTATGCATTTTTGTTAGGGTGTGCCCCCCAAATATCTTGTTTGTTTATTGTATGGATTCTGACCAAATCTTGTTGGGTCGAGCACCCCAGTCCCTCAGTAAGTACCTCTCATTAGTGACCACCTGTGCCATGGTGGAGACCTTATGTTCTCCCATAAAGAGGAGTATAGTCCCATGGTTCAGAGAAGCAGGATCTCCTAGTCTATGGATAGTGTAAGACCCATTAATCATGGGGTACTTTGTCGCAGTAAGTGGGCTTAAGCACCGTATAGCAATATGGTGTGACCAAATCCCCATATTTTTTGTTAATGTTTTTTGAAAATGTCTAGCTGGAGGTAAATGTTAGTTATGCATGTGTGCACTGTAATATTTTTGTTCTGTTGTATGGTCTTATGGCAGTACCATCTTTATGCATTTTTTTTAGGGTGACCCCCCCCAAATATCTTGTTTGTCTAGGTCTTTGAGATGTCTGTTCATTTCAATAAAATGATGGGATTGTGAGGTGGTCACCCTCTATAACCTGTGTATTGCTTTCTCCCTGTGTTTCCCAGCTGCTTCCACCAAAGACATCTTTTCTGTGAGAGCTAGCAGGTTGGTTTTGTGATATCTCATGGGCGCATAGAAGGTGAATTTAATGTCCACTGCAAAGCCAGACATCTCTGCATAAGTAAGAGGGAGGTCAGGACAGGGGATTCCCCTAACATTATCCTCTGCTGCAGACTGGGAACCCTCACTGAAGTTCTCCTCCAAGTGCGGCGGCGCCATCTTGCCTCCAGGCATGTTGCTACGGGAGCATGCCTGGCTCCGGAAGAGGTCTAATATGTTCATCCCTTTGTGAGCTGCCGATAAATGGCGGGATCTGGTGTGTGGTGTACTGTGGTTCTTCATGCTCACTATCGTGCAAGCAGTGTGCAGAGAGATGAATTGAGGCTGCAAAGTCTTCAGAGCTCCTTCACTATGCTGCCATCCCAGCCTTGTGCCAAGCCACACCCCCATTGATTTTTTTTTTTTACCAAAAATATGTAGGAGAATACATATTGGCCTAAACAGAGGAAGAAATGTTGTGCTTTTTTTTTGGGGGGGGGGGGGGTATTTATTATAGTAATACGTAAAAAAATATTTTTTTTCAAAATTGTTGGGTTTTATTTTGTTTATAACGTAAAAAATAAAAACCACATAGATGATCAAATACCACCAAAAGAACGGTTTATTTGTGGGAAAAAAAGTACAGACATTTTGTTTGGGTACAGCAGCGCACTATATGGATTATGCACTATGTGGAACATTATAATTGTCTCATTTAGTAAATTTTGAGTATTTGGTATAATTTGTGCTTGATGGGTTAAGCGCTGTGATTAAGGACAAAATTGTATGCAAACACATCAGGTGTTACACACAGCATTTGATATTCTTGGTCATTGAGTTAATATTTTTTGGTCACTTAACACAGGTGTTTAATAGATATTCAAGGATTCCTATACCTTTGCTTCATTTATTCTCTGGATCTGTGATTTCTCCATTTCTCATGATGCTTCTTGCCTATTATTAACCAGTCATGGATCACCAGTCCAGGGTGAAAAATGTGACATGAAGGAAGGAGAGCTGTGCCTCTCTAGCAAGATGGCTGCCTCCCTTCAGAGACAGTGCAGAACAAGGAATAGTAGGTCAGTCATTGCAAAAACAACTTCAGGACAAACTAAGGACAATACTAGTGACTGCTCCTGTGTTCTCTGGTTGCTATTGCCCACCTTCATCACAGCTTCAGCTGAGTTACAGGTTTTACTCACTCGATTCCTGTATATACTGTATTTTTATGGAAAATACTATATACAGTACTAGAGGGCACATGCCAAAGACATAATGTATTATGGTTACTCTAAATGAGTGTTACTCAACCTTTTTCAGTCAAGGCAAAATTTTAATTATGCACAATCTTGAGACACCCTATTCTAAAATGTAACAAAAAGGAAATTAATAGTTTTAAAAAATGCAGCAGCCTCCACACATGTAGAACACCAACTTGGTGATTTATTTTTACAAAGCAAATACTGTATACCTTTGCACATTGATTGACTAGTATTTCAGTGTTTTTCTTCCTCCTCAGTTTCTCTCCCTCACACATCTAATATGACCCTGGTGCTGACAGAGGAGCAGGGAGAGGCAAAAAAAAGATGCTGTGCAGGTGCTCTTTATTGACCAATGACATCATTGGTTGTTAGGAAACCAGTGGCTGGGCACAGCGCCTAAGAATACATATAAAAGCCTGTGGCTTATCAAACAAAGGCAGGCTTGATCCATCCACTGATTTGTTGACACTTTTTAAACAATTTTTAGGTATTATGCCACAGCAACCCCGAAGAACCCAGATGGCATTCCGGGGTGCGACGGCTCCCCAGTCGAACTATATAACATTATAAAACAAGCTTCTTCTTCACTCTAAATGGAGGGTTAACAATGGTTGGAAGTACTCTTTAAACCCTGATCTCCACAATAATAAAGTAGATCCATCCACTCCCTTTGACCTCACACATAAGACCAGTTTTCACAAGTGCAGGCATGTACTAGCCAACGGGAATATCGGGAGTTTCCTGGTGGGCCGGTGGCTCAGTGAGGCGGTCAGGTGCAGTTCTGGAGCTGCTCCTCACTGACAGTCCTGTCAGGTGGAGCAGCTGCCGTCACTTGCTGGAGAGAGCATTAGGCTTTCTGCTCCCTCCAGCCTGCAGGCGGAGATAGTCAGCCAGCAGATGTTTATTCCCCTCTCCCCTTATAAGTTGTTATCACATGACTAGAGAGAGGAACAAGAAGCTGCCTTCAAAACTGTGAGTACATGTGGGAGGGGGAGGAGAGGGGGCTGCTGATGGGAACACTCTGATGTGAAGGGGGCTGCTGATGGGGACACTCTGATGTGAAGGATGCTGCTGATTGGGACACTCTGATGTGAAGGGGGCTGCTGATGGGGACACACTGATGTGAAGAGGGCTGGTGATGGGGACACATTGATGTGAAGGGGGCTGCTGATGGGGACTCTCTGATGTGAAGGGGGCTGCTGATGGGGACACTCTGATGAGGACACACTGATGTGAAGAGGGCTGCTAATGGGCACACTCTGATGTAAGGGGGGCACTGTTGGGGACACTCTGCTGTAAGGGGGGTGCTGATGGAGACACTCAAAATTAAAGTGGGCCTGTCATGATGAAGTCCAGGGCCAAATATTTGTTCCAGTCCAGCCCTGCACAAGTGTAAATACTATTTGGGATGCCTTTCCTGCGTATATAGTGTATATTTTACATACAATACAATTATAAACCTTGTCTTAGTGAAAAAGAATCATACATAATCTGATCCCACAAATATCTACAGCATTAAGTCTTCCACCAGCTATGTTTATATATTGAATATTATTTCTCATCACATGATGTCTTTGAAGTGTTAATTCTTGAAGCAGCTGTGTTTCCTTTATTTTTCCATGGGGATTTTACATACCAATAATAACATAGCAGATTCCATAGTACAGTAGGTTGTTATGGGCAGACAGTGATAGAAAAAACTGAAACATCAGGCTGTATTAAATACCAGCTGAACAGTAGGAGCAGATGTTCCTGTCCCAGCGGTGACCACATGGTTTCTTTTATACATAGGCAATAAAACTCAACTTTTTAAACTTATGGCTATGCCTTGAGCTTTCCAAAATGTAAACTGGCACTGAATGTTTGGTCACATACAGAAGAAAGTATAATCACTGTGAAAGTTATGCAATTGCATTATGCTGTACTTATTTTTTCCAATAAATTTGATTCTCGGAACTTGTGCTGGACGAGAAAAGCATGCATTATTATGAATGCCTTTATGATCCCAGCTGAGCTTTGTACTTTGGTTATTGTGATATTAAAGGCTTTCCTTGGACATTGACTCATGGGACAGCATATATTTGCTAAGTGTTTCTAATTATCATCCTAGCATCCATACTCCACTACCTAAATCAGTGCAGTTGCAGGTATGCTCACTGGAACCATTATGCATTTTTTGAACATGACCAGTAAATGTGATTATGATACGCTCCCCTTAGTGTGAGCCTACTGCAGCCTTTCCTACACACAGTGGAGCACAAAAGAAAATGTACAAAGCACAGAATCATGTGAGAAGAGGTTACAGAGCTGCAAAAACATATAGTAAAGAATCTGACATGATGAAACTACCTGTAAACTAAACTTTGTTTTTTATCAAAGCATTAAAAAAAAAGAAACTTTAGTATAAGGCTATATGCACACGGTCATAAGAATATTATTTATCATATAGGCAAGGTTTTTCTGGCACAATAATTCCTGTGTATATCCTTCTATATCTATGTAAGCACATATACATACGTTTCTATGTGTTTACACTAGTAAGCATGTAAAATGCATGTCCCCAGATGCATATTTTTACATTTGTTGTTACAGATCTGAACCCAGTGCATATGTATAAACCTGTGTGCATGTCCCCATTGAAGCATTCAGATCTGTAATAAAAAATGTTTTGAAATGTATTTTTTTTTAACCATGTGCATAAGGCCTAATACTAGCCAAACTAGAAAGGGGCAACACGTTTTAATTATACAGTCATGGGCGAAATTGTTGGCACCCCAGAAATGTTTCCAGAAAATCTAGTATTTCTCACAGAAAAGTATTGCAGTAATACACATGCTTATTCCCTTTGTATGTATTGGGTCAAAACAAAAAAAGGGAGGAAAAAAAGCAAATTGGACATAATGTCTTACAAAAATTCCAAAAATGGGCTGTTCAAAATTCTTGCCACCCTTTCAAAATTGTGGATAAATAAGATTGTTTCAAGCATGTGATGCACCTTTATACTCACCTGGGACAAGTAACAGGTGTGAGCTATATAAAAATCACACCTGAAAGCAGATAAAGAGGAGAGAAGTTCACTAAGGGCCGGTTCACACAGCGAGGCGCGGCGAGGCGTCTCCGACTTGCCTCGCCGCGACCTGCGGGGACCTCAGCGGCGACTTGCAGAGGACTTCTGTATAGAAGTCAATGCAAGTCGCCCCCGAAGTCGCCCCGAAGTAGTACAGGAACCTTTTTTCTGAGTCGGAGCGACTCGAGTCGCTCCTCTCAGAACGGTTCCATTGTACAGAACGGGGGCGACTTGCGGGAGCGAGGCGAGGCGAGCCGTGTCGCCTCGCATCGCCTCGCTGTGTGAACCGGCCCTTAGAGTCCATTCACACAGGAGCAACTTTGGATCCGACTTGAAGTCGTCCCAAGTTGCCTCAAGTCGCGCAACATGATAAAATGAGTAAGTGAATGAGAGCCGTCTTAATGTACACTACTGAAGTCGCTCCAACTTCAGAAAAGGTTCCTGTACTACTTCAATCCGACTTATAGGCAACTTGTACCCATTGATTTCAATAGAAGTTGCCTCCAAGTCGGATCCCCTGTCTTAACTGAAGCAACTTTCCAGGAAGTAAAAATTGTTTTCTAGGCAAACCCCTCCCTCCCACAGAGCTGATTATTATGTGATTGTCCACTGGTAAAGTCCCCTGTCCTGGAAGCAACTTAAAGTTGCCTTATAAGTTGCCTCAAGTCGTGCTGTGATTTATACTCAAGTCGTGTCCAAGTTGCCTCTCAAAGTCTTAGGGCCGGTTCACACTGCAGGCGAGGCGAGGCGACTCCGACTTGCCTCGCCGCGACCTGCCGCGGCCTCAGCGGCGACTTGCAAATGACTTCTGTATAGAAGTCAATGCAAGTCGCCCCGAGGTCGCCCAAAAGTAGTACAGGAACCTTTTTTCTGAGTCGGAGCGACTCGAGTCGCTCCTCTCAGAACGGTTCCATTGTACAGAACGGGGGCGACTTGCGAGAGCGAGGCGAGGCGAGTCGTGTCGCCTCGCATCGCCCGGTGTGTGAACCGGCTCTTAGGCTCCATGCACACTGAAGCTCAAAAAAGCTATTTCTGGACGCCAGATTGCTGGCAGAAAACGCTGGTTGAAAAACCTGCTTTTAACAGCGTTTTATACTAGCGTTAATGAGCGTTAATGAGCGTTTTACAGCGTTAGCGTTAATGGGCGTTTTTTATAAAAATACACAGAGGACACTCCAAAAATCCCACAATGCATTGAAAAATAGAATGCCGAACACTAATGAACGAGCGTTAATGAGCGTTAATGAGCGTTTGTAGTTTTTTGCCGCTGAAAAACGGCACTTTGAACGCGAATTTCTGGCGTTCAGAAAAAAGCCCATAAACTCCACTGCTCATTAAAGCTGAAAAACGTCCATGTGTGCATGGACACATAGGCTAACATAGAGTGGAGTTTATGGGCTTTTACAAAAAACGCCAAAACGCCAATAAACTGCAGTTTATATCAGCTTCAGTGTGCATGGAGCCTTACTCAAAGTCATGTTGCCCCTGTGTGAATGGACTCTTAGTCTCTGCACTGTGTGTCTGTGTGTGCCACACTAAGCATGGACAACAGAAAGAGGAGATCTAGATTTGCCTTTGTCCACAGTGCGCAACATTATCAAGAAGTTTACAACCCATGACACTGAAGCTTATCTCTCTGGACATGGACGGAAGAGAAAAATTGATGAAAAGTTGTAACGCAGGATAATCCGGATGGTGGATAAGCAGCCCCAAACAAGTTCCAAAGAAATTCGAGCTGTCCTGCAGGCTCAGGGAGCATTAGTGTCAGCGTGAACTATCCATTGACATTTAAATGAAATGAAACACTAAGGCAGGAGAACCAGGAGGACCCTGCTGTTGACACAAGGACATAAAAAAGCAAAACTATAGTTTGCCAAAACATCTTGTGGACAGATGAGACCAAGATAGAGTTTTTGGTAAAGCACATTCTACTGTTTACCGAAAACAGAACGAGGCCTACAAAGAAAAGAACACAGTACCTACAGTGAAATATAGTGGAGGTTCAATGATGTTTTGGGATTGTTTTGCTGCCTCTGGCACTGGGTGCCTTGAATGTGTGCAAGGCACCATGAAATCTGAGGATTACCAAAGGATTTTGGGTCGCGCTGTAGAGCCTAGTGTCAGAAAGCTGGGTTTGCGTCTGAGATCTTGGGTCTTCCAGCAGGACAATGACCCCAAACATATGTCAGAAAGCACCCAGAAATGGACAGTAACAAAGCACTGGAGAGTTCTAAAGTGGCCAGCAATGAGTCCAGATCTAAATCCCATTGAACACCTGTGGATAGATCTTAAAATTGCTGTTGGGAAAAGGCACCCCTTCCAATAAGAGAGACCTGGATACTCATCTCTCTTATTGGAAGGGGTGCCTTTTCCCAACAGCAATTTTAAGATCTATTCACAGGTGTTCAATAGGATCAAAGGTGTAAGAAGCTTATTGATGGTTATAGAAAGCGACTGATTTATGATATTTTTTCCAAAGGGTGTGCAACCAAATATTAACTTAAGGGTGGCAAGAATTTTGACCAGCCCATTTTTGTAATTTTGTGTGACATTATGTCCAATTCGCTTTTTTCCTCCCTTTTTTATTTGTTTTGATCCAATACACACAAAGGGAATAAACACGTGTATAGCAAAAGATGTGTTACTGCAATACTTTTCTGTCAGAAATACTTGATTTTCTGGAAAAATTTCTGAGGTGCCAACAATTTCGGCTATGACTGTATATTATGTCCATTGATAATAAATCAGTGTAAATATAGCATTGTTATATCTGCCATAGTTTATCTGTCCTATCTAAATTGGCATTTTCCTGAAAACTTTTGGATAGTTAAAGGGGTTGCAAACCCTCGTGTTTTTTCACCTCAATAAATCCCATGCATTAAGGTGAAAAAAACACCTGGCAGTGATTGGCCCCCATGTTTTACTTACCTAAGCCCTGGAACTTGATCCCACAGGGACTCGCTGTCTCTCTGCCCGGGATTCTCTGCTCTTGATTGAATAGATTGATAGCAGTGCAGCCATTGGCTCCCACTGCTGTCAATCAAACCCAAAGACGTGTCACCGGGGTTGGGGCCGAGTCATACATTCAGCGGCTATGGACGCTGAATGCTGTAGCAGGGAGCGCTGGCCCGCAAGGTAACCCCTCAGGAGAACTCTTCTCCTAGGGGTTATCTGATGCGAGGAGGAGCCGAGAGAGCCATCGGGGGACCCCAGAAGAGCAGGTTGAGGGTCACTCTGTGCAAAACGATCTGCACAGTGGAGGTAAGTATGATGTTTGTTATTTTAAAACATAATCCCTTATGCCGCGTACACACGATCAGACAATCCGGCGGACTTAGTCAGGCAGACAACCCGCTGTACTTTGCAAACAAGCGGACCTGCCCACACATGCCCGGACTTTTCCAGTTGACAATCCGCCGGACTATGGCGGGAGTCCGCCGGACTTTTGAAATGAACAGACTTGTCCACACACGGAGTAAAGTCCGTTCATTTTGAACGTGGCTCCAGGTAGATGGAACTAGCGAAGGAAGTCAATGTCGCTGTGTCCATCAGTGAGATTGACACCTCGCTAGCCCAGTCACCTGGTATGGATTTAAAGGGGAACCCCTACGCTGAAAAAAATGGCATTGGGTCCCCCAAAAGTCCATAGCAGACCTTTATCCAAGCACGCAGCCCAGACGATTGGGAAAAGGGGTGGGGACAAGAAAGCCGTACCAGGCTGCATGCCCTCAACATGGGGGGGTGCTTTGGGGAAGGGGAGCCCTGTGGCCACCCACCCCAAAGCACCTTGTCCCCATGTTGATGAGGACAAGGCCTCTTCCCGACAACCATGGCCATTGGTTGTTGGGGTTTGAGGGCACGGGGCTTATCAGAATCCGGGAGTCCCCTTTAATAAGGGGGACCCCATATTCCAGCCCCTTACCCTATGTGAATGAGTATGGGGTATGGGTATGATGCACCCCTACCCATTCACCTGGGGAAAAAAGTGTAAATAAAATAAAACAACACCGGTTTTTAAAGTACTTTATTAGACAGCTCCGGGGGTCTTCTTCCTATCTTCTGCTCTTTTGCTAGCTCTTTTACTAGTGGAGGAGCCCGGCTTTCTCCTTTGTCGCCGCCGCAATCCAGGGGTCTTCTTCCGAGGGGTCTTGTCCCGATCTTCGGTTCTTCTTGCCAGGCCTCCGCTATCTTCTTCCAGCTCTCTTACTAACATTGGCCCGGTCTTGTCACTGTCGCAGCTGCCTTCTGCTTCTTCTTCTGCTTCTTCTAATTCTTCCAATATTGACACGACGCTCTCTCTGGCCGTAATGACAGGGACGCGTTGTGTGGCGACTTATATAGGGATAAGGGGCGGGGTCACCGGGTGATGTCACAATCCCAGCATCCTCTGGGACTGTGACATCATAAGGGGCGGGGTCACTGTGTTACTCATTCACATAGGGTAGGGGGCCGGAATCTGGGGGCCCCCTTTTTAAAGGGGCTCCCGGAGTCTGATAAGCCCCCCCGCCCTCAGACCGACAACCAATGGCCAGGGTTGTCGGGAAGAGGCCCTTGTCCTCATCAACATGGGAACAAGGTGCTTTGGGGTGGGGGTGCCGCAGGGCCCCCCTTCCCCACAGCACCCCCATATTGAGGACACATGGCCTCGTACGGCTCAGGAGGGGGGGGGGGGCGCTCGCTCGTCCCCACCCCCTTTCCTGACCGAGCTGCGTGCCCCCATGCCATTTTTTTGGTGTAGGGGTTCCCCTTTAAATCCATACCAGGTGACGGGGCACACGAGATGTCAATCTCGCCGATGAAGGCGGCGACATTGACTTCCTGCGCTAGTCCCGTCTACCTGGAGTCACGTTCAAAATGAACGGACTTTACTCTGTGTGTGGGCAAGTCCGTTCATTTCAAAAGTCCAAATTTTGAGTCAGGGTCCGCCGGAAAATCCGATCGTGTGTACGTGGCATAACAATCACTTTAAGTTTGTGGCATTGAAATCATTATAAACAACATTTGAAAATAGAAGTTGTGTAATAGGTAAGGATTTTACTCATAGACAAGAGTAGGCATTTTACTAACAGAAAACTATTTAGGAATTCTAAAAAAGTTTTGCATACTTGTTTTCCAGCTGTCTGTACCAGTTGGAGACAATTAAGTGGAAACCCCATGGGTCAGCCCTATTCTTTTGCCACTGCACCACCCTATATAATCGAATACTATGCCTCAAGATAAACATTTTCATTATATCTGCCACAGTATACCCATGTTATCTAAACTTCTGGACATTTACAACCTATACCTCATCAACTGTCAGTAAAAATGAGCTGGGCAAAACCGCATCCTGTTTTGCTAAAGCCTACTTCAGAGGTCACCAAACTATTAAAATAAAGTGCCAGTTTACAGCCATTTTTAGATTTTACAGGGGCGAGACTATGGCCAATGGAACTAAACTATGTCTCATGCTTGGTTGTCAGTGGGACTTAGAAAAAATACATCGCTCTTGTGGTTAATAGGATGGGAGAAATCCAGAAAAAAGTGTGTATAAGGGCACTCTAAGTAACAAACCAAGCAGATATCGGTCTATGTAGAAATAGAAGAGGGTCTTCCTGCACTTTCGGCAGTACTTGGAGAGAGAAGAAAACTCTAAAAAAAAGCAAACTCTCAAAAAAAAAAGGCACCTCTAAGCGCAGAAGAAAATGTTTATATTTCCCAAAAGGGTTAAAAACACTTACAAAAGCGTGGATGAGTAGAAGCACATCATATTAGTAATATGGCAGGTGGTCCGCCGTTCTGGT
This sequence comes from Lithobates pipiens, assembly GCF_037356315.1. Lineage (NCBI taxonomy): Eukaryota > Metazoa > Chordata > Amphibia > Anura > Ranidae > Lithobates > Lithobates pipiens. The sequence goes on along the minus strand of NW_027507748.1, from coordinate 629,412,887 downwards.
AGTCCCAAGGAGTCTCAGTGATGCCTGTAGGTGTGATTCTATGACAGCATATTCTGAAGTGGCTGACAGATGGAAGCCACAACTCTCCTGGATAATGGGAAGACAGCTAGGCTGTCTGAGACAGGATGGAAGCCGGATCACGGAAGTGACGTCATCAGGAAGGGACCAGCATGGACAGCAAGCCAAAAGTGATGTCATCAACATGCAATGCATTTCGGACCAGCTGATTCGTTCCTTCTTGAAACAATGACTAAAGGTTACTAAAAGCAGAGCTTCTTATGGCCTGTGGGCGGACTTTGGGCAGGACTATGGGGGGACATGAGCAGGACTAAGGGAAGCAATGAGCTTACAAAATGACATAATGAATATAAAAAAACTGCGTACTGGGGACAAAAAAGGAAAAAGAAAAAATAGAAGACTGATATACAGGGCAAACTGATGCAAAGACATGATGCAAAAGCAGCAAGAGTGATGCGCAATGCAATTAGTTAATAACACTGCATGCAGATGGAGCATAGCAGCTTGATGGCATGTCACTCGTGTGTATGTATACATCAACAATAAACACTAAAATGAGGAACAATATGGTGAACAATACACATAAATGGATCAGTGCTGCCGAAAGTACACGAAGACCTTCTTCTATCTTCTACATAGACTGATATATTGCTTGGGTTATTACTCAGAGCTTATACACACTTTTATCTGGATTCATGTTTGAACCAATTTTACAGGTTGCTGCACTGATGATACGGGCTATCCTTCAGCAGACTACCCTATAGGCTTTATCAAGACTTTCATCCCTACACCTGAGCTAATTTTTAGGTCATTTTTAGTACCTTGTTGATCCCTTGTTTATCATTGGCTCCCTATATAGTTTCCGTCTTCCATTCGCCCCCCCCCCCCCTTTTTTTTTCTATGCCCCTTTCACCACTGTCAGTCCTTTATTTTATCCCCCTTCCACCCCTGTCAGTCCTTTATTTTTTTGTTTTTATTTATTATTTTTTTTGTTGTGTTCTGTTGTCCTTTCTTCTTGCCATCTTCTCAAATAACTTTTTAAACCCCTTCCCTTATTCACTCACCCACAGTATGGTGACTTTTGTCACTTGTTTCAGAGATTGTAAAAACTCATCACTTCTGCCAACCAACAATGGTGGGATGAGTTTTTTCTTCATAAATATTTATCTGCCCATATTTCTCCCAGGGGAATCCTGAAGTCCTGTTCCTTTTTAGATTTACCAACACAAAAAATTATTTTCAACCCCCGAATTCTGTACTAACAAGTATATTCAAATTATTTCCACACAAAGGCACATCAGATGTGAGCAACTAGTACACCAGATACAGACCCTCTTCACCCAAATTTCAGAATTAACCTCCAAACATCCGGTCTTTATGTTATATACCATCATCAAAAAGATAGCAGAAGAGAGGACCGCCTCACCAAAAACAAGTTGGGTAAATTGTGCAAAGACCTGGAGGATTATAGTCAACATAGAATTTTCTCATGGAAACGCACATGTGGAAATCGCATTCCACCACTTATGGATATTGACCCTTGTACCATCCATTTCATCCATCGCCCGATACCCCCACGAACACTCCAGAGACAGTAAACACCCCATAAGAAGAAAAATAGTACGGTCAATCCATTTTCAAGACCAACCTCCCCATCTAAACCCAATATAGGCTCACAACCTAGGCCACCACAGTTGGCCCCATCGTTATCAGCTTCTTGGGTGCATCCCAGTTCCTCATTTCACTCTGCATCCACTGACATAGCAACCCACCCATCTTACTTTATCTGTACTGGAACAGTAACCACTTATGCCACACCTATGACCATTGCTACTACGGATAATACAACATCCAGTCCATCCATTTCCTTTGGTCCTAATTCTCTTCTTGTAACATCCACCACTATGGCCCTCCCCATTGACCCCACTGTGGTCTCTTTTTTTAATGCCAGACCTCCCCTGGGCCAAACCTCTAAAAAGAAAACACAAGGTAGAGGATGCCGGGGTAGAGAAGGCAGAGCTCAGGATAAAGAGAGTACTATAAAAATCTTTAATCTCTCTACCCCTTACTAGGGAAGAGATTTGTTACTCTGTCGGGGTCTCAATTTTGCATACCCCCCCCCATGTTCCTCTTTTCCTGTGGCAGACACCGAGAGCGATTTAATTTTTTATACGCAACATCTAATGACTTTACCACCCATCCACCACCCATCTCCACCCATCCAGAATACACAATTTAGGCCTACATCTGTGTTCCTTTTACCACATTGTCTACGCTGAAATTATGGACATGTATAATTCAGCCAAAAATAGAAATAAGATTACCCATAATCTTAGCTCCAAGAAGATTTCTTTGGATACCTTCACCAATAATTATCACTTGGTCATTAAATCTGAGGATAAAAGAGGGGGGATAGTGGTACAAAACAGAGCTGATTATGTTGCAGAGACAAACAGGCTCTTGTCTGACACTAATGCCGCATACACACGATCGGACATTGATCAGACATTCTGACAACAAAATCCATGGATTTATTTTGCCGGATGTTGGCTCAAACTTGTCTTGCATACACACGCTTACACAAAGTTGGTTGGAAATTGTGAACATCAAGAACAAGGTTACGTACAACACATATGACAAGCCGAGAAAAATAAAGTTCAATAGCTGGCTCTTCTGCTTGATTCTGAGCATGAATAGAACTTTGTGCGTCGGAATTGTGTACACGTGATCGGAATTTCCGACAATGGATTTTTTTTGTCGGAAAATTCTGAGATCCAGAACTCAAATTTTGTGTGACGGAATTTCCAAAGGAAAATGTCTGATGGAGCCTACACACGGTCGTCAGAAAATCCGACCATGTGTACGGGGCATAACACTTATACTAAATTAAAGACTGATCCCTTACCTCAATTCACCCTAGATGTCACCTCCCTTGTTAAAGATGCTCTTAGTGATAGTATTGGTACTCAGCAGGAAGTCTCTTTCTTGGCCAAGGCTATTCACTACACCCCCTACTTTTACCATCTGCCCAAGGTTCACAAAAGCCTGGATAATCCTCCTGGTCGACCGATTGTCGCAGCCATGGGTAGCATTACCTGTGGCTTTTCACAATATGTGGATCAATTCCTCCAGGCACTTGCAGAATTACTTCAGTCGTATATAAGGGTTTGCTCACACCTGCTTGAACTCCTTTCCCCTTATTCTTGGGAACCCTCATACCATTGGGTCTCCCTTGACGTCCAATCACTATACACCTCCATACCTCACGATGTAGGATTAGGTGCCATACAGTCCTTCCACTGTGAAGATCCCATGCTGAATCCTAGACAAGCCACCATCATATAGGCAACTTATTTTTGCCTCACTCATAGTTATTTTAAATTTGATGATGAGTTTTTTCTACAGGTAAATGGGACAGCTATGGGCGCAAACTTTGTGCCATCATACACAAATTTCACCATGGGACAGTGGGAATCCTCTCATCTGGCACAACAACCCCTTTTCATCCAACATCGTGTTTTATGGTAGGTATATTGACAATGTGTTCATTATCTGGGGCTGGAAATGCGTCTATTTTCAAATTTTGTAGCACACTGTAACAATAACAACATGGGTCTGACATTCACTTCTGTCATAGATGAGGATAAATTGGCCTTCCTTGACCTAGTATTATAGTTTGTTGGTAAGGATATTCATGCCAGAAAGAACACAAAGCCAACAGCAGGCAAGTCCTTCCTTCATTATAAGAGCTGCCACTATCCCCAATGGCTCAATAATATACCCCAAAAGTCAGTTTTGTAGGCGTAAAGAGAACTGTACAAGAAGTAGTATGGACTATGACACCCAGAGTAAGTTGTTAAAAGATACATTTCTTAAAGGGTTTTCCAGCTGATATTGTGGAATCAGCTTACTTTCACACTTTATCACCCAATGCCTTTTTCGTCACAAACAGATGGAAAATAATGTGTGTAGACACTGGCCTTTGCTCCTACAAGACCAGCAACTCCTCCTCACCCTGTCCAATAAGCCTAAATTTGCTTATAGAAATGCGCCTAACATCAAAATCAAGGTAGTACCTAGTAAATTGAGAAAGAAACCACCACCTCCAGGTCATTCAGGCATGTATCAATTTCGAAAACCCTTGTGCAATTTTTTCAAACGTGGCCAGAAGGATTTCTGTGTGAAAGGAAAAACATATCCTCTCAAGGGCTTTCACACATGTTCAAACGAACATGTAGTTTACTGTTTGACATGCCCCTGCAGCCTTTTCTAAGCAGGGCAAACTATAAGGCCACTACAGAAGCGCTTCAGCAAACATCGCTGATTCATCACTGAGGAACTGGACACCCCCAGTGTCCCTAGGCATTTCCTCGAGTACCATAACAAATCTCTTGATGGTTTGAAAGTTTGGGTTATTGAGGCAATGCCTAGAGACCTCCCTCCCACTGAGCACTTCTGCAAGCTCTACTAAAGAAAAATGTACTGGATTTTCTCTTTGGATGTACTGGCACCTAGAGGGTTAAACAAGGATTTTGAGATTAGTGTATTTCTCTAGTATTGTTTCCTTTTTTCCCCTCATAATGACTATGTAACATACTCATAACATATAACGCTGCTCATTGTATTCCACATGTCCCATAATGGACAATAATATCCCATGCATTTTTGGGATACAGTCAGGTCCATAACTATTGGGACATCGACACAATTTGAATCTTTTTTTTGCTCTTTACACCACCACAATTGATTTGAAATGAAACAAACAAGATGTGCATCCAAATCAGGTGAATGGTGTAGGAATTACAACAGTTTATATATGTGCCTCCCACTTTTTAAGGGACCAAAAGTAATGGGACAATTCGCTGCTCAGCTGTTCCATGGCCAGGTGTGTGTTATTCCCTCACTATCGCATTTACAAGGAGCAGGTCAAAGGTCCAGAGTTCATTTCAAGTGTGCAATTTGCATTTGGAATCTGTTGTCAACTCTCAATATGGGATCCAAAGAGCTGTCACTATCAGTGAAGCAAGCCATTATTAGGCTGAAAAAAACAAAACAAACCCATCAGAGAGATAGCAAAAACATTAGGTGTAGCCAAATCAACTGTTTGGAACATCTTTAAAAAGAGAGAACGCATCGGTGAGCTCAGCAACACCAAAAGACCCGGAAGACCACTGAAAACAACTGTGGTGGATGACTGAAGAATTCTTTCCCTGGTGAAAAAAAACAACCTTCACAACAGTTGGCCAGATCAAGAACACTCTCCAGGAGGTAGGTGTATGTGTGTCAAAGTCAACAATCAAGAGAAGACTTCACCAGAGTGAATACAGTGGGTTCACCACAAGATGTAAACCATTGGTGAGCCTCAAAAACAGGAAGGCCAGATTAGAATTTTGCCAAACAACATCTAAAAAAGCCTTCACAGTTCTGGAACAACATCCTATGGACAGATGAGAACAAGATCAAGATCAATTGTACCAGAGTGATGGGAAGAGAAGAGTATGGAGTAGAAAAGGAACTGCTCATGATCCAAAGCATACTACCTCATCAGTGAAGCATGGTGGAGGTAGTGTCATGGCGTGGGCATGTATTGCTGCCAATGGAACTGGTTCTCTTGTATTTATTGATGATGTGACTGCTGACAAAAGCAGCAGGATGAATTCTGAAGTGTTTCGGGCAATATTATCTGCTCATATTCAGCAAAATGTTTCAGAACTCATTGTACGGTGCTTCACAGTGCAGATGGGAAATGACCTGAAGCATACTGCGAAAGCAACCAAAGAGTTTTTTAAGGGAAAGAAGTGGAATGTTATGCAATAGCCAAGTCATTCACCTGACCTGAATCCGATTGAACATGCATTTCATTTGCTGAAGACAAAACTGAAGGGAAAATGCCCCAAGAACAAGCAGGAACTGAAGACAGGTGCAGTAGAGGCCTAGCAGAGCATCATCAGGGATGAAACCCAGCGTCTGGTGATGTCTATGTGTTCCAGACTTCAGGCTGTAATTGACTGCAAAGTATTTGCAACCAAGTCTTAAAAAGTGAAAGTTTGATGGACGATCGTTAATCTGTCCCATTACTTTTGGTCCCTTAAAAAGTGAGAGGCATATATACAAACTGTTGTAATTCCTACACAGTTCACCTGTTTTGGATGTAAAAGATGTATGATATATAGAGCCAAAAAGATTAGAATTGTGTTGATGTGCCAATATTTATGGACCTGACTGTATATGTTTTTTGCCCATGTGCGTTTGTGTGCAGTTGGTCATGCATGTGCATATAAATTTACATATACATCATTATTGCCTTTTTATTTGGTTCCTCTTTCACAATATTTTTTAATAATTCCCTTCCTCAACATATATACTCAATATAATATACCATATATCCAATGATGTATATTGTTCCCCACATTAGTGTTTATTATTGATGTATACATACACAGCGAATGACGTGCCATCAAGCTGCTATGCTCCATCTGCATGCAGTGATATTAGCTAATTGCATTGCACATCAAAACAAAAATGTATAATACCGCGCTGTCCCAATATCACTCTTAAAGTGTCACTAATCAAGGTAATGTAATTAAAACTGCTGCGACTAAAATGTGAAACACACACAATACACAAAATACGAAAAAATTTGATGCGCTGAAAAACTTAAATGATAACAAATAAAGTATGTGAACTATGAAAATACTCCAAGTGGCCCAATGACAAAAATAAACTAATGTTGATATTAGTGCCAAATAATATAAAATTGTCCAAAAATTCAATTGATTCCAAAATAAAAATATTAAATATTCCACCAGGTGATAAGTCAAACAGTATTAAAAAAGAGGGTCCTTAGTGCTCTATTCAGTAGTGACATAACACTGTAGCACCCAAGAAGTAGTGACAGGGTATGATAGAAAGGTCCTCCACCACTGAAAATGCTGCCGCTTACCAGATTAATAGATCTCTTGTTATGGAGATCTCAAAAGCCTGTGGCTCTTTCCCCAGCCCCGGGTCTCTGTGTAAGCCCTTGTACACATGGTCAGACATTCCGACAACAAAATCCATCAGATTTTGTCCGAAACTTGTGTTGCATACACACGGTCGGACAAAGTTGTCGGAAAATCCAATCGTACGTAACGTGATGACGTTATTTCGTTCCGGCGGGACTACGTTCAGGCTAGTAGCCAATAGCTTTGGTCTAGGAATTTGATCTGAGCATGCGTGCCACTTTGTCCGATCGGAATTCTCTGCACACAATCGGACAAAGTCCGATCTTATCATGTTGTCGGAAAGTTTTACAGCTCAGCTCTAAAACTTTGTCCGTCGGGATATCCAGGCAGATGGAGCCCACACACAGTCAGATTATCCAACAACATGGTCCGATCGGACATTTTCCATCTGAATGTCCGACTGTGTATACAAGGGCTAAGAGTGGGAGAATGGTCCCTGCTGTTCCGTTCAGGATGGCTTCAGTGAGTTAAACAATTGCTCATTCCCCATGTAAAAAGTAAAAAAGCCTCCATAGTGTAACTCTTTAAAACATTTATTGAACATCAATGTAGTGCACTTACAGAATGTAGTAGATTATAAAAGCGTCTCAGATAATTCTCACGATCGCTGCCCATAGTTTACGGGACTAGCATGGTATGTGGTGACATCAGCATGACACTCCTTCCTATGCCGTTTCATCACAGATGATGCCACTGGAAGACATCATCTGTGACGTCTTCCAGGCTTTTTTCTGTCCATTAATTAGATAGGATACTTTGTTCACTCTTATATATCTTTATTTTCAATGCCAGGGGCACCAGCAGCTCCTGGGTCCAGTATAACAGGTAATAAAGAAAGTTGTACACTGATAGTAGTAACTTGTTTTAATTAATTTTGTTTATAGATTTCTATGCACATACATGTTCAATACCTGCACTACATAAACCACATTTGTGTTTTGTATAATCCCAAGGTTTTGTGCTATCTGACAGTTATACATCTTCGGTACTTATATTGGAATTTACTATTTTACCTGTTTCTGAAAATGTAAAGATGTAATTAAAATGTATTTGCAGATTTATTTCTTCCTCTCCATAACCAAATCACCTACATAACACGCAGAGAAAATAACTATTTAACAGAGTTTATATTTTACAGAACCACATGGGCAACCGGCGTCTGCATTCCTGAAGAGTGGGTATTTATTAATATCAGCTGAAGTCTTCTATGTTTGCAGCCAGGATGTCAAGTGGAAAAATATGGAAAAATAAATGAAGACTCATCACTTTCAACTTCAAACACTTTTTACGTTTTGTAGCAAACCTCTATTATAAGTCATTCTGTTATGTGTTACATAGACATTTATCATGCTCTATAGAGGTCACTTAGCGGTAATAGACACGTTTAAAGTGTATCTAAACTCAAAAACACAATTGTGATACATGTCAAAGTTTACTAGTTCTGAGATGTGGTTGAATTCTATTTTTTTTCCAGGAGTTTTTCCTTTATTTGTGCCCAATAATCCTGTAGATAACACACTTGTCATTGGATTTGATTTGTGTATTTTCAATATTGTCTATGACGCCACATGAAGAGACCCCAGTGCAGGTATTTTTATTTTATGATTTTTTTTCATTAGTGCATTTACCCTATGGCAGTTCTGAGATTACTGTGCACTTTTTAAATGTTTTACAGTGCTTGTGCTTGTCCACCACAGTCTTCAAAATAATCCATCTCTAAGTTCGGTCTGACAGCTTTTGAACAAGATTACTTGGTGAATTAAACCTGGCAGATTCACCCATCACTTCCTGTATGTGTAGCTGATTCCCAGAAATCCTTTAATGGCTGCTGTGGATTTGATGAATGGCTACAGGCAGGGCTTGAGCACTTGGGCAATGCCCATACTCACATTTACAATATGTCTGTCATCTCAGCTAAAGAGAGACATTCAGAACACGAGTGTACCTGCAATTAAATGGATTTAGCAAAGTGCAAAAAATGAATGCCAAGTTAGAGCTATTCTGCTGATGTGGTGTCCACTAAGATTTGATGACAAAATTGGTATGTTTGACGGAAGTGTGCCTTAAAGCTTGATATATGTCTGTCTACTTTATACTGCTGTTTTGGATCAGAGTTTGCGGTTTAGCTCCTCAACAAATAAAATACTACCTGAGATGATTTCCAGGTTTAATACACTTATACCCTGTACACATGATCGTAAATTCTGCCGGCAAAAGTCAGAGGAGAGCTTTTGGTCAGAAAATGCGATCGTGTGTATGCTCCATTGGACTTTTGCTGGTGGAGTTTCGGCCAGCAAAAGATTGAGAGCATGTTCTCAATTTTTCGGTTGGAAAAAGCTCCTATCCGAAAATGCGTTTGTGTGTATGCAATTTCCTTTGTGAAAAGACTCACGCATGCTCAGATTCAAGTACGAGATGGAAGCGATTGTTCTGGTAAAACTACCGTTCGTAATGGACATAGCACATTCGTCTCGCTGAATTTGTTTTAATAGTTTAATGCAGCGCATTCTCTTCTTCTTTAGAATGCTAGAATAATCAAGTTGTTTTGCTGCTCATATTCACACAGAGTTCTCACAATCTTCTTTCTTTATTATATCTCTTGATCTCATGAATAATCTTTTTTTTTTATCATAATTTTTTTTAATCAAGAACTCCTTTTTTTGGGAGGGATGTTTTGAAATGATTTTTTAGTCATCTCCATGATTTGTACCCAAACCCCAATCTGCAAAAGGCCAAAATCATGACAAAAGCGATGAAGAGTCTGCAACGAAATTTGTGATACGACGATCCAAGGAGCAATTAAGGAAACGCTGGTCAGCCCTAAAATTAAGGGAGCAGGATCACTACAGAAGGATAAAGAAAGTGCTTCAAAAAATGTGAATATGCTCTATCTGCGCTCCAGCAAGGCCGCAGAACGGCCAAGGACTATGTTACGGACTTCAGACGCTGGAGCGCAGACACCCAGTGGAACGAGTCAGCCCTGAGGCATCAGTTCCGCATGGGCCTTTCTGAAAGTCTCAAAGGTGAACTGGCCCGTGTCGGTACCCCAGACTCTCTGGAGGGCCTAATCGCACTTGCCATCCAGATCGACCGACGGCTTCGAGAACAAAGAGCTGAACGCTCCTCACAACCCCTCCGCCCTGCTTGGCTGACTGCGAGAGTTCCAACCCCTGCACCCTTTTTCTCACCTGCCCCACAAGGGGGTACTGCCAGCTCTGCCTCGGTCACTGATGAACCCATGCAGCTCGGACTGTTGCGACCCACCTTGTCACCAGAAGAGCGAGCCCGGCGCCGGCAGTTGAACTTATGCCTTTACTGTGGTGGATCTGGACATTATGTAATTACCTGCCCTGCTAAGACACGTAAGTGCCTCTCTTCTGTGTCTGCCAGTACTGTACCCTTGCCAGCCAACGCCACCCACATTGCTCTTCCTCTCTCGTTGCAGCTTCAGGAAAAGACGGTCTTCATCAACGCCATCATTGATTCTGGGGCCTGTAGCTGCTTTATAGATTCTGCCTTCAACAGCCTGCATACCATACCTCTTCGGAGGAAGACCCACGGACTTTCCATTTTTCTAGCAGACGGTTCTCGCATCAAGTCGGGCCAAGTAACGCAGGAGACACTTCCCTTACCAGCTATCTCCCCTTGTCAACATAAGGAACTATTAACCTTTGATGTGATCTCATCACCCCTGTTTCCGGTGATCCTGGGCATACCTTGGCTACAGGCCCATAACCCCACCATTAACTTGTCCTCTGGAGAGGTGAAGTTCCTGTCCCCCTATTGCTTAGACCACTGTTTCCCTGAGGCATCTGACCGGCCTGGTACACTTCTCTGCCTGGACTCTGATCAGGACTTATGCCAATCTGTGCCCGAACCGTATCATGAGTTCCTGGACGTTTTCAGTAAACGGGGGGCAGACTCCCTTCCTCCACACTGTCCGTATGACTGTCCCATCAACCTCCTTCCAGGGGCTTAGATCCCATTCGGACGCATCTTTCCCTTGTCAGAGAAGGAACTTGAGGCCCTGAAAGTCTACATTACAGAGAACCTCAAGAAGGGGTTCATTTGCCATTCCACCTTTCCCGCAGGCGCCGGAATATTCTTTGTCACCAAGAATGATCAGTCACTTCGGCCCTGCGTGGATTACCACAAGTTGAATAAGATTACGGTCAAGAACTGCTACTCTCTGCCCTTGATACCAGAGCTTTTCAAGAAGTTGAGATCGGCCACAATCTTTACTAAATTGGACTTAGGAGGGGCATACAATCTGGTCCGCATACGGGCCGGTGGTGAATGGAAGACAGCTTTCCAAACTCGTTTTGGGCACTATGAATATCTTGTGATGCCTTTTGGGCTCTGTAATGCCCCTGCCACCTTCTAACATCTTATAAATGATGTGTTCCGGGACTTTTTGGACATCTTTGTTATAGTTTATTTGGACGACATCTTGATTTTCTCCGGGTCCCTGGAGCAACATCGAGGGCACGTTGGCAGGGTGCTGCTCTGGCTTTGTCAGCACGGATTATACACCAAGGCCGAGAAATGCAGGTTTGAGCAGCGAAACATTCAATTTCTCGGTCTCGAGATTTCCCCAGAAGGCATCAGATTGGATCCACAGAAAGTATCTGCTGTACTGGACTGGCCGGCACCCACGGACAAGGAGGGGATACAGCGCTTTGTGGGTTTTGCGAACTTCTATAGGAAGTTCATTAAGGGGTTTTCTGCCATCATCACCCCCATCACTCAACTCACTAAGCAGAATGTACGCTTCCATTGGGGCTCTGAGGCACAGGAGGCCTTCTAGATGCTCAAAAGCCTGTTCACTTCTGCCCCCATTCTCAGCCATCCTGACCCATCTCGGCCCTACATCCTTGAAGTCGATGCTTCCGAAGTGGCTGTGGGGGCGGTGGTATCGCAACGTCAAGGCAGTAATGACCTGATGCACCCCGTAGGGTTCTTTTACCGGAAACTTTCTCCTGCTGAAAGGAACTATGACATGGGAGACCGAGAGCTGCTGGCCATCAAGTCAACATTAGAGGAATGGAGGTACTTTCTAGAAGGTGCTGTCCATTCTGTATTGATTTACACTGATCACAAAAACCACTGAATACCTCCGAACCACCAAGCGTCTGAAGCCCCAGCAGGCCAGCTGGGCCCTATTCTTTTCTCGGTTCTGCTTCCACATTACATACCGCCCTGGTTCAAAGAATGTGAAACCGGACGCGATCTCGCGCATGTATGACGGTTCTAAGGATGCTGCGCCCCCAGATACCATTCTTCCCGCAAGCACCTTTTTGCTCGTTCAACCAGATCTGCTGTCCCAGATAAGAGAAGCATCTCTTAATTCTCCTTGTCCTCCAGGGACTACATTGATAACCAGGGAAGGCCTGCTGTGGAAGGACAGTCAAATCTTTGTCCCTGAGAACGTCCGAGTAAGGGTCCTTGCCCTTCTTCATGATCATCCTCTAGCAGGGCACTTTGGGGCTCATAAGACTCGTACTTTCTGGTGGCCCGACATTAAAGAATTTTGCAAGAAATACGTTAACTCCTGCCCCGTGTGCATCCGGAGTAAAGCTACTAGGAACCGGGCCTGGGGGCTGCTAAAACCGCTCCCTGCACCTGATCGACCCTGGAGAATGATCACCATGGACTTTATAGTCAAACTTCCACCCTCCGAGGGCTGTACAGCCATCTTTGTAGTTGTGGACCGTCTGTCTAAAATAGCTAATTTCCTACCTTTGAAAGGAACTCCTTCGGCATCTGAGACGGCCCGTATCTTCATTAAGGAAATCAATTGACTACATGGAGTACCCGCTAATATTGTGTCTGACAGGGGGGTCCAGTGTACTTCCTGGTTTTGGAGAGCTCTGTGTGAGAGTCTGAAGATAGAACTGGCCTTGTGTTCTGCTTACCACCCCCAGATCAACGGACAGATGGAATGTACACATCAGACTCTTGAACAGTATATCAGGTGTTTCACATCTTTTGTGCAGAACGATTGGGTATCCCTTTTGCCCTTAGTGGAGTTCGCCTACAATAATGCCAGTCATTCAACCACAGGGCAGTCTCCGTTTTTTGCCAATTATGGGTTTCACTTATCATTTCTTCCTGATCTCCTTTCAGAATCTTCTGTTTCAGCAGTCCAAGATACCGTGACCTTTCTCCACCACAACAACCAGATTCTACAGAAAGCTATATCTAAGGCTCAGGCGGATAGTAAGAAGACCTTCGATCGGAGGAGAAGGGGAGAATTGGTTCTTCAAATCGGGGATCAGGTATGGCTTTCAACTTCTAATCTTAAGCTAGCCTGTCCTTCCAAGAAGCTGGCACCCAAGTTTTTGGGGCCTTTTACGGTTAAAAGGAGGATTAATGAGGTATCTTACGAACTGTCTTTACCTGAATCATGTGTCCCTGCTTAAACCTTCAGTACCTGACCCCTTTCCTAATAGAGGAATGAGACCGCCTGAGCCTGTTCTTGTCGATGGGAATGAGGAATACGAGGTAGAGGCCATTCTGGACTTTAGAAGATGGCAGGGACAAGGTCAGTTCTTGATTAAATTATTATTATTATTATAATTCGGGCCTTTTTCTCTGCACATCCTGAAAACAGAGACGTTAGGGGCACCCGGAGGTTGCCCCTTGTGGGGGCAATGTCAGGGTCCCGCTCGCACTTTGCGAGCTGACCGCCACGCGTGCTCTGCTGTGCGCCCCAGGCGCACACGTGCACGGCGTTCGCGTGCGTGCGGTAACGCGATTGGCGCCAGTTTGCCTCAATTGCCAGTTTTGCCAAGCCGTCTCCTGCTTCCACCAGCTCCTGTGGTTCTAGCATCTGGAGGTTAGCCCGCTTCGCCTGCATCTGCTGCTGCATCCGGCCAGATGCTCCTACCCCGCTGTGCTCTCGTACTACTGTTCTCACTCCAGTGGGACTTGAACCAGAGCCGTAAGAGAGGTCTTCTTCCGTCAAGTCAGGCTCACCACCCAGGTACCTAACAGTTAACTACATTTGGTCATGCTAATTTGTATTAAAAGAAGTTTAGGACATTGTAGTCTAGATGCCTTTGAAACTAGAATGAATTGCAAACTTGATTTAGTGTAATGTAAGGAGAGGACACTCAGCAGCTGTTTACACATCTGGACTCAGAAGCACTAGTGTGGGACACCAGACCACATTTTTTAGGGTGACCCACACAGGTGCTCCAGTGGATACTTGGGGTGTCTCTATATGTGAAACTTGTCCAAAAAAGGTAAGTATTTCAGCTTGGTTAAGGGAATTAATCATGTCTTCAACTTGGAACTCTGCCCATACATACGATTGTACCCCACTTCCAAGCAATGTTTCCCATTCATATTTATGTCCACAAATATCTGTGTGCTAAGTATACCTTTTGTATCATTCTCATAGTTGAGAAAAGACTCGGTCAGTCGGAGGACACCAGCGACACCACACCTCAGGAAGAAGGGGAGCAGAGGATTGTGGTACCGCAGGATGTGGAGGAAGGAGAGGTGGAAGAAGTGCTTGAATTTGGTACCACAACAGGTCAGTGTCGGACACCACAGATTCAGGTAATATATGTATGCTTGCATATTTATAATATATAGTGTTTATTTTTACTTTAAGTGGTGTGCAGGTTGTGGTAGCAAAATTGAGTAATTTCACCAGTGACAGTGCACAATGGTTTATCCAGGAAATAATGTCTTGTCTAGTCATGATTTGGACCTTATCAAAGTAAAAGCCAAGGAGATTGAGCAAAGACATGAATTGATCATGAACAAAGAACATGATTGATGTACTAGGGAGAATCCAAATCCTAAAAATATTCCTGCATTTTTTTTTACTAATCTTATCTAAAGTTTTAATACAGTTTAAAAGCCAAATTTGGAAGATGCACAGTGTGTCAACATGTGCTATCTGCCATCAGGGGATTACAATGTACATGTTTTGTGGATGCAACTCCTTCCTCCCAACTCTAGTAGGTGATAGGGAGTGGTTGCACCCCCAAAACACGTCCATTGATCCCCCATGATGGGAGATAGCACATGTTGACATTAGGTATGAGATCAGAAAGGAAATCCCCATTTTGACTCACAATTTGTGTGCATCTTCTAAATTTGGCTTTTGTAGGGGTGACTTCACCCCATCTGATGAAGGCAAGATCAAGACCCTTTTCACGCTATAAAATGTCTGATATTGACTTCTTTTTTGCAATGTTGAACTTTGTAAGTTCCAGAGTTGTGTATGTTATGTTTGGAAACATGCCTGTTTCTGTATTTTTTTTTTTTTATTTCAAGGTAAAACTTAAAAAAAATGTTGTTTTTTTTTTTTAACACCAAATGTTTTATAACGCACATGTTAATGTGCACGGAGTACAAGGCTTTCTACTCAACAATGTGTGGCTTCTTCTTTCAATGCTCAATAAAAAAATGTTTTATTAAGTTGGTGTTTACAGTGACAATGGGTATTATTTAAATAATGCCAAAACCACTTAGCACTACACGTGCACTAGGGGAACCTAGGAGACAGATAAAAGAAACACAAGCAGTAAATCCAAATCCAGATTTTATCATATCAATTTTTTTTTATTTTGAAAATATTTACAAATTAGCTGGCATAACAATGGCCCCATACCTGTAAAATATTCCACATATTTTTCACGCACTTCACAGCGCTTTGGGGGGGGGGGAGGCAAGCCAGGACAGACATCTTCCAGGGCCGTCAGTGTTGGTTCACGAAGTCCGGCCTCAGGCCCAACTGAAGCTATATAATTTGGAGCATTTCTTTTTAAAAAGTTGTGCAGGATCCAGGAGCATAAAACACTGTGGTTCAGTTTGTACTACGCCAGGTTTATTGCTATTAGAAATAGGCAGAACTGGCTGGCCATTATCCCAAAGGTATATCTCACGACTCTTCAGGCTCTGACCAGCCAATTAATTAAAAACAGTCTTCTCCGGGGTGAGGGTCCTCTGGAGGAATGGCCTCATCATGTGACTGGCCAGACCAAATGCTTCATCAGCAATAAAAACAAACGGAAGTCCTTCAACGTTCTCTTCCGCAGGTGACAATCCCAGGCCACCGCTCTGGAGATGTCCGAATAACACAGTCTGGGCAAAGACTCCACCATCCGACATCTGGCCATTCTTCCCCATGTCCACATAGAGAAACTCGTATGTCGCCGACACCACCGCCATCAACGCGATACTTTGAAACCCCTTATGGTTAAAATAGTATGACCCCGATTGGGGTGGTGGGACAATGTGGACGTGCTTCCCATCTATTGCCCCTCTGCCCATTGTTGGGACTTTCCCAACTGCAAAGTGGGATGCCACAGTCTGCCATTCCTGTGGCATTGAAGGAAAATGTGGAGTCCAAATAGAAAAAAATTAATTAGTAATTTTGCACATAAACATTGCAAGCAGATTAGACACAAATATTCTTGGCCAACATCAGTATAACATTGATTTTAATGCGTATTTAAAGACAAAAAACTAAGGTCCACTTGTCAGATTCCTCACCCCTTCTGATGGCCCATTGTCAAAATTTTAGAGGGGCGAGGGATATAAATGAGTTTGGGAGCCCAAAAAAGCATCTGACACTCTGCATGAATTTAAGTCAAGTTTTGGAAGATTGTGAAAAGCATTTATTTGATATTCTGGTGGTTCAGTGTTTAAAGTGTATGACAAGCCAAAACCTTTTTCACAACTGCTGTTGCCCAACAGCACAGGGTGAGGTGGCAGCACTGTCTGCCTACACAGTAATTTACTAAACTGTAGAAATCATGCCTTGATTAAATATTTAATTTTCCTCTCCAGCTAAGGATGTAGTTAAATTATGAAGGGAAAGCATACATGCACTACATGCCCCCTACATGGCACACACAATACTTTCCAAATCTATCTACTACCTATGCCCACCTAGCCCAATAATACCGTGCACCTCCCTGACAATGATGTAAGGGGCTTATGATTGAAAAGGCAAATTCTAACTATAAGAGCAGCATTTGATAAATTCAGCAGCATATGAACAACTACCTGAGCAAGTCGCACCAGTACTGCAAGAAAATAAACATAACATAATGCTGCTGATAGGCTCATCCACCTTCCCAACCATTCAGTGTCTGCTACTCCTGTCTACCAATCCCTCCACTGGCTTCCGCTCACCCAATTAATTAAATTCAAAATACTAACAACCACTTACAAAGCCATCCACAACTCTGCTCTCAGCTACATCACAAACCTAGTCTCAAAATACCAACTTAATCGTTCTCTTCATTCCTTCCAAGATCTCCTGCTCTCTAGCTCCCTTGTCACCTCCTCCCATGCTCTCCTCCAGGATTTTTCCTGAGCCCCTCCTATCGCATGGAACTCCCTACCCCAATCTGTCCAACTATATCCTACTCTGTTAATTTTCAGACGATCCCTGAAAACCTTCTATTTGTCATTCAGTTGCCCCCACATAACAACTTTACTTTTATTTTCTCCATCAGTTCACCCCCCTACAGCTATTACTTTTTGTATTACTTGACCCTCTGACCTAGATTGTAAGCTCTAATGAGCAGGGCCCTCTGATTCCTCCTGTATTAAATTGTACTTTAATGCCGCGTATACATGATCGGAATTTTGGTCAGAAAAAGCTCTGATGGTTTTTCTGACAGAATTCCGACGGGATTCCGCTCAAGCTGTCTTGCATATACACGGTCACAAAAAAGTTCTCTGAACTTTCGACCGTCAAGAACGTGGTGACGTACAACACTACGATGAGCTGACAAAATGAAGTTCAATGCTTCCGAGCATGCGTCTAATTAATTCCAAGCATGCATAGGTATTTTATACGTCGAAATTTGTACAGATGATTGGCATTTCCGATCAGAACTTTTTCCGACTGAAAAGTTGAGAACATGCTCTCAATCTTTTGCTGACCGAAAAGCCACCAGAAAAAGTCAGATGGAGTATACACACAATAACATTTTTTGACGAAAAGCTCTCATTGGACTTTTGCTGGGGGAATTTCCGATCGTGTGAATGAGGCATTACTGTACTGCCTGTCCTTAGGTTGTAAAGCACTACGCAAACTGTTGGCGCTATATAAATCCTGTATTTTAATAATAATTATATGATTATAACTGCAGATAAAGAGATGACGTTATTCATCCAGCTCCAAGCTTGGGAGCTTTTAGAATGCAAAGATATTAGCACATCTAGAGAAACAGCTTACTTTAAATTAGAGGGAGAAGATGCTATACAGACAAGCGATTGTGGGACGTTTATACATTTATTAGAAGATGGGACTTATATGAGAAGTAGGTGTTGAGTGGGGATGCTAGCATGCTGTTTATACAGACATAGGCACAACAATCTTTCTCATATATTATAATTAGGGATGGGTCAAATTACCCCCTGTTCAGTTTGCAGGAGAACTTTCGAACATCGGGAAAGTTCGGAACTGATTAACGAACCCCATTAAAGTCTATGAGACTCGAACTTGAAAAATCAAAAGTGCCCATTTTGAAGGCTTATATGCAAGTAATTGGGCATACAATGGTTAGGAATGGAGACCCCTTAGATAGATACCTCAATTCTGCAATTATTTCTCTTATGCCCAAACCAGGGAAAGACGCAGGTGAAGTTGGTAATTACCAACCAGTTTCACTTATCAATGATGATCTAAAGATTATGTCAAAAGCACTAGTAACCAGAATAGCGAGCTTCATAGCAACATACATCCACAAGGACCAGGTGGGCTTCATCCCATGGGAGAAAAGGACCAGATCAGATCAGGAGAGCAGTTGACATTCTCTCATTGCTCACCTCCCAATGGGACCGTGGTCCTGCCCAAAAGGGTTTGCTCCTCTCGATATATTTACAAAAGGCGTTTGACTCAGTCTCGTGGACATATATCTTTGATATCTTGGAGAGATGGGGATTCGGACCCAACTTCTTAGGTATTATCCACTCTCTGTATTCATCACCACCCAGCTCCCAAGTGCGTCTACTAGGCAGATACTCTGAACCATTTGTTATCAGGAAAGGGACCAGACTAGGGTGCCCCCTCTCCCCTTTCATATTTGCAATAGATATTGAAACACTGACTATTGCAATAAGAACTAACCCTGATATCAAAGGAGTGCTCTACGGTGCACAAGAGCACAAATGCGCATTCTTTGCAGATGAGCTTCTTCTATTTCTTTGATATCTTGGAGAGATGGGGATTCGGGGATGGGGATTCGGACCCAACTTCTTAGGTATTATCCACTCTCTGTATTCATCACCACCCAGCTCCCAAGTGCGTCTACTAGGCAGATACTCTGAACCATTTGTTATCAGGAAAGGGACCAGACTAGGGTGCCCCCTCTCCCCTTTCATATTTGCAATAGATATTGAAACACTGACTATTGCAATAAGAACTAACCCTGATATCAAAGGAGTGCTCTACGGTGCACAAGAGCACAAATGCGCATTCTTTGCAGATGAGCTTCTTCTATTTCTCACTTCCCCCTTAATGCCTACCCCTAACATCTACAAACTGCTTTGGGAGTTTGGATTGGTATCGAGTTTTAAAGTTATGCCGCGTACACATGATCGGACTTTCTGTCAGACTTGGCCCAGCGGACCACAGTCCGTCAGACAATTTGATTGTTTGTGGGCTCCAGCTGACTTTTTCTTCCCCAAAGTCCAGCGGACCTAGAAATAAAACATGCTTTAAATCTTCCAGCCGAAAGTCTGCCGGACCCAGTTACTGTCGTGAAGTCCGCTCGTCAGTATGCTTGTCCGACGGACCAATTACGATGCAACGGCAACTACAGCACCTGCCCACGAGAATGTTTCTTGGCTACAGGGTACTGTACACCATTTTAAGGGTAACCCCCTACACTGAGAAAACGGCGTGGGGGTCCCCCCAAACCCCATACCAGACCCTTATCTGAGCACGCAGCACGGCCGGTCAGGAAAGGGGGTGGGGACAAATGAGCAGCCCCCCTCTTGAACCGTACCAGGCCGCATGCCCTCAACATGGGGGGTGGGAGCTTTGGGGAAGGGGGTGCCCTGCAGCCCCCCACCTCAAAGCACCTTGTCCCCATGTAGATGAGGACAAGGGCCTCTTCCCGACAACCCTGGCCATTGGTTGTCGGGGTCTGCAGGCAGGGGGCTTATCGGAGTCCGGGATCCCCCTTTAATAAGGGGGTGCCCAGATCCTGGCCCCCCACCCTATGTGAATGAGTATGGGGTACATCATACCCCTACCTATTCACCTGGGGGGAAAAGTGTCAATAAAATAAACACACTACACAGGTTTTTAAAGTAGTTTTTTAGGCAGCTCTGGGGGTCTTCTTCCGACTTCTGCTCATTTGGAAAGTCCAGCAAATCTCCCCTACCAAGTCCGATCATGTGTACACGGCATAAATGTAACCAAATCAGTAGCCTTGAATGTTTCAGTCCCCCCAGGACTGGTCACGCAACTGCAACATAACTTTGCTTTTACCTGGGCCTCTGACTCAATACCATATCTGGGTATAAGGCTCACCCATAATACGATTAAGCTCTTCCAGGCCAATTATACCCCTATTTTCCATAAATGTAGTGAGGACTTAGCGGAGTGGTCAAAGTGTGTTCTATCCAGGCTGGGCAGAATTAATGTAGTCAAAATTACGCTTCTCCTGCACATGTTATATCTATTCAGGTCCCTCCCGATACCCATTAGGAAGAATCTCCTGCTCAGATTTCAATCGAAAATACTGCATTTCATATGGGGGAAAAAAGTTATAGGTGTGCTAAAGAGGTACTTTACCGGGTGAAATTACAGGGGGGCTTGGGCCTCCCTAACCCATGGTGGTATTACCAGGTGGCCCAACTAACCCAAATCTCAATAATATTCTCCATGGGACCTAAGCCAGATTAGCTCTCCATGGAAAGACAAGAAGTACCCTTGAACACACTGGATTACCTCCTGTGGAGTAACTCGAAATCTAGACCACTCATTATGTTTCCCACTCTCTTTCACTCAGTAACACTTTGTGACTCAAACTACCCTCTTTGACCTCTCCCAGGCGTGCTCTGTCACACATCTTCCACAACCCTTCCTTTCCCCCTGGAATGAATATCTAAGCGTTCCGCTGGTGGCTAAACAAAGGCATGTTTCGCATTAGATACTTCTTTACTTTGACAGGACCTATCACACAGGGATAATGCACAAATAAACTAGAAACGCTGAGTTATTTAGATTCTCCCAAATCAGGCACTTCCTAAACTCTATCAGTGTGCAGTGGATGAGAACCATATTTAAACCACAGTGGGACTTTTGTCCAAGGTACACTCTCACAAGCTACCTAACCGGAGGGTACAATGTGGCAAAATTTGTGCTCTCTTGAAGGTGAAAGTGGAGGAAGCTGCTGCATTCAAGCCAGTGGGCATGTCTGAGGACCCTCTTGCTAGCAGTAGTGCACTTGCAGCAGGAAAAGCTCTAGCGTCCCTGCTGGTTTTAATGCTGCAGCGACCTCCACCCTTACCTTCCAGAGAGCAAGGATCTTGCCATATTATACCCACAGGTCACGTAGTTTGTGAGAGTCCGCCTCAGACAAGAGTCCCATTGTGGTTTAGTTCTGCTTTTTATTCACTGCACGCCACAGAAATGACTGGTTCCTTTGAGCCTTGAATGCTTGCTTACCCATAGCAACTACATGACTTCTCATATTTGACATGACAAGTAGATCCTTCTTTAGCGATGGTACTTCATACCCTGTAGTGCTTTACAGACTATGGTTCTTTACACCCAAACCAACATGCACCCCTTTGAATAGCTTCATATCAGGCTCATAGTGATTAATGTAACTTTACTGAAGAAGCGTGGCATGGCAGCTCAATATGAACAACCTCTTTCCCCTAACTCTAACTATAGTGGCGTAGCTACATAACTCTTTGAGGCCAGAATCCATTATGGCATTGTCTATGGCTTGGCTGTCTCCAAAAGTCCCTATGTCTTCAATCCCAATTTCATATACAGGGCAGCTAGGAAAACCTAACCAAGCAGGTAAACTCCATGAAGAGCCCAGGACCTCAGCCTTCAATCTTTTTATATCACAGGTGAGCCGGCTAGGACCAAAAAGCCCAGGAACAGAACTTCAACAAGTTCACCTCTTCTCTGGCCTGCAATAGCCGCTAACTCACTACAAACCAAACACAGTTGAACCTGCCTACATGTTTGTCTGGCGTTCAGCTTTAAAGTTAAGTTTGATCTATATTGTTTCTTTCCTGCAATACCAATAAGAAGTAACACAGATGGAGCTGTAATAGAATTTGGAATCTTTATTCGTTTGCATACTAGTCTTCTAGGATAAAGACTTCTTTATAAGAAAAGCTTGTGGGTCTGGAAAAGAGAATGCATTTCCTTAATAATTATACATGAAATCATAGTTAAAGATGAGCTGTATCCTTGTACTAATGCTTGCATGCTAACCTAATTGGGAAAAGAATATGCTTTTTTTTACTGTTACTCAGTTTTTCCTTTTTACATAATGTCATTCTGAGTTAACCTGATATGTTCTGATACTTTAATTGCATATAATTGTGTAGAAATTTTATATCAATGAAATATTATACAGTGTGTAAAAGCTTTCCAGTTCAGTATATTCACAAAGCAAACTGCAGAAAGTTGATTATTTAAATGTTTGTCCTAACTTACAAAACATTGTCACATTATCTGATGTCACAGATTCACAATCCATGATTTACCCTTTTAAAATAACACCAGAATTACTTAGTACTTTAAAGAGTACATCAAATCATGCATACCACCCCTCCCCCGAAGGAGCCCACAATTTCAAGTAGAACTTTTTTGTGTTTCATTTTGGATAGAATGGTGAAATGCCAGTGTTCCCATTTGAAAGATTACCCTTCAGTGCCTGTTGTGTCATCTAGACCAAAAGTGGACAGTATATCTCCAAAAGCAAATGTTAATAATGAAACAGTGTGGCAACTATAGCAGATAGCAAGTTAGAATTGGGTATCTTTAATTGTCAGGGTGTCTGCTAGGTAGTGAAAATGAAATTGCCATTTTACAGTTTAAAACAGCTTTTCCAATGAGAATATGTATTGCAGAAAGCACATTTACGATGGTTTCTGTTGTTTATTCATATCTCTTAACTCTTTGAGATGGGAACGAGGGAACACCTTTTGGCAAAAGTATGTAGGCCTAAGACAAACACCCTGCCACACCCCTTTAACCACTTGCTTACTGGGCACTTAAACCCCCCTCAGTCCCAGACCAATTTTCAGCTTTCAGCGCTGATGCACTTTGAATGACAATTGCGCGGGCATACAACACTGTACCCAAATGAAATTTTTATCATTTTTTTCCCACAAATAGAGCTTTCTTTTGGTAGTATTTAGTTACAGCTCGGAGTTTTATTTTTTGCTAAACAAACAAAAAAAGATGCAAAAAAAAAAAAAAATCAGGTTTTAATAGTTTGTTATAAAATTTTGCAAACGGGTCATTTTTCTCCTTCATTGAAGTGCGCTGATTAGGCGGCACTGATGGCTGCATTGGTGGGCACTGATGGGCTGCATTGGTGGGCACTGATAGGCTGCATTGGTGGGCACTGATAGGCTGCACTGGTGGGCACTGATAGGCATAGTTAAGGCGGCACTAATAGGCACAGATAAGGCGGCACCGATGGGCACAGATAAGGCGGCACTGATGGGCAAAGATGGGCACAGATAAGATGGCATGGATGGGTGGCACGGATAAGTGGCACGGATGGGTGGCACGGATGGGCACTGATAGGTACCACTGATAAATGGGACTGATGGGCACTGATAGGTGGCACTGATAGGTGGCTCTGATAGGTGGCACTGCTGGGCACTGATGGGCGGCACTGCTGGGCACTGATGGGCGGCACTGGGGTGCAGCACCTTTGAGGCACATTGTGGGCACTGTGGGTGGCACTGTTGGTGGCACTGCTGGATGGCACTGTGGGTGGCACTGTGGGTGGCACTGTGGGTGGCACTGTGGGCACTATGGGCACTGCTGGGTGGCACTGATGGGGGGCACTTACTTTTATTCAGGATGGCACTGCGGTGGGCAGGTGGGCACTGGCAGGGGGCAGGTGGTCAGCTGTATTGCTGGCCGTGATCGGGACTGATGTCCCGATCACGGCCGCCGGTGATCGGCTTTTTTTTTCTCTCCTCGCGCTGTCAGCGCGAGGAGGAATAATAGCCGATTACCGGCTCCGTTCTATCACATGATCAGCTGTCATTGGCTGACAGCTGATCACGTGATAAGGGGTCGGGATCGACCCCTTACACGGATCGGTGATCAGGCGAGTCTCACGGACTCGCCAATCACAGAGCGCGCCGCGCGCGCCCCTCAGGGCGCGCGCAGCCCGCTCGTACCCGGGACGACGTCAATAGACGTAGTCCCGGAAAAGTAGATCCGCGCTAATGCCGTCATTTGGCAATAGCGCGGATCCCAAGTGGTTAAAGGAGAATTAGAGTGCTGTGAAAAGTATTTGCCCCTTCCTGATTTTTTATTTGTTTACATATTTCTCACATTTAAATGATTCAGATCATCAAACAAATTTTAATAGTACACAAAGATAACCAGAGTAAATCCAAGATTCAGTTTTTTAATTATTTCATTTATTAAGGGAAAAAAGCTGTTCAAACCTGCCTGGCCCTATGTCAAAAAAGTAATTGCCCCCTCCCATGCTCAATCATGAATGAACTGTGATTAACCACAATTTTTTCAAAAATAGTTAAATTTCACTTGCCACAGCCAGGCATATCTACTGCCAGACCTATTGAATCAAGAAATCACATAAATAGAAGCTGCCTGACAAAGTGAAGCATGCTAAAAGATCACAAAAAGCCACACATCATGCCACAATCTAAAAAAAAATCAAGAACAAATTAGAAACAAAGTAATTTACATGTATAGGTCTGGGAAAGGTTTTAAAGCCATTTCTAAGGCTTTGTAACTCCAGTGAACCACGGGGAGAGCCATTATCCACAAATGGAGATAACTTGGAACAGCGGTGAAGCTTCCCAGGCCGGCCTACAAAAATTACTCCAAGAGCATGACGACGACTCATAAAATAACCCAGAACAACATCTAAAGAACTGCAGGCCTCACTTGCCGCAGGGAAGACCATTGTTCATGATTCAACAATAAGAAAGAGAGTTCCAAGGCCAAAGCCACTGCTGACCAAAAAGAACACAAAGGCTCATCTCACATTTACCAAAAAACATCTTGATTATCCCCAAGACTTTTAGGGAAATATTTTGTGGACTGATGAGAGAAAAATGTAACTTTTTCGAAGGTGTGCATCTGGAATAAAACGAATACAGCTTTTTATAACAAGAACATCATACCAACATTTCGACATGGTGGTGGTAGCGTTATGGTCTGGGGCTGCTTTGCAGCTTCAGGACCTGGAAGGCTTACTGTAATTGATAAAACCATTGATTTTGAGCTCTACCAGAAAATTGTAAAGGAGAATGTCCAGCCATCAATTTGTAACCTCAAGCTTAAAGTGGTTGTAAACCCTTACAAACCACTTTGACCTACAGGTAAGCCTAGATTAAGGCTTATCTGTAGGTCCAAGAGATATCTCCTAAACCTATACGGTTTAGGAGATATTTACAAAAAGGCAGGCACCGCTGTTTACGGCGCATGCGCCGTAGACAGCAGCGCGCAGGCCGCTGATCACGGTCGATATGCCGCTCGCATCGGCTCCCATGCGCATGCGTGGTAGTGACGTCATCACGGCTCCGGCAAATCACAGTGCTTCGTTCTCAGATAAGTTATTCATAATGAGCTAGTATGCTATGCATACTAGCTCATTATGCCTTTGCCTTGCAGGTTACATTTAAAAAAAATAGCCTTTACTTCCTCTTTAAATGCACTTAGGTTATGCAGCAGGACAATGATCTGAAACACAACAGCAAGTCCACTTCCAAATGGTTCAAACAAGCAAAATTAATATTTTGGAGTGGCCTAGTCAAAGCCTGACTTAAATCCAATTGAGATGCTGTATCATGACCTTACACAGGCCGCCCATGCTGGGAAAACCATGGAAAAACAGATTAGTTAAACACACAACTCCTTTTTTACCACTAATATTCCTTTAAATTGGCTTTTGAGATCTACAAATTTAGCAATTTAGAAATCTGATGAAAGGTTTAGCACTGTGAAACACTTTCTGAAAGATAAAAAGTGCATTTTATATACAACTATATAGATCAGACCAAAATGAGTGACAAATGAGGAGGAAAGAGGACAGAGGGACTCTTTTATTTGCCATCCACCTAAGCATATGTGCACATATGCATCAATGAGCAACAGAGATTTTTGTGCTAAAAGAGCAATCCTAGCACAGTGACCAAGCTGTCAAAGACAGCTCTTGGTCTGTACTAATGATCATGAGTCAGTGGGACTGGCTGTTGATCATGTGACCACTATGACAGCCACAGTAGCCACATGATCGGCCAATTGTTCCCACCCTTGAGTATACAGACCCTATTAAAGGGACGTCGGGGCTGGGTGGCAAACGGTAAGGTTGCAATGAGCTTTAAATAGCCCAGAGGATTATAACAGCACCTTTTAGCTAGCTGGATCTGTTCTTGTCACAGAAAAAGTCTGTTAGCTGGGAACATGATGTTAGATATTGAGGCATCCAGGAGAGTTGTGGCTTCCATCTGTCGGCCACTTCAGAATATGCTGTCATAGAATCCCCCCCTTGGATATCACTGAGACTCCTTGGGACTACCAGAAAGCTGGACTACCTGCCATATTACTAATATGATGTGCTTCTATCCATCCACCCTTTTCTAAGTGTTTTTAACCCTTTTAAGAAATATAAAGTTTCACTTCTGCACTTAGAGGCGACTTTTTTTTCTTTTCACTAGTGGGAAGAATAGTGTCCCCTCGTTGGTACTAGTGGGAAGAATAGTGCTCCAGCATTGGTGTCAGTGGGAGAAATAGTGCCCATGATTGTTATTAGTGGGAGGAATAGTCACCTATGACTGGTGTCAGTGGGAGAACTAGTGAACCATCACTGATGTCAGCGGGTGGAATAGTGGGTGGCCTATTGATCATGTCAGTGGGAGGAATAATGCCCCAATTTTGGTGGGTATCAGGCATGGCATCTTATTGTTAGTATCAGTGGAAGGAACAGTGCTCCAAGCTAACCTTGCATAGGAAGTTGCACTTTGCAGAGGAATTTACCCTAGAGCTTAGTGGATGAGGTGGAGCTCTGCTGACTTCCATCACTCAAGCAGGCTAAAATGCTTTTTCTTGTTGCACAATTGGGTATTCTTTGCAAAGTGAAATAGCATCACATTCACTAACGTATGGGTACAATTTCTGTGGTGCAGCTTTTTTTGCAAACTGAAAAGCCTATTTGCCTTTACTAACTTAACCCCAATATTTATACTGTAGGCTGCATGTTTTTTTTTTCTGTCCATTAATTAGATAGGACCTTTGTTCACTCATATATATATATATATATATATATATATATATATATATCTTTATGTATTTATTTATTTTCAATGCCAAGGGCACCAGCAGCTCCTGGGTCCAGGATAACGGGTAATAAAGAAAGTGTATACTGATTGTAGTAGCTTGTTTCAATTAATTTTGTTTAAAGATTTCTATGCACATACATGTTCAATACCTGCACTACATAAACCACATTTGTGGTTTGTATAATCCCAAGGTTTTGTGCTATCTGACAGTCGTACATCTTTGGTACTTGTATTGGAATTTATTATTTTAACTGTTAATAGTTTCTGAAAATTTAAAGATGTCATTGAAATGTATTTGCAGATTTATTTCTTCCTCTCCATAACGAAATCACCTGTATAACACGCAGAGAAAATAATAGCTATTTAACAGAGTCTATATTTTACTGAACCACATGGGCAACCAGAGTCTGCATTTCTGAAGAGTGGGTATTTATTAATGTCAGCTGAAGTCTTCTATGTTTGCAGCGGGATGTCAAGTGGAAAAATAAATGAAGACTCATCAATTTCAACTTCAAACACTTTTTACGTTTTGCAGCAAACCCCTATTATAAGTCATTCTGTTATGTGTTACATAGACATTTATCATGCTCTATAGAGGTTACTTAGCGATACTATACATGTTTAAAGTGTACCTAAACTCAAGAACACAACTGTGATATGCGTCAAAGTTTACCAGTCCTGAGATGTGACGATTGAATTCTTTTTTTTTTTTCAGGAGTTTTTCCTTTATTTTTGCCCAACTATCCTGTAGATAATATATCTGTCATTGGATTTGATTTGTGTATTTTCAATATTGTCTATGACACCACATGAAGAGACCCCGGTGCAGGTATTTTATTTTTTTATTTTTCATTAGTGCATGTCCCCTATGGCAGTTCTGAGTTTACTGTGCGCTTTTTAATTTTTTTTACAGTGCTTTGCCCAGTAGCATTAAAAATGGCCAACATTTAACTGCAAGATTTGTCCACCACAGTTTTCAAAATAATCCATCTCTAAGTTTGGTTTGCCAACTTTTGAACAAGATTACTTGGGGAATTAAACCTGGCAGATTAACCCATCCCTTCCTGTATGTGCAACTGATTCCCAGAAATCCTTTAATGGCTGCTGTGGATTTGATGAATGGCTGCAGGCAGGGCTTGAGCGCTTGGGCAAAGACCATACTGGTATTTATGTTTGTCATCTCAGATACATGAACAGGAGTGTACCGGCAATTATATGGATTTAGTAAGGTGCAAAAAATGAAAACCAAGTTAGAGCTATTCAGCTGATGTGGTGTCTGCTAAGATTTGATGACAAAATTGGTATGTTTGACGGAAGTGTGCCTTTAAGCTGGGTATATTTCTGTCTATGCTGCTGTTTTGGATTAGAGCTTGTGGTTTAGCTCCTAAACAAATAAAATACTGCCTGAGATGATTTCCAGATTTAATCCAGTTATATTTACTAGGTGTACTTAGTTCCAGCAGTCCAGAGATATAGTGAAAGGGGTAAGTCTGGAGTCTGGAGAAAGAAATATAGCAATACTGTGGTATAGATCCTTTGTTAAGCCTCATACACACGATCGGATTTTATACAAACTTTCCCGTGGACTTTTGTACAAAGGGCGTTGGCCCTGAACTTGTTAAGCATACACACGATCAGACTTTTTCAGCAAACTTTCACCAAATCACGTTGTTTTTCTGCTTTTTACCGCCACCTTTGGTCAACTTCTGTATTGTTCTCTGATCTTTTGCATTGGTTCTGAGCATGCGTGTTTGTACATTGTACAAAGTCCTATGGTTTTCTGTACACACGATCAGACTTTGCTCCATCTGACTTTTGTTGCCGGAAAGTTTGTCCATTCGCACAGACAACAAAAGTTCGCTGAAAACTGAAAAAAATTGTCCGATGGAGCGCACACACGGTAGGATGTTGCCTTGAAACAGCTAATTTGCATGTTTGTTGTCAAAAAGTCTGATCGTGTGTATGGGCCTTAAGACTGCATCTGGAATATGCACATTTGGGCTCCATCTACAAGATAGACATGCAAAATCCTAAAGTTATTAAACATATTCACTATTATAAGGAATACAGTATAATGAAGAGGATGATGCATAAATGGAAATTAGACAAACTGGACTTGCTTACCCTAGAACAGACACATGGGGTGATCTAAATAGGACAAAAAAGCATTTTCTGTGGATTCTTTCTAGGACAATTTGAGGAAGTAATCATGGGACCTCCACCCTGATTATTTCCCAGTAGAGAAAGAACTCTTTAGTGTAAAAAAAAGGTTCTTTTATAATTTCTCTGCTTGTGATAAACTGGAAGTAGCCATACTGGGAATTTGGTCTGCTTTTCTCTGGAGAGTTTAAATCATGGCATAAAGGGCTACTAGGTCCACTAGCTTAATAAGCCCAACAGATCCAGGTAAATTTCATTATTAAGGGGGCAGATCCAGGTTTGGAAGATCATGAAAAGCATTTACTTAATATTTTGGTGGTTCAGTGTTTAAAGTGTATGACAAGTAGGGATGGGCAAATGGTTAAGCCCGAGCATAACTTCGGGTCAAACTTTGGTTGTTCGGACATTTGGCGAACAATGAACATTATGCGGTGTTCGAAAGCTGCGGAACACTGTTAAAGTCTATGGGACATTAACATGAAAAACCAAAAGTGCTCATTTTAAAGGCTTATCTGGAAGTTATTGTCATAAAACGTATTTGGGGACCCAGGTCCTGCTCCAGGGGACATATATCAATGTAAAAAAAGTTGTAAAAACAAAAGTTTTTTTGGGAGCAGTGATTAATAATGGTTAAAGTGAAACAATAAAAATGAAATATTCCTTTAAATATTGTGACCGGGGGGGGTCGGGTGTCTATAGTATGCCTATAAAGTAGCGCAGTTTTCCCCCGTGTTTTATAACAGTACAAAAGCAAAATTACATTTCTAAAGGAAAAAAGTAATTTACAATTGATCGCAGCTGTAATGAATTGCTGGGTCTCAGCAATATAGATAAAACTCATAGAAAAAAATGGCATGGGTTCCTCCCCAGTCCATTACCAGGCCCTTCGGGTCTGGTATGTATATTAAGGGGAACCCTGAATGATATTTAAAGGAATATTAAATTTTTATTGTTTCACTTTAAGCATTATTAAAATCACTGCTTCCGAAAAAACTTCAGTTTTTAAAACTCTTTTTTGCATTGATAATTTTTATGGCAATAACTTGCATATCAGCCTTTAAAATGTGCACTTTTGATTTTTCATGTACGTGTCCCATAGACTTTAACGGCGTTTGTCCAAAATGTTTGCCTGTTTGCAAGTTCTGGTGCAAAACTTAAATTGGGGGGGGGGGTCTGATTCATCCTTAATGACAAGCCAAAACTTTTTTCACAACTGCTATGGTGCCCAACAGCACAGAGTGAGGTGGCAGCACCGTCTGCCTACACCGTGATTTATTTAACCACTTAAGGACCAGGCCTCTTTTTCGGACTTGGTGTTTCCATGTTTAAAACAGTTTTTTTTGCTACAAAATTACTTAGAACCCCCAAACATTTTATATTGTTTTTTTTCTAACACCCTAGAGAATAAAATGGCGGTCATTGAAATACTTTTTTTCACACCGTATTTGCGCAGCGGTCTTAGAAGCGCACTTTTTTGGGAAAAAATTCACTTTTTTGAATAAAAAAATAAGACAACAGTAAAATTAGCCCAATTTTTTTTATACTGTGAAAGATAATGGTATGCCGAGTAAATTGATACCCAACATGTCACGCTTCAAAATTGCGCCCGCTCGTTGAATGGCGTCAAACTTTTAGCCTCAAAAATCTCCATAAGCGACAGTTAAAAAATTCTACAGGTTGCATTTTTTGCGTTACAGAGGAGGTCTAGGGCTAGAATTATTGCTCTCGCTCTACCGATCGCGGCGATGCCTCACATGTGTGGTTTGACCACCGTTTTCATATGCGGGCGCTACTCACGTATGCGCTCGCTTCTGTGCGCAAGCTCGTCGTAACGGGGTGTTTTAAAAAAAAAATTTTTTTTTTCTTATTTATTTTAATTTATTTTATTTATTTTTACACTTTAAAAAAAAAAAAAAATGGATCACTTTTATTCCTATTACAAGGAATGTAAACATCCCTTGTAATAGAAAAAAACATGACAGGTCCTCTTAAATATGAGATCTGGGGTCAAAAGGTCCTCAGATCTCATATTTGGGCTAAAATGCAAAAAAAAAAAAAAAATCTGACATTTAAAAAAAAAATATAGCTTTAAGAGGTATGGGCGGAAGTGACGTTTTGACGTCACTTCCGCCCTCCTATGGTATAGAGACGAGTGGGGGCCATCTTAGCCTCACTTGTCTCTATGCCCAGCTGACTGAAGGACCCGATCGCCTCCGCCGCTACCGACGGCTCCGGTAAGCGGCGGAAGGTGCGGGAGGGCGGCGGGAGGGGGGGTGGCACCTCTCCCGCCGCCGATAGCAGTGATCTCGCGGCGAATCCGCCGCGGAGACCACCGTTATCGTACAGCCGACCGCCGCCTGAAGAGATGGATATCTCGGTTGTGGCAGCAGCTGCTGCCGTTACCGAGATATCCCTCTTCAAAAAATGGACGTACATCGTCGTGCGGCGGTCGGCAAGTGGTTAAACTGTAGAAATCATGACTTGATGAAATATTTCAATTACCTCTCCAGCTAGGGATGAAGTTAATAATGAAGGGAAAGCACACATGCATTACATGCCCAATACATGGTACACACGCTATATAAATCCTGTATTACAATAATAATAATAATAAAAACATCACTAAAATTGAAACTCTCTCCTGTTTAGGCACAACAACCATTTTCGTATACTATAATTAGGGATGGGCCAAATGACCCCCTGTTCGTTTCTCACCAGAACTTTCAAACATTGGGAAAGTTCAGAACCGAATAATGAACCCCACTGAAGTCTGTGGGACCCGAACCTGAAAAATCAAAAGTGCCCATTTTGAAGGCTTATATGCAGGTAATTGGGCATACAATGTTAATGGTGGTCTGAGTACTACCCTGAGGGACATGTATCGATGAAATAAAGTTTGTAAAAAAAATGTCATTGTTACATGAGCAGTGATTTGTCGAAAGTATAATGATTAAAAAATCCTTTCAATATAGTGTCTGGGAGGTCCCCTTAGTCCACCTGTGAAGTGGCACATCTGTACTGTGTAAAAAAGCTACAATTGCATTTATAAGGCCCAGAAAATTACATTTTTCCTGCAAGCTTTCTTTATTTTGTAAGCAACAGCTTGGGGAGCCAGTCTGTATAATAAGGCCACAATGTAGTGCAGGGGAAACAAGATTAGAGATTTTTTGGATAAATTCTGGTGTCTCCACAACAGACTTTGGATTTCTACTTCTGTAATGGGTGAAAAAAATTGTTCTTTGGGTGTTGGTGGCGCCTTCACACTGTAACCCTATAGAGGTACTCTTAATGAAAGCAAGAATAGGCCTTGCTGTCAAAAATTGTAATGACATGCACCTGTCAAACAGGTGTGGAAAAATTGATCTTTGGGTGTTAATTGTGCCCATGAAACCTACACCAAAAACATTTTTCCAGATGAAATCAAAAACAACAACACTAAGCAGCCTAGAAGTCCTGTAGACATTCCACATCCCAAAACCCTTAATCTGCAACATCGTCATCGGGGGCTTCATAGCTGCTGGTAATCCAGGACTGATTTATTTTGATAAAAGTCAGGCGGTCCACCGAATCTGTGGACAGACGCATTCTATGATCGGTAACAAAAATTTACAGCAGCACTGAATGCCCATTCAGAAAGCACGCTGGATGCAGGGTATTCCAGCAGCTCAGTAGCATACTGGACAAGTTCTGGCCCGTGGTCTATTTGTCATTACCCAGTAAGCGAGTGGATCGTCCACTGGAAAGCTCTCCCTCGCTGTTTTCACCCCTAGATAATCTTCCACCATGTGATGCAGACACTGGCGATGGGATGTGGAAGCTGACAGCCCTGGGCGGTGAAGACTAAAAAAATTCATAAATGCATCACTTAGGTGGGCGCCTTCTCCACCGATCCTCTCTTGACCAACAGAAGCCTCAAAACTACGTTTTCCACAACACTCTAACCTACCAGATTCAGGAAAGTTGTTTGATAAACTTCTGTTTAAGGTGTCCTCAAGAGATTTAATCTTCTGCACTCTCTGTGGGGACAGGATGAGTTCTGAGACTTTCACCTTATGGTGGTGGTCAGGGAGGGTTGCCAACCAATAGGGATCCTTCTCCTTTATGGCATGGATTCCTGTGTCCTTTCACAGGCTTTGAAGCATGAGGGAGCCCATGCACCGCAAATTTGTAGAGGCATGAGAAGCAGACTCATCTGGGTCACTGAGGATTATGCCGTGTACACACGACCGGACTTTTCGACTGACTAGTTTTGACGGTCTTCCAGACGGATTTTCGGCAAAGGTCCGACTGACTTTTGGTGGAGGTCCGGCAGACTTTATGAACGAACGCAAAGAAGTAAGACAGGACTAAACAAGGAAGTTCAATAGCCAGTAGCCAATGGCTGCCCTTGCGTCATATTTGGTCTGCCGGACTAGCACACAGACGAACGGTTTTCCCGATTTTTAGTTCGTCGGACTTGAGTCCGTCAGATAGATTTCAAACATGTTTTTGGGGAAAAAAAGTCAACTGGAGCCCTCACGTGATCGAATTGTCTGACGGATTCCGTTCCGCCAGACCAAGTCTGCCGGAAAGTCAGATCGTGTGTAGAGGGCATAAGAGTATCTGGAACTGCCTCCTCCCAGCCACAGACTACTCCCTAACATCTCTTACCTTTTGAAGTATGTTTTCCTCTGCTTCAATGGCTCAGAAACTGCCAGAATCATCCTCCTCTCTTTCCTCTTGAGTGTTCTGTGGCATAGGAACAATGATTTATCAAACAATGAGAAATAAACAGATACAAAGTATTTCTCATTGCAAAAAAATGATAAAGTATTAAAGCTGTTACTATAAAAAATATGAACTGTATCAAAAAATAAGTTTAAAAAAACAAAAAAACTAAAGTCTTTCAAACATTAGTAGCGCTTAAGAAGTTCATATGTAAATAAAGATAAAAAGTTCCACTTGTGTTTTAATTATACAAAGCAAGGTGTGGCATAGTGGCTGATCCGTTCGTACAAAATGTTGAACAACAAATCTCTGCAGATCAAAATCCCAGATAAATCTTTAACCACGTGCTTCTACGGGAATCCCCTGTAGGTAATTCACATACCGGAAAGTAATGGGTTAACAGCGTGCCTTTCACTGGTTTGGTATCAGCGGACTCTGTTTAATTCACTCAAATAGGGCTGGATCCATAGATGGATGTTTGGATAGCTGTCAGCACACTCTGCATGTTTCCATCTAAATTTAGCTCATGATGAGCGAAGAAACTGAAGTGCCCATAGCGTAATCCAGTAAATTAAAATAATTTTATTTAAAAAAACACCAAAGTGATCCCATATAGATCTACACTTACAATGTATCAAAAATAGTATAAGCATGTATCATATCTCTGTAATAAATTGTTGAGTCCAGATATACCTTATTACCACTGAAAGCGGTATTCCCAGGTAAGGAATCACAGAAAATCAACAGCGTGGGTAGAGGTGTGGTCATACCCTGACATGCGTTTCCTCAACACAATGACACATATGGCGCTAGGGCACATGCACGGCAACTCCCAAATTGGCTGTGACCTTCTGAAGCTCCATGCCGCTCGGGTCCTATAAACCATGATGCAGCCTTCAGGACACCCGCCCGAGACCCACTCCGCTATCAATCGCAGGGGGAGCATACCAGCACAACCCCAATGTTATTCAGCACTGCCAGGAGGC
This sequence comes from Lithobates pipiens, assembly GCF_037356315.1. Lineage (NCBI taxonomy): Eukaryota > Metazoa > Chordata > Amphibia > Anura > Ranidae > Lithobates > Lithobates pipiens. The sequence continues at coordinate 629,377,498 of NW_027507748.1, read as the reverse complement.
ACCTGAATTCCGCTGCCAGCCTGCTCAGCTACGCCAAAATGGCGGCCGCTCCACGAGGGAGAGACAGAGACACACAGATGCAGCAGCAGAGAACAGATCAGGATGCTGCTCCTCTGATCCCACAAAACACAGCGAATCTTCCTCATTTGATGGCACCATCCCCCACATCCATAGAATCACTAATAGGGAGGACAATAGATGGGCTCCCCATGATACCCTTGAGTGACCCCCTGGCCAGCCTAAACACATGCAACAGGGAGGCCTACACCACATATCTTGTCCCCACTGACATTCCCTCCATGAGGAAAGCCTTCTCTCAGATGCTGTCCATAAGGATTAGCATAGAACGCTACCCAAATCACCTCCTCCATTTATGCAGACCTGCAGCAGCTAGGCACAAGGATTGAAGCCATGAAAAATTGGCCAATCAATCTGTGGCCAGGATCAATCAAAACTCTGCAAGGATCCAAGATTTCCAGGACCAACTAGACACAGCACTTTCCAAAACTGATGGCCTGGAAAATAGATCCAGATGCTATAATTTCAGGATCAGAGGAATCCAAGAATCAGTGAAAGATGTCCAAGCAGCAGTTTGGGCTCTCTTCAAAGGCCTCATCCTGGATATTCCAGATCACCGCCTGGAACTCGACAGGTCTCATAGAGCTCTGCAGCCCTCCCGCTCAGATGGCCTTCCCAGGGACATTATAGTAAAGCCTAATTTTTATTCTACTAACGATGAAGTGATGAAATGGTCTAGAGCTGCTGATACCCTCACCATCCAGGGCCATGCAATACAGATCTATGCCAATCTATCGCCCTATACGGTTCAGAAAAGGAAAGCACTCAAACATCTGCTCCAAGTCCTGCAACAAAAAGAGATTTCCTACAGATGGTCATTCCCGCTACGCCTGAACTTTTCAACAAAGGCTTTGGTTTCTCATCCTTCCCAGAAGGTGAGCATCTATTTCTTCACCTGGGTCTGATATCCCAAGAAATCCAATCACCCTCACTCAGCAAGGGACCCCCTTCATCCTCGAAATGTCTACCTCCAGCAAGCCCTCTACCGCCTGCTTGGCTGACTCAACATTCCAAGAGGTCCAAGGAACAACCGCCATTAATAACCTGCCCAGATACCTGGTCTGGCTCTTCCTCCCCTCCTCCCCCATTTTTTCTTTTTCTCCTGGGACTATTCCCCCAGGGCCCTCGTCTCTTCCATGAACATATCTCACTCCTCCACAGTTATGGGAGGATTATCTATTGGGCACCTGCCTGGGGGGGAGGCACAAGGGAGAGGGGCCATTGAGTAAAGTTCAACTGTTCCTCGCCAGCCTAAAACTATTTTAGATTTTTGTTTTCCATCTCACTGATTTAGGCCATAGACTCTCAAGTATGGGGTCTTCCAACAACCACACTGCTTTGGGCAGCTCTGGGTGGAGTTAGGAGTATATGGGCAGCTACAAATGCTGATTACTTATACTTGCTCATATTTACTTGTTACTCTCTTTTTTTTCTTTCTCTTCTACTGTCTTCTCTCCGTCCCTCTCCCAGGAGTTCTCACACAATTCGCTCCCAGACTCGGACGATGAATAGGATTGATGCACGACCACACTGTCAAGAGCCATCTCTTGATTGGGTAAGTGATACAATGTCACTGAGACACTCTTCCCCCCTGGTCCACACAAAACCCCCTAAATCTACTCTAAAAATTGTTTCTCATATATCACAGGGACTCAACTCGAAACTATTCCAACTTAATCACAACATATGCTCAGATATTTTACTCATACGAGAAACACACATTTAAGCCCAACTTTTTGCACCGATGCTACCCCATTTCTTCCTAGCGAATGCAGCCAACAAAACAAAAGGAGTAGCCATTTGCTTCTCCAAACACATAAACTTTTCCCAGATAGAAGTAATCACAGATCCTCTGGGCCGCTACATTTTGGTATCGGCACTATAGACGGTGAAACCCACACATTTATCTCTTACTATACTCCCAACAAGGGCCAATCAAAATTTTTTGAGTCACTATTAGGCACCCTGCAATGACACTTCCAGGGCACAGTCGTCATGGGGGGAGACTTGAATATTGCCTTTGACCTTTTACTAGACAAAACAGGCAAAGGGGCCATCAGATCCAAATGCCCCACTAGACAGAGTCTAAAAATAGCTCACATTTTACACTCTGCAGGATTTATTGATATCTGGTGGGAATTCAACCCCCGCACAAAGGACTATACGCACTTTTCAGTGACACACAATACCTATGCCAGGATAGACCACATTTTTCTGCAATCCGCATCAATCCCGTTGACCATAACTTCCAAAATTACAGATACACCCCTGTCAGATCACTCTATTGTAAAATTAGTTACCCATCGGTCATTTGGGGCAGAAAGCCCGTTCAAATGAAAACTCAATGAAGCCTTGCTAAGCGACCCAATACAATGTACAATCTTAGAAAAGACCTTGAAAGACTACTTTCTTGAAAATGACAATGGCTGTGTCACCCTCGCAACTCTATAGGCTGCTCACAAAGCAGCGAAGAGAGGCAATATTATTCAGCTTTCTTCCAGGCTAAAAAGGGGACATAGAGCAGACCTACGGAGGTGCACAGAGGAATTCTAGCCAAGGCCCACAAATGAAACCCCACCACTTCAACTTTAGCACAGCTAGATATAGCTCAAACTAACATTAATTTAATCCTCACCACAGCTCCAGAGAAACATCTCAGATGGACGGAAGCTAGATTCTGCTCCCAAAGAGATAGAATCGGCTGCAAACTAGCCACGAAACTTAGCCCCAGACAATAAACCTTAGCCTTCCCAAACATTTGAACCATAACTGGCAACTTAACACAGAACCCAGCGAAAATAATGGAAGCCTTCCTAAAGTTTTACTCAACTCTTTACAAAGCTGCTCTCCCACCTTCTTCTAATATCAAGAACGCTTTTATTACTGACCTTCCTACACCAAGGCCACAGAGAACTTCTTGAATGTCCCTTTTACTCTGAGGGGGTCTTGGAAACGACACAGGTGAAGTTGGTAATTACCAACAGATTTCACTTTTCAATAATGATCTAAAGATTATGACAAAAGTCCTAGCAACCAGACTAGTGAGTTTCATAGCAACACACATCCACGAGGACCAGGTGGGCTTCATCCCTGGGAGACAGGGACCAGATCAGATCAGGAGAGCAGTTGACATTATCTCCTTGCTCAACTCCCAATGGGACCACCGGTCCTCCCCAAAAAGGTTTCCTCCTCTTGATAAATTTACACAATGGGTTCGACTCAGTCTCTTGGACATGTATCTTTGATATCTTGGAGAGATGGGGGATTCTGACCCAACTTCTTAGGTATTATCCACTCTCTGTATTCATCACCACCCAGCACCCAAGTGTGTCTACTAAGCAGATACTCTGAACATTTTTCTATCAGGAAAGGGACCAGACAAGAGTACCCACTCTCACTTTTGATATTTGCACTAGCCATTGAAACATTGGCTATTACAATCAGAAGTAACGCTGATATCAAAGGAGTGCTCTACGGTGCCCAGGAGCACAAATGTGCGTTGTTTGCAGACGATCTGCGTATATTTCTTACTTCCCCCTTAACATCTACCCCTAACGTCTACAAACTGCTTTGAGAGTTTGGATTGGTATCGAGTTTGAAAGTTAATGTAGCCAAATCAGTAGCCTTGAATGTTTCAGTCCCTCCAGAAATGGTCACGCAACTGCAACATAACTTTGCTCTTACCTGCGCCTCTGACTCAATACCATATCTGGGTATAAGGCTCACTCATAATATGAGCAAGCTCTTCCAGGCCAATTATGCTCCTATTTTCTGTAAATGTAGAGAGGACTTAGCAGGGTGGTCAAAGTGTGTTCTATCTTGGCTGGACAGAATTAATGTGGTCAAAATGATGCTTTTCCCGTGAATGTTATATCTATTCAGGTCCCTCCCGATACCCATTAGGAAGAATCTCCTGCACGGATTTCAATCGCAAATACTGCATTTCATATGGGAGGGAAAAAGGTTATAGGTGTGCTAAAGAGGTACTTTACTGGGTGAAATTACAGGGGGGCTTGGGCCTCCCTAACCTATGGTGGTATTACCAGGAGGACCCCTAAATCTCAATAATATACTCCAGGGGACCTAAACCAGATTGGATCTCCATGGAAAGACAAGTACCCTTGAACACACTGGATTACCTTCTGTGGAGTAACTAGAAATTTAGACCACTCATTATGTCCCCTCCTCTCTCTCACTTAGTAACACTTTGTGACAAACTACACAAACTACCCTCTTTGATCTCTCCCACGCATCCTCTGTCAGACTGTCACACATCTTCCACAACCCTTCCTTTTCCCCTGGCATGAATATCCAAGTATTCCGCGTTTCGCATTAGACACTTCTTTAATTTGGCAGGACCTATCACATGGGGATACTGCACAAATAAACTAGAAAAGCCAGACTCTATTCTCCCAAATCAGGCACTTCCTAAACTCTATCTGGTCTGCAAGGACCGATCCCCCTAAAGCCACCCCCTATGAACAATGGTCCAGTAACATCATGGACCAGAAGGGGGTGTCTTATTGATCTATTCCTCCTTGGCATACTGGGACGACATTCCATTCTATGCCTGAGCCTGGGAGATGGACACAGGGCACTCGTGGGACCAAAATCTTTGATCTCAAGTCTTCTTATAAAGGTACTTTAAATATCTCTCTAATTGAAGCAAATGTTAAGCTGTTAACTAGATGGTATTATGCCCCCGCTAGTTTGTCAAGGATATACCCAGAGGCCTCTAGTCTGTGTTTTAGGGGATGCAATTTGGGAGGCACAATGTTTCATATCTGGTGGGCTTGCCCCCTATTAGGACCATACTGAAACAAGGTCTTTTACTTGTTGAGGAATGTGACGGGCATTACAATCCCTCAGGGCCCCACCATAGCCCTCCTGAACTGCAAACTCCCACAGGTATCCAAACACATGCAAGCACTGGCGTTTTTCATTCTCCTGGTAGTCAAGATTATGTTCCCAGGGGCCTGGAAGAAAACAGCTATCTCTTTTAGGGAGGCCAAGAGTAAAATATCCTGATCATGTCGCAAGAACATTTAGTGGCAAAACTCCAAGATAGAATGGAAAAATGTAAAACTATTTGGGAACCTTGGGTATCTTTCAACAATATCTCCCTCTGCTCGGGCACCACAATTAGTGGCTAAGACACTCCTGGGACATGACACACTTCTTCTTACCTTCCCTCCTTTCATTCTTTCTCTGAGAGAATCCCTGGATTCTTGGTTTACCTTTCTCTCTTTCTTCTCCATTCCCTCGAGAGTTTAACTCTGGGAAGGGGGGTCTCTTCTGCCCTTCTCATGGGAAGCAATAAACTCACTAAGTGGACTAGTTTGGCAAGAATGCTTATGAAAAATTAGTTTTCAAGCTATTGTTTTTGATTGAAGCCCCTAGACCTCATGCCACTGTGACAACCCTGTACCAAACAGCAACAGACCACCACAGGGTGTGAGTCGAGAGGGCAGGGGAGGGTGGATAGGGGGAATGTGAGGGATACAGCACACTCGCAGTTAGATCAGTTTGTTTCTGCTTTTCAGTTTGTGCTTGTGTGTTCGTATTTGTTCTTCAGTGCGTGTTGTCAGTTCGTTCCTGTCTTTCCCTGTGTACTATTTATAGTTCGCTTCTCTTTTTCAGTGCGTTCTTGTCCGCTCGTTTCTGCTTTTCAGCATGTTCTTCTCAGGTCCTTTCTGATTTTCAGTGCATTCTGTCAGTTCATTCTGAGCAGCCGACCGTTTTCTAGCCATGTTGCAGTTACGTTCTTGTCAGAGAGCTTGTGCTGTTATTGGGCTTGGTGTTGGCGTTCTTGCTTTGACCCAAGTCCAGTTCATGAACAGGGTGAGGAGGAGTTCATGGACCAAGATTTGGTTACTTAATTATGACTAATTCTCTCACATGCCTTTGCTGCGGGAGCTCCAGGAGAATAATCCTGATGATTTCATGAATTATCTCCGACTGATGGGCCCCATTTTTCACCGTCTGTTGGCTTTGCTTACTCCCTATATTAGCAAGCAGGACACCTGCATGTAGCAAGCCATCACTCTTGAACAAAGGTTAGTCATCACCTTGCGGTACTTGGCGACGGGGAGAAGTCTCCAGGATATTAAGTTTACGACTGAGACCCCCCCCCCAGGCTCTGGGAATCATTATTCCAGAGACCTGTTCTGCCATCATCCAAGTCCTGCAGGACTATATTAAAGGGGTTGTAAAGGTAAATGTTTTTTCACCTTAATGCATTCTATGCATTATGGTGAAAAAACATCTGACAGTGCCTGCACCCCCAGCCCCCCCCCCCCGTTTTACTTACCTCACCCCTTGAAAGTCCGGCGCTCGTCTCCCGACGTCCTTTCCACCGTTCAGCCTGGCCTCTGATTGGCTGGAGTGGATGGATGGAAAGCAGCGCAGCCATTGGCTCGTTGCAAATATCCCCCATTGTCCCTGTAACTACAACAACTTACTAAAAAAAAAATGGTATTGAGCATTTAACCACTTACAGACCGGGCCATTTTGCTGGTCAAAGACAAGATCACTTTTTGCGATTCGGCACTGCACCGCGTTAACTGACAATTGCGTGGTCGTGCCTGATTTTCCCACAAATAGAGCTTTCTTTTGGTGGTATTTGATCACCCCTGCGGTTTTTATTTTTTGCGCTATAAACAAAAATAGATCGACAATTTTGAAAAAAAAACGCATAATTTTTTACTTTTTGTAAATATCCCCCAAAAATATATAAAAAAAATTTTTTCCCTCAGTTTAGGCTGATACATTTTCTTCTACATATTTTTGGTAAAAAAAAACGCAATAAGCGATTATTGATTGGTTTGCGCAAAAGTTATAGCGTTTACAAAATAGGGGATAGTTTTATGGCATTTTTATGAATCTTTTTTTTTTACTAGTAATGGCGGTGATCAGCGATTTTTATTGTGACTGCGACATTGTGGCGGACACATTGGACATTTTTGACACATTTTTGGGACCATTGTCATTTATACAGCAATAACTGCTATATAAATGCAGTGATTCCTGTGTAAATGACACTGGCAGTGAAGGGTTTAACCAGTGGGTGGCAGTGTAGGGGTTAAGTGTTCATAGGGGTGTGCTACTAACTGTGGGGGACTGGGCTTTCATTTAGTGAACACTGATCTCTGCTCCAATCACATAGAGCAGAGATCAGCATCACTAGTTGCTAGGCAGAATGGAGAAATGCTGTTTACAACGGCATATCTCCATTCAGCCGCCCCGTGAGATGATCGCGGGTATGCCCGCGGTGATCGAGTCCGCGGGACCCGCGACCGGACTCACGGGGGTCCCGACCTGCCGATGGCAGGGCGGCATTAGAGATTGGATGTACCTGTACGCCAATATGCCTGCCTGTGCCATTCTGCCGATGTACATCGGCGTGCGCTGGTCGGGAACCAGTTAAAGAAGAAGCCCCACATTGTTGAGCATAAAACATTTTACTCCAAGCACATTCACATGTGCGTTATAAAAGGGTTTTTAAACAAACCAACATCTTTGGTGTACAACATGTATGTTTGACAGTAGATATAGCCTTTTTTGTAGCTAAATAGGCATTTTAAAAAACATAACATCCACATCCCCAACTCGGGAACTTACAAAGTTTAACTTTGATAAAGTGAAGGCCATATGAGACATTAGTATGTCAAAACTGTGTTGATGTTGCCTTCATCAGTTGAAGTGATCTCACCCCTGTGAGGCCGCGTACACACACGCGGACTGTTCGCCCAACCTTGTTCGTCAAACAGTTTCGGCAAACAGTCCGCTCAAAATTTGCATGAGCGGACTTGCCCACACACGAGCGGACTGTTTCAGCGAACTGTTTGCCAAACAGTTCGCTCAACTTTTGAAATGAACGGACTCGCCCACGTAAGGCGGAGCCAAGTCCGCCCATTTCGAGCGCGTGTACAGGTAGGCGGGGCCCGCGAAGGAGACGTCGCGGGCTCCGCCGCCTGGAATGGGCTTAAAGGGGAACCCCAACGCCGAAAAAAATCGGCGTGGGGGTTCCCCCAAAGTCCACACCAGACCCTTGTCCGAGCACGCTACCCGGCCGGCCAGGAAAGGGGGGCGAGCGAGCGCGCCCCCCCTCCTGAGCCGTACCAGGCCGCGTGCCCTCAACATGGGGGGGTGCCTTGGCCGCGCGGCCCCCCCACCCCAAAGCACCTTGTCCCCATGTTGATGAGGACAAGGGCCTCTTCCCGACAACCCTGGCCGTTGGTTGTCGGGGTCTGCGGGCGGGGGGCTTATCGGAATCCGGGAGCACCCTTTAATAAGGGGGCCCCCGGATACCGGCCCCCCACCCTATGTGAATGAGTATGGGGTACAATGTACCCCTACCCATTCACCTGTGAAATAAAGTACAAAAAAAAAACACAACACAATATTTTATTGCACAACTCCGGGGGTCTTCCGTCTTCGGGGGTCTTCTCGCCGGACTCCTCCGCTATCTTCGTGTAGCTCTTTTACTCGACGGCCCCCCCTTCCCCAAGGCACCCCCCATGTTGAGGGCACGCGGCCTGGTACGGCTCAGGAGGGGGGGCGCGCTCGCTCGCCCCCCTTTCCTGGCCGGCCGGGTAGCGTGCTCGGACAAGGGTCTGGTGTGGACTTTGGGGGAACCCCCACGCCGATTTTTTTCGGCGTTGGGGTTCCCCTTTAAGCCCATTCCAGGCGGCGGAGCCCGCGACGTCTCCTTCGCGGGCCCCGCCTACCTGTACACGCGCTCGAAATGGGCGGACTTTCCGAGCGGGAACAGTTTGCTCATTTCGAAAGTGGCCTACACACGGGCGGACTGTTCGCTCAAACACAGTTTCAGCGGACAGTTTTTCGGAATTTCCGAAAGACTTTGTCCGTCCAACTGTCCGCTGAAACTGTCCGCTGAAAGCCCACACACGGGCGGACTGTCCGCCCAAACACTGTTCAGCGGACAAGGTTGGGCGAACAGTCCGCCCGTGTGTACGCGGCCTGAAAGCCAAATTTTGAAGATGCACACAAATTAGGACTCAAAATGTGGATTTCCATCATGATCCCATGCCTAAAATGTGTGTCTTTTCCCTACATCTATTTTGATAAAGCCACAAAACACACAGTGGTGTTGATTTACTAAAGGCAAATCCACTCTGTACTACAAGTGCACTACAAATGCACTTGAAAGGTCACTGAAAGTGCATTGGAAGTGCAGTCACTGTAGATCTAAAGGGAAGATCTGAAATGAGGGGAAGCTCTGATGATTTTATCATCCAATCACGTGCAAGCTAAAATGCTGTTTTTTATTACCCTTGCATGTCCCCCTCAGATCTACAGCAACTGCATTTCCAAGTGCACTCTCAGTGCACTTTCAAGTGCACTTGAAGAGCACTTGTAGTGCAAAGTGGATTTTCCCTTAGTAAACAACCCCCAGTGTGTCAACATGTGCTATCTGCCATCAAGGGATATCAATGTACGCGTTTTGTGGGTGAAACCCCTTCCTCGCAACTAAAGTAGATGTTGACACACTGGGTTTTATTTCAGAAAGGACAATCCACTTTGCCCTACAAGTGCCCTTGCATTACACTTGTAGGACAAAGTGGTTTGGTTTTTTTGAAATTAGCCGCAGTGTGACAACATGTGCTAGCTCCCATCATGGGGGATCAATGGACATGTTTGGGGGTGCAACCCCTTCCTCCCACCTACTTTATAGTTGCAAGGAAGGGGTTGCACCCACAAAACGCGTACATTGATATCCCATGATGGCAGATAGCACATGTTGACACACTGTGTGCATCTTAAAAATTTGGCTTTGCAATTACATTAAAATGTTTATAAAAAGATAAACAATAAAAACATTTACATTGTTTGTTGTTTTTATATCTTGGCTAAAACATCAATGATGTTGATCAGTCTTTTTTCAACATCATTGATGTTTTGCTTGACCTTCTCTAAATCCCGATTGTACACCATTATTTCGCTGATGAGGACTTGTGCACTTGCACTGTTGAAGTGAGTTTCTTCTTCCACAACATCCACATCACCTAAAAATAAAAAAACACACCATATATTATAAATATGCAGGCCTACATCTATTACCTGAAGCTTTGGTCTCAGACACTGACATGCTGTGGTCACCATTTTGACCACTTCCTGAACCTCAGAATCAGGACATATATGTTATCTGCTGCTGCTCCCAATCTCTCGGAGTCCTGCACCGTATTGTGCTCCCTATTAAATGGACTCCTCAGGTTACCAATTCTGACAGTCAAATAATTGATGTCTGCCCTGGGGTACAAAGGCTTCACCAATTCCAACTGTTTCTCCAGCGTTGCCTTCCTCTTTATTTTGTTATGACCCCTTTTTCCTAATTTATGTTTGGACAAATACTTGGCTATGTGTTTTACTTCAAAAAGGACAATTTGTAGGTACATTTCAAAAATGTCAAATTAAAACAAGGGACACCAACATAATTGTATCTCTTTGAGGTTAAGAAATACAAGACAACAATGGTGTTGTGGTAACTTGACACACAAAACAACAAAAATAAAGAAAAAAAAGGAGATCACTAGAAAAACAATACGATTATTCTGGAGATCACAAGAAAAAAATATATATATTATTCAGGAAATTGCGAGAAATAATAAAAAATCTATTTGTCAGAACTCTGCAATGCACCTTCATTATTCTAGCATTATTATTCTATCATTATTCTAGCATTATAAAGAAGAAAAGAATGCGCTGCATTGAGAGATTTCAGAATTTTCAGCGTGACGAATGTGCTATCTCTATTGCAAATGCTAGTTTTACAAGACCAAGCGCTTCTGGCTTGTACTTGATTCCGAGCATTCATGAACTTTTGTGTGCGTGGACTTGTTTACACACAATCTGACTTTCTGACAAAAACGTTTTGTTGGTGGAAAATTTGAGAATCTGCCATCAAACATTTGTTGGGGGAAAGTCCGATATTGAAAATGTTCAATGGAGCATACACACGTACACATATATACACATAACTGTTTTTTGTATTGTTCCAAGTTATCTTCTATTTCATAGATTGATGACAATGTCAACTATTTCATTTTTCCATGTCTGTAACTGTTTTCCTCAAAGATCAAAGGCCACGGAGGCCAATGGAAAGCTTGTTTTGATATGTTATTTTGCCTTCTTTCAAATTCAATAAACATATTGAAAGAGAAATATATGGTGTTAAACTTGCAGTAACGCACAGACCTATATGGTGTTAAACTTGCTATAACACACTGAAATACATGGCATTAAACTTGCAGTAACACACAGAACTATATGGCATTAAACTTGCATTAACACAATGAAATATACAGCGTTAAACTTGCAGTAACGTAAAGAACTATATGGTGTTAAACTTGCAGTAGCACAATTAAATATATGGCATTAAACTTGCAGTAATGCAATGAAATATATGGCGTTAAACTTGCAGTAATGCAATGAAATATACAGCGTTAAACTTGCATTAACGCAATGAAATATACAGCGTTAAACTTGCAGTAACGCAAATAACTATATGACATTAAACTTGCAGTAATGCAATGAAATATATAGCATTAAGCTTGCAGTAGCACAATGAAATATAAAGCATTAAACTTGCAGTAAGGCACAGAACTATATGGCGTTAAACTTGCAGTAATGCAATGAAATATACAGCATTAAACTTGCAGTAACGCACAGAACTATATGGTGTTAAACATGCAGTAACACAATGAAACATATGGCGTTAAACTTGCAGTGATGCACAGAACTATATGACGTAAACTTGCAGTAACACACAGAAAAAAAACTGTGTTAAACGGTCACTACACTCACACTGACTGAGCTATGCCTACATTGACACTAATGTAAAGATGAATGGTGGTTGCATTACACTAACAATGACTGAACTATCTCAAAATTGATACTAATGTAAAGGTGAATGGTCACACTACACTTACTGAACTATCCCTACATTAACACTAATGTAAAGATGAATGGTTGCACTGCACTCACAGTGAATTATCCCTAGATGCACACTAAACTGATATTCTACTGACAATAAAATCAGAATAGCACACTATAGCACACTAACGGTCTAAAAGCACTGAACAGAACTCTGTTCTATCTCTCTCCACACCGCTATCGCACTACAAATGGCCGCTTTAGAAAGAATACTTTTATAGTGTGGGGTGGGATTAGGCGCAATGAGCCATGATTGGATACATTCATCATGACAGCGTCCAATCATGGGTCTGACAGTGCTCTGTACCCTGATTGGGCGAAGCTTACACTGCTTCAGCCAATCAGAGCTTTCAATGCACTGTGCGGCAGCGCAGTGCATTGTGGTTGTTGGGCAGGTCGAACAAACGGTTGAACGACCTTTTAATTCAGTTGTTCGGAGAACTTCCGAACAGCCAATATTCAGCCCAAACTCATCCTCGATCCAAACTGTTCGTCTATCCTTAATGATCATTTATTATACTACTAGTTCTGCCACTAGGTTGCTTGCATAATGTAATGTTCTTTCCAGAATAACTACATGGTTATGATATAACTCATAACCTACTTCTTTATGTTTTTGTTGTTTTCCAATAAAACAAGAAAGGCTCAACCATGAGTGCAGTAACATCTGGACTATTATGAGTTATATCTGCATACGTTTTCCAACAGGCTGGCATTTTTTGAACAGCACATTTCCAACTTAAACACATTGAATTCAAAGTAGAACTTTCCTTTAAAATACATTAATAATTTTCAAATGTTTTACATTAGGTAACACAAAACACAGCACAGGGACCTTGGGAGTGTATATATATATATATATATATATATATATATATATATATATATATATATATATTGTACTAATAAACAACCCAAATGATGGTGCTTATGATTTATAAAATACTTGATTGTGAGTGTCAGTTATGGACTAATTCCAGTGCCACACATAATCCTCAACTACATGCCCAAGCAATAAATATTCCTATGGTGGTGTTGAATTTATGTGCCCATTTACCAATCTCATATAAAATCCAATGGACACTTTATTGAGTCAGTAAGGAGTCAAAAAAGAAGTAAATGGTATCCACATAAAAGCAGAAATCATAAATGGTGCTTAACCACTTTCAGACCGGACCATTTTGCTGGCTTAAGACCAGACCACTTTTTGTGATTCGGCACTGCGTCGCTTTAACTGACAATTGACAACGTGGCTTCCAAACAAAGTTGACGTCCTTTTTTTCTCACAAATAGAACTTTCTTTTGGTGGTATTTGATCACCCCTGCATTTTTTTTTTGAGTTATAAACAAAAAAATAGCGTCAATTTAAAAAAAAAAAAACATTATTTTTTTACTTTTTGCTATAATAAATATCCCCCAAAATATCCCCCAAAAATATATAAAAAAACATTTTTTTTCCTCAGTTTAGGCTGATACGTATTCTTCTACATATTTTTGGTAATAAGCGATTATTGATTGGTTCGCGCAAAATCTATAGCGTTTACAAAATAGAGGATAGTTTTATGGCATTTTTATTTTTATTTTTTTGTTTTACTAGTAATGACAGCGATCAGCAATTTTTATTGTGACTGTGACATTATGGCAGACACGGTGAAAAAGTCAACCAGCGCTAAAAGAAACTGAAGCAGTAAAAAATAAAAAATATATATATATATAAAGAAAAAATGCAGCTAGAATACTGTAGGTCAAATTACCAAATCCCACATTTCAAAATATAAATATCTCAGTACAGCGCAAATACATAAAACTCTTTACAGTGAAATACTAAATGCATAAATAAAAGTCCATATAGTGAATGATACAATATACAGTGATCAAGAAAGATCAAAAAGAGTCCACTTGTGCAGTGTGTCTTTAATCAATATATCCAGTGACGATGTGATCCCTTCACCAATGAACTAGTTGGACTCTCACCTCATCGAATGGACCCCTGATAAATCAGATAGGTCAAAAACACATGTTCCCATCAAGGGTGAAGTATAAGGCTACAGCAAACCAAACGGAAGCATTTCCAGATAGAATCTCCTCAATGTCATCAGATCAGGATAATGTCATATATGAAAAAGAACAAGCAAATCTAGTGCTCTCCGTTTGATAACAATTTATTAAAACAAATGAATAAAAACAAATTTCCACTCACATTTCTAAGCACTGATCTCCAGTGCCGAGTGCAAAGCAGGAAATAACATGCATGGATCAGTGTGTCAGCTGGCGGATGACGTCACGACGCGAGTCACGTGGTCCGTACGCGTTGCGTCCCAGGGAAAGGGCGGGACTTCATCAGCGGTGACGGAATGACGTCGGACGGCCGCTTTATACTAACACACTAAATTTAAACCAATAAACAGCGGAGTTATGCGCAAGGCAAATGCCGCTACTAGCGTGACACCGGAACATACATCTGTGATCGCTCCATACACAGAGGGAAAGGAGAGGGCATATAGAAAACTTTATGAGCGCCAAAAAAATATTTTAAAACAAAATTAAAATCAACACCAGAGAGAAGCGTACGTCAAGTCCGCTAATTAGGCAACAAAATATCACCCACTAATAGTTCTCGCATAAAATATGCAGAGAAACGAACAAGCCGTTGCCCAAACGGACAATACAAAGCTTTAAACGAATCTCCCGGTAGGTCGCATGACCAATGATAAGAACTAACGAATATACCCGCAAATGCCGCTGACGTCATCAGAAAGCTACACTGATCCGTACATGAAGAAAAAACAAACAAACATACCTATAATTAAACACATACCATACAGGTGAAAAAGAAATCAAAAAATATATACAAAAAGTAAATATAAAAAAATATAAAAATAAAAATAAAAATATCACAATAAATATAAAAAAGAATCAGATACTATAGAATAAAACAATTATCTGTCCGAAATGAAACAATTTAAATCAAATTCCACATTTAAACCTCCCGGGGCAAGAACCCGTTTTTCATGGATCCAATAGGATTCACGTTTGCTTAATTGGCGTATGAAGTTACCTCCACGCCAATGCTTGGTGACCTTCTCAATCCCCCAAAAACTCAAACTCCTGGGATTCTGGGAATGCACCAATTTAAAATGGCGAGACACATTATGAGTCTTCAGGCCCTTTTTAATATTATTTACGTGTTCACCCAACCTCACATGTAGAGGTCTGGAGGTTCTACCGATATATTGGAGACCACATCCACATTGTAACATATATACCACCCCTATGGTGGAACAAGTGATGAGTTTATCGATCTTGTATTCCTTATTATTACTAGTGGCTATGAAGGATTTTCTCCTTTTCATATTGCATCTAGAGTGCCTGCATGCCGTACATCTACCACACGCATAAAAGCCGGATAGAAAAGAGAAAAGCCTGCTTTCAGTTTGTACAGGGGGATCAATAACACTCGGTGCTATTTGGTCACGCAATGATGGAGCCTTTTTATATATGAAAGAAGGCCGTGCGGGTAACAATGGACCCAACACTCGGTCTTGTTTCAGTATAAACCAGTTTTTGGCCACAACTTTTTCAAATTTTTTATACTGTACGTTATAATCAAGGACCATTCGGAAATTAACCCCTTCCACACCTGATTCTTTTGCCTTATCTTTAATCAGAAGGGACCTATCCATCTGCTGAACCCTAGATATTTCATGTTCAAGAGCAGATGGATCATAACCCTTTTCCCGAAACCTAGAGGACAATGTATGGGCTTGATTCACAAAGTCATCCATGTAAGAACAATTCCGCCTTAGTCTAACGTACTGTCCCCTGGGGATATTGCATAACCAAGACTTATGGTGGCAACTCCCCAGGGGAATGTACGAATTCCGATCAGTTGGCTTAAAGTGGTTTTTCAATACTAGCCCATCATTTGCTTTGGTGATCTCTAGGTCAAGAAACACCAACCGTTCTTGGCTGATATTCCACGATAACTGGATGTTCTTGTCGTTAACATTCATAGTACCGACAAATTCATCCAATCCTCGCCGATCACCATCCCATATTAAAATAAGATCATCAATGAATCTATTGTAGCAGATTAATTCCTTGGGGCGATTCCGAAAAACAACTTCCTCCTCCCAGTGGGCCATAAATAAATTGGCCACACTGGGAGCAAATTTGGCCCCCATGGCAACCCCCCTTACTTGTAAATAAAACTGATGATTAAACCAAAAATAATTCCTAGATAAACAAAAATTCAAGCATTTGAGAATATATTTTTTATGACACTCCGATAAATCGGAGTAAGTGGACATGGCCCACTGAACTGAAGCTCGCGCATCACTGTGTCCTATAATAGTGTACAGTGAGCCGACATCGGCTGTCACAAGAAAACAGGAGGCCGTAATATCCAATGACTCAAGAATTTGAATAATGTGTTTAGTGTCTTTAAGGAATGCTTTGGTTTTAAATACCAGGGGTTGTAGAAAAGTGTCAATGTACTGACCCACTCTAGAGGAGATAGAGTCAATACCGTTAACAATAGGTCTGCCAGGCGGATTAACACAATCCTTATGGATTTTTGGCAGGCTGTATATAATGGGGGTACGGCAAAATAATGGGTCAAGATAAGATCCCTCTTTTTTATTGAGAATATTTTTATGTTTCCCTTCTTCTATTAGCCAATGTAATTCATCCTTATACTGTAACATAGGATCTTTGTTCAAAATATGATATGTGTCAGTGTCACTGACAAGCTTATTCATTTCGGACATATAATTAGTTCTATTTAAAATCACCAATCCCCCCCTTTATCCGCGGGGCGTATGACTATGTCATCCCTGCTCCTAAGGGATTCAATTCCCAATTTGATAAACTGGGGGTCCTTTACTTTGCGTACTTTAAGATTGTCTAGATCATTTATAACAACATTCTTAAAAACCTCCAAAAACTTGTTATCGGTGTTTAGGGGGTTAAACGTGGATTTATTACGGAGATTTGAGTGATGATCTTCAAATATTTTCACCTGTCTAACAGGGTTGGATAGAAAATATTTTTTCATGTTCAAATTCCTAACAAACTTTTGGATGTTAACATATGTATGGAATTTACTAAAATTCCTAACCGGAGCGAATTTTAGACCCCTATCTAGAACTTTTAACTCATTATCGCTTAATGGACATCCACTTAAGTTGTATATGCCTGTCCCTATTGGGGTTTTTGTTTTTTGAATTCTCCTGCCCCCTCTCCTTCCTCTCTCTCTTTTCTTTTTCGGACCTGATTGCCCGACTGGGGGGTTCCGTACGGATGCTGTCTCCACCACTCCTGATGGATAGGTGGAGGTGCAAATGGTGGATGGATGGGCTGGTGAATAGGGGGCTGCACATAAGGGCCCCTTCCGGGTTATGATCCATCTGCTCTTGAACATGAAATATCTAGGGTTCAGCAGATGGATAGGTCCCTTCTGATTAAAGATAAGGCAAAAGAATCAGGTGTGGAAGGGGTTAATTTCCGAATGGTCCTTGATTATAACGTACAGTATAAAAAATTTGAAAAAGTTGTGGCCAAAAACTGGTTTATACTGAAACAAGACCGAGTGTTGGGTCCATTGTTACCCGCACGGCCTTCTTTCATATATAAAAAGGCTCCATCATTGCGTGACCAAATAGCACCGAGTGTTATTGATCCCCCTGTACAAACTGAAAGCAGGCTTTTCTCTTTTCTATCCGGCTTTTATGCGTGTGGTAGATGTACGGCATGCAGGCACTCTAGATGCAATATGAAAAGGAGAAAATCCTTCATAGCCACTAGTAATAATAAGGAATACAAGATCGATAAACTCATCACTTGTTCCACCATAGGGGTGGTATATATGTTACAATGTGGATGTGGTCTCCAATATATCGGTAGAACCTCCAGACCTCTACATGTGAGGTTGGGTGAACACGTAAATAATATTAAAAAGGGCCTGAAGACTCATAATGTGTCTCGCCATTTTAAATTGGTGCATTCCCAGAATCCCAGGAGTTTGAGTTTTTGGGGGATTGAGAAGGTCACCAAGCATTGGCGTGGAGGTAACTTCATACGCCAATTAAGCAAACGTGAATCCTATTGGATCCATGAAACACGGGTTCTTGCCCCGGGAGGTTTAAATGTGGAATTTGATTTAAATTGTTTCATTTCGGACAGATAATTGTTTTATTCTATAGTATCTGATTCTTTTTTATATTTATTGTGATATTTTTATTTTTATTTTTATATTTTTTTATATTTACTTTTTGTATATATTTTTTGATTTCTTTTTCACCTGTATGGTATGTGTTTAATTATAGGTATGTTTGTTTGTTTTTTCTTCATGTACGGATCAGTGTAGCTTTCTGATGACGTCAGCGGCATTTGCTGGTATATTCGTTAGTTCTTATCATTGGTCATGCGACCTACCGGGAGATTCGTTTAAAGCTTTGTATTGTCCGTTTGGGCAACGGCTTGTTCGTTTCTCTGCATATTTTATGCGAGAACTATTAGTGGGTGATATTTTGTTGCCTAATTAGCGGACTTGACGTACGCTTCTCTCTGGTGTTGATTTTAATTTTGTTTTAAAATATTTTTTTGGCGCTCATAAAGTTTTCTATATGCCCTCTCCTTTCCCTCTGTGTATGGAGCGATCACAGATGTATGTTCCGGTGTCACGCTAGTAGCGGCATTTGCCTTGCGCATAACTCCGCTGTTTATTGGTTTAAATTTAGTGTGTTAGTATAAAGCGGCCGTCCGACGTCATTCCGTCACCGCTGATGAAGTCCCGCCCTTTCCCTGGGACGCAACGCGTACGGACCACGTGACTCGCGTCGTGACGTCATCCGCCAGCTGACACACTGATCCATGCATGTTATTTCCTGCTTTGCACTCGGCACTGGAGATCAGTGCTTAGAAATGTGAGTGGAAATTTGTTTTTATTCATTTGTTTTAATAAATTGTTATCAAACGGAGAGCACTAGATTTGCTTGTTCTTTTTCATATATGACATTATCCTGATCTGATGACATTGAGGAGATTCTATCTGGAAATGCTTCCGTTTGGTTTGCTGTAGCCTTATACTTCACCCTTGATGGGAACATGTGTTTTTGACCTATCTGATTTATCAGGGGTCCATTCGATGAGGTGAGAGTCCAACTAGTTCATTGGTGAAGGGATCACATCGTCACTGGATATATTGATTAAAGACACACTGCACAAGTGGACTCTTTTTGATCTTTCTTGATCACTGTATATTGTATCATTCACTATATGGACTTTTATTTATGCATTTAGTATTTCACTGTAAAGAGTTTTATGTATTTGCGCTGTACTGAGATATTTATATTATGGCAGACACATCAGACATTTTTGACAAATTTTTGGGACCATTGTCATTTATACCCAATCACTGCTATACAAATGCACTGATTCCTGGGTAAATGACACTGGCAGTGAAGGGGTTAACCAGGTGGTGGCAGTGTAAGGGTTAAGTGTGTTCTAGGGGCATATTACTAACTGTGGGGGGCTGGGTTGTGTGTTAGTGAACACTGATCTCTGCTCCAATCACAGGGAGCAGAGATCAGTGTCACTTGTTGCTAGGCAGAACGGGGAGATGCTGTTTACATTGGCATCTCCCTGTTCAGCATCCCCGTGAGACGATCGCGGTTATCCCCGCGGCGATCAAGTCCGTGGGACCCACGACCGGACTCACGGGGTCCCGACCATCACACGCATGTGCCGCCAGTGGCACGCACATGATGGCAGGGCGGCAATTTCAAATAGACGTACCTGTATGCCAATTTGCCTGCTCGTGCCATTCTGCCGACGTACATCGTCGTGCACCAGTCAGGAAGTGGTTAAATTGGTTTCTGCAGTGTGCAGTGGATGAAAAGCATATTTAAACCACAGTGGGACTCTTGTCTTAAAATTTGTGCTCTCTTGAAGGTGAAAGTGGAGGAATCTGCTGCATTCAAGCCAGTGGGGATGTCTGAGGACCCCCTTGTTAGCAGTGATGCACTTCCAGCAGGAGAAGCTCTAGCGTCCCTTACTTTCCAGGGAGCATGGATCTTGCCACATTTTACCCACAGGTCAGTTAGTTTGTGAGAGTACGCCTCAGACAAGAGTCCCATCGTGGTTTAGTTATGCTTTTTATTCACTGCACGCCACAGAAACGACTGGTTCCTTTGAGCCTTGAACTGGTGCTTGCTTACTCATAGCAACTACATGGCTTCTCATGTTTGACTTGCCAAATAGACCCTTCTGTAGCGATGGTACTTCATACCCTGTAGTGCTTTAAAGACCATGGTTCTTTACACCCAAACCAACATGCACCCCTTTGAATAGCTTCATATCATATATTTAATAGCTTCAGGCTTATAGTGATTAATGTAACTTTACTGAAAAAGTGTGGCATGGCAGTTCAATATGAACAACCTCTTTCCTCTAACTCTAACTATAGTGGTGTGGCTGCATACCTCTTTGAGGCCAGAACCCATTATGGCATTGTCCATGACTTGGCTGTCTCCAAAGGTCCCTATGTCTTCAGTCCCACTTTCATGTACAGGGCAGTTAGGAAGACCTGACCAAACAGGTAAACCCCAAGGAGAGCCCAGGACCTCAGCCTTCCCCCTTTTTTATATCACAGGTGGGCCACCTAGGAACAAAAAGCCCAGGAACAGAACTTTTCACAAGTTCACCTCTTCCCTGGGCTGGACCAGCCACTAACTCACTACAAACCAAACACAGTTGAAACTGCCTACATGTTTGTCTGGCGTTTAGCTTTAAAGTTAAGTCTGATCTATATTGTTTCTTTACTAGAGTACCAATAAGAAGTAACGCAGATGGAACTGTAATAGAATTTGGAATCTTTATTTGTTTGCATACTAGTCTAGTAGGATAAAGCTGTCTTTATAAGCAAAGCTTGTGGGTCTGGAAAAGAGAATGTATTTCCTTAATATTTATACATGATATCATAGTAAAAGATGAGCTGTATCCTTGTACTAAAGCTTGCATGCTAACCTAATTGGGAAAAGAATATGCTTTTCTTTACTGTTATTCAGTTTTTCTTTTTTACATAATGTCATTCTGAGTTAACCTGATATGTTCTGATACTTTAATTGCATATAATTATGTAGAAATGGTATAGGACTGAAATATTATACAGCGTGTAACAGTTTTCCAGTTCAATATGTTCACAAACCAAACTGCAGAAAGTTGATTAATTAAATATTTGTCCTAACTTATAAAACATTGTCACATTATCTGATGTCACAGATTCACAATCCATGATTTTACTTCTTAAAATAGCATCGGAATTACTTAGTACTTTGAATCATGCATACCACCCCTCCCCCGAGGGAGCACACAATTTCAATGTTTAATTTTGGATAGAATGGTGAAATGCCAGTGTTCCCATTTGAAAGATTACCCTTCAATGCCTGTTGTGTCATCTAGACCAAAAGTGAACAGTAAATGTCCAAAAGCAAATGTTAGTACTGAAACAGTGTGGCAACTATAGCACATAGCAAGTTAGACCCGGGTATCTTTTATTGTCAGGGTGTCTGCTAGGTAGTGAAAATGAAATTGCGTTTACAACAGCTTTTCCGATGGGAATATGTATTGGAGTAAGCACATTTACAATAATATCTGTTGTTTATTCATATCTCCTAACTTTTTGAGATGTGAACTGTGAACGAGGGGACACCTTTTACAAAAAGTATGTAGGCCTAAGACAAACACCCTGCCACACCCTTTTAAAGGAGCATTACAGTGCTGTGAAAAAGTATTTGCCCTCTTAATTTTTTTTGCATATTTCTCACACGTAAATGATTCAGATCATCAAACAAATTTTACTATTACACAAGGATAACCTGAGTAAATCCAAGATGCAGTTTTTAAATTATTATTTCATTTATTAACCACATGCCGACTGGCGCACGCAGATGTACGTCAGCGAATGGCACGGACAGGCAAATGGGTATACAGGTACGTCCCTTTAAATTTGCTGCCATGCCATTGCATGCGCGTGCCAGTCGGTGACCTCTGTGAGTCTGATCGCGAGTCCCGGAGGAAGAATGGGGAGATGCTAATGCAAACAAGCATTTTTCCATTCTGCCTAGTAGGGATGAGCTTCGTGTTCGAGTCGAACGCATGTTCGACTCGAACATCGGTCGTTCGTGCGTTCGCCGAATTCCGACCGTTTGGGCCGTTCGCGGCAAAATTCGTGTGGCCCACAATGCACTGCGATGGCGCAATGCATTGCTGTCTCACGATTGGCCAAGCATGCACTGTGACCCCGCATGCTTGGCCAATCGCAGCGCCAGCAGCGAGGAGAGCCATGGTTGGCCACAGGCATCCTGCCTGTAGCCAATCATAGCTCAGGCTGTGTAGTGCACGCCCCACACTATATAAGGCCGCCATTAAGGCAGCCTCGTGCAGTGTGTTGGCGTCTGAAGCAGTGGGTGTTCTGTGTACCTTCAACACAGTTACACACCAATCGTTTTTGGCTGATTTACTATCTTGCTCTTGTGTAGTGGTTACTGTCTGTGCCCTGACCGCAGTATACACCACTATATTCACCTCACCTATATAGCTAGTGATCTAGCTTTAATAATAGAGCTTGCAGTCAGTAGTGTTAGTGCGTGCTGTCTGCGTGCTCTGTACCCAGTACATACCACTATATACACCTACATAGCTGTTCTCTATTTGAGCCCGATTATCATCTGCAGGAGTTATTGGAAGTTGTGTGTGCTTCCAGCACAGCACAGTATACATCTGTATATACCCCTTTAACTCTGCTGTTTTCTGGTTATTGTCTGCGTGCCCTGACCGCAGTATACACCGTGATATTCACCTCACCTATATAGCTAGTGGTCCATCTTTAACAATAGAGCTTGCAGTCAGTAGTGTCACTCAGGAGATAGTGCGTGCTGTGTGCGTGCTCTGTACCCAGTACATACCGCTATAATCCACCTACATAGCTGTTCTCTATTTGGGCCCGATTGTCATCTGCAGGAGTTATAGGAAGTTGTGTGTGCTTCCAGCACAGCACAGTATACATCTGTATATACCCCTTTAACTCTGCTGTTCTATAAAAAAGGCATCTGCAGGAGTTAGTGGGTGTTGTGTGCCTCCAGCACAATATAAACTACCCAACTACTGTTTTACCCAACTCCCTTCAGGCCATTACCATGTCTGGAAGGCCAGCAAGGAGAGGCAGACAGGCGCGAGCCGATAAAAGAGGGCAAGCAGGCTCTGTGTCTAGAGACAACAGTGCTGGTCGTGGACGCGGTGCATTGTCATCAGCACGTGGCCATGGGACATGCTTGTCCTTCTTTTCTGCAGCTGGACATGTTGAACCGCAACATGCCAACGACTTGGTAGAGTGGATGACCAAGCCCTCTTCATCCTCCTCATCCTCTCTCACCCAGTCTCAGGGTAGTAGAAAAGCAGCTGCCAACACATCGTCGTCCCTCCTCTCAATGTCATCATCAGTGACTCCTTCCCTAGACCCACCACGTCCTCCTGAGGAGTCTCCTGAACTCTTTGAGCACAGTGTTGGGTACATGCTCCAGGAGGATGCACAGTGTTTGGTGGGCTCTGATGATGACACTCAGCTAGAGGAAGGCAGTAGCGTGAGCGCAGAGAGAGAGGATGCTCAAGAAGCACAGCAATCTGGCAGTCATGTTCCACAAGCTGCAGCATACTGCCAGGTTTGCTACAGCGATGAAGAGGGAGGGGATGATGAGGGCACTGACTCCACGTGGGTGCCTGGAAGGAGGGAGGAGGAGGAGGAGGAGGCACATGTCCAACGAGGCAGGATGCCCTCCGGGGGCCAGCTTAGGGGCAGCACACCGACTGAATCACACCGCAGAGCTCCGCCTGCGCAGAGCGCTTCCTCTGCGCGTTATTCTAAAAGTTCTTTGGTGTGGGCCTTTTTTGAGACGAGTGCATCAGATCGCACCGCTGCTATTTGCAACATATGTCTCAAGCGTATCTCACGTGTCCAAAACATCAGCCGCTTGGGCACCACATGCTTGACCAGACATATGTTGACCTGCCATGCAGCTCGTTGGCAAGCATACCTCAAAGACCCACACCAAAGAACAAAGCGGACCTCTCCTTGCTCCTCATCAGCTGGCATCTCCAACCCCACTAGACCTTCAGTCCTCTCTGAAACCTGCTCTGAGAGGAATGAAGGTGTAGAATTAGGTGTGTCACAGCCAAGTGCTTCCGGGAACTCTGCTAGTGGTACATCCATGTCCGATTATAGCAGGCAAATGTCCCTGCCCCAGCTGCTGGACCGGCGGAAGAAATTTACTCCCAGCCATCCACATGCCCAGCGGTTGAATGCTAGCTTGGCTAAATTGCTAGCACTTCAACTGCTGCCTTTTCAGTTGGTAGACTCGGCCCCCTTCCGTGAGTTTGTACAATGTGCGGTTCCTCAGTGGCAGGTCCCCAAACGCCACTTTTTCTCACGGAAGGCGATTCCAGCTCTCTACCGGCATGTGGAAGGCAATGTCCTTGCCTCGCTGGACAGGGCGGTCAGCGGTAAGGTGCATATTACCGCTGACTCATGGTCCAGCAGGCATGGACAGGGACGTTACCTGTCTTTCACGGCCCATTGGGTCACTCTTCTGGCTGCTGGGAAGGATGCAGGACAAGGTGCAGTAGTGTTGGAGGTTGTTCCGCCACCACGCCTCCAAAATGCTACTATTGGTTGTGACACACCTCTCTCCTCCACCCCCTCCTCTTCTTCTTCCTCCATGGCCTCTTCCAGTGCTCTGTCCTCAGAACCAGCGGTGCTCCGTAGGCGTTGCAGGGGCTACGCAAGTACGCAGGCAAAACGATGACATGCCGTGCTTGCGCTGGTTTGTTTGGGGGACAGGAGCCACACTGGGGCGGATGTTTTGTCAGCTCTGCAGGGGCAGGCCGAGAGGTGGTTGACGCCACGCCAGCTTAAGCCAGGAATGGTGGTTTGCGACAATGGCACCAACCTCCTCTCCGCCCTCTGACAGGGACAACTGACCCATGTGCCCTGTGTAGCTCACGTCCTTAACCTGGTGGTGCAGCGGTTCTTGGGCAGGTACCCCGGCTTACAGGATGTCCTGAAACAGGCCAGGAGAGTCTGTGTGCATTTCCGCCGATCATTTAATGCCTGTGCTCGGCTGGCTGAGCTCCAAAAGGAGTTGAACCTGCCCAAGAACCGCCTTATATGTTACATGCCCACCAGATGGAACTCAACATTGGCCATGCTGCAGCGGCTGCACACGCAGCAGAGGGCCATCAATGAGTACCTGTGCGACTACGGCACCAGGACAGGGTCAGGGGAGCTTGGTTTTTTCTCACCACGCCAGTGGGGCATGATCAGGGATGCATGCACTGTCCTGTCACTGTTTGAGGAGGCCACAAGGATGGTGAGCAGTGACAGTGCATGCATCAGTGACACTGTACCTCTTGTCCACCTCTTGGAGCATACGCTGCGTGGAATAATGGACAGGGCACTTGAGGCAGAACAGAGGCAGGAAGAGGAGGACTTCCTTGCCTCTCAAGGCCCCCTTTATCCAGACAGTGTTCCTGCTGTGCCACCCATCACACAGGAAGAGGGTGAGGAGGAGGAAGAGGAGGAGGAGGATGATTGTGTCAGCATGGAGGTGGAGGCTGGCACTCAGCATCAGCAGCAGCAGCAGCAGTCTTATAGGGATGATTTACAGTCCCAAGAAACACGTGGACTTGTACGTGGCTGGGAGGAGGTAGCTGCGGATCATGTTGTCCTTAGTGACCCAGAGGACTCCGGACCGAATGCCTCAGCTAACCTACTCTGCATGGCCTCCCTGATCCTGCAAAGCCTGCGGAAGGATCCTCGTATTCTTCGGATCAAGGAAAGGGACCATTACTGGCTGGCCACTCTCCTTGATCCACGGTACAAGGGTAAGGTTGCCGACCTTATCTTGCCATCGCAGAGGGAGCAGAGGATGAGACATCTCCGGGAGGCCTTGCAGAAAGCTCTGTGCAACGCGTTCCCAGAGACTGGGAGGTCACAAACTCCTGGTCCTGGACAACGTGTTGCTGAGGCATCAGTCAGAAGGAGCGGTGGAGAAGGTGGCCGTCTGACTGATGCTTTCAGACAATTTTTTAGTCCGCAGCCCCAAGGTATGATTGGTTCCAGCACCCATCGCCAGCGTCTAATTTACATGGTGCAGGAATACCTAGGGGCAAGGTCAGACTTGGACACCTTTCCCACTGAAAATCTCTGGCTTACTGGGTCTTGAGGATGGATCACTGGCCAGAGCTTGCACAGTATGCAATTGAGCTACTGGCCTGTCCTGCATCCAGCGTTCTTTCAGAACGCACCTTCAGTGCTGCTGGTGGCTTCGTTACCGATCACAGGGTGCGCCTGTCCACCGAATCAGTTGATCGACTGACCTTCATCAAGATGAATCAGTCTTGGATCACCCACAGCTACCAAGCACTTGAAGCTGATGTAACCGAATAATTTTTTTTGAAATACCACATCCCTTCAAGACTGCCTATGCTGATGCTGAGTGACTGTCCTGTTATGTTGATTGTCTATCCTCTTCCTCCTCCGCTGATATGTTGGAAGAACATTTTTGGTTCTGGGTGATGCCAGCAGCCCAATTTTTCTGCCCCTGTTTAACAGGGGCGTTTAAGTACAATTTTTGATGCAATGCTTTGCAGCAGGGCTAATTCCTGCAATAAAACTAGAGTATATGGCAGAGGTTGCAGTGTGATGGCACCAGTGCCTAAGGCCCAATTTTGTCTGCCCCTGTTTAACAGGGGCGTTTAAGTACAATTTTTGATGCAATGCTTTGCAGCAGGGCTAATTCCTGCAATAAAACTAGAGTATATGGCAGAGGTTGCAGTGTGATGGCACCAGTGCCTAAGGCCCAATTTTTCTGCCCCTGTTTAACAGGGGCGTTTAAGTACAATTTTTGATGCAATGCTTTGCAGCAGGGCTAATTCCTGCAATAAAACTAGAGTATATGGCAGAGGTTGCAGTGTGATGGCACCAGTGCCTAAGGCCCAATTTTTCTGCCCCTGTTTAACAGGGGCGTTTAAGTACAATTTTTGATGCAATGCTTTGCAGCAGGGCTAATTCCTGCAATAAAACTAGAGTATATGGCAGAGGTTGCAGTGTGATGGCACCAGTGCCTAAGGCCCAATTTTTCTGCCCCTGTTTAACAGGGGCGTTTAAGTACAATTTTTGATGCAATGCTTTGCAGCAGGGCTAATTCCTGCAATAAAACTAGAGTATATGGCAGAGGTTGCAGTGTGATGGCACCAGTGCCTAAGGCCCAATTTTTCTGCCCCTGTTTAACAGGGGCGTTTAAGTACAATTTTTGATGCAATGCTTTGCAGCAGGGCTAATTCCTGCAATAAAACTGCAGTATATGGCAGAGGTTGCAGTGTGATGGCACCAGTGCCTAAGGCCCAATTTTTCTGCCCCTGTTTAACAGGGGCGTTTAAGTACAATTTTTGATGCAATGCTTTGCAGCAGGGCTAATTCCTGCAATAAAACTAGAGTATATGGCAGAGGTTGCAGTGTGATGGCACCAGTGCCTAAGGCCCAATTTTTCTGCCCCTGTTTAACAGGGGCGTTTAAGTACAATTTTTGATGCAATGCTTTGCAGCAGGGCTAATTCCTGCAATAAAACTAGAGTATATGGCAGAGGTTGCAGTGTGATGGCACCAGTGCCTAAGGCCCAATTTTTCTGCCCCTGTTTAACAGGGGCGTTTAAGTACAATTTTTGATGCAATGCTTTGCAGCAGGGCTAATTCCTGCAATAAAACTACAGTATATGGCAGAGGTTGCAGTGTGATGGCACCAGTGCCTAAGGCCCAATTTTTCTGCCCCTGTTTAACAGGGGCGTTTAAGTACAATTTTTGATGCAATGCTTTGCAGCAGGGCTAATTCCTGCAATAAAACTAGAGTATATGGCAGAGGTTGCAGTGTGATGGCACCAGTGCCTAAGGCCCAATTTTTCTGCCCCTGTTTAACAGGGGCGTTTAAGTACAATTTTTGATGCAATGCTTTGCAGCAGGGCTAATTCCTGCAATAAAACTACAGTATATGGCAGAGGTTGCAGTGTGATGGCACCAGTGCCAGCAGCCCAATCTTTCTGCCCCTGTTTAACAGGGGCGTTTAAGTACAATTTTTGATGCAATGCTTTGCAGCAGGGCTAATTCCTGCAATAAAACTACAGTATATGGCAGAGGTTGCAGTGTGATGGCACCAGTGCCAGCAGCCCAATCTTTCTGCCCCTGTTTAACAGGGGCGTTTAAGTACAATTTTTGATGCAATGCTTTGCAGCAGGGCTAATTCCTGCAATAAAACTAGAGTATATGGCAGAGGTTGCAGTGTGATGGCACCAGTGCCTAAGGCCCAATTTTTCTGCCCCTGTTTAACAGGGACATGTAATTACAATTCTTGATATAATATTTCACAGGAGGGCCCCTTCCTGTGCCCACCCAGAGTAACGGTGAGGACTTATAGTGTTGTGGCACCAGCACCACAACCACCAAAGGTCAATTTTTCTACCACTGTTCAACAATGGCATGTAATTACAATTCTTGATATAATCGTTCACAGCAGGGCGCTCCAGCGCCCACCAAGAGTCACTTTGAGGGCTTACAATGTTGTGGCAAAACCAACACCTTGTTCCGCCATTTCTGCAGAGCATATAGGGCAGGCCCCTACTTTCAAACATCCAATTTACAAACATCTCCTACTTGCAAACGGAAGGAGACAACAGCAAGTGAGATGAAAAAAGATGGACGACAAAACAAATTATACAGGGGTGATAACCCTTCCCTATGTTTTCCAAAAAGCTTAAAAATAGTTTTTTTGACTGGAGCTACACTTTAAAAATGTACCAGTTGAAAATTACAAACAGATTCAACTTAACACAACAAACCTACACAGTCCCTGTCTTGTTTACACCACCTGTATACTGCTGTTCTGAGTATATAGGGCCTGGGGGCCACACGCATTTCCTTTTTTTAATATGGGTACGGGGTTCCCCTTAATATGCGTACAAGACCCAAATAGGCTGGTAATGGGCAGGGAGGGCTACCCATGCCATTTTTCTGAATGATTTTCAACCATATTGCAGGAACCAGATATAACATTAAAACCGCAAGCAGTTTTAAATGGTGTTATTTCCGTTTAATGTCATTTTGTGCAGGGACTGTTCTAAACACGGGAAACACGTGGCACTTCACAGGCCTACTACAGACACCCTCCAGGCACCATATTTAAAGGAATATTTCATTTTTTTTTCACTTTAATCGTCATTAAAATCAGTGTTCCCGCCAAAACGGCCGCTTTTAAAACTTTTTATTGCATTGACCCATGTCCCCTGAGGCAGGAGTCAGGTCCCCAAACCCTTTTTAGGACAGTATCTTGCATATCAGCCGTTAAAATTAGCACTTTCCATTTCGAACGTTCGAGTCCCATAGACTTCAATGGGGTTCTAACGTTCGTTACGAACGCGGGGTCCGTTCGAAAGTTCTGGTGCGAACCGAACCGGGGGGTGTTCGGCTCATCCCTACTGCCTAGTGACAGTGTCACTGATTTCTGCTCCCTGTGATCGGAGCAGAGATCAGTGATGTGTCATACATAGCCACTCCCCCCACAGTTAGAAACACTCCCTAGGGCTCACTTAACCCCTACACTGCCACCCAGTGGTTAACCCCTTCACTGTCAGTGTAATTTACACAGGAATCAGTGCATTTGTAAAGCACTGATTGCTGTATAAATGACATTGGTCCCAAAAAAAAAAATGTCCGATATGTTCACCATAATGTCACAGTCATGATAGAAATCACTGAACGCCGCCATTACTAGTAAAAAAAAATTATAAAAATGCCTTTTTTTGTTTATAGCACAAAAAATAAAAACTGCAGGGGTGATCAAATACCACCAAAAGAAAACTCTGTGGGAAAAAAAGGACGTCAATTTTGTTTTGGAGCCAGGTCGCATGACCGCGCAATTGTCAGTTAAAGCAACGCAGTGCTGAATCGCAAAATGTGCTCTGGTCTTTGGCCTGCAAAATTGTCTGGGGCTTAAGTGGTTAAGGGAAAAAAGCTGTTCAAACCTGCCTGGCCATATGTGAAAAAGTTATTGCAACCCTCCCATGCTGAATCATGAATTAACTGTGATTAACCAAAATGTTTTGGAAAGCTGAGTTAAATTTCACTTTCTACAGCCGGGCCTGTCGACTGGCAGACCTATTGAATCAAGAAATCACATAAATAGAATCTGTCTGATAAAGTAAAGCACACTAATGCCCCGTACACACGAGAGGGATTAAGTCTGACAGACCTCCAAAGGAGTTCCGCCGGAGTTCCGACGGAGTTCTGGCGGACTTTTCGACCGAACGGACTTGACCACACACCATCACACCAAACTCCGACGGAGTCGAACGTGATGACGTACGACTGGATTCGACGTAGGAAGTTCCTAGACAGTAGCCAATAGCTGCCCTAGCGTCGGTTTTAGTCCGTCGGAGTAGCACACACACGAGCGGATTTTTCAAAGGGGACCGGGTCCGGCGGAGTTCCGTCGGGAAAATTTAAAGCATGCTTCATTTCTAAAGTCCGTCAGACTTTAGCTTCGCTAAAGTCCGTTGCAGCCCACACACGATCGGATAGTCCGCCGGACTCAGTCCGTCGGAGTTTGGATGTCGAAAAGTCCGCTCGTGTGTACGGGGCATAACAGATCACAAAAAGTCACACATCATGTCACAATCTAAAGAAATTTCAAGAACAAGTTAGAAACAAAGTAATGTACATGTATCGGTATAGGAATGGTTTCAAAGCCATTTCTAAGGCTTTGAGACTCCAGTGAACCACGGGGAGAGCCATTATCCACAAATGGAGATAACTTGGAACAGTGGTGAACCTTTCCAGGAGTGGCGGGCCTACAAAAATTACTCCAAGAGCATGACAATGACTCATCCAGGAGGTCAAAAAAGAACCCAGAACAACATCTAAAGAACTGCAGGCCTCACTTTCCTCAGGTAAGATCAGTGTTCATGATTCAACAATAAGAAAGAGACTGGGCAAAAATGGCCTCCATGGGAGAGTTCCAAGGCCAAAGCCACTTCTGACCAAAAAGAGCACAAAGGCTCATCTCACATTTACCAAAAAACATCTTGATTATCCCCAAGACTTTTAGGGAATTATTCTGTGGACTGATGAGACAAAAAATAAACGTTTTGGAAGGTGTGCATCCCGTTACATCTGGCATAAAACTAGATAAATACAGCATTTCATAACAAGAATATCATACAAACAGTCAGACAGGGTGGTGGTAGAGTAATGGTCTGGGGCTGCTTTGCAGCTTCAGGACCTGGATGCTTTACCATAATTAATGGAACCATGAATTCTGAGCTCTACCAGAAAATCCTAAAGGAGAATGTCCAGCCATCAATTTGCGGACCTTACACGGGCAGTTCATGCTGGAAAACCCTCCAATGTGGCTAAATTAAATCAATTCTGCAAAGAGTGGGCTAGTAGTTGTTGCCTCCAAGGATGGCACAACCAGTTATTAGGTTCAGGGGGCAATTACTTTTTTACGGCATTGTATATATAAAAAAAGATTAATTAAACACATAATTGCTTTTTTTACCACTAATATTCCTTTATATTGGCTTTTGAGATTTACATATTTAACAATTTAGACATGTGACCACTATGACAGCCAATCACAGTGGTCACATGATCGGCCAATTTTCCCACCCCTAAGTATACAGACCCTATTAAAGGGACATCGGGGCTGGGTGGCAAGGGGTAAGATTGCAATGAGCTTTAAATAGCCCAGAGGATTATGACAGCACCTTTTAGCTATCCTGGACCTGTTGTTGTCCCAGAAATAGTCTGTTAGCTGGGAACATGATGTTAGATATTGAGGACCAGAAATGGAGCCAGAAATGGAACCTTCGTACAAATTCATGAAACTCGTATTACTACAATTTTTTCAGCAGTGGTTTTCTTTTGCACATTGATTGCACACAGAAAAAAATACAATGACTGATGTCAGTGACTTGATTTGTTTATTATCAAAGCTGATCACCATGTCAGCACCGGTATGGTGATTTATGACTTTCTTAGAAAACATAGCCATGTAAAAAAAAGTGTTCTTTCTTTTCAAGCTAATTTTACATAAACAGACCACAGGGTAAAACCTGAGGTCAATTTCAACAAAATTTTGGTGATGGCAAAACCAGTAGTCATACAGCAAAATACCTCCATTCATTAGTAATGTTGAGGAGATTTCCTAAGCTCGTGTATTGTCATTCTTACAGGTTGGGATTGGAAATCTCCCCAGTGTGGACAAAGACAATTACAGGATAATGGAGCCTTGAACATAAAGACAGAACACCCAGTTTGGATCTTTTTTTTTTTTTTGTAAATTCTTTGTTGTCTTTTTTTATTTTTACCTGGTTTTGCTTAACAATGTGTAATAATGTATAAAAACATGATGATGATGAAAAAAATTGTGGCTGAACAAAAATCTTTACTATTATTAGGAAAATGATTAGGGTTACTATTGGTATAATCAGCCCTGCTTTGTGGTTCTGTTGCTGTAAACTTGCATCTGCCCTTTATCTAATAATAACAATCCAACCAGCTTGTGCCTGTGTTACTAGTTTATTTTAACACTTATGGAAAACATATAATTCATGGCATATAAAACACCTATCAGGAAAGCTTTTTTTGTTTTTGAAGTGACCCTGTCTTTAAAAAACTGTATAAAATAAACAAGTTCCATGGAAAAAAAGATTGTAGATACTCACCGTCCATGCTTCCAAATGCAGCTGTGCTGAAGATAAAGACTCTTCAGAATTTTCGACCATTTCAGGATATTAGATTTGTAGTCCCTACGGCACTCACTGCTTCAATTTGTCACAGAACACAAGTTCAGCAGGAGGAACCACAGTGTCAATGAGGAACCATGAATCTGACACTGACTGAGATTTTGCATTCTGAAGAGTCATTAGGCAAATATTAACTATGGATGAGTCAAACCCACCTGTGAGAGTCAAATGAACATTTTAAAAGTTTAGATGCAGAATCTGAACTCCATTGAAATCAATAGCAGCCAAATCTATACACTCCCGACCCTGTGCGTTACATATTTTTTTATAAACCTGCACTCTGTGTCACATACTCCTGATGCCTTTGTTTTAAGTTATGCTTCCCTGATCCTTGTGCGCTATGCCTTATACACTCCTGACCCCTGCACAAACACTCCCAATCCCTGTAGTCTGTGCTTTAAAACGTAGTTCCACCCAAAAGTGGAAATCTTGCCTATATGGCCCCCCCCTCCAATGCCACATTTGTTTTTGACCGCTCCCCCTGACATTTTGATTTTGACAGGTCCCCTTTCCCACTTCCGAAGACTGGCTGCCTCCCAATCTCCTGGAAGTTTGCCCCCTCCTTCCACCACTGCAGGGCCAATTAGAAAGTGCAATACGCTTGTGCAGTAGGGAACCTGCTGTGAACACTTTAGTGAAGGCTTTACTACCGGGTTCCCTTACCAGAAATGGTGGTGACAACACTCGGGAGTCGATCCGAAGATCAGCTGGGGTGCCGACACCGTGGGCTCCCTGGCATATGAGTGCCCTAATATTAAGAGTCAGGGGCTAAAGTATTTGTAGCTGCTGACTTTACATTTTTTCACCCAGGCTGGACCTTCTCTTTACGGTCTTTTTACCCATAGCAGAAACTCAGATTTTTTAATCATACTACTTTAGACCCTCCCATTGCTACTGCAATTTGGCCACAGTGGCTGTGCTGCATTTTGTGCTGCACCTTCAATATCTGCCTCTTGCTCCAAAAGTGGCCAAAAGTGGGCATGGCCAGTAAAGGATCCTGCAATTTCCTCACCCAAGCCGATTCTTTAATCGACTTTGGGTGCAGGTGTCGGCATCTTCAGGAAGGGAAACCGGAAGTGAAGCCTTGTGACTTCACAGCCTGTTTCTTACTGCGTAATCCAAAATCCAACTTGCTACAGCAGAGAAAAAAATTACTTCCTGATCCTCCAAGAGGCACTCGGATAGTCCCTGGATCAACTTTATCTATAAATGTTAGTACCCAGTTATATTATGTGCACCTAGGAAAAAATCTAGGCCATTTTTAAAGCAATATACTGAGCTTCCCAGAACCACCTCTGGAGGGAGTCTATTCCACATTTTCACAGATCTTACTGTGAAGAAACCTGTTTGTATTTGGAGATGAAATCTCTTTTCCTCTAGATGTAAAGAGTGCCCCCTTGGCCTCTGTGATGACCTTAAAGTGATTAACTCAACACCAAGTTCACTATATGGACCCCTTATATATCTGTGCATGTTGATAATATCCCCCCTTAATCTCCTCTTCTCAAAGAGAATAAATTAATTTCCTCTAATCTTTCCTCATAGCTGAGCTCCTCCATCCCTCCATTGTTTAAAGTTTTAAAGAAAATCTGTACTGAGGAAAGATGGAGGCTGCTCCATCTGTTCTGAGAAAGCTTATTCCTTCACGGAAGTCAAGGTGATCTTAAAGCATCAGTACTTTAAGTCACAGAGCTTGAACAAGTATACAGATATACAGAAATATAGAGTTAAGGGTTACTGATATCACTCTAATATTCTTCACCTACATACTTCAACTGGGTCATTGGCTCACAAAGCAAAGTTAAAGTGCATTCCCCAAAAAAAAATTCTTAGTTTTAAATAAAGACCATCCAGGGCTTCTTTACAGATGCTTACCTCCACTTCCTCTCCTGTTGACAATGTTTTATCAGATATTTACCAGGCAGGGCCCTGGATTTCAATCCCAACCATGGTACTACCTATCTAGAGTTTGCATGTTCTCCTTCTGCCCGTGTGGGCTTTCCTCCAAGTACCCCAGTTTCCTCCCACACTCCAAAGACATTCTGGTAGGTTAATTTGCTCTTGTCTAAATTGGTCCTAATATATGTAGGTATTTTAGTTAGGGAAGTTAGATTTTAAGCTCCTTCAGGGCAGGGACTGAGATAAATGTATAATAAATATGTAAAGTGCTGCATAAATTGAGGTGCTATAAAAGTACTTGTAATAAATAAATAAATAAATAAATAAATACATAGAACAGCGGGAAATATCTCTGCATCAACATTGGTTGTGATGATGCATAGATCTGTCAGTTTTTGTTAAAAATGTATATGTATACCAGGCTTAAATATAACAAGTGCCCTGAATGTAGCACAGAAATAAACAGCTGTAAAATGTCTGGAAGTGTATTCATACTACTGAAATCTAAACTAGTTATGAAAATATCCCCGCAAATCTGGGCAGTTTGCAGGAATGAACATGATAAGAAAGACGTAATTATGAAGAGGAAATCAAGGCTCTGGAATTCTAAAAGCAAAATAAATGATAATTAAACAACATATCCATTGTTCCCCCTAGGCATTTTCCAACAGAATGCAATGATTTACTTTTCCAGTGAAATAACTACTAATGGTATTATTTTATTGTTGCCATCCCCTAAGGAGTTTTAAAGCAAATCAGTCACTGAAATTGTAATTTCATTGTAAACATACATAACTAGAGGTCACCTTCAGTAAAAGAAAAACTGATTCAGAAATATAAACAGCAGAGGTTAAAAACAAATCTCAGGTTTGGCATCCCTCTTCTGGCCTCCTTAACCTGACTCGATTGGTCAGTGAGGCTTCATCTCAAGTCAGTGATTTTCCTTTGAAAGTACAACCAAGTGACAGAAGACAACATCACATCCAATTTTCAAAATACTAATTTTCTTACAAACAGTGGACTTGTCAGGATTAGTGGAGGACAGTAACCAGTTAATGGATCTTTGAAGCTTCTAGCCTGATCCAGCAGTAAATCCTCAAAAAAAAACATCAAACAATCTGTGCAGCACACACAGAGCTCTGGCTAAACAGCCGATTATAAGCTGAAATGGTTAACAGCGACTGCAGAGTCTTCCAGCGATCTTATCAGCTGATCAGGCAATGTGCAGGTCAGGTTAGATAAAAAAAAAGAAAAAGTAACCAGCAAGACAAGTGGGAGGGGAGGCTGATCTGTAAACTGTACACTGCCAGCTACATGTTACTGTGCTCCTGACGATCCTGTTTCCATTCAGCCACAGCTGTGTGTCCTGCAAAACTTGTATTGCTGGATTGTAGTCGTACCTTCTTGTGTCTCCCTCCTGGCTCCCCCATTCAGTCCCACTCCAGCACTGTTTACAATTAAATGTGAGCGGGCAGGAGATTTTTTGTTTTTATCACTATGCATTCTTTCATTCCCTGTTTATATTGCCCGGGCCCGGTACAACAGGGCCAGTTGTACTGACTTATCAGCAGCCCTGGGCAAGGGAGGAGAGAAAAAAAATGAGGATGTAAAGGAGTGTAGGAACAGAAAGTACACCTCCATGGAGTGTTCCTTTTAGAAGCACTTGGGGCCTTTCTAACACAGCAGTAGTAATTTCTTAGTATAAGCAAGTAAACTGCAGCCAGGGACCATGCTACCACTAAGCTAACTAGGCAGTTGCTTAGGGTGCATTGCCATCTAGAGCACAGCCAGGGCTTTCACTTTCAATAAGCAGCTTGAGCAGCCACCTATACAGCGCCAGCATGGGGGGGGGGGGTGCTAAAATCCCCAGCCAGGCAGCTCCTACTAGCGGTGTACCGATCACACAGTGAGTGCATGGATTCGGAGGGGGGAATCCCCAGCCTCTGCCCTCTCCATAAAGAACACATTGCGTTGTTATGGAAGTGCTGGCCTTGTCTAGATGGATGACCCCTACTGGATATTGGCAGAGCTCCGTACAGGGGTGCAGGCATTGGGATTGTGTAGACTCTGAAGTGTGAGGAAAGAGGGGGTACTGGTCACTCTGAGACACCTGCTGCATGCTCAGCCCAGCAAAGCTCTCCTGGCCTCCCCTTCCGCCCCTGGCAGCCTACGGGAGGATAATGAGAATGTGGTGAAGAAGCAGCTGGCTGAAGTAGAGGATACCATTGAGAATGGATGCCGAGCTTCCCGATTAACCTGGTCAGTGCTGGCATTCAGGACTGCCTGAACTCCTGCACCTAGGTCACCCTGCCAGCAGCTTTCAGCAGAACATGTGCTGGGCAAAGCTTCTCCAGTGCTGACCCCATTCAGAGGGTGCTGTGCAGTGCCATAGACAAAAAAGAGCAAGGTAAGGTAGTTCATTTCCAGATTCCTGGGTGGGGAGGGGGTGGACATATCAATATTAAGTCCTTATTTTTATTTTGTATAAACAGGAAGATATCTCTACCATAACTCATGCTTTGCCCACAGAGTTCTGCAGCACTGCAATTCCTGTCATGCTGCCCTCCACCTGTCACACTACCAACTTCCTGTCATACTGCCTCCTTCTATTCCAGTTCCCCCCTCCAATCACACTGCCCCCTCCTGTCACACTGCTCCCCAACTATCACATAACCCCCCTCTTGTCACTCTTCCCCCACCTGTTCCACTGCCCCCGTCCTGTTCCACTGCCCCCTCCTGTCACACTGCACCCTTCTTGTCACACTGCCCCCCCACCTTTTCTCCTGCACCCTCCTGTAATACTGCCCCCTCCTGTTCCACTGCCCCCTCCTGTCACACTTTCTCCCTCTTGTCCTACTGCCTGCCTCCTGTGACACTGCCTCCCACCTGTCCCGTGGCACCCCCTCTTGATACCCATTGCTGAGAACGAAATGCAAATTAACTGTAAGTTGGACAATTACCCTTTTAGGGAACTGTATACTAGCAAGCATGTGGAATTCCAATGTACCAGTTATATGGATTGTATTATGGAGTGTTATACAAAATTCTCTTAAACTGTTGCAAAAAACTGTTGAGCAAATGAGTTGGAGAAAAAGAACTTTGCTTCCATTTAATATTTTTTGTAAGTTGGCAGCATGCGAAATGGGTACTATTTCTTAAAGCAGAAGTCCAAGTATGCATGTTTTTGCATTCAGCTTGGACCAAGGTTCAGCTTGGACCAATGTAGGTATTCATATTCCATATCTGGAAGATCCTTGTGGAAGCTGTAAATCACAACGTCCATAACTGGAAGCTGTAATATCCCACAAACAGGAATATGGGCTATATTATTGACATAAAGTTACACACACCCACACAATTTGCACTGGATGTACTAGTGTCTTTATTCAACCTTACTAACTCTGTAACTATGTAACTGTAATGGACAATACAATCATTGCCACTGGCTTCTGGGTCGCATGGCGAGCGGCTGCCCTGCCCTGCTTACTGAACTCAGGAGGTCACACAGTTGGCACATAAGCCAGGAGAACACTTGTCTGATTGGATGAGGTGAAGATTTCGGCATCACCAACCCACCGTTTCAACTAGTCAAATTAGGCTTCATGCACACGAGACGCAGATGCAAACGCTGCTGGACACATGTTAAAACCGGCGTTTAGAAACGCGCGTTTTGCCGCGATTTTTACCGCGATTTAGCGGCGTTTTACCGCGTTTTACCGCGTTTGCGCCTAGAAGCGTTTAGTTAAGCTAACATCATAGACCCTCCCCAGCTCAAAAATTAACTATTTCAGCAATTTTGTGAGACCAGAGTGAGTAGCAGCAGCTGTGAGAGTGTACTTGTATTTAGCGTGTCACTTGCCACGGCACCTGCCACAAGTTGTGGATTGTCCACTTGCCACGTGACTTGCCACATCACCTGCCACATCACTTGCCATGTCATCTGCCACAAGTTGTGGATTGTCCAACTGCCACGTCACCTGCCACAAGTTGTGGATTGTCCACTTGCCACGTGACTTGCCACATCACCTGTCACGTCACTTGCCACGTCACCTGCCACAAGTTTTGGATTGTCCACTTGCTACGTCACTTGCCACGTCACCTGCCACAAGTTTTGGATTGTCCACTTGCTACGTCACTTGCCACGTCACTTGCCACAAGTTGGGGATTGTCCACTTGCCACATCACCTGCCACGTCACCTGTCACAAGTTGTGGATTGTCCACTTGCCACATCACTTGCCACCTGCCATGTCACTTGCCACAAGCTGTGGATTGTCCACTTGCCACGTCACTTGCCACGTCACCTGCCACGTCACTTGCCACGTCACCTGCCACAAGTTTTGGATTGTCCACTTGCCACGTCACTTGCCACATCAGCTGCCACATCACTTGCCACAAGATGGGGATTGTCCACTTGTCACATCACCTGCCACATCACTTGCCACATCACCTGCCACATCACCTGCCACAAGTTGTGGATTGTCCACTTGCCACGTCACTTGCCACATTACCTGCCACGTCACTTGCCACGAGATGTGGATTGTCCACTTGCCACGTCACTTGCCACGTCACCTGCCATGTCACTTGCCACGTCACCTGCCACAAGTTTTGGATTGTCCACTTGCCACGTCACTTGCCACGTCAGCTGCCACGTCACTTGCCACAAGATGTGGATTGTCCACTTGTCACATCACCTGCCACATCACTTGCCACATCACTTGCCACATCACCTGCCACGTCACCTGCCACAAGTTGTGGATTGTCCACTTGCCACGTCACTTGCCACATCACCTGCCACGTCACTTGCCACGAGATGTGGATTGTCCACTTGCCACGTCACTTGCCACGTCACCTGCCACGTCACTTGCCACGTCACCTGCCACAAGTTTTGGATTGTCCACTTGCCACGTCACTTGCCACGTCAGCTGCCACGTCACTTGCCACAAGATGTGGATTGTCCACTTGTCACATCACCTGCCACATCACTTGCCACATCACCTGCCACGTCACCTGCCACAAGTTGTGGATTGTCCACTTGCCACGTCACTTGCCACGTCAGCTGCCACATCACTTGCCACAAGATGTGGATTGTCCACTTGTCACATCACCTGCCACATCACTTGCCACATCACCTGCCACGTCACCTGCCACAAGTTGTGGATTGTCCACTTGCCACGTCACTTGCCACATCACCTGCCACGTCACTTGCCACGAGATGTGGATTGTCCACTTGCCACGTCACTTGCCACGTCACCTGCCACAAGTTGGGGATTGTCCAC
The DNA here is from genome assembly GCF_037356315.1 of Lithobates pipiens. Taxonomy (NCBI): domain Eukaryota; kingdom Metazoa; phylum Chordata; class Amphibia; order Anura; family Ranidae; genus Lithobates; species Lithobates pipiens. The sequence continues at coordinate 629,337,380 of NW_027507748.1, read as the reverse complement.
ATCACCTGCCACGTCACTTGCCACATCACCTGCCACAAGTTGTGGATTGTCCACTTGCCACGTCACTTGCCACATCACTTGCCACAAGATGTGGATTGTCCACTTTCCATGTCACCTGCCATGCCACCTGCCACAAGTTGTGGATTGTCCACTTGCCACGTCACCAGCCACATCACCTGCCACAAGTTGTGGATTTCCACTTGCCACGTGACTTGCCACATCACCTGCCACATCACTTGCCACGTCACCTGTCACAAGTTGTGGATTGTCCACTTTCCACATCACTTGCCACCTGCCATGTCACTTGCCACAAGCTGTGGATTGTCCACTTGCCACGTCACCTGTCACGTCACTTGCCACGTCACCTGCCACAAGTTTTGGATTGTCCACTTGCCACGTCACTTGCCACGTCAGCTGCCACGTCACTTGCCACAAGATGTGAATTGTCCACTTGTCACATCACCTGCCACATCACTTGCCACATCACCTGCCACGTCACCTGCCACAAGTTGTGGATTGTCCATTTGCCACGTCACTTGCCACATCACCTGCCACGTCACTTGCCACGAGATGTGGATTGTCCACTTGCCACGTCACTTGCCACGTCACCTGCCACGTCACTTGCCACGTCACCTGCCACAAGTTTTGGATTGTCTACTTGCCACGTCACTTGCCACGTCACCTGCCACGTCACTTGCCACAAGATGTGGATTGTCCACTTGTCACATCACCTGCCACATCACTTGCCACATCACCTGCCACGTCACCTGCCACGTCACCTGCCACAAGTTGTGGATTGTCCACTTGCCACGTCCCTTGCCACGTCCCCTGCCACGTCACCTGCCACAAGTGGATTGTCCACTTGCCACATCACTTGCCACATCATCTGCCACAAGTTGTGGATTGTCCACTTGCCACGTCCCTTGCCACGTCCCCTGCCACGTCACCTGCCACAAGTGGATTGTCCACTTGCCACATCACTTGCCACATCACCTGCCACAAGTTGTGGATTGTCCACTTGCCACGTCACCTGACACAAGTTGTGGATTGTCCACTCGCCATGTCACTTGCCACATCCCCTGCCAAAAGTGGATTGTCCACTTGCCACGTCACTTGCCACGTCCCCTGCCACAAGTGGATTGTCCATTTGCCACGTCACTTGCCACGTCACCTGCCACAAGTTATGGATTTCCACTTGCCACGTCACATGCCAGTCACCTGCCACAAGTTGTTGATTTTCCACTTGCCATGTCACCTGCCAGGTCACTTGCCGCGTCACCTGCCAGGTCACTTGCCACGTCACCTGCCACAAGTTGTGGATTGTCCACTTTCCACGTCACTTGCCACTTCACCTGCCACGTCACTTGCCACAAGTTGTGGATTGTCCACTTGCCACATCACTTGCCACCTGCCATGTCACTTGCCACAAGTTGTGGATTGTCCACTTGCCACGTCACTTGCCACCTGCCATGTCACTTGCCACAAGTTGTGGATTGTCCACTTGCAATTGCAATTGTTTAAAATATTTTTCTAATGGTTTTTCATCATTTGCAATCATTTTTGAGATTTTCAATGTAAAAAAAAAGGTCACCTTTAAAAACGCATATAAACGCAAACGCGGCTAAACGCGGTAGCGGGGGTTTTGCCGCGTTTTACCGCGTTTTGCCGCGTTTTGCATCTGAAACGTGGACATTTTTGTTTCTGAACGCATTTTTTTGCGTCTGGAAAAACTAGACTAAACGCAACTGCATAAAAACGGAAAAAAACGAGACTGTGTGCATGGACACATAGGATAACATTGAATGAGTTCAGGGGCAGTTGAAAAAACTGTCTAACTGCATCTGAACGCGCGTTTAACTGCGTCTCGTGTGCATGAGGCCTTAGAGAACTATTTACATTCACTTAAAATATGCAAAGTGTTCTTTGACTGGCATCTGTGCAAAAGCAGTTACCTCCTGTGCTCACTAAGCAGCAGGGAAACTGCATGAGTCCTTGAAAACAGTAGCAATTACTGTAGTAGTGGTGTGGATACTACAGCGCTTTCCAGCTTCCACAGGGATCCCACAGGCATGGAAATTGCATATTTACATTGGTCCAAGCTAGACCAATGTAGCTATGCAAAAATATCCATACCTGGAATTCTGCTTTAGGCTGCAGGCAGTTGGACACAGCAGTGAAGATTTACATTATGCTTGACGTTAACAGAGCTGATATTACAGCTAATCTCAGTCAATAGTATTTGAAGTACTTAAAGGACTTGTAACCCTCTGGGTCTGCCTTCCAACCAGAGAGTGATCTTCCCTTAGAGTTGGTATAATATACAAACCCCCAGGACAGACTGAAGTTTATGATAATCTGTTGATTGGCAAGCTAACTCAAATAGCAATAAAGGGCGAGGTTTTCATTATGGGTGACTTCAACATGCCAGACATTAACTGGAATTCTTAAACTGCTATTACAAGCAGGAGCAGGGATGTAATATACACAATGAATGGGGTTTCCCTGAAACAGTAAACAGCCCAATCTTAGTAGATCATATTTTAGACCTAATATTATTCAATGGGGATCAACTGTCTGATGTTGATGTGAGGGAAAATGTGGGTTCTAGTGATAACTATTGTTTTTGCTTTGATGTTAAAACAAGAAGTGAAAAATCATAGTTTTAAATTTCAAAGGGACACATTTTGCTGAAATGGGTGAATCTCTAAAAAAAATGTATTACAAGGTTAAAGGAAAATGACAGGAGTAAGTAATCAGTTGGCAATGATAATGTCTACCATCTTAAGCCGCGTACACACGTAGCCGTCTATCCGACGTACTTAGTCTGGCGGACTTCCCGCCAGACTGTCCGTCGGACTTTCCGAACGGGCTACTTGCCCACACACGGCACTTTTTCAGCGGACTAATACGGCGTACTAAGTCCGCCGTACTATCCGCCCTACTTTTGAAATGAACGGACTCGCCCACACACGCAGAGGAAAGTCCGCTCATTTCGAGCGCGTCTCCAGGTAGGCGGGGCCCGCGAAGGAGACGTCGCTGGCCCCGCCGCCTGGTATGGACTTAAAGGGGAACCCCAACGCCGAAAAAAAGCGGCGTGGGGGTCCCCCCAAAGTCCACAACAGACCCTTGTCCGAGCACGCTACCCGGCCGGCCAGGAAAGGGGGGGGCAAGCGAGCGCCCCCCCTTCTGAGCCGTACCAGGCCGCGTGCCCTCAACATGGGGGTGCCTTTGGGAAGGGGGGGCCGCGCGGCCCCCCCACCCCAAAGCACCTTGTCCCCATGTTGATGAGGACAAGGGTCTCTTCCCGACAACCCTGGCCGTTGGTTGTCGGGGTCTGCGGGCGGGGGGCTTGTCGGAATCCGGGAGCCCCCTTTAATAAGGGGCCCCCAGATACCGGCCCCCCACCCTATGTGAATGAGTATGGGGTACAATGTACCCCTACCCATTCACCTGTAAAATAAAAGTACAAAAAAAACACCACACACGAGATAAAATACTTTATTGCACAGCTCCGGGGGTCTTCCGTCTTCGGGGGTCTTCTCGCCGGACTCCTCCGCTATCTTCTTGTAGCCCTTTTACTAGCGGAGGAGCCCGGCTTTCTTCCTCGCCGCCGGCCTCTTCTTCCGACTTCGAGGGTCTTGTCCCCCTCTTCGGTTCTTCTGCCGGGCCACCGCGCCTTCTTATAGCTCTTTTACAGGCGGTGGCCCGGTCTTCTGTCGCCGCCGCCGCCTTCCGTTCTTCTGTTCTTCTCTTCTTCTTCTTCTTCTTCAGATGTTGCCTCGCCGAGTCCTCTGCTCACAATGACAGGGAACGGGCAATCGGCGACTTATATAGGGACAGGGGGCGGGGTCTTCGTGGATGTCACATGGGTTCATGTCACATGGGTTGATGTCACATGGCGACAGTCCCAGCATCCTCCGGGACTGTGACGTCATAAGGGGGCGGGGTCACCATGTGACATGAACCCATGTGACATCCACCGAAGACCCCGCCCCTTGTCCCTATATAAGTCGCCGCGTGCCCGTTCCCTGTCATTGTGAGCGGAGGACTCGGCGAGGCAACATCTGAAGAAGAAGAAGAGAAGAACAGAAGAACGGAAGGCGGCGGCGGCGACAGAAGACCTGGCCGGCCGGGTAGCGTGCTCGGACAAGGGTCTGTTGTGGACTTGGGGGGGACCCCCACGCCGATTTTTTTCTGCGTTGGGGTTCCCCTTTAAGTCCATACCAGGTGGCGGGGCCGGCGGCGTCTCCTTCGCGGGCCCCGCCTACCTGGAGACCTGTTTGAAATGAGCGGACTTTTCTCCGGGCGGGAAAAGTCCGCTCATTTCAAAAGTACGGTGGACTGGCATACACACGGCCGGATTGTCCGCCGAAATGCGAGTCCGGCGGAAAGATTGGAGTACAACACGGCATTCTAAGTCCGCCGTACTTTCGGGTCAAAAAAGTATGCCAGAGGCTACACATGTAGGGATTGTCCGGCGGACTTGAGTTTGCCGGACTTTTCCACCCGCTTGTTTGATCGTGTTTACGCGGCATTAGAGGCAACTAGGTTGTCAAATTAGCAAAAGCAAACATAAGAAAAAAACAATATGGTTCACTAAAGCCGCATACACACGTAGCGGTATGTTTGACGTACTTAGTCTGGCGGACTTTCCGCCAGACTGTCCGTCGCACTTTCCGAACAGGCTACTTGCCAACACACGGCACTTTTTGAGCGGACTAATACTGCGTACTAAGTCCGCCGTACTATCCGCCCTACTTTTGAAATGAACGGACTCGCCCACACACGCTGAGTAAAGTCCGCTCATTTCGAGCGCGTCTCCAGGTAGGCGGGGCCCGCAAAGACGTCGCTGGCCCCACTGCCTGGTATGGACTTAAAGGGGAAGCCCAACGCCGAAAAAAATCGGCGTGGGGGTCCCCCCAAGTCCACAACAGACCCTTGTACGAGCACGCTATCCGGCCGGCCAGGAAAGGGGGGGCGAGCGAGCGCCCCCCCTCCTGTGCCGTACCAGGCCGCGTGCCCTCAACATCGTGGCCGCGTGGCCCCGCCTACCTGGAGACCCGCTCGAAATGAGCGGACTTTTCTCCGGGCGGGAAAAGTCCGCTCATTTCAAAAGTACGGCGGACTGGCATACACACGGCCGGATTGTCCGCCGAAATGCGAGTCCGGCGGAAAGATTGGAGTGCAACACGGCATTCTAAGTCTGCCGTACTTTCGGGTCAAAAAAGTATGCCAGAGGCTACACATGTAGGGATTGTCCGGCGGACTTGAGTTTGCCGGACTTTTCCACCGGATTGTTTGATCGTGTGTACGCGGCATAAGGAAGTAAATAGGATAGTAAAGAAGAAAAAATCTGCATATAGGAGATTCAAGGAAACAGAAAATGTAACTAATAGAGAAGTGTATAAAAATACACAACAGGAGGCCAAACACATTATTAGTGTTGCCAAAGGTGCACGCCAGCTTGTTATCCAGCTGGACATCATATGACGCCCAGGCAGGATAACTGAATCACCGCCCAGCTTTCATTCTGCTATAGGCTGGATGGGAAGCGGGAAGCCGTTAAACAAGTATTTATTTTCAGTCCTCTGCTTCATTTTTAGAGACAGAAGTAGCAGAGGAGCTGGCTCATTTAAATTAAATAAAGCAATGTATTCTGATGATATCCATTCCAGTGTTCTAAGAGAACTTTGAGATATAGTTGTTGGGCAATTATCTGGTCTTTTTTAATCAATCTCTTCTAACAAGTGAAGTTCCCCATGACTGGTGGACAGCTAATACTGTACCTATCCACAAGAAGGGTAGCAAGGTAGAAGCCGGCAATTACAGGCCAGTGAATTTAACATTTGTTGCAGTCATCACTCCTAAAAATAAGTGTAGCGCCAGCTCCTGAAGAGCATGAGCTATGTGTTTTTTTCTATTTAAAATTCCTAAAGCCACAGTTGGGTTTTAGGGTCAATTATACCAAATTATTGTTTCAGTACCAGTCTAGCTGGATTGCACTGGATTCTGCTTGGTCACAGGTGTTGCTGTCACCACTGGCAAGTGTGAGAACGCAGTTTAGCTAGGCGTATTGAGTGCCATTCTTTCTCGGGAACCAGCCCAGTTGGAGTGTCATCTTGCTGTGCATTCTGGGAGAGGGTACTTAAGGTACTGACATCACGTGCTTCTGGGTTCCGATCCAGAAGATCTTTCTGTCTGCTTGGTCCTGGTCCTCCTGACCAGCCCCCATGGCCCTCGTGGCCTGGGGTGCAGATCCATCCAATTCAAAGTCTCAGGGCTGGCTAGCCAGAGGCAAAGTAACTGGGAGGAGGATTCAAAGGTGGTCCGGTGCTGTCTCATCAGTGGAGAGGCCCAGCAACTGGAGAAGCAAAAAGGGGAGGACTCTTCGGGAGAAGGCTACGCATAAGGCTGGCTTCTCAGAAAGAGCCTGGAGGCTCAGTTGAAAGACACCAAGTGAATCTACACTCATATGGTATCGCTGGACTGGCTGCGAGATACTGGTACCATATGATAGCTCTCTAAATTTACCTACATACTTCAGTTACATCCAAGTCTGTGGCAGAGACTTTATTCACAAGTGTTCTACATTCAAATCTGTGGCAGAGACTTTGTTCAAGTGTTCTACATGCAAGTCTGTGGCAGAGACTTTGCTTTACTTAAACACTCTATCGGCTGCTAGGCCTAGTGAGAGGAGTCTATCTTGTAGCTGTGAGAATCCAGTTGTGAGCGGTAACTCTCTGGATTTCTATGGTGAGAGACTTCCTATCTTTTGCAGTTCCAAGAGTACTCGAACTTCCTATCCAACCCTCTATCCTTCATTGAGAGACTATTCTGTCTACTTGTTGTCAAATAAATATCCCAAAAATGGATCCAGTGTCAGTTTCTGCAATTCTTTGGGCCATCTACCTCAGGAAACCCCTAGACGTACACGAGATCAAGAAGGTAACGGTAAGCCCAATTAAACCAGCTGCTCCTTCGGGGGTCAGTGCTACAGAAGTATCATTGATCAACAACACACAATTTTCTGGATGAAAAGCTGCATGGATTTACTGTGGGCACATAATGTCAGACTAATCTGATTGAATTTTTTGACTATATTACTAATGTCGTGGACCAGGGTGTTGCTGTGGACTTATTTTGATTTCAGCAAAGCATTTGACACAATTTCCCATAATGACCTAATAAAAAAAATTGTACAAGCTAAGACTTAACCCTTGGATGGTTCAGTGAATATGCAGTTGGCTAAACGCTAGATACCAGAGTGTAGTTGTAAATGGGATAAATTCAGAACAGAGATCAGTCACTAGTGGTGTACCGCAAGGCTCTGCACTAGGTCCTGTTCTATTTAATCTATTTGTAAATGATATAACTAAAGGTTTGGTGGGCAAGGTATGTCTTTTTGCTGATGACACAAAGGTGTGCAATAGAGTTGGCATCTCTGGAGGTGTCTGTAACATGGAATATAATTTGGCATTGTTGGAAAATTGGTGAAAGCTATGAAATTTCTGTTAATTTTTTCCAAATATAAAATAATGCACCTAAGGAAAAATAATCCCTTGACAGAGTACACAATTGGAAACACAGTGTAGGCCAGCACTACAGAGGAAAAGATTTGGGGGTACTTATCTTGATGATTACAAAATGAGAAAACAGCGTGGCCATGCAGTGAAAAAAGTTATTGAAATTCTAGGATGCATTTCTAGAAAGATCACCAGCAGAAGAAAGGGGATCCTGATTATAGATCTTAACCACTTCAATACAGGGCACTTAAACACCTTCCTGCCCAGACCAATTTTGAGCTTTCAGTGCTGTCGCACTTTGAATGACAATTGCGCGATCATGCTACACTGTACCCAAATGAAATTTTTATAATTTTTTTCCCACAAATAGAGCTTTCTTTTGGTGGTATTTGATCACCTCTACGGTTTTTATTTTTTGCGCTACAAATAAAAAAATACCGAAAATTTTGAAAAAAAAAATGTTTTTTTTTGTTTCAGTTTCAAAACTTTGTAAATAAGTATGTTTTCTCCTTCACTGATGGGCACTGATGGGGCTACACTGATGGGCACTGATAAGGTGGCACTGATGGGCACCAATGTGGCACCAATGAAGTGGCACTGATAGGCGGCACTGATGAGCGACACGGATGGGCGACACGGATGGGCGACACGGATGGGCGACACGGACGGACACTGATAGATGGCACAAATTGGCACTGATAGCTGGCACGGATGGGCGGCACGGATGGGCATGGATAGGCGGCACAGGTGGGCATGGATAGGCGGCACAGGTGGGCATAGATAGGCGGCACAGGTGGGCATAGATAGGCGGCACAGGTGGGCATGGATAGGCGGCACAGGTGGGCACGGATAGGCGGCACAGGTTGGCACTCAGGCGGCACAGGTGGGCACTCAGGCGGCACAGGTGGGCACTCATAGGCGGCACAGGTGGGCACTCATAGGCGGCATCGGTGTTATAGTAATGGATGCCAATCAGTGCCAAACAATAATGCATGCCAATCAGTGATGCCCATTGTGGCCACTGATTGGCATCCATTATGGGCACTGATTGGCACCCATTGTGCTGACTGGCACCCTGGTGGTCTAGGGAGGATTATGGATTTTTATTACCTTTTCCCTGGTGGTCTAGTGGTGTCCCTGGTGGTCCAGTGTGGGCATCCTCGGGGGGGCTGTGCTGATAATCGATCAGCACAGACCCCCCCTGTCAGAGGAGCAGCCGATCGGCTCTCCTCTACTCGCGTCTGACAGACGCGAGTGAGGGAAAGCCGATCACCGGCTCTTCCCATTTACACTGTGATCAGCCGTGATTGGACACGGCTGATCACATGGTAAAGAGTCTCCGTCGGAGACTCTTTACCGAGATCGTAGTTGCCGGGTGTCAGACTGACACCTCGCAACAACGATCGCCGCGATGCGCGCCCCCGGGGGCGCGCAGCGGCTCATTATCCTAATCACGTCATATGACGTCCGGTTAGGATAATGAAACCACTTTGCCGCCGTCAATTTGTAATAGGGCGGGCGGCAAGTGGTTAAGTTAGACCTTATTTAGAATATTGTTTCCATTTCTGAAGACCTCACTTACAAAAAGATATTGATAAGATAGAACAAGTCCAGAAACGGGCAACAAAACAGGTGAAAGGTCTGAGGGATAAAACATATCAGGAGAGACATCAGAAACCTAATATGTAAAGTGTGGGGAGAAGGAGAAACATGACTGAAGCCTCTAAATAAAGTTCAGGAGAGCAGCATTTTTAATATGAACTTAAGATCAAGAACACAGGAACATGACCTCAAAAAATTAGAAGTAAAGTTTAAAAGTAATCAAAATCTATATCCAGACAAAAGAGCTAAAAAAAAAAAAAAAAAATCATATATAACAACAAAAAAAAATGAAACAGGACAGACTCAATGGACCAGTTGTTCTTTTTTCTGCCATCACTTTTCAATGTTTCTGTTTCAATACCTGAGGAGAACAAACATGTAGCAGCCAGTTTAGGATAGGATATTTGGTGGTTGGCTGAAATAGGTTAACTAGGTGACTAGAATAGTTCCTCCTGCAATCGCCAATATATCTGGGTACCCATGCTACAAAGGCCTGACATGTGATTGGCAATATTACAAAATTTGAGCCTGTAACCATAGCGCCTAGGGGCATCTATAGTGACAAAAATGTAAGTAATCCTATCTAGGCCAAAGGACTGAGAAGTACAACAGTAAAGTGTCTGTACTCTTTGTAGTCAGTGGGACAAGTTTAGGGTTTATATCTGCTGTCCCTGAAAACCTGTAACCCACATCAGGTTCGCCTTTAGGTTCAGGAACTGCTTTTACAACCTAGATACTTGGGTGCCCTGCTTACTAGTTTGATTTTCTAGATCATATTTTATACAAATTATATAAAATTACACTATATTTTCATTTAAGGCAGTGAATAAAGAGTGTCCATACTCAGTAAAAAGGGCTTTGTTCGGCTCAAAGTTCCAAATAATTGCAAACAGCTAAGTGATATATAATGTGCTACTTTATGACACAAGCTGGAGTAGAGAGAAGAGGCTTAGTAATTGAGACCCTTCTGGCAGTTTTCTGTATACAAATATACAATCCTTGCTGGAATCTTTTTTTATTGAGTGATGATCTTGGTGCAAGGGAGAAGAAAATATTTGTACATGAAGTTTTCTTTCAGGGTTTTAAAATATCTTTTACTATACAAAGAGGAAAATTATTTAAAAAAAAATGAATATAGGTATGGAAAATATGAATGTGTATACCAGTACAGAAGCATGTATATAGGAGGTAAACTGCCCCATGATGTGAATCATAAAACAATTAGAACTGGCTAAGGAGACCTAAAGAACCACGGGTTGAAGGAAATGAAATTACTTGATTCCCTCATCAACACAGTCACTGTTGATCGGAGAATCCCTCCCATAGAGCCATTGTGCTCCGGGGGGGTGCGGGGAGACGCCCTTGTCAGGAGAACACAGTGACAATGGCAATAATTGCATGCTAAAATTCTGACATGCTGGTTGTACCCAAGTCAATCAACAAATCAACTTGGGTACATTAAGCTTGGCCATTAAGCTTGGCCCGGTCCCTGCAGAACCGGCCAAGATTTGAACCATCTATGGCTGGTTTAGGCAAACAGATAACATATATTACTATAATTTTAAAATGTTTTTGAACTTATAGAAACATTTTAAAAATGTGCAATTTTAATATTTTTATTGTGTGGTGGTTACCTCGAAAGTGTTTACGCAAAAAATATCTTCTACACATTTCAGGAGACATTTACATTAAAGATGATGTCAATCTCACAGCTGTGCCACACAAAATACACCAGAGAACACTGCACTGTGCTCTGTGTAAGGGCTTCATTCATACTTGCACCAGCCATTGCCACCCCTCCTAATGGGTGGGGGCAGCAAAGCCCCACTTAATTTAACGGGTTGTGTTGACTAGCACTACTGCCTGGCAAATGTGGCACGCCGTTTAATTTTTGCAACAAAACAAATCATTACAGCTGTGGTGTACAGTTCGTACAGCTTGGAACACCTGTATACTTTAGTTTTCTGTGGGCGATTAAGGGCCATTCAACCAACTGCTTTAACTACCCCTCTGTCACCTTTGTGAATAATCCCCAAGAAGCATATCTTAACACAATCGTAGAATAAAATTGTCAATTTTTATGAATTATAAGTTATTATAAATTATTATAGTTTCCAGATGAAAGAACACATTTCTGTTAAATTGGACCTAAGATCAAAAAATGCAGATTTTCTATAGTATGTGTGGGGAATATGTAGAAATATTAAGTGTCTAAGCAGTATCCTGAAATGTATCCATTGTCTTGAATTCCAAATAGTAGTGCACTTTCTGGTATGTTAGTGCACCTAGGCACCTCTGTGTCTGCAGCCTCATTGCTAAACACTCATCGGCCACTTTATTAAGTACACCTTGCTAGTACCAGGTTGGACACCCTTAATTCTTTGTGGCATAGAAGGCATTCCTTGCAAACATTCCTCAGAGATGTTGGTCCATATTGACGTGATAGCATCATGCAGTTGTTGCAGATTTGAGAGCAGCCACCCTATTCCATCACATTCTGCAGCTGTTATCTCCCGGCCCACTCCCCAAAGCTCAACTGTCTGGGCTTTTTTCAGCACATCTGCAGCAAGTCGCACTGCTGCTATCTGCAAACTGCGTGTCAGGCACATCAAACATGGCAAAAACACCAACCATGTGGGTACCACATGCTTAACAAGGCATTTAACTTGCAATCACTCAGATCGTTGGCAAGAGCACCTAAAAGCCACACAAAAGGGGTACAAATCTGCCCCTCCTCCTCCTTACCCACTTCAGTCTGCCCCTGCTATACCGAGTCCTTACCTCTCAGAAGCCTCCACTGACAGAGATTATGGTATAGCAAAGGGTGCCCCAGGTCCTAGCAGCACACCACCAGCTGTAGACTGTAGCCGACAAATTTTTCTGACCCATCTGCTGCAGCGGAAAAAAAATACAGTCCCTGCCACCCATGTGCCCAGCCTCTAAATGCAAGCTTGTCAAAGCTGTTGGCTCTCAAACTTCTGCCTTTCAGCCTGGTGGATTCTGCCCCTTCTGTGAATTCGCACAATGTGCTGTACCACAATGGCAGGTTCCCAGTCACTACTTCTTTTCTTTTCATGTAAGGCCATCTCTCTACCATCACGTGGAAGGGAATGTTCTGGCGTCATTGAGCAAGGCAGTCAGCCGTGAAATGCATCTTGCTGCTGACACGTGGTCCAGCAAGCATGGGTAGGGACAATATATTTAGTTCACAACACATTGGGTAACACTGCTTGCAACTCGAAAGGATGCAGGACAGGGCTTGGTGCTACAGCTTGTTGGGCCCCTATGTCTCCATACAGCTGGTGGTGATGATGCCAGACTTATGAGCTCTACTCCCTCTTACTCCTCCGCCCCTTCCATGCCCTTAAGGATACATGAACTGTATTGTCACCATTTGAGGAGGCTACAAGGATGGTGAGCAGTAACAGTGCATGCATCAATGACACAATCCCTGTTGTGTTCCTGCTGGAGCAGACTCTGCGTGGCATTATGGACAGGCCACTGGAGGCAGAGCAGCAGGAGGAAGAGGAGGACTTCCTTTCCTCTCAAGGCCCACCTTATCCTGACACCATCATTTCTATGTCACAGAACACACAGGGCGAGAGAGGGGAGGAGGATGAGAAGGAGGATTTTGGCACTTTCATAGGCTTATAAAAAGAGGAAGACATCAATCTGTAAGAAGTGGCTTTCCAACCCCAGGACGACTGGGAGTAGTGCGTGGCTGGGAGGAGGAAGTTACAGATGCTGTCATCCTGAGTGACTCCAAGGAGTCTGCTTCTCAAGCCTTGGCAAATTTGAGAGGCATGGGCAACCTCATGCTTCAAAGCCTGCAAAAGGACCCAAGAATACATGGCATAAAGGAAAAGAATGATTACTGGTTGGCAACCCTTCTTGACCACCGTTATAAGGGGAAGGTCTCAGAACTCATCCCATCCCCACAGAGAGTACAGAAGATAATATCTCATGAGAAGAGACCACTGACCAGAACTTGCCCAGTATGCTATTGAGTTGTTGGGCTGCCCTGCATCCAGCGTGCTTTCAGAACGGGCATTCAGTGCTGCAGGAGGTTTCACTGATCATAGAACGTGGATTGTTTGACTTTTATATAAATCAATCAGTCCTGGATTACCAGCTATGAAGCCCCTGATGCCGATGTCACTGATTAAGTCTTTTTTGGGATGTGGAATCTCTGCAGGGCTTTGAGGCTGCCTAGCTTTGAGGGTGTTCAATCATTTCATCTGGAAGAATGTTTTGGGTATAGGTTTCATGGGCACAATTAACACCCAAAGACCAATTTCTCTGCACCTGTTTGACAGGTGCATATTATTGCAATTTTTTACAGCAAGGCCAATTCTTGCTTTCATCAAGAGTATCTCTATAGGGTCACAATGGGAAGGCACCACCGACACCCAAAGACCAATTTTTCTAAAGCTGTTTGACAGGTGCATATTATTGCAATTTTTTTACAACAAGGCCGATTCTTGCTTTCATCAAGACTAGAGTACATCTATAATGTTTGACAGGTGAATATCATTGCAATTTTTTACAGCAAGGTCAATTCTTGCTTTCATCAAGATTACGTCTATAGGGTTATGGTGGGAAGGCGCCACCGACACCCAAAGACCAATTTTTTACGCACCTGTTACTTCTATCCAAAGTCAAAGTGACACCATATTGTATCCAAAAAATCTCTAAACTTGTTCCCATTGAACTAAATTGTGGCCTCATCATACACACTGGCTACCCATTTGTTGCTGAGCAAAATAAAGGCAGCTTACAGGGAAAATGTCATTTGTTTTGGCTTTATAAATGCAATTATTGCTGCAGCAGATTCCAGAGATTTGCTACTTTACAGGTAGACTAAGGGGACCCCCCAGGCACTATTGGAAGGAATTTTTCATTTTTATGCTTTCACTTTAAAAATCAAAAAATCACTGCTCATTTAAAAATGAAAAAAAGTATTGATACATGATGTCTCCCAGGGCAGGACCCAGACCCCTACAACCATTGTATGCCCAATTACTTGCATATAAGCCTTTAAAATGGGCACTTTTGATTTTTTTGGTTCGGGTCCCATTGACTATAATGGAGTTCATTATTCGGATCCAAAATTTGCGGTGTTTGAAAGTTCTGGTGTGAACTGAACAGGGGACCATTTGGCCCATCCCTACTAAGGAGTCCAAAGTGTGCCAAGAAAATATCCCCCACACCACTACCACCAGTCTGAACTATTGATACAGAATGGATCCATGCTTTCATGTTTATGCCAAATTCTGACCCTACCATCTGAACGTTGCAGCTAAAATCAAGACTCATCAGACCAGGTAACATTTTTCCAATCTTCTATTGTCCAATTTTGGCGAGCCTGTGCAAATTGTAGCCTCAGTTTCCTGTTCTTAGCTGGCCGGTGTGGTCTTCTGCTGCTGTAGCCCATCTGCTTCACGGTTTTATGTGTTGTGCATTCAGAGATGGTATTCTGCATATTTTGGTTGTAAAAAGTGGTTATTTGAGTTACTGTTGTCTGCCCATTCTCCTCTGACCTCTGACATCAACAAGGCATTTTTGTCCACACAACTGTCGCTCACTGGATATTTTCTTTTTTTCTAACCACTCTCTGTAAACCCTAGAGATAGTTGTGCCTGAAAATCTCAATAGATCAGCAGTTTTTGAAATACTCAAACCGTCTGGCACCAACAACCATGCCACCTTCAAAGTCACTTAAATCCCCTTTCTTCCCCATTCTGATGCTCGATTTGAACTTCAGCAAGTCATCTTTGCCACGTCTCCATGCCTAAATACATTAAGTTGCTGCCATGTGATTGGCTAATTAGCAATTTGTGTTACCAAGCAATTGAACGGGTGTACTTAATAAAGTGACCGGTGAGTGTATATTTTCAATGTGAGAAGCACTGTGAGATTATCAATGTGAGATTTTCCGACAACAAATTTTCGATGGGAGCTTGTTGTCAGAAATTCCGACTGTGTGTAGGCTCCATCTGACATTTTTTGTTGGAGTTTCCGACAACAAAAATTTGAGAGCTGGTTCTCAATTTTTTAGACAAAAAATCCGTTGTCGGAAATTCCAAGCGTGTGTACACAATTCCGATGCACAAAATTCCACGCATGCTCTGAATCAAGTATGAGACGGAAGCGCTCGGGCTGGTAAAACTAGCATTCGTAATGGAGATAGCACATTTGTCACGCTCAGGGGTGGACTGACCATTCGGGCACTAGGGCACTGCCAGAGGGCCCCATGCCACTAAGGGTTGACAGCCTCAATAAAACCAGAGACACTATGTAAAAATCTGTGCTTTTAAAAAAATCCCAAGATTATAGCTGTCCCGCCTCTCCAGTGCCTTTTCATTGTGTGTGTATTCTGTGTGTGTATACTGTGTGTGTATATTGTATGTGTGTGTGTGTGTATACTGTGTGGCCCCATAATCTCATACTGCCTGGGGGCCCAATAATCTCCTATTGCCCGGGGCCCCATAGTCTTCTCCTATTGCCCAGGTGCCCAATAATCTTCTCCATTTGTCCGGGGGCCCCATGAGTTGTCAGTCCGCCCCTGGTCACGCTGCAAAGTTTTTAATCTTTTAATGCAGCGCATTCTCTTCTTCTTTATAATGATAGAATAATGAAGTTGTTTTGATAAACTGATTTCTTTATTATATCTCGTGATCTCATGAATAATCTTTTTTTTTTGCCAGATCTCCAGAATAATGTTTTATTTTTTTTTATAGTTATCTACTTTTTTTTTCAAGCTCTTCTGTTTTTTTTTTTATAGTGATCTCCATAATAGTTTATTTTTTTTCATTTTGTGTGTCAAGTTACCACAACACCATTATTATCTTGTATTTTTGACTCCTCAAGGAGATTGGTTGGTGTTGGTGTCCCTTGTTAATTTGACATTGTCTTTTTTAAAGGTACCTGCCTACTCACAAACAAGCTGTCCTTTTTTAATTTTAACACATAGCCAATGATTTTAGGCAAAAAATATACAATTATTAGGAGTCATAACAAAATAAAGAGGAAGGCAACGCTGGATAAACTGGTGAAATTAGCGAAACCTTTGTACCCCAGGCACACATCAACTATTTGACAGGCAAAATTGGGAGTCTGAGGAGTCCATTTAATAGCGAGCACAATCCGGTCCATGACTCCGAGAGATCAGGAACAGCAGCAGATGACATATATGTCCCCAGGCTGTGGGCTTACAACAGCCTGCGTCTTTTGCCAGACCAGACCGAACCCAGGCCATCACACTCTTGTCTTCCTTACACACTTGTTTCCAAGCTTGCTTCCAGGCTGTGGCTCTGGTGGTTCTGAGGGCCGCAGAAGCCGGCCGAATTAATACAAGTGCTGACTCCTCCATGTTCCTCCCCTTCCTGGGCCTTTTTTGTTGAAGGCGGAGGGGACGAACCTGGGATTTGGTCTGGCTACTGGGCCCAGCCACCTTCTGGCTGCCATTTAACCCTGCCACTTGCTGGCTGCCACTTACCCTAGCCACCTCCTGGCTGCCACTTTCCCCTGCCACCTGCTGGCTGCCACTTTCTACAGCCTCCTCCTGGCTGAGGCTTTCCTGTGTATAAAAAAGGACACCATTTTAGTTTATTGTTCATCAATTACATACAATTTTGAGAAATATGTTGAACAATGCTATACCTGACTCAAGCTGGGCTCCTCCACATCTTCTTCCTGGGTGGAAGGCCCAGGTTGGACATCGGAAGCCTCAGCTGGGTTGGAAGGAAGAGTGGAAGGAAGGGTTGAGAGTGATAGCCCGATTTCAGTCTGGTCTGACAGAAATCGCAGTCTGTCATAGTACCGCAGCCTGGGGACATAATTGGCAACTGCTGCTGCTCCTGATCTCTGGGAATCCTGGACCTTCTTATGCTCCCTATTATATGTGCTCCTTAGGCCACCAATTTTGCACTTCAAATAGTTATTGTCTGCCGTGAGGATCTGAGGCTTCACAAATTCCAGCAAATTATCCACTGCTGCCTTCCTCTTTAGTTGATTTGTATAAAAGGGGTGTTTTGTCTGCCACAGACAGGGCAGCTCTCTGTACAAACCAATGAATTGGGGGAGGAAATCATGATTGTTGAATCGATCCATTTTATCTGCAAGACACAACACAAGACAAACCCTAATGTCAACTCAGGCTAAACTCACATAATCTTGTCCCAATATAGGCCTCAATCTCTAAGAAGTGTAGGCCACTCATGCCCCAAGTTCAAACTGTACCTATGTTAGAACGATTGGCACTCTCGCTACTCCGTCCTCCGCTCACAGATCGTACGTATGACACACATTACGCTTTATATACACTGCGCATGCATGAAACTCTGTCCACCCCTGACTTTCTTTATAGTAAATTCCCCGCCCCTTCTCTTTCGGTGCGGTGGGAGAGCACATGACAGAGAAAGAACAAGTGAATGAAGACAGCAGCAATGGACGAAAGCCCGGAGCCACGAATGTGCAGATCCCAGAGGAGATTTAAGGCCTCTGATATGTCCTTTGTAGAGATGGTGGCGATGGTGGACATCTTGAAGAGGGCCAACTATGATGGGAATCATGGACCTTACCCAAACCCAAATGTCAGAAAGGCCAAGATCATGATTAAAGTTGTTAAAGGTCTGCAGAAGAATTTTTGGGTAGGTGATCCAAGGATCAACTGAGGAAATGATGGTCAGACCTCAAATTGAGGGAGTAGGATCAGTACAGAAGAATCAAGAGAGTGCTGCAAAAATGTATTTTGTCCTGTGTTCCTTTTCTTTTTGTTACATTCATGCTGCTCCATGTGCTTTTCTTTACTGTTGTATAGTTTAAAATGGCAAGTTTCAGGTTTGTGGGCACAGTAATCGTTCATAGTAAACATCGTTCATTCGCCCACTAATACGATGTTTTTGGCAGATGCAGGTTAAAGCGGGACTGTACTGGGGAAAAAAATATTAAAAGCCAGCAGCTATAAATACTACAGCTGCTGACTTTTAATAAATGGACACTCACCTGTCCCGGGGTCCAGCGATGCCGGCAGCCGAGGCCGATCGATCGCTCAGCTCTCGGCTGCTGCCGCCACCATTCTAGGTGAGGGAATCAGGAAGTGAAGTGAATCGGCTTCACTTCCCAGTTCCCTACTGCGCATGTCTCTGGGACCGTTGTGTGTCCCAGCAAACAGCGCGGCAGGACAGGAAGAGGCATAGACTCCCACGAAAGTGGGTGTAAATACCTGTCTTTGACAGGTATCTCCACCCCCCTCCCCCCTGAAAGGTGCCAATTGTGACACCGGAGGGGGGGAGGGTTCCGATCAGCGGAAGTTCCACTTTAGGGTGGAACCCCGCTTTAACTACATTTGCTCATTCTTATTTGGATTAAAAGAAGGTTAAGACATTGTTGTCTAGATGGGTTTGTAACTAGAATGAAATGCAAACTTGATTCAGTGTAAGGAGAAGACACTCAGCAGCTGTTTACACATCTGGACACAGGAGCACTAGTGTGGGACACAAGAACAAAATTTTTAGGGTGTCCCACACAGGTGCTCCAGTGGATACTAGCAGGGCCAGCTTTAATATTGACTGGACCTGGGGTAATCATTTCCTATTTTCTTGACCCCCCCCCTCCCCCCATGCAATTTCACTCTCTGCATGCTTTGAGACATACAATAAATAGCAGCTAGATTCAAAATCAGTTTACTGAATCAGATCAGGCAGCGATTGCAATTGGTTGCCAAAGGGTACAGTGTATCATTACCACTAACTGACTGGCTGCTAGAGATTACAACAGCACATGACTTCTGCTTGTTGATTGGTTGCTAGGGATTACTGTACATCAATACTACTCACTAATTGAATGCTAGAGGTTACTGAACATCTATACCACTCACTAATTGGTTGTTAGAGGTTACTGCACATTTTTACTTATCACTGGTTGCAAGAGGTTAGTGCATAGCATTACTGCTCACTGATTGGTTGCTAAAGGTTACAGCACATCATCTCCTCACTGCCTGCCTGCATATTCACATGCACCAAAATTCAGGGTGCTGTGGCACCACGTTCTTTTGAAGAATCCACCTCCAATTTGCTTACTTTTGCAAGACATGATGTTAAGCTTAATGACCACAATTGTAGGCAGGACTTTCAAGCATGCTCCTTTACCTCCACAGTGGGCAGCAGTCAGCAGAAGTGATGGTGGATGTGACCTCAGGGGACATGATATACATATGAATGCCACCTCTATTTAAATGTCAATGCAGGTTATTTACATGTAAACACAGAGTCTGTCGGTGAGTCATCTGTACATAGCAATAGGGCAGAGCTGGGCAGCAGCAGCAGAAGTTTACACTAAGATATCAGGATCACAGCTCGAGACTAAAACTTTAAGGGATATGGGAATTTAACCTGGGATAGTTGGCAAGTATTAGGCAGCTACTTTGGGCCCCACTACAATGATGGGGCCCAGGGCAGCTTCCCCTTTTGCCCCGCCTTAAAAATGGTCCCGGATATTAGGGGTGTCACCATGTGTGAAACTTTACCCAAAAAGGTAAGTATTCCAGCTTTAATAAAGGGAAAAAATCATGTCTTCAGCTTGGAACTCTGCCAAAACAGACAATTGTAAGACATTTCCAAGCAATGTTTCATATTCCTATTTCTTGTCTCAAATATCTGTGTGCTCAGTATACCTATTTTTTATTCACATAGAGGAGAAAATAATCGGGAGTTCAGAGGACACCGGGGACCCAAAACCTCCTAAAGAAGGTTTGCTGCCCCAACGGGGCATATCATTTATATAGACTGTTTTCCTAACCATTTTCTATGAAAATGTATATTTAGTTCACATGCTGCCATCTAGTGACCTTTTATGGTAATGCACCTGTTTTACATGTCTTTTCTTTGATGTATGACACACTTCCTTTATATGTAATGCTCCACCCTTCTTCCTGTGTTTTTTTACTGCCCGTGTCATCAGTGCAGCTACAAGTCAGATGTAGCAGGGCACATGTATTTTGCATAGTAAGCTACAGACAATATCATCTTTTGACTGTTTAAATACTACAACTTATTCATCTGTTTGTATCCTGTTATCTGCTGTAACCTGATGTTAAAAGAATAAAAGTATCTTGTGGATGGAATTGGTATTTGGTGAGTTCAAACTATCTGATGGGGATTGCCCTCAGTGATTATATCTTATACAGCCCAGACATAGAGCTCTCACAAGGGATAAATCGCTTCACAACAATCGGAGTCAGAATAGTCAAAAGATGATATAGAATTCCTACAGCCTGCTGTGTATATGTGTGTGCCTGATCTGCAATCAAGCTCAGCGCCATCAGCCATCTTGTAAAGCACATGGTCGCACAAGTTTACTACACCTCATATGAATGTTAAAAACTGTTTCTCTACATTGAACTGTGTTAACACACCTGTCTAAGCTGCTGTTCGTCTTCTTAAACAGACAGTACCATTTTGTGCAAATAAGTGAAAAATGTCTAGACAAGACTCTGAGTACCCCTTTGTGGATGAACCAACACAGATTCATCATGCCTCTGAACCCGCAGATGTACAGGGAGCAGATCCTGCAGATATTGTCAAACAGTGTGTAAGACCCAAACGTACAATAAAACCTACACAGAAACTCAGAGAAAAGTATGAAGCCACTAGAGATGAGTTCTCCAGCAACCTGTCAGACTTATGGCACAGAACTTCACACTTTGCTATAGAGGGACACGCATCACCATATACTCTCAGAACCTGTTCTGATCGTGAAGAGACCTTCGGCAGAAGGGCCGATGGGTTCATGGTCTCTCATATAAATAAGGGAGAGAGCATACCCCTACCAACATTAGTTGAGTGTGACCAGATACCAGATGAAAGGGAAGAAATTCCTACTCCAGAGGCTGTATATCATCATCCTCACTTGAGGATGATCTTGCTAATAAAAGACATTCTCAGAGTACACAAGGTATGCTAGCAGTGCAATGGACCCAATGATGCCCCTTACGCACAAAAACTCTATCTAGGCTGGGTAATCGTGGGCGACATATGCTTGGATACAATGCGTACGTCATCCAAGATCCACTCCTTCAAAACTTACATGTTAGGAAATGGACGTGCATCCCACTTCAAACAGTGCCCTCGCCATTATGAAGTACAGTGCCTTGCGAAAGTATTCGACCCCCTTGAACTTTTCAACCTTTTGCCACATATCAGGCTTCAAACATAAAGATATAAAAATTTTATTTTTGTGAAGAATCACCAACAAGTGGGACACAATTGTGAAATGGAACAAAATCTATTGGATAATTTAAACTTTTTTAGCAAATAAAAAACTGAAAAGTGGTGCGGCCCCTTTACTTTCAGTGCAGCAAACTCACTCCAGAAGTTCAGCGAGGATCTCAGAATGATCCAATGTTGTCCTAAATGACTGATAGTGATAAATAGAATCCACCTGTGTGTAATCAAGTCTCTGTATAAATGCACCTGCTCTGTGATAGTCTCAGGGTTCTGTTGAAAGCGCAGAGAGCATCATGAAGACCAAGGAACACACCAGGCAGGTCCGTAATACTGTTGTGGAGAAGTTTAAAGCCGGATTTGGATACAAAAAGATTTCCCAAGCTTTAAACATCCCAAGGAGCACTGTGCAAGTGATCATTTTGAAATGAAAGGAGTATCAGACCACTGCAAATCTACCAAGACCTGGCCCTCCCTCTAAACTTTCAGCTCAAGACTGATCAGAGATGCAGCCAAGAGGCCCATGATCACTCTGGATGAACTGCAGAGAACTACAGCTGAGGTGGGAGAGTCTGTCCATAGGACAACAATCAGTCGTACACTGCACAAATCTGGTCTTTATGGAAGAGTGGCAAGAAGAAAGCCATTTCTCAAAGATATCCATAAAAAGTCTCGTCTAAAGTTTGCCACAAGCCACCTGGGAGACACACCAAACATGTGGAAGAAGTCTCTGGTCAGATGGAACCAAAATCCAACTTTTTGCCCACAATACAAAACGATATGTTTGGCATAAAAACAACACAGCTCATCACCCTCAACACACCATCCCCACTGTCAAACATGGTGGTGGCAGCATCATGGTTTGGGCCTGCTTTTCTTCAGCAGGGACAGGGAAGATGGTTAAAATTGAGGGGAAGATGGATGCAGCCAAATACAGGACCATTCTGGATGAAAACCTGTTGGAGTCTGCAAAAGACCTGAAACTGGGACGGAGATTTATCTTCCAACAAGACAATGATCCCAAACATACAGCAAAATCTACAAAGGAATGGTTCACAAATAAACTTATCCAGGTGTTAGAATGGCCAAGTCAAAGTCCAGACCTGAATCCAATCGAGAATCTGTGGAAAGAGCTGAAAACTGCTGTTCACAAACGCTCTCCATCCAACCTCACTGAGCTCGAGCTGTTTTGCAAGGAAGAATGGGCAAGAATTTCAGTCTCTCGATGTGCAAAACTGATACAGACATACCCCAAGCGACTTGCAGCTGTAATCGCAGCAAAAGGTGGCTCTACAAAGTATTAACGCAAGGGGGCCGAATAATTTTGCACGCCCCACTTTTCATTTTTTTATTAGTTAAAAAAGTTTCAAAAATCCAATAGATTTCGTTCCACTTCACAATTGTGTCCCACTTGTTGGTGATTCTTGACCAACAAGTGGGACACAATTGTTGGTGATTCTTCACAAAAAATTAAAATGTTATATCTTTATGTTTGAAGCCTGAAATGTGGCAAAAGGTTGAAAAGTTCAAGGGGAGCGAATACTTTCGCAAGGCACTGTAAAAGAGAAGCCTCCTGACATCATACAAGTACCTGATGTCACTCCTAACCTTTGTGATGACAACCTATTTACCACACTGTTTTGTACTACAAGTGATGACAACAAAATAGCCTTGTCAGTCGAAGACAGAGAGTTCATAAACATTATGGACATACAACCTGTACAGAGAAGTCTCGGCCTACGGTGGGACTTATCAAAAGACACCTTTGGTTTTCAAGTCAGCTCTGCAGACAAGCCATTTACCAAATGTGGTGTTCTGTCAGTAGTGAACAGCCTATACGATCCATTGGGATTCGTAGCTCCCCTCACCATACAAGCTAAATCCTTACTTTGACAGTTCTCAGAGACTATTAAAGATTGGGCTGCTCCACTACCGATAAACCAGCTTTCAAAGTGGGAGTCCTGTAAACAATCTCTGCATGCCTTAGATGGAATCCTTATACCACGCTGCAACAGTTCTGCCTCCATTGCCACAAGTGAGAGGAAGAGCTACACATCTTCTCAGATGCATCTACTGAGGCCATAGCAGCTGTCGCCTACCTCAAGGTAAGAGATTCTTCTAATCAACCCCACATAGGGTTTCTGTTTGGGAAAGCTAAGGTAGCACCTAAGCCTGAACACACGATTCCCAGGCTTGAACTTTGTGGGACTATACTAGCTGTAGAAATAGCAGATTTCATACTGCGTGAGCTAGACGTTCAGATAGATGACGTCAGATTCTACAAAGACAGCAAAGTTGTTCTGGGCTACATATACAACCAGACTAAATGTTTCTATGTCTATGTCAGCAACAGTGTAGAGAGAATCAGGAAATCATCTAAACCTGAACAATGGCGTTATGTTCCATCTGAAATTAACCCTGCAGATCATTCCACCAGGCCAGTGTCTGCAAGTTCTTCTTGGTTAACAGGTCCTGAAATCCTAATGGATCATCCAGAAGACACCACAGCTGATGTCTTCAGTCTTCTTGTTCCAGTGTCCAAAGACCCAGAGACCCCAACTATCTTACCCCAGCTACTGTTCTTACCCAGACGCTTAGGTCTGTTCCTGTCCCACCTGGAAACTTTATAGCAAGAAAAATGTGCTATGACCAGTGGAAACACCTCACCAACTGCTTCTGGAATCATTGGAAGATGGAGCATCTCTCTACTCTGCAAGGACACAGGAAATGGCAATGGCTGAACCCTAACATACAAGTTTGAGATCTTGTTCTACTTAAGGACCAGCAAGCTGAAATAATCAAATGGCCCATGGGACTTATTGTAAAGAGCGTTCCTAGGGATGGCCGCAAGGTACATAAGGTGGAGGTGAAGGTTTCAAGACAAGGGACTGTAAAGACTTTCATCAGACCTATTATGGAACTTATTCTGGTCTTGCCCTTTGGAGAATGAACTTGTTTGCCTATGCTGCTGGATCCTACCTGTGACTTCAAGAAGAAAGTGTCTTGAACTTTAGTTGACATAACTTGAAGCCTTAAACTAAGAGTTATTGTTATTGCATTATATGCATGTTCTTTTTATGTCTTTTTGGGTCTTTAAAACATCTAGCAAATTACACTGTTTGTTATTTGCAGTTGCATAACTACCGTTCTGATGTATATAGTGACATGTACTATGCCAGAAGGGGAGTGTGCTGCCCCAACCAGGCATAGAATTTATATAGACTGTTTTCCTAACCATTTTCTATGGACGTTTATATTTAGTTCACATGCTGCCATCTAGTGACCTTTTATGGTAATGCACCTGTTTTACATGTCTTTTCTTTGATGTATGACACACTTCCATTATATGTAATGCTCCACCCTTCTTCCTATTTTTTTGTACTTCCTGTGTCATCAATGCGGCCACAAGCCACATGTAGCAGGGCACATGTATTCTGCATAGTAAACTACAGACAATATCATCTTTTGACTGCATAAATACTACAACCTATTCATCTGTCTGTATCCTGACATCTGCTGTAACCTGATGTTCAGAATAAAAGCATCTTGTGGATGGAATCGGTATTTGGTGAGTTCAAACTATCTGATGAGGATTGTCCTCAGTGATTATATCTTATACAGGCCAGGCACAGAGGTCTCACAAGGGATAAATCGCTTCACAACAGTCGGAGTCAGAATAGAAGGTGAAATCCCAAAACCACAACCTCAGGAGGTTTATGAAGTGGGCGAAATAGTGACCACAACAAGTGAGTGTCTGAGACCACAGCTTCAGGTAATAGATGTATGCCTGCATAATTATAATACATGGTGTGCTTTTTTTTATTTCAGGTGATGTGGATGTTGTGGAAGAAGAATCTTATTTCACAAGTGCAAGTACACGCATCCTCATCGGACAGATAATGGTGTGCAATCGGGATTTACAGGAGATCAAGGAAGACATCAATGATGTGGAAAAAGACTCAAAAACATCATTGATGTTTTAGGCAGAATATAAAAATATTTTTTTTTATTTATTTTTTTATTTATTATAACTTTTCTAAAAAATGTTGAAAGACAAATTTTGAAGATGCACACAATGTATCAACATGTGCTATCTGCCATCACAGGATATCAATGTACACTTTTTGTGGGTGCAACCCCATCCATTGATCCCCCATGATGGGAGCTAGCACATGTTGACATTAGGCATGGGATCAGGAGGGAAATCCCCATTTTGACTCCCAATTTGTGTGCATCTTGAAAATTTGGCTTTCACAGGGGTGAGATCACCTCATCCGATGAAGGCAATGTCAACACAGTTTGGACATACTAATGCCTGATATTGCCTTCAATTTATCAAAGTTGAGTTGTGTATTGTTTTATGTTTTTAAAAACATGCCTGTTTACCACAAAAAAAGGATATTTCTACTGTCCCAAATAAAAAATATATATATATTCAAAAAAATATGTTGGTTTGTTCAAAAACCCTTTTCTAAACGCATATGTGAATGTGCACAGATTGAAAAATTTTCAACTCAACAATGTGTGGCTTCTTCTTTCAATCCTCAACAGCAGTTTTTTGCTTAAGTTGGTGTTTATGCCCTGTACACACACCCGGACTTCCAGCAGACTAGAGTCTGACGGACTTCCGCCTGGAATTTTGGCGGAGTTCCGGCAGACTTTCCGAACGAACAGACTTGACCACATATGACCAGATTTTCCGGCAGACTAGGTCCGCCGGACTTCCCAGCAGAGTTCCAACGGAGTTTCGGCGGACATCCAAATGAACGGACTTGCCCACACACGACTAAAGTCCGTTCATTTTGAATGTGATGAGTTATGACGGGGCTAGAAAAGGAAGTCAATCTTGCCGAGATTGACACCTTGCTAGCCCCATCGCATTGTATGGATTTTAAGTGGAACCCCCCCCTACGCCAAAAAAAATGGCGTGGGGATCCCCCGAAAACCGATACAAACCCTTATCCGAGCACGCAGCCTGGCTGGTCAGGAAAGGGGTGGGGATGAGCGAGCGCCCCCTCTCTTGAGCCGTACCAGGCCGCATGCCCTCAACATGGGGAGTGGGTGCTGGTAAAGTTCAGGGGGTGCTCACTTGTCCCCACCCCCTTTCCTGTCCGGCCAGGCTGCGTGCTCAGATAAGGGTCTGGTATTGGTTTTGGGGGGACCCCATGCAGTTTTTTTGGCGTAGAGAGTTCCCCTTAAAATCCATACTAGACCAAAGAGCCTTGGTGGGGCATTCCCTTTCATGCTCACTGCAATAGGAATTTTTTTTTTTTTTATTGCAGCCAGCACGAGATGTGTACACTGTCGCGAGAACCAGCGCAATAGGATCACGTTGGAAACATTCTCGTAGACAGGTGCTGTAGCTGCCCGCCCGTCGTATTTGGTCCGTCGGACCAGCATACAGATGAACGGGTTTCCCGCTAGGAACTGAGTTCGGCGGAGTTCCGGCGGGAAAATTTAAAACATGTTCTATTTCTAAAGTCCATCGGATTTTTGGCATACAAAGGTCCAATGGAGCCCACACATGATCGGAATGTCTGACGGATTCGTTCCGTCTGACCTTTGCTGTCAAAAAGTCTGGTCATGTGTACATGGCATTACAGTGACAATGGGGATTCTACAAAACATTTTGCACTACAAGTGCACTTTTAGTGAAGTTTCAGTGCACTTTCAAGTGCACTTTTGTAGTGCACTTGTAGTGCAAAGTGGATTTTACTTTAGTAAATAACACCCAGAGTGCTTTATAATTTGCAACAATCAGGCCATTATCGTCACTCCAAAAATGTAATTCATGGTGCTGAAAATTATGAATATTATTATCATTGATGCATTACATACATTGACAACAAAAAGAAGGTGTGTGTGTAGCAGACCCACAACATAATAGTTAGCTGAAGAAGAGATTGTCACCTCATGTATCAAAGAAATTACATTGGTACTATTGAAGAAAACGGCCAAAAAAACACATTGAAGAACCTAGAAGACAGCTAAAAGAAACACAAGCAGTAAATCAAAGGAAATATTTTTCAGTTCAAAATACAAATTTATTTTAAAAATACATTTATTTAAACACATGCATGCATGAAGCAATTTGAACAGTACATGAACTTTCACTGATGTGCACAGTTTAATATATTTGTGACACGGGACACTTTATTCATACCCATCCTCACAGTCATACCCGTCCTCATAGATCATACCCGTCCTCATAGATCATACCTGTCTTCATCGATCATACCTGTCCTCATAGGTCATACCCGTCCTCATAGTCATACCTATCCTCATAGATCATACCTGTTCATATAGGTCATACCTGTCCTCATAATCATACCCGTCCTCATAGATAATACCCATCCTCATAGATCATACCGGTCCTCTTAGATCATACACGTCCTCAGGCTTCTTCTCCAGGTCAGGGAAGCTCCTCTCCATCATTATCTCCAGCCATTCCTCCTTGGAGGGAGCTGGGTGCTCGGCATTCTGTTTGTCCATGGATAATGATGCTGCTCTCTGTCACACAGCAATGCTGTCACTGCACTGTCACCCCCGGCCACCCTTCAGTCAACCCGTTATCACCCCCATCCACCATTCATTCCTCACATGCTGACATGACAAAGAGCCAAGCAGGACAAAAGTCTTTAGAGGAGCGCTCAGGAGGGCAGGGCCAGTCACTGACTGCTATATGGGAGTGCCAGTCTCTCCCCCCTACACAGCCAAGTGCGTTGCATACTGCCCATAAGTGCCATGCTATAGCATGCCATCATTCACTGGGGACTGTATATGTGCGTTAGGCAACCGCGCAAGGCGGGAGTTGGGAGGAAGGGGTCGGGGGGGGCTTTTTTTCATGCAAAGCGCCGCCCTAGGCATGGGCCTTGTTGGCCTAGGCCAAGATACAGTGGCTATAGAGAGCCTACAGGCAATATCTGTGACTAGATGAATAACTTTGCCAATTACTTGCCACAGATCTATCTTTAAAGAAAAGCTGGCTCTGTTTTACCATCTTTACTGTGTTATTGATGATGTGGGAACCATTTTATCTGATTTTCCCCTCCCAGCAGAGTTACAGCCTTCTAATCTGTTACTAATGTAAACACAGACCATGTGCACTGGAATTTGGGAGCAGGGGGAGCTGAGATTCTAAGAGATAATGACTTCAGTGCTTTTGCTGTGAATTTTGAGAATGAATTGCTGAATTGTCCCACATCGTCTGCAGCTACAGAGGTCAACAAGAGCTTGTTAAAAACTAATTTAGTTCCTGTTACAGTAAATTATTGAGTGCTATATTCTGACCGCAAGTTCACTTTAATTCCATATTCCTAGAGTTGTCTGCAAAATCCCTGCAAAATCCCCCAAAAAAGCTTAAACATAAAACAGATATTAATTCCAAGACTATAAGCTTGCAAAATAGATGAACATTGTTCATGGGTAATCATTTTTGTTTATCGTAACCATTTAAATTGTTAAGGAACAGATAGCAGGATGACATTATTTTCCATGGAGAATAATCATGTTTGTTTTGAATTACTATGTTCCATAAATCCTGCTTGTCACCATTTTTCCAGGTATGACTTCCAAAATCTGAGTTCAGACTCCAGCAGAGTGTGTACCAAAGCCTTGGACAAAATTATGAGTCCTTGAATTTACCAGATGCTCCTGATCCTGAACAAAAGCCAGAACCCTGTTCAAGTCTAGGGATGGAAGTGTGTTTTGTAGAATCACCAAATGGCTTCAAATGCAAATGTTTAAAATGTATATTAGTTATGTGTTCTGGTCCACTTTTGAGTTGTGTATTTTATGTGTCATTTTCGATTGTCTTATGAAATATGACCCTCACAATTGTTTTAAGTGTCATGTTTTTAGGGACCGTCATCTTTATGTTTTGTCTGAAAGGAGAAACGAGTCTTGTATTTGTTCATGTAAAGTCACAGCATTTTTGTTTTAAAACTGCAGCATGCTACACCTGATTCTCCTGAGTTCAGCTTTTTATTATGTAGCCTAAGGAAAGCAGATGTCTGTTTTTGTTCCATTATTTCTTACTTTTATGCTTTCAATATTTTGCTTATGTTGGCCTTAACCAGTGTAAAACATCCATTATCTGCCTCCAGCTCCCTCTGCCCTGTTTCTATCATCATCTGTAGAATAAGATTACCAGGTTTTTATTTAATGCTGAGGACACCCTTTTGACCACACCCACAAAACCACACATTTAGTTGTAGCCAAACCCAAAACATGCCTTTTAAAATGATCACAAGGGGGATGCTGCAGTGCGTGTAGCCTGCCAAGGCAAATTGTGGGTGTGGCAAAACTGTGTAGGCAAGGCTTGAAATGCTTAAAATGTTATGGTTAAATGAAACTTGAACCTGCGCCACTATGGGTCAAAAGAGTGCAAAGCATAGGTGTGCAGGGGTCAGGATTAAATAACGCAGAGAGCTCAGATGTCAGGATTAAGTATCACACAGAGTTCAAGAGTCAAGATTAAGTAATGCAGAAGGTTTAGGGGTCAGAATTAAATATTGCACAGAGTTCATGGGTCAGGATTAAGTAACACACAGAGTTCTGAGATCAGAATTAGAAAAATCAGAGCATTTGGGACTCATGACTAAGTAATGCATAGAGATCAGGGGTCAGGATTAAGTATGTAATGCACAGAGTTCAGAGTTCAAGAGCAAGTAATGCAGAAAGTTTAGAGGTTAGGAGTAAATATTGCAGGGTTCACGGGGTCAGAATTTAGTATTATAGAGAGTTCAGGGGCCAGGATTAAAGTGGTTGTAAACTCTGTTACACCACTTGTAATTACAGGTAAGCCTATAGTAAGGCTTACCTGTAAGGCTTACCTGTAGGTACTCTAAATATCTCCTAAAGATATTCACTATACACTCTGCTGTCATCGGCATGCGCACTGAAGAAACGGACCGTTTTTTCAGGGCCTGTGCCCGGCGTGATGTCATCACGGCTCCAGCCAATCACAGTGCCGGAGCCCATCGACCTGGAAGTAACTCTGATAAAAGATGGGAGCGGAGTGCAGGTGGCACTGCAGGGCATTATTCTAAGGTATATATTTCATAATAAGCTAGTATGCAATGCATACTAGCTTATTATGCCTTTGTCTTGCAGGTTTTTTTTGGGGGGGGGGGGGGGGGTTTCGGAGCTTAACAACCTCTTTAAGTGACATATAAAGTTGGGGGTCAGAATGAACCTCTTCCTTCTAACCTGGCACATATATGTATTCCTAGGTAAACACTTTCCTGTGCTAAGAGCACACTTCCTGCATGCTCCCAGCAAAGTAACAAGTGGGTACCAGAAAGCTCCCAATCCATACTAGCGATCGGGAGCTTTCATATCATGTAAACAGTGAGACTGCCACTCACAGCAGTCACATGATAAGAATGCCCAGCTGGAAGGCGACAGTAGTAAGGGACTAAGTAACACAGTGGGTTAAGGGGTCAGGTTTAAGTAATGCAGATAGTTCAATGTTAATATTAAATAATGTAGAGAGTTTAGGGTTTAGAATTAAGTATCACAGAGAGTTCAGGGGTCAGGACTAGGTAACACATAGAGATCAGGGGTCAGAATTCAGTAAAACAGAGTTCAAAGTTCATGATTAAGTAATTCATAGAGTTCAGAGGTCAGGATTACGTAAACCACAAAGGTTTCCAGGTCCCCTTTACCCTAGCCAATGTTCTTCTTGTCAGCCTCCAATGAACCTAAGCACTTCTGCTTTTATCTACCTCTAGCACTCATTTTTACTGCTTCACTAGTTCACCTCCAACATTCCCTTTACTACCCCTCTCATTAACCTGTAGTGTCCCTACCCAAAACTGCTCTTTTCCTGCACCTCCATTCCTCTGCACCAGTCCCTCATCTGTCTTTATTGCTCCTCTTTACTGCTCAACTTGTTCGCCTCCAGCATCCCTTTCACCTCTTTACTGCTCATCTTTTCTACCTTTAGTGTCTAATTGAACTTTTTTTTAATCGTCCACCATTACTGGTCTTTACATCCACCTCCATCACCCCTTTTAATGCTCCTCTAATTAACCTCCAGTACCCCTCTATTCTATTGTCCAACACCAACACTTTCTAGTATTGGTTGTTTTCTAGAGCTCACACTGTTTTGCACTTTTCCTTCTCATCACGCATCCCCCAACTCCATAGTGCTCCTGCATTTATGAATTCCAACTATGCGATTTATATTTATACTGAGTCCACATGGACTGCAGCACTTTACAGGGAATCTTGAGCCATCATGATCACACTCCTGACCAGTAGCAGTGCGTCCATAAGGGTGCTGCCCCCTCTCTCCAGCCACCCGCTCTATGACCAATGGATAGATAAATGCATAGCATGAATCTATCCATGGCTGCTGCTGCCACCCCCTGTTCAGGCACTCTCACTTTTCGATTCCTGGGTGTCTGAATTACAGAGATGGGGGGTGTTTTTGAAACACCTGATTCAAGCCATAGGCTCTAATAGGAGTAAAAAAAGGTGAACTGCGAACGCTATTGCCATTTTAGAACATTTTAGAATGAATATTCCCTTTTCCTAACACTGAACCGCCTCTCCGCCAATCAGGTGCTCGGGTATGTTACCCGTCACCTGATTGACTGAAATGACAGGCGCTGTGATTGGACACCTATCAGGCGTCCAATCACCTATAGAAGAACACGGAAGAAAATGCATGGAGGGCACTGCTCACCGCCGTCACCTGCTGCCCCACTGAGACAGGGTAAGTGCCGGGCAGATGGTGGGCGGGAGGTCACAGCGGTAGCATTTGATGGCACAATGGCACCATTTGATGGCACAGTGGCAGCATTCAATGGGCACAGTGGCAGCATTCGATGGACATAGTGGCAGCATTTGATTGCACAGTGGCTGAGTTTGATGGGCACGGTGGCTGCATTTGATGGGCACAGTGGCTGCATTTGATGGGCACCGTGGCAGCAATTGATGGGCACAGTGGCAGCATTTGATGGGCACAGTGGTTGCGTTTGATGGGCACAGTGGTGGCCATTGATGGGTACAGTGGGGGCATTTGATGGGCCCAGTGGCTGTAATTGATGGGTGCACTGGCTGCGTTTGATGAGCACAGTGGCTGCGTTTGATGGGCACAGTGGCTGCGTTTGATGGGCACAGTGAGGCGGCAATTGATGGGAGTTTTTTAAGAATTTTTCAGTTTGTTTGCGCCCCCCCCCAAAAAATTTTGAGCACCAGCTGCCACTGCTCCTGACCCAGTGAATCTAATAATGTAACTATCTATTACAGTCCTCTCCTAGGTGTTTAACCCATTGAACCCAAGTTTCCAGCATGGCATTTCTAGCCCTTAAATTGTAAACATACTGTGTATTATTCAGCAATAGTGGTAATATAAAGGCTGCGCGTAGTATGATAAATGGTTTATTAATTTATAAGGTAAACCGAATTGTGGCTTGTTGGAATTATAGGAGAAGGGTTAAGGGCTGAAGTTATACAAATTGCTTAATTATAGAAGAAAATACGTTTTTCAGCACATGATGAACTCTGCATCTCATCATTAATAATAAAAGGCCTGTAAAACAAACATCTGGTCTTAACATATGCAAAAGTTATATATTTAGGCTTGAACTAAGTCAGTGGAGAATAGCTACGTATGTGGAATAGCTAAGTGGTTTGTAATGTCAGAACTGATCAGAAGGGGTTTTCTTGGGAAGTGATATCAGGTCAGACCAATTTAACACTTGATATAATGCTATAATGCCTAATTTTCATTTATGAGTATTTGCTTTTCAGCTCTGGTTCCTGTGTTCCAATTCTATCCACTGCGCTATCTGTACTACCTGTGAAAGAAATAAACAATACACATAAGACACACTATTTTCTGAATGGGACTTTTGAGGTACAAACCAATAGTAAATTATGTAAAACGTATTTTCTTTGAATATAAAAAAAAACATACTTATTAAAATCCAACGGCTGACTTAATGTGTAAACACATTGGGGTTGATTTTGCTAAAGGCAAATAGACTGTGCCCTTGCATGTGCAGTGGCACTCTTTTTCCTTAGTAAATGTGGTAAAGCTTCACTTTGTAAATACCAAATCAGGTGCAACGAGAAAAAAAAAAAAATTCTCTTGCACATGATGGGATGATGGAAATCACCAGAGCTTTATTGCATTTACTAAGCTCTGGGGGAAATGAGCGCAACTGCACTTGGAGAGTGCAAATGCACTTCAAAGTGCACAGTCCATTTGCCTTTAGTCAACCCCACTGTGACAGCCATTGGGTTTTAATGAGTATGTTTTTTTTAATTTTCATTTTTTGTAATAAATAGAAGTTTCACATACTTTACAACTGGTTTGTTCCACAAAGTCCTATTCATAAAATAGTGTTTTTTCCTTCATCTTGTTCACAGACGCAGCATTATATAGCATTTGAAACCTTGCCACTTGTAATACACATAAAATGTTAAAGACCCACCCATATTTATTTAATCTTGGATAGAATGGGGAAGGGTTAGAATTTCTGTCAGGTCTTTTTTTTCTACTTCTATATCTTGTATCAAATCTTCATTCAGTCTCCAATTATGTATCCTTTTTTGAGTCCCCCCAGATCTCAACTTCACAGTTACTGGTGCATTGTCTGAAAGTGATGTTATTTCTATTGATGATTCAACTATTGCCTCCAATAAGCCATGTTCCACCATGACAATATTCTAACCTTGTGTACGTATTATGCACCGCAGAATAGAATGTATAATCTCTTGCCTGCAGGTGTTGGGCACACCAAACATCCACTAGCTGACATTGGGGGTTATTTACGAAAGGCAAATCCACTTTGCACTGCAAGTGCACTTGAAAGGGCACTGAAAGTGCACTTGGAAGTGCAGTTGCTCTAAATTAAGGGGTAGATCTGAAATGAGTGGAAGCTCTGCAAATTTTTTTTCATCAAATCATGTGCAAGCTAAAATGTTGTTTTTTATTTTCCTTGCGTGTCCCCCTCGGATCTACAGTGACTTTACTTCCAAGTGCACTTTCAGTGCACTTTCAAGTGCACTGAAAGTGCAAAGTGGATTTTCCTTTAGTAAATAATCCCCATTGATCTAGTTTTTTCTTTACCATTCTCAATGAATGGTTTCCTATTCTCAGTGCATTCAATGTAATATCCATTCTGGGGTCTACACAAAAATTTAAGTCCCCTGCCAACACTACACTGCCCCTCTTGAAGTCCATTCATTTATTTCAAATCTCTTTCAGATGTTTTTCTGGACCTCTATTATGGCAGTACACATTGGCCAGGGTACATTCCATCCCCTATAAGTTTCCTCTCAGAAACAAAAATCGTTTCTCTGGGTCTACTTTCCTATCTTCTAATGCAAATCGTATATAATTTGCGAGGCCTATTGCTACTCCTTTCGCTCTACTTAAAGATGATGAATTTCTTTCAAAGCACCAGGAAGAGGATGATGTCTCCTTTTCTGAAGAATGTGTTATGAAAGTGTCAGGTTTGCAGGAAAGATTGTTGGTACAGTCTCTCACTGAATTGGTCCACTCCACATTTTTACTGCCAATAACGCAGTCAGTCGATGGGCCCACTTCTGGTTTGGGTTCACTAAAGCCTCCGCAATCTGTTCATTCTTTTCCTATCCATTCATGGCTAAGGAAGCTAATGTATTCTGAGTGGGAGCACCCAGATAAACAGTTTTTTCCTCCGAAAAAGTTTTCAATATTTTATCCTATGGAGGAAGAGTTTTATAAGAAATGGGGAATTCCAGCCATTGACGCTGCTATATCCTCTGTAAATAAAAACCTGACTTGTCCAGTATATTGCTCATATGTTAAAGGATCCAATGCATCAGAAGTTGGAGTTCCTTTTTAAAAACTATATTTCGCTCGCAGGTTCAGTCGTTCAACCTGCACTGGCAGTGATTGGAGTATCTCAGTCCTTAAAAGACCAGCTTATAGAGGTACTCAAAGCTATTCCTGATCAGCAGGCCCAGGATTTGGCCATGACATCAGAAGCGTTGTGTTTTACCATAGATGCTATGAAAGATTCTATTCTCCAGGCCTCATGGCTCATGCTAGGCCTGGTACATGTGCATAGAATCCTATGGTTGAAAAGTTGGTCAGCCAAAGTGCCATGCATAAAGCTCTTGGCCAGTTTCCCTTTTCGTGATGAACGGTTGTTTGAAGACGATCTGGATAAGTATATCCAAGGAATTTCTAATGGGAAAAGTTCCCCTTTACCGGTTAAGAAGAAGTTTAAGGATTTTTATTTTAAATGTGCTTTTTCTCCAGTGCCAGAGGCATCAGCCTCCACCATCAGGTTCAAGAGGTAAACCTCAGGGTCAGTCCCTGGGCCAAAAAAGGACCTGGGGGAAGAAACCCACAAAAAAGAATACTAAAGCCTAATTATGAAGGTGCGCCCCGGCTCATTCGAGTGGGGAGAAGGCTTCTACAGTTTTCAAAGGTCTGGCAGGAACAATGTCAAGACAGATGGATGGCTTCCTCAATTTCTCTAAGTTACAAACTAGAGTTCCAAGAGTTCCCATCTCCTCATTTTCTCAGATCAAACGTTTTCAGAGATCCAGTGAAAAATAAGTCTCTCTTTCTAGCTTTCGATCATCTCTTGTCTCAAAGAGGGATATCGGTGGTCACATTGGAAGAGCAAGGTTTGGGGTTTTATTCAAATCTGTTCACAGTTCCAAAACCAAACAGGGATGTCAGACCCATTTTAGATCTCAAAGATCTAAACCGATTTTTGAATATCCGTTCTTTTTGCATGGAGTCAATCCGATCAGTAGTCTCCATCCTACAAGGGGGAGAACTTCTGGTGTCAATTGACATCAAGGATGCTTATCTCCATGTGTCGATTTTCCCCACTCACCAGAAATGTCTACGCTTGGAGGTAAAAAATCTTAATTTACAGTTTGTAGTTCTGCCTTTCGGTCTAGCTACTGCACCTCAAGTGTTTACAAAGGTCCTGGCTTTTCCTTTAGCCAGGCTAGTGGCTCAAGGTATAACAATACTAGCCTACTTAGAGGATCTACTCCTGATAGATCAATCGGTAGCCTGCTTGAACCAAGCTTTGGTCACCACAGTCAGCTACATGGAATAGCTAGGTTGTATTCTCAACGTAGAGAAATCCTCCTTAAAACCATCAAGGAGATTGCAGTACTTGGGGCTGATCATAGATACAGCTCAGAAGAGGGTGTTTTTGCCCCAGGAAAGGATCAGTTCCATAAAGGAACTGATTCAGTTGGTCAAAACAAAGAACAATCCTTCTATTCGACTTTGCATGAAATTGTTGGGAAAGATGGTGGCTTCTTTCGAGGCCGTTTCTTATGCGCAGTTTCATTCAAGACTGCTGAAAAACAGTATCCTGTCAACTTGGAACAAGAAGGTCCAAGCTCTGGACTTCCCAATACTTTCATCCCCAATGTGCGTCAGAGCCTCAATTGGTGGTTGATATCCAAGAATCTTCAAAAAGGCTAATCCTTTCTACCAGTTACCTGGAAGGTGGTAACAACAGATGCCAGCCTTCTGGGCTGGGGAGCTGTCCTGGAAGAAGCGTCTGTTCAAATCAGAGATGACCTTGCCCATCAATATTCTAGAGATTGGGGCAGTACGTCTGGCCCTGGAGGCCTGGACATCCAGACTAGGGAATTGTCCTGTCAGAATCCAATCCAACAATGCCACAGCGGTGGCCTATATCAATCACCAAGGGGGCAAGAGAAGTCGTGCGGCCCAGAAAGTGATGAATCATATTCTTTCTTGGGCAGAAAACAACATTCCTTGCCTATTTGCAATCTTCATTCCAGGGATAGAGAATTGGCAGGCGGACTACTTGAGTCGCCAACAATTGTTCCTGCGAGAATGGTCCCTTCATCCCGACATCTTTCTGTCAATATGTCAAAAATGGGGAGTTACAGTGTTGCGTACAGGTTCAACAGCAAGATCGACAACTTTGTGATGAGGACAAGGGATCTGATGGCATACGGAACAGATACCTTGGTCTTTCTGTGGGATCAGTTTTCACTGATCTATGCACTCCCTCCTGTTCTGCTGCTTCTGCGTCTTCTTCGCAGGATCAAGCAAGAAGGGAAGAAGGTGATTCTGGTGGCACCAACATGGCCCAAGTGATCTTGGTTTACCGAGGTCATAATGGTGGAAGGGGACCCTACCACTGTGGCCAGACCTTCTCTCGCAAGGTCCAGTATTCTATCCTACCTTACAAACGCTAAATTTAACAGTTTGGCTATTGAGACCTACATTCTAAAGGACCGTGGGCTGTCAGCTTCAGTAGTTTCTACTTTGGTTAATGCTAGGAAGCCGGGATCCAGAGTCATATACTATATAGTCTGGACGGTATATGTCTCCTGGTGTGAATCCAGGGGTTGGCACCCCAGAAAATATGTCATAGATAGGAGCCTTGAATTCCTACATATGGGATTAGAAATGAGGCTGGCCTTGAGTACTATCAAGGGTCAGGTGCCGGCCTTATCAGTATTTTTTCCAATGACCACTTGCTTCACACTCTCTGGTTCATAACTTTATTCAGTGGGGAATGCAGATTAATCTCCCAGTTAGGTCACCCCTGAACCCTTGGGACTTAAAGTTAGTCCTGCCAGCTTTACAAAAACAGCCTTTTGAGCCAATTCGAGATATTCCCTTGGTCCTCTTGACAAAGAAAATCATTTTCTTGGTTGCCATATCTTCTGCAAGAAGAGTATCAGAGTTGGCTGCTCTTTCTTGTAAAGAGCCATATTTGATTATTCATAAGGATAAGGTTGTATTGTGGCCTCATCCTTATTTCCTACCAAAGGTAGTGTCAGGTTTTCATTTAAACCAGGATATTGTTCTGCCTTCATTTTTTCCAGAAGCTTGTTCTGTGGAAGAAAAGTCACTACATTCTCTTGATGTGGTGAGAGCGGTCAAAGTCTATTTAAAAGTGACTGCTCAGATTCATAAAACAGATGTTTTATTTGTATTGCCAGACAGTCCTAAAAGAGGACAGGCAGTGTCTAAATTTACTATTTCTAAATTGATTCAAGTGATTGTTCAAGCTTATGGTTTAAAAAGGAAAATTCCTCCATTTCATATTTAAGTGCACTCCACCAGGGCTGTTAGTGCTTCATGGGCAGTGCATCACCAAGCCTCCATGACTCAGATCTGCAAGGCCACAATTTGGTCTTCAGTCCATACATTTATCAGATTCTATCAAGTAGATGTAAAAGGTCATGAGGATATCACCTTTGGGCGCAGTGTACTGCAGGCTGCAGTATAAGTCCTCTAGTCTCTTAGAGCCTTACTTTTGTTGTGTCTCCCTCCACTCAGTTGGCATTGCTATGGGACATCCCACATAGTAACTACTATGGCTCTGTGTCCTGTGATGTACGATAAAAAAAATAGGATTTTTATAACAGCTTACCTGTAAAATCCTTTTCTTTGAAGTACATCATGGGACACAAAGGTCCATCCCTTCTTGGTATACATGTGTATTGCTTGCTACAAAACTGAGGTACTCCCAGTAGTGGGAGGGGTTATATAGGGAGTGCACTTTTTGTCTTAGGGCGTGCCAGTGTCCATCACCTGAAGGTGGCCTATAACCCACATAGTAACTACTATGGCTCTGCATCCCGTGATATACTTCAAAGAAAGGGATTTTACAGGTATGCTGTTATAAAAATCCTATTATATCACCCTCTACTCTGTAAGAGTGAAAAAGAAACACAAGATGCTGAAAAAAAAATGGAGGGAAAAAATGCAAGATTATTTAAAAAAAAAAGCAAATCTACTGAAGCTACCAACAGAAACACTACAATCTTTGGAAGATCCAATAACACAAGATGAGATTAGAACTGCAATAAATTAGAACTGCTACACAGCAGCAGGAAAGAGACCAGGATTTACTATTAAATATTACAAAAAGTTTAAGAAACAACTGACCCCGAAATTATGCAAATACCTAAATGGCTTAGGGGAGGGGGAGGAGATGAGGAAAGAGTCACTAAGGGCATTTGTTACATTAATACCAAAAGAGGGAAAAGATTCTACATAATGCTCCAACTTTAGATCTATAGCATTGTTAAAATGCTGATATAAAATTGTTCACCAAAGTGCTAGCAATTAGGTTAAAAAAGCTGTCGGATTGGATCCAGCAGGACCAAATGGGGTTTATACTGGGTAGGGAAGGTAAGGATAATGGCATAAGAACATTATTATTGTCAAAAAAAGATAGAGGTAGGGAATCCCCAGATCTACTCCTGTCTATAGATGCAGAGAAAGCATTTGGTAGGGTAGACTGGGGATTCATGATGGAAAGAATGAGAAATCTGGGAACAGGACCCAAAATGACTCATTGGATCCAAAGTTTATATAACCATCCTACAGCATCTGTTAAAGTAAACAGAGCTATCTTGTTGCCTTTTGAGATTTTTTAGCGGGACAAAACAAGGATGCCCTTTGTCGCCCCTTCTATATCTATTAACGCTAGAAACTTTTCTGGCGACCATTCGGAACAACAGCGATGTAGAGGGGGCAAAGATGGGAGGAATAGTCCAGAAGGTATCAGCATATGCCGATAATGTTTTATTTTATATAACTATGCCTAGAATATCACTTTCAAATTTAAAGAAAGAATTGAGGAACTACGGGGAACTATCAAAATTAACCAAATAAAATCAGAAATCTTGACCCTGACTTTAAGTAATAAGGAAGTAATAGCATTAGAGGGGGGGGGGGGGGGGGGTTCAATTTACTTGGGTGGAGAAAGAACTAAAATATCTTGGAATAAAATGAACTGCTTCCTTGGATAAAATGTACCAAGAAAATTATATCCCATTGCTCAATGAGATCAAATCAAAAATATTAGGTAAAATAGGTAAAAGTACATGGAGAGGGAACTGGATAAAAGATGAAAATGCTTAACTTAGACACATAATACACGGAGGGAAAATAATAACACAGGAAAAATTAAAGAGGGAAAAAGAAATGTTTGAATTAAATGATTGGTGATACCTCCAGCTCAGACATTTTGTCTCTGCCTTATCGTGTCAGGGACTTCACAGATATATAAGATCTTGGTATGAGAAGAGGAGCTGGAGGTACTGGCATATATAAAAAATGGGAGAGGGAAATCGGTCCACGAGGTGAGAAACAAGAGGTAGGGAAAATATAAAAATTGGTCCATGGCTCCTCGATTAATATAGGGATGATGGAAACATACTACAAGTGTTTAGTGAGATGGTATAGGACACCTGATATTGTGGCAAAATACAAAAGTGGGCAATCTGGGGAATGCTGGAGGGGATGTGGGCAAATAGGATTTATGGTGCACGTGTGGTGAAATTGCCCAAAAATCAAAAGATATTGGGAGGACATATTAAGCTATGTAAAAGACATAACTAATGTCTAGGTCCCCGAAAATCCTTGGGTGTGTTTATTCCATGGGACAGATATCCCCTTAAAAGAATATAAAAAATCTCTGATACCTCAATTGTTAAACGCAGCTAAGAGCATGATTCCGAAAAAATGGAAGATAGTGTAAGGGCCTATGATAAAAGAATGGTTTGAGAAAAGAGAAATATATTTAGGAAGGAATATTTTACTATAGATGAAGATGGAGGTAGGGAACCCCATGGAAGATGGGAGAGATGGAAAATCTTTAAGTCAACTAGGAAATATAGTGAGGTATTTAGGTTCTAGGGAGGAGAGGGGAAGGAGGCCCCCTTCCCCCACTGGTGTCATATATTTAAAAAGGGAGAGATGGGGGAGGGAGGAAAGGGGAAAGGTGGGACTGAAGGTATGAAGAATAGGGGACATAGACAACATGAAATAAGTAAGCTAAGAATGTGTATAAGTGATTGAGATATTAGAGGTAATGGGTGAGAAGGAAAACTGTGCTACTCCCTCTATTTTTTTTATATAATCTATACATGTTGTATCTCTCTCTTTTAGTTTTGTAATGATGAAATTTGGATATAAATAAAGAATTAAAAAAAAAATCTGAAATAAAAAAATATCAACTTGTCTGCTATCTTGGATGGGTGGGATAACTATGATAAAAATCTCCATACTCCCAAAAATAGTATACAAATCCCAAATTATACTAATAGCACTTCCTCAGAATTTTCTGAGAATTTTACAATAAAAGATTGTCATATTCATATGGCAAGATAGGAGGCCAACGATTCAGTACGCGGTATTATGTAGAAATAAAATGTACGGGGGATTGCCAACACCAGGTGTAAAAACATATTACAAAGCAGTAATAAGAACTTGTATGATAAAGACAAAACACAAAAACAAGCAAACATAGATGGGTTAGTATGGAAAACACGTTAAGTAAAACACAGTTAGATAAAAATATATGGATAACAAAAAAAATATAGAACACTGGATAGGGATGCAAATGAGTTAACAAGAAATGTATTTAAAGTATGGGATGAAATTTACAGACACAAAAAATGGGAATATAATTCCCCATTAATTGCACTTTCTGGGACAATTTATTTATACCTGGTAAAGGGACACATTGCAGAATGTGGATTGAGAAAGCATAGTTAAAAGATATACCAAATAACAGAAAAATAAAAACTTTGCAGTAATTAAAAATTAGCAAGCTGTTAACCACTTCAACCCGGAAAGGATTTACCTCCTTCCTGACCAGAGCACTTTTTACAATTTGGCACTGCACTGCTTTAACTGGTAATTGCGCGGTCATGCAATACTATACCCAAACAAAATTTGTGTCCTTTTTTCCCCCACAAAAAGAGCTTTCTTTCCCCCACAAAAAGAGCTTTCTTTCTGTGATTTTTTTGGAGGAATATAAACAAAAAAAAAATACCAAAATGTTGAAAAAAAAATTAATTTATTTTTCAATCACTTGTGACAAAAAACTTAAATGTTCAATGTGCTCAAAGAGCCTCTCAGCAAATTCCTTGGTGTGTCTACTTTAGACATGTGCAAAAGGAAAAAATTTGTTTAGTTTTGTTTCGTTTTAATTCGTTAATTCATTAATTTCGTTTAGTTATACTCGTTAACTTCCTTAAATTCGTTTTCGGATTTCGTTTAGTTTTCTACCGAATTCGAAAAATTGGCCACATTCGAAAATATTTC
This sequence comes from Lithobates pipiens, assembly GCF_037356315.1. Classification (NCBI taxonomy): domain Eukaryota; kingdom Metazoa; phylum Chordata; class Amphibia; order Anura; family Ranidae; genus Lithobates; species Lithobates pipiens. The sequence continues at coordinate 629,294,943 of NW_027507748.1, read as the reverse complement.
AACCAAATTCGAAAATATTTCTACCGGATTCGAAATGATTTCAACATGATTCGAAATGATTTCAACATGATTCAAAATGATTTCAACCGCATTCGAAATGATTTCAACATGATTCGAAAATTATTTCAACCGCATTCGAAAATATTTTGTGACCTGACTTTAGGGCCATGTATCTCGGGGTCACTTGGTGCTAGAAACTCCAAATTTGGATATGTTGTAGTGCTAGTACTATTGTGTTTGCATTTGGGGTTTCTAGCTATAAGTGACCCAGAGATATGTGGCCCCAAAATCAGGTCGCAAAATGTCATTCTCTGCTGCAGAAAAGTGCTTGACATTTTGTGACCCGAATTTGGGGCCACGTATCTCGGGATCACTTGGTGCTAGAAACTCCATTCTCTGCTGCAGAAAAGTACTTGACATATTGCCTATATCTATGGGTCACTTGGAACCTGGCAGTTCCCGTGGCACCCCTGGCAGGTCATGTGGCACCCGTGGCCGGTCAAGTGGCACCCGTGGCAGGTCACATGGCACCCGTGGCAGGTAAAGTGGCACCCGTGGCTGGTAATGCGGCACCCGTGGCTGGTAACGCGGCACCCGTGGCCGGTCACGTGGCACCCATGGCAGGTCACGTGGCACCCGTGGCAAGTCACGTGGCACCCATGGCCAGTCAAGTGGCACCCTTGGCAGGTCACGTGGCACCCCTGGCAGGTCACGTGGCACCCGTGGCAGGTCACGTGGCACTCATGACCGGACAAGTGTCACTCATGGCCGGTCACTTATCACTCATGGCCGATCACGTGGCACTTGTGGGAGGTGTTGTGGCAAGAGGACAATACACAACTTGTGGCAGTTGATGTGGCAAGTGGACAATACACAACTTGTGGCAGGTGATGTGGCAAGTGGACAATACACAACTTGTGGCAGGTGACGTGGCAAGTGGACAATGACATACAGCATATGCACTTGCCTTAGGATCGACATCCGTGACTTCTTCAATCAGGCATGCTGACAACTTCATTGATGTGATAAATATAAATGAAATAAGATGTGTGTGTTTTTTTGCACTGGTACACTGCAAGTATGAGAAGTTGATGTGACAGATATATATAAGTAAGTAATTAACCATCTTCCAAAATTTCTAATTCAAATAGAAAAGATTAGAAAAAATATGTAATTTAATAGAATAAAATAGAAAGAATTTACAACCATCTTCTGAAATTCGAATTCCAAATAGAATGAATTAAAATTTTTTAATTAATTAATTTTAAATTTGGATAGAAAAGATTATAATAAAATAGAAAGTTAACTAGAAAACAATAGAATAGAATATATTATATTTTACTCTGTTCTTTTCTGTTGTTTTTCTAGTCTATTCTTTTATATTCTATTAAAATCTTTTCTATTCAAATTCGAATTCATTCTATACGAAATTCGAATGTCAAAAAAAAAAAAATATATATATATATATATATATATATATATATATATATATATATATATATATACATATATATATAAAATTTCGACATTCGAATTTCATATAGAATGAATTCGAATTTGAATAGAAAAGATTTAAATAGAATATAAAAGAATAGACTTATTCGAAATCTTTTCTATTCAAATTCGAATTCATTCTATATGAAATTCGAATGTCTATATATATTTTTTTTTTTTAGACATTCGAATTTCGTATAGAATGAATTCGAGTTTGAATAGAAAACATTTTGAATAAGTCTATTCTTTTATATTCTATTAAAATCTTTTCTATTCAAATTGGAATTCATTCTATACGCAATTCGAATGTCGAAAAAAAAAAAATTATATATTTTATATATATATATATATATATATATATATATATATATATATATATACATATATATATACACATTTATTTTATTTTTTTAGACATTCGAATTTCGTATAGAATGAATTCGAATTTGAATAGAAAAGATTTTGATAGAATATAAAAGAATAGACTAGAAAAACAATAGAACAGAACAGGATAAAATATAATATATTCTATTCTGTTCTATCGTTTTTCTAGTCTATTCTCTTTTTCCATTCTAATCTTTTCTATTCAAATTCAAATTCATTCTATACGAAATTCGAATGTCGGAAATAAATATATATATATATTATAAAACCACCATCTTCCGAAATTCGAATTTAGTATATAATGATTTCACCAAATCACCAAATTTGGGGTTTCTAGCACCAAGTGACCCTGATATATGTGGCCCCAAATTCGGGTCACAAAATGTCATTCTCTGCTACAGAAAAAGTGCTTGACATATTGTCCATATCAGAGAATGACATTTTGCGACCCGAATTTGGGGCCACATATCTCGGGGCCACACTCTAGCTGTAAGTGGCCCCCGAGATACATATTTCTGGGTCACTTGGTGCTAGGAACCCCATAACTTTTGGCAGGTGATGTGGCAAGTGGACAGTCCACAACTTGGTCACGTGGCACTTGTGGCAGGTCACGTGGCACCCGTGGCCGGTCACGTGGCACCCGTGGCCGGTCACGTGGCACATGTGGCCGCTCACGTGGCACTTGTGGCCGCTCACGTGGCACTCGTGGCCGCTCACGTGGCACTCGTGGCAGGTGTCATGGCACTTGTGGCAGGTGTCGTGGCAAGTGGACAATACACAACTTGTGGCAGGTGATGTGGCAAGTGGACAATCCCCAACTTGGAGTTTGGGTTAGGTTTAGGGTTGGGGTTAGGGTTTCCTCTTGAAGAATAAGGCTTGGACTCAGTGATAGAATAAAAATAAATAGAAAAATAATATTTTATACTATTCTGTTCAATTGTTTTTCTAGTCTATTCTTTTGTATTCAAATCTTTTCTATTCTAATTCATTCTATAGGAAATTCTAATTTCGGAAGATGGTATATATATATATATATATATATATATATATATATATATATATATATATATGTATATATATTCATTCTATTGTGTTATTATTTTATATTCTATTTTACTGTATTCTTTTTTAGAAATCGATTTATATTTTTTAGATTTTTATTCAAATTTGTTTTAAAATTCTATTCGACTAGAATTGTTTTCAAATTCGATGTCGAATGCATTCTAATTCATTCGTTATATTTCTTTCGTATTCGTTGTAGTTCGTTTTTTTTATTCGGACATTCGGATGCATCCGAATGTCCGAAATATGCAAAATTCGGCGGAATTTTGATTTGTTACGAAACAAATTGCACATGCCTAGTCTACTTTGCAAAATTGGATCATGTTGGGGAAGGGTGTTGTACTGTCCTGCCATTTTAGCACCTCAAGAGATGAGATAGGCAGTCATAAACTAAAAGCTGTGTGAATTCCATAAAATGTACCCTAGTCTGCAGACACTATACGTTTTTAACTTTTGCAAACCAATAAACATACGCTTATTGAATTTTTTTTACCCGAGATATGAGGCTGAATGCTTTTTGGCCTAAATTTATGACTAAAATTGAGTTTATTGTAGAAAAGAAAAGTAGAAAATATATTTTTTTCCTCTTCTTTCTTTATTTTCCAAAACAAATGAGACCTGTAAAATACTCACCATGCCTCTCAGCAAACAGCTTAAGGAGACTAGTTTCCAAAATGGGGTAATTTTGAGGTTGTTTTGTGCTATCTTGACATTTCAGGGTATCCAAAACTGTAATCGGTAGTGAGGAATGAAATCACCATTTTATGCCATTAGAAAGCCTGAAGTGCTTGGTTTTCAGTATCCTGTACACAGCTAGGCTTCCAAAAAGTCTCACACATGTGGTATCCCCGTACTCAGGAGAAGCAGCAGAATGTGTTTTTAGGTGTAATTTCACATATGCCAATGGCATGTTTGAGCAATATATCATTTAGTGACAACCTTGTGAAAACAAAATAAAAAATATTGTTATTTTCCCAAAACTTGTGGCAAAATATAAAATATTCCATGGACTCAACATGCCTCTCAGCAAATATTTTAGGGTGTCTGCTTTCCAAAATGAGGTCATTTGTGGGCGGGGGGGTTATGCTATCTTGGCATTTCATGGCCTCTGAAACTGTGATAGGTAATGAGGAGTGTAATCAAAAATTTACGCCCTTAGAAAGCCTGAAGGCGGTGCTTGGTTTTCGGGGTCCTGTACGCAGCTAGACTGCCAAAAAGTGCCATACATTTGGTATCCCTGTATTAGGGAGAAGCAGCAGAATGTATTTTGGGGTGTAATTTCACATATTCCCATTTGCGCAACATATCATTTAGTGACAACTTTGTGAAAAAACATTTTTAAAAATATTGTCATTTTTGCCAAAACTTTTGGCAAAATATAAAATACTCCATGGACTCAACATGCCTATCAACATATAGCATGGTATATCTACTTTCCAAAAAGAAGTCATTTGGGGGATTAGACCTGTCCTGCTCACAACATGCACAACATTAGAAGCTTATGCCATGCATCACCCACTCTTCTAAACACTTGAAGACAAAGCCCGGTCTGGCACTTTCTGTTTATATGAAAATTATTCTGAACCGCCAAACATTATATATATTTTTTTTAAAGCAAAGGCCCTATAGATTAAAATGGTGGGTGTTAAAAAACAATGTTCTGTGTGTTTGCGCAGTGATTTTTGAAACAATTTTTTGGGGAAAAAACACCTTTTTGAATTTTAATGCACTAAAACACACTATATTGCCCACATGTTGCTATAATATAAAAGATGATCTTATGCCGAGTACATAGATACCAAACACGACATGCTTTAAAATTGTACACAACCGCGCAGTGCAAAAAACTACATACATTCTTAAAAGCCTTTAAAAGCCTTTACAAGTTACCGCTTTAGATTTACAGAGGTCTACTGCTAAAATTACTGCCCTCGATATGACGTTCACGGTGATACCTCACATGCATGGTGCAATTGATATTTACATATGACATGAATACGACGACTGTGTTCGCCTTTGAGCAAATAAAAACGGGGGGACAGGGATGCTTTTTTTTATTATTTATTTTGCTTTTTTAATTGATTTTTACACTGTTCCTTTACATTTTTTTATCATTTTTATTGTTATCACAGAGAATGTAAATATCCCTCATGATAGCAATAGGTAGTGACAGGTACTCTTTTTAAAAAAAAATTGGGGTCTATTAGACACTAGATCTCACCTCTGCCCTCAAAGCATCTGACCACACCAAGATCGGTATGATAAGATGTATTCCTCAATTTCCCAATGGCATTGTTTATATCCGGCGAAACCAAAGTCATGAAATGCTTGTAGCTTCCGGTTTCTTTGGCCGTAAAGATGATTGGAGCCATTTTGATCTTTGATCAGCTCTATGGAAAGCTGGCGCAATCACTGGCTTCATTATCAGGTTCCCCGGTGGGACAGGAATACCAGAGAAAACCAGGGAAGACAACAGGAGGGGGTGGGCAGGGGGGGACGTTCCCTCCCACGGCTTGTAAAAGTAGTCTAGCGGCTAATTAGCTGCTAGGATTGCTTTTACATAAAAGCCAGCCACTGGCTGAAAAGATTGAAACCAAGATGATACCTAAACCTGCAGGCATCATTCTGGTATAACCACTTAAATTCCAGAAACATACTAGTACAGTGGTGTGAAAAAGTGTTTGCCCCCTTCCTCATTTCCTGTTCCTTTGCATGTTTGTCACACTTAAGTGTTTCGGAACATCAAACCAATTTAAACAATAGTCAAGGACAACACAAGTAAACACAAAATGCAATTTGTAAATGAAGGTGTTTATTATTAAAGGTGAAAAAAAATCCAAACCATCATGGCCCTGTGTGAAAAAGTGATTGCCCCCCTTGTTAAAACATACTATAACTGTGGTTGTCCACACCTGAGTTCAATTTCTATAGCCACACCCAGGCCTGATTATTGCCACACCTGTTCACAATCAAGGCATCACTTAAATAGGAGCTGCTTGACACAGTAAGGTCCACCAGAAGATCCTTAAAAGCTACACATCATGCCGAGACCCAAAGAAATTCAGGAACAATTGAGAAAGAGAGTAATTGAGATCTATCAGTCTGGAAAGGGTTATAAAGCCATTTCCAAAGCTTTGGGAATCCAGCAAACCACAGTGAGAGCCATTATCCACAAATGGCGAAGACATGGAACAGTGGTGAACCTTCCCAGGAGTGGCCGGCCGCCCAAAATTACCCCAACAGCGCAGCGACGACTCATCCAAGAGGTCACAAAAGACCCCACAACAACGTCCAAGGAACTGCAGGCCTCACTTGCCTCAGTTAAGGTCAGTGTTCATGCCTCCACCATCAGGAAAAGACTGGGCAAAAATGGCCTGCATGGCAGAGTTCCAAGGAGAAAACCACTGCTGAGCAAAAAGAACATCAAAGCTCGTCTCAATTTCTCCACAACACATCTTGATGATCCCCAAGACTTTTGGGACAACATTCTGTGGACCGATGAGATAAAAGTGGAACTCTTTGGAAGGTGTGTGTCCAAGTATATCTGGCGTAGAAGGAACATTGCATTTCATAAAAAGAACATTATACCAACAGTAAAATATGGTGGTGGTAGTGTGATGGTCTGGGGCTGTTTTGCTGCTTCAGGACCTGGAAGACTTGCCGTGATAAAAGGAACTATGAATTCTGCTGTCTACCAAGAGATCCTGAAGGAGAATGTCTGACCATCTGTTCTTGTACTCAAGCTGAAACGAACTTGGGTTCTGCAGCAGGACAATGATCCTAAACACACCAGCAAGTCCACCACCGAATGGCTGAAGAAAAACAAAATGAAGACTTTGGAGTGGCCTAGCCAAAGTCCTGACCTGAATCCTATTGAGATGTTGTGGTATGACCTTAAAAAGGCTGTTCATGCTCGAAAACCCTCTAATGTAACTGATTTAGGACAATTCTGCAAAGATGAGTGGGCCAAAATTCCTCCAGGACGCTGTAAAAGCCTCATTGCATGTTATCGCAAACGCTTGGTTGCAGTTGTTGCTGCTAAGGGTGGCCCAACCAGTTATTAGGTTTAGGGGGCAATCACTTTTTCACACAGGGCCATGATGGTTTGGATTTTTTTTCACCTTTAATAATAAACACCTTCATTTACAAATTGCATTTTGTGTTTACTTGTGTTGTCCTTGACTATTGTTTAAATTGGTTTGATGTTCCGAAACACTTAAGTGTGACAAACATGCAAAGGAACAGGAAATGAGGAAGGGGGCAAACACTTTTTCACACCACTGTACGTTACTGGTCCTTGTTGGGCATATATTGTAATGTTATTTTTTTTTCATGCAGCCTGTGGGCTGAATGAAAAAAAGTTATTGATTGGTGGGTATGCCCACCATTAGAATACCGCCCTGCATCCACCCACTTCTAATGATGGGCATACATACACTTTTTTTTTTAACTGTGAATACCACCCTGCATCCACCCACTTCTAATGATGGGCATACATGCACCATTTTTTTTTCTTTAACTGTGGTGGTGAAATCACCTCCTACAGCGCTGGAGTCGCTGATTTATGTATCGTGAGAGCAAACGCTGTTGCTGTCAAGATAAATAAATCAGTGCTGCAGCTGAATGGTGTACCTGAAAAGCAAACAATGGTAACAATAAAACATTAACTCAATAAAACAACAATCTGTGCCAAAAAAAAGATTTCAAAATATATGCTGAAGCATGGGGGCAATCCGGCCCTAATGTTAGGGGCAAATCGCCCCTACCTCCATGCTTCAGCATATATGCTCTTTTTCATTTTTTTTAACTGTTATGGTGAAATCGCCTCCTATAGTGCTGGAGTTACTGATATTTACATATCGTGGGAGCAAACACTGTTGCTGTCAAGATAAATAAATCAGTGCTGCAGCTGAATGGCGTACCTCAAAACAAAAAAATGGTTAACAATAAAACACAGTAAACAGTAAAGTATAAAAGAATTACATACCTTTAAAGCAAACACAATAAAACATAGTAAAAATAAAACATTGCAGTTAAGCATAGAATACAGTAAAAAAGAGCAGAGAGAGAGAGAGAGAGAGAGAGAGAGAGAGAGAGAGAGAGAGAGAGAGAGAGAGAGAGAGAGAGAGAGAGAGAGAGAGAGAGAGAGAGAGAACAATAAAACAACAACTATTTTGGGCTTTTTTATTTTATATATATTTTTTGTACACTTTTATTTGTAACTGTAACGGTTCGGTTCCAGGTTCGGGTCTCTCAAAATGCAATTGCATCTTTGGAGACCCTGTGAAAATGTGTCCTGGTCTGTGCAGTGCTGTACCCTACATTAATACTCCACTAGTGTTTGGTAGCGTTCAGAAAATTCACAGATGTAAAGACCAGAATGGTCAAGACAGGAGGGACAATAATATCGGGTGTCATACCTATATCCGGGTTTCCAACAGACACAACATTTTCTTTGGGGTGATCATTGGGTAGGGGTACCAGGGAAGACATACGGAAAATGCCTCTCATGCAGCCAGCTTACTGCATTTGCATTGGGAAGGTGGGGCACAGCACCGTCTGGAAACAGAAGGGCTGTGATGATCTCTTCCTGGAATTTAAGGAAGGATCCACTTAGTCCTGATGCTTTGTATAGCACATGAGCATTCAGCAGAGCCAATTGAAATAAATATACAGACACTTTTTTATACCTGCATCTGGCCTTATGGGCGATTAAGTGCAGCACCATCAACTGGTCGTTGAGGTCGACCCCTCCCATATTAAGTTTGTATTCGTGGACACTGAGGGGTTTTTCTACATCACCAGTTGCCATTCGAATTTGGACCATCGTGTCTGTGTGAAGGGTGGACAGAATGAAAAAATTCAGATTATCCCTCCACTTCACTGTGAGCAAACTATTACTTCTCAAGTAGGCTCTCTCCCCAAGCCTAAAATGGGAATCCACAAGTGGCTGGGGTAAGCCCCAGCGATTAGATCGCACAGTACAACATGTGCCAATTCCATGATCAAACAAGTGACTAAAAAGTGGCACGCTCACGTAATAATTGTCCACGTACAGTGGTATCCCTTTCCCTTACCAGTGCTCCCTATGTAGTCTGGGCAGTTCTTCGGCTCCACATGACTATATTTTCCCTCGTAAACCATGAAACAATATGTATAGCCTGTGGACATGTCACAGAGTTTATACATTTTGACCACATATCTGGCACGCTTGCTGGGAAGATACTGTTTGAAAGACAAGCAGCCAGAAAACGTAACCAGGGACTCATTTACGCAGACAACAGGAGTACATCAGGAGTACATAAGACTGCAAACTGTTGGTTTAAGTGGTTTATGAGGGGCCGAATTTTGTAGAGTCGATCATATCCAGGGTCACCCTGAGGACGACAGAGTTCATTGTCATTAAAATGCATGAACCACAAGATCTGCTCGAATCTTGTCCTGGCCATGGAGGCAGAGAAAACAAGCATATGATAAATTGGGTCAGTGGACCAATATGACTGCAACTCACTCTTTTTAGTTATGCCAATGAGGAGGGATAGGCCTAGAAAGGTCTTAAATTCGGAAACCGTAATAGGTTGCCATTCTCTGGCAAGGGTCAAATGGGGATTAGCAGCGATGAATTGACTAGCATAAAAAACTTCGTTGGTCCACAATAGATCTATAGAGATCTTCCATGAAAAACAGTGAATAAAAATCAAGTGACGTAAAATCAACTGTTTCCACCTGATTGGTTGGCCAGTGAATGGGGGAATAATGGGTGCTGCAGAAGTGATGGACTCTCAATTAGGAAATGCAGCAGGAAGGGCACTATGGGCTCGACTGGCCCGTCTTTGTCTTCTTGATGGACTCTACTTGTGCTAGCCATCGCACCAGCTTGAACTGCACTTATGGGACTCGCCACATCACCACGTGATACTGCAGTGCTGATTTGACTATAACCAGGGTGTACTAGGCTGCTGATGCTTGCCAGTTCACCAGAAGGATGAGCGGCACTAGTACTTGCTCTCTGCTCCATACGAGAGCCCTGCGGTTCTTGCATCTGAAAAACAGCAGAAGAACAGGGTCGGGTACACCTGACCTTGGCAGGGACCACTATTCCTTTGTCAGAGCTATCTGTCAGGGTGCCGCTGCTGTCTACGGGTTTGAATACTGAGCCTGCATCTGACAGATGAGTAACTTCCTCTTTACTTTCATCTGTCATGCTCAGAAACGTGTAGGCCTCTTCACTAGTGTACCTTTGATTGGACATTGTGGCCTCTCAATTTACTAGTACAATGAGTGAGACTCATAGGTAAGAAAAGCACCTGGCTGTCAGCGACTGCTTCAAACGCTACCAAAAAAAAACTGTTAGCCTTCACAGGGATCAGGCCTGACTCCTGCAGTTATGTGTTTTGTGTTTTGTGAGTGATAGTTATCAATTAATACTGCTCTTGGGTGGACTGGGCTGGGCGGAGGGGCTAAATGAAGGTGCTAGCAGGTATCTGGGTTGATCCCGCTAATGCTGCATTTTTTGGAACCCTAAACTACTGGGGATGCTAGTATAGATCTAAACAGATCAAATAATGATTTGTCCAGACACTATACTACTAAAGGAGGTGTATGGTGCATGTGTGGGTGTTAGCACTACTGGCACTAATCTGACGCTGCCTGGGGCAACGCCGACCCTAATTGACACTAAAACTTAACTGATGTCACTCACCGGGTGATCGGGGGTTAAACCTTAGGGTTTAGGGGGTACCCTAGACCTACCTGGGCCTACTACTAACTGCCCTTACACTTATTACAGTCACAAATGACACCAATGCAGTGATCAGTGAAAAATCTGACAACTACAATTGGTGACACAGTGACAGCGAGTGAAGGGTTCAACTGGGGGGGGGGGGGGGGCGATCGGGGAGTGATTAGGGGGTGACAAGTCTACCTATGTGTACTGGTGTTGGTGTAGTGTTGTGCAACTCACGTTTAGACGTCCTCTCTCCTTTCTCTGGAACTGAAAAGAATTCCAGAAAGGGAGATGACATTGCTTCCCCTGCCTGTAAGTGTAAACAAGCATTTTCATTCGCCAGAACGATCAGCAGGTCCAGGCCAGAAATAATAGGATTGGACCTGAGGAATGATCGGTTCTGTAACTAATCCGACTGCTTTTTTGTGCACCCTTGCCATTCTGCCAACTTATATCGGCATGCGGCGATTAACAAGTTGTTAAAGATAAATGAATGGAGGTATTAACAGCTGAAACACTTTGAACATTGAACATTATCTAAACCAATTAGAACAGAGGAGCACCTGACCCAATAGAAGGATTATGTAGTATACAGACAACACTAAAACATGGAATTTCTCAGATTTATAAGATACTTAGGCCGCGTACACACGCGCGGACTGTTCGCCCAACTTTGTCCGTCAAACAGTTTCGGCAAACAGTCCGCTCAAAATTAGCATGGACGGACATGGCCACACACGACGGACGAACAGTTTGCTGAAACCGTGCGCGATGACGTGAACGGCACGTACGACGGGACGAAAAATACGACGTCCTATACACTGCATTATAACTTTCGGCGTGTAAATCCTTTCTGAGCATGCGCGGAACTTAGTTTGACGAACAAGCCTACACACGAGCGGACTGTTCGCTGAAACAAGGTTTCAGCGGACAGTTTTTCGGAAATTCCGTAAAACCTTGTTCGTCAAACTGTCCGCTGAAACTGTCCGCTGAAAGCCCACACACGAGCGGACTGTCCGCCCAAACACTGTTCAGCGGACAAAGTTGGGCGAACAGTCCGCCCGTGTGTACGCGGCCTTACAGATCTCGCGGGACAGGGAAAGGGAGTTGGGTGCACAGATGGATGAGCAACGGGTAATTAAAATGATAAGGGGGTACACGAATACGCGATTGATATAAAAATGATAGAAATACATTATTAGTGCTTAGTGAGATGGTATCTAACACCTGAGAAAGTCTATAGATTCCAACAAGAAAAATCTCCATTATGCTGGAGAGGATGTAGCCAGATAGGTAACATGGCTCACAAATGGTGTGACTGTACAAAAATAAAGGAATATTGGCAAGACATATAATACTATATAAAGAAAATCACGGGGAAAGAGATTATAAAAGATCCATGGACATACATATTTTACAGAACAAATAGTACAAAAAAAAACAATAAGAGAGCAATGATCCCATATCTATTGAACGCAGCATAAGCAATAATACCTAAAAAATGGCTAGACCCAGATAAACCCACAATAAAAGAATGGGTTGAGAGAATAGACTACATTTATAAAATGGAATATCTAAGTAGTAAAGAAGAGGGTCAGACAGAAAGATTCAACACTTTATGGGAAAAGTTGATAAATGTTTAAGAAAAGCAGGATGTATATGCAAAAGTGGATGTAGGTCAGTGGTAAAGATGAGGAGTAAGGGGGAAGGGGAAGAGATGAATAAAAAAATAAGACCCCACAGAGGGGATAGGATACATATATATATATATATATATATATATATATATATATATATATATATATATATATATATAAGCTTAAGGGGATCAATTATGTGTGTGTACTTGAAAATGTTTTGTATATAATTGCTGCATAAAATCAAATAAAGTCTATATAAAAAAAAGAAAAATATCTTCTGTCAGGTTTTTACTTCCCTTTGTGCTCCTACTAATGTTCATATAAAAGAACATCTGGGTAGCAGTGACCATAGCATGATTTCATTTTATGTTAGCTATAAGCAACAAACACATAATGGAAAGATAAAAACACTTAACTTTAGAAGAGCACATTTTCCAAGGGTGAGGGCTGCTGTCCAAAACCTAGACTGGGAGGGAATATTGGCATCAATAAGCACAGAACAGAAATTGGATTTTTTTTAAAATGACTGTATGAAGAGTTTGTGTGAACTCACTGCAAAGTATATTTCCATGGGCAATACTATATGTTTAAAAGGCTAAAAATAAAACCTCACAACCAAACTTAGAAAAGCTAAAAATAAAAAAAGAGATTTAAAAAAATATAAAAAAATGAAGGAACACTATCATTGTTTAAATGTTACAAAGAATATACCAGAATATGGAAAAAGGAAATCAAGGCCGCAAAAATTCAAAATGAATGACAGATTGCAAAAGATAGTAGGATAGACCCCAAAAGATTATCAAATATATTAACAGTAAAAAAAGGTCAGGTCTGAGAATGTAGGCCCGTTACAAAATAATCCAGAGTGGGTGACTGGGAACAAAGAGAATTTATTAAATACTTCTTCTGCTACGTGTGTACAAAAGAGCATGAGGGGGACCATGTCCATAACTGGGATGGTATTGACACAGCCTAAATGATCCACAATGGCTCAAAAGTGATATGGTCCAGAAATATTTAGACAGCATAAAGTTGAATAAAGCACCTGGACCAAATGGCATATACCCACAGATCCTTAAGAAATTATGTTCTGTCATTTTCTTTTTTTTTTTAATCTTGATATTTATTTGAAGATTATTTTAATACAGATAGTATCAACAGAAAAAAAAATACATATCTCAGAGTACTTAATGCCAGCGGTCACCAATTTGAGATTGGATCAGGCAAAAGGAGGCATTAATTCAACTTACTAGAAGTGTACATAAGTTTGGAACATTTAAGCCCCATACACACTATCAGTTTTTCTGATGAGTTTTTCCTTCAGGTTTACCAAAACCATGTAGTGCAAGGGCCTGCCTGATGGCATACACATTGAAACTTTTAAGATTTGACCTCGTATTATATGGTTTTGGTAAATCTGAAGGAAAAATTTAGAAGAAAAACTGATAGTGTGTATGGGGCTTAAGTAACAGTTGTGTTATAACTCAAAGTATGTACAGTACCTGAACTCTTAAAGATAGATAACAAAGAAAAGACAAAATTGTATCTTAAGAAATACGAGTGTTGGTGTTGTTGATCAAGGGAGGATTGTTTTTTCTTCAGCAGATAGTATTGAAGGTTTTGAGTATGGACTTTGGATGGTGGAAGTTTTGAGCCAGTAAAGGTCATGACATGACCGTGTTCCTTTTGTCCGTAGTCCAGCACGCCCATTTTTGTTGGAATTGGGTGTTTTTGCCTTGAAGTCTTGCAATTATTTGTTTGAGGGTAGCCTGCGTGTCTAGAAAGTTGATTGCTTTAATGGAGGAAGGAGGAGTTTCTGACCTCCAGGCACTTGCTAGGCCTCTTCTAGCTGCTATTAGGACATTGATTTTGCTTGGCCATTTATCTAGGCCAGTGCCGAAAAGGGCAGTTTCAAGAAGCAGCAGGTAGTGTATCCTGGTAGTAAAAGAGATAAGATCTGATATTTCTTTCCAGAAAGCTGTAATCTTCAGGCAGTACCACCTTGTGTGGCTAATAGATCACACCGCACCCACACTTCCTCCAGCATAACGGGGAGTTGGCACCTGGGTGACGATTCACCAGTACTTGTGGTGTGAGGTACCATCTGTGCAGGATTTTTAGAACTGTTTTCCAGTGGGATATGCATCAGGGTGCTTTCCTAGGTTGTTGAAATGCTTGACACCATTGCTTCTTTGTGTAGACAGACAACTCCTAGGTCATGTTCCCAAGAGATCATAGCTGGCGGTTTGTCCAGTACCACTCTGGAGCCTAGAGCATTGTACATTATGGAGATCCCTTTTTTGATCAGATTTTCAGATAAGAAGAAGGAGTAAATTGGTTTGATTAGGGCATCTTCCCTTAACTGTAGGGGGGAATAGTAGGTGTCATATTTCTAGATATTTTTAGAAGTCCTTATGTGAAATGCCATATGTTCCAAAGAGGTCCTGAAAGTAGAGCATATGTTGTCGTTCATATAGTTGATTGACTAGGTTGAGACCACTGCTTTTCCACTTGGAGATATCCAGGTTTGGAATTAGTAAAGGTAACGAGGAAAGAGGGTGTTTGGATCAATAATTTTTGGTTTGCTTCCTCTGGTTTTCAGAACAGATATCCACGTCTTGAAGGTAGCATGCACTGTTCCCAATAAAGTTCTGGTAATTATGTAAGTGAGCACAGAGGCTCCCAGCAGCACCCTGAGGTCAGCAGAGAGAGCATGCTGTTCAATTTGTATCCATCGTTTGTCTGGGGCTGGAGACCACCAGTGTTTAGTTTGGTCTAGGATGGTGGCTGTGTAGTATTTGGCTAAGTCAGGTGCGCCCAAACCTGCATGGGTTACCAGTGTGTACATGGACTCTCTTCGCACTCTTGCTTTTTTATCTGACCATATGAAATAGTTTATTATTTTTTGTAAGGTTTTAAGATGGGTTACTTAGATCGGCAGGGGAATTGTTCTAAAGAAATATAGCACATGAGGAAGAATGAACGTTTTAGTCAATTTGATTTTTCCTGCCCAGGAGACTGTGGCTTTCAAGAGTGTTTTAAAAAGTTCAGAGATTTTGCTAAGCAGAAGAGTGAATGAATGAAATATTTGTATAGCACACAACGCGAACTGAATCGCCTCAAGGTGCTGTGAAGAGCTTAGTTGTCATCAACTAGAAGAGGAAGGTCTTGAGTTTTTTCCTAAAGGCCTGGTGGTTTTCTTCCAGGCGGATGTTGGTTGGTAGAGCATTCCATAGCTGTGGTCCTTGGACAGCGAATCTCCAATCCCCCTTCAATTTGTACCGTGCTTTGGGAACGAGGAGGAGGTTTTTGTTAGATGATTGAAGACAGTGGTTTAATGTGTAATGATTTATTTTCTCAATTAGGTATTGAGGAGCGTCTTTGAGGTATTGAGGTATTGAGGAGCGTCTTTATGCATGCATTTGTGGGTGAGGCAGAGGGTCTTGAATGTGATCCGATTCTTTACGGTTAGCCAATCTACATTCCTCAGGGAAGGGGAGATTGATTCCCAGGGTTTTTTTTCCTGTTATCAGCCTTGCCGCGTGTTTTGGATAAGTTGTAATCGCGCAAGTTGATATTGGGGTAATCCTATATAAAGTGAGTTTGCGTAGTCCGGTCGTGAATTTATGACTGTTCCAACTACCACTGCTTTGTCATTCTTTGGGATAAAAGGGATGAGTCTACGTAGCAGGTGTAGCAGATGGTGAGCACCACTGACTACTGCTCCTATTTGTGCATCCATTGACATTTGTGAGTCAAAAATGACCCCGAGACTCTTGGCCTTGGTCTTTGGGGAGATGGTTTGCCCAAAGATGGCAGGTGGTGTCCAGGAGGTCTTGGTTACAGAATTATGGCTTGAGTGTAGGATAAGAAGCTCTGTTTTTGATTCGTTGAGTTTTAGGGAGTTGGTGGTCATCCAGTCTTCTATTAAATTGAGGCAATTTTCTAGTTGTTGGTGATGGTCTCTTTGTCCGGTGATACGGAAGTAAAGTTGCGTGTCGTCAGCGTACGAGTGAAAGCAGAGGTCTGAAACTCTGATGATTTGGAGGAGTGGGCGGATGTATATGTTGAAGAGGACTGGCAACAAGGGCGATCCTTCAGAGACTCCGCAAGCGACTGCCTGGGATTCAGAGGAGAATTCTCCTAGTTTTACTGTCTGTGAACGATTTCCTAGGAAGGACGCGAACCATTGAAGATCTGAGCCTTTGACTCCTGCAACTTCTGTGAGGTGGATGAGTAGAGTATTGTGGTCTACTGTTTCAAACGCTGAGCTGAGGTCTAACAGTACCAGGAGACATTATTCTCCGTCATCCTCTGCCTCGAGGGCGTCATCCCATATCTTTAGGAGTGCTGTTTCTGTTCCATGGCCCAGGCGGAAGCCTGATTGCAGTGTGTCCAGGTGTTTGTGTGTATCCAGGTGGCGTTGTAACTGTTGTACTACCGCTTTCTCCATGATCTTGGAAATGGTGTTGAGGCTTGTTATTGGCCTACGGTTGTTTGGATCCTGAGGGTCGAGGTTAGGTTTCTTTAGCAGGGGTTTGACGATGCCTTGTTTGAGGGCGCCAGGGATGATCCCTTCTTGGAATGACCGGTTTATGAGGTGCGTTATAGTGGGAGCCACGATGTCAGAACATTGTTTCAGAGTATACTTGGCTTTAAAAATTTGACTGCCTGGGAGGTCAAATGATACCCAGGTATGTTATTTGGGAAGAGCACTCCCAAGAAAAGGAGGAAACCGCTGAGACTTGTTTTTGCTTTTTAGTAGAGAGGTGTATTGGTAGCATGAATGATTTGGAGTCATTTACTTTGTATAATGAAATTGCTCCAAACTCTTTCAAGATGTTTTGGAGCAAGAGAAGATGGGGTCAGTTAGGGCAAGGCAAATATCATTGTAGTATAGGCCTATTTTATGTTCCTCTTGTCCTATTTTTTCTTTCAATAATTTTTTTGAGTTTTATAAAGGTACAAAATAATAGCAGTACAGTCTGTTTCACATTAAAATAGTAAATTCATAGTACAGCAAGTATCTAACATAACAGTTTTCAAAGCAATAATCGTCTACAAATGAGGATATGAACCATATTCCCACTCATGTACAGGAGGAGGGAGGAAGCCCCGTATCTTCAGACACCCCAATGGGCACTTATTGTGTCATGGGGAGGGGGACAGTAGACCCAGCTCATAGGTTGCTTACGGTGGGCCGAAACGCTAATAAAGGACGGAAAGCCTGAGAGAGTGCAAACAACTATAGCAAGACATGGCCAGGAGTACCAGTCTGTGTTAATATAAAACTAAAACACTTACCGTATATACTCGAGTATAAGCCGAGATTTTCAGCCTCTTTTTTGAGGCTGAAAGTGCCCCCCTCGGCTTATACTCGAGTCATCGCCGTCTGACTGCTCGATCAGCGTATCGAGCAGACAGACGGCGGACATACTACAATTTGAAAGCCGCGCCTCCTTCTCCGCCTCCGCCTGTGATAGGCGGAACACTGAATTTCCCAGCAGCCTGTGTTCCGCCTATCACGGACATCGTCTCATCCTCGTCCGTAGTACGAGGATGAGACGATATCGGTGATAGGCGGAACACAGGCTGCTGGGAAATTCAGTGTTCCGCCTATCACAGGCGGAGGCGGAGGCGGGGCTTTTGAATTTTAGAATGGCCGCCGAGGCGATCCTGGCAAGGCACGGGACGGAGGCAAGGCAAGGCACGGCACGGGACGGGACGGAGGCAAGGCACGACACGACACGGGACGGAGGCAAGGAGGCAAGGCAAGGCACGGCACGGGACGGAGGCAAGGAGGCAAGGCACGGCACGGGACGGAGGCAAGGCACGGGACGGAGGCTCGGGACACAGGTAGGCTGGACACACACACACACACACACACACACACACACACACACACACAGACACACACACACAGGGATGGATGGATGGAGACACACACACACAGGGATGGATGGATGGATGGAGACACACACACACAGGGATGGATGGATGGATGGAGACACACACACACAGGGATGGATGGATGGAGACACACACACACAGGGATGGATGGATGGATGGACACACACACACACAGGGATGGATGGATGGATGGACACACACACACACAGGGATGGATGGATGGATGGACACACACACACACAGGGATGGACGGACACACAGGGACGGACACACACACAGGGATGGACAGGCATATCTCACCCTCGGCTTATACACGAGTCAATAAGTTTGCCAGTTTTTTTGGGGGTAAATTGGGGGCCTCGGCTTATATTCGGGTCGGCCTATACTCGAGTATATACGGTAGTTAAAGTAGTACATTATGGTGCACAATTTGTTCAATTCTGTGGTATCCTGAGTGTTCCAGATATGGAGATGATATGATGTAGAGGACCCCTGTTCTAAGAGAGTGTAAGAGTGATCCCCATAGTAGGGCATGTTATAGAGATCATATAGTATATACTTCTATGGGGTAACAGTCCAGGTATCAGTACCAGTTTATTCACAGGCATTCCCATAGTGAGGAGGGAAAATATACCAGGCAGTTGTGTGTCTTAACATAAAAATCCCTCAGCATGGTATATGGACTATGGATTGAAGAGTGAGAAGGAGAAGAAAGGAAAGAAAGGAAAGTGGGAAAATAGAGAATAGAAAGACAGGAGAGAAGACAGAGTCCAGTAACTGGATTGAGTAGTCAGCCAGTCCAGGGTTCAATAACCAGATCGGGTTATCAGCCAAGCCAGAAGTCAGGGATCCAAGTGGAGCAACAGCAAGCAGGATAAGGAGCCAGAAGGGATGTAAGCAATCCAGTCTTTAAACAGAACCGCAGGAGATGTTTTCTTGTAATGTGACCAAGGCGAAGGCAGATATGAAGTGAGCTGAACAACTTTAAGTTGGCAGGTCAGACGAGCTGGATGAGGAACAGCTGGTAACTGTGGAGAGAGATGAGAGCTGGCAATTAGCCAACAGCTGAGCAGCCAGCCCAGAGGAGGAAGGGCTAAGCCAGCACTGACAGTGGAACAGATAAGTCCCTTACCCAAGGGGCAAGATTTCTCCAGTCCTGTGTTAGATGCTATGTTGGAGTCCTCCTGTATATGACAGTACCTTCAGTCAGAGGATTCAAGGTGTGAAATAGGGAAGCAAAGAATTGGGATTGGCCCCGTTCGGTGCATAATATGACACCAATGAGTAGAATTGGTTATCAATAAGACCCTTAACAAGTATGAATCTCCCCTTAGGGTTCTTGAATTCATAAATGAAGGAGAACTGCCAGTTATGAGAGAAAAATATAGCTACCCCCTTAGTTTTCATGTCCGCACTGGCAAGATGGAATTTAGGAAATTTGGGATGTTTAGGAGCGAGCTAAGTGTGTTTCTTAGAGGAAGAGAATATCAATTTTTTGGCTATGGTAATATTGAAAAATTTTCCTGTGTTTAACTGGTGAGTTCATTCCCTGAACATTGTGCATGGCAATGCACAGGGAAAGGTTTGGTGTGGTAGTGTCAGCCATGGAGCAGTGGAAGAGAGAACGCCAATGAGTACCAGTCACTTACCTCAAGGCCATCATCAGATGTGTAAGATGGTATTGTAAGATATTTAATTCCATTGTTGTAAGGGAGTCTGGAGGGATCCACCAAGTCATTGTGAGCTGATACTACTTCCCCCACTTTTGATTCTAGGTCACCCGTTCATGCAGCAATGTGAGTGATCTGCGCCTGTGTGTGTCTGATTGCTTTTTCCATGTTAGATTGTATACCCATGTATAGTGACTGCAGCATATGTTTCAGCTCTGGTACAATGGCAGGCTTGTCTGAGGTAGGGAATTCCTCAAGGGCATTGTCAGGCTCAGTGAGTGGCAGCGCTGTCATTGCAGTTGAGAGATTTCGCTTTTTACTCACATGTGAACTGGATAGAGTGGTGCAGTGGTTAGAAAGCTGGTTTCTTATGAGGATCTTTCTGGGGTGATGTCCTTTGTGAGCTCTGATTCCTCCTCTGTGCCTGTGTCAGTGTGCCTGCGCCATCTTGAGTTTTCTCCTCAAATTGCATGGGGAAAAAGTTGTCAGTTTGCGGGGCTGCACAGGCGTGGGTTTCCCCCTCAGTGTTCCCTCCTTGTGTCATTACCCACAGTAGTGGCGGGTGCCTGGTCAGACAGCATTGCTCTTTGTAGCTCTGAGAAGTTGTGGATCATCGGAGCTTCCCGCTCAAGCTGTCATTCGACTTTGTGGCTAGGACATGCCCCCTAAGTTCTGTCATTTTAAAGCCATTGCTTCTAAGGCCAATGTGGTGCCTATATTTAAAATATTTAAAAAGGGATCAAAGTCTTTACCAAGTAACTATAGACCTGTTAGTTTACCTTCTTTAGTAAAGAGGAAAGATACTGTACAGTTTAATAAAAGACCACATAAATAAGATCTTGCTTGAAACAAAAAACTTTAAGCAACAGACAGCATGGATTCATGAAAGGCAGAAGTCAGATAAATCTGATTTCTTTTAATGATGAGGTAAGAAAAACATTAGACAAAGGAGTGGATGTGGACGTACTATACTTGGATTTTGCAAAAGTGTTTGACACAGTTCCCAAAACACAGCTAATATGTAAGGTATTATCTACAGGTCTGGAAAATCAGTTTGTAAATAAATAAAAAACTGGCTAAAAGACCAAATTCAGAGAGTAGTAGTTAATGATTCATACTCTGGATGGTCTAAGGTTATTAGTGGTGTACCCCAAGGTTCCGTGTTGGGACCCTTACTCTTTAATATATTTGTAAATGATATAGGGTCTGAGATTAAAAGTACAATTTCACACTTTGCAGGTGACACCAAGCTATGCAGTGGAATAACGTCCTTACAGGATGTCTTCAACTTACAAGCTGACCTAAATGCATTATTTATTTGGGCAACTGTGTGGAAAATCAGATTTAATATTGATAAATATAAAGTTATGCACTTGAGGGCTAAGAATATGCATGCATCGTACATAGGGAGAGTACAACTGGGGGGAATACATGGTGGAGAAAGATCTGTGTGTTTTGGTAGATCATAAGTTTAATAATAGCATACAATGCCAAACTGCGGTTTCCAAAGTAAGTAAAGTCAGTTCTTGTATTAAGAGAGGTATGGACTCCAGAAAGAGACATATTATTTTGTCCCTGTACCAAACATTAGTAAGACCTAATCTGGAATATGTAATTCAGATTTGGGCACAAGTTTACAAAAAGGATATTGGGGAACTGGAGAAAGTGCAGAGAAGAGCAGCCCAACTGATAAGAGGCATTGAGGAACTCAGCTACAAGGAAAGATTAGAGGAATGGAATTTATTCCCTCTTGAGAAAAAGAGATTAAGGGGGGGCATAATCAATATGTATAAATACATAAGTGGTCCATATAATGAACTTGGTGTTGAGTTATTCACTTTAATGTCAACACAGAGGACAAGGGGGGCACTCTTTACATCTGGAGGAAAAGAGATTTAATCTCCAAATATGGAAAGGTTTCTTCACAGTAAGAGCTGTGAAAATGTGGAATATAGGATTGTGTATATGGCCCAGATAGCAAGTAATTGTGCTGCAAGTTTGAAAATTACTTACTAGACCCGACTTGCCAAGCTTCACAAGTTTGTTGCGCAATTGCAGAAAGTTTGCATTGCATGACTCCAGATCAACTTTCTTTGCATCAACATTCTGCAAGTTCTGGTTCAGTTATGTTGTGTAATAGTTATCCCACCCAGGGGTCACTGTGGCTGAATTTTCATCTGTGTGTAAGGTTTTTCTTTAATTGGTGATGGGGCGTGGAGTGCAGAGAGGTGAGTGGTATCCATGAGATCTGATATGGAGTTCAGAGAGGCAGAAATCAAGGAGTGACTAACCCTAATATCCCATTGGTGGAGCACAATTTGGAATGTTTTATTTTCCCTTGTTTATATACTAGCAGCTCACCCTAAACAAAGACCACAACAGGTCTAGTGGCGCTTTTAGGAGAGAAGAGTGGAATGGAATGTGATTTTCCATAAAGGATCTGGGGGATGACAGTGGAGAGGCGTTTTAGCGTAGAGTTTTGTATCCATGTTCAAGAGTGAGATTGGATGATAATTGACGGGGTTGTCTGGAGCTTTTCCCGGTTTAGGGATGGTGACCACTAAGGCGTTGAGGGATTCCTTAGAGATTGTGCCCATGATAGCAAATTGGTTATACATGTTGTAGAGATGGGGGACTAAGAGTTGGGCGAAAACGTTTATAATATTCCCTGGGCAGTCCATCAGGGCCTGGTGCTTTATGTAGTTTTAAGTTTTGGATCAATTTGTGAATTTCAGTGTGTGAGAAAGGAACTGCTAAGAGGTCAAGTTGTTCTGGAGATATAGAGGGGAGGGAGATAGAGGATAAGAAACTTGATATGTCTGCTTGGGTAGGTGGGGGTAGGGGATCTGTTTCCGTAAGGTTGTAGAGTTTTGCGTAAAAGTTGCTAAATTCATTGGCGATATCAAGCAGATTGGTTAAGCGTTTACATTGGAAGTTAGTGATATATGCGTTTTTTTTGTTGGAGAGTTGCTTTTTGAATTGTTTGGCCATAAATGCCCCTGGTTTATTGGTTGCTGAGAAGGTTTGTAATCAAAGTCTTTTGATATAATAGTCAAAATTTTTGCGAAGGTGGTCACTGAACTGGTGTCTAAGGTTTTTAAGTTCCGAAGAGATAGTATTCGAAGGGGATCTTTTGTTTGTGATGTCTAGGGACCAGAGCTGTTTTAGGAGGGACTCTCTAATGGAGGAGTGATTTTTTTTGGAGCGGGCCCCAAGTTTTATAAAAATACCTCATAGGCAAGCGTTCCATGTTATAGCATGATCAGTTACAGAGTTTACATTTTGTTGGAAGTAAGTTTCAATCTCAGACTGTATTTGAGTGTCAAAAGCGGGGTTGTGGAGGAGGGAGGTGTTTAATCTCCAAATCGTATGGCTGGTAGTTTGGGATGGAGATACTAGCTTGATTGTGACCGGAGCGGGGTCAGACCAAGATATTGTTTCTATGTGGGAAGCAGTGATAGATTGAAATATGTGTTTGTCTTTTATTAATAGATCAATCCGAAAGTAAGACTGGTGTGGTGGGGAGAAAAAGGTGGTCTCTCTCCATATCATGCATGCACCTCCAGGAGTCATATAAATCCTCTCACTTAAGAAGGGTGGATAGTGCTGAAGGCCAACATCGTGAAGCATTAGAGTTATCTAGTGTGGGGTCAATCACCTCATTGAAGTCTCCACAAATTATCAAAAGTTAGGATCTATAAGGAGTCGGTTTGGAGAAGAGCATAGCATAGAATTTTTTTGTGGGCTGTGTTGGGGGCATAAATGTTGACTAAGGTGAGGGGGCGATTATCAAACGTGGGTGAAAGGATTAGAAATCTGGTGTCCTCGTCATATTCATAGTGGTGGAGTTTGAAATTCGCCACAGCACTCATTACACCTCTCTTCTTTTTTGGGGCATTCACAAAGAAGCAGTGGGGGTATTTTCTGTGTCTACATCGGGGTTGTTTAAATTTAGAAAAGTGGGTCTCTTGTATACAGAGAACGTCTGCATGCTGATTTAATGCTTCTTTCCCAAGGAGATTGCAATATGTAAATCTTGCTGTAGCGGGAGGAGCATAGATTTTAGCATTACTTCTGAAACAGGGATATCAGCCAGGGAGGGAGCATTTTGGGTTCCGTGTGTCCCTGCAACAACAGAGGACCATAACTGCTTTTTTGCATGTGGCTCCTTGTTTGGGGAATGTGCAGGGGAGGTAGCCAGCCTCTTACCTCTGTCTGTGTGAAGTCCTCCTGGGCTTGTCTTCTGGAGGGGGGAGAGTGTCCATAATTTCTCTCATGGGAGCGGTGCTTGTGTCTCCTGGTGGTTGCAGCATTTAAGAGCTGGCAGGTGGGCTCGCAGAGTCAGCGTTGTAAATAGTGCTGGCTCCAGCGCCATCTTGGAGCCTTTGCATGGCGGCAGCCAGCGGGTAATAATCGGTTAAACGGCAGGGATTTGATGGCGGCGGCCAGTGGGTAATAATCGGTTAAACGGCAGGGATTTGACAGGTTGTATCCCCACCTAACATGCCCTCAAGTGTCCCTGGTGTTCCTGCTCTCTGGTAGTGTGAACTGCAGGGAGGAAAGTAATGGTGGGTTGCCGTAATTCAGGCCGTGGAGCGGAGCTCGGACTTCAGGCAGCCATCCTGGTCCACAGCAGGCCACTCCCTGTCCGAGATATCCATCTTTAAAATCCCGACATATATATACAGTGGGCAGATGTTAAGTGGTTAAAGAGAGCTGTAGGGCACACTCCTGCTTGATGCCTGGATGGTGGGAACAATTCAACTTTCAAGAATTGTTTTTTGAGCATGTGATCTTCACATCTTATCACTTTTTGATCCACATGCACTTTATTATTTGGGACTTATTTTATTGTTTTTTATGGAAAGTCAGATGAATACCTGCTTTTGATTCAAGCACTTTTATCACTCTTTCACATATTGCAGATTATTGTATTTATTTTGTTTTTATAATTAGGCATAGTCATTTATGCATATTGTCTTTTTGCTGTTTAGCTTCTTGAAATAGTGCACTTTATAATTGTTTCACATAGTATTGCATATTATCGCATATAACTGCAATTTTTGTTTTGTGTTATTTTGTTTTGTTTTTTCATTAGGGATAGGCATTCATTCATATTTTTCTA
This sequence comes from Lithobates pipiens, assembly GCF_037356315.1. Lineage (NCBI taxonomy): Eukaryota > Metazoa > Chordata > Amphibia > Anura > Ranidae > Lithobates > Lithobates pipiens. The sequence continues at coordinate 629,269,932 of NW_027507748.1, read as the reverse complement.
TTTCTGCTGCTTAGCTTCTTGAATTAGTGCACTTCATCACTGTTTAACATAGTATCGCATATTACTTCTTTTTTTTTCTATTGAATAATTTTTATAGTTTTTGAGAATGTTCTTTTTCATATTATAAATGTTCTTTTTTATGTTTTGATAGATGTTCACCCTAATAAAAAAAATAACAAAGATGTAATCCAAGTGTTATTTATTGATTTTATTCAAATATTTTAATAAATGTTTTTATAAAGATCAGTTTTGTCTTAATGCACTATTCAGTGAACTGAGGTAAATTTTTTAAGGAAATGGTAAAAACATAGAGATTTTTTTTAATATACTTTAGCCACGTTTGGCTTAGATTTTTCTGACCATTCACCTCTCTTCACTTATTAGTGAATAGACCTGATAAAAAATGAACACTTGGGCAAACAACAAGAAAAACTAGTGCCAAAGATATTAATGGAAGATTGAGGGATTAAATAATTCAATTAAATATTAGGGATTACATAATATTGCTGCCACCTAAGTACCAGTACCAGTGAATTACCAGCATAGGTGCGTGAAGCCTATTGCATTAGGGTGCACACCCCAAAGATCAAACATACATGCGTGTGTGTGTGTGTGTGTATATATATATATATATATATATATATATATATATATTGCATATACATACAGACAGACACACACTCTTATGGTAGAGCCGGTACAGTGAAAGACAAGTACGGTAGCACTTCATGAATGGCAGAACTGGTCAGAGGGAGATATTTTCTATCTCCCTGCCTGTACACAGAGTGATAATGCTAATGCACTTGGGTGAGCATGCCTATGATCACCAGTTAATTGGCAGGAAAAAAAAAGCAAGCAGCACAAATCCATAATCCCACAATCTGATGATAGTGAACCCACTGCTATTAACTGGTTCCTGACCATGTCACGCAGATCTACTGTGGTAGAATGGCTCTCCTGGTCGAAATCCCATATGGGTACGTCCTACCGTGTAAACACACAAATCCCTGTGTGGTCAGAGGAGAGGAGCCATATCTTTTGTTCCTACTAAGTAGGAAAAATGCTATGTCTCCTCTCCTAGTCAATTCTATCCCCATACAGAGGGAACACACAATTAACCCCTTGATCACTCCCTAGTGTTAACCCCTTCCCTGCCAGTGACATTTACACAGTAATCAGTGCATTTTTATAGCACTGGTCCCTGTATAAATGCCAATGGTCCCAAAAAAGTGTCAAAAGTCTCCAATCTGTCCTTCGCAATGTCGCAGTACCACTAAAAAAATTGCAGATCACTATTACTAGTAAACAAAATAATAAAAATGGCATAAAAATTTCATAAATCTTTTCCATAGTTTGCAGATGCTATAACTTTGCACAAACCAATCAATATACACTTATTGCAATTTTTTTTACCAAAAATATGTAGAAGAATATATATTGGCCTAAACTGATGAAGACATTTTTATTTATTTTTTAATTGGGGGATGTTTATTATAGCAAAAAGTCAAAAATATAGTTTTTTTTTCAAACTTGCTACTTTTTTTTGTTTATAGCGCAAAAAATAAAAACTGCAGAGGTGATAAAATACCACCAAAATAAAGCTTTATTTGTGGGGAAAAAAGTATGCAAATTTAATTTGGGTACAGCGTCGAATGACTGTGCAATTGTCAGTTAAAACGACGCAGTGCCAAATTGTAAAAAGTGCTCTGGTCAGGAAGGGGGTAAAATCTTCCAGGGCTGAAATAGTTGACCTAATCCCCTACTGTACACATGTGAAATCCATTCAATCCAACAATCATGTATAATGATAAACTCTGTGTCATTGCATAAAATAATTCATCTATCATACAACAATTATTTTTTTCTATGAAACAAACCAAGTGCAAATGCTATTAAAAAAAAGTGCAAAAGAAAAAACTGTGTACTAAAACAGGGAACAAAAAGTTCTTAGTGCAAGAAAGTATTATTCATTAGTAAGGTGCATGTATAAAAACATTCATATGTGTTCAAAATATTTGAAGTCCATTTTGCAATCCCAGGAAAAATCCAAGAACGTGATAATAATAATCTTGCATTTCTCCTGGGATTGCAAAATAGATTGAAAATATTTTGAACACATATGAATTTTTGATGCATACACTTTACTAATGAATAATATTTTCTTGCACTAAGCACTTTTTGTTTACTGTGTCAGCACACCATTTTTTCCTTGCACTGGCTGCCCGTCAGGTTTCGCATAGACTTTAAGATCCTCTTGCTTACCTACAATGCTCTTCATGGCTTGGGAACCTATTATCTCTCTGAACTTTTCTCAACTTATTTCCCACCCTCGTAACCTCCGCTCCTCAAACTCCTCAAACTCTGGTTTACTGTGTGTCCCCCCTTCTCATCTACATAGTCTTCTCCTGCTACGCTCAAAAACTCTGGGATTCACTTGGTAAGAACATTAGTCATCTTCTCTAAACTCATTCAAATCAAATCTAAAAATGCTTTTGTTTACACAAGCTTTCACTTAATTGCCCGTTTTCCCTTAGGTTATGTTATCCTGTGTATTTCTTGTGTTTTCCTTGTAAAGTGCTTTGAGAAGCCACCTTTGAAGGAGCTATATAAAATAAATTATAATTATATTATTATTATTATTATAATCTATATTATATAATTATGTATAAGTAAATATTATAATAATATATTATCTATATTATTATAATCTATTCAAAAATTGCTCAAAAAAACTTCTGGGTATGTTTTCACTTTCAGTCCAAGCACAGTTCTTGTTTCCTTTCTCAGTTTGGACTGTGTATTTTTGTTTATTGAATTATTTTACACATGCAATAAAAATCATGTTATCAGCATCATTAAATAAAGACAGTGGTCATAATCTGATCTTGTTATATCCCCCCCCCCCCCCCCATGACCTTACCATTAAGATCAACAGCACAACCATCGGTCCCTCCACACATGCCAGGGTGCTGGGTGTAATCCTTGACTCTGACCTCTCCTTCAGCCCAATCCAATCACTGGCTAAATCTTACCGCCTTATTCTCCACAACATCTCAAGAAATTGACCCTTCCTAACTAATGACACCACAAAGTAACTTATTCACTCCTTGGTTATTTCCCGCTTTGACTACTGCAACTCTCTCCTTAATGGCCTCCCCCTAACCACTTGCTTACTGGGCACTTAAACCCCCCTCCTGCCCAGACCAATTTTCAGCTTTCAGTGCTGATGCACTTTGAATGAAAATTGCGCGGCCATACTACACTGTACCCAAATGAAATTTTTATCATTTTTTTCCCACAAATAGAGCTTTCTTTTGGTGGTATTTATTTACAGCTGAGAGTTTTATTTTTTGCTAAACAAACAAAAAACCTGCAAAAAAAAATAAAAAATCATGTTTAATAGTTTGTTATAAAATTTTGCAAACAGGTCATTTTTCTCCTTCATTGAAATGCGCTGATGAGGCGGCGCTGGTGGGCATTGATAGGCTGCACTGTTGGGCACTGATAGGCACAGTTAAGGTGGCACTAATAGGCACAGATAAGGTGGCACTGATGGGCACAGATAAGGCAGTACTGATGGGCACAGATAAGGCGGCACTGATGGGCACAGATAAGATGGCACGGATGGGTGGCACAGATGAGTGGCACGGATGGGTGTCATGTATGGGCACTGATGGGTACCACTGATAGATGGGACTGATGGGCACTGATAGGTGGCAGTGATAGGTGGCACTGCTGGGCACTGATGGGCACTGGTAGATGACACTGATGGGCACGGATATGTGGCACTGAGGTGTAGCACTGTTTTTTGCGGCAGATTGTGAGCACTGATAGCTGGCACTGTGGGCACTGATAGATGGCACTGTGGGCACTAATGGGTAGCACTGTGGGCACTAATGGGTGGCACTGATGAGTTTCACTTTTTTCCCTACTTAGGTGGCACTGGCAGGGGGCAGGTGGGCACTGATGATCTGGCCGTGATCAGGACTGAAGTCCCTCTCATGGCCGCTGGTGATCGGCTTTTTTTTTCTCCTCGTGCTGTCAACGCGAGGAGGAAAAATAGCCGATTACCGTCTCTGTTGCGATCACATGATCAGCTGTCATTGGCCGACAGCTGATCACGTGGTAAGGGGTCGGGATCGACCCCTTGCTCCGATCTATGATCAGGCGAGTCTCATAGGGGGCGCGCAGGCCGCTCGTGCACGGGACGATGTCAATAGACGTAGTCCCAGCAAAGCAGGTCCGCGCTGTAGCCGTCATTCGGCTATAGCGCAGATCTCTAGAGGTTAAGCAGACTATCCCCCCTTCAGACTATTATGAATGCTGCTGCTATACTAATACACCTCACTAACAGATCCGTGACTGCTGCTTCTGTCTGCCAATCCCTTCACTGTCTTTGACTATCCCACCGTATAAAATAAATAAATACTAACCACAACATACAAGGCCAATACAAAACCTCATCTGCACATATAACACAAATTGTCCCCTCCGTCCCTCTTAGAACCTCCTGTTCTCTAGCACCCTTGTTACCTCCACCCATGTTCGGCTTCAGGACTTCTCCAGAGCCTTTTCCATCACCTGGAACTCCCTGCCCTGGTATGTCCAATCAGTCCCTAACCTGTCCACCTTTAGGAGATCCCTGAAAACTCATTTATTTAGGGAAGCCTATCCCACACACACCTAAGAACTGTGCCCGAGCCGCCCCCATCAAATCATCCCCGCACCTTTTGTACCACCACCCCTCCCTTTAGAGTGTAAGCTCTACAAGCAGGGCCCTCCTGTCTCTTCTGTATTGAGCTGTACTATAATTGTGCTGCCCCCCCTCTACATTGTAAAGTGCTGTGTAAACTGTTGGCGCTATATAAAATCTTGTATAATAATAATAATAATCTCCTTCCAAGACTTTGTCAAATATCTGTCTTCTGGAGGAAAATATTTGGGAACGAAATCTTTCATGGGTCAAGGTCATATTTGCTTTTCATTTTGAAACTGCATGGTTATTTGTTTTTTAGCTGCTGATTTCTTAGAAGGTTTGATATGCTATGACGCGTGCCATTTATTAAAGCAAAAAGTTAAGAAAAACTCACTGCCTGATAAGAAAAATAAATATAATTCCATTGAACAACTTACAATATTCACAACAGACAAGTCCAAACAGTACAAATGGAGTCAGGGAAAATATTGAGTGCCAGAGAGCAAGAAATAAGCCAACATTTTACATGATATGACTTGGTCTTTCTAAAGGCTTCTTAGTTTTATTTTCTGCTGTCTGCCTAAAGCTCGGCTTAAGGCAGCATGCAATGCAAACTGACAAGTACAGGTACTGTAAACATTCAATATACTAAATTCATGCTCAAGTCTGTTCAAGTTCTAAATGTTAATCTGATTTTTCCAACTGAAAACACCAAATTGGTATGTCGGATGAATTTATGTAATTTTATTAATAATACTCCTCCCATTAATAACGTATATTCAATCTATTCTCATCCTTTCAAGCGTAAGATCATTTTTCCCACATCTTACTAAGATAAGGACTGTTTTTTTTAGTACAATTACAGGGCTGTACACTTCACCTTTATCTCTTCTAGAAGTCAACATGTCACAAGTGAAGTTGCAACATATTTATTTTCATTCATTCGTATCGGCCCCAAGGGACCAGGTGGTGATCCTATTGAGCAGACTTTTTTTCCTCCTTTTTTCCTTCTTTAAGTGTATATCTTTCAGAACTAAAGGAATAAGGTATGTGCAGAATGCAGTAAACAGAAAAAATGGGGAGCTTTTTAAATCTTCTTCAGATCAGGTGGTAAGTAGCACACTGCTATGTGCAGATGCTAAAACATTATTAAAGGGAACTTTCTGTATTTTATTAATATGGCCATATGTGTTAGGAGCAGTATACATTTTATAAGAAAATTGCACGTAGGCATAAACGTAACTTTATAACATATGGAACTCATTCCGCTCATGGCTATAGGGGAGGGATATACATTTTTTTAAATACAACAATTTAAGTCTATATTTCTGTATATATATATTTTTTGGTTTGAACTTTTGCTTGCTATAAAGAAACAAAGATAATTTTTTTTTGTATTGATGAAAAGAGAGTGTTTATCCTGTTTGTCTTACAACAGAAAAAACACATCCTAGCAAAATGATAACCTGTTACAAATTCATTATACTAATAAATAAGAAATAGTAAACTGTAGTTTATTGTGCAGAAATGTAGCATGCATTTGATGTACAGCCATAAATGTAAAAAGATGTAATTGTCACATTCATGTTCATCCACATATGCCAGATTCAGAAGTATGTCCTGGCTCAGACAGAGTCCTGGGGGTCAGTGAGATCAGCATTGGCTTGTGCAATAGTGGCTTTTGATTCCAAATGCTCATATAATAATAATGGTTATTGCCAGAAGATTCAGAGTAAGTTTATTAGAAATTTCTCCAGAATTAAAATAATAGTAGGCAAAGGAATCCAGATTGAAATTTTCCAAAGCAAGACATGCCAATTGCAACAAAACATATTGCAAAAAGTAGCACAATAAGATAATATAAAAATACTATTTTTTTATAAAAACATTTAGCAGTGTTAAACAAAATATCTACTGTAGATTTCCTTTGCTAACCTGCTAGTTGCTTGCTGTCATGCTGACCCAATGACTATAGAAATTGGAATCAAAGTTCTTCCCGCCTACCTGCTTCCTAGATGGGGTAAGTGTGGGGCTTTGATGTCCTGACTGTCCTCGGCCACCGACCGACCATGAGGGTGGTTGTTTGCCACCCCCCAAAAGAAAAAACAAACCACCTGCCACCACTGCTTAAAATATAACTAAAGATATAGCCTTTTTTTTTTTTTTTTTGCTTTGGATAGAGTGCAGAGGCATTAGAACGCTTGACAGCTCTTTTTGCTGTCTGTGCCTCCTTTAAGGAGATTCACCCTCTCTATTTTGGGCTGTCCCCAGAAAAGTAACAGGGTATTTCAGGGTAACCTCATAAAACGTAAGGTTTCTACTCAAGCTCCTGTAAATCTATCCAGCGTTTCATGCAATGGGTGCAGGCTGGGCAGGAGTCAATTTAACTCCTCACATACGGTGGATATGCATAGACAAAGGTCCCCAATACTGCACACCCAGCAAAGCCATCAGTAAACAGTTAAGTGGCCTCAGCCAGCTTCATCAAAAGCCACGTCACCAGCATGTTTCACCCCAACCACGGGGCTTAATCATGAAAGATTCTCTGTGCATATCCACTGGGTCTTTCAGAGATTTTAAAATATTTGCCCACCATACAAAAATGTTGTTCTCTGATTGTTGAAAACAGTAATTTGAATGCTAGAATTGATCCCTACTGCTGAAGAGGTGAAGGTAATAGGTAGAAGGTAGTATTTCTACTATATATAGGAGACTTCTGAGACCTATCAAATAAGCACTTCCTGAGAAAGAAAAGGTTTGTGATCTTGTTCTTCCAGGGACTTCAAGAAAACCCAAGGAGCTCCAAAGCGACTCCAACGAAGAACGATTGCTACAAAGGAAAGAACCACATCAACCATTGAAAAGTGACTTTATTGTCATTAAAGTTTTGTGTCCGATATAATATTTACAATATTATATTCTATGAGGTCTAAGTAAAGTCTATGAGCATTCAATTGACAGAGCCTCCGCTGTTTCTAGTGGCACTCACACAAAAAATCTGAAGAGGGATGGGAATAAGTCTCAAGCATTCTGACTCAAAGAACCTGTACAGAAACTTGGGCACACAGCAGAAGTGTGCAGCCCTGAAAGCTTCTATGGTTATGAAAGCGATGTATGCGCTGAAGATGTGTTCTGCCTCCTCTTTCCACTTGATTCTTTTGAGATAGAAGACCCTCCAGACAACACTATACTGTTGCAATTCTGGTAACCCACCGTTAAACTTCCAGGGCCGCCAATATAGTTCACATAAAAATTGCTTTATTATGATTCATTGGAAGAAAAATGTAATAATTGTGTCATCCGAAGTGGCCTCCTGACCTTGACCATGCTATAAAGAAAGGAAACACTCCTCTATCGCATGACCTGTCCTGACATTTCTATAGAAAACATAGTCATTTTTAATTAAGATCTATCTTGGCTGGGCATCCTATCTCTGGCTGAAGTATAGAGAAAATCAGCATGAGCCTCCCAGGTCTGAGCCATGCAACAGGATTAACTAGCTATTCACCTTTTTTTGACTGACGAAAAGCTAACATGATCTTAACATCATAAATGTTTTTTTTATTTAAAGGGTAACTCCATTTTCTTGGAAAAAAATAGCAAATATAAAAAATATATTATAGCATATATTATTACAATCAAATGGAGAAGCGCTATATGTAAAGTGACTCAAAAAATATGATATAATCTCCACAATATCACAAAGATAATTCCTTAAAGTGCAAAATATTCAATAAAGTGCAAAATGTAATAATAAATATTCTAAATTCATAATAAAGGTTCAAAATTCATGAATAACAATAGTCCAATCAATTCAGTGCAAAAAACTGTAAAAAAAAAAAATCACAAATAAAGAAAGGAAAAAGGAAAGAGAAAAAAGTGTCCAAGTGTGAGGAAATTTCAATGTAAATGTGATCAGAAACTTGCAGACCCCTTTTTCAATCCACACACAGTGTGCTCTAGCCTCTCACCTCCAATATAGACCCCAGTGGTCTAGTCACACATCTGAGTACTCTTTGAAGGCAATCTCCACTCCTCTCCTTCCTGCTTGGGGATATCACAATGGAACAGGAAAAGGGCAGTATCTGCAGATGGTGGAGGCTCGTATCCTGTATATTCCACGTCTTAGCAGACCACTCTCCAAGTATCCTCCAGTCAAAGGATGTTATGTAGGGATAAATCTCTGTTGTGCAGAATTTTAAAACAAATTTCATTTATTAAAAGTAGTAACTTACATCTTAAAAAGCACAGATCAACAGCATGTCTCGGCCGTGACTGGAAGTGATGTCACCTGGCTCCTCCCGACACATTGCGTCACTGACATGGATTTATAGCATATACAATTATGACACAAGTCATATTGTAATTGAATGTTATTTAAAAAATACCTTTTCTTTTCAATCTGCAGCTCTGTAATTTTCTGTGAAATGCAAAGCAATATGGCTACCTGGAGGTGTTCTGTACACAGAATGTGTACAGAATACCCCCGTATATGTAATTTCCTACTTGTGTGATTGACTCACTGATTTTCCCAGAATTCTGCACTAAGATGCAAATCAGATTTCAGGTATGCCCTGCAACAAAAATGTCATTTTTGGTGAAATACTCCCAATAGGAAATCCCATCTAAAGGGATGCTGAACCTGCAATTTTCCTCATTGGAGAGCTTAGTAGGTGCAGCAGCTGGTTGATAATCATAAAACCACTCCCATTAGACTCATTTGTACACAGACAAACACACTGGGATTTCTTCAGAATAGCAAAAGATAGGATTCTGCAACAAAGTTTGTCTAAATCCTTGTAATGTACATAGATCACCCAGAGGGGAATGTTTTTTCCTCAACAAAAGTGGAGTTACTCTTTAATGAAAAAGCATTGCGCTTCAAGTTTTAAAGTTGCAATAAGCAACATTTTATTACCTTTTTATATCTCTCCAGCCTTCAGCACTTTCCTATTTGACCATTGGGATCAACAGTGTGATTGATCAGAGTCAGCACAGGATTAAAACTGAGAGTGTGAACCAGTTTCAGAATTTTTTATTAGTACACCTTGGGATTCAGAGCATCTGGAGTACTCATGGAGACATCTGAAGGTATGCGCAGGAACCTTAAGGCCCATGCATTTCATTCTTGTAGCTCGTATGGGAGATATTTAAAATGCCAGGTGTTCTTTAAAACATCTAAAACACCTAAGACTTGAAAAACTTGAAAAAAACTCTCCTTGAAAAATGAAAATGTCTAAGACTTTATTTTCTTGATAACTTTACTATAAATATCAAATTTGGTAAAAGTATTTGAAATTATACTTTCAGTTTGTAGTATCTGATTGATACTACAGTTAATGAATTAATGCCAATGAGTAAGAAGCACAAGTAACAATTCCATAGATGGGTATTTAAAGCAATAAGCACGTCTTCAGCAGCAGAAGAAGAAGGAACGTGCAAATGGTGGACCAGAAAGGAGAAGACGTAAAGCAAACTTTGAACAAACAGCACACAGGATAAGGTTTAAAACAATACAAAAACGGGAATCAACATGAGCAGGAATCCAAGTGATAGAATAAGCAAAGCGTAAATGATTTTTCAGAAATAATGGGCCACGGGCAACATTCAAAGTTAATTAATCAAAATGCTATAGCATTCTACTATAGGAAGTCTAGTGGAATAAAATAGCAAAGAGGCTGTGGGGGTATCACAGGGTGGAGGAGACACCATAATGAAGGAAACTATTTACAGCAAATGAAGGGAAAGGCTTCATAATGCAGTGGCAAAAGAGAAACCACAAGACTGAATAGATCCTGTATCTGAACCCAAGCAGAACATTACAGCAGCGGTAAGAACCACGCATAATTATGTGGCTTTACTGTATGTTGTATTGTAGCCTGAAGGACTGAGAAACATTATGGAAATCTGCGAAGTCCAGGTTCAAAAATGACTGTGGTTAGCTTTTCACAGTCTAGTAACAATCAAATGGTTGATTAACTAAAACTGGAGAGTCCGAATTTGGTGTAGCTCTGCATAGAAAACAATCAGCTTCCTTTTTTTTTTTTTTTTTTTGTCAAATCTTAATTGAACAAGCTGAAGTTAGAAGCTGATTGGCTACCATGTACATCTGCACCAGATTTTGCACTCTCAAGTGTTAGTAAATCAACCCCCAAACGTCTTTGGAAAATACAAGGAAAAAATATTTAATTGAACAGAAGCAAACCTTACATCAAACATTAGGAATTTATTGCCTGATGTCCTTATAAAGGCTTTCTGAGTTAAATTAAAAACATACTCTAGAGATGTCCTGGGATTGTGCAAAGGAGACATACATTTATACTTCAGCTGGAGAACATTCAAGTTGCACAATATTTTTGCTTCTCCAAGAAGACCGTGAATCTGTGGGGCATAAATATTTACAGCTGTTCCTTCTAGTGAGTCATATTATTTTGAAAACGTATCTCTTTTGTTCCTTTAAAAATAAGACAATAATTGATTAAAAAGAAACATTTTATGTGATAAAAATGCATATTATGATTTCTAGATATGCATATTTACCAGTGATGGCTCTACCCACAATTTTAGTTCCTCTCTTGCATCCCTGCCAGGTATTTTTATACAACAGTCATAGCAGCTACTATAAGCCCTAAGGGTATGTGCCTACTCTGAGAAGCCCCACACCCCCACAGTCCCATCCTTTACCTTCATACTCATTCCAAAAGACACAATACTGAGCTCTGCATAAGAGACAAATTCATGATGAGAGATTGCAGATATTGAGGTTTACAACTGTATGTCCTAAAATCCCAAGTCACCAAAATTATCCTCAAAATGACCAGATAAAAAACACTTTCTTTTTTGAGTCAAATAACCACAACAGCTATTTATTATATATACCAACATACAAAAATAAGTACAAAAAAAAAAAAAACATAGTGTACATAATAAAAAATAGAACAACACTATATTTAAAGGGGTTATAAACCTTTGTGTTTTTTCACCTAATGCATCCTATGCATTAAGGTGAAAAAACAACTGGCAGTGACTACCCCCCCCCCCCCCCCCCATGTTTTACTTACCTGAGACCTGTAACTTCATCCAATGGGGATGTGCTCTTCCTCTGCCCAGGGTTCTTGGCTCTTGATTGGATAGATTGACAGCAGCGCATCCATTGGCTCGAATCATACATTCGGCAGCTATGGATGCCGAATGATGGACTCTGGAGCGCATGCACAAGATAACCTCCCAGAGAGCGCTTCTCCTAGGGGAATATCTGAGGGACCCCAGAAGATGGTGTTTGGGGCCACTCTGTGCAAAACGAGCTGTACAGTGGAGGTAAGTATGACATGTTTGTTATTTTTTTTTAAATAAACAAAGCTTTACAATCACTTTAAGAGACCTCCATCCAGGTCTAAGGTACATATAATCATTAATTATGTATCACAGACCTTCACATCTAGAGCTTCAGCTGCTCCTATATCACCTCATGGCCAATTAACTACTAAGGATAAGCCGATGTTTTTACTACTAGGATGTTCACCGAACAGCGAACATTATGCGATGTTCATGGCACATTCGAAAAACCGCAGTCTATGGGACAATAACATGAAAAACCAAAAGTGCTCATTTTAAAGGCTTATATGCAAGTTATTGCCATAAAAAGTGTTAAGCCGCGTACACACGGGCGGACTGTATGGCCTACTTAGTCCGTCATACAATCCGACGGACAGTCCGTCATACTTTCGAATGAATGGACTTGACCACACACGGATGCACAAACAGTCCGTCGAAAGCTTGCGCGATGACGTGTACAGCACGTACGATGGGACTAGAAATAGGAAGTCCAATACACAGCAATGCAACCTTCTGCCGTGTAAATCCTTTCTGAGCATGCGCCATTCTTAGTCCGTCGAACTAGCCTACTGACGAGCGGTTTGTCCGCTGAAACCAAAGTATGACGGACAGAATTTCGAAAAATCCGAAATACTTAGTACGCCAGACTGCACGCTGAAAAAGTCCGCTGAAGCCCACACACGAGCGGACTGTCCGCTGAAATGTGTTTCGACGGACTAAGTAGGCCATACAGTCCGCCCGTGTGTACGCGGCATAAGGGTAACCAAGTCCTGCCCAGGGGAAATGTATCAATGAAAAAAAAAGTTTTTAAAACAACCGTTTTTTCAGAGGCAGTGTTTTTAATAATGCTTAAAGTGAAACAATAAAATTGAAACCTTCATTTAAATGTCCCGCCTGGGGGGTCTCCTTAGTATGTCTGTAAAGTAGTGAATTTTTCTCATGTTTAGAACAATACCACAGCAAAATGACATTTCTAAAGGAAAAAAACTAATTTTAAACGGATCACGGCTGTAATGTATTGTCAGAATCTGGCAATATAGATAAAAATCATTGAAAAAAATGGCATGGGGACCCAGGTCCTGCCCCAGGGGACATGTATCAATGCAAAAAAAAGTTTTAAAAACTGCAGTTTTTTCAGGAGCAGTGATTTTTTTTATTTTTTTTTAAATCAGTTTTTATTAATGAAAAGAAGCATATACAGCTTATCAAAAGTAGTCATAGGAGCAATACAATCAACCGTTATAGAAACAATCGCTTGAGGTAACAAGTAAAACACAGAGGACCCCTCTCCGAGGATGAATCAATAATAACGTATAACCAGTAAAGTCCTGGGGTCCCACAGGTACTAGCCATACCCTCAGGTGTTTAACTGAGACTCCAAAGATGTTATATCAAAATAAAGCATATCCTTCTTTCTAAAAAAGTTATAAAAGAAAGTCTATTAGATACTGAAAAGGAGAAGAGCGCAGAAAGAGAAAGAGCAAAAGTCTAGAGCGCAGAAAGAAGCAAGGGGGGTAGCTAGGAGGGGGGAAGGGGGGCGGGGAGAGGAGGGAGGGAGGGCGAGATGGGTGGGAAGGAGGGGAGGGGGGAGGAAGGGAAGGATGAGGGTGGGAAAGGGAAGAAGGGTGGGAAAGGAGAGAAGGGTGGGAAAGGGTTGGAGGGTGGGAAAAAGGGGGGGGGCTGGGGAGGGGGTGGGGGGTGACTGCTCACCACAGCAGGGTCCATCTTCAGCACCAGTCATAGGAATTAAAATTAAAGTTAAAGGTAAAGTTACATAGGGTGAGACACAATATCCGCGTATACAGTGGTGTACTTGAAGGCGACCCAGCAGGCCCATATCTTTTTAGCTAGGTCAGACTTGCCTCTCAATGAGAGGGTCAAATCCTCCATACGATATATATAATTGACCTTAAGTAGCCAACGGCGGAGTGTTGGGATCGGCCTCTGCTTGCAAAACTGTGGGATAAGAGTTTTCGCGGCATTGAGGAGATGGGGTGTAATAGAATTTTTATACGAGCCTGCTGGTTCACCTGTACAATGAAGCAAGACATTCCATGGATCATTAGGTACCTCCCAACCCTGGATTTGCTTAATCCAATACAGAACAGCGAGCCAGAATGGGCGAATCCTGGGGCAAAACCACCAGATGTGAGCGTGAGTGGCTCGTTCAACACATTCTCTCCAACACAGCGGGGAGATCCGAGGGAAGATCTTATGCAGCATCACCGGTGTTTAATGCCACCTGGTTAACAGTTTGTAGGCCACCTCTGACATTTTCGATGATCCCGAAGCGGTATGCGCCATGGTGAGGATAGTAGATTTTTGGGTAGGGGTAAGTTCCTTATGGAGGTCCAGTTCCCAGTTACGGATAAAAGTAGGGGTCCTGGTAGACTCCAGAGACAGCAACACATGGTAGAAATGAGAAATGGGTTTCACCATGGGCTGGTTATCTGAGAAAGCGGACTCCAAGGGTGTAAGCTCGGTGATGGAGCGTAGAGGCTTAGGAAGTGAGCGGACAAATGCCACCAGTTGGCAATGTTTCCAGCGGTCCATGTAAGAAATAGGCAAGTCGCCCATGATAGCAAAGAGTGGGAGAACGCCAGAAGGACCAGCGAGCTGGTGCAAAAGAGTCTTAGTCCCCAAGCTCCAAGGGGAATGTAGGTGAGGACCCATGTTACCGGGTGGGAAGTAATTATGTCCTGACAAAGGCATCAATGGTGAGTTGTAGGGCCAGCCCTGGGTTTTGCACAGAGAATCCCATATTGCGAGAGAAGAAATTGTTAATGGTGACGAGTTAATAGACAATGTTCTATATTTCTTCAGTATCCACATTTGGGTAGAGAGGTCAGTCCCACAGAGTTACATTTCTAAAGCGACCCACAGTTTAGTATTTATACAATATTTCCAATCTGACAGTCTGGCCAGTACGATGGAGCGGAAATACAGCCGGAAATCTGGAATTGCCAGGCCCCCATCACTCCTTAGCCGTAAAAGCAAGGACCGTGGGAGCCTGGGTTTCTTCCTGTTGCAGACATACCTATACACCATAGAATTCAGTATAGTAAAGTAACTGACCGGTATCCCAAATGGAATCATTTGCAGCATAAAGAGCACCCTAGGCAGCAGGTTAATTTTAACCAGCCCAATTCTCCCCAACCAGGAGTGACTTAGCTGAGACCATTTCTGGAGGTCCGACCTGATTGTGTTGAGGAGCGGTAGGAAATTGGCACGGAAGAGGGCTAGTGGGTTTGGCGTAAGGTAAATACCTAAATATTTCATGTGCCTTACCTGCCAAGTAAAGGGGAAATTCTGTTTCATATGTGACGGTGCGGGGACCGTTACATTTATTATTTCGGATTTAGACATATTCATTTTGAAATTAGAGACCTTACCATAAGCCGAGAATTCAGATATGAGGTTAGGGAGAGAAATCAGGGGTTGTTGCACATAAAACAATATATCGTCTGCATATGCAGCGTACTTTCTGTTCTGTCCTGCCAACTGTTATGCCATGTATGTTCGGATTATGCTGAACAATAGAAATTAAGGGTTCCAGGGATATCACAAATAAAATGGGGGAAAGCGGGCAGCCCTGGCGCGTGCCATTATGTAAGGTGAAGGGATCACTGAGAGTGCCATTAATTCTTAATTGGGCCATAGGTTGATGGTAGAGAGCTGAAATTTTATGACCTAAGGGAAGGGCCAATCCCGAGGTGAGACAACGTTGCCATAAGGAACTCCCAGTCCACCCTGTTAAACACTTTTCAGCATCTGTAGAAAGTAACAGGGTGGGCTGGGAGAGCCACCACACGTACGCCATCAGGGAGAAAGTACGCAAAGAACTATCGCACGCCTCCCTCCCCGGTATGAAACCAGTTTGGTCCTTCGATATACACCTCGGGACTAGAGGAAGCAGTCTATTCGCAATCGCTTTGGGATAGATTTTAGCGTCTATATTCAATAACGAGATAGGGCGGTAACTTGCACAGTCGGCAGGGTCTTTCCCCGCTTTAGGGATGACCGTAATATGGGCATGGGTAGTTTCCTGGGCGGAGAGCTCCACCATTTAAGGTCACATTGGCGTAACTGGTCAAGTGGGGGAATAGTTTGTCAGCATAGGAGTGGTAGTATGACACCGTATAGCCATCGTGCCCTGGCGCCTTGCCCTTCGCCATACCTTTCAGGGCACTCAACAATTCCGCCGATGTAAATTCCCCCTCCAAAGAGGCCAGGGCCTCCGGAGGGAGCTGTGGGAGGGCAGCTCGGGCCAAATAATCTTGTATAAGTTTCTGCTTAGCGTTTCTGTCAACATCACTTTGTCGGACGTGATAGAGATGCTGGTAGAACTCCCTGAATTCTTTAGCAATATGTGGGGTGGCAAATGCCACAGACCCCCCAGTAGTCTTATTTTTAGGGATGAATGCTGCAGCCTTCTGCTGTCTGATGGAGTTAGCTAACAGTCTACTGGGCCTGTCCCCCCACTCGTAAAAACGTTGGGACACCAACCGAGATCTATTCTTCTGGTCCAGATGTAGGAGGGTCTTTAGGGATTCTCTTTTTTCAGTGAGGGTATGAAAGATAGCTAGAGATTGGCTCTGTTTGTGCATCTGCTCTAATCTCTTAATGTCCTGTAGCAACAAATTTTGTTGTGCCACCCATTCCTTCTTATTCCTTGCGCCCATTTCAATAAGTCTATCTCTAATAAATAATTTGTGGGCTTCCCGCAGTATGCCCAGGGAGATCTCGGTGCACATATTAGTTTTAAAATAAAAATCTAGTTCCTCTCCTACCACTTTCCTATCTATTTCCTCGGTGGTGAGATGAGGTTTTCATTCAGCTTCCAATTGGCAGATTTAAGGGGCAATGAGTCTACTTTGAGAGTGAGTGAAGTCGGTGCATGATCTGACAGGGGAGATGTTTCTATGCTCGATCGTACCAGAAATGGCAGGTATTGGTGGTCAATAAAACATAAATCAATTCTCGATTACGTCCGGTGTACCATGGAGTACTGGGTGAAATCTCGCTCGCATGGGTGCATGGTCCTCCAGGCATCCATCAACTGCGACTCATGGAGCTGTGTGCGGATGTTTCTCAGTTTTTTATAGGACAGGGTCGAACCCCATCTAGAAGTGTCCAGAGTGGGTTCTAGAGCAACATTGAAATCAGCCGCCAGGACCACACACCCACCAGCGAAGTCCCTCAATGAGGAAAGTGTCGATGAAATAAAGGTTGCCTGGTCTTTATTGGGAGAATAAAGAGTAGCCAGGGTGCATGGCATGCTGCCCAGGGTGCCCCGCAGAAATAAGAACGGCCAGCCGGGTCGCTTAACATAGATTCCAATATGAACGCGGTTCCCCTCCGAAACCCAATGGCAACTCCCTTAGCTTTGGAAATATTCGAGAGGCTATAATACCAAGTAGGGTATTTAGGGGAGTATAACTTGACCGAAGTTGAGTGAGTGTGGTGGGTCTCCTGGAGAAAAATCACATCCCCCTTGCAAACGGTCCAGTTCCCTGTATAAATTGTGTCTCTTCCCAGAGGCGTGTAGGCCCCTAACATTAAATGAAATAAGGTTCACCGTAGCCATGGGGTCTCAGGTAGAGGAACCGTGTCCCGGTCACATACATTGCGACAATACCGAGGCGAACAGAACCACCCAGGAAAGAGGGGACAGGGGTGGGTGAGGGTGGGGAGGGGGGAGGGAAGGGAGGCCAGAGAAAGAGAGAAGAAGGAAGGAGAAGCGGAAGAAGAGAAACAGAACAGCAAAGATGAGAGTAAGAGAAAGAGTAGCTTATCAATAACTCTAACTGCACGCAGCAAACTGCAGTACAAGGGCGGGATGCACGCCCGGCCCGAAGCCCCCACGCCCACCCCACGAAGTAGGGTAAGGGCACTGGGACTCCGCACCAGACGGCCCCTGTCGTGAAGGGGGGAGGCGGCACTCAGTCGGATGCTAACCACGCCATAGGGGTCAGGGATGCATCACGACGGTCCGGCATCGGCACCTCATATGGCCTCACAGTGCTATAACATACATGGTTAAGAGAAAATGTGAAATAACAGTAAAAAATAAATGACATAAATAACATAAATGACCTAAGACAGGATCTGAGTAACCACCGTAGGCTAAACTAGAGGGTCAGTGATCAGTCCAAAATATGGGTCCCGGTGTAGACTCGTGGGGCCGTCAAAAGGCAACCCCAGACTATCCGCGTAAGACACGGTGCACAGAACCACATTGCGGACTTGCCCAGAAGTTCGGGGTATCAAAAGTGTAAAGCACTGAACATCTATGTAGAAAGTATGGGTAACAAAGGAAGATGCATAACTGAGTTAGCAAATCAGGCCCGAGTAAAAACAGAACTCTACAGGTGTATACTTGCGGGAACCAAGAATCCTTCACCGGCCGGAGAAGTAGGTTAGGGCGACTTCCAGGAGCCATATATTATGGATGCGCCAGGTTCCCCCTGTGCCGTGGCTTGTTGTTTACGACCCACTCTTTGCCACTTGCGTTCGGAGCCCCCTGGTAAAGGTGGGACAACATCTTGCCAGCCAGGGAGGTCCGGAACAGCAACATTCAGGTCTGCACAAAATTGTGCTAAGTCCTCCGGGAACCAGAGGACCAAGGTTTTACCGTTCACAGTGGCAATCAGTGCCGCAGGAAAGCCCCATCTGTATTTTATGGATGCCGCCTGCAAGAGTTCTGTAAGAGGGTGTAAAGCCCTGCACCTGTCCAGTGTCTCCTTCGCCAGATCTGGAAAGAGAGTGAGGCGCCATCAAAATCGAACGGCGTGGCGTCTCTGGCCTTCTTCATAATCAGCTCCTTGTCCGGATAGTGGTGGACTCTACAAATGATGTCACGCGGAGCATCAGTGGCCAGATTATGGGGGCGGAGGGCTCTGTGAACCCGAACGATTTTTAAAGATGCATCCGCTGCTCGGCCAAGGAGGCTGTTGAAAATGCCTCTAACAGAGGGTAGGAGGTCTTCGTCCCCGGTCGCCTCCGGAAGGCCTCAGATCCGAATATTGTTGCGCCTGTTCCAGTTCTCCTGGTCCTCGATCTTGTAAAGGGCCGTCCAATGGGCAATTGCAAGCTGGCGGGTGGTCGTCTGATGAGTTCTTATGGCGGACGCATGTCGGTCTAATCGCTGCTCCGTCTCCTCCACTCGTACCAGAACCTGCGACAGGTCAGAGCGGACTGCCGAGACCTCCCTCCTAATCACTCATTCCAGGTTCAGTAACATTGAGGCCAGGTCTGCTTTGGTCGGGAGATCGCTCACTCTGGTGACTGCTCTGGTAGGGCCGGCCTAAGCCGTCTTGTTCCTCAGCGTCCTCAGGTTCCGCGGATAAAAAACACTTGATCGTTCTCGTAGCCGTTCCCTTCTTAGGCAGGGACTTGCCTGTCTTCCTCCCCATGCTCGGGCAGAGCAAGTGTGAGGGGATCGTGATTAAAAAGATCAAAATTACCGTGCCAGTGCCGGAGCTCCCACGAAGCACGTCCTCTCTAGTGCATTGTCAGGCCACGCCCCCAGGATCAGTGATTTTAATAATGCTTAAAGTGAAACAATAAAAATCAAATATTAATTTAAATATCATACCTGGGGGGCCCCCTTAGTATGCCTGTAAAGTAGCACATTTTTCCCATGGTTAGAACAATACCACAGCAAAATGACATTTCTAAAGGAAAAAAGGTCATTTTAAACTGATCGCAGCTGTAATGCATTGTCGGATCCTGGCAAAATAGAAAAAATTTCCATTATCAGGCCCTTTGGGTCTGGTATGAATATTAAGAGGAACCCCGAACCAAAGTTTTTTAAACAAATGCGTGGGGGTCCCCCGAAAATCCATACTAGGCCCTTCAGGTCTGGTATGGATATTAAAAGGAGTCTTGCACCAAAATTTAAAAGAAAATGGTGTAGGGGTCCCCCAAAATACATACCAGACCCTTATCCGAGAGAGCCCCCCCCCCCCGAACCATAAAAGGCCACATGCCCTCAACATAGGGAGGATATTTTGGGGTTATAGGGAGGGTGTTGTGGGGGTCTGCAGGCAGTGAGGCGGAGGGCTTATCGGAATCTGGAAGCCCCCTTTGTACCCCTACCAATTCACCAAAAAAGGGTAAAAAATAGTAATAATGACAGGAGACACTTTGGGACAAGTCCTTTATTAAAAAAATAATAACAATGTCCCATGATCTAAATCCATATTCGATGACAGCGCCCGACAGACCGAAAAAAAAAAACACACAACAGTTTGTGACGTCAGAGGAAGGAGGGGTCAACCATCTACATCAGTGAGTGGCCCCACCCTCAGCTATATAACAGCTGTCATCGTGAAGAAGCACCAGTCGGCAGGAGCCTCCCATGGAGGCGGAGTTGTTGTAGGTTATTTCTTCTTTTTTCAGTCCATCAGGCGCTGTCATCAACGATGGATTTACATCACGTGACATGTTAATTTTTTTTTTTTTTAAATAAAGGACTTGTCCCAAAGTGTCTCCTGTAATTTTTAACATTTTTGTAATTTTTTTGGGTGAATGTGTAGGGGTACAATGTACCCATACCCATTCACATGGGGGAGCCAGGATCTAGGGGTCCCCTTGTTAAAGGTGCCTTCCAGATTCTGATAAGCCCCCCGCCCGCAGACCCTCACAACCACTGGGCAAGGGTTATGGGGATGAGGCCCTTGTCCCCATCAACATGGGTACTAGATGCTTTGGGGGACCCCAAAACATCCTCCTCATGTTGAGGGCATGTGGCCTGGTACCGTTCAGGAGGGGCAGCTGCTCTCTCGCCCCCCCCTCTTTTCCTGTGGCCTGTCAGGTTGCGTGCTCAGATAAGGGTCTGGTATGGACTTTTGGGAAAGACCCTTATGCCATTTTTTTTTTAATTTTGGTGCAGGGTTCCCCTTAAAATGAATTTTAGGGGGACCCCTACGCCATTTATTTTTAAAAAAAATGGCGCAGCATTCCCCTTAATATCCATACCAGAAAGGTCTGGTATGGATTTGGGGGGCTCCCACGCATTTTATTTTTATTTTGGTGCGGGGTTCCCCTTAATGCGGGTTACCCATGCCTTTTATTTAAAAAAAAATGTTCTACATTGCCAGGATTCGACAATATAGAAATACAATCTTTGTTTGGTACGAACTGTAAATCAAAACAATCAAAAACCTGTTGGACCATGGCCAGAAGGGTAGCACAAATAATCCCTCCAGAGGCACAGTACACAAGAAATAATCCAAGTAATGGATGATGGAATTAAGTCTGAAGAATTTCCTGGTCACTTATTCTAGAAAACATTTAAACATTTCAAACAGAAAACAAGAAATTGCACAGACCTGTCAGGAAAGGCATGCTGGGAACAGTAGTTCCACACAAGCGCAGTTGCGGGTGCCTATGCGCATGCGTGGGCATGTGCACG
The DNA here is from genome assembly GCF_037356315.1 of Lithobates pipiens. Taxonomy (NCBI): domain Eukaryota; kingdom Metazoa; phylum Chordata; class Amphibia; order Anura; family Ranidae; genus Lithobates; species Lithobates pipiens. The sequence continues at coordinate 629,248,483 of NW_027507748.1, read as the reverse complement.
CGTGATCCCCGGAGCAAAGTGGGCTATTTAAACTCTGCACTGAAGCTTTGCTGTCTGATTTACAGTGTTCCCTGTGAGTTACTTGCTTATCTGATCTGTTGCTGTGATTACCTGGCTTGCCTTGTGACTACCTCTGCTATCCGCCTGCATTTGACCCTGACCTGTCCACGACCTTGCACCTGCCTTATCCTCTGGTTCATCCATGCCTGCCTGTTATCGATTTGGCTTATCCAGTGACTCTGCTCCTGCATCTGTTCCAGTACTGTCTGTCTGTGTAAATAAAAAAGATGCGCAATCCAAAAAATCTAATGAGGAGGCACATACAAATGTCAGTATGTGCTACAATAAACCAATGTGCTCAACAAATGTAAAAATACAAACAAGAAACAAAAAACTAAAATTTATAAAAATGTGTAGTCCAAAAAGTGCTTGAGCAATCAGGATCCCTCTTCCTGTAGCGGCTTTTCTCTGCTGAAATACTTCTCTCAGAGCCTTCTAGTAAAATAGGTTCAAGTCCTTAGATGTGCTGGCTCCTTTCCTTTTCTGTGTTTCAGGTTTTATTTTGAACTGGCGAGCCTCATATGAAGACCCACCATAGGGTCTAATGGCACTTAGCCCTCAGGGGTGTATATCCAGCAATCTTTACTTTCTCTGTCCTGACCAAGGACTCCCAACCTCTCAGACACTGTTCCTCCTTGTCATATGACATCACAATGTAATGCTCTTCGCTCCAAGTCCATCTTTTTTGAATCAGGTGCTCCAAAAGAAAAAACCCAGCTGTTGGAATTCAGGCACCCAGCGTCCAAAAAGGGACCGGACGCCTGAATAGGTGATGGCAGCGGTGGCCATGTGTCCTTTATGGACGGACTGCCCTGTAAGGGATTAAACAATAATGATTTTCTTCCTCTTACTTCTTACTTGCATCTGGTTTCACTTGGTCCAGTTTAAACTTTTCTAACAGCAATAAGGAAAATATTATATAAGTGTGGACATGTTATATTATATAAGTGTGGACATGTGGGTGCAGATGTACAGCCCAAAATACAGACAGTGTGCAGTCAGGGCCAATCAAACAGACCTGTCAAATTAGGACCTGTGCTGTGTTCATACAGCTGATGTGTCCCTATAAAGTAACAGAAGGCTCCTGCCACGTAAAAAAAATACGCTCCTTCACACTGTATGGGCCACAGAACCCGTGTGAATGAGTCCTTAATTATTTTTTTTAATCTTTATTTTTACAATTTGTTAATTATTTTTTATTATTTTTTTCACAATGTTGTTGGGGGAGTTTTTGTAACAATGGGTGTCTAAACACCTGAAAGGAGAAGCTGTTTTTCAGCTGCTCCAGAGAGCCATACAAGGGACCAGTTACTGCAGTTTCTCGCTGCTACACTGATAACACTCCCTGGCCACATACAATTCTCCCCTGCTGGCTCAGCCTGGTACTGTACAGGAGGACTGGTGGCACCTCCTGAATAGCGGTCCTGATTACAACTATCACTAAACTGACCATTTTCCCTCCCCTATCATAAATTATGCTAATCCTTAAGCCAGGTACACACTAAAGTTTTTTTTCATTCAACCCAGTCAAAACTGACAGCTCCGGTATGATTGACCTACACACGGCCCGAATGTTGGCCGGTTTTTATTGAACCGGGTAGTCTCCCGACATTCGGCCAGTGTGTAATAGGCAATATTTCCAATTCTTACCTTAGTTCCAGAGCATCCTATCCAATAGATGCAATCCACATTGATTTTACTATGGCAATAAATCAAGAATGGCGATCCTATATCAAGTTGATGAGGACCCAAGGTACAGCAAACACTTAAGAGATTTTCATAGAGCGGTTTGTAAACACAGAAGAAACTTAAGCCAGATAGCCGAAAGGGGTGGGGATGGATATAGTGATAGTTGTAATAAGATACAGCTGCCCATTAAAGGGGATTTCCCAGATATCCCACTTGATGTGATTGTAGCTGTATTAGTGCAATTGTGACAGAGAAAATTCAGTACTGTCTTTGATACTTTTTTTATTTGCACTACAATTTTTCAGGACAAGCTTTCGGGGTATGTCCCCTTCTTCAAGGTTAAAGCAGTACTGATTAACAAATTTATATGCAGAATGTTTAAAAAAGAAAAAACATCTCTGAGGGAAAGGAGAGAGAAAAAAAAAAAGAAAATCAAACACACACAAATCAATGGTAATAAAGATAGCAGCAGAGTTAGTGAGATAAGACAGAGGGAGAGCTATAGAATGGAGGAGGGGGATGCTAGTCACTGAGGGGGTTGTAAAACTTTAGTATAATGGGTAAGGAAACCAATATGTAAATTCAGGCCATTATTTTTTGTGTCAAAAAGAATTATCATTCTTAGGCCGCGTACACACGGGCGGACTGTTCGCCCAACCTTGTCCGCTGAACAGTGTTTGGGCGGACAGTCCGCCCGTGTGTGGGCTTTCAGCGGACAGTTTCAGCGGACAGTTGGACGGACAAAGTCTTTCGGAAATTCTGAAAAACTGTCCGCTGAAACTGTGTTTGAGCGAACAGTCCGCCCGTGTGTAGGCTACTTTCGAAATGAGCAAACTGTTCCCGCTCGGAAAGTCCGCCCATTTCGAGCGCGTGTACAGGTAGGCGGGGCCCGCGAAGGAGATGTCGCGGGCTCCGCCGCCTGGAATGGGCTTAAAGGGGAACCCCAACGCCGAAAAAAATCGGCGTGGGGGTTCCCCCAAAGTCCACACCAGACCCTTGTCCGAGCACGCTACCCGGCCGGCCAGGAAAGGGGGGCGAGCGAGCGCGCCCCCCCTCCTGAGCTGTACCAGGCCGCGTGCCCTCAACATGGGGGGTGCCTTGGGGAAGGGGGGCCGCGCGGCCCCCCCACCCCAAAGCACCTTGTCCCCATGTTGATGAGGACAAGGGCCTCTTCCCGACAACCCTGGCCGTTGGTTGTCGGGGTCTGCGGGCGGGGGGGCTTATCGGAATCCGGGAGCCCCCTTTAAGAAGGGGGCCCCCGGATACCGGCCCCCCACCCTATGTGAATGAGTATGGGGTACAATGTACCCCTACCCATTCACCTGTGAAATAAAGTACAAAAAAAAACACAACACAGGGAAAAAATATTTTATTGCACAGCTCCGGGGGTCTTCCGTCTTCGGGGGTCTTCTCGCCGGACTCCTCCGCTATCTTCTTGTAGCTCTTTTACTAGCGGAGGAGTCCGGCTTTCTTCCTCCCCGCCGCCGGCCTCTTCTCCCGACTTCGGGGGTCTTGTCCCCCTCTTCGGTTCTTCTGCCGGGCCACCGCGCCTTCTTCTAGCTCTTTTACAGGCGGTGGCCCGGTCTTCTGTCGCCGCTGCCTTCCGTTCTTCTGTCGCCGCCTTCGGTTCTTCTGCCGGGCCACCGCGCCTTCTTGTAGCTCTTTTACAGGCGGTGGCCCGGTCTTCTGTCGCTGCTGTCGTCGCCGCCGCCGCCGCCTTCCGTTCTTGTTCTTCTTCTTGTTCTTCTTCTTCTTCTCCTGGAGATGTTGACTCGACGAGCTCTCCGGCCGGAATGCCAGAGCCGCGCTGTGCGGTCACTTATATAGTGACAATGGGGCGGTGTCACATGGTATATGTCACATGGGTTGGTCACATGGTGACCCCGCCCCCTTACGATGTCATAGTCCCCATGTGACATCAACCCATGTGACCAACCCATGTGACATATACCATGTGACACCGCCCCATTGTCACTATATAAGTGACCGCACAGCGCGGCTCTGGCATTCCGGCCGGAGAGCTCGTCGAGTCAACATCTCCAGGAGAAGAAGAAGAAGAACAAGAAGAAGAACAAGAACGGAAGGCGGCGGCGATGACAGCGGCGACAGAAGACCGGGCCACCGCCTGTAAAAGAGCTACAAGAAGGCGCGGTGGCCCGGCAGAAGAACCGAAGGCGGCGACAGAAGAACGGAAGGCAGCGGCGACAGAAGACCGGGCCACCGCCTGTAAAAGAGCTAGAAGAAGGCGCGGTGGCCCGGCAGAAGAACCGAAGAGGGGGACAAGACCCCCGAAGTCGGGAGAAGAGGCCGGCGGCGGGGAGGAAGAAAGCCGGACTCCTCCGCTAGTAAAAGAGCTACAAGAAGATAGCGGAGGAGTCCGGCGAGAAGACCCCCGAAGACGGAAGACCCCCGGAGCTGTGCAATAAAATATTTTTTCCCTGTGTTGTGTTTTTTTTTGTACTTTATTTCACAGGTGAATGGGTAGGGGTACATTGTACCCCATACTCATTCACATAGGGTGGGGGGCCGGTATCCGGGGGCCCCCTTCTTAAAGGGGGCTCCCGGATTCCGATAAGCCCCCCCGCCCGCAGACCCCGACAACCAACGGCCAGGGTTGTCGGGAAGAGGCCCTTGTCCTCATCAACATGGGACAAGGTGCTTTGGGGTGGGGGGGCCGCGCGGCCCCCCTTCCCCAAGGAACCCCCCATGTTGAGGGCACGCGGCCTGGTACGGCTCAGGAGGGGGGGCGCGCTCGCTCGCCCCCCTTTCCTGGCCGGCCGGGTAGCGTGCTCGGACAAGGGTCTGGTGTGGACTTTGGGGGAACCCCCACGCCAATTTTTTTCGGCGTTGGGGTTCCCCTTTAAGCCCATTCCAGGCGGCGGAGCCCGCGACGTCTCCTTCGCGGGCCCCGCCTACCTGTACACGCGCTCGAAATGGGCGGATTTGCCTCCTCCTTACGTGGGCGAGTCCGTTCATTTCAAAAGTTGAGCGAACTGTTTGGCAAACAGTTCGCTGAAACAGTCCGCTCGTGTGTGGGCAAGTCCGCTCATGCAAATTTTGAGCGGACTGTTTGCCGAAACTGTTTGACGAACAAGGTTGGGCAAACAGTCCGCGCGTGTGTACGCGGCCTTAGTTCAAAGGTTTTCCTTTCCTGGATAGTCCTGAAATTCCCTTTAAGAACTAAAACACTGAGGTCATCTATAGTGTGGTCCGGTTGTGAGAAGTGATGTCCCACAGGTGTGCATAAACTGTCTTCTTTATGTTCTTTGATGGAATGTCTGTAAAAATTCATCCTCGCTTGCAACTTCTGTCCTGTTTCACCAACATAAAATCCTTTGCTGCACCTTTTGCATTGGATGAGGTACGCAACATTACTAGAGGTATGGTTGTAAGATGCCATGATATTGAAGGTCCCATTTGTGTGTGTGACACTCTTGGGCAGATTCACAAACCAGGAAATCCAGGCTGACACATTATGAATACACAGGTATGAATACACTTACCGAACATATCTCAGGCCTTGTAGAAAACATGTTAAAACCTTTAGTCATGAACACTGCGAGTTTCCTGCAAGACACCACTGATTTTCTGAACAAGCAAGGATGAATTTGCACAGACATACCATCAAGGAACATAAAGAAGACAGTTTATGCACACCTGTGGGACATCACTTCTCACAACCGGACCACACTATAGAAGACCTCAATGTTTTAGTTCTTAAAGGGAATTTCAGAACTATCCAGAAAAGGAAAACCTTTAAAAAAAATAATGGCTTAAATTTAGATATTGGTTTCCTTACCCATTATACTAAAGTTTTACGACCCCCTCTGTGACTAGCATCCCCCCCCCCCCCCTCCATTCTATAGCTCTCCCTCTGTCTTATCTCACTAACTCTGCTGCTATCTTTATTACCATTGATTTGACATGTGTTTGTTTTTCTTTTGTTTTTTTTTAACATTAAGCTTAAAGTGGTTCTGCACCTAAAAAAAAATATTAAAAGCCAGCAGCTACTAATATTGCAGCTGCTGACTTTTAATAAAATCATACTTACCTGTCCCAGGGTCCAGCGATGTCGGCGGCAGATGACAAGAGATCGCTCATCTCGTTGCTGCCCCCGCCGCCATCCTCTGTCAGGGAATCGGGAAGTGAAGCCTGGCGGCTTCACTGCCCGGTTCCCTACTGCGCATGCGCGAGTCGCGCTGCACTTCTCTTCAGATCCCCCGCTGTGTCCTGGGAACTGTGTGTTTCCCAGAACACAACGGGGGGGCGGGGCGTCTGCGGGGGTCTGCGGCGGTTTGCCCGGAAGTGGGTGCAGATACCCCCCCACAATCGGCACCTTTCAGGGGGGAGGAATCAGATTAGCGGAACTTCCCCTTTAGGCTTTAATTAGGCTTTAAGCTTTAGTTGTAGGACATTTTAGTCAACTAAAATGTACTGGAGATTTAGTTGACTAAATACGACTTAAACTAAAACAATTGCAGAATACTAAAACGGGACTAAAACTAAAATGCCATTTTAGTCCTAAGACTAAAATTAACACCGACACCTAACTAATCCTGTAAATGCTTCCTTCCATCTTTTACCTCTTATGCTGATTAACCGGTATAAGAAAGATGTATATATGGTTATGATGGCAAAGCTAACGCGAAATGCGAAATATGCATACTTCTCACAACAATGAAACATGAAAAAATGTTAAATCAAAAAAATGTAATGCATACAAATAATTAATAATAAAATAGTGAATAAATGAATAAGAAGCAATGGGGGTTATTTACGAAAGGCAAATCCACTTTGGACTGCAAGTGCACTTGGAAGTGCAGACACTCTAAATCAGGGGTGTCCAAACTTTTTTCAAAGAGGGCCAGATTTGATGAAGTGAACATGCTCGAGGGCCGACCATTTTGTCTGACATTCTTTAAACCATTAAAATTCGGTCTAAGTGTGTTCATCCGAGCACTAATACACGGCCCAACAAGAATTATCTTGCCTTTGTGCTGTGTGTGGTGAACAGATGAGCTCGGGTGTGTTATTTGGATATACTGTATTTAATAGGCTTATACCACGCACCTTAACTTTAAAAAGGAAGTCTCAGGAAAAAATAAAAAATAAAAAAATCTTACATTTTAAATAAAGACATGTGAAGCAAAATAAGGGTCAGTGCCCATCTGCAGCCCCCAGCGTATTGCCATGAATGCAGCCCCCAGCGTATTGCCATGAATGCAGCCCCCAGCGTATTGCCATGAATGCAGCCCCCAGCGTATTGCCATGAATGCAGCCTCCAGCGTATTGCCATGAATGCAGCCCCCAATGAATGCAGCCCCCACATTGCCAGGAATGCAGCCCCCACATTGCCAGGAATGCAGCCCCCACATTGCCAGGAACGCAGCCCCCACATTGCCAGGAATGCAGCCCCCATATTGCCAGGAATGCAGCCCCCATATTGCCATGAATGCAGCCCCCACATTGCCATGAATGCAGCCCCCATATTGCCATGAATGCAGCCCCCATATTGCCACACATTGCCATGAATGCAGCCCCCATATTGCCATGAATGCAGCCCCCATATTGCCATGAATGCAGCCCCCATATTGCCATGAATGCAGCCCACACATTTTCAAGAATGCAGACTCACCATTACCATCAGTGCAGCCTGATTCATGTCCTCTGCAGCCTTGGAGGAGACAGGGAGGGGGGCGGGATGAGCGCCGACAGACATACAGGAGAAACTCCTGTTTCTATCGACAGCCTCTTTAATTGAAAGTCCCGCCTCCTGTGATGGACAAAACGGTTGTCCAATAGCAGCGCAGGACGGGACTTCCTTTTACACAGGACGCTGTCCTGTATCCAAGGCACTCCTCCCGCCCCCTCCATGGCAGCCAGCACATCTATCTTTTGTGGCCCCCGGCGATCGGGGATTCGTTGGGGGCCACAAAAGATATATATGGGAACATGACCAGACGGGCCGTCCGAAACCGGAATGCGGGCCGCGATTGGCCCGTGGGCCGGACTTTGGACATGCCTGCTCTAAATCTAAGGGGTAGATCTGAAATGAGTGGAAGCGCTGCTGATTTTATCATCCAATCATGTGCAAGCTAAAATGCTATTTTATATTTTCCTTGCATGTCCCCCTCGGATCTACAGCGACTTTACTTCCAAGTGCACATTCAGTGCACTTTCAAGTGCACAGTGGATTTGCCTTTTGTAAATAACCCCCTATGTATATATATATATATATATATATATATATATATATATATATATATAAATATTGCATTTTTTTTCACAATTGTTGCTCTTTTTTGTTTATAGCCGAAGCAGTTAATAAACAGTTTTAACAGAAAATATCCAAGTAAAGTATTTCAAGTCCCAGGTGCACTTTACGTAAGAGTCTTAAGGCCCGTACACACGATCAGACTTTTTGACAACAAACATGCAAATTAGCTGTTTTGGAGCAACATCCGACCGTGTGTATGATCCATCGGACAAACTTTTTCCATTTTCATTGGACTTTTGTTGGCTATGTAAACAGACAAACATTTTGACAACATAAGTCCGATGGAGCAAAGTCCGATCGTGTGTACGCAAAACCATCAGACTTTTGTACAAGGTACAAACACGCATGCTCAGAACCAATGCAAAAGATCAGACAACAATACAGAAGTTGACCAAAGGTGGCGCTGGAGTAATTGAACTTCCTCTTTTGAAGTGTCATCAGGACCTTGAAACGTCACTACGTATGTGTTTGTTGCCTAAAAAGTCAGATCGTGTGTATGCAATACAAACTTGTTGACTACACCCTTTGTACAAAAGTCCACGGGAAAGTTTGTACAAAGTCCGATCATGTGTATGAGGCTTAAGACTGTGCAATCAGGAAATTCCAGTTAGGATGCTAGTTTTTATTTTTAGGAAATATGTATACACCTACTTATTTTCAGGCCACTCAAAGTCCAGTCACATGATTCAGCTCCCCCGTGTCAGCCAGCAGCTAGAAGAGGGGCAAAGCCGTCACCATGGTCTGGCTGATGTTGGGAAAAACTGTCAGAAGTGACCTATGCTGATAGCAGAGGAAAGAGAGAGCAGAATCTAAACTAGGTGCTATGGACTAAGTGAACGCTATATGAGGATATACTTAGCCTATTTGTAATGTCAGAGGCTTACAACCACTTTAAATTATGTGATTATAAGGCAGGTCATATATTATAAAAACAAATTCTTGTTCAACCAAAAATGTGCGGATTCCCCCATTAACACATTCAGTGATAATGGGGGAATCAATCTCACAGTATTATTGTGTTCTGCGGGTTGGGAGTCTACCAGGCAGTAGAATAGAATAATCAGCATTGTCAGCTGTAGCTGACAGCACAGATCGTTTAGGAAAAAACCCACAGGCTGGTTGTACGACAGTCGATCAATAAAATCGACACATGTACAACCAGCTAGCCCATACATGGATTGAAATTCAACCAGTCCCTGCTGGACCAGCCAAATTTCAATCCATTTATGGCCAGTATTAGTCTAGGTAGAATATTATAGGGTATTCCACTACAGATCTTCTATTTGTGTCAGCAGAACAGCGAATATACCAAGGACACACAAAAAGCACTCTGTAAGAGCAATAAACTTATCTTACTACACCAAATAAAAAGTTTACAGCACTAACTTTTTTTTTACATTTTTCCTAAATATATCATAGTAGCATCAGCAACTGGTAAGTGATGGATGATTTGACATTATAGGCTGTGAAGAAGGGAAGAAAACCATGTGTTGCATATCAGGAATTTTATGGGTTTTTATGGTCATTAGAGACTGCAGAGACTTAACCTGCCTAGTTGACTGTCAGTAAGTCAAAAGGATCATCAAGGCATAATCAAAATGTAGCACAGCTTGGCAGGAAGCATAGCCAAAATATGTAATAAGCAAACTTGGCCCTGTATACATAGAGGTAATTGCAAACAATGCAGAGAACAAAGGTTTATATGGATATGCTTATTTATACTAATCTGATCTCTTTCACAAGTTTCAAGAAGGCACATTTTACAGAAATAAAACTCTAAAGTTGTCATCATTTTCATGACCATCTCTCTCATCTCTTCAAGTATATATTTCTTTAATTTCCCCAGTACTTTCTGAACCATTAACAAAAAGCAAGCAAGCAAGCATCTAGTAAAATTTAAAGTAAGAACTGATTCGCATTCTTGTTCCAGATAAGTGAGTCAGAAAGTATTTATTAATTTATTAGCTAAGTATAAATTGCCTTTAGAAAAACAATAAAGCTCATTAAAAGATACACATTGTATCCATTATTGGGAAAACATCTTCAATGGGAAAGATGAAAATGATTTCAATCAAAAACTGAATGATAATAATGATTTATACGTATAACAATAGGTTAAAACCTCTAATTTAATTGTTAATTTAATGACTTCCAATTTAATAAGTTTAAGGAAACAGTTGTCAGTCATCTTAGAACTCTATAGTAATCTGATGTCAGGTAGTGTCATTTTTAATTCTATGATGGGCAATGCTAATGTTATGTACCTGCCGGATGAGCCTGTGGGAAGGGTTTCTCGTACAACCCTGGCTCAAGGGCCACGGATGTTGCAAGAGTGGCTGCAAGAGCCTTGCGGTGTATGGGTGCCTGGTTCTTCTTTGGTGTTGTTAGTTCAGCTGAGGCAGCAGGAAACAGGAAGCAGGCTTTTAGGTGCAGGGCTGAGGAGACACTGAATAGGTCAGACAAGCTGGGTTTGGTAACAGATGATCAGATGTAAGTATAGCTATAGGAGATAAGCATGGTTACAAGGCAAGTCGGGGTCAGGATAACAGAGATCAATCATAGTCAAACAAGCCGGGTAAAACACAGGTAACATATCGGATCTCAGTAACAGGAAGTCACGGTAACAGGTATGAGCTGCAGATCAGACAGCAAAGACACAGTGCTTCTGAGGTGTTTAAAAAAGGCAGCCTGTGCCAATCATGAAATCAGTCTGCACTATGTTAACCCTTAGGTGGCAGATCCATGACATTGCCCCCCCCCCCCCTTATGGGCAACCTCCGGGTGCCCAACAGGTCTCTCTTCTGCGCATGACTGTGAAAAAAGGCATTAACCAAATCTCTGGCATGCACATCCTGTTCAACCTCCTAAGAGTTATCCCCCGGGCCATAACCCTTCCACTCAACCAGGTACTGTACCTGATTCATTCTCCTCCTACAGTCTATGATGGCCTCCACCTCGTACTCCTCTTCACCATTGATGGTCACAGGTTCTGGTGGCCTTAATACTCTGGAAAAGAGTCAGGGACTGCAGGTTTCAAGAGAGAAACATGGAAGACAGGATGTATTTTAAGTTAATCAGGTAAAGATAATTCATAAGCAACCTCATTAAGTTTCTTGACTGGGAATGGTCCCACAAATTTAGGTGCCAGTTTCTTTGAGGGACATGCCAACCTGAGATTCGTAGTAGACAGTCATACCAGGAATCAGTTCACCCCTTCTTCTCCTGTCAAAGGCCCTTTTGCTTGCTGCTTGTGCCTTGGTAACTGCTTCTTGAAGCAACTTATTGTTGCAGTTGAGGAAATCCAACATGTCTTGGACAGCAGGAACTGTGATCTCTGGAATAAAGTCGGTCAAGAAGGATGGGTGAAAACCATAATTCGCAAAGAAGGGTAACTAACCTGTGGTAGAGTGACTGGCATTATTGTAGGCGAACTCTGCCAGAGGCAGCAGCGATACCCAGTCATCCTGGGCAAAGGTGATGAAGCATTGAATATACTGTTCCAACATCTGATTGGTCCTCTCTGTCTGTCCATTGGTCTGGGGATGGTAATCAAAGGACAAGGATCTTTAAATTTTAAGGGCTTCACGCAGAGTTTTCCAGAATCGGGAAGTGAACTGAACCCCCCGATCCGAGACGATAATCATAGGGGCTCCATGAAGTCTCATAATCTCTCTGATAACACTTAAGCCAGTACTCTTCAGAGGCAAGAAGTGGGCCAATTTCAACAGTCGGTCCACTGATGGTCCAAGATGGCTGTGCATCCTTCTGATGGGTGAATTTCCACAACGAAATCCATGGCTATCATTTTCCATGGTCTATCAAGGACTGTTAGTGGCCGAAGTAGACCCTAGGATCGGGTCTTTGTACCCTTGCTCCGGTTGCAGATTGCACAGGAATTCACATACCTCTTACAGGTTTCTTACAGGTCTGGCCACCAGAATGTGCATTTCAGGAGATAAAGCATCTTGCGGACCCCAAAATTACCTGCTAGGGGATGATCGTGGCACAGACCTAAAATGGTTATACATAAACATTCAGGCACAAATACCTTGTTTCCGTTCAACAGCAATCCTACCCAGAGTGTCAGCATGACCCCTGGAGGGCTAGGAAAGTCTGTCAAAGCCTGCTTCATTCGGTTGAGTAGGTTGCCCTTTAAAAGTAAGAAATTACTTTCAGACAAGATGGTATCTGCCACTGGTGGTTCCTTGGGGTCATCGAACATAGGAGACAGTGCGTCTGGTTTGACATTCTTCAAGCCCGGCCGATAGGCAAAGTGGAACACAAAACGGGAAAAGAACAGGGCCCAACGTGGCTATAGTAGTCCTCGGGTACTCAAAATTTGTGTGATCAGTATAGACCAATATGGGATGCACTGCTCCCTCCAGGAGGTACATCCACTCTTCTAAAGTCGTCTTTATGGGCAGTATTTCTTGGTCCCCAACATCATAGTTTCTCTCTGCTGGAAAGAGTCTGTGTGAGAAAAAGGCTACTGGATGCATCAGATCCTTAGGGCCTTGACGTTGGGAGATGACTGCTCCAATAGCGACTTCAGATGTGTCTACTTCTAGTGTATACGGTAGAGATGGGTTCGGGTGACCAAGAACAGGTACTAAAGTAAACAGTCCCTTCAAGGTATCAAATGTGGCTTGTGCCTCGGGTATCCAATGGAAACAGAGGTTCTGTTTAGTCAGCTGTGTGATAGGGGTTATGATAGCGGAGAAGCCCCTGATTAATCTCCTGTAAAAGTTAGCAAATCCTACGAAGTGCTTCACCCCTTCTTGTCAATAGGCGCAGGCCAGTCTAAGATAGCAGAGACTTTTTCAGAGTCCATCTTGATCCCTTCAGGTGAGATTACCAGACCCAGGAATTGGATGCTGCATTGTTCAAACTCACGTTTTTCACCTTTAGCATATAGTCCGTGTTGGTGGAGCCGGCTCAGCACCCTTTTGACATGACCTCTATAAGAGTCTAGAGAAATAGAAAAAATCAGGACGTCATCTAGGTAAACAATCAAAAATATATCCAGGAAGTCTCAGAATGTCATTGACAAAGTGATTGGAAGGTAGCCGGGGCATTGCATAGTCCAAATGGCATCACCAGGTATTCATAGTGGCCAAATCGAGTGCGAAAGGCTGTCTTCCACTCATCTCCTTGAGGGATGTGGACTAAATTGTAGGCCCCCCATAGATCTAGTTTGGTGAAGATGGTTGCTTTAAGGTGCACCCCTCCTTGATTAGCTCGAGCTGGACTTTAGTGGTCACTGGAGAGCTCTCTCAATCGATTGGGGTAAATCATACAACCAAACGCTTTGATGATTTGAACATGAATACAAGGTCTTTATTTCCTGTTACCACTTTCATGTGCTTCAAACATTGCATTGTCAGCCAATCAGGATTATACAAGACATTCAAGACATTTGACCAATCATAAACATCCACACTTATGTGCGTCATACTTTAAGCGGAATTTTTAGGGGAATTTTTGATAAAAGGTCCCCAGACATATATGTATAAAAATATGTTTTATGACCTTAAAACTGTCTATAATAATTTGAACATAAAACCACAATATTTCATTTCGCCTTACAATATTCTATATCTGTAAAACTTCAAATCCAGCTGTGACCACAAATGCATCCTATTTCTTGCAGACTTCAGAAGAAACTTGCAAAGCATGGTGTGGGAAGCAGTTTCACTAACCTTCAGTATATATCTGTTCAAGCAGAGTCTAAATGTAATAAGAAGAGTATAAACTTAAAGGGTGACTCTCCCTACCCTTACAGTTGCCAACCTCAATCTCTGAAATAGTTTGGGTAGAGGGAGAGGGAGAGGATACCGGTTTTTAACTGTAATTTTGTTGAGCTCCCGATAGTCCACACAAGGTCGTATGTAGTGGTGTAGTAGAAATTCAGGAGCTCATGGTAGGGTTCAGGTATGGTAGTATTGTAGAAGAAGCTGGGGACCTTGGTAGGCAGTGTTCCTGGCAATAGGCTGAGTGGAAGTTGATTCTACCTGTGGCCCAGTCAACTTGGGGATTATGCGACTGTTGCCAGGGTAGGCCTAGAATAACAGGGAATAGCAGGGAAGAGATGACATCAAGTCTTAGGTTTTCCTTATGTTGGGAGGAGGCCAACATGGGTAAGGGAAATGTCTCTTGGGTTACAGGTCCGGACTTGATACACCAGCTAGAAAAACAGAAAGTCCTTGTGCTTTAGGTCTCAAGGGGATGGGTTGTTGTGTTGCAAAGGTTGGTTCGATGAAACAATTGCAGGCCCTGAGAAGGCTAAGGTTGGTGGCATTGGTAGATGAAGAAAAGTTATTAACTGAAGAAATCATCTGCCACTTACATGACTTGGTTGGATGGGAACATACACAGTGACCCACTTCCCCACAGTATAGGCAGAGGTTATTTTGTCGTCAGTGCGGGCATTCCTCCGGAGACAGAGAGGGGCGTATAAGGCCAGTTTGCATAGGCTCCGGTGCTTCAGTGGCAGTAGTAAGGGGAGCAGGCTGAACTGGAGTGAAGCTAACAGGTGCAGGGTAAGTAGGAGCTGGGATCTGGGGCATCATCCAGACTAGACGTGGCTGCTGGGCTGATCTTTCTGATTGTCACTCACGGAGCCAATGGTCAATTTAAATGGCCAGTATGATAAGGGCCTCCAGGGTATTTGGGACTCCAACACGTGCCAATTCATCTTGCAGACCTTCTGATAACCACAAGCGTAACTGGTGTTGCAGGGCTGCATCATTCCACTGTGTGTCTGCACTCCAGCGTCTAAAGTCTGTAATATAATCTTCGGCAGTTCTGTGGCCTTGCTGGAGTGCATGAAGGGAAGCCTCTGCTGTGGTAGTCCATTGCGGGTCATGGTATAATTCGGCCATCATGCTGAAGAAGGCGGACATGGACTGTAACAATACATCATTCTTCTCCAACATCCGATGAGCCCAGGACTGGAGCTCATCCTGAAACAATGATATGATAAATCCTACTTTGGTATTTCAATGGAGAATGTTTGAGGTTGCAGGGCAAAATACAGTTCACATGCGTTGCGGAAGGATCTAAATTTTCCCGGTCACCCAAAAATATCTCTGGTGCTGGAACTCTGGGTTCAGAGGTCAGCATCACCACTGAGGCAGAAGGGGCAGCAATGATTGCTGGTGTAGCTAGAGTCTGTACACTTTGTTTCAGTAGCGTATAACCCTCCTGTAGAGATTTGACGGCATGGGTAAGGGCTGCAAGGTGCTGACAGATGTCATCCATGGCCAACTTCCCACTTGCAGGCTCAGACGTGGCTGTCTGATACTGTTACATACCTGTCGGATGAGCCTGATGTGCAGTGGGAAGGCTTTCTTGTACAATCCTGGCTCAAGGGCCACGGGTGTTGCAACTGTGGCCGCAAGGGCCTGGTGGTGTATGGGTGCCTGGTTCATCTTTGGTGTTGTTAGTGCAGCAGGAAAAAGGAAGCAGGTTGGTAGGTGCAGGGCTGAGGAGACACTGAATATGTAGTCAGGCAAGCCCAGTTTGGTAACAGACGATCAGATGTAGGTATAGACGAAAGGCAGAGAATGGTCAGGATACAGGCAAAGTTCGGCAGCAGGATATCAAGCAGTTTAGAGATAAGTATGGTTACATGGCAAGCTGGGGTCAGGATGACAGAGATCAATCATAGTCAAATAAGCCAGGTCAAACACAGGTAACAGATCGGATCTCAGGAACAGGAAGTCACGGTAACAGGTATGAGCTGCAAATCAGACAGCAAAGACACAGTGCTGCTGAGGTGTTTAAATAAGACAAATTACTGAAATCAGTCTGCATTATGTTAACCCTTAGGTGCCAGATCCATGACAGCTAACCTCAAAGTAAGGTGAATTTATAAGACTCTCCAAGTCAAAAGCTGTTTGTTCTGAAGCCAACTATGTACCAGTGCTGCCAGATTACAACATCCCTCCAAGATGAAAGAACATCGAATTATGTTTTGCATTGTGGATAATACAGCTTTTACCACAAATATTCCTGAACTGACATTAAATTGAAAACAGTATATGAGAAATATTATTAAGAAAGCTAATTCTAATGGATCCCATTTTAACATGTTATTGTTATTCTATAATGGTAAATACTAATTAGTTATTGTTCATAATTAATTTAACACATGCTAAGCCCAATTTTCAGTTTAGTTCAGCTAAATACATTACAGTTTATCTTCTTTCTAAAGTAGTAAAAAAAAACTGTCCCTGCCAGCTGCTACAAAGTGGAACCCTTGCTCTCTGTGTGGAAGCACTGGTCTCTCGACAGAGGTCCTGCATGATCTGGCTCACACTGCTTTCACGCAGAGGGCAGAGGTCTTATCCTGCAGCATGTGGCATGGTGCAGCATTTATTACTTAGGGTGTAGCAAACATGAATTGGAAATTGTGCATCAATTACTGTACTGGTGGACCAGTGTGGTGGCCATCCTTGGTGGTCCTGGCTGCATCCTGGTGGTCCTGGGCGGGCATCCGAGGGGGGGCTGCACTGATAAACAATCAGTACAGACCCCCCCCTGTCAGGAGACCAGCCGATCTGGCAGACGCGAGTGAGAAAAAGCCGATCAACGGCTCTTCCTGTTTACATCGTGATCAGCCGTGATTGGGCACGGCTGATCACGTGGTAAAGAATCTCTGTCAGAAACTCTTTACCAGATCGGCATTGCATGCCGCAACAGCGATTGTCGTGATGCCCACCCCCTGATAAAATCATATGATGTCTGGTCAGGATATCGCAACCACTTTGCCACCATCATTTTGCTATATGGTGGGCCGCAAGTGGTTAAACTATTTCTCAATAGCCTATGTTCTATCCACTATTCTCTCCTTTACCTTCTTTAATTCCTTGTCTTCTTTTATTGTTTCGGCCCTCTTCTTTAATATTCCTGTCTTGTAGCTTTCTTTATCAAAGTTTCTCTATTCTCTATAAGAAATGTTCTCCTTATCTGCAGCTTCCTTGAAATATTGCATAGCTCCTGTCACAAATTGAAATCATAAAAGTGTCCCAAACTGTGCACCTAACATGTATCCCCTTGTAGCCTCGTCATGAGTTAAAGTGCTGAAGTGGTGTGCATACATGTGCAGAGGTTACAGAAAAATCTCCAGTTTCCGGATGTTTCCGGATGGTCCTCTCTATTTATGTGTTTCTTTGCACGTGTGTTGGTGCACGCACAATGATGTCATTATGATAGGTACATAAGCATTTCATCATGGTACGTTTGCATCAACATTATAATACAGGCACTCTCTAATGATGATTTTGAATTCTTCTGGCCATGCATGTGTAGCACCTTGATGTTTAGGCAGGGTTGGTAGTACATTTACCTGCCAGGTATAGTTGCCTTGGCCAATTGTTAGGGGATCAATTGATTCCACCCTAATTCTGTAATTCGGGTATCTGGTGACATTAGATAAGACAAGGGCATTGCAAGGACAGATTAGGAATAGATAGGGTATCTCAGCGAATGGGCAGGGATCTTGTTGGGTCCCTTGGCCTACTGGGAGAGCCTATTTATTTGGGTGAGGTCAGGTTATCAGGGTTCTGTGCCACCTTGATGGCTGTCTGGGAGGACGCGTGTTGGGCTGCTAGGCCAGAGCCTCAGGCCTATCCCGGGGACATCTGGCTGCTAGGCTGTCTGAGGGCCTATCCAGAGGTGTGAGAGCAGCCTAGGGTTGGGACTGCAGCTTGTAGTGACAGTGTGTGACGGTTCTGTCGGCCATAGAACCTGTCGGGGTCGAAGGTAGAAGGGAAGCTCCCGCCACTAAGGGACTATCCCCTTTATTACCAGGGACCACAGTGAGTAGCTACAGCAAGTACCGGAGCAGTATTCTCACCAATCAGGGACGGTGAAGAATTGGGAAACTTCAGCAGGTGTCAAGCCAGGGACCCAGCAAGCAGAGCCAACACTTGCAGAGCAGCCTTGTGCGCCAAGCCAGGGATTGAGCAGGCCAGTGGAGTGAAGCTTGAGGAGCATCTGTGAGTGCCAAGCCAGTGACCCAGCCAGCCTTGTGTGTCAAGCTAGAGACCGAGCAGGCCAGTGCGGTAAAGCTTGAGGAAGATAGTCAGTGAGAAGGTTGGAAAAGCTCAGGAGAGCCAGTGGCAGTGGATTAGCAAGTGTTAGAAACTGTTATAAAACTGTACCAGACGAGACAGCGATCCTACGCATGCAGATGTGGTGTCTTGCTGGATGCCTTTCCCTGCATGGCTGTCTACCTATAGAAGCCTTGGAGTCTGCTAATTCACATTGCAACTACTAAAGGGTGTCCTGGCCCTAAACCCCCTAAATCCCCTCTCCCACAGTTCTGTTCAAGAGAAAATAAATCTCTTTGCATTCAAGAAGTGCATTACACCCACAATGCCTTGCAACCCATTCTACACAGAAGGATGTCAGCTGTCCCTATCTCTGGAGGTTCTCATTAGACCAAAGGGAACCCGGGACCTTGCTAAACATGTATACGTTATTTGTTAATATTGCCTTTTAATACTTAACTCTTTCATTACCTATCTCTCTCTCTCTCTCTCTATATATATATATATATATATATACGGTATATATATACATATGTATGTATATATATATATATATATACTGTATATATATATATATACTATATATATATGTATATATATATATATATAGATATATATATAGATATCTAGATATATATATATATATATATATATATATATATAAATTTATATATATAATGTATTGATCCTTTAGGAGGGCATTATTGTATTCTTTTGATACACTGAATACAAAAATCTCACCCATTCTTATTAAAAAATTTTAACCTGTTTCTACACACGCTATAGCTGAGAGATAGCTACAGCTTGGTTCTCCAGTTCTGGGAAGAGGTTCATGGACATCCCCACTTATGCACGTCTCACAGATCGCAGTAAAGGCCCAATCACAGCGGCCCTTTACCATGTGATCAGCTGTGTCCAATAACAGCTGGTCACATATAAACAGACTTGCCGTTATTGGCATTCCAGGATACGAAACAGAAAAAAACTCGATAGTGCAATGCGTATCGATGCAGGGATTACGCATCTACTTCAGGGGGAAATGGTCCTATTTCCCCCTGAAGTACATGCGTAATCCCTGCATCGATACACATTGGGGGAGGGGTCAGGACGTCATGGCAGGCATCTTGTGCACTGAGGAGGACACCCGTATCATCCCAATACCATCATTGGTATACACCAGTATAGGCTTACTATAGAGTGGTGCACTGACACACCGAATCTGTGTGAGTACCCCTGAAGGGGATCTTTTTTGCTTTATTCAATAAATGGTTCAAATTGTATTTGCACTATCAAGTTTTTTTTCTGTTTCATATCCCAGTGGTGTATGCTGAGGAATCCATGAGCAAAAATATTATTATAGAGCCCAGAGGCGGTTATCGGGCATGTTTTGACTTAGCTTAATCGCAAAGTTGCATGCTCCAAGGTGAGCATTTATTACCTAAGGGGGGCACCTGAGTGATGGCACCTTAGCATGGCTTGGATCACATCTTTTGGATGACAGACTTTTATCAATACTGGATTAGTGATGCAATTGGTCACTGCTTATATTGTTATTATTATTATTATACAGGATTTATATAGCGCCGACAGTTTACGCAGCGCTTTACAATATACACATGAGCACTTTGTTATATGATCTTATCACCTACCGCATTGTGATTTAGCACGGTCATCATTGATTTATTTGGACACTGAGCCCATTATTATTATTATAGAGTCCAGAGGCAGTTCACAGGTGTGTTTTGACTTTATCGCAAAGTCATACATTCCAAGGTGAGCATTTATTACCTAAAGGGGGCATCTGAGTGATGACACATTAGCATGGCTCCGATCACATCTTTTGGATGACACAGACTTTTATCAATACTGGATTAGTGATGCAATTGGTTGCTGCTTATATGCACATGAGCACTTTGTTATATGATCTTATCACCTACAGCATTGTGTCTCACCATGGTCATCATTGATTTATTTGGACACTGTATGAAAGCACGATCATCATTGACTTATTTAGACACTGTATGAAAGCACAGAAGCACTTTGATATATTGTTGCTTTTTAATATTTTTTATTTTGTGGTTTGTAATACACAGTTATGCCCTAGCCACTTTAACTATATTATCCATAGTATTATATATGTGTATTAACATTTAAAATTCACTTAATTTTGAGATCAATTATTCACTGTGCACTTCTTATCCGGTTCCCGACCAGCGCACACAGATGTACGTTGGCAGAATGGCATGGGCAGGCAAATGGGCGTACCTGTACGTCCTTTTAAATTTGCTGCCCTGCTTTCGTGAGCGCGCCGCCGGCGGGGCGCTCGTGTGCCGGTCGGGATTCCCGTGAGTCTGAACGCGGGTCCCACGGACTCGATTGCCGCGGGCTTACCCGTGATCGTCTCACGGGGCGGCTGAATGGAGAAATGCCATTGTAAACAGCATTTCCCCATTCTGCCTAGCAACTAGTGACACTGATCTCTGCTCCATGTGATTGGAGCAGAGATCAGTGTTCACTAAATGAAAGCCCAGCCCCACACAATTAGTAACACACCCATAGGAACACTTAATCCCTACACTGCCACCCACTGGTTAACCCCTTCACTGCCAGTGTCATTTACACAGGAATCACTGCATTTAGATAGCAGTGATTGCTGTATAAATGACAATGGTCCCAAAAATGTGTCAAAAATGGCCGATGCGTCCGCCACAATGTCGCAGTCACAATAAAAATCGCTGATCGCCGCCATTACTAGTAAAAAAAATGATTAATAAAAATTCCATAAAACTATCCCCTATTTTGTAAACGCTATAACTTTTGCGCAAACCAATCAGTAATTGCTTATTGTGATTTTTTTAACCAAAAATATGTAGAAGAATACGTATCGGCCTAAACTGAGGGAAAAAAAATGTTTTTTTTATATATTTTTGGGGGATATTTATTATAACAAAAAGTAAAAAATAATCAGTTTTTTCAAAATTGTTGCTCTATTTTTGTTTATAGCGCAAAAAATAAAAATCGCAGGGGTGATCAAATACCACCAAAAGAAAGCTCTACTTGTGGAAAAAAAGGATGTCAATTTTGTTTGGGAGCCACGTCGCATGACCGCGCAATTGTCAGTTAAAGCGACGCAGTGCCAAATCGCAGAAAGTGGTCTGGTCTTTGACCAGCAAAATGGCTTAAGTGGTTATACATACCTTTTAGCGCAGTGTATGTATATTTATAAATGCATATATTTTGTGTATTTTCAGTTTCCATCAGCAATCAAGCTCCCTCAATTACTGACAAGATCAACATAACCATCTGCCAACTTTAAACGCTTTACATGATCCTCACATCAAGTAATTAAGAAAAATACATTTCTGTTAGAATATTAAATTACAGCAGTTTGGAAAACAGATAACGAATTTCAATTATTTTGAAATCTCACAATGATTAGAATTTGGTTGGTTTCCTTGTAAGTACAAGACATGTTTTTCAATGGAAAAACTGAAAGAGAAATGTTTATTCGGTTCAAAATTTCATCATTTCATAAACTTTATTTTTTTGGACAAATGGAAAAAAAAAACAAAGTCTAATTTGTTTATTATTCAAATTACACTTATGTTTAATTCTGTTTCTGAACCTTACTGAGCTTTCTTTACATAGCTAACCCCTTTAAATCTATGGAACAGGCAGAACACATACAACAGCTCTGCCCATCTATGTTGGGAGGCATTTGGCATCCACAGCAATTGTCTTGTTAGTGTAGGTGACCAAAGGAATGACTGTCTAAGAACCACATACATGCATTTAGAGATGTAAAATTTCTGTAAATGTTGGAGCCATGGGGAAAACGTTTTTTTGATGTTTTTTCTTTTCTTGGAAAAAATTAGAATTTTCAGAAAAACTGAAAAATGTTTTAGTGTGGAGTAGTTTTACAGATTGAAAGTTATTTTGTTACACTGAGAAGGTGAATGCAGTGTACAGTGCCTTGCGAAAGTATTCGGCCCCCTTGAACTTTTCAACCTTTTGCCACATTTCAGGCTTAAAACATAAAGATATCAATTTTTTTTTTTTTGTGAAGAATTACCAACAAGTGGGACACAATTGTGAAGTGGAACGAAATCTATTGGATTTTTGAAACTTTTTTAACTAATAAAAATTTAAAAGTGGGGCGTGCAAAATTATTCGGCCCCTTGCGTTAAGACTTTGTAGAGCCACCTTTTGCTGCGATTACAACTGCAAGTCGCTTGGGGTATGTCTCTATCAGTTTTGCACATCGAGAGACTGAAATTCTTGCCCATTCTTCCTTGCAAAACAGCTCGAGCCCAGTGAGGTTGGATGGAGAGCATTTGTGAACAGCAGTTTTCAGCTCTTTCCACAGATTCTCGATTGGATTCAGGTCTGGACTTTGACTTGGCCATTCTAACACCTGGATACGTTTATTTGTGAACCATTCCTTTGTAGATTTTGCTGTATGTTTAAGATCATTGTCTTGTTGGAAGATAAATCTCCGTCCCAGTTTCAGGTCTTTTGCAGACTCCAACAGGTTTTCATCCAGAATGGTCCTGTATTTGGCTGCATCCATCTTCCCCTCAATTTTATCTATCTTCCCTGTCCCTGCTGAAGAAAAGCAGGCCCAAACCATGATGCTGCCACCACCATGTTTGACAGTGGGGATGGTGTGTTGAGGGTGATGAGCTGTGTTGTTTTTACGCCAAACATATCGTTTTGCATTGTGGGAAAAAGTTCGATTTTGGTTTCATCTGACCAGAGCACCTTCTTCCACATGTTTGGTGTGTCTCCCAGGTGGCTTGTGGCAAACTTTAGACGAGACTTGTTATGGATATCTTTGAGAAATGGCTTTCTTCTTGCCACTCTTCCATAAAGGCCAGATTTGTGCAGTGTACGACTGATTGTTGTCCTATGGACAGACTCTCCCACCTCAGCTGTAGTTCTCTGCAGTTCATCCAGAGTGATCATGGGCCTCTTGGCTGCATCTCTCATCAGTCTTCTCCTTGTCTGAGCTGAAAGTTTAGAGGGACGACCAGGTCTTGGTAGATTTGCAGTGGTCTGATACTCCTTCCATTTAAAAATGATCGCTTGCACAGTGCTCCTTGGGATGTTTAAAGCTTGGGAAATCTTTTTGTATCCAAATCCGGCTTTAAACTTCTCCACAACAGTATTACGGACCTGCCTGGTGTGTTCATTGGTCTTCATGATGCTCTCTGCGCTTTCAACAGAACCCTGAGACTATCACAGAGCAGGTGCATTTATACAGAGACTTGATTACACACAGGTGGATTCTATTTATCACCATCAGTCATTTAGGACAACATTGGATCATTCAGAGATCCTCGCTGAACTTCTGGAGTGAGTTTGCTGCACTGAAAGTAAAGGGGCCGAATAATTTTGCACGCACCACTTTTCAGTTTTTTATTTGCTAAAAAAGTTTAAATTATCCAATAGATTTCGTTCCACTTCACAATTGTGTCCCACTTGTTGGTGATTCTTCACAAAAAATAAAAATTTTATATCTTTATGTTTGAAGCCTGAAATGTGGCAAAAGGTTGAAAAGTTCAAGGGGGCCAAATACTTATATAATGCTTCAGTTATACATGAAAACAGGTTACCCCCTTCCCCCCCCCCCCCCCTTTCCTTCATAATAATTTATAAGCTTCTTGACAATATGTATTTTCAGTAATTAACAATGCTGATCCAGATGCATATATTGCTCTTTGAAGAGCTTGATCAATTTTCTCCAGATTTGCAGATGTTATTTTATCTATAAATGAAGGGATTGTGTATATTTGGGAGGCGGTGTTTTGCAGTACTTCCTTACTTGAATATGCTGCTGGTCAAGAAAAACTTTGTAATTATCCAGAAGCAGCAGAAAGAGAGTTTCTGGAATGTGGATTTTGAAGGAAAGAGCTACTTGCACTTTCATTGTGGTCCTCATCATTTCATTCCATAAAGTATTTTTAATGTTTTTAGGACACCTCTGATATGCAAGGGTGTGGTTTGTCATCCTTGTAGCATTTAGAAAAGAATATTTCTTCTCACAATTTTTGCAAATTGCAGCTTTGCTCTCAGCAGAAATTTTACTGTGGAAATGTTTCCAAATTCTAGATGTTGGTCTCACCATTTTACTGAGAGGAGGAAAAGAAAAAACAATTTACTGACCAGACTATAGGAAACACTATGTGTTGATGGTGGTAAAGGTTATAAAGATAAACTTGTCAGGCAAATTTACCCTCTTACCTGTAAATTAAGGCCTGAGAGGACAGAAACTACCATCTACTGTATTCCAACAATCACCGAACTGTAGGAGATACAAGAAGGAGCCCACAAGGAAACTAAACTGGAACATTTCACCTGAAGTGTCCCCTAGTAGTAGAAATGCATATTTCTCTTGTTTGAAAACTGCATTGAGTAGTTTAGTGTTATTCCAGGAATTGTTTGTCTTTACCTGAGAAGACTTGCAATAATTTAAGACTTTACATTAAGCTCAGAAATCTTTCATTGAGGTCTGCATGTTATATAGTTTGAATACAATATGTAACAGTCCGGTTCCCTGTCTTTGTCACCCAGGATTCTCAAATAGGCAGGATGAGAGACTCTAGGAGGATTGCTTCATTTGAAGGAAACTGTTTTATCAGTTTCCTCTATGGTTGGTAAAATCCAGTTGGGGACCTGGAGCCTGGAGATTTTATAGCGATCTGGATGGAATGAAATCTCAAATCCTGTTACCAGAATTTAGGATTAACCAGGATACTGATCGTACAGGTGTGTAAGGATCTTTTAGTAGAGACAGGACCAAGTTTCTGGGCTCCACCCTCCCGAGGAGTCTAGGCGTGAAAGGGAGGAGTTTGCATGTCTGCACTGTACAGTCTGTCAGAGCACACAAAGGGCCCAAGCCTGGAACAGCAAAGGAAGCTGGAAAACAGTGCTAAATGAGCTACAGGAACTCCCTTATATGGTCAAGAGGGCCGAAGCATAAAGTCTTGGCAGTGGTGCTGATAAAGAGAGCCAGGTGGCTCAGTATTTTTTTCATTTACATTGTTGCTTTGGAAAGCTGAAACCCTTGTGTGGGCAATCCTGGATGGACTGTTTTTCTTTTCCTTTAATAAAAGTGGGCCAACAAGCCCTAAAATGGCACAACTGGCTTCACCTAAGCTAAATAAACCCCAACTTTACACATGTCATAGATATATTACTTATTGTCAAAAAAAAACATATTACAGATTTCTCTTTTTCTTCCAATTTTCCGGGAAAAAAACAGCTTTGAAAAAAGAATGTTTTTTCCCAACTTTTGAATTTTATTCCAGGCTTTTCCATCTTTGTTACCTTTATTTATTATATTCTTTATTATGTTTTTTCACAGAAAACAAAGAAAGAAAATCAGTACACATTCTTCCCCATGATGTTCCGACTCTCCCTCCCAGGTTCTCTCCCCAAAATTGGTCCTATGTGAGTTTTGGGTGGAACCTGGTAGTGTGTCTCATAGGGTTGTCTGTTATTATTATGAGCTGAAATACTCCCCCACTTCCATCACTTTCACAACTTAGTATGTCCCACTCATTTCCTCAACTTCCACTCTTTCATAATTTGGTTTCTCTTGCTTCATCACTTATCATTTACGTGTTTATTTCTATATTTATTATAATTTACACGTAACGGCCACAACCCTTGCAGGGTGGCCTTGATTTATTGGGCTTACCAGTTACCTTCTCTTGGCCTGCTCTTCCATGTCTAGGGGTTCCCAGGGCAGATACCCAACGACTTGAACGCTGACATAGATAAAGTCCTTTAACAAAGGTTTTATTTTGCAGTAGTAACATCCAATACCACAGTCTCTCAGGGGAACAGAGGGCATGGGTGAATAACTCAGGCACCTTGAACTGCAGGTCTAGCAAAGTCTCTAATTCCACCCAGAGAGTAGCCACTCGCAGCTGGGTACTTCAAGGTTGAACAGATCTCTAGCCAGATCATGGCAGTCAGCACGTTGACTCAAAACTTGAAGCAATCCTATGAACGTGTACAAGTTGTAACTAAGGGTGAACAGGAACCTTTTCCTCAGTACCTGGAACGTTTCCCGTCTCCTCAATGGTACTGGAAAAGCGTGAATTTGTCAATGTCTTTCCCAACTCAGTAACCAGGCACTTCCAAGGATGCCACTTGCCGGCTCTCCTCTGAAGAGTCCTCCCCCGGTCACTTCCATGAGCTGTGGTGCCTCTCCAAACCGAGGGAACACCCGGACACTTTGAATCCTCCCTCAGTTACTGCGCCTTGAACCAGCCGTGTCCGAGACTCGGGAACAGACAGATCCCTTCCCCAGGCCAGGCAGGTCTATCGGGGGCCACTAACCGGAAAATGTTGCGGGATGTGGAACACCCCGTGACCAGGACCCCTCACGGGGCTACCCCGGTCCTGGAACCAGAACAGACCACACAGGTCTCACAAACTCCTCTCCCTGAACACGTGACCCACACCTCTTAAGTACCCCTTCCCAGACTCCTCAGTGGGCCCCAAACACCCCATCAATAATTTTCACCACCTCCATCCAGTATCATAAAAGCTTCAGACACCTCCAAAACATATAGAGCAGGCCCCCCTCTGAGTCCCCACATCTGGGGCAACTAGAATCTGTCTGATGACCAAACTAAAAAAGTCTGTAGGGAGTGTAATAAGTTCTATACAAAAAAAAACAGATGTGACATCCTCTGCGAGGGAGACAATGAGACCAGTGGGGCCAATTCGAGGATTCCATTCCACTGGATATCAGACATATCACCTACATCTTTTTGCCATTTGCTCTTGTACAAAGGGGGATCTAGCCTGCTCAATCTCCCATTATTAATTTGTGGGTATACTTTTGAAATTAAGCCTTTCGCTGAATCTGCAATAATTTGTTTTTGAAGTACAGGGATTGTGGTCCATTCTAAGGTCCTTCCTCTAAACTGTTCTTCTAGTGCATGCCTAACCTGTAAGTATTCAAAGAAGGATTTATTTGGTAAGGCATGGTGGGCTCTCAATTCCTGGAAAGTTTTCAAGGTGCCTTCTTGGTATAACTGTGAAATTACTTTGATTCCACATCTCTCCCATTCCCTTTTTGTCCCTATCCTCTGGAGCTCTGCTAGTTTACTATTTTACCACAGTAAATTGCAGGAGAAACTGTACAGAAAAAATAATTGCTATTATTTGGTACATATAAAAGTTGTATTGTGGATACAGATGTTGCAATAGCTTCAACAGCATGGGGACCCAGAGGAGACAGGTAGGCCCCACTGCAACCCTCACCTCCTATATAAATATTTACAAAGGATGCCTCAATACTGCAATTAGAAAAGAGAGCAGCAAAAACCTGACTGGGGTTCTAACCAGTATCTATTAACATTAGGAGGTTAAGTTGTGTTTAAGTGTTTGTATATATGTCATATATGTACATATTTATTTTATGCAGTCAGAATTAAATATTATTAACTAATAAAACAATTATAAAAAAAAAAAAAATCAAATATATTACAAATAAATATTTCATATTTACCGTATATACTCGAGTATAAGCCGAGATTTTCAGCCTCTTTTTTGAGGCTGAAAGTGCCCCCCTCGGCTTATACTCGAGTCATCGCTGTCTGCCCGCTCGATCAGCGTGTCGAGCAGACAGACAGCGGCCATTCTAGAATTCAAAAGCCGCGCCTCCGGCTCCGCCTTCGCCTGTGATAGGCGGAACACTGAATTTCCCAGCAGCCTGTGTTCCGCCTATCACGGGCATCGTCTCATCCTCGTACTACGGACGAGGATGAGACGATGCCCGTGATAGGCGGAACACAGGCTGCTGGGAAATTGAGTGTTCCGCCTATCACGGACATCCGATAGGCGGAACAGCAGTCAGTGGGAAATTGAGTGTTCCGCCTATCACCGACGGAGGCGCGGCTTTTGAATCCTAGAATGGCCGCCGACGAAGAGCTGAAGGACGGAGGCTCGGCTCGGGACGGGCCGGGCCGGGCCGGGCCGGGACGGGCCGGGCCGGGCCGGGACGGGACGCAGGCTGGACGGGACGCAGGCTGGACGGGACGCAGGCTGGACGGACACAGGCAGGCTGGACACAGGTAGGCTGCACGGACACACACACACACACACACACACACACACACACACATGCATGGACACACACACACACACACACGGATGCATGGACACACACACAGGGATGGATGGACCCACAGGGATGGACGGACACACAGGGATGGACAGGCATGTCTCACCCTCGGCTTATACACGAGTCAATAATTTTTTCCAGTTTTTTGGGGGTAAATTGGGGGCCTCGGCTTATATTCGGGTCGGCCTATACTCGAGTATATACGGTAATATTTCCTAACAATGGTCGGAGCATCAGGCTCCTTTCCACTTATTTACTAAGCTGAAAAAACTGTTGATTGCAGAGCTCAATTGCTCAAGCTCAAGCTCAGATTACACATACAGGTGAACAATTTGAACAGTGACTCATCCACCATCCTTTTCAGACTTTCTCTCCCTTTGTCTCTAAATATTTCACATAAATAGTTAAAGAATATACCAAGCATCCTTTTAAAAATGTATATACTAAAAAATATAAAATTCAACTTAAAACAGTTTTCCTTTTAGTTAACAATGTCAGCTGGAAAATTATGTTTACCTCCTTGTGCAGGTAATGCCTTGTCTTGACCTACTATACTGAGCTTCATGTGACTAGTCATTACTTTTTAATAGAGAAATCGAAATCTAGAAAGCTAGAGAAATTGTCCAATTCCTACCAAGGTTTCCTGAACCATAGTGAAGATCGGGGATATAACAATGGGGTCACAGAATCAAAGGGGGATTGAGGTTTCCTACTCCAAAGAAGAACTCTCACAACATCCTATGCCCTTTGCCATTCTTTAGTAAAGATAATAAAGCAAGAGATGAGAGGCCAAATTATGGCTGATGCTGATGACTAGTGCAGAGACACTTTTATTGATTATGTGGGCTGATCAGTGCTCTCAGACAGTCAAGTGTAGAGTAATCTTGGAGAAATTGTATTGCAATGGGGGGGGGGGGGGGGTATAGTATAAGAAATATCCTGAATACATGACTTTGTAATGTACTGAATCACAACAATTCAATATGAGCTGCTTGAAAAAGTGCTATAGTTATAATGAATAAAAAGTATCATTTGCTTATCTTTGATACGGGCACTTGGTTACAGAAATAGTTTTTTAGTATCACTCCAGTTTCCTCAACAAGGTCAATCCCTTATGCCACGTACACATGACCGGACTTTTCGACGGACTAGGTCTGACGGTCTGACGGTCTTCCCGACTGACTTTCTGAATGAAACAGACTTGGCCACACACAACCGGACTAAATCAGTTCGAAAGTCCATTCGTTTTGAACGTGATGACGTAAATGGGACTAAACAAGGAAGTTCAATAGCCAGTAGCCAATAGCTGCCCTTGCGTCATATTTGGTCTGTCGGACTAGCACACAGATGAACGATTTTCCCGATTTTTAGTCCGTCGAACTTGAGTCCGTCGGATAGATTTAAAACATTTTTCATTTCTAGGTCTGCTGGACTTTTGGGGAAAAAAAAGTCCGCTTGAGCCCACACATGATCGAATTGTCCACCGGATTCCAGTCCACCGGACCAAGTCTGCCAGAAAGTCTAATCGTGTGTACGTGGCATTAGACTGTAAATCACTGAGTTTGATAGTCAGTGATGGTCCCTACAGATCCCTCTGCTTGTTCAGGGTAGCTCTGATTCCTCTTTTATGGTGTTCAAAACAATGAGTAAGCAGTTTGTGGCTGTGCTAGACCTTTTAAATTTGGAGTCATTCAAGAAGCTTAGCAATACACCCTTACTGGCTGATAAAAGTTATACATGTTTTTTAAATACTACATAATCCTTCCCATGCTGGTTATCAGCAGCTTTCTTGCCGAGCATAGCCATCTTTTGGATAAAGCACTCTCTGCTTTATGAGTGCTACTAAGGGGCGGTGTATAGTGTTTTAATATTAACCCCTTTGTGCATAAGGGTAAAACAAATCTTAATACCTAAGCACAATTGTGCAACTTTGATATGTGTTAGTAAAACTATACATATTCCCCACAACTACTTTGTACATTCAGATGGATTATACCTTGTTTTTTTTTTTCAGGACAAATTAGGCTTTTATTTGGTGGTAAATTGTCATGGATATCTCCTGATTTTTTTTTTTATTATCAAAGGAAACTGGCCTAAAAAAAAAAAAAATAGTAAAAAAATATATATATATATTTAATTTAGCTGTATATTTCTTGCTACTACTAAACACGTACACACGTAGCGGTTTTTCCGACGTACTTAGTCTGGCGGACTTCCCGCCAGACTGTCCGTCGGATTTTCCGAATGGGCTACTTGCCCACACACGGCACTTTTTGAGCGGACTAATACGGCGTACTAAGTCCGCCGTACCATCCGCCCTACTTTTGAAATGAACGGACTCGCCCACACACGCGAAGGAAAGTCCGCTCATTTTGAGCGCGTCTCCAGGTAGGCGGGGCCCGCGAAGGAGACGTCGCTGGCCCCGCCGCCTGGTATGGACTTAAAGGGGAACCCCAACGCCGAAAAAAATCGGCGTGGGGGTCCCCCCCCAAGTCCACAACAGACCCTTGTCCGAGCATGCTACCCGGCCGGCCAGGAAAGGGGGGGCGAGCGAGCGCCCCCCCCCCTCCTGAGCCGTACCAGGCCCTCAACATGGGGGGTGCCTTGGGGAAGGGGGGGCCGCGCGGCCCCCCCACCCCAAAGCACCTTGTCCCCATGTTGATGAGGACAAGGGCCTCTTCCCGACAACCCTGGCCGTTGGTTGTCGGGGTCTGCTTATCGGAATCTGGGAGCCCCCTTTAATAAGGGGCCCCCGGATACCAGCCCCCCACCCTATGTGAATGAGTATGGGGTACAATGTACCCCTACCCATTCACCTGTAAAATAAAAGTACAAAAAAACACAACACACGAGATAAAATACTTTATTGCACAGCTCCGGGGGTCTTCCGTCTTCGGGGGTCTTCTCCGGGGGGATTGTTTGGTGGACTTGAGTTTGCCGGACTTTTCCACCAGATTGTTTGATCGTGTGTATGCGGCATAAGACCTTCCACCAAAGAATAGGCAAAAATTAATGCTCCTGGTAATTGCAATGATACCACATATGTGTATGTTAGTTGTTTGTACCCATAATACAGCCCAGAAACAATAATGTGCATTTTGCTTTTTTTTAATCATACCTAAAACACACTGACACTGACATTAACTGACACTGATACAAATTAAAAAGAGAAAAATCCTGCCCCAAAAAATACTGACCCTGACCTTGACCCAAACACTAACCCTATCTCTCTCTGCAAG
Source organism: Lithobates pipiens (assembly GCF_037356315.1). Taxonomy (NCBI): domain Eukaryota; kingdom Metazoa; phylum Chordata; class Amphibia; order Anura; family Ranidae; genus Lithobates; species Lithobates pipiens. The sequence continues at coordinate 629,217,019 of NW_027507748.1, read as the reverse complement.
GAGAGAGATACTTTGTATCGCTCTCCTCCATTCAGAGAGCAAAAACACGGGAACGGGCTTCACAGTGACCACTATGATAGTCAATCGAAGGCGAGTTCCAGGTCCCGATCGTTAGTAGAGGCCTGGGGCTCTTGGCTCCCCATGGAAAGAAACCCAGTCCAGTGGGGCGCCTAGAGGGGATTCAGTTCGCATTGTGCGCTATACAAGTATTTCATTCATTCATTCATATTTAAATCTGCTCGGCACCAAGGGGTTAAACATATAATAATATTAAAATGTCTAGATAAGTAATTCTCCTTTATCTTAAGCATCCCTCATTGGGATTAAATACACTCTAAGGTTTATCTTTGCTTAAAATCTGTTTACTGTGAACTCACTACTTGTACAATAGTATATAGTTATAAATGTCATGCTCATTAGAACTAATCATCTGTTTTATAGCTTTGTGTGAACTATTAAAAGTGCTGATGTAATTATTTTTTATTATCAAAGTTTTTATTGAATTTATAACACTTCCATTAATAATCCACAAAAAAAAAACCCACGCTAAACTTAGTGTATGAGGCTTCTAAAAAGCCATATTCACCTTAATTAGTCATTCTCTCCCTCCATCATCCCCCATCTTCTCCAGAGAAAGAAGAAAAAAGAGAAGAAAAAAAAAGGGTGTTACCCTACCTACACTGAGTGTACGAGGCTTCTAAAAAGCCATATTAACCTTAAATAACCACTCTCTCCCGCCTACATCCTCCATCTTCCATAAAAAAAAAACATCACCCAATATCCAGTGTTTCGTTTACCTTCTCCCGTATTACCTGTGCCATTGGGGGGTCGGGCAAAGTCAGTAGAAGGAAGAGATTGAGAGAAGAGAAAAAGGAGAGAAAAAAAAAAACCCTTCTCCTTTCGTATCCCCCCCCCCCCCCCCCCACCACGGGCGTTTACACACAGTTTCTACCACTCTATAGGTTATACGTAATACAATCTCTGCTGAACAAAGCTCTCTATTCTACTCTACTCTATTCTTAACCATATGTATCCATCTTTCAGCCTACATTATTCTATCAACTTCTTTCTTCCACTCTATCAGAGTTGGTCATTTAGTTTGTCTCCATAATCTAGGTATTAGTAATGTTGCCGCATTTAATAAATGCGGCCTTATACTGTCCTTGTATTACCTAACCAATGTCATTGTCCCATGGAATAAGAATTTTAGAGGCATTAATTCTATTGTTCCAGGAGACAACCTTTCTACCCAAGGAGCAATTTCTTGCCAAAATCCTCTAATCAGGGGACATAGCCACCACATATGGAGGAAGGTGCCCCTCTGCCCACACCCTCTCCAGCAATTGGCATCTGCCATGGGGTAGATCTGTGCCAGTCTCACTGGGGTTCGGTACCACCTAGTCGAGAATTTATATGATATTTCTTGAAATTGAGAACTTGGGGATATATGTGTCAGGGCTGGCTTAGCCCTTCCTTCTCTGTGCTGGCCGCTCAGCTGTCAGCTAATTGCCAGCTCTCTTCTCTTTCCACAGTTACCAGCTGTTCCCGATGATGCTCGTCTGACCTGCTTATTTAAAGCCTTCCTGCTCACTTTTTCATTTGCCTTTGCGTTGGTCACATCACAGAGAACCATCTCCTGCTGTTTGTTTCAAGACTGGCTTGCTGACATCCCAACTGGCTTCTTAGCCTGCTTGCGGTTGTTCTCCTAGGATCCCTGACTTCTGGCCTGGCTGATTACCCGATCTGGTTTATGAACTTTGGACTGGCTGACTACCCGATCTGGCTACAGGACTCTGGCTATGCTTGACTACGCTTTTTTCTATTTACCTTTTTATTTTTATTAATAAACAAGTGTGATTTGATTGTACTTCTGTCTCAGTCTGTTTCATGGTTCCTGACACTATTACGCCATTCACCACTTTGACCGTAATTGGCCTATTTATTTCCTCATTTACTTTGGTCCGCAGTGAAGGCATTTCTGAGGTCATAATGTATTCCCGGGTCTCCGCCAGTCGCTGTTCTTCAGTAGCATTCAGTGGACCTGGTTGGATATTGTAGAGTTTCATAAAATCGATGAAACTCTGCTGCTATAGCCTGGGTTTCCACTATCTTCCTATTTTGTATTATTAAATTATGAACGTGTCTGGAGTCCTGCTGTTTTTTTAAGCTGTCTAGCTAGGAGGCATTCACATATATTACCCTGTTCATAAAACCGGTGTGCGTAAAATCTGGACTTATTTAGAATTTTACAATCCATATATTGTGTCAATTTACATCGCAAAGTTTCCAATCTCTTAGCGTCTGCAGAGTCTAAAGATCTTTTATGTTTTGTCTCTAAATCATTAATCTCTTCCAGCAGATCTGCTATTTCTTTTTGTTTTTCTTTTTTAATCCTTGACCCAAATGCTATCAGGTCCCCCCCTATCATCGATTTGTGGGCTTCCCATACAGCTTGTTCAAAGGTTTCTCCAGACACGATAATTTCAAAATATGTTTTTATTTTAAGTGTTAATGCCTCTACTATATGGCTATCATCTAACAATGTCTCATTTAACCGCCATGTTCGTTCTAGATGGCCTATTGAGACTGGATGTATGGTCATGGTTATAGGAGCATGATCTGAATCGTTATTGACTCTATCGTGCATAATCTAATCCTTTCCAGGTAAAACTGATCCACCAGGAAAAGATACAAACGGGAGTACATATTTGATTTACTAAATGCAAATCCACTTTGCACTACAATTGCACTGCAAGTGCATTTGGAAGTGCAGTCGCTGTAAATCTGAGGGTAAGATCTGAAATGACAGGAATCTCTGTTGATTTTATCATCCAATCATGTACAAGCAAAAATGCTGTTTTTTATTTTCCTTGCATGTCCCCCCCTCAGATCTACAGCGACTGCACTTCCAAGTGCACTTGTAGTGCAAAGTGGATTTGTCTTTAGTAAATAAACCCCATTGTGTATTCTAGAATAATAGCTGTAGTCCCTTGTCTCATTATGTGTTGCACGCCATCCATCCACCAAATGGAGGGACCGCAAAAGATGTTTTATGTGTTTCAAAGCTTTAAAGGATATGGGGGTTTTACCTGCAGAAGTATCCATATTTAGGTCTAGTACTAGATTGAAATCTCCCCCCAAAATCAGAAATCCCTCTCTATATTTCTCAAAAAGTTTCAAGGTCTTTATCAGAGACTTCACCATTCCTGTGTTGGGCGCATAGACTGAGGCAAAGGTATAACAATAGCCATTTACTCTCCCCTTTACAAAAAGATAGCGGCCTTCAGGGTGTATCGGAGAGGATATAACATTTATTGGGCATGTCTTTCTAAATGCTATTGTCACCCCTCTTGCCCTTCTGATCGGTGATGGTGCAAGAAAAAGAACCAACTGAACCCCCCCTCCCTACCCTTCCTTCCCCATAGCCCAGTATTCCCATCTGGGTTATCTACTAATTGAAGGAGTTGTCCGTAAGGAGGCAAAGCCCCCCTCCTCGACCTCTCCCTCCTTCTGCAATATCGCAGATTTTCCAGTCCCATATATTGGACCTGGCCTATTTTGTGAATTATCCCTTTACCCCCACCCATTGGTCATAACGACCCCCCCCCGGGATTTTTAATACAAATTGCCCAATAATACCTTCTCCCCCTCTACTCCAATTCCTTTCTTCTTTTCGATTTACCTCTCATATTTTCTCTTTCATCTTGAATATAACTTTCTTCCTTTCCCACCCCCTCCACACAAATCCTCAAACCACCAAGTCCACATATATACACCTGCACTCTCCCGCATCCCCTTTAGGATAGATTGTCTTTACAATTATATAGCTCCTTGGGTCCGGAGGATTAATTAATCACTTATATATATGGTGTTATATATATATAAGTGATTAATTAATCTCTTCCTGACACAGGACATATTAAATAAATATAGTGATTTCACCACCCACACAGTTCAAGAGATAATAAATATCTTGCTTAAACAGGACAGACTCCATAAACAGTGAATTCTCCACCCGAGAGAAGAAAAAAAAATATTACACTGTATACATAAGTCACTAATAAGTATCTTCCTCAAGCAAAACATATTAATTAAATAAATATGAAAAACAAGTGCCCTGAAAAAAAAAAAGAATTATCCATTTTAGCCATTATAATTATATATCAATAAAAAAGTAATTATCATCTTCCTTTAACAGGTATAGATAAGTGGGTCAAAATAAGTATATTAAATCCAAAAAAAAAAAAACCTCTAGTACCGTATCCATGAATGATTAATTAATATCTTCCTCAAACATAATTAAATAGATATAGTGAATTCACCAAAACAAAAAAAAATAATGCGATTAAATGCCAAGATGTGTTGTTCATTTCATTATCTGTATTGATGCTTTCAAATATTTGCTCACTTGTGTACATCTTTTAATCCCATATATTTGTTGTACTTAAAGTGGTATTAAATCCAAAAACAAAAATTTAGTACATTTTAGCTAAACAATTCTTAGATGTGGTGGCTGCATTCGTTTTCTTTTTCAGGTTCTTTCCATTCATTTCACCTGGTGATCCTGCCAGTAAGTTTGTCATTGTTCAACTTGCTTTAACAGACCAAGCTGTCCAGACAAGGTAGCATATAGAGGATTTAGACAAACCATTTACCACTTACAGGGGTGCTTATATTGGTTAAGTTTTATTCATTTCTGAAAAAACTTTATCCCAAAAAAGAATAAAAGACTAATTTACTAAAACAGAAGAGTGCAAAATCTGGTGCAGCTGTGCATAGAAACCAATCAGATTTCGAGGTTTTATTGTCAAAGCTTAATTGAACAAGCTGAAGTTAGGAGCTGATTGGCTACCATGCAGATCTGCACCAGATTTTGTACTCTCTAGATTTATTAAACAAACCCCACTGTTTGCTTCAGCTGCTTAAGTGTTAGCTGCTGTTTAGCTTTACCCCCCCTGGCGGTATTCCCGAGTCTGGCTCGAGGTGGAGATTTTGTACCAAAAGCGGTAACCCCTAGCCAGACACGGGACTGCATCGCTGAATGCAGGGAGAGGTTTACTTACCTTGTCCCCTGGATCCAGCGATGTCCCCACGCTGTACAAGCGAGCCATGCTCCACTCAATGTATCAGGGAGCCGTTCCCTGCGAGCGTTGCAAGGCATGGGGACGGAGAACGGCGCCAAATTCAAAAAGTAAAACACACAGTATACATACAGTATAATGTAATCTTACAGATTACATTGCTGTATGTAATTATTTCACATCCCCTTTGTCCCTAGTGTTCTGTCCAGTGCCCTGCATGCAGTTTTATAATATGAAAACTGTTCTTTATGCCTGGAAACTGGAGATTGTCCATAGCAACCAAAACTGTCCCTTTACATCAAAAATGGTTTTAGACCAGCTAGAAAACAGCGATAATAAATTAGAATCACTCACAGAATTGAGCGATAGCGATTTGTGGGGAGATCCGTCATCAAAAATATTGAAAAGTAATGACAGTGACAATTCTGCAACTGAGCAAATTTCAGTGTTTTTGATTTGATTACATTATTGAATAATTTTTATTATTGTCATATTATTATTTGTTATAATTATTTATAGTTATTTATTATATTATAATTTATGATTTCATTTTTCAAACTTTATCATACCCGGGATGTCTACTAGACTCTTGTTTGGACAGATTTAAGTGAGTTATTCCTAAGAATTACAGGACTACAATATAAAACGCCAAATTTCCATGCAAAATAATTGTACCGCTTTCAGCACCTAAAATCTGAAATATTCATACTGCCAGGGAGGTTAATGTATTAGTAATGTACATCTAAATCTGCTTGTCCAGAAGTGTGGACTGTGGTGGAAGGGGCAGTGGAGAGAGGCAGCTGCAGCCAGGAGGGCTGACAGGGCCTGAAGAGGGCTAACTGGAATTAGTAGCTGCAGATAGGACAGCTAGTACAAGGACTTTTGCTATTTTCTCTGCTACACTATAGGGTCCTGTGGTCCCTACCTGCAAAAGGCGGTTTCTAAGGCTTGGCCAAGCCAGTGTCAGGCCTACTCATACAAATGTACTAGATGCTCCTGGGAATTAAGTGATGTGCTGGAGGTGGCAGAGAGTAATCGTCTGCAGCAAGTGATGTGCTAGAGGAGTGAGGAGAGGTAACTTCAAGCAAGAGTGTACAGGAGGAAGTTGAAGGATTATCTACAGGGAGTGTACATACAGTGGTGTGAAAAAGTGTTTGCCCCCTTCCTCATTTCCTGTTCCTTTGCATGTTTGTCACACTTAAGTGTTTCGGAACATCAAACCAATTTAAACAATAGTCAAGGACAACACAAGTAAACACAAAATGCAATTTGTAAATGAAGGTGTTTATTATTAAAGGTGAAAAAAAATCCAAACCATCATGGCCCTGTGTGAAAAAGTGATTGCCCCCTAAACCTAATAACTGGTTGGGCCACCCTTAGCAACAACTGCAACCAAGCGTTTGCGATAATGTGCAATGAGGCTTTTACAGCGTCCTGGAGGAATTTTGGCCCACTCATCTTTGCAGAATTGTCCTAATTCAGTTACATTAGAGGGTTTTCGAGTATGAACGGCCTTTTTAAGGTCATACCACAACATCTCAATAGGATTCAGGTCAGGACTTTGGCTAGGCCACTCCAAAGTCTTCATTTTGTTTTTCTTCAGCCATTCGGTGGTGGACTTGCTGGTGTGTTTAGGATCATTGTCCTGCTGCAGAACCCAAGTTCGTTTCAGCTTGAGTACACGAACAGATGGTCGGACATTCTCCTTCAGGATCTCTTGGTAGACAGCAGAATTCATAGTTCCTTTTATCACGGCAAGTCTTCCAGGTCCTGAAGCAGCAAAACAGCCCCAGACCATCACACTACCACCACCATATTTTACTGTTGGTATAATGTTCTTTTTATGAAATGCAGTGTTCCTTCTACGCCAGATATACTTGGACACACACCTTCCAAAGAGTTCCACTTTTGTCTCATCGGTCCACAGAATGTTGTCCCAAAAGTCTTGGGGATCATCAAGATGTGTTGTGGAGAAATTGAGACGAGCTTTGATGTTCTTTTTGCTCAGCAGTGGTTTTCTCCTTGGAACTCTGCCATGCAGGCCATTTTTGCCCAGTCTTTTCCTGATGGTGGAGGCATGAACGCTGACCATAACTGAGGCAAGTGAGACCTGCAGTTCCTTGGACGTTGTTGTGGGGTCTTTTGTGACCTCTTGGATGAGTAGTCGCTGCGCTCTTGGGGTAATTTTGGGCGGCCGGCCACTCCTGGGAAGGTTCACCACTGTTCCATGTCTTCGCCATTTGTGGATAATGGCTCTCACTGTGGTTCGCTGGATTCCCAAAGCTTTGGAAATGGCTTTATAACCCTTTCCAGACTGATAGATCTCAATTACTTTCTTTCTCAATTGTTCCTGAATTTCTTTGGGTCTCGGCATGATGTGTAGCTTTTAAGGATCTTCTGGTGGAAGCTTACTGTGTCAAGCAGCTCCTATTTAAGTGATGCCTTGATTGTGAACAGGTGTGGCAATAATCAGGCCTGGGTGTGGCTAGAGAAATTGAACTCAGGTGTGGACAACCCCAGTTATAGTATGTTTTAACAAGGGGGGCAATCACTTTTTTCACACAGGGCCATGATGGTTTGGATTTTTTTTCACCTTTAATAATAAACACCTTCATTTACAAATTGCATTTTGTGTTTACTTGTGTTGTCCTTGACTATTGTTTAAATTGGTTTGATGTTCCGAAACACTTAAGTGTGACAAACATGCAAAGGAACAGGAAATGAGGAAGGGGGCAAACACTTTTTCACACCACTGTAGTTTGTCCCAAACCTACGGGGGGTGGGGGGTTTGGTGGTCGTCGGATGGCTGGCTGGGGGGGTGGGTGGGGGCTGCAGACTGGCTGTCTTTTAACTACTTGCCGCCCGTGCTTTAGCCGAAAGACATCCACAGCGTGGGCCTTAATTGCCAGGAGGGCATCCTTCAGAGCCACCCATCAGTGCCAACCAGCAGTGCCACCCATTAGTGTCACCCATTAGTGCCACCTTATCAGTGCCAATCAGTGCAGCCTATTAGTGCTCATACGTGAAGCCTATCAGTGCCTCCTGATCAGTGCAGCCTCATCAGCGCATATCAATGAAGGAGAAAAGTCATTTTTTTCAAAATTGTTAATTTTTTTAGCAACAAATAAAAAACACAGCAGTGATTAAATACCACCAAAAGAAAGCTCTATTTGTTTGAAAAAAAATGATAAAATTTTAATTTGAGTACAGTGTTACATAACCATGCAATTGTCATTCAAAGTGTGACAGTGATGAAAGCTGAAAATTGGTCTGGTCAGGAAGGGGTTTTAAGTGCCCAGTAGTGAAGTGGTTAAAATAGTATTACCACAGTCCATGGTTGACAGGTCACAACACCCACATGTTATGGAGTGGTGTGGTGTAGTCATAACACACTTTTTATCCGAGGGTGACAACACTGTTCCTCCATAGACACAATACAGTGAGTGAGCGAGAGTGTTGCCAAAATAGGACAGGAAGTGGCAAAATCACTAGGCAAAAATAAAAAGAAAGAAACCTGAAACAATGCAGCTACTACATCTAAGGGCTGGTAGGCTGCAAAATCATAATTTAATTTATTCTTTTGGGGGGCTTTGATATGATTTAAACTAGCTGTGCAGTGTAGACTGAACTCATAAACACAGGTTTCCAACATTTTTGAATCCGAACGACATAGATACTTCCTTTGTAAGTGTCTTCCAAGACATGATAAAGTACACAAGTCTGGAATAATATGTTCATAGACTTGTTGTTCTTGGCACACATTTCAAAAAGAACGTGCAGTATATGATCCAATGTGAGTGAAGATAAAACAAATTGTAGGACATTGACGTGTGTGTGATAGAATAGTGGAGGATGTAAGGTTTGTACTTTGGGAGAGAACAGATTCTACGTCATGAAGTTCTATTAAATCGTTGATGAAGAAACCAAGAGATGCGCACTGAAGTAAAATGCTGACATCTACGTAGCATATTTAGTGGATGAGCTCAGTCACAGTTACATTTTCTTGCATCTGTATAATTACAAATCAGTATGAGTTATTGGATGACGTGCCTACTATGTAGAGCTTATATATTTCTTATTTCTATGTTACAATGTAGTTAAATTGATCGATATCATGTCCAGCAGTACGACTATCTCTGGTTTTACACTGGTTTATCTGGTAAGGAAGCATTAGGATTATTACACAAGATATACAACCCCCCCTCCCAATATTACATAATGCGGAAATTAAAAAATAATGTTTACCTAACTCTTTCCTCCATGGTGATGGCTGCCAGAAATCCTTCTGCTATGTATATAAACAGAAAATGAAATCCCAAACATTAATCTCTGTTTTATTATAATATTATGGCGCTAGAATTTCAGTATTCTTTTATCCAGTCAATGTCTGATTCTACCAAAACGATTAACTCGGCAAACATTCAAAAAATCACAGTGAACTAAAACCAATGTACCCCAAATAATAAAATAATCCTCCCTTCCCTTTTGATCAATATAGTTGGATTCAATCAATCGATCAGGGCAGAAAATGATTGATCATTTGCATAGATTATCAACACTGAGACACTTTGATCAAAATATAATGGTATTCAAGAACAATCAGATTGCCTGATGGAAAAAGAGATGCAATTGATTGTGACAAACACGTATCAGACTACTGCACTCTTCACCGACTTATGAAAAATTCTGGTCAGCCTCACACCACACTGTCACAGATTCACAACAATGACACTCTCAGCCTCACTCGGCACAAAGATTTTCCAGCCTGCAGGAACACAATCTAAGTGTTCCAGCCAATGAACTGAGAGCAATTGTCACTGGGTTTTGTTAACCAAGCAATTAACCACTTAAGGGACCGGAAGGATTTGCCCCTTTAATGACCAGGCCATTTTTTGCGATACGCCACTGAGTCGATTTAACTGACAATTGCGCAATCGTGCCACATTGTACCCAAACAAAATTTATGTATTTTTTTCCACACAAATATAGCTTTCTTTTGGTGGTATTTAATCACCTCTGTGTTTTTTATTTTTTGCGCTATAAACAAAAGAATACCAACAATATTGAAAAAAAGCAACATTTAAATATCTCCCAAAAAGTAAAAAAAACACATTTCTTCATCAGTTTAGGCCAATATGTATTCTTCTACATATTTCCGTAAAAAAAAAATATCACAATAAGTGTATATTGATTGATTTGTGCAAAAGTGATAGCGTCTCCAAAATAGGGGATATATTTATGGCATTTTTATTATACTTTTTTTTATATCGCACAATTTTGACACTTTTTTGGGGATCATTGAGATTTATACAGCTATCAGCTATAAGTAGCCACTGATTACTGTATTATTGTCACTGGCAGGGAAGAGACTTTAAAACTAGGGGGCGATCAAGGGATTAAGTGTGTCCCAGGGAAGTGTTTTTAACTGTATGAGGGGTGGGCTGCCTGAGAGTAGAGAGAGATCTACGCTCCTAATCACTAGAAACAACAGATCTCTCTATACTTCCCTGTCAGAATGGGGATCTGTCTGTTTACATTGACAGATTCCTGTTCTGGTTCTCTGCGGAGCGATCGCAGATGGCCGGCGAACTTCGTGGCCGCCAGCCATGTGCATCAGCTCCGGGGACGTGGCGCACGCATGCCTGCTAAAGCCTTTTAAAGAGCTGACGTACAATGATGGCGATTCACGCAGCTGTGCCAACCTGCCCGCAGTACAACTACAGTGGGTGGTCAACAAGTAGTTAACCAAGCATTTAACCCTTTTAACCCAACTACTTTTATCGAAAAATATTAAAATGTTCACAATATTATCAATAGCAATTATGATTTTAAACATTTGCACACACACTGTTATTACAGACAGGTATATCTAAAGATTTACCATGTAGTAGCGCTCTTTAAGAGACAGTGATTTTTTTGTTTGTATTAGACACAATTTTAACACTTATTGTTTAAAAAAGAAAAGGGAAAACTGGTGCAAATAAAATGTTTACATAAAAAAGATAAAAAAAAAAAAAAAAGAAAGAGACAACAATGCACCAACAAAACAAAAGGGATTGAAACATGAAAATACTTATCAAATCCTGGTTTTAGCAAGGTTCAATCAATGGGCAAAATGAAAAACTGGTTCTCATGAACATGGCAGATCTTCCTTCTTCTTGATAGTAAAATGAGAGCTGTCAACTTGCAGGGCAGCCTCCTATTCTTGTCTGTGAGAGAGAGGTTGTCAGAAATTATCTGACCAATCAAGAGGCCTTATGTTTACGATCATACCACAAATCCAGTTTGTTATAGGTAATCTTATATTTGAATACCTACATGTGACAGTCTGCTAACTTGTATTTTATGGCCCAGCATGCAATTACCTTTAGAATGGATATAAATATGACTGGTTTGGGATGTCTACTTTACCTAGGAGGGCTAATGTGTCTTGTTGGCTCCCCATATCATCCAAGATATGGGGTTTTGGACTTAAAACTTTACTAATTAACTGCTGGAGGTAAATATGTCCTTATTCAGGCTGTACTGTTATTATTTCATGAGTTATGACATACTCTGAATTTATAGATTCTACCAAGACAAAAATGTGTATTGCTTAAGACTCCAGCTAAGGTATTTGCAATGGGGTTATCAGGCTGGAAATCATTTGTTTTCTGGGTTTCTCAAGCTTGCATATTTGACCGTTTTACAAGAGCACTTAAAAAGAAGTGTGGATTCGGCATGAGAGGGTCTACATGTGTCCTTTCAAGGAATTGATAAGAATGTTCTGGTCTGCAGTAGACATGTGCAGTTCAGTTAGTTCTGGAGTTGAAATTAGGATGAATTTTCTTCTTTTTTTTTGGGGAAATTCAGATGTATCCGAATTTCCAAATTACAATAGTACTGAATTTAAAAGAATCTGAAATAACAAAAAAAAAACATTTGGACGATATTCGAATTTTAATCGATTCAAATCATTTTTGAATAAATTTCAAATAGTTTTCAAATTCGAATTGTATTCCAATTTCCAAAGAGAATAAAATAGAATAAAAAATAAAGGAATAAAATAGAAAAAATATATAATAAAATAGAAAAGAATATAACACAAAATAAAAGAATATAATACAATATAGTAAAACAGAAAAAATAGAAAATAAAAGAATAGCATAGAATAGAATAGAAATGAATAGAATAGAATAGCATAGAATAGAATAGAATAGAATAAAAAATAAATTGAATATAATAAATATAACCATCTTCTGAAATTCAAATTTGAAATAGAATACATTTGAATTTGAATATATAAGAAAATAATTCAATAGAAAAACAAGAATACAATAGAATAGACTATAATAGAAGATAAAATAATAGATTAAAATAGAATCAATTTGAATTTGAATAGAATGGAATATAAAATAATATATTAGAATAGAATAGAAAATAACAGAAGAGTATAGAATAAAACAACAGAATAGAATAGAAATAATATAACCATCTTCTGAAATTAGAATAGAATAAATTCAAATTTAAATAGATAAAGAATAGAATAAACAAATAGAAAAATAATATAATTCAGAATAGAATAGAAAAGAATAAAAAGAATGTAACCATTTCCCAACATTCAAATAGAATTGATTCGAATTTGAATAGAATAGAATAGAAAAAAATGGATTAGAATAGGAAGATGGTTATATACTTTTTATTTTATTTTATTTTAGTCTATGTTTTTTCTATACTATTCTGTTATTTTCTATTCTATTCTATTCTATTAAAATTTGAAATTATTTTATTTTAATTTTGGGAAATGATTATATTATTTCTAGCTTATACTATTGTTTAATTAATTATATTCTTTTCTGTTCTCTTCTTTTCTATTCAAAAAGATGGTTATATTCTTTCTATTTTATTCTTTTTTTTATTCTTTTCTATTAATTTCTATTCTATTATATTCTATTGTTTTATTTTCTGTTCTATTCTTTTCAATTTTTTTCTATTCTCTTTCTCTATTTTCTATTCTATTTTATTCTATTTGGAAAATGGAAAACTATTCAAATTCGAAAAAACTATTCAAATCCATTGAATTTGAATTTGAAAACGATTCAAATTCAAAAATGTTTAAAATTTTAATTTAAAAACTATTCGAATTCGAAAACTATCCAAAATTGATTTGAAAACTATTTGAATTTGAAAACTATTCAAAATTCTTTTAAAAAATATTCGTATTCGAATTCCAAAAATTTTAATCAATTCGGATACGAATAAACAAAGCGAATTTGGAAAATGAATTAAATGGATTAAACTAATTTAACTAAACACATTTATGTAAATAATGAATCGAAACAAAACAAATGTTTCCGTTCTGCACATGTCTAGTCTGCAGCTAAGAGTTGTTGATTATATATACTGGAGGGAGGAGGGGGAAAGTTCATTGCAGCTATGTCTTCTATTCTGAAAAGATGGCATGGGGGCAACACACGACCATTACATGAATAACTTATGATGATAGGTTATGATTATATCTTAATTACTTATCGAAACTCACTACCCCAGTGTGTAGCATTTAAATCAAATAGGTTGTTGACTAAAGATCAATTATTCCTATCAGAAGAGCTTCATTGGAAAATAAATCAATCATTTAGAAGGCCAAACTGCTGGTTGCAAGCTGAACAGTGGAGCCTTGAGTGGAGTGTCAATAAGTATTGCTTTTTGACTGCTGGTGACTGCTGGGTTGTATTTTTAGGTTCTTTTGGGGCTTTTTCTTGTAGCTTTTTAATACCCTTTTCTGACACTTTTTAAATAGTGTTTTTTTTTTCCTTTCCTTCCTTCAGCCTACTAATTAAGGGGAGGGTTTAATTGGGCACAGGTGCTTGAGGTCTATATAAGGTTGGGTAGAACTCCTTTGAGCCTGCTCATCTTGAGTCTGTGAGAACTCTGTCTAAGTGGAACTGGTCCAAGTGGTGAGTTAAAAACCAGAGTTTAAAACAGGAGGTTATAACAGGGGTCATAGTACCTGTGTGTCTGAGTAGTGTGTGCGTGTGTGTGTATATCGTTAGTACTTGTGCATTGTGGGTGCACGCTGGTCTGTGAGTACCTGTGTACTGTCTTGTTGAGTATTAGTGTCAGGAAGCTAGTTGTTAGGTAATTTGGACTGGGTATAATCTCTAATCCTCATTAAATTAATAGGTATGATGACTGGCGGGTGTGGAGAGGCGACTCAGTTTACATCTTGCGGCATGTATGCGTTCCTTGATCATCTGATCAAGGGTGAATACTGCTGTGCAAAATGTAAGCACATTGTTTCCCTGGAAGCCAAGGTTCTGAATCTGGGGAGACAACTGTCAGCACTGAGAGGCCCCTCCACCCTAAATGAGAACCAGGAACGTACACGGCAGGTGCTGGCAGGGGCCAGCACAGAGGTGGGTGGAGACAAGGAGGTGCAGGCACTAGCAGAGAGTAGATGGGTGACAGTCAGGAAGGGTAGAGGGGCAAGTGCCAGGGAGGCCGATCCAGGGCTGGAGCATCCCAATAAGTACGCTACATTGGTGATCCCAGTCAGGGACCAGCACTGCTGGAGCTGAGGGATTCTCCTAGCTGCCAGTAGAAGAACTCCTCCAGTGAGAGTGGGGGGGAGTGAAGGGAAAGGAAAGACAAATTCTGGTGGTAGGGGACTCAATTCTTAGGAGGACAGAGAGGCCAATCTGTAACAACAAACTGAAGTGCCGAACTGTATGTTGTCTGCCGGGCGCTCGGGTTCGGCACATCACGGATCTAGTGGACAGATTACTGGGAGGGGCTGGGGAAGACCCAGCTGTCATGGTGCACGTTGGCACCAATGACAAAGTCAGAGGCAGATGGAGTGTCCTAAAGAATGATTTTAGGGACTTGGGAGCTAAGTTGAGGAAAAGGACCTCCAAGGTAGTATTCTCAGGAATACTACCAGTACATCAAGCCACACCAGAAAGGAAGAGGGAGATTAGGGAAGTAAACAAGTGGCTCAAAAGCTGGTGTAGTAAGGAGGGGTTTGGGTTCCTAGAGGACTGGGACGACTTCTCAGTCGATAACCGGTACTATAGAAGGGACGAACTGCACCTAAATGAGGAGGGTGCAGATCAGCTGGGATTAGGATGGCCAAAAAGTTAGAGGGGTTTTTAAACTAGGCGATGGGGGGAGGGTTCAGAGATAGAGATAGTCAGCGTGGAGCATATTCCAGAGGGTAATATTAGGGGCATTAGTGGTAGGGTAACCAAAGCACATAAACCCAAGGTAAATATAGTAGCAAGTCCTAGTTGTAATCTTGGAACACCCAAGAGGATAGTATGTGACCGGTCAAAATATATTAATACATTAAAATGTTTGTTCGCCAATGCCAGAAATCTGCCAAGCAAAATAGGCGAGTTGGAAGCTCTGGTGCATCAGGAGAGCTATGATGTAATCGGTATTGCTGAAACTTGGCTTCATTCCTCACATGACTGGGCTATTAATATTCCTGGCTATGCACTCTTTCGGAAAGACAGAGTAAAAAGAAAAGGTGGAGGGATCTGTCTGTATGTGAGAAATGATCTCAAAGCGAGTGAGAAAGAGGACCTGGTGGACGGAGAGTGTGAT
Source organism: Lithobates pipiens (assembly GCF_037356315.1). Taxonomy (NCBI): domain Eukaryota; kingdom Metazoa; phylum Chordata; class Amphibia; order Anura; family Ranidae; genus Lithobates; species Lithobates pipiens. The sequence continues at coordinate 629,201,354 of NW_027507748.1, read as the reverse complement.
GAGTCTGAGGCATTATGGGTGGAACTGCATACAGATGCGCGTAGTTCAAAGTTAATCATTGGAGTTTGTTATAGACCACCCAATGTTAATGAGGAGGTGGAGACTCAGCTCCTTTCACATATAGAAAGGGCTGCAAGGGCTGGGACAGTGATAATAATGGGGGATTGTAACTACCCAGAAATTAACTGGGGTAATGGCACTGCTGGGACCGTTAAAGGGCAAAAATTTGTAAACCTATTACAGGACAATTTTATGGTACAGTTTATTGAGGCCCCAACTAGGAATGATGCTCTGTTGGACCTGGTAATCTCAAACCATGCAGAATGTATTACTAAAGGAACATCTGGGTAGCAGTGGCCATAACATGATTTCATTTGATCTTAGCTGTAAGAAAAAATCACATATGGGTAAGATAAAAACACTTAATTTCAAGAGAGCAAATTTTCCAAGGATGAGGGCTGCTCTCCAGGACTTAGACTGGGAGAGAATATTAGCACCAATGGGCACAGAACAGAAATGGGAATTCTTCAAAAAGCTTGTTTGTGATCTCACGGCAAAGTATATTCCCATGGGCAATAAGTTTAAAAGGTTAAAAATAATCAAATAAGAACACAGTGCTATAAGAAGCTAGGAGGGTGCTGCTCACCCCAAGTAGATACAAATAGAACTAGTTCCCCCACAAGCGGGGTTTTTAGGCAGCAAGAGACAGTAATAGAAGCCAATAGAAGTAGTATAAAAGGTATTTTAATAATAATAATTGGTAAAAACAAACAGGTAAAAACAAACATGAGCTTCACCTGAACACTTGGATAACAGACAAAATCATGTATATAACGTACATAAAATGTCACATGGAAGTAAAATAACAGACACAACTATGTTACACTGTATGAGTAGATAGCAGTGAGAGCATAAAGCTAACGCGTTTCGACCCCAGAGGGGGTCTTCTTCAGAGATGGTGGTCTGTTAAAAGAAAAACAAGATTACACTGAATGAATGAATCCGGTGTTATACATATTAGGGATACCCAATATTAATTTAAAAATGGTTTACCCAATAATGTACTTCCAGGTAGGTAAGATGGATTGTAGTGCTTCAGAAGAAAGATTCTCCCATAAGGCAATGTCTCAATTTCCTTTACACATCTTGAGTGGTACTTGGTCCGTATGTATTGCCAAGATGCCAGATGGAAGAAGAGGCAGTGTCACACACCCACTGGCGTGACTCACGGGAGGTCACACTATTGCCTTGCCCCCCAGAGGAAAAAACTCCGGGGGGGTAGGTGCGAGTAAGGGTACACCGAAGATATGGCGGGTCACACCTGCAGCAAAATCCCAACAGTGGCAAAAAATTAATTAATTAAATAATTGAAAGCAAGGATTACTTAATGTTGGAGACATGGAGTGCATACATAATATGGGGATAATGGTATCATATCTTCGTTATGTATGCCAAAGGTTGTGCACATGTACACATATACATATACACACTTGCACCCCCAATTGTCCAAATGTCCATATAACATGCTTTCTAAAGTCCGGACTAAAAGAGAAAGAAGAAGGGGGGGGGGGAAAAAAAAAAAAAAAGGAAACCACGCCTGGGAATCCAAGGAGCCTAAGAAAGAGGGGAACAAAGGAAATAATGGCCTGGGATGAGTGGGTGTGCAAATGTGTGTCAGTGTGTGAGCTCTAATACACAGAGAAGGGGGGACGGGAGAAAAAGAGAAATAGAGAAGAAAAAGAGGAATAAACGTGATGGGAAGTGGACTGTGTGAAACCGGTGTGAGTATGCACTTAAACAGAGAAAGAAAAAGTGCGCAATGGAATTGTGAGAAAGTGAAAACATGAGTAAATAATAATATATGCGGGTCATATAACAAACAAACCAAAAAACACCACATGTGAAAGTGTGCAAAAACAAGATGCACTAAGCTAGGTGACAGTGATAAGGGACATGATCAATAAGAGTGTCAAGTGCATGATGATATATACATATAGGAAAAGTGTGTAAATGTGGTGTGTGAGAAAATACCACACCAGTGTATTAGCGTCATTGGAATAGCCAGGCAGGTGGTGAGGTTATTACCTGAATTGTAAGACCTAATAGGAAACTGTTCCAGAAGGTAAAGATGAGGGACGGCGACTTAGGCGTTAATCCACAAGTGGTAACTGGCGCAGTCCCTACAGCGTATTTCCTGAAGTCCGATCTGTAAATTAGTTTAGATCAGTCCTCATATTGAACAGCCAGTAAAGAGGGCTTGTTTTGGTGCAATATATCACCAAGTATAGGTCAGGTACAGAGGGGAAATAAGTGCTCACCTATCCACGGGTACAGGTCTCTTTCCTCCTGGATGAGTATACACCTCCTATGAATGAAGGTTCGTATATAAAGCCTGGAGATTGGCTGCAGGTGCAAACGCCCACCAATTAATCGGCGTATCCAAACATGTTGGCTGCCTGAATAGGATCAGCCTCATGTGGCCGCCCCGGCGTCCTGGAAGGCCGGAAACCGGTCCCGAGATTCCGTCACTTCCGTCGCAAAAACGTGGCGTCACAACGTCGCGCATGTCCGTTCGATCGAACGGACGCGCGCGAAGTATATATCACGCACGTTCGCCCAAACGAGCGGACGCGCCCGAGGTATGCGCCCGGAAGTGTCCGAGGATGCCACCGGCAAGGGAATATATGTCCACCATCCCTCCACAAGGGGGGAGGGGGAACCAATGGAGAGGCCTGTCCGTAATATACAGGCAAGAACCCCTCCTGCCCTTGCCGGGGAGTCAGAGCAGGGTGCAGACACATTAGCCCCTCCTCCCCTCTGTAACTCGGCAAAGGACCATTGGAGATTTCGAGGGAAGGGAGACATATTCTCACCGGAAGAAAAAAAGTTTTTATAAAATAAAAAATAAAAATAAGCGATGTCAAAAAGCCGAGACTAGCCAGGTACCCCCTAAGCACCCACCCGGGATCTTCAAGAGGATAAAAAAAAAAAAAAAATTGAAAAGGAGGTTGTGCTCATGAAGGGGAAGAGGATCCAAGGGTGGGGGAAAAAGGAGAGAGGTAGATGGCAGGTCGGGGCATACAATCACAAAAAGCCAAGTGGAATTCACCAATCAAGTTGTATAATTCTATAATACTCTTCAAAGTTTAATGGCATCTATTGTCATGTAAATATAAGTCTCTATCAAGAGCCTGAACGGAGCAAATATGCAAACTATAGTAAAATATACATCAATTGAAACGCATGTCAATTGAAACGCATGACAGTTAAACACATGGTTTTTCTAGGTAATTATTGATATAAGGATACATTGCATATACAAAGCAATCCAGAATAATCTGTTGGCGGATACAGAAAAAGAGCCTGAGATGTAATGATGAAGGGAAAAAGGAGAGGCCCGGGTAGGGGAGAGGTGAGGCCCCCACTTCAAAGCAAGGGAGGCTTTTGGATTGTGTATTAATACTCCATTTATAGGCTTGTCTCTCTGAGAAGGCAAATTTATCCCTCCAGTATTTGGACTCCTTCTTGCGTAAAATATTTTTTTGTTATTTATTATAGATGGATAAGTCATCCCGGAGTTTAATCCGGGTTTCTACAGCTAGGGTATGTGACGCATAGGGTTATAAAGCCATTTCCAAGGTGTGAATCTCCCTGTTGAGGAGTTCAATCTGCCTAGTGCACTCCCTGACAAGGATAGTCATCATTTGCTGAGAGCAAACATTTAGGTTGGCCTCCCATTCTGTTTTACATTCATTGCTAGTTAGGTCTATATTTGGAAAAAAAATTTTTGGACCCTGAGACCCAATGGGTTCATCTTTTCATTCTTATATCTTTCGAACGATTTGATGTGCCAAAATAGTGCTGATTTTCTTTCAAGTGTTCTCATTAATTTGAAAGTCAAAGTAGTAATCTCAGTATCAACCCGATCATTTTTTCTCAAATTCTGTTTCATACCCTAACATCAACAGATCCCAATCATTACCTTGAAACATATTCATATTTACCATAACAATGTTTGCATAAAAATACACATATAAGGACAAATCAATTCCTCAATGTTAATTATGCTAGGCCAAGCTCATGTTTAACCCTCCTGTGTTCAATTCGGGGGAGAAAAAAGGAAAGGGATCATATGAAGAGAAAAGAAAAGAGAAAAAGAAAAAGAGAAAGGAGGAAAAGGAAAAGGGTGTTTATCCACCCAGTCTGATTAACAATCAAATAAGAACACAGTGCTATAAGAAGCTAGGAGGGTGCTGCTCACCCCAAGTAGATACAAATAGAACTAGTTCCCCCACAAGCGGGGTTTTTAGGCAGCAAGTGACAGTAATAGAAGCCAATAGAAGTAGTATACTTCTAGTAACTTTTTTTCTTCCGGTGAGAATATGTCTCCCTTCCCTCGAAATCTCCAATGGTCCTTTGCCGAGTTACAGAGGGGAGGAGGGGCTAATGTGTCTGCACCCTGCTCTGACTCCCCGGCAAGGGCAGGAGGGGTTCCTGCCTGTATATTACGGACAGGCCTCTCCATTGGTTCCCCCTCCCCCCTTGTGGAGGGATGGTGGACATATATTCCCTTGCCGGTGGCATCCTCGGACACTTCCGGGCGCATACCTCGGGCGCGTCCGCTCGTTTGGGCGAACGTGCGTGATATATACTTCGCGCGCGTCCGTTCGATCGAACGGACATGCGCGACGTTGTGACGCCACGTTTTTGCGACGGAAGTGACGGAATCTCGGGGCCGGTTTCCGGCCTTCCAGGACGCCGGGGCGGCCACATGAGGCTGATCCTATTCAGGCAGCCAACATGTTTGGATACGCCGATTAGTTGGTGGGCGTTTGCACCTGCAGCCAATCTCCAGGCTTTATATACGAACCTTCATTCATAGGAGGTGTATACTCATCCAGGAGGAAAGAGACCTGTACCCGTGGATAGGTGAGCACTTATTTCCCCTCTGTACCTGACCTATACTTGGTGATATATTGCACCAAAACAAGCCCTCTTTACTGGCTGTTCAATATGAGGACTGATCTAAACTAATTTACAGATCGGACTTCAGGAAATACGCTGTAGGGACTGCGCCAGTTACCACTTGTGGATTAACGCCTAAGTCGCCGTCCCTCATCTTTACCTTCTGGAACAGTTTCCTATTAGGTCTTACAATTCAGGTAATAACCTCACCACCTGCCTGGCTATTCCAATGACGCTAATACACTGGTGTGGTATTTTCTCACACACCACATTTACACACTTTTCCTATATGTATATATCATCATGCACTTGACACTCTTATTGATCATGTCCCTTATCACTGTCACCTAGCTTAGTGCATCTTGTTTTTGCACACTTTCACATGTGGTGTTTTTTGGTTTGTTTGTTATATGACCCGCATATATTATTATTTACTCATGTTTTCACTTTCTCACAATTCCATTGCGCACTTTTTCTTTCTCTGTTTAAGTGCATACTCACACCGGTTTCACACAGTCCACTTCCCATCACGTTTATTCCTCTTTTTCTTCTCTATTTCTCTTTTTCTCCCGTCCCCCCTTCTCTGTGTATTAGAGCTCACACACTGACACACATTTGCACACCCACTCATCCCAGGCCATTATTTCCTTTGTTCCCCTCTTTCTTAGGCTCCTTGGATTCCCAGGCGTGGTTTCCTTTCCCCCCCCCCCCCCCCCTTCTTCTTTCTCTTTTAGTCCGGACTTTAGAAAGCATGTTATATGGACATTTGGACAATTGGGGGTGCAAGTGTGTATATGTATATGTGTACATGTGCACAACCTTTGGCATACATAACGAAGATATGATACCATTATCCCCATATTATGTATGCACTCCATGTCTCCAACATTAAGTAATCCTTGCTTTCAATTATTTAATTAATTAATTTTTTGCCACTGTTGGGATTTTGCTGCAGGTGTGACCCGCCATATCTTCGGTGTACCCTTACTCGCACCTACCCCCCCGGAGTTTTTTCCTCTGGGGGGCAAGGCAATAGTGTGACCTCCCGTGAGTCACGCCAGTGGGTGTGTGACACTGCCTCTTCTTCCATCTGGCATCTTGGCAATACATACGGACCAAGTACCACTCAAGATGTGTAAAGGAAATTGAGACATTGCCTTATGGGAGAATCTTTCTTCTGAAGCACTACAATCCATCTTACCTACCTGGAAGTACATTATTGGGTAAACCATTTTTAAATTAATATTGGGTATCCCTAATATGTATAACACCGGATTCATTCATTCAGTGTAATCTTGTTTTTCTTTTAACAGACCACCATCTCTGAAGAAGACCCCCTCTGGGGTCGAAACGCGTTAGCTTTATGCTCTCACTGCTATCTACTCATACAGTGTAACATAGTTGTGTCTGTTATTTTACTTCCATGTGACATTTTATGTACGTTATATACATGATTTTGTCTGTTATCCAAGTGTTCAGGTGAAGCTCATGTTTGTTTTTACCTGTTTGTTTTTACCAATTATTATTATTAAAATACCTTTTATACTACTTCTATTGGCTTCTATTACTGTCTCTTGCTGCCTAAAAACCCCGCTTGTGGGGGAACTAGTTCTATTTAAAAGGTTAAAAATAAAACCGATGTGGCTCACGGCCAAAGTTAAAAAAGCTATAAACTATTAAAAAAAAGCTTTCAAAAAATATAAAAATGAAGGAACGCTAGTGTCATTTAAATGTTACAAGGAATATAACAGAATATGTAAAAAGGAAATCAAGGATGCAAAAATTCAAAATGAAAGACAGATTGCAAAAGACAGTAGGACAAACCCCCAAAAATTCTTCAAATATATTAATAGTAAAAAGGTTAAGTCTGAGCATGTAGGCCCTTTGCAAAATAATCTGGAGTGGGTGACTGGGGACAAAGAGAAGGCTAACTTATTAAATACTTTCTTCAGCTCTGTGTATACAAAGGAGCATGGGGGAGCTCATGTCTATAATGGGGGTGGTACTGACGCAGCCCCAAATCCACAATGGCTCATAAGTGATAAGGTCCAGAAATATTTGGACAGAATAAAGGTGGATAAAGCACCTGGACCTGATGGCATCCACCCACGGATCCTAAAAGAATTGAGCTCTGTAATTTCAAAGCCATTGTATCTAATTTTTAGGGACTCATTAATGACAGTAATAGTACCACTGGATTGGCGCAGGGCCAATGTGGTGCCTATATTTAAAAAGGGAACAAAATCTTTACCAAGTAATTATAGACCCGTTAGTTTAACTTCTATAGTTGGGAAGATACTGGAGGAATTAATAAAAGACCACATAGACGAGTTCTTGCAGGAAAAAAATATTTTGAGCAACAGACAGCATGGATTCATGAAAGACAGAAGTTGTCAGACAAATTGGAAAATAGAGTCCACCTGTGTGTAATTTAATCTCAGTATAAATACAGCTGTTCTGTGAAGCCCTCATAGGTTTTTTAGAGAACCTTCGTGAACAAACAGCATCATGAAGGCCAAGGAAGACAGTAGGCAGGTCAGGGATAAAGTTGTGGGGAAGTTCAAAGCAGGGCTAGGTTTCTAAAAAATATCCCAAGCTTTGAACTCACAGAGCACTCCGAAAATGGAAAGAGTATGGCACAACTGTAAACCTACCAAGACTTGGCTGTCTACCTAAACTGACAGGCCAGGCAAGGAGAGCATTAATCAGAGAAGCAGCCAAGAGGCCCATGGGAACTCTGGAGGAGCTACAGAGATCCACAGCTCAGGGGGGAGAATCTGTCCACAGGACAACTATTAGTTGTGCACTCCACAAATATGGCCTTTATGAAAGAGTGGCAAGAAGAATGCCATTGTTGAAAGAAAGCTATAAGAAGTCCAGTTTGCAGTTTGTTAGAAGCAATGTGGGGGACATAGCAATCATGTGGAAGATGGTGTTCTGGTCAGATTGGACTGGGACCAAAATTTAACTTTTTGGCCTAAAAGTAGGGATGAGCTTTATGTTTGAGTCGAAAATTTGTTTGACTCGAACATTGGCTGTTCTGCCAGTTCGCCGAACAGCAAACTATTTTGGCTGTTCGCGGCAAATTCAAAAGCCGTGGAATACCCTTTAAAAGTCTGTGGGACAAATCAAAAGTGCTAATTTTAAAGGCTTATATGCATGGTATTGTCATAAAAAGTGTTTGGGGACCCGGGTCTTGCCCCAGGGGACATGTATCAATGCAAAAAAAGTTTTAAAAATTGTTGTTTTTTCGGGAGCAGTGATTTTAATAATGCTTAAAGTGAAACAATAAAAGTGTAATATTCCTTTAAATATCGTACCTGGGGGTTGTCTATAGTATGCCTGTAAAGTGGCACATGTTTCCCATGTTCTGAACAGTCTAACAGCAAAATTAAATTTCTAAAGGAAAAAAAGTCATTTAAAAATACTCGCAGCTATAATGAATTGTTGGTCCGACAATACAAATAAAAATTCATTGATAAAAGCGGCATGGAATTTCCCCACAGGGGAACCCTGAACCAACATTTAAAAAAAAGAATGTGTGGGGGTCCCCCTAAATTCCATACCAGGCCCTTCAGGTCTGGTATGGATATTAAGAGGAACCCCGCGTTTACGTAAATGGGGTGACCCCACCCCCTCTGACATCACGGAAAGAACAGAAGCGTCACAAGGCGGAAGACTCCCACTGAGGCAGATCGTGTGGACAGAGCGGAGAATAAGCCGGAGCAAGATGCGGGAAGAGAAGAGAGGAGGAAGAAGAAAATGAAGAAGAAGATGGAGGAAGAAGAACACCAAAGGAAGACCAGAAGAAAGAAGATGGAAGAAGCAGCGGAAAGAAGAAGAAATTAATAAAGGACTTGTCAAAAACCGTCTCTTGTGTTTTTTAACCCTTTTGACACCTTTTTTGTGAAATGGTAGTGGTACATTTGTACCCCATTACCAATTGTTAAAGGGGGATTCCAGATCCCGATAATCCCCCCGCCCACAGACCCTACAACCACAGGGCAAGGGTTGTGGGGATGAGGCCCTTCTCCCCCTCAACATGGGGACACAGTGCTTTGGGGGGGCGCTACCCCAAAGCACCCTCCTAATGTTGAGAGCATGTGGCCTGGTACAGTTCAGAATGGGGCACTCTCTCGTCTCCCTTCTTTTCCTGCAGCCTGCCAGGTTGCGTGCTCAGATAAGGGTATGGTATGGATTTTTGGGGGGACCCTACACCATTTAAAAAAAAAAAATTGTCACGGAGTTCCCCTTAAAATCCATACCAGACCTGAAACATCTGGTATGGATTTTGAGGGGGGACCCCAATGCAATTTATTTTTTAATTTTGGTTTGGGGTTCCCCTGTGAGGAAATTCCATGCCGTTTTTATCAATGAATTTTTATGTGTATTGTCAGACCAAAAATTCATTATAGTCGTGAGTAGTTTTAAATGACTTTTTTTTCTTTAGAAATGTCATTTTGCTGTCAGACTGTTCTAAACATGGGAAACATGCGCCCCTTTACAGGCATACTATAGACACCCCCAGGTATGAAATTTAAAGGAATATTACACTTTTATTGTTTCACTTTAAGCATTATTAAAATCGCTGCTCACAAAAAACGGACGTTTTTAAAACTTTTTTTTGCATTGATACATGTCCCCCAGGGCAGGACCCAGGTCCCAAACACTTTTTATGATAATACCATGCATATAAGCCTTTAAAATTAGCACTTTTAATTTTCATGTTCGTGCCTCATAGACTTTAACAGTGTTCGCGTGTTTGAACTAATTTTTTGACTGTTTGCATGTTCTGGATGCGAACCAAACAGGGGGGTGTTTGGCTCATCCCTACCTAAAAGAAAAACTCTATGTGTGGCGGAAAAATAAAGTTGCACTTCACCCTGAACACACCATCCCCATTGTGAAACATGGCAGTGACACAGGGTCAGCACAGTGGTGTAGTGGATAGCTCTTTCACCTAGCAGTAAAAAGGGTCACTGGTTCTAATCCCAACCACGACACTACGTGCCTGGAGTTTGCATGTTCTGCCTGTGTGGGTTTCCTCCTGGTACTCCAGTTTCCTCCTACACCCCAAAGACGTGCTGGTAGACTAATGGATCCTGTCTAAATTGTCCCTATATGTATGAATGTGAGTTAGGGACCTTAGAGTTCTTCTTGAGGGTAGAGACTGATGTGACTGTACAATGTATATGTAAATTGACAAGCTACATAAGTACCCGAAACTATAATAATGGTGGTGGCAGCATCATGTTGTGGGGATGCTTTTCTTCATTGGGAAGCTAGTCATAGTTGATGGGAAGATGGATGGAGCCAAATACAGAGCAATCTTAGAAGAAAACCTGTTAGAGTCTGCAAAAGACTTGAGAGTAGGGCGGAGGTTCACCTTCCAGCGGGACAGAAACCCTAAACATACAACCACAGTTACAATGGAATCGTTTAGATCAAAGCATATTCATGTGTTAGAATGGCCCAGTCAAAGTCCAGACCTAAATCCAATTGAGAATCTGTGGTGAGACTTGAAAAATGCTGTTCACAGACACTCTCCATCCAATCTGACAGAGCTTGAGCTATTTTGCAAAGAAGAATGGGCAAAAATATCACTCTTTAGATGTGCACAGCTGGTAGAGACATCCCCAAAAATACTTGCATCTGTAATTGCAGCAAAAGGTGGTTCTACAAAGTATTGACTCAGGGGGGCTGAATGCCCCACACTTTTCAAATATTTATTTGTAAACATTTTTTTAAAAACATTTATCATTTTCCTTCCACTTCACAATTATGTGCCACTTTGTGTTGATCTACCACATAAAATCCCAATAAAATACATTTTTTGCTTGTAACAAGTTTTTGCTTGTAACGTGACAAAATGTGGAGAATTTGAAGGGGCATGAACACTTTTTCAAGACACTGTATACTATCTCCTTTATTTTTTAAAACGCTGTGCAAACTGATGGTGCTATATCTGAAAATAGACCTCACCCGTCCCGCTAAACAATTCAAGTAATCTTTCACTGACAAGCTATGACAATGTGCAAAAAAGCCATTTAAAGCAGAGGTCACTGTAATGGTGGTGCGCATTGTATAAATTATACACATTACATAGCAGCAGACCCATTACTAGTATTAATGGGAGGAAACGTGTCTTCTTAGTTCCTCATTGTTGGTGTCAGTGGGATATTTAGAAGCTCATTTTAGTGAGAGAAATAGTGCTCAAGGATAAATCTAAGAGCCCTTAGGCCACAGTTTGTAGACCATTGATTCAGGCAATTCATTTTTATTGACTTTGCCGCAGCTATTCTAAACGTCAACTATGGACACCAAAGCCAACATCACAGTGGGATAGATAAAGAACTTTCCTGCTGTCAGATTACTGAAGATGTACTGTCACCTGCAATAGTGTAGGGTATCAAAGAATATATTGGTGCGATCTAGGCTTTCCTGTACTCTAGTCTTCTGTTACTCAACACCTGGATCTTTGCTAATTTATGTAGAAGAAAACCTAGTATATGCTGTAATGATTTTCCAAACCTGGGTATGCTGATTCCACAATGTTTCTAGTAAATAAATTTGTCTGTACGTATAATCTGTGAGCCACACAAAAAAGCTGTATGTTGAATTATATATCAGAAAACAGAACACAAGTTTAGACGGGATAGCACAGATTTGATGTGTGTGCTTTGGAAGAAATAAAGCTATTTTCCCTTTCCTACATGTATTACCTAAGCTTCATGTCTACCACCCATTTTTACAGCATTGTTTCCAGCTAACACCTAATTTTCACAGCTGATTTTTTATTATTCTCAATAAAAATTCTAGCATGAAATTTCAGATAGCAGCATGATTTTATTCTTGCCACTAAAGAATTATAACTTGTGCAATTAAATCCATATATTCAATTTATGCTGGCAAACATTAATGGACAACAACCAGTAAGGCTTAACTTCAGGCATATTTTTAATAAATGAAGCTAACGTAACAGCTAACATTTTTCCTGCAGTTCTCATTTGCTTACAAGGTACAACAGGGTAGGAGAAGAGAACCGAAGAGTGACAGAGAGATGAGCTTATCAGTCTGGAGTTTCTACCTTTACCATCCAATCAGAGATCTGGGGAGGACAAGACCTGTATGTGTTCTTAAAAGCAGTTCTCAGTTCTCATGCCCTTCCAGGAAGGACTATGCAGTGTGGCAGAGCTGTATAAATCTAAGAAACGGATGGACAGATATACATTTCATGCGTGTCTTTTCCTGGGATCTGGTTTTAAAAGGAACTTGTTGAGATCAAATACATAAATCTAACGTCAGCATAGTTGAGGGGGAAAACAGAGACACTTGGGCTTTCTCATGTAATAGAAGTAATTGTGTACAATTACAGTCATACCCCTCTTTTAAGTACACAATGGGGTTTATTTACTAAAGCTGGAACGTGCAAAATCAGGCTCACTTCTGCATAGAAACCAATGAGCTTCTAACCCCAGCTTGTTCAATTAAGCTTTGGTAATAAAACCTGGAAGCTCATTGGTTTCTATGCAGAAGTGAGCCTGGTTTTTCACTTTCCAGCTTTAGTAAATTGTGTACTTAAAAGTGGGGTATGCCTGTATAGAATGACCAGATTTGATTGTTGGAAATGGACTTTCAAGGTGCATACAATGATTGCAACAAATGATATAAAGTAAATACATTTATTGATACAAACCGATAAAAGGCATATAACATATGTAAGAGATTGTTAAAAGCAGCTCTTATTTTGCAGTAATAAACCCCATGGATACGAAATTACTGATTAATCGAGACAATATGCTGGGATGCTCAAGGGAGTTGAAACCTTGACATGTTTTGTGAATACAACCCACTTCTTCAGGTTGAAAATTTCACAAATTCTACAAAACAAATGATAACAATAAACCAACTATGATCATTACAAGAGCAAAAAGATATGTACATCACTAACACAAAATATAATCTATACATATTATAAAAGAATATGTGGTGAATATGTAGCAAACACATGCTTTTAAAAATATGTATAGATTGTGTTTTGTATTAGTGAACATACATACATATGATTTTCCTCTTGTAATGATCATAATTGATGCATTGTTATTGCCTTGTAGAATTTCTGGTCTCTTTTTTTCCTGCTAAATAACTCCCTTGAACATCCCAACATATTGTCCTAATGATTGGAATCAACCCTTCACGTTTGTGCCAATGCAATTGGTATCTGTAGGTGGGTCTTGGAGTCAGGGATACCAAGCATGGTTACTAGTAACAGAAGGGAATTTAATATGTGAGCAGTTCATTACTATATAGTTGTTGTGATAGAGGTGTGGGTGGAACAGAACACATGCGGAGAGTAGGCATACACACAATGCTTTTATTGAACAGTAGGAAGTTGGCTCACAGCTGAGTAGTAGGGATTTTAGGCAGACAAAGGTTTAGGCCAGTAACACAGGGTTGGGCACATGGTAAGGATGGCAGAGTTCTGGCAAACAAAATGGATAATCTGCACACAGGGCTGGGTGCACAATGGGGATGGCAGAGTTCTTGCAGGTAAAAGGGGTTAATCCGCACAAGGACTGGACATACAACAAGGATGGCAGAGTTCTTGCAGGCAAAAGGGCTTATTCTGCACATGGACTGGGCACACAATGAGGATGGCAGAATTCTGGCAGGCAAAAGGGTTAATCCGCACACAAGACTGGGCACACAAAAGGGATGGCAGAGTTCTAGCAGGCAAAAGGGTTTAATCCATACACAGAACTGGGCACACAATGGGGATGGCAGGGTTCTTGCACGCAAAAAGGGTTAATCCACAAACAGGTCTGGGCACACAATGGGGATTGCAGAATTATGGCAGGCATAAGGGGTTAATCCGTACACAGGTCTGGGCCCATGGCAGGGATGACAGAGTTACCGGACATGCACACAGCAGAGTTGGCAGAGGTCTTGCAGATGAAGGGTTAGTCTGCTCACTGGATGGTCACACAGCCAAGCTGGCAGAGGTCTGGCAGGCAAAGGGTTTATTTCGTACACAGGGCTGGGCACACAGCAGGGATAGCAGGATCTTAGCAGGCAGGGCAAAGTCCACATGCTCTTGAAAGTGGACTGTAAGGGTCTGGCCACAACTCAGAGCCTCACACAGAACAGCAGCACAGACAATAGTGAACTATATGTCCCAGCAGTCCCATGGTGCAGAAAGTAGCACACAGTGCATTGTAAGCTATCTGACTCAGCAGTTCTAAGCACCTTCTAGCCCCCTTCTAGAGAAACAGGCAGACAAAAGTTCCCCTGTATCCATCACTGGGGAAAGCTCCCTTTCTGCCATCATATGCAAATTAAATTGTACTTTGAATTCAACCCCCGATGTCGGTGTTCTGACAAACTCCAACTCTGCAAAATCCCCAACCGGGTCACTTCCAGTGTCTCTCCAGCAGTAATAATTGGAAATTTGGACGAGTTGGCTGTTTTTACATAACACTGGCAGCATATACACTATGGTACATAAGGAGTTGGCTGTTTTGACAGAACACTGGGTAAGGAAGAAACCAAAATAATGTCCACTCATTATATAGATTATCATAGTGTATACGCTGCCGGTCAGATTAACGCTACCCATCCAACTTATCCAAATCTCCAATTACTGATGCTGGAGAGTCACCGGAAGTGACCTGGTTGGAGATTTTGGCAAGTTGAATTTTTTGGCAGTACTCTAACATGTCTGGTTTCTCTAGCTACAGGACACCATGCTGTCTGCGCCCCCCGTGGGGAACAACATCAACTCTCACCCCTGTGGGGCACAGGAACTCCTGGATTAATTTAGCAGGTGTGTTGTGTTTGACATAAAATATAATTTTTCTATAAGACTCATAGCATTCTGGTTTCACAGACACAGAATTTCTCAAACAAATGCTGTTGGATACTATGGGAATGTATATACCATTGTTGTATTCCGTTGGCAGTTTGAGAACAGTCTATTTTCTTTATAGCTACAGTAAACAGGTAAGAGAGTGCCTTTCAAACTGAACTTACCGAGATGTAGGTTTGTTGGTTGTTAAGGTAATGGAGTTTGTAACCATTGTCAACAAACTGACATATAAAACGACTTATGATGCCTTAAACACAGCCACTCATCATGGAATAACACCAGAGCAGGAGGAAGAATCTGTAATAAACGAAGAAGAAGGTGCCTGGTCTCCAGGAGCAACGGAGATCATGATTACACAGTAATCGGAGTTGAGTAACTTTTAAGTGTATTTCTACTGTTACAGACTATAGGCTGTTTGTTTGCTAGGCATTTTGCTTGTTATAGATATCTGTCAGGCTTGATTTGTATTCCTAAAATTGTAATAGTTTTGTATGTACAGCATTTTCGTATAATAAAAGCACATTTACACACTGCAGAGGTCTCAGCTTCCCTGATTATACGACAAAATAATCTTGCTAGATAGACGCAAGCAAAGCACGCTGACTGCTTACACACTGTTGATTTCAACAACGAAAAACGAAACAAAAAAAATAATATCTCTGACTTCAGTTACAGATGTTTTTAAAAAAAATTTACAAGTTGTTATGGGCCTCTCATCATTATGTATCAATAAATGTATTTCATTTTCATTATTAATTGTAATCCTTTTATGTACCTTGAAAGTCTGTTTCAAACACCCAAATCTGTATGTAACAGGGATGTGGTTCTATAAAAGCATGACTCATAAGCTGTTCTAAAGTAAGGTGTGAGGAGGTCCAGGGAAAAAGTGTAATACATGAATGGCTAAAAAACTGATACATTGAAAATTCTTGCTAAATTCCATAATGTATTATTTCAAGACTGTTTTCCCCAAAACTTGTCTGAGAAGAAGGACAATAAAGGTGCAGTCACCCGTTAAACAGGGTGACATAATCTTAGCAGACTGTTTTCTCCAGAGCAGGCAATATACTTTGCAAGGTAAAGGAGAGATATTGACCTTGTGTTCTCATGCAGTAAAATTCTATGTTCTCCATATTTCCATGTCTGTGATAGAATCACTTCTGTTATATGTGTTAGACCTGGCAAACAGAGCTAGAATACGTAATCATTTAAAAAGCTAAATAAGGCTGCAGTCCAGCTGACCTTTATTGTATAAAACGTATTCCAGCTCCCAGACCTAATCTAGACTGTAAAGCATATACTGTAATTAAAATGACAGTTCTGTTTGCCATCTAGAAAAGCCTCATGTCTCATTTCTTTCATATATCTTTTGTCAGTCATATGGATAAGGCACTTTGGCTTAAGCCCTGAACAGCAGAACCCTTGTGTAAAAAGTACTTGATCTGCATGGCCTTCAAGGTACAACGTCTTTTTCCAACCAGCTCTTGACAACATCATCAAAGATGCTACGGGTGGCATAGCACCTATCTTTAGCAAAAGAAACCTAAAAATCAGTTTATGAAGTTTTCTCTCTTTCTGTCTTTTGATTCTCCACTCCCTCAACCTTCTCAGCAAGGCTTCTAAAGCTTAATTCTCCGTCTACCCGCAAGACCTGTCACTCACAATCTGTAAGATCCTCAGAAAAGCTTTCTGTATGAAGGTTTATCCCCACTTTTCAGAGTGGGGGACATTTCCTTACCTTTGTTGATCCTTGAACAGCTTGTACCTCAAGTGTTTGTTTCCCAGGGCTACAAACCGGTGTTTAGCTCCTTGGCCCATCCTCAGTTTCTTGCCTTTAACCTTCCTGTGATCTCACAGATCTCAATGGAACCCTCTTGGGTCTTTTGTATCAAGTTATCATTGCCCCAGTGTCAGAAACCATGAATCAGACAGAAGTACAGTTAAATCATGCTTGTTTAATAATAATAAAAAAAAGTAAACAGAGTAAGCATAGTCAAAACATAGCCAGAGTTCAGGAACCAGAATGGATAGTCAGACAAGCCAAAATGTCAGGGAGCCAGAGATCAGCGTAGTAGAACAGTAAGCAGGATCTGAAGCCAGAAGGAATGTCAGCCAAGCAAGTCTCTGGAGAGGAGAGCATCTCTAGAGATGTGACCAAGGGAAAGGCAGAGAAGATCTGGCCTGGACAGCTTAAGTAACAAGGACTGACTAGCAGGATATCATCAACAGGTGAGTCACTGTGGAGAGATAGGCGCTGACAATTAGCCAACAGCTGAGTGGCCAGTTCAGAGAAGGAAGGGCTGAGCCCAGCCCTGACAGTACCCCCTCCCTAATGACCCCTCCCCCTTGGAGGACCACCAGGCATGAGGGGAAAACGTTGAAAGGAAATCAAGGAGGAGGACAGGTGCATGTGCGTCCAAGGATGAGACCCAAGAGCATTCCTCTGGACCGTACCCTTTCCAATGCACAAGCTACCGTATGTGCCCATGGAACCTACGGGAGTCAACAATGGACTGTACTTCATACTTCTCATGGTTCTGAACATGTACAGGATGAGGACGTGGCACTGAGGTGGTAAAGCGATTGCAGACCAAAGGTTTTAATAAGGAGACATGAAATACATTTGAGATACGCATATTAGAAGGAAGGTCTAACACGTAAGCCACTGGGTTAATCCTGCAGAGAAAACTGAAAGGCCCAATAAACCAAGGTCCAAACTTTAGAGAGGGAACACAAAGTTGGAGGTTGCGAGATGACAGCCAGACCCTTTCCCCAGCCTGGTAGGAAGGCACAGGCAGGTGTCTGCGGTCAGCATGGAGTCTATACCTATCATCAGCATGTCGCAAAGCCTCCTGGACTTGTGCCCAAGTGGAAAAAAGACCACGGAGATGCTCCTCTAATGCAGGAATACTCTGCGGAACAAATGAGTCAGGTAACATGGAAGGTTGTAAACCATAGCTCGCCATAAACGGGGACAAACAAGAAGCTGAATTCAAGGCACTATTGTGAGCAAACTCCACCCACGGTAAGAGGTCTGACCAGCTGTTATGATGTAGGAACTGTTCCAAGGACTGATTGGCTGATTCTGCTGCCCCATTAGACTGCGGGTGATACGCAGAGGAGAAAGCGAGCTGAATTCCCAACTGTGCACAACAGGCTCACCAGAACCGGGACACAAACTGACTACCCCTGTCCGAGACAATCACCTTGGGTAGCCCATGTAAGCGAAAGATCTCCCGAGCAAAAATGGAAGCCAGTTCCTTAGAAGTGGGCAACTTCTTAAGTGGAATACAGTGAGACATTTTATAAGGATAACTGTGTTTACCTGGGAGTTGGGTAACTCCAAAATAAATCCATAGACAGGTGGGTCAAGGGCATCACTCCATTGGGTATGGGTTGTAGGAGGCCCAATGGAAGGTGTCGTGGAGTCTTACTCTGAGCACACATGGATCAGGCAGCTACAAAAGTGGTTACATCAGCACATATACTAGGCCACCAGAATTGTTGGGAAATGCCCCAAAAGTGTTGATTCTTCCAAGGGTGGCCAGCAGCCTTGGAAGAATGGTAAGTCTGGAGCACGGCAGTACATAGACTCTCCAGGACCAAGCAGCTCTCCCAAGGTTTCTCATGGAGGATCACGGACCTCAGAGGCAAGAATTTTATCACCCAAAGAAGAAGTGACACTGGTGCAAACTGTAGCCAGAATACGGTCAGGAGGAATCACAGGAATCAGAACCGACTCCATATTGGAAGTGGAGGAAAATTGTTGTGACAAAGCGTCAGCCCTTACATTCTTAGTACCGGGTAGGGATGAGCCGAACACCCCCCGGTTCGGTTCGCACCAGAACTTTCGAACGGACCCCAAATTCGAACGAACTTTAGAACCCCATTGAAGTCTATGGGACTCGAACGTTCGAAATTAAAAGTGCTCATTTTAACGGCTAATATGCAAGATACTGTCCTAAAAAGGGTTTGGGGACCTGGCTCCTGCCCCAGGGGACATGGGTCAATGCATAAAATATTTTTAAAAATGGCCGTTTTGGTGGGAGCACTGATTTTAATGACGATTAAAGTGAAAAAAAAAAGTGAAATATTCCTTTAAATATGGTGCCTGGGGGGTGTCTGTAGTATGCCTGTGAAGTGCCACGTGTTTCCCGTGTTTAGAACAGTCCCTGCACAAAATGACATTAAACGGAAATAACACCATTTACCGTATATACTCGAGTATAGGCCGACCCGAGTATAAGCCGAGGCCCCCAATTTACCCCCAAAAAACTGGAAAACTTATTGACTCGTGTATAAGCCGAGGGTGAGACATGGCTGTCCATCCCTGTGTGTCCGTCCATCCCTGTGTGTGTGTCCGTCCATCCATCCCTGTGTGTGTGTCCATCCATCCATCCATCCCTGTGTGTGTATCCATCCATCCATCCATCCCTGTGTGTGTGTGTGTGTGTGTGTGTGTATCCATCCATCCATCCATCCATCCCTGTGTGTGTGTGTGTGTGTGTATCCATCCATCCATCCATCCATCCCTGTGTGTGTGTGTGTGTGTGTGTGTATCCATCCATCCATCCATCCATCCCTGTGTGTGTGTGTGTGTGTGTGTGTGTGTGTGTGTGTGTGTGTGTGTGTGTGTGTGTGTGTGTGTGTGTGTGTGTGTGTCCGTGCAGCCTTGTGTGTGTGTCCAGCCTACCTGTGTCCCAAGCCTCCGTCCCGAGCCGCCGTCGTCCCGAGCCTCCTCCGTCCCGTGCCGTGCCTCCCCCGTGCCGTGCCTCCTCCGTCCCGTGTCTCCTCCGTCCCGTGCCGTGCCGTGCCTCCTCCGTCCCGTGCCGATGGATCGCCGCTCTTCTCGGCGGCCATTCTACAATTCAAAATTCCGCCTCCGCCTGTGATAGGCGGAACACTCAATTTCCCAGCAGCCTGTGTTCCGCCTATCACAGACATCCTCTCATACTCGTCCGTAGTATGAGAATGAGCGGATGTCCGTGATAGGCGGAACACTGACTGCTGGGAAATTCAGTGTTCCGCCTATCACAGGCGGAGGCGGAGAAGGAGGCGCGGCTTTTGAAAATTAATGTCCGCCGTCTGTCTGCTCGATACGCTGATCGAGCAGTCAGACAGCGGCGACTCGAGTATAAGCCGAGGGGGCACTTTCAGCCTCAAAAAAGAGGCTGAAAATCTCGGCTTATACTCGAGTATATACGGTAAAACTGCTTGCGGTTTTAATGTTATATCTGGTTCCTGCAATATGGTTGAAAATCATTGAGAAAAATGGCATGGGTAGCCCTCCCTGCCCATTACCAGCCTATTTGGGTCTTGTACGCATATTAAGGGGAACCCTGTACCCATATTAAAAAAAGGAAATGCGTGTGGCCCCCAGGCCCTATATACTCAGAACAGCAGTATACAGGCGGTGCAAACAAGACAGGGACTGTGTAGGTTTGTTGTGTTAAGTTGAATCTGTTTGTAATTTTCAACTGGTACATTTTTAAAGTGTAGCTCCAGTCAAAAAAACTATTTTTAAGCTTTTTGGAAAACATAGGGAAGGGTTATCACCCCTGTATAATTTGTTTTGTCGTCCATCTTTTTTCATCTCACTTGCTGTTGTCTCCTTCCGTTTGCAAGTAGGAGATGTTTGTAAATTGGATGTTTGAAAGTAGGGGCCTGCCCTATATGCTCTGCAGAAATGGCGGAACAAGGTGTTGGTTTTGCCACAACATTGTAAGCCCTCAAAGTGACTCTTGGTGGGCGCTGGAGCGCCCTGCTGTGAACGATTATATCAAGAATTGTAATTACATGCCATTGTTGAACAGTGGTAGAAAAATTTACCTTTGGTGGTTGTGGTGCTGGTGCCACAACACTATAAGTCCTCACCGTTACTCTGGGTGGGCACAGGAAGGGGCCCTCCTGTGAAATATTATATCAAGAATTGTAATTACATGTCCCTGTTAAACAGGGGCAGAAAAATTTGGCCTTAGGCACTGCTGCTGGTGCCACCACACTGCAACCTCTCCCATATACTCTAGTTTTATTGCAGGAATTAGCCCTGCTGCAAAGCATTGCATCAAAAATTGTACTTAAACGCCCCTGTTAAACAGGGGCATAAAAATTGGGCCTTAGGCACTGGTGCTGGTGCCACCACACTGCAAACCTCTTCCATATACTCTAGTTTTATTGCAGGAATTAGCCCTGCTGCAAAGCATTGCATCAAAAATTGTACTTAAACGCCCCTTTTAAACAGGGGCATAAAAATTGGGCCTTAGGCACTGGTGCTGGTGCCACCACACTGCAACCTCTTCCATATACTCTAGTTTTATTGCAGGAATTAGCCCTGCTGCAAAGCATTGCATCAAAAATTGTACTTAAACGCCCCTGTTAAACAGGGGCAGTAAAATGTGGCCTTAGGCACTGGTGCTGGTGCCACCACACTGCAACCTCTGCCATATACTCTTGTTTTATTGCAGTAATTAGCCCTGCTGCAAAGCATTGCATCAAAAATTGTAATTAAACGCCCCTGTTAAACAGGGGCAGAAAAATTGGGCCTTAGGCACTGGTGCTGGTGCCACCACACTGCAACCTCTCCCATATACTCTTGTTTGATTGCAGGAATTAGCCCTGCTGCAAAGCATTGCATCAAAAATTGTACTTAAACACCCCTGTTAAACAGGGGCAGAAAAATTGGGCTGATGGCATCACCCAGAACCAGAAATGTTCTTCCAACATATCAGCGGAGGAGGAAGAGGATAGACAATCAACATAACAGGACAGTCACTCAGCATCAGCATAGGCAGTCTTGAAGGGATGTGATATTTCAAAAAAAATTATTCTGTTACATCAGCTTCAGGTGCTTGGTAGCTGTGGGTGATCCAAGACTGATTCATCTTGATGAAGGTCAGTCGATCAACTGATTCGGTGGACAGGCGCACCCTGTGATCGGTAACAAAGCCACCAGCAGCACTGAAGGTACGTTCCGAAAGAACGCTGGATGCAAGACAGGCCAGTAGCTCAATTGCATACTGTGCAAGCTCTGGCCAGTGATCCATCCTCAAGACCCAGTAAGCCAGAGGATTTTCGGTGGGAAAGGTGTCCAAGTCTGACCTTGCCCCTAGGTATTCCTGCACCATGTAAATCAGACGCTGGCGATGGGTGCTGGAACCGATCATACCTTGGGGCTGCGGACTAAAAAATTGTCTGAAAGCATCAGTCAGACGGCCACCTTCTCCACCGCTCCTTCTGACCGATGCCTCAGCAACACGTTGTCCAGGACCAGGAGTTTGTAACCTCCCAGTCTCTGGGAACGCGTTGCACAGACCTTTCTGCAAGGCCTCCCGGAGATGTCTCATCCTCTGCTCCCTCTGCGATGGCAAGATAAGGTCGGCAACCTTACCCTTGTACCGTGGATCAAGGAGAGTGGCCAGCCAGTAATGGTCCCTCTCCTTGATCCGAAGAATACGAGGATCCTTCCGCAGGCTTTGCAGGATCAGGGAGGCCATGCAGCGTAGGTTAGCTGAGGCATTCGGTCCGGAGTCCTCTGGGTCACTAAGGACAACATGATCCGCAGCTACCTCCTCCCAGCCACGTACAAGTCCACGTGTTTCTTGGGACTGTAAATCATCCCTACAAGACTGCTGCTGCTGCTGCTGATGCTGAGTGCCAGCCTCCACCTCCATGCTGACACAATCATCCTCCTCCTCCTCCTCTTCCTCCTCCTCATCCTCTTCCTGTGTGATGGGTGGCACAGCAGGAACACTGTCTGGATAAAGGGGGCCTTGAGAGGCAAGGAAGTCCTCCTCTTCCTGCCTCTGTTCTGCCTCAAGTGCCCTGTCCATTATTCCATGCAGCGTATGCTCCAAGAGGTGGACAAGAGGTACAGTGTCACTGATGCATGCACTGTCACTGCTCACCATCCTTGTGGCCTCCTCAAACGTGCAAAAGGACAGTGCATGCATCCCTGATCATGCCCCACTGGCGTGGTGAGAAAAAACCGAGCTCCCCTGACCCTGTCCTGGTGCCGTAGTCGCACAGGTACTTATTGATGGCCCTCTGCTGCGTGTGCAGCCGCTGCAGCATGGCCAACGTTGAGTTCCACCTGGTGGGCATGTCACATATAAGGCGGTTCTTGGGCAGGTTCAACTCCTTTTGGAGCTCAGCCAGCTGAGCACAGGCATTAAATGATCGGCGTAAATGCACACAGACTTTCCTGGCCTGCTTCAGGACATCCTGTAAGCCGGGGTACCTGCCCAAGAACCGCTGCACCACCAGGTTAAGGACGTGAGCTACACAGGGCACATGGGTCAGTTGTCCCTGTCGGAGGGCGGAGAGGAGGTTGGTGCCATTGTCGCAAACCACCATTCCTGGATTAAGCTGGCGTGGCGTCAACCACTTCTCGGCCTGCCCCTGCAGAGCTGACAAAACATCCGCCCCAGTGTGGCTCCTGTCCCCCAAACAAACCAGCGCAAGCACGGCATGGCATCGTTTTGCCTGCGTACTTGCGTAGCCCCTGGAACGCCTACGGAGCACCGCTGGTTCTGAGGACAGAGCACTGGAAGAGGCCATGGAGGAAGAAGAAGAGGAGGGGGTGGAGGAGAGAGGTGTGTCACAACCAATAGTAGCATTTTGGAGGCGTGGTGGCGGAACAACCTCCAACACTACTGCACCTTGTCCTGCATCCTTCCCAGCTGCCAGAAGAGTGACCCAATGGGCTGTGAAAGACAGGTAACGTCCCTGTCCATGCCTGCTGGACCATGAGTCAGCGGTAATATGCACCTTACCGCTGACCGCCCTTTCCAGCGAGGCAAGGACATTGCCCTCCACATGCCGGTAGAGAGCCGGAATCGCCTTCCATGAGAAAAAGTGGCGTTTGGGGACCTGCCACTGAGGAACCGCACATTGTACAAACTCACGGAAGGGGGCCGAGTCTACCAACTGAAAAGGCAGCAGTTGAAGTGCTAGCAATTTAGCCAAGCTAGCATTCAACCGCTGGGCATGTGGAAGGCTGGGAGTGAACTTCTTTCGCCGGTCCAGCAGCTGGGGCAGGGACATTTGCCTGCTATAATCGGACGTGGGTGTACTGCTAGCAGAGTGCCCAGAAACACTTGGCTGTGACACACCTAATTCTACACCTTCATTCCTCTCAGAGCAGGTTTCAGAGAGGACTGAAGGTCTAGTGGGGTTGGAGATGCCAGCTGATGAGGAGCAAGGAGAGGGCCGCTTTGTTCTTTGGTGTGGGTCTTTGAGGTACGCTTGCCAACGAGCTGCATGGCAGGTCAACATATGTCTGGTCAAGCATGTGGTGCCCAAGCGGCTGATGTTTTGGCCACGCGAAATACGCTTGAGACATATGTTGCAAATAGCAGTGGTGCGATCTGATGCACTCGTCTCAAAAAAGGCCCACACCAAAGAACTTTTAGAATAACGTGCAGAGGCAGCGCCCTGCACAGGCGGAGCTCTGCGGTGTGATTCAGTCGGGTGAGAGAGAGGATGAGGAGTATGAAGAGGGCTTGGTCATCCACTCTACCAAGTCGTTGGCATGTTGCGGCTCAACATGTCCAGCTGCCGAAAAGAAGGACAAGCGTGTCCCATGGCCACGTGCTGATGACAATGCACCGCGTCCACGACCAGCACTGGTGTCTCTAGACACAGAGCCTGCTTGCCCTCTTTTATCGGCTCGCGCCTGTCTGCCTCTCCTTGCTGGCCTTCCAGACATGGTAATGGCCTGAAGGGAGTTGGGTAAAAAAGCAGTTGGGTAGTGTATATTGTGCTAGAGGCACACAACACCCACTAACTCCTGCAGATGCCTTTATTATAGAACACCAGAGATAAAGGGGTATATACAGATGTATACTGTGCTGTGCTGGAGGCACACACAACTTCCAATAACTCCTGCAGATGGCAAGTGGGCTCAAATAGAGAAGAGCTATGTAGGTGGATATAGCGGTATGTACTGGGTACAGAGCATGCAGACAGCACGCACAAGCTCCTAACACTACTGACTGCAAGCTCTATTATAAAAGATAGATCACTAGCTATATAGGTGAGGTGAATATAGCGGTGTATACTGCGGTCAGGGCACGCAGACAACAACCACTACACAACAGCAAGATCCAAAATCGGCCGAAAACGGTGTGTACTGTGTTGAAGGTACACAGAACACCCACTGCTTCAGACGCCAACACACTACACAAGGCCGCCGCGCTGGCGGCCTTATATAGTGTGGGGCGTGCACTACACAGCCTGAGCTATGATTGGCCACAGGCATCCTGCCTGTGGCCAATCATGGCTCTCCTCGCTGCTGGCGCTGCGATTGGCCAAGCATGCGGGGTCACAGTGCATGCTTGGCAAATCATGAGCCAGCAATGCACTGCGCCATCGCAGTGCATTGTGGGCCGTGAGCGCCACACGAATTTGGCGCGAACGGACCAAAACATTCGGACTTCGCCGAACGGGCGAACAGCCGATGTTCGAGTCGAAAGTATGTTCGACTCAAACACGAAGCTCATCCCTACTCTACACCTGGTACACCCTGTGCACACGCCTATGGGGGCTGTATGGAGTCTGTAAGTCTCTGGATGAGTGAAAGAGGCTGAGTGAGCCTGAAGAGCCTGTGGTATGGGAGATGCTGCTGAACAGAAAGCCAGATGGCTTAGTATTTTTTGCTGACTGTCTGTTTTACTGTTGGAAAAGCCCTGCATGTGAATCGGTGTGTTTAAACTTTTCCTTTTCTGTTGCTTAATAAAAGAGGGCTGCCTTGTTCTAAAATACAGTTCAGACTGGTACAGCTCATTGAAAAAGCATCTACCACATGAGCGTAATCACCCCATATCCCAACATATACTGTATAATGCTTATAGATTCTTGTCTGGATTATCGCTATGGCACATGGATCCATTTAACAATGTTATTGATTTTAGTATAAAAATACAAAATGTCCAAGGTACAGCCAAATGAAAGACAGATTAGAGCATGTGGAATAAAAAAATGGAGCTGATTATTGAAAAGGAAATAATATTGGAATACATGTGTACAGAGCTAATCCAAATACACTGAGAAGAATGTAAACATAGGCAAAAATGGAAAAAACCCTTCTGAAAATTGTTACTTTCTTTGGAAGCATAAGGTCAATGGGATTGATATACCGGTACTAAAGGCAAATAGACTGCACTTTACAAGTGCAGTTGCATTCATTTTCCTTAGTAAATGAAAATAAAAAAAACAGCATTTTGCTTGCACATGATTGGATGATGGAAATCAGCAGAGCTTTACCACATTTACTAAGCTTTGGGGAAAATGAGTGCAACTGCACTTTCAAAATGCACAGTCTATTATTATTCACAATTTATATAGCGCCAACAGCGCTTTACAATGTATAGGGGGGACAACACAATTACAGTACAATACAAAAGGTACAGGAGGGCCCTGCTCGTAGAGCTCACATTCTAAAGGGAGGGGGTGGTGGTACAAAAGGTAATAGCTGCAGAGAATGATTTGATGGGGGTTTAGTTGCCTTTAGAAAAACTACCCCAATATGTTCTGCTGACTATAAGAAGCATAAAACACTAGACACAACCAAATCAATAGAAAAGCAAAATATATAACTAATGCTGCATAAATAATTCCATTTTATGGGCAAAAAGGTAACAACATATCTATCTAATCTATCTGTCTATAAGGAAATATGTCTCCTCCATTATAGGTAAACTATCTTATGGCTGCTGTCTTGGACTTTCAAGCACTAAGGGAGCACACAATTCTGATATTAAAGTACATTGTCCTGTAGTAATTAAATCTTAAATCTTAATCTTAAATCTTACCCCTTTGGTTACACCAGTAAACTACATGTTATTTGGTTGCTATAAATTAGAACCTTTTGTATACCTCTCTTTCCATTTGCACAGTTTATGCAACGTTAGCATCTTATCTGACAGTGAATATATACTTACCGAGTATATATAAAAATGATTACTAACTTTATACAGCTTATAAAAATACACATGGAACTGTTATTGCATGACTTGAAGCAAAACAATATAAGCCTTCATAAATAAGCACATTAACTTAAAAACACAATTAATATATACTGGATACCAAGCAATAACAAGCATAAAGGCCAATACAGGAATTTAGCTTGGGTCTAAAGCCTCATACACACTATCAGATTTTCTGCTGATTTTTTCCTTCAGATTTATCAAAACCATATAATATGAGGTCAAACCTTAGGAGTTTCAATTTGTATGCAATCAGGCAGGCCCTTGCACTACATGGTTTTGGTAAATCTGAAGACAAAAATCAGCAGAAAATCTGATAGTGTGTATGGGGCTTTAGATGCTGACAAATTGAGAGAATATTTTGCTTTTGATAAAGGACACATACCTGATACTGACGGGGCCCAAAAACTCTAATAATATAGAAAAAAATTTTTTATCATTTATTTGATTAATAAAGGGAAGGAGAACCAATATATAGATAGCAGGTGTGAATATTCCATTCTACTAAAAAGGGCTATTATTTTATTGCTCTTATATTTTAAAGTGGACTTTTAGCCTAGACCTTTTTTTTTTGCACTTTGCACTTGGAGTAGTAATACTATGGGACATTCAACCTCAATTCAAATAGGTTCCCTAGTGATAATTAAATCTGAAACACAGTACTGCAAGGTGACCAGTGCTACAGACTTACACCTGGTTATCCATGCCAGTTTATAATATTATTTTGGTTTTATTTGGTGCATAAAACCAAAGCTGCTGCAATTAAAAATCTGTGTATTTAGTTTAGAGTGGCACTGAATCTGAGGAAAGTAGCCATTGCAGAATAGGTATGTAGCACTACCCCTGTAGGAGATGCTAGTTAGAATGGGTCCTCTGTTCTTTGCCTCAACTTCTGTAATAATTTCAGCCCCTCCAACACATTAGGTTGAAACAAAGGTATAGCTAGAACCTTCAGAGCCCCTTAAGGTGCCGCCCTGACTGGCGGGGCCCTTTTGCTTGGTCCCAGGGCCCTTTCCATCTGTTCTGGGACCTTTTCTCTGGTCTCTCCCCCTCCCCCGAGCTGGGGGCCATTTCCTTCATACCCAGGGCCAGGGCCGTCTTTAAGGCAGGGCAAAACGGGCAGCTGCCCTGGGCCCTGTCATTGTTGTGGGGCCCAAAGCAGCTGTCTCATACTTGTCAACTATCCCAGTTTAAGTTCCCTTGTTCCTTGAAGTATTAGTCCCATGCTGTGTCCTGATATCTCAGTGTGAAGTGCTGCTACTAATACTGCGCAGCTCTGCCTTATTGTTGTGTACAAATTATTCACCTGCAGACCCTGTGTTTACATATAAATAACCGTCATCCATATGTAAATATTAGCATTCATATATAAACAGCTTCATCCGGTGACATAAATATGTAAATAAAGGAGGCATTCATATGTATATCATGCCCCCTGCATTGAGCAGATGATGTGCTATAACCTCCAATCAGTGAGCAATATTACTGTACAGTAATCTCTAGCAACCAATCAACAAGTAGAAATCATGTACTGTAACTTCTAGCAACCAGTCAGTAAGCGGTAATGATACACTGTAACCTCTGGCAACTAATCGCAATCGCTGCTTGATCTTATACAGTTAACTGATTTTAAGTCTATCTGCTACTTGGAGGAAACATGTTGTCATGGATCTCGGCTCTCTACCAGAATCCCCAAGCCAAAATCAAAATTAATAATATTCTCTCAGACTCTATAACCATCCATAACGGTACCCGCCAAGGCTGCCCCTTGTCACCCCTCCTCTTTATCCTTACCCTAGAGCCTCTAATTAGAACAATTAACCTAAACGCTGACATCCAGGGCTTTACGTTAAAGGATAAAGAATACAAAGTTGCTGCTTATGCCGATGACCTCCTGTTCTTTCTCACCAATCCCCACATCTCGATACCTAACCTACACAAAGTATTTCAAACCTTCGGGTACATATCTAACTTTAAAATAAACCAGTCAAAATCAGAAGCCCTGAACCTCACCCTACTACAAAACCTCCTTGAAAATCTACAAAACAATCACCCCTACAAATGGGAACGAGGCGCCCTTAAGTACTTGGGCATAAATTTATCTAGTGAACTTGAAAAACTATACGATGCAAACTATAAACCCCTACTTGCCATGATCAAAAAAGACCTTCTCAAGTGGAAATCAAAAATGTTCTCTTGGTTTGGTAGGGCCTCGATATTAAAGATGACAGTGCTCCCCAAACTTCTGTACGTATTTAACGCTCTACCAATAAAAATCCCAGAACTCTTCTTCAAAACATTAAGCCAAATCCAAAGACAATTTCTATGGGCAGATAAGAAACCTAGGATCCAATTCCGACGCTTAACATTGGCTAAGCGAGATGGGGGCATAGGACTGCCGGACTTTAAAAAGTACCACCAGGCTACACATATCACGAGAGTGATAGACTGGCATTGCCACGGACTAAATAAAGATTGGGTCCAGCTGGAAAGCAATCTGGCACAACGCGGCACCCTATACCTCCCATGGTCGCTCCACTCCAGAAGGCCCAAACTTATAGGCCACCCATTAATCAAAACCACAATACAGATTTGGCAGACGCTGGTAAAGTCGCAAAAAATCGCAACAAACCCAGGTCCCTTGACCCCACTCACGAATAATCCCGAATTCATTCCAGGCCTACACCATAACATGCCACAAAATTTTTTAGTACACACTTGCATGTCAGGTACGCGAGTTAAGACGTTAGAAACGCTGGCCGCAGAGGTGGGGGAGCTGTTTCCTGGAAGTTGGTTCTACATCCAGCTGAAGGACTTCCTGGTCAACAACAAACACAAAAATCAATTTAGCCTCCCATTAACTCAGATTGAGCATATATGTTTACAAAGATCACCAGTAACGAACACCACTTCTCTTGCATACTCGATGCTAACTCAAGCGTCTCAGGCTGACAAAAATAAATTCAAAACAAAGTGGGAACGTGATCTCAAGACCAGCATATCTGAGGAGCAATGGAATAAGGCATGCGTTTTGACACACAAGTGCTCCTTGAGCTCTAAATATCAGGAAATATCCTATAAAATTCTAGCTCAATGGTATATTACGCCACAAAAAACCAGAAGATGGTCTCCCTCCACCTCAGACACATGCTGGAGATGTAATACAGACACAGGTACCTTTCTGCACATATGGTGGGAATGTCCACTAATACAAACCTATTGGGACACAATCAGATACTGGGTTAAGCATATCACAGAAACTCGCTTGGAATTGAATGCGGCCGCTTGCTTGATCAATCTGGTACCCATCAATATATGCCGCTACAAAAAATCGCTGTCCAGACACCTACTCACAGCCGCTAAAACACTAATACCAATCCACTGGAAAACAACCAAAGCCCCGGCCATTACAGACTGGCTAGATAGAGTACAATATATCTACAAGATGGAGGAGATAGTGGCAACCAAACACGAGAATAGCACAAACTTTAACAAAACATGGCAACCATGGCTGGCATTCACACTCTCCCCTGAATTTCGTGCTCTCAAGGATTAATCCCGTCGGCACCTCTGGATCCTTAATATGGTGGAGGCAAGGTTTGGACTGACATAGAGCATCTATAACACACGGAGTTGGATACCATAGCAAAGGGCTGATCACAACCCACAACCCCCCCCCTTTTTACCCCCTACACCTTCCCCTCCCCTCCCCCCATGTCCCCCACACCACATATCCCCACATAGTGTACGCTACTCACCGTATTCAATCGTGCACTCTCCCCAACTTAGTCACTGACTAAACTGGAACACCATAGAGATGTATTTATATGCTTTATTGTTTACAGACTGTCTGAAATAATATATGTATCCAAACGTTGACTGTAAACGTGATCTTATTTTCAATAAAACCTTTGATTGTGAAAAAAAAAAAAAATTACTGCATGTTTTCACTACTAACATGCCTAAATTCATAAAATAACTCATGCGATTTTTTATTCTAAATGAGGTCTAACTAAAGATCTATTTATTCCTTCCTCCCGCTGGTGATCCTCCTACTGAAAGACAAAGAATTTGTTATCAGTATTACCTTTGGGCTCCCTACATCTGACCTTCTACCTATTAGTGACTTACTGTATCATGTCCTACAGCAGTGGCGGAACAACCAGGGTTGCACCAGTCACGTTTGCAACTGGGCCCTGGCATTCTGCCAGTATGGCATAGATTCCAACTCCTAGCAAGCCTGCTACTGATTCCATCACCCCCCAGACTGCTACTCCCCCCCCCCCCACAGCACTGGCACTGCTCCCATCCCACCACCAGTGTCACATTCATCCCCCACACACACATGAACACTGCTACTGATCCCCCTAGTGTCTGCCACTGATCCCATCCCCCCTCCAGCATTTGTCACTATACCCCCCCAGCATCTACCACTGACCCCCCCCCCCAGTGTCTGCACTGATCCCCCCCTAGTGTCTGCCACTGATCTCACCCCCCAGTGTCTGCCACTGATCCCATACCCCCCAAGCATTTGCCACTATACCCCTCCAGCATCTACCACTGGCCCCCCCAGTGTCTGCACTGATCCCCCCGTGTCTGCCACTGATCCTACCCCCCAGCATCTGCCACTATACCCCTATAGCATCTACCACTGATCCCCCTTAGTGTCTGCCACTCATACCACCCCCCCCCCCAGCATCTGCCACTGATCCTATCCCCCACCCAGCATCTGTACAGATTGATTCTTCTATACACCTCCTATCCAGCTTCTTTCTGCTCCCCCTGGGTCCCTGTGCTCTCTCCTGGCTCCCCCCTCCTCACCCACAGCACTGGCGGGGGATTTGTCAGGATGAAGAGCAGGGAAAGGGCCGGTAAATATGCAATTTACCGGTCCCTTCCTTCCCTGAGTGGACAGAGTCAGCGATAGGTACCGATCACTGACTTCAGTTCATTCATAACTGAGGCATAGTAAACTTTCTTTACAATGCTTCAGTTTGTAAAAGAAAGATTCTGTGCATCTGAGGCTGCAGAGATGGAGATTGAGGGCTATGTCCTCAATCTCCTTTCTCTGTCTCAAAGGTGGAACATCAGAGGTCAGTTTAGACCCCCAATATCTCACCAAAGCTCTTAAATTATTAGTCCGACATACAATCCGGTGGACTTTCTACCGAACGGACTTGGCCACACACGGACACACAGAAAGTCTGACGTTCGCTTGCGCGATGACGTACAGCACATACGACAGGACTAGAAAAAGGAAGTTCAATAGCCAGTAGCCAATAGCTTCCTTTTTCGAACTTGCTTATGAGCATGCGTCATTCTTAGTCCTCCGTACTAGCATACTGACGAACGTATTGTCCGCTGAAACCCAAGTCCGACGGGAAGATTGGAGTGCAAAAATACTTTCTTAGTCCGCTGGACTTCACGCTGGAAAAGTCTGCTGAAGCCCACACACGATCGAATTGTCCGCTGAAATGCGTTTCGGCGGACTAAGTACGCCGGACAATCTGATCGTGTGTACGCGGCATTACTCTACATATATATATATAAGGCAGAGGTGCTTGGGCATAGTGATATGTTCTGGAGGAATTCAAGACACAATTAACATTTCTAGGTTTATGCAAGATGTCAAATCTCTACTTTTCAAGTTCAAGTCAATTTTAATGGCTGACAAGCCCTGGTAATCCTTTCACACTATGAACTTACTGTACATTTATATGGTCAGTGAAAGACACATCTGTATTTAGGACAAAACCCATTTAAAGCTTGTTGTAAATATTCGGCACAAGGCCTGGGTGTTCATTATTCTGCACAGAAATTTCATTTCCTTCTGTTTTTGCATGTATTAACAAGCAGAAGTTGCCACATTTAGGGTTCCCATATGCTCCATTTATCTCGGAAATGTGCCAGTTTTTGTCATTGGAATATTTTCCTAGAATTTAGACTCTAGGTACATGAGGATTAACAGGAAAAATGGGAATAGCTCATTATAAATGTTTTACTACATTTGGCATCCAAACTGAAGCAGGCAGTGTTTTCATACACGGCAAGTCGTTCAGCAATGGAATATGTTTGTTTTTATTGTGAATTACTTTTTAACTATAACAAAATTGAACGATCACTTCTGTTTAAAAAAAAAAAAATTGCTTGAACTGGTAAATCAAGATTTCTGTGAATGCATTTGACCAACCAAATGTCCTATTGTGTATTTGGGGTAAAAGAAAACATTTTAATTATTACTATTATACTGGACTTATATAGTGCCAACAGTTTGCACAGAAAAAATATAAAACCTTAGCGCCTTTGGATAGAAGAACTGATCATCACAACCCCAGCTGCAGTAAAAAACTTGCTAAAAAGAAAAGAACAAATAATAAAACAGTTTGCTGCACTTAGTGTGGATCAAATTCATATATACATACAGAACACACATAAAAATGAATAAAGTCCCATTAGCTGATGATATAAAGTGCTCGAGATTAAATTGACATCTCCTGCACAATGGTGCTCAGACTCGGTGCCCCACATAGATGTCATTCACCCTGCATGTTGATCACCTATCACTAGTGTGGTCTCTTAAAGCGGTTCTTCACCCTAAAGGGGAAGTTCCGCTAGTATTATCCCTCCCCCCCTCCGGTGCCACAATCGGCACCTTTCGGGGGGGAGGGGGGTGCAGTTACCTGGATAATCCAGGTAACTGCACCCACTTCCGGTCAGACCGCCGCAGACCCCCGCATCGCTCCGCCCCCCCAGTTGTGTTCTGGGAAACACACAGTTCCCAGAGACACAGCGGGGAACCAGCGCAGCGCGACTCGCGCATGCGCAGTAGGGAACCGGGCAGTGAAGCCCTCATGCTTCACTTCCCGGTTCCCTGACATAGGATGGCGGCGGTGGCTGCAGCGAGACGAGCGATCGCTCGTCATCTGCCGCCGACATCGCTGGAACCTGGGACAGGTAAGTGTGATATTATTAAAAGTCAGCAGCTGCAATATTAGTAGCTGCTGGCTTTTAATATTTTTTTTTTAGGTGCAGCTCCTCTTTAAGCATGTGGGGAAACCCCTATGGGAGCCTGTTGAAATGACATCTCATGCAAAGATACACCTCAAAAGGATGGATGAAATTTGCACAGAGCTTTACAAAATGGAGGCAGACAGTACAGTTACAATACGATTCAATACAAAAGGAATCAGAGGTTATAGGCCATAAAAGATACCAATTACAAGTTAGGCCCCACTTGAACAATAATAAACACCCAGTAAAAAAAGAATTGACATCTGGGATCCAGCATACCACTCATTCAACCTAAAGTACTACATACACACACTTCTAAACATAATATGGAGTCCCATAATAAACCCAAGTATCCACATGAGCGTGGTTCATCACCCAACATAAATCCAGGCCCCATTAGGATTTGATCAGAATTCCAAATTGTATCAATATCCATCTTGATATCATGTAAGGATATCACAAATACACCACAAATGTTATCAATATCACTTTGTTGTTCACACAGGTAGACAAATTCAATCTGAGCATATTATCATTCATGTGTAAAATTACCCCATAGAGAAAGTTCATCAACCATCCAAACATGTCAGTTTTTTTAACCACTTTCAGACCGGACCAATTTGCTGGTCGAAGACCAGACCACTTTTTGCGATTCGGCACTGCGTCGCTTTAACTGACAATTGCGCGGTCGTGTGACGTGGCTCCCAAACAAAATTGACGTCCTTTGTCATTTATACAGTAATCACTGCTATATAAATGCAGTGATTCCTGTGTAAATGACACTGGCAGTGAAGGGGTTAACCAGTGGGTGGCAGTGTAGGGGTTAAGTGTTCCTAGGGGTGTGTTACTAACTGTGGGGGGATTGGGCTTTCATTTAGTGAACACTGATCTCTGCTCCATTCACATGGAGCAGAGATCAGCATCACTAGTTGCTAGGCAGAATGGAGAAATGTTGTTTACAACGGCACTTCTCCATTCGGCCGCTCCGTGAGACAATCGAGGGGATGCCCGCGGCGATCGAGTCCGCGGGTCCCGCGACCGGACTCACGGGGGTCCCGACCAGCGCGGGAGTGCGCCGCCGGCGGCGCGCTCCCGATGGCAGGGCGGCAAATTTAAAGGGACGTACATGTACGCCCATTTGCCTGCCCGTGCCATTCTGTCGACGTACATCGTCGTGCGCTGGTCGGCAAGTGGTTAAATTACCCTTTTTTTTTGTTTACATCATGTTTTATATATTGGATAACATATTCTTTATATATATGTATACTTATTTAATTTTATGTTTTATATACATTCATTAGATCTGTAAGCTCCTGAAGAAGCACTTATGTGCGCTCAACATGTCAAGCCAATAATCCTATTATGACCCTTGATTGGACTCAATTACTCCACGCACTCTACTCTTGTTGGATAGTGCCACTGGATTTATCTCACTATAATCACTATTTGCTCTATTTCAATATCAAACTGGAATTGTTATTTGAGTCCCCGGGGTCAAGCTTTTTATGTCATTTGTTGTATGATGCGTGATTTCTTTTATGTGTTGTATATAAGCTTTTTAACTTTATCCAATTAAATAAATTCTCATACTTTTATTCTAAACATATGTGCCTACAAAGTCCATTCTAGTAATTTCTAGTTTCCAAACATCAAATATGTTGCGTTACTGCTTGCAAAACGATGTTTAGTATGCAAATAAATCCTATTTTCTCTCTGTATATAAGAATTAAAAAGCTATGTTGAACTGTGTTAGCCAATGTTCTGTTTTCCCAAGCTAAAGGTAGTAGAAGGGATGCTTACTGGGCACTTATACCTAGTACACAGAATCGGCCAGTTCAATAAAAAACGTCCAACAATCAGCCCATGTGTATGTCAGCTAGTTCGACAGAAGCTGTTTGGTTGGCTTCTGTCGGATGAGCATGCTGGAAAACCAGTGGCCGACCAGCTCCCAATCAGTGCCAAAGTGTTCTGGCAGGGGGGCCACCCCCCTGCCTGTCAGAACACAACAGCTCAGCGGAGATCGCTGAACTAAGGTTGGATCATTAGTACAACAACCCTGACCAGAGTTTTTTTTTTCATTAAATGAAAAAAGTCTATTAGTGTGTACTAGGCATTAGACATGCACCCATGAAGGGTCTTTGGTATGACTGCACAAAAGATTTTGATGGCTCCATTACTTACATAAGTAGGTAGGTGCCAAGATATAATTGTTTTCTACTCTCTTTGGGAGGAGCTGATCTAGCATCCTAATATTCAATCTCATTTTACACGATTGGGGCTTACTGCAAAGTTTACTTGGTGCCAGACTATGTCCCTAATCCACATGCATACTAGTGCCAAGTTACCTACTAGCGTGTCTTTAGAGTATGAAAGGAAATCCACACAAGCACATGGAGAACATTTTTATTCCATATTGGTAGTGCCCTGGTTGTGATATGATCCAAGGACCCTAATGCTGTAAGCAGTGGCGGAATTATAGGGGTCGCTGCGATCGCCAAGGCGACCGGGCCCCGTGCTGCAGGGGGGCCTTGAGGGCCCCCCTGTATATCTGAAGGAGCGGGCGGCTGTGACCGAGCTCCCCGATCTTCAGCCGAGGTGTAATCGGCACTGTGCGGGGAGCTCAGAGTCATCACACTGCTTGTAACTAAAGTGAAAGCAGTGTGTGCTCTTTGTCTCCCCCTACAGTGCAGTACCCGGCAGGAAGAGGTAAGATAAAGCACTGCCGTTTTTGAACAGACTTTATGTGTGTGTGCATTTGTGTGTGTGTGTATGTGTGTGTGTATTTGTGTGTGTGTGTGTGTATGTATGCGTGTATGTGTGTGCATGTGTATGTGCATGTGTGCGTGTATGTGTATGTGCATGTGTGTAGATGGCGAGCGGGCAGGGGGGGGCACACTGGCGGCATTCAAGGACACACTAGCAGCGGGCTAGGCCGAAGCCTCACCTAAAAACTCCTGCACGCAGTTCCTCAGGACCGGTGCGGTGTCAGCACTGATCCTGGTGAAAAAATAAATATCTGAAAAAAAACTATTTGCTGAAAATTTTATTTGATTTGACCTCTCAACTCAATTCAAGATTCAAATCGATTTTTTCCCCCAGCCCTACTCCATATGTGTACAATCAGAACTGTTTTTTTTTTCTTGCTTGTTCAAAGTAGCAGCAAAAAAAATGCTATTACTCTGAAAAGCGATCTATGCTCAGATCGCTTTTCAGAGGCATTTGACAGCTGGTAAAGGGGCAATATGTTGCCTCCTGACCACCTGTTTTAATCACTTAATGTGATTGTAAAGGTTTTGCTTTTTTTTTTTTAATAACAAACATGTTATACTTACCCTCACTGTGCAGCTCGTTTTGCACAGAGTGGCCCCGAACCTTGTATTCTGGGGTCCCTCGGTGGCTCTCGTGGCTCCTCCTCTTATCAGACAACCCCCTAGGAGAAGCGCTCTCCCGGGGGGGGGGGGGGTTACCTTGCAGGCGCCCCTGACGCTCGCCTCATTGGATTTTATTAACAGCAGTGGGAGCCAATGGTTGAGCTGCTATCAATCTATCCAATCAGGAGCCGAGAAACCCCAGCCAAAGGAAGAGCGCATCTCCACCTGGTGAAGTTCCAGGGCTCAGGTAAGTAAAAAGGTGGGGGCTGGGGTTCCGGTGACTGCCAGGTGTTTTTTCACCTTAATGCATAGGATGGATTAAGGTGAAAAAACACGAGGGTTTACAACCCCTTAAATGCATCATCACTATGCTGCAACTGCATGCAATGCACACAGTTGCAGGGTGGTTGCAATGCAGCCCCATTCACCTAGGGATGTACTTAAAGGGTGCCCTGACTGGAAAAAGCTTGAGAAACACCGACATAGAGGAACCCATCTCTCCATTTTCCTCCTGCAGCCGCTCAATGCCTGTGGAAGGGAGAGGTGGAGAAGCGGCGGCAAATGGAGAAATTGGTTCCTTTACATGTAGCCACCCACTTGCAACCGGGTCCTGTTGTTCCGCCACCAAACTCGGAGTAAAGGGCCCTGTCAGGGGGGCCCTTCATGGTTTCTTGCATCGGGGCCCTGAAGGTTCTAGTTACGCCACTGGCTGTAAGGCACTAACAGTGCTAACAAAAAAAGCCACTGTGCTCCCAACTTAAACAACGTCTAGTACCTATTGGACTGTGTGCTGTCTGTGGCTGCAAAGTGCTCTTTTTCCAGTGCTAATAAATACTATACAAATAGTAGGATAAAACACAGATAAGAGAAATGAAAAGAAGAAAATGAAATATATTACAGCTTACAAGTCCCTATCAGCAGTGGCTGCATTTGTTTTAATTTCGCAAAGTCCTTGTCACTTTCTGTAAGCTAAAATGAAAGCAAAAATAATGTTATCTTTCATCTGTAAACCGCTAACCCCCCACATGCCCACAAAATGGAAATGAAGAGTGGAATCCATTTGTAGTCCAGCAAATAATGACAACCATGGCTCCCTCCATAGATACAGTACACAGTAACATTAAATGTGTTATTGGTAGTGTAGCGCACCCCCTAAGGAGTCGCAGTTAAACTGGGATTCCCCACCCTGTACAGCCAGGCACACTGAATTTTCACAGGCACTTCAGAGATGGAGAACAGTCCATGACTTTGTTTTTGTTATTTATTAAG
This sequence comes from Lithobates pipiens, assembly GCF_037356315.1. NCBI lineage: Eukaryota > Metazoa > Chordata > Amphibia > Anura > Ranidae > Lithobates > Lithobates pipiens. The sequence goes on along the minus strand of NW_027507748.1, from coordinate 629,162,889 downwards.
GGTTAATTATTAGCGCCAACAGTTTAACCACTTCCCACCCGGCCAATGCACATATACGGCCGGGTGGGAGCCGCCTACTCCTGATATGACGTTCAGGAACGTCATTCAGGAGTAGCGGGATCGCGCGCGCGCGCCCCCGCGCAGCGGCGCGATCCCGATGCGCCCGTGTCACCCGGACACGGCGCATCTCAGATCGGCAGGAGGGCTCTGTGATTGGCCCTCCTGATCACATGACGGCCGTGTCCAATCACGGCCGTCATGTGATGTAAACAAACAGCCGGTTGCTAGGCAATCGGCTCCTCCTCTCCTCACACAGAAGTCATCGCTGTGGAGAGGAGAGCAGATCGCTGCAGCCGGCTGCTGATCAGTGAGTATGAGCTGCTTTTTGCAGCTTTTTACTCACTGATCACCAGTCTAGTGTACACAGTAAACACACCACACAGTAAACACATCACACAGTATAAACACAATGTCCCCACACATGTCCCCAAAACATACATGTCCCCAAATAATAAAAACACATGTCCCTAATAATAAAAACATGTCCCCCACATATGTCCCACTAAAATCACATGTCCCAATGATTATCTGCACACATATGTACGTGATCACCTGCACACATATGTACATGATCATTTGCGTACATATGTCCGTGATCACACAAACCAATTATTATACACTTAACGGATTTTTTTTTACCAAAAACATGTAGCAGAATACATTTTGGCTTAAATTTATGACAAAATTTGATTTTATTGGATTTTTATTGAAGTAGAAAAAAGAAAATATTGTTTTTTTTTTCCAAATTTCCGCTTTTTTGCGCTTATATCGCAAAAAATAAAAAACGGAGTCGTGAATAAATACCACCAAAATAAAGCTCTATTTGTGCGAACAAAATGATAAAAATTTCATTTGGGTACAGTGTAGCATGACCGCGCAATTGTCACTGAAAGCGCTAGAGCGCTGAAAGCTGAAAATTGGGCTGGGAAGGAAGGGGGCGAAAGTGCCCTGTATTGAAGTGGTTAAGTAGCACTTTACAACTTGAGGGTAGACAGTACAAATACAATACACATTAATACAGTAGGAAGCAGAGGGCCTTGCTCCTTAGAGCTTACAATCTAATAAGTTTGATATGGATGAGAGGCTAAGGAACTTGACTTAGCAGAAATTCAGGGACATTCTTCCTAAATACAGTCTCTATATACAGTCTGTATACAGCTTTCAACTCTTCCTCCAGCATACTCTTGCTTGCAGACCCTAGCTGAATCACTGTTTGGATATCTGACCTCTCTCAGTCAGATGTTTGAGTGATGGCCCATTACAGGCAGGAACCCAAGGCCTCTTGTACTGTAGTGGAACAGCCTGAAGATTTCCTCCTGTGGCTACTGATCTCAGCACCACCTCTTCAGACACTGCAAAACCACCTGGCTGCAGCTGCCCCTTTCACTAGCCCTCCAGATTAACTTCTTCATCTTCCAACTGACTCCCCCTGCTGGCATGACTCATGCCTATTTATTTATTGTTCGTTTTCATTTTCATTTCATTTGTTTTTTTTTTTTTTTTTTTTACTTTTCAGGTCATTTGTTATGATCAAAATTCTTTATTTCAAAATAAATTCGTAACTTCGGGAAAAATTTGAATTTGTTATGTTTCATTAGTTTAGATATTATTATTATTATTATTCAGGATTTATATAGCGCCAACAGTTTGCACAGTGCTTTACAACATGAGGGCAGACAGTACACTTACAATACAAATCAATACAGGAGGGACTAGAGGGCCCTGCTCCCTAGAGCTTACAATCTAGAAGATACGGTATTCATTGTTTTGATACTTTGTAAAACTCCAAAATTCAAAAATCCAAAAATTTGAAAATATGAACAAAAATAGAAAAATTCGAAAGAATGAAAATCTAAAATTAAGAACGAAATTTTTTTTATTATTATTTATTATTATTAATTTGTTACATTCCATTCGTTTAGATGCCACATTTGTTATTTCGGATAATTAGTAACTTTGGATAAATTTGTTTTCGTTACGGTCATTAAGTGCCAAATTTAAAGGGAAATTCCAATATCTATAATTTAATAGTTATTATTAGTTAGTTAGTTAGTTAGTTAATGTTTTGGATTTTCAAATTTTTGGGTTTTCGGATTTTTGTTCTTATTTTTGGATTTTTGTTCTTATGAATATTCAAATTTTTGTTCTTATTTTCGGATTTTCAAATTTTCAAATTTTTGATTTTCGAATTTCAAATTTTTGATTTTCGAATTTCAGATTTTAGTTTTTTTGTATTTTCAAATTTTCACATTTCAGATTTTCATAATTTCTATTTTTTTAAATTTCGGAAAAAATTGTTAAACAGGTTTTCGTTAATTCAAATATTTCCAAATCAATGAATTTGTCGAATTTCATTGAAAAACAAATTCGGAACAAATGGAATTGCAAATATGTAATAAATATTCCAAACAGCTCCTACCAACCTCTACCCACTAGGTCTAGAAAATTCTCCAATACCCCAGAAAACATGGGGAGGCATCAGAGAGGATGCTAGGATGAGTCATCCAGCCCTGATTCCCAGAACCCTGACCCTGAGCTGAACTAATATTTCCTACACTAACAATTCTGCACAAACAAATTCTAACTAACAAACCTAGCACACACTAGAGGGTGCTTCAGTAGTAAGAACAGTGAAAGAACTGAAAAACAACAGCAAATGTAGCAATCTAATAATTACATTATTTTGGGGGTTTAGATACATTTAGGAAAAGGTGTCAAGAGGAGGTGGCCTCCAATCTGGTAATAATCCCAAAGATCCTTTATCTGCTTCTTGGTTGAAGAAGCGTTGAAGTATATGAAATGCCAAAACTTTTTTTTCTAATTTAGCACAGAATGAAGAAGGGTTAAAACTTTTGTCTGTGTGCCTCTCTTTGGAAGAGTCATGCACGCTGCCTTGGTGACCATTGTCTGTGAGAACAAAAGTGAGAAAAAATACCAAAATTTTTTAATTTTTGCTGGAAGAAAAAAAGATGGTAATGTAGCAAAGTGCTGGCTATATCGCTTGCAATCATGGGACATTCCTTAACAAAGATTACATTGAGTCATCATTTCCTGATTGCAGAGAGAGAGAGATAATTACTGAAAGCAGATGATTGGCGGCACAGTGGTGTAGTGGTTAGCACTCTCACCTAGCAGTAAGAAGGATTGCTGGTTCAAATCCCAACCACGACACTACCTGCCTGGAGTTTGCAAGTTCTCCCTGTGCCTGCGTGGGTTTCCTCCAGGTACTCCGGTTTCCTCCCACAATCCAAAGACATGCAGGTAGGTTAATTGGCTTCTGTCCAAAAAAATTGGCCCTAGTATATGAATAGGGACCTTGGATTGTGGGCTCTTTGAGGGTAGGGACTGGTGTGAGTGTGCAATGTACAGGGGCAATTGTAGTCACTCACTCAGGATGGACTGGTGTCTTTATTCAACCTTACTAACTATGAAACTATGTTGTCCAGAGGGATGGGATTTCAATGGACCTGTTGCTGCTGCAAACTACAAGTTCCACCTGGCTGGGGTGAGGAGAAATACTGTGTGAGGAGGTAAATAGAACAGCCCAGGGAAAGGCTCGCTCTCTTGGGATCCCGGTCTACAGCTGCAGAGCGGGTGCCACTGCCTGCACAGCACAGAGTGCTTTCTTTGGGTGAGCGTTATCCCTGGAGGCAGACCCTCAGCTACCCAGCTTCCATTGGCAATGTGGCTATTTGGGGCCATTTTCATCTACACCTACATAGGTTGACCAGTCAGGCCTCTCTCATCTGACTGCAGGTCCTACAAGAGACTGTTGTGTATGTCCTCTACTCAAGACCTTTGATATCTCCAGGAGTGGTGAGCAGGCAGAAGTCCACCATTAACAATAAATTCAGAGATGCTGCATTCCCCTGAGAGACACCTTGCTTGTTACCAGTGTTAATTTTGGCAGCATATTTTGATTTCGTTTTAGGTGTAGTCTTTTGACTAAAACGCCATTTTAGTCGTATTTTAGTCATCTGAATTGTTTTAGTTTTAGTCAACTAAAAGCTCCCACACATTTGGGGTTGCCACCTTTTCTTCAAGCCAAACCCGAACACTTTAGTGGCGTGCAGCAATTTTTTTTTGTAGTACTCTATAGGGTTATAAGAGACGTGGGACAACTTTGAGTTACCCTAGGAGAGTAGTAAGGAGGTGTGCGCATAGCGCGCTGCAGTGAATAGTGTCCCTGGCCAAATTGTGTTAACAGTGGAGGGAGGGGGGCTTAAAGAGGCATGGTTAAATAAAACAAAATCATTTGTGTGCCCATAAAATATGATTAGATTAATAAAATAAATGTCACAGTTAAAATATGAACCTAGCCTACCTTAAAAGTGGACACTGTCAGTCAGTAGGGCAGTGGACGGTGTCAGTAAAGCAGAGGACAGTGTCAGTAGGGCAGTGGATGGTGTCAGTAGGGCAGTGGATGGTGTTAATAAGGCAGTGGACAGTGTCAGTAGGGCAGTGGGTGGTGTCAGTAGGGCAGTAAACGGTGTCAGTAGGGCAGTGAACGGTATCAGTAGGGCAGTGGAAAATGTCGGTAGGACAGAGGACAGTGTCAGTAGGGCAGTGGATGGTGTCAGTTGGGCAGTGGACAGTGTCAGTAGGGCAGTGGACAGTGTCAGTAGGGCAGTGGACGGTGTCAATACAGCAGTGGATGGTGTCAATGGGGCAGTGGACGGTGTCGGTAGAGCAGTGGATGGTGTCAGTGGGGCAGTGGATGGTGTCAGTAGGGCAGTGGACAGTGTCAGTAGGGCAGTGGACGGTGTCAGTAGGGCAGTGGACGGTGTCAGTGGGGCAGTGGATGGTGTCAGTGGGGCAGTGGACGGTGTCGGTAGAGCCGTGGATGGTGTCAGTAGGGCAGTGGACAGTGTCAGTAGGGCAGTGGATGGTGTCAGTAGGGCAGTGGACAGTGTCAGTAGGGCAGTGGATGGTGTCAGTAGGGCAGTGTACCTCCATCCAAAAACCCGAATCAGCTCTACTGAACCCAACCCCATCCAAACTGTTCACAAAACAGCACTGTGCAGTCTACAACTCTCATGCATTTTAGTCAACTAAAATCAAATGGGTTTAGTTAACCACTTGACAACTGGGCACTTAAACCCCCCTCCTGCCCAGACCAATTTTCAGCTTTCAGTGCTCTCACACTTTGAATGACAAACTGTCATTGAATGATACTGTACCCAAATTAATTTTTTGTCCTTTTTTTCCCACACATAGATCTAACTTTCTTGAGACAAGCCAGGAAAGTACAAATACCCCCCAAATGACCCCTTTTTTGAAAGTAGACATTCCAAGGTATTTAGTAAGAGGCATGGTGAGCTTTTTGATGTTGTCATTTTTTTCCACAATTCTTTGCAAAATGGAGATTTTTTTCCCCACAAAATTGTAATTTTAATAGGTTATTTCTCTCACCCAGCATATGTATACCACAAATGACACCCCAAAATAAATTCTGCTACTCCTCCTGAGTATTATAATACCACATGTGTGGGACTTTTCCACAGCCTAGCCACTTAGAGAGGCCCAACATGCAGGGAGCACCATCAGGTGTTCTAGAAGCATAAATTACACATCTAACTTGTTGACCACCTATTACACTTTTGAAGGCCCTGGAGCATCAGGACAATGACACGTGACACTGACGTGGCACTGATGACAGATGGCACTGATATGTGGCACTTATGACACGTGACACTGATGTGGCACTGATGACAGATGCCACTAATACGTGGCACTGATGGCACATGACACTGATGACAGATGGCACTTATACATGGCACTGATGGCACTAATACGTGGCACTGATGACAGATGGCACTAATACATGGCACTGATGACACGTGACACTGATGACAGATGGCACTGATACCTGCCATTGATGACACATGACAATGATAACAGAAGGCACGTGACACTGACAGGTGGCACTGTTACATGGCACTGATGACAGATGGCCCTCATATGTGGCACTGGTGACACTGATATGGCACTGATGACAGATGGCACTATGTGGCACTAATGACACGTGGCACTGACATGGCACTGATGACAGATGGCACTTATACGTGGCACTGGGGACAGATGGCACTGACATTGGGCACGTCAATCGCCCTTGAAACGGCCGATGTGATTGGCCATTTAAAGCGATCTGTGAGTGGCTGTGTCCAAGGGACACGGCCAGCACAGAACTTTCCAATTAGCGCTTGCGGGAGAGGCATTGGGGAAGTAAACAGGAGCTAGCTGTAGATCTTCAACACCTTACATCAAGGACTCCTCCCCCAAAAAGGATGCTTATAACACCTGCACATCTTAAAGGAGACCTCTTTTCTGGTTTCGCTTATTGCGCTTACAGTGCCTTGAAAAAGTATTCATACCTCTTGAAATTTTCCACATTTTGTTGTAACCAAAAACGTAAATGTCTTTTGTTGGGATTTTATATGATAGATCAACACAAAGTAGCATATAATTGTGAAGTGGAAGGGAAATAATAAATGTTTTTCAACATTTGCTAGAAATAAACATGTAAAAAGTGTGGGGTGCATTTGAATTCAGCCCCCTTTACTCTGATACTGCCTGACTAAAATCTAGGGGAACCAATTGCATTTAGAAGTCACCTAATTAGTAACTACAGTCCATCTAGGTGTAATTTAATCTCCATATAAATATAGCCGTTCTGTGAATCCCTCAGAGGTTTGTTAGAGAATCTTAGTGAACAAACAACATCATGAAGGTCAAGGAACACACCAGACAGGTGAGGGATAACGCTGTGGAGACATTTAAAGCAGGGTTAGGTTATAAAAAAAATATTCCAAGCTTTGAACACCTCATAGAGCACTGTTCAATTCATCATCCAAAAATAGAAAGAGTATGGCACAACTGCAAACCTACCAAGACATGGCCGTCCACCTAAACTGACAGGCCGGGCAAGGAGAGCATTCATCATAGAAGCAGCCAAAAGGCCCATGGAAACTCTGGAGGAGCTACAGAGATCCACAGCTCAAGTGGGAGAATTTGTCTACAGGACAACTATTAGTCCTGTACTCCAAAATCTGGCCTTTATGGAAGAGTGGCAAGAAGAAAGCCATTGTTGAAAGAAAGCCACAAGTCCAGTTTGCAGTTTGCGAGAAGCCATGTGGGGGTCACAACAAACATGTCGAAGAAGGTGCTCTGGTCAGATAAGACCAAAATGGAACCTAAAAGCAAAATGCTATGTGTGGTAGAAAACTAACATTGCACATCACCCTGAACACACAATCCCCACCGTGAAACATGTTGGTGGCAGAATCATGTTGTGAGGATACTTTTCTTCAGCAGGGAAAGGGAAGCTGGTCAGAGTTGATAGGAAGGTGGATGGAGCCAAATACAGGTCAATCTTAGAAGAAAACCTGTTATGCCGCATACACACGACCGGACTTTACAGCAGACTAGGTCAGACGGACTTCCGGTGGAGTTCCGATGGACTTTCCCAGTGAACGGACTTGCCCACAAATTGACCGGACTTTCTGGCAGACTAGGTGCGCCTGTCTTCCCGATGGGCTTTCGACGGAGGTACGACAGACTGCCAAATGAACGGGCTTGCCCACACACGGACTAAAATCCGTTCATTTGAACGTGATGAGTTCATTCAGGGCTAGAAAAGGAAGTCAATCTCACCGCTTTTATCAGCTAGATTGACACCTTGTGAGCCCTGTCGCCTGCTATGGATTTTAAAGGGAACCCCTACGCTGAAAAAACGTTGTGGGGGTCCCCCCAGGATCCATACCAGACCCTTATCCGAGCACGCAGCCTGGCCGGTCATGGAAGGGAGTGGGGTCGAGCGAGCGCCCCTCCTCCTGAACCATATTAGGCCGCATGCCCTCAAAATGGGGGTGGGTATTTTGGGGAAGGGGGGCGCCCTGTGGGCTCCCCCACCCCAAAGTACCTTGTGCCTATGTTGATGAGGACAAGGGCCTCTTCCCAACAACCCTGGCCGTTGCTTGTCAGGGTCTTTTTTTCAGCATAGGGGTCCCCTTAAAATCCATACCAGACCAAAGGGACATTGTCGCCTCTCTCTCACGCTCGCTGCAATAGCAAAATGTGTTTTTCCTATTGCAGTGAGCACAAGATGTACAGTACGCTGCAGCCGAGAACTAGCGCGACAGGATCACGCTGGAAACATTTTTGCGGGCAGGTGCTGTAGCTGCCCTTGCGTCGTATTTGATCCGTCGACCAGCATACAGACGAACAGGTTTCCCGCTAGGAACTGGGTCCAGCGGAGTTCCAGCAGGAAGATTTAAAACATGTTCTCCTTCTAAAGTCCGTAAGATTTTTGGACAGCAAAGATCCAATGAAGCCCACACACGATCGAATTGTCCAATAGATTTGTTCCGTCGTACCTTTGCTGTCAAAAAGTCTGGTCATGTGTACGTGGCATTAGAGTCTTCAAAAGACTTGAGAATGGGGTGGAGGTTCACCTTCCAGCAGGACAATGACCCTAAACATACAGCCAGAGCTAAAATGGAATGGTTTCATATTCATGTGTTAGAATGGCGTCCCTCTGACGAAAGTGATGACTGAAATGCGTCAGGGTGTAGTCATGCAGCTTACCTGATTGAACGATCGTTTGACAGTCTTCCTTTCCCGGGAACACCGTGGACGGCGATGTAAGGTTAGACCGGACCGATCGTAATATGGTTTTGAATTTTATGTGCTATTCAAGATTTTGACTTTGTGAGTGCGCATTTTGATGAGTTTTTAATATAAATAAATTGTTTGATACGAACGGAATTACTCTATGTAGATTCTTCATTTCTTCACATGTGCAAATCACCTTTTGGAAAAGCGATTAATATATATATATCGTATATATCCGATGCCTTGTCATATGTGAGAGCTGAAGATACGATCGGTCATCTGTTGATAAGAGATGTGCTTTTGAACCAGGTGCTTCTGGTAAGTGCATAACCTATAGGGATTTGCAAAGGAGGTGTGGTGGTGGACTACTGAGATTCTGAATGATCTGCTAGCAACACTTGCCACATTTTTATATACATTTTTTTTCTTGCAGTAATTTTGTTGACTATGAATTATTATTGAAACATTGATGGACTTTTTTGTTTCTGGCATATGTAACAGAATTTTTTTTTTGGTTTCTTACATTTGTATTGCGACCAAATATATGAATAGACATATGACTATTGAATATGAGAAATATGTATGTAGAGTGATCCATAGAGGAACGAATTGAGTTAAAATAACATACAGTATTTATGCTTTCTGTTTGAAAGTAATTATATATATATATATATATATATATATATATATATATATATATATATATATATATTATATTATATTATAAGGTTTCTTGCTGTGTGTAGGTTGATGTTTACATATACTGTACTTCGTTTTGTATTACATTTTAAATTCATACTTATAGTTTTATGTTTACGTATTTTTTTTAAAAAGCGCTGCTTATGCCTTTGTTATGTTCACCGTTGGTGACTTTCTTTGGCACCATATTTGAGAATTTTGAGTAATATAGCAGCAGCTATAGTTTAGCACTTACCGTGAGCGCTGAGGGAGTGGGATTTTAGTTTTCTAATATCTTGCTCATATTTCTTTTAATGTACATAGATCATCCAGAGGGGATTGTTTTTTTTTTCTCAATGGGATTGGAGTTACTCTTTAAGTGCCCCCTTACGAGGGGCGTGGCGACCGCTGTACGAGATGGCCGCATAGGAGAGAGCTCCGTTTGGCGCTGGGGGAATTAGCTGGTACATGGCGGCTATAGGAACGAGACATCACTCTCCATAGCCTTCCGGGAGATACTACTACCCTCCGATCATGGGCAAAAGGCAAACTGAAAGGCCACAAGCCTTTAAACTGCCAGACTTTTTCCTGACGGTACAGCGTGGGCTCCCGCAAAATGGCGACGGGAGACATACACTCCAGCTGCCCGACGATCACCCACAGGCAAGCTCTGCAGAGCCAAACAACATCGCCCAGAGCACGGAGGGATCACAGGGTATAATTGCGGACACTGATTCAAGCGCAGCCTCCTCTCCATGTGGATCACCGTCAGCGCAGAGTCCGGGGGAAATCCAAACCTAGGCTGGATACAGAAACACTGGCAGGTTTTAATGAATCCACAATATCAATGGAGTTGAGTGGAGCACAACATCAAGAGTCGCATGTCAGAGCATGCACTGATCCCATGGCACAATTCCCTACTACGAGTCAGCCACTCTCAGATAGCACAATGAAAGAGATGTTACTTTCTTTACACTCCTCCATTCAGTCTGATATGATTGCATGTGTACAACAGTGCAGAGAGGAAATACGGGACATAGGGGAAAGAGTGCACCAGGTTGAAACCCGTATGTGCGACGTTACGTCTTCCTTCAATGCTCTTGTGGACTCCCACACAGCACAGCAACAAACGATCTCAAAAATGCTGACTAAATTGACAGACCTCGAAGATCGTTCATGCAGAAACAATTTGAAACTCAGAGGGATACCCGAATCCATTTCTGCACAACAACTCCGGCAATTTGTTTGAGATCTGTTTCACACAGTTGTTCCATCTGTATCCCAAATGGATCTTACAATCGACAGGATCCACAGAGTACCAAATCCTGCATTCCTACCCCAAGAGAAACCCAGAGATGTTCTATTAAGAATCCATTTCTTTCAGGTGAAAGAAAAACTTCTAGAGACATTCCGGAAAACCTGCCGGCTCAAGCCAACAACATACAAGTTTTGCCAGACCTGTCACAGCACATGCTCCATGGCGATGCTCACTAAAGCTTTAAGAAACCACAAGATAATGTACCGCTGGAAATATCCAGCCAAGCTTAACATCTCCTATAAAGGCTCCAATCATACAATCAACTCTCTGGAAGAAGGGATCCAGCTCTTGCATAAATGGCAAATCCTGATCCCGGAACAAAACCAGGGATTGCCTACAATCCCACAACATCATCCTCCTAGTGGGAAGATTATACAAGATTGGAAAGTCATGCCACAACGCAAGGCATCTACAAAGCACAAATGATCACAGCCAAGCCCTGATATAAGTGCTTCACATTAAGTAGAATTCCCCCAGCGAACGAAATACTGTGGTACCTAACACCGTACCGAAACCCCACTGAAATAGGCAAAGTGCTGCCTGTCCTTTGGACCTTTTCTTAAGTTAGAATGTTTTTTATGTTTATGTTCCCCGTTGGGAACGCGGAAGTTTCTTCTCATTCTGTATTCAAAACGTGGAATTATCAGCTATGGCACGGACTGAGTTTACTAAATAGACATAAGGAGAGATACAGCAAGTTCATTCACCTATACTCCACAAGTAGCAGGAAATCAAATATCTCCTATACCACTCCCAACCATCAGACCCCTCATTCTTTTTTCACAGGACTATCCAGCACGAATATCAACTACATCTGGACCAACAAAAATTAGCATTAAAGTTTTATCTATAAATGCAAGAGGCCTAAATCATCCCGTCAAGAGGAGATCGATATGGATAGAAGCTACCACCCAAAAAGCGGATATTTTGACTATACAGGAAACCCACTTTCACAAACTAGTTACTCCGAAATGTTCCCATCCGAACTTTCCACATATTTTCCAGGCCTCTGCCTCAGCGAAAAAGAAAGGAGTGATGCTAGCCATAAGGGACACGGTAACCTTTGTTCTTAAACGAGCATTAATTGACCCAGATGGACGCTTTATAATTTTGATCTGCATCATTGATAATATGCCCATAACTTTAACTAATGTCTATGTTCCAAACTCACATCAAATCAAATTTATCAGGAAAATCTTAAGTGCCCCCTTACATTTCCCTTCTTGCCCACTCCACTGCATGCTAATGTTTAATCTCAGATCTCAGATCCAAGTTCATCAGGTACCTTGTCTGCCATGCATCCAAGGTTTACCTACATTTTGCAGTACTGCACATGTACTTGTCATTCGGGAAGGCAACAATTGGCTGCCCATAGATCAAGTGCATTGCTGTACTGTACAACCCACTATATAAGATTTAATATATAGTTAAGTAGATGCTGAAATAATATCAGAGATTGCATATAGTGAGGAGGATAAGGAAAGTGTTTGGAGCAAAATATCATATTATTTATGCTGCATTTTACTGTGCAAGTCCAGCAAAATTGTTTTTTTTTTTCCAGTAATTAATAGAATGGGGAGGGATTGAACCCTTGTGCAGTTATTATTGCTGTCCAGAGTGCAGTTAGATAGAGATTTGCCTCCCACTCATCACACTGTATTCTTCTCATACTGTATCCCTTTGTAATCTCTTCCCCAGTTAAGTCACATACTGGCATCTATCCATCCACATAATGTAAAAGAAAATATGATTCATCAGATCATACCACCTTCTTCCATTGCTCCGTGGTCAAGATCTGATCTTGACCACGGAGCGCAGGTGGAGTGCGATCTGGCGTGGCTGCTCCATTTTATGCTCTTTTTAAAAGATACTGAAATGTAATTTACTACTTTTTATACTGTATAAATAAAACTGGCTACAAGTTGCACTATGAGGAGCTCTCTCTTCTTTACTTGATTTATGGTCCTCATCTTCGTTTGGCTACATTATCGGTGAGGGTCGCTTGCATTGGTGGATACATCTATATACACATCTCTGCCTATTTGGCATCTGTGATAGGTGTCTGATCTGTCTGGTGTGTAGGATGTTTGCCTAAACTGGTCGAGGAACGCACGTTTTCCTTCACTGAACTTGTATACATCACTGTGCACATGATTGTAAATTTATTGGAGGTGGTTTATGGACCTTATCATTGATAATTTTGTTAAATTGTTAATTGTTATTTTTTACATGTAAATGAGCGTGGTATGAAATTACTTATTTATTAATTTCTTTTCCACTTTTTTGACCATTGGCCACACTATGGGCTGCTCTTTATTGAAAATAATTTTTCAATTTATATTTATTTTATATTATTTATTCATTATTGATTGTTTGATCCAGGGTGCGCGGCTTATAGGTTTCACCTTTTTTGTTAAGATCTGATCATTATTTGGCCATTATCGGCAATTGCTGTGGACATGGGTCAGCATTGACACCCTGAATGATCTGCAGCAATGGAGCCCCATATACAATAAATTACGATGCCCATTTTTCTGCTTTCAACATATCAGCTTCAGGAACAACATGTTTACTTACTTTCTAATATATCACACTGACTTTCAGATGCCATTGTAATGAGATCAATATTATTCATTTAACTACCTCCCGCCTGACCTATAGTCAAATGACGTTCCAGGAGGACATCATGTGATATCCTCACAGTCGTGTCCCTCCTGAGTACTTTGGCAGCCACGCTGTGGCTTAATCTGACAGATCATTGTATTTGGCCGGCCCCGATATCATGTGATCGATGTGAGTAATTGGTATTCAAAGTGTGACAGCAGGAAGAGGGTGAAAGTGTCCAGTATTGAGGTGGTTAACCTGATATGGCTGGCCAATGTATATTGTAGTCTACTCACAATGCACAGCACCGACTAAGACTCATGAGCATTGTTTTTCAATATTAGTTGGAATGTTTTAGAGCAATTAATCACTGCTATATCCCCTTGATAAAGGAAGACTTTGGATGATAAATCCTTCTTTAAGGCTGCATTGGCAGACATTAAACCTATTTCCCCCATCATGGAATGTGCCACGTCCAGAATCCAAATCACCAGTAAGACTCTATTGTGTTATCTAACAGCAGACAATAATGTCCTTCTGTTGCTGAAGAATATCTGCGTAATGCAAAGATATATGGAAATGAAGTGAAAGGATCACTCATTGCAGCAACTGGGGAAATGAATAAAATCTTTCAGCTATTCAGCATTAAAATTATTCATTTTCCAATGAAAACTTACATACTGTTTTAATAAGCTATTCTGTTTTCCACAAGTGCTTGTCAAGAACAATATGATTCAAGGATACGTTCTTTATATTTCCATTCAGCTTCTCCATCTTGAGGCGCCAGCAATTCCTGGGCCCTTTCAATCAGAATTGCCTTTGCAAAATTGTCTAATGTTTTATTCTTGGAGCAAAATGATATGGTGATGTTAAACTGAATGGGGAGATTCCACTTTAATCTTCAAGCTGGCCTGCAGCCTGCTTAAAGGAAACCTGTGAAGAGAGAAATACAAAGGGTGTTGCTGACCTTTTTCTGAAAATGTTAGTTGCCTGGAAATGATGTTGATCATCTGACCTAAAGTGGAAATAAATGAAATCCTAATTCTACAGAAATAATCCATCTGCATCCACTACTTAAAGTGGTTGTAAACCCTTACAAACCACTTTGACCTACAGGTAAGCCTAGATTAAGGCTTACCAGTAGGTCCAAGAAATATCTCCTAAACCGTATAGGTTTAGGAGATACTGTATTTAGTAAAAGACAGTGACAGCTGTCTACGGCGCATGTGCCGTAGACAGCGGCACGCAGGCGCACTATCGCCGTTAGCAGCATGCCGCTGCTAATGGAGATATGTCGTTAGTGGCGGCTCCCGTGCACATGAGCAGGAGTGACGTCATCGCTGCTCCGGCGCTGTGAGTGGCCGGAGCAGTGACACCCGGAAGAAGATGGACGCTCCGGACTACAGGGGACAGCGGTGACATCGCTGGCTCCTGTGTCTGGTAAGTGACACATAATGGGCTACTATGCCATGCATAGTAGCCCATTATGCTTTACCTTTGCAGGGAGACAAAGATGAAGTAAACCCATCAGGGTTTACTTCCTCTTTAATGGCATATAATCTATTTTTCATGAAATTGTTTCTCACTGTGTTTTTCTGCCTTTTTGTCCCTGGTGTGCTCTAGAACCTTTCCCTTTCTGCCATTTGTGTGGAACAAGTATTGCACGTTAGTTATGGTCTTGTGCACTGCTCCACAATGCTAAATTCCTTAAACCAAAGTACATACAGTATCTCACAAAAGTGAGTACACCCCTCCCATTTTTGTAAATATTTTATTATATTTTTTCATGTGACAACACTGAAGAAATTGCACTTTGCTTTAATGTAAAGTAGTGAGTGTACAGCTTGTATAACAGTGTATATTTGCTGTCCCCTCAAAATAACTTAACACACAGCCATTAATGTCTAAACTGCTGGCAACAAAAGTGAGTACACCCCTAAGTAAAAATGTCCAAAGTGAGCCTAATTAGCCATTTCCCTCCCCAGTGTCATGCGACTCATTAGTGTTGCAAGGTCTCAAGTGTGAATGGGGAGCAGGTGTGTTAAATGTGGTGTTATCGCTCTCACTCTCTCATACTGGTCACTGGAATTTCAACATGGCACCTCATGGCAAAGAACTCTCTGAGGATCTGAAAAAAAGAATTGGTCCTCTACATAAAGAGGGCCTAGGCTATAAGAAGATTGCCAAGACCCTGAAATTGAGCTGCAACACGGTGGCCAAGACCATACAGCAGTTTAACAGGACAGGTTCCACTCAGAACAGGCCTCGCCGTGGTTGACCAAAGAGTTGAGTGCACGTGCTCAGCGTCATATCCAGAGGTTGTCTTTGGGAAATAGACATATTAGTGCTGCCTGCATTGCTGCAGGGGTTGAAGGGCTGGGGGGGTCAGCCTGTCAGTGCTCAGACCATACGCCGCATGCTGCATCAAATTGGTCTGCATTGCTGTCGTCCCAGAAGGAAGCCTCTTCTAAAGATGATGCACAAGCACTTTGCTTAAGACAAGCAGACTAAGGACATGGACTACTGGAACCATGTCCTGTGGTCTGAGGAGACCAAGATAAACGTACTTGGTTCAGATGGTGTCAAGTGTGTGTGGTGGCAACTAGGTGAGGAATACAAAGACAAGTGTGTCTTGCCTACAGTCAAGCATGGTGATGGAAGTGTCATGGTCTGGGGATGCATGAGTGCTGCCGGCACTGGGGAGCTACAGTTCATTGAGGGAACCATGAATGTCAGCATGTACTGTGACATACTGAAGCAGAGCATGATCACCTCCCTTCGGAGACTGTGCCGCAGGGCAGTATTCCAACATGATAACAACCCAAAACACACCTCCAAGATGACCACTGCCTTGCTAAAGAAGCTGAGGGTAAAGGTGATGGACTGGGCTGTTTAACAGGGGCACATAATTGCAATTCTTGATATAATATTTTACAGCAGGGCCCATTCCAGTGTCCACCAAGAGTAACTGTGAGGGCTTACAGTGTTCTGGTACCACAAACACCTAAGGCCCAATTTTACGCCAAGTGTATAGGGTAGGCCTAAACACGGGAAAAATGTGCAACTTTACAGGCATTCTATAGACACCTCCCAGGCACGATATTTAAAGGAATATTTCACTTTTATTGTTTCACTTTAAGCATTATTGAAATCACTGCTCCCAAAAAAACTGCCATTTTTAAAACTTTTCTTTTGCACTGATTTATGTCCCCTGGGGCAGGACCCGGGTCCTAAAAAACATTTTTATGACAATAACTTGCATATTAGCCTTTAAAATTAGCACTCTTGATTTTTCACATTCGAGTCCCATAGACTTTACCAGGGTTCGCATGTTCGCACTAATTTTTGGTCTGTTCGCTTGTTCTGCCACAAACCGAACCCGGGGGTGTTTGGCTCATCCATAATTACAAAATACAAAATAGAAAAATAGCTATTTGCACTGAAGAATATACTGTATTCAGTTATAGAGATCATCAAGACTTGTTTAAGCAAATTATATGCTGTTTTACACACTTATGACAGTACCCTGCTTTCAGAAATAAAATTACTGTCCCCTCAAAGCAACTCAGCACACAGCCATTAATGTCTAAACTACTGGCAACAAAAATGAGTACACCCCTAAGTGGGAATGTCCAAATTGGGCCTAATTAGCCATTTTCCCTCCCTGGTGGCACGTGACTCATTAGTGTTACAAGGTCTCGGGTGTGAATGAGGAGCAGGTTTGTTAAATGTGGTGTTATCTCTCTCACGCTCTCATACTGGTCACTGGAAGTTTAACAATGCACCTTATGGCAAAGAACTCTCTGAGGATCTGAAAAACAGAATTGTTGCTCTACATAAAGATAGCCTAGGCAAGATGGCGAATCTTGGCACCCCAGATGTTTTGGAACTATATTTCCCATGATGCTCATGCACTCTGTAGTATGGGTGAGCATCATGGGAAATGTAGTTCCAAAACATCCGGGGTGCCGAGGTTCGCCATCACTGGCCTAGGCTATAAGAAGATTGCCAAGACCCTGAGCTGCAGCACGGTGGCAAATACCATTCAGCGGTTTAACAGGACAGGCTCCAGTCAGAACAGGCCTTGCCATGGTCAACCAAATAAGTTGAGTGCACGTTCTCAGAATCATATAATGAAGTTGTCTTTAAGAAATAGACGTATGAGTGCTTCCAGCATCGCTGCAAAGGTTGACGGGGTGAGGGGGGTTCAGGCTGTCAGTGCTCAGATCATACGCTGCATACTGTATCAAATTGGTCTGCATGGCTGTCTTCCCAGAAGGAAGCCTCTTCTAAAGATGATGCACAAAAAAGCCCGCAAACAGTTTGCAGAAGACAAGCAGACCAAGGTCTCTAACATCCACCAGCTCCGTGATGCCATCATGAAGGAGTGGAATAGGACTCCAGTGGCAACCTGTTAAGCTCTGGGGAACTCCATGCCCAAGAGGATTAAGGCAGTGCTGGAAAATAATGGTGGCCACAAAAAATATTGGCACTTTGGGCCCAATTTGGACATTTTCACTTAGGCATGTTCTCACTTTTGTTGCCAGAGGTATAGACATCATGGCTGTGTGTTGAGTTATTTTGAGGGGACAGCAAATTTACACTGTTATACAAGCTGTACACTCACTAATTTACATTGTAGAAAAGTGTCATTTCTTCAGTGTTGTCACATGAAAAGATATAATAAAATATTTACAAAAATGTGAGGGGTGTACTCACTTTTGTGAGATACTATATGAAGTGTTTAATGTACTATGTAAACCTTTGCAGAGTATATTGGAATTATGTAAATAAATAGCCTGCCTAAATTTGATTCCACTTTTGACTTTCTTTTCTGCTTGATAAGATTATTAGTTTAAGATGTGTTTCAGCCGGAGCACTGAAAACAAATTCTCTTTGATGTTCAGCATAGATTTGCTTTAAATCGTATTAAGACACCAGATCTACAAACTACCATTTGCATGCTATGTCTACAATCCATTAACAGATGGTTAGCAGAACGAATGTGTGTTTCTATGAAGCCTACCTATTAACTTTTCAAATTCAGTTTACAAACAAGGTTGCAGATTTCATAGAGATACATACTTGTAAGTATTCCTAAAAACATTGCTGATATTATATACACGTAAGCTTTAATCTATTGGTTTAGATTACAGAAGGCGTATAGAAGACCAAAGAAAGAAGAAAGCATCCCTAAGGGTGGCCATATATAAGCTTAAATAAAAGCATACCATGCAAGCATTTCAAAGGTGGATTGTGACAGTTGAGCCATACAGAGATTCAGCAACAAGCGCTTTTGATCAATAGACATCTGGGAAAATCCAATTGTGACATTAGATACATTTTTTTGTTTAATAGAGAAAAGGAAAGAACACCAATGATTAGTAAAAAATAATGCTAAAGCACCAAAAATGTTATTACCTTTATTTGTTTTTTTGTTCATTCTGATGAAGAGACATCTAAGGCTTGCCATAGATAGATCGAAATTTGAATGGTTCAGCAGGGACTAGTCGAATTTTGATCAATCTATGGCCGATCCTGTTCATGAGAAGTCAACCAAATGATCGCCTTCTCACGAGCAAGCTTGCACTGCTGATCAGTGTCTTCTGACAGGAGAGGAGTTCCAACTGGTACGAAGGTTAATTTATTCACAATATACTTCGCAGAGGTTTACAGAGAATTCCTCTATCCACCTTGCTTATGCGGATGGGAGAATCTATTCAGTTTTTTCTAATCAGCCCGCTGGCTGATCAAAAAATACTGACTCATGTATGCCCAGCTTAACAAGTATTATAGTGGTTTTGTGTCAGTTTTATTTTCCATTTTAAAGCAGAGCTATGTCTTCCTTGAAAAAAAACAAAAACATGTAATTATAAGGCTAAGTTTACATTTGCAGTTGAAGGCGGTAAACACGTGTGGTTGAACTTGCGTTTCTACTGCACCTGAAGTTGCAAAGTGGACAGGGTATACACATGCTGTACTCATGATGCCAAGAATGATCAACTGAATGGGACTGCACTGCAACCACCCCACGATGTAGAAATTTGAAGATGAGAGCTCCTAATACCATAGCACAATTACTTTGCCAACCAACTACCGAAATGAGATATTGGCAACAAAGAGCATATTGGGGGTTATTTACGAAGGGCAAATTCATTTTGCACTACAAGTGCAAACTACAAGTGCAAAGTGCACTTGAAATTGCACTGAAAGTGCACTTGGAACTGCAGTTCGCTGTGGATACAAGGGGGACATGCAAGGAAAGTAAAAAACAGCATTTTAGCTTGCACATGATTGGATGATAAAAGCTTCCCCTTATTTCAGATCTACCCCTCAGATTTACAGCGACTGTACTTCCAAATGCACTGGCAGTGCAATTTCAAGTGCACTTTGCACTTGAAGTTTGAACTTGCAGTGCAAAGTGGATTTGCCTTTCATAAATAACCACCATTGTTTTTATTGCGTTGGCTGATTCACAAACTTGCATTGCGAGAGCACTAAGCCCCTGTACACACGGTCGGAGATTTCCACAACCAAATCCGTCGGATTTTGCCCGTCGGATTTTGTCCGTCGGATCTTGTCCGAAACTGTTGCATACACACGGTCGGACAAAGTTGGCGAAAAAATCCAATCTTTCAGAACGTGATGACGTAATTTCGTTACGAAGGGACTACATTCAGGCTAGTAGCCAATAGCTTTGATGTAGGAACTTGATCTGAGCATGCGTGGCACTTGGTCCGATCAAAATTCTCTACACATGATTGGAGTATGTCCGATCGGCCCAGTTGGTCTGGAAATATTTCCAACATGTTGGAAAATTGGGTCCGACGGATATTCCGACGGAATCAGTCCGATGCATACCACACACAGTCGGATTATCCGACGACACGGTCCGATAGGACTCATTCCGACGGATTCTCCAACCGTGTGTACAAGGGCTTAGGATAGTCACTGGGCTTAATTTTTTAAAGGAAATGCACAAGAGCAAGGAGAAAACGTTTGCATGTTTTGCACTCATGTTCAATGCATATGCTGCAGTCTCAATTTTCAGAATGCATTGGACATCAAAATAATGCTGTTTCTGTTCCTTATATATAGATAAGATTTAATGTGTTTGATGAAATAGGGTGATCCTCTGCTCTCAAACTTCTACTGCCCACTGTCTCTCAGGTGCTAGACTGAAAAAAAAAAAATCTGCGTTCCACGTGTATACTAAAGAGGAACAAACAGCTACACTCAGATGATGTCACACTTGACTTTATACCATGAGGCCACAACAATAAGTTCCTCCATAAGAACCACCCACGCTAACGCGTTTCATCTGTCAGGGCTTAGTCATAGAGAAATGTCTAATACCATAAAGGGCTAAAATGCATTAGGGTGAATATTCCCTAGGCGGAAACCTATTGCTGTGGCTTTGGGAATGAAGTTAAGCTAAGTGTGATGTCATCTGAGTGTGGTGGTTTGTTCCCCTAAGTAATGTGTATGTTTCTGTACTTGGAATGCAAACCGTGGGCTGTGCAGCAATCTTACATGCTTTTTAACCAGTATGTGTAATGTGAGTGCAAACCTTTATACCTTCATAAAAGTTTTTTAGTCTATGCATTATTATGCTATGTGTGTCCAAATCTCCTTCTATAATAAATGTATAATTGATGGAAATGTGAGGAAGAGCTGTGGAATTATCCACGGAGCCACACACGACCAATAACCCTTTACTACAGGCAATATTTTCATGGAAATGTATAAAGAGACTATAGTGGAACAGAACAGTCACAGCACTTTATTGACTTTATTTCATATTTTTCACAATGGTGTAAAATGTCTATATGAATTTCAAAGGGAAGGAGTATTTTGAATTCTGGAAATGGGGGAGGAGCTAAACAAATTAATCTCCTTATACCAAATCACAGACCAAAATGACAAAAAAATGTTGGACTATACCGGTACTGAATTTACATACATAAAAATCAGAAGACATGGAGTATAAAGTAAGATTTCATATAAATTTTAATACATAGAATAGAAAAAATTACACAAAGAAGGGAGTCATATTAAAAGCTAGTACACCCCAGATTCGTATGTACAGTTACACATGGTGGAGTTCCATTCTGGGGGTGCAAGTGGAGGATTCCTTGACTAGTTTCGCGGAATTATCCGCTTCATCTGGAGGAGGTCTAAAAATTAAATATACATTAAACAGTGCATACCCATTGATAATTCATATAGTTATACCATAATATGAATATATATAAAGGAAAGAAAAAAATAAAAAATTCTATTTGAAAATAAAGGGATTGTAGGAGAAATTTATTACATCCAGAAATACCTATAAATAATAAAAAAAAAAAAAAAATACACACTACATGAAACAAGAGTCGAATTCACTCCATATTTCCCCACCGGCGGACATGGGGGATACGGTACATATGATGGTGAGAAAGAGAAAAAATGTGACGTCGGGCTTCCCGCCGGCGGGAACGTCGGCGGCGTCTGACGTCAAATCCGTTGGGGATCCCATATAACAGCGGTCATGGTTGACCGCTGTTCTGGGCTTGCATTCCATGTGATGGATGGGAACTTCTCTTTTCATTTTCATTTATGCTACCTATGCCACCAGGTATGTTACCTATTGCTGGACTCTCTTATTATTTATTTATATTTTACTACTTATGGCCATACCATGCATTCCTCTATGGAAGACCTAATTCCCTATATATATCTGTTTACAGGAACATTCTACTTCATATGCGAACCACTGAATTTGACAAGTCCTCACCCCTGGTAACCATCTTTGGATGGGTGTGGGGTACTTTATATATATAGTAATTGCTGGTATCAACTCTCTTTGAGTATCGTGGCTAAACAGATATCATTAATTCTATCATTTGGATGTCCTCTAGATAGGTACACCATTTTGTTTTAATGAGATCCACAATTTAACCTATAATCTTATAACACAGTATATCATATTATCTGTTTTTTTCCCTTTTCCTGCTCTTTTTTTCCTCCCTGTTTTGCAGTTAGTGCTGTTAGTTAGAGTACCTACATAACCTATTGGGCCAAAGCTTCTAAATATGCAATATCAATTGCCAACGATATTTGCCTGATGCACAGCCTTCAGCAGGTAATAATAATATTATTACTTGATCTGCATACTTTGTACTTACCTAGGGGGACTATGATTATACCCCATTATAGGACTATAAATATAACTCTAATGTAAAAAAATATATATATATTTTTTCTCTCTTTCTCACCATCATATGTACCGTATCCCCCATGTCCGACGGTGGGGGAAATATGGAGTGAATTCGACTCTTGTTTCATGTAGTGTGTATTTTTTTTTTTTTTTTTTTTATTTATAGGTATTTCTGGATGTAATAAATTTCTCCTACAATCCCTTTATTTTCAAATAGAATTGTTTATTTTTTTCTTTCCTTTATATATATTCATATTATGGTATAACTATATGAATTATCAATGGGTATGCACTGTTTATTGTATATTTAATTTTTAGACCTCCCCCAGATGAAGCGGATAATTCCGCGAAACTAGTCGAGGAATCCTCCACTTGCACCCCCAGAATGGAACTCCACCATGTGTAACTGTACATACGAATCTGGGGTGTACTAGCTTTTAATATGACTCCTTTCTTTGTGTAATTTTTTCTATTCTATGTATTAAAATTTATATGAAATCTTACTTTATACTCCATGTCTTCTGATTTTTATGTATGCAAATTCAGTACCGGTATAGTCCAACATTTTTTTGTAATTTTGGAGTTCCAGAATGGAACTCCACCATGTGTAACTGTACATACGAATCTGGGGTGTACTAGCTTTTAATATGACTCCCTTCTTTGTGTAATTTTTTCTATTCTATGTATTAAAATTTATATGAAATCTTACTTTATACTCCATGTCTTCTGATTTTTATGTATGCAAATTCAGTACCGGTATAGTCCAACATTTTTTTGTAATTTTGGTCTGTGATTTGGTATAAGGAGATTAATTTGTACAGCTCCTCCCCCATTTCCAGAATTCCAAAATACCCCTTCCCTTTGAACTACTATTGGATGATGGTACATTATGTATTAATAATTATTTTTTGTATTGAGGCTATACTTCACAATCTCTTCTGTCTATATGAATTTGTTGTTGGCATAGTATGAAGTTTGATTTCTGTCAATTTCAAAGGATTCAATTGTATTAAGAACAGACAACACAAATCGTGCATGTATGCAGATGCGTACTGTGATACCCCTATAAATCATGCACTATTTTTTACTTGTTTACTTCCGGTGTTGTTTTTACAGTTACCTTCAATGATATACTGTAAGATGCCCTTCATATGATTTTATTCCAGATTGAAAACAATAGTTACCAGATGTCAGATATCTCCAAGAAGATTAAAGAAAATTCTAATTTTGTTCTATGTAGGCCACCACCTAGCTGCCATGTGTTCAGACTCTGCAGCGGCGTTCCTAAGAAAATAACATTTGTTAGTGAAATAACTATATGTATGTAGCGCTACCCCCACAGGAGCCGCTTGAATATTGTCAGTTCCTTACTTTGCCTCTTCATCCCCAAGAATAGACCCAACCCCACTGGCACACATGGGCCTAATGTAGTGTAAATTCCACAGTAAAAGTACTCCATATTCCCATCACACACGTTTCTGGAAAAGCTCTCAAGGATTTGGGTGCTGCAGCAACAACCAGCTGGGAAATGGTTCAGAAGTTACAAGGAAAATGTTTGCCAGCACACCATAGATCAACAAGAAAGCGTCCAAGCGAATTGTTTAATGCATGATCACATCACAAGAGTAGTGAAAAGTTTTGGAATCACATGCCTTATGAAAGGGTCCTACGTGACTCCGAAACTTTGCACTACTTTTGTGATGCGATTATGCATTAAACAATTCGCTTGGACGCTTCCTTGTTGATCCATGGTGTGCTGGCAAACATTTTCCTTACCACAGTAAAAGAACACAGGTTATAGTGAACGCAGAAAGTGGCTTTACTGTGATCTTGCTTAAAGGAGGATGAAACAAACAATCACAGCAATATTAAGCAGTAAACAAATATGTATTGGTAGAAAATAGAACAAAGTTATTGAAGAAATCCACAGATCAAATCTGTCTGCTTTCAGGGGACACCCTTAACTACTTGCCACCCGCCCACCGTTAAATGACAGCGGGACGGTGCGGCTCTCGTTCTGGGACACCGTCATATGACAGCCACTCTCTCGCGCCCGCAGGGGCATGCAGCTCGGTAAACGTGGCCATGCCGTGTTGCTAGGACACGGCGCGACCCCGATCTCTGTTAAGAGCCAAGTCCGCGGCTCTTTAACTATGTGATCGGCTGTATCCAATCACAGCCGATCGCATGTAAACACGGAGATGCCAGTAATCGGCGCTCCTCGCATCACGCTGACAGAGTGTGTGGCGAGAAGAGCCAATCAGCAGCATCTACTCACAAGGGACAACAACATATGTAATTAGGGCACTGATCATGAGTGCCCTGATTACATTATAGCGCCACAAGTGTCACCAATCATTACCAGTAATCAGCTCCCACCATTGTCCACCAGTGCCAGCAATCAGTGCCCATTAGTGATGCCAGTCAGTGCCGGCTATCAGTGCAGCCTATCAATGCTTCCCATCACTGCTGTCCATCAATGCCCATCAGTGTCACCCATTAGTGCCACCCATAAATGCTCATCTGTGCTCATCAGTGCCGCCTATCCATGCCACCTATCAGCTTGGTAAATAGCAAGGACTCTAATGGCGCTGGTAATCTTTAGCTAGCTTGACAGGTGGTTTCACTGCCAGGCAGAGTGTAACAACATCACAGTTCCTTCTAACGCAGTCAGCGTTACAACAGCAATTCAGTATTCTGGATTAAGGAGGGCGAAAGTCCTCTCACCAAGTCCTTTGCCCAGACGCCCAAAGGGTGGATATTGTAGTATTGTAGTACATGTCCTTACGAATGCCCATGACATGTACCTTGGAAGTGAGCCTGACGTGCAGAGGGAGACCTTTCATACAGCCCTGGTTCCCGGGTCACTGGAGTTTGGGACAATGACTAGGAGCACAGTGAGTTAAGAGTGCCTGCTGAGTTCTCTGGAACTGGAAATGATAACCAGTGGAAGAAGCTGCAACTGCCGGAGTGCTGAGGATGCAGGTCAGCAGGATGCAGGTAAGCTGGATGCAGGTCAGCAGGATGCAGGTAAACTGTATCTAGGTCAGCTGGATGCAGGTCAGCAGGATGCGGGTAAGCTGGATGCAGGTCAGCAGGATGCAGATGTGCCAAGAAGCAACAAGCGCACACGGGTGCGCACGGCAGGCAGGAGCAAGGTCAGACAAGCCGGGTCATACATAGTGGATCAGTTCAGGCAGAATCAGCAGGCAAGGGATGGTCAGAATTCAGGCTGGTTCTGGCAATGGAAGATCAGATGGGCAGGTAAACAGAGCAGGGTTAAAGAAATCCAAAGGTCAGGACTGGAGACAGCAGCAAGGTTAGATAACCGGGTCAGTATGAGATCGGGTGCAGATTCGGGAACAGGTCAAAGGAAAAGCTGCAGATCAGACAGAAAGGACTGAATGGTAGAAGCCCCTTTTAAAGGCCACTGGGCGCCAAAGCCTTATTACTGTGCGCGCGTGCACAAGCTCCAAGATCGGCGCACGCGCATGTGCATTGGCGCATGTCTGTTCGCTGCTGGAAGCCTGTTGACTGGGATGCGCCTGAGCCCTGTTGCAGGTCTAAGTCCATGACAGCCCGACTGGCCACCTCCTCACAGAAACACTGCACACTGACTAGCATGCCTGGATATGCACCCGGGGTCTTCTCTTTAGCTATGGATGTCCACGGTGAAAAGTGGTAAAATGACCACCTTGAACATCATAACTCAGTGTTTCTGGTGTGCACTATCCATTCGTATTTTAGGTGAGATAAATTAGTTTCTCAGGTGGGATAAAATATAAAAAGTATAACGAATATGTGTAGAAGTAACACCTGGTCACAGTGACGTAGCATGGGGGATGCAGGGGTGCCGTGGCCCCAGGTGCGACATTTAGGGGGGCACAATTTCGTGCCAGTAATGTCACTACTGGCTGCCTCCTCCTAAATTTCATTTCCTGTGTCCCCAGCGCTCCGGCCACCATGTACAGTGTCCGGCTCCCTGTGATTGGAGGTATCGGGGTCATGTGCGACGTGGGGGTGAAGTTCCACCTCTGCACGTGACCCCCATATGCCCAATCACAGTGCGCTGGATACTGTACATGGCGGCCAGAACAGTAAAAAAAGCTGCCGCCGTCTTCTCCTCCTCCTCCCCCTCCCCGGACCCATGCAGGACAAGCATGTGAGGAGGAACATGAACAGGGACTGGGGAGAGGCAGAGAGTGATAGATGAGAGGCAGAGGGACAGAGGCAGAGAGAGAGACAGAGGCAGAGAGAGAGAGAGACAGAGGCAGACAGAGAGACAGAAGCAGAGGCAGAGAGGCAGAGAGAGAGAGACACAGAGGCAGAGAGAGAGAGACACAGAGGCAGAGAGAGAGACAGAGGCAGAGAGAGACAGAGAGACAGAAGCAGAGGCAGAGAGACAGAGAGGCAGAGAGAGACAGAGAGAGAGGTTTAGGGGGGCGCAAATTACTTGCCTTGCCCCAGGTGCTGATAACACACGCTACGCCACTGTCTGGTCATAGTTGTCAGTGTTATAATTCAGTCGCCAAAATGTCTGGTGTTAAACCACTATGCAATCATGATTAAAGTACAGTGTCAACTTCTCCTTATAATATCTTCTTTAGTGTTAGATTATCCCATTTTAGATCAATTCAGACTAATATTTAAAGGATTAGCCTCTTTAAAGATACAATGATTGTACCATTTAAATCGTTTCCCACGTCACAACGCATGTGGAAAACTGCATCTGTCACAGATCAGAGTGACACCTGTGCTGAACACATGTATTATTACTTCGTATTTAAACCACAATGTCTCTGCCCATGCCATTTTTTTAAAATCTTTATTGTTTATAACCTCGATCTTTCCTTATATTTATTTTTTACCTTTTGCATTAAAAAAAAAGCCTTAACCATGTCTCTGCCCAAGACATTTTTGTAGTCTTTATTGTTTGTGCACTTGAGCAGATATAGTGCACTAATACCCTTTCAATGATATGTTCAGCAGACAAAAACATTGAGAAAACATATTATTCCAATATAAATGTGCCCTTCTAGCCATCACCATTTCCCTTTACACTTTTTCTTTAATATAATTTAGTGTTAAACACATACAATCGCTAACAGAACATCACATTATTATTCCTTCCAAGATTAGGGCTTTGTTCACACTGCGTGATTTTGTGTGGGCAATTCTCATGTAATTCTATGTGTTGCAATTAGGGCAGTGCATTCACTTGAATGAGCTTCCCATGTGCGTTTGTTGCGGCAAAATAGCTCATTTTGGTCCTGATCCATGCATGATTTTACAAGGGCATTTGCTGAAATTCTTGCGTGTTTTGTAATAATTTGTAATAGCGGGGGCAGAATTGCACTGCATTTGTTGAATCATTCAGGCTGAATGGCACCCAAATGTGCATCACGCATTTTACCATGATTTGGAATCACAGGCAGAATTGGCCGATTCTGCCCACAATTTCTATACACTCAAGTTTGAACAGGCAAGTTGAAAGTTCTATTTGTATAATTATACGATGGAACAATGTCTTATTCCTTTATGTTTTTTTTTCTTTATTTAAGGATTTGAATTTCCGTTTCTGCATGTGGCCACTCCTGTATTCTTGTAGGATATTTTCCCCACTTCCTTCCTGTTGAGAATAAGGGAAAGGGAAATCTACCCATCAAGGCTACAGACAGCAATAAAAAACTGATGGAGGCCCTTATCATTTCCTACACAATAAAACAAAATTAGTGGTAAAGAAGTCTACTAAAAACTATTTATATTTAAAATAGCCATAAAAAAAAAAAAGATTTTTTTCTCTGTATAAGGATCTTTCTGTATTATTGTTGAATATATTCCTTCTTTTCCTGGCTGGTGACAAGATGTAAAGAGAAAGTTCCCCAGCAAGGCGACAGATAGCAATAAAAAATAGATAACCTAGCTGTATACTTTAAGAGATATTTAACAACATATTACACTAGTAATTAAAATTAATAATATTTATTTTTTAATAATTAATAGTTACTGTACACAATTATCACCTTTTAAATGGGGAGATAAAAGTTCATTCTGCTGGGTCAGAGTTCTGTGTGTTTTACATATGTTAAGTTGTAAAAACACTGAAAAACAACATAAAAGTTTTGAATGCTACTAATCTACACTCGTTTTACAGTATAATACTGATTTTAAAGTAATTCAGACGTATGTCGGTATTTAACGACCATCCCTTAAAAAGCACTGATATTTTGGCCACATCCCTGAAGACACATCTGAATTTTGTCCATGCCCACAAATGACCATAGCACAAGTACAAAAAACACACCAGCACCGCTACACCTAAATCCCAGGTTCAGGGTTTTTTGGAAGTTCCCAAGTATAGCTATCTATCTACCTTGTGCCATAGGCTAGGTGAACACAAACATCAAATATCTGTGGATGTCAGGTTCTAAACTACATATTAGTTGCTACCACACTGCAATAAAACAAGATGAAGGAAAAATTAAAGAGGGAAGCAACTGGAATGCAGTGAATAGGCATCCCTTTTCAAGATGATGTTTCCGTTTCCATAATTTATGGAAATCATGTACGGTGTAAGAGCACTGAACTCAGCTGTACTATACTGACATGAAGTGTATAATGTTGAGTGTTTAGGGGCTTTTTTTTATCAACAGGGGTAGGCCAATGGGCCCTTGGAGGAAGTCAATGCATTTTGGAGGCTCAAACACTTATGCCGCGTACACACGACCGGACTTTCCAGCAAAAAAGGTCAGACGGCCTTCCCGACGCATGGAGTTATGACGGACTTCCGAACGAACAGACTTGCCCACACATAAACGGACTAAAGTCTATTCGAAAGTCAGTTCGTTTTGAATGTGATGAAGTATGACAGGACTAGAAAAGGAAGTTCAATAGGCAGTAGCCAATAGCTGCCCTTGCATTGTGTTTGGTCCGTCGGACCAGCATACAGACGAACGATTTTTCCGATAGGAATTGAGTCAGTCGGACAGATTTTAAAAATGTTCTATTTCTAGGTCCGTCTGTTTTTTTAAAGAAAAACAATTGGACTATCTGACACATGATCGGACTATCTGCTGGAAAGTCCAGTCATGTGTATGCAGCATTACCCTTCATCAGGGCTAGCAAGAAATGAGACATAGCAAATAATCCATAACAAAATAATTTAAAGGGGTTGTTAAGGTAAATGTTTTTTCACCTTAATGCATTCTATGCATTAAGGTGAAAAAACATCTGACAGTGCCGGCGCCCCCAGCCCCCCGTTTTACTTACCTCACCCCTCGAAAGTCCTGCGCTCGTCCCCCGACGTCCTTTCCACCGTTCAGCCTGACCGCTGATTGGCTGGAGTGGATGGATGGAAATCAGCGCAGCCATTGGCTCGTGCTACTGTCAATCACATCCACTGACGCGGAGCGCCGGGGGCGGGGCCGTGTGATACCATGCGAGGGAGCTCGCATGAACGTGAGAAGCACCTGCGTGAGGAAGCCAGGACCCCACAAGAGCAGGTTCGGGGCCACTCTGTGCAAAACAAGCTGCACAGTGGAGGTAAGTATAACATGTTTGTTATTTAAAAAAAAAATAATAATTCACTTTACAATCCCTTTAATAAAAAAAAAAGGCCCTAATAAAATACATGTATACATAAGACACATACAGTATATGAAGTAGTCTTTAACAAATTGCATTAATACCCATGATAGAATGTATGTGATATTACTCATATAAAACTGCATATACCATCCCATATGGAACCAAAAAAGTAGTGATTCAATATCCAGACAACAAATAATTGTGAAATATAAAAAACGTATTATTAGGGATGAGCTTCATGTTCGAGTCGAACATACATTCAACTCGAACATCGGCTGTTCGCCCGTTCGGCGAATACCGAACGTTATGGGTCGTTCGCGCCAAATTCGTGTGGCGCTCACGGCCCACAATGCACTGCGCCATCGCAGTGCATTGCTGGCTCATGATTGGCCAAGCATGCACTGTGACCCCGCATGCTTGGCCAATCACAGCGCCGGCAGCGAGGATAGCCATGATTGGCCACAGGCAGGATGCCTGTGGCCAATCATAGCTCAGGCTGTGTAGTACACGTCCCACACTATATAAGGCCATCTGAGAGTGGTGATTATTGCCGCCAGGTTTTGAAAGGATGGTCTAGTGACCAGTTGTTTGCAGCTATGCGTTTGGCTCACTCCCTGGTTGATCAGGGTTATATATTGTTTGGGGAGGTGCAGCCTTTGATAAAGATCTGTACTGAGCTAGCCCTGCCCTGTATCCCAGATGGCCGTGATGATTTCACTCCTCCTTTTGATATGAATCAGGTTGTATCTTTAGTATGGCTTTTTCAAGATGATCCTTCTGATTTTTCGTGAACACTACTCAGCCTGTTCCCCACAGGTGATTGCTGAGTGCATTGTATCTGCTCAGTCTTTTGTTAGACAGGGAGGCTTAAAACTTCAGTTTGTACAACCCATACTTTCAGCATGGTCTGACATGGTGCAATCAGCCCCAGCCAAACAATCCACCTCTGCCATCAGATATGAGCCTACCCAAAAGTATGTTTCCCCATCAGCCATGTCAACCTCAGTTGCAGCCCAGTACACGCTGCTCCCAACCAAATACTCCTATCCAGTCTCTGCTCCCTGTACTTACCCTGCATTCAACCCACCTGCTTCCTCTCCGCTGTCTACAAACCCACAAGTTCTTTCCCCAGCTACTGGTACCTCTTCTCTGCCATATCACAATCCTCCTTTCCAGTCTGCTGCACCCCTTATTTACAGTCCTGCAGTCACCTACAGAGCTTCAGTAGCTAAGCCAAAGAAAAAGCGAAAGTTTTTTCCAACCAAAATGATCTTACCATTAACCCAACCTGCCTCCACACCTACCAATCTGTCCCAGCCCGGAGTGCCAGAGCCGGAGTTCCAGCCTGATGTCCCGGCCTTCCAGCCAGACGCCTTCCAGCCTGATGTCCCGGCCTTCCAGCCAGACGCCTTCCAGCCTGATGTCCCGGCCTTCCAGCCAGACGCCTTCCAGCCTGATGTCCCGGCCTTCCAGCCAGACGCCTTCCAGCCTCATGTCCCGGCCTTCCAGCCAGACGCCTTCCAGCCTGATGTCCCGGCCTTCCAGCCAGACGCCTTCCAGCCTGATGTCCCGGCCTTCCAGCCAGACGCCTTCCAGCCTGATGTCCCGGCCTTCCAGCCAGACGCCTTCCAGCCTCATGTCCCGGCCTTCCAGCCAGACGCCTTCCAGCCTCATGTCCCGGCCTTCCAGCCAGACGCCTTCCAGCCTGATGTCCCGGCCTTCCAGCCAGACGCCTTCCAGCCTCATGTCCCGGCCTTCCAGCCAGACGCCTTCCAGCCTCATGTCCCGGCCTTCCAGCCAGACGCCTTCCAGCCTGATGTCCCGGCCTTCCAGCCAGACGCCTTCCAGCCTGATGTCCCGGCCTTCCAGCCAGACGCCTTCCAGCCTGATGTCCCGGCCTTCCAGCCAGACGCCTTCCAGCCTGATGTCCCGGCCTTCCAGCCAGACGCCTTCCAGCCTCATGTCCCGGCCTTCCAGCCAGACGCCTTCCAGCCTGATGTCCCGGCCTTCCAGCCAGACGCCTTCCAGCCTCATGTCCCGGCCTTCCAGCCAGACGCCTTCCAGCCTCATGTCCCGGCTTTCCAGCCAGACGCCTTCCAGCCTCATGTCCCGGCCTTCCAGCCAGACGCCTTCCAGCCTCATGTCCCGGCCTTCCAGCCAGACGCCTTCCAGCCTCATGTCCCGGCCTTCCAGCCAGACGCCTTCCAGCCTCATGTCCCGGCCTTCCAGCCAGACGCCTTCCAGCCTCATGTCCCGGCCTTCCAGCCAGACGCCTTCCAGCCTCATGTCCCGGCCTTCCAGCCAGACGCCTTCCAGCCTCATGTCCCGGCTTTCCAGCCAGACGCCTTCCAGCCTCATGTCCCGGCCTTCCAGCCAGACGCCTTCCAGCCTCATGTCCCGGCCTTCCAGCCAGACGCCTTCCAGCCTCATGTCCCGGCCTTCCAGCCAGACGCCTTCCAGCCTCATGTCCCGGCCTTCCAGCCAGACGCCTTCCAGCCTCATGTCCCGGCCTTCCAGCCAGACGCCTTCCAGCCTCATGTCCCGGCCTTCCAGCCAGACGCCTTCCAGCCTCATGTCCCGGCCTTCCAGCCAGACGCCTTCCAGCCTCATGTCCCGGCCTTCCAGCCAGACGCCTTCCAGCCTCATGTCCCGGCCTTCCAGCCAGACGCCTTCCAGCCTCATGTCCCGGCCTTCCAGCCAGACGCCTTCCAGCCTCATGTCCCGGCCTTCCAGCCAGACGCCTTCCAGCCTCATGTCCCGGCCTTCCAGCCAGACGCCTTCCAGCCTCATGTCCCGGCCTTCCAGCCAGACGCCTTCCAGCCTCATGTCCCGGCCTTCCAGCCAGACGCCTTCCAGCCTCATGTCCCGGCCTTCCAGCCAGACGCCTTCCAGCCTCATGTCCCGGCCTTCCAGCCAGACGCCTTCCAGCCTCATGTCCCGGCCTTCCAGCCAGACGCCTTCCAGCCTCATGTCCCGGCCTTCCAGCCAGACGCCTTCCAGCCTCATGTCCCGGCCTTCCAGCCAGACGCCTTCCAGCCTCATGTCCCGGCCTTCCAGCAAGACGCCTTCCAGCCTCATGTCCCGGCCTTCCAGCCAGACGCCTTCCAGCCTCATGTCCCGGCCTTCCAGCCAGACGCCTTCCAGCCTCATGTCCCGGCCTTCCAGCCAGACGCCTTCCAGCCTCATGTCCCGGCCTTCCAGTCTGATGCCTTCCAGTCTGATGCCTCGGCCTTGCAGTCTGACGCCTTCCCGTCTGATGTTCCGGCCTTGCAGTCTGATGCCTTCCAGTCTGATGTTCCGGCCTTGCAGTCTGATGCCTTCCAGTCTGATGTTCCGGCCTTGCAGTCTGATGCCTTCCAGTCTGATGTCCCGGCCTTGCAGTCTGATGCCTCGGCCTCGCAGTCTGATGCCTCGGCCTCGCAGTCTGATGCCTCGGCCTCGCAGTCTGATGCCTCGGCCTCGCAGTCTGATGCCTCGGCCTCGCAGTCTGATGCCTCGGCCTCGCAGTCTGATGCCTCGGCCTCGCAGTCTGATGCCTCGGCCTCGCAGTCTGATGCCTCGGCCTCGCAGTCTGATGTCCCGGCCTCGCAGTCTGAAGTCCCGGCCTCGCAGTCTGAATTCCCGGCCTCGCAGTCTGAATTCCCGGCCTCGCAGTCTGATGTCCCGGCCTCGCAGTCTGAAGTCCCGGCCTCGCAGTCTGAATTCCCGGCCTCGCAGTCTGATGTCCCGGCCTCGCAGTCTGATGTCCCGGCCTCGCAGTCTGATGTCCCGGCCTCGCAGTCTGATGTCCCGGCCTCGCAGTCTGATGTCCCGGCCTCGCAGTCTGATGTCCCGGCCTCGCAGTCTGATTCCTTCCAGTCTGATGTCCCGGCCTCGCAGTCTGATTCCTTCCAGTCTGATGTCCCGGCCTCGCAGTCTGATTCCTTCCAGTCTGATGTCCCGGCCTCGCAGTCTGATTCCTTCCAGTCTGATGTCCCGGCCTCGCAGTCTGATTCCTTCCAGTCTGATGTCCCGGCCTCGCAGTCTGATTCCTTCCAGTCTGATGTCCCGGCCTCGCAGTCTGATTCCTTCCAGTCTGATGTCCCGGCCTCGCAGTCTGATTCCTTCCAGTCTGATGTCCCGGCCTCGCAGTCTGATTCCTTCCAGTCTGATGTCCCGGCCTCGCAGTCTGATTCCTTCCAGTCTGATGTCCCGGCCTCGCAGTCTGATTCCTTCCAGTCTGATGTCCCGGCCTCGCAGTCTGATTCCTTCCAGTCTGATGTCCCGGCCTCGCAGTCTGATTCCTTCCAGTCTGATGTCCCGGCCTCGCAGTCTGATTCCTTCCAGTCTGATGTCCCGGCCTCGCAGTCTGATTCCTTCCAGTCTGATGTCCCGGCCTCGCAGTCTGATTCCTTCCAGTCTGATGTCCCGGCCTCGCAGTCTGATTCCTTCCAGTCTGATGTCCCGGCCTCGCAGTCTGATTCCTTCCAGTCTGATGTCCCGGCCTCGCAGTCTGATTCCTTCCAGTCTGATGTCCCGGCCTTGCAGTCCGATTCCTTCCAGTCTGATGTCCCAGCCTCGCGGTCCGACGCCTTCCAGTCTGATGTCCCGGCCTTGCAGTCCGATTCCTTCCAGTCTGATGTCCCGGCCTCGCGGTCCGACGCCTTCCAGTCTGATGTCCCGGCCTTGCAGTCCGATGCCTTCCAGTCTGATGTGCCTGCTGTCCAGCCTGATGTGCCCGCCTTCCAGCCTGACGTGCCGCTGCCCGCCTTCCAGCCTGACGTGCCGCTGCCCGCCTTCCAGCCTGACGTGCCGCTGCCCGCCTTCCAGCCTGACGTGCCGCTGCCCGCCTTCCAGCTCGATGTGCCAGCTTCCCGGTCCGATGTGGTTCTGTCTGCTGCCCTGCTTGAAGTGTCCATTACCCAACCTAATGTGACTTTGCCCATAGCCCAGCTTGACGCAGTGGACTTTCCACAGCAACTGCTAGTTGGAGCGTCCGGAGGTCGCTCCTTTGAGGGGGGGTACTGTCAGGAAAGGTTCCCTCCGCTGGTAATATCAATCATTTGGCATGCAGTACTGCGATCCACCAGCAGGTGTCTCCTGCTGGAATTATGTCATCTTTGGTCCGCAGTACTGGTGTCCACCAGCAGAGGGATCCTGGCAGTATGGAGCAGATATTGCCCTCTGCAGTCAGGTGTCACATGACTGACAGCAGCCATTATAAATACCCGGCAAGTTCATATACACTTCGCCTTGGTATTGTCCTTGAGCCCTGACCTGCAGCCTGTTTGATACCTGTTACCTGATCCCTGTTACCTGATCCCTGTTACCTGATCCCTGTTACCTGATCCCTGTTACCTGATCCCTGTTACCTGATCCCTGTTACCTGATCCCTGCATCCTGCCTCCTGTACCTGTTCCCTTCTCCTTGTCCCCCCATCTGCTGACCTCCTATTTATGACCCCGGCCTGGCTTGACTACGATTCCGGTACTCCCTTTTGTTACATATACTGGTTTATTTACTGTTTGGTTGTTTGGTTGTTCACTTGGTTCGTATTGGTGGTGTGTTCACATTTATATGCGTTTGCTTAATAAATTTACCTTCACTTATTTGTGTCTGGTTCACTTTGTCGCAGTCACACAGTTCTGGTCACATCTGGTTCATGACACTCAGCTAGCCTACGCTGCATGGCCTCCCTGATCCTGCAAAGCCTGTGGAAGGATCCTCATATTCTTCGGATCAAGGAGAGGGACCATTACTGGCTGGCCACTCTCCTTGATCCACGGTACAAGGGTAAGGTTGCCGACCTTATCTTGCCGTCACAGAGGGAGCAGAGGATGAGACATCTCCGGGAGGCCTTGCAGAAAGGTCTGTGCAATGCGTTCCCAGAGACTGGGAGGTTACAAACTCCTGGTCCTGGACAACATGTTGCTGAGGCATCAGTCCGAAGGCGCGGTGGAGAAGGTGGCCATCTGACCGATGCGTTCAGACAATTTTTTAGTCTGCAGCCCCAAGGTATGATCAGTTCCAGCAACCATCGTCAGCGTCTGATTTACATGGTGCAGGAATATCTAGGGGCAAGGTCAGACTTGGACACCTTCCCCACCGAAAATCCTCTGGCTTACTGGGTCTTGAGGATGAATCACTGGCCAGAGCTTGCACAGTATACAATTGAGCTACTGGCCTGTCCTGCATCCAGCGTTCTTTCGGAACGCACCTTCAGTGCTGCTGGTGGCTTTGTTACCGATCACAGGGTGCGCCTGTCCACCGACTCAGTTAATCGACTGACCTTCATCAAGATGAAGCAGTCTTGGATCACCCACAGCTACCAAGCACCTGAAGCTGATGTAACTGAATAATTTTTTTTTAAATATCACATCCCTTCAAGACTGCCTATGCTGATGCCGAGTGACTGTCCTGTTATGTTGATTGTCTATCCTCTTCCTCCTCTGCTGATATGTTGGAAGAACATTTTTGGTTCTGGGTGATGCCACAGGGGCGATGTTTAACAGAGGCGTTTAATTACAAATTTTTATGCAATGCTTTGCAGCAGGGCTCATTCCTGCACCACAACTAGAGTATATGGGAAAGGTTGCAGTGCCGTGGCACCAGTGCCTAAGGCCCAATTTTTCTGCCCCTGTTTAACAGGGGCATTTAATTACAATTTTTGATGTAATGCTTTGTAGCAGGGCTCATTCCTGCACCACAACTAGAGTTTAACAGGGGCGTTTAATTACAATTTTTCTACCACTGTTCAACAATGGCATGTAATTACAATTCTTGATATAATCGTTCACAGCAGGGCGCTCCAGCGCCCACCAAGAGTCACTTTGAGGGCTTGCAATGTTGTGGCAACACCAACACCTTGTTCCGCCATTTCTGCAGAGCATATAGGGCAGGCCCCGACTTTCAAACATCCAACTTACAAACGTCTCCTACTTGCAAACGGAAGGAGACAACAGGAAGTGAGATGAAAAAAGACGGACGGCAAAACAAATTATACAGGGGATGATAACCCTTCCCTATGTTTTCCAAAAAGCTTTAAAATAGATTTTTTTGACTGGAGCTACACTTTAAAAATGTACCAGTTGAAAATTACAAACAGATTCTACTTAACACAACAAACCTACACAGTCCCTGTCCTTGTTTGCACCGCCTATATACTGCTGTTCTGAGTATATAGGGCCTGGGGGCCACACGTATTTGCTTTTTATAATATGGGTACGGGGTTCCCCTTAATATCCGTACAAGACCCAAAGGGGCTGGTAATGGGCAGGGAGGCTACCCATGCCATTTTTCTCAATGATTTTCATCCATATTGCCGGAACCAGATATAACATTAAAACCGCAAGCAGTTTTAAATTACGTTATTTCCGGTAAATGTCATTTTGTGCAGGGACTTTTCTAAACACTGGAAACACCTGGCACCTCCCAGGCACGATATTTAAAGGAATATTTCACTTTTTTTCACTTTAATCGTCATTAAAATCAGTGCTCCCGCCAAAACGGTCATTTTTAAAAACATTTTAGGAATTGACCCATGTCCCCTGGGGCAGGAGCTAGGTCCCCAAACCCTTTTTAGGACAGTATCTTGCATATTAGCCATTAAAATTAGCACTTTTAATTTCAAACGTTCGAGTCCCATAGACTTCAATGGGGTTCTAAAGATCGTACGAATTTTCGGTCCATTCGAAAGTTCTGGTGCGAACCGGGGGATGTTCGACTCATCCCTACTCATTATTATCGTGTTAATGTATGGCTCCCAGTATTGTTCCCAGAGAAACATTTTGTTGTCCAACACAAGCTCAAGTACACTCAACACTTGAAATTCTGTGCTGGGATAAGGATATCTAAGTAAAATAGCTTGTTTGACTTGCTTGTTTATTTCTCCTGGTTAAGAGTCACCTTTACCTACCCTCCATTATAATGTAGAAATCCTAGGATGTACTGCACTATTTTCCTCAACTTGGCTTACTAACAGTACCTGCCCAATAAAAAGATTGTTGCCTTTTGCATCATTTACTGTTAATTAATTAAAAAAAACAATAAAAAATATGCCCAAAATATAAAGAATGGTAAATATTCAGATTGTTTTCTATGATTACAGTTGTAGGAGGCAGAGCAAAGTTAGCATTTTTTTTTTTAACAGTACCATTTTTGTAAAGGCCAATTACATTGAATGCTGGAAACTCATTGTTAGGTAAAAAAAACCCCAAGGTAATACACTTGAATGCCTATTACGTTCCTCCAGGTATTCAGATTGGTTAACTGGAGTTCTAGGACAACTGCATATTTTTTCTACTTGGTTTGATGTTGGACCTCAGTGCTACTGACCCCAGACATATTTCCTCTTTAACATTCTATTGACCAGACCAGCTGTCTTTTTGTTTCTGAAGATTCTAATACATTTTATTTGTATCTTCCAGTGAAGCATCCAGGGGTGTTTGCCTAGATAAAGTAATACATATCTTGTCTGTTTCTATATTAATGCTATTCTGTTGGAGCTCTGATAATATTAATAGTGATGATAACAATATTAATAATACAAATATTATCAATGTTAAATGAAGCAAAAGTTTATTTAATTACACAGAAGGAAAAAGCATTACTAATTATGTAAATAGATTTAAATTATGTTACAAACTACTTATTAATAAAAGAGCAAAGTTGATACATTACATAAGTCCATCTTCAAGTTTAGTATCATGGCTGGTTTCCAAGAAAAAGAGAGAGACAAAATGGCCTTACTTTGCACTCATAACACACATGCACAGCAAACCCCACCCAAATCGCCACCTCTCATTTGCCCATTGAGAGTCCTCTTTCCAACACGTAATTTAAGGGATTCTGCCATGATCGTTGATATCCTCCAGTAGAGTCATCGCACTGCTTGAACATTCCTTGATCCATGGCAACATTTAGGCCACAGCTCATCCTATGATCTCTCAGTGATGGACAGTTCATCAGGTATTTTCATCTTCACTTCCACTGGAGGTCTGGGGGTTCTCTTCTACCCCCATAAACTATAGCAAGAGGCTATGTGAGAACATTCTCTCAGGTGATAATTAATCCTTATTTGCAATGTCCTGTTATAAACACTACTGTGTAATCTTGTACCACTGTATTTTAAGAAGCAATTCCGTAGTGACCATGTGGCTTGTTGATTTTCAGACAGAGTAGCTATCTGATCTGAAAAATGCTGTACATTGCAAGAGGGAGATCTAATATTTCCTTTGGGTTCTACATATTTCCCAACTCAATATGCCTAGGACAACACTAATGGAAGCTATACAGTAGTGTACGTGGTTGAATTGTTATTTCCATCTCCTGCCTGTAGGAATGTCAGTTCACTGACTTGCCCTCATGCATATTGTGGTAGAACAGCTGTCTAAACCTTCCACTTCACATCAGGGGGATGGGAATGGTATACATTGGGAAGTGAGATGGACATCACAATTCCTTATGTTTGGCACTTTCATGAAAATGTCACCAGACATTTCAGAGACACTCACAGCACTGGCCGCTGCAGAGCAGCTGTGCAGAGGTAGACAATAAAGAAGTGTATGTGCTTTGGCAGGAGACTAGTGTATTGAAACCCTGGATTGCAAGACCCTGTGTTGTCAAGGACCAATGTGAGTCTGTTAAATATATGGAGCCATATTAGCCATTGCTGATGCTGCTTACAAATCTCATTCAGTCCAGGTATACATATGATATTGTTTTAACTGCATCACAGAGAAGCAATGTATTGAAATTTGGCCTCACAAAATATTGTTTCTGTATTTATTCTTTTTATGATGTTCTCTGGTTAATCTAGCTAAGGGGGTATCAGCAATTTCCATATATTCAGGCATTTTTTGGGGACTAGACATGTGCGATTAGAATTGTACAAATCGAAAATTCATACGAATTTCCATAAATTCGTACATTCGGGATTTCTATGCTTTCAAATTTTGTACAAATACGAAAATTCGTTTACGAATTTCAGATCCAAATTCCATTACAACGGAAATTCTACTGGTGTTTTGTTGACCAAACAGAGGTTTTCTTCTGCTGCTGAGTGAGGGTTGGGAAAATTACCTTTTTTAATATGGCAGTGGGAGACTGGTACTGGTAATCGATGGGAAATTCAGAATCGGATAAGAACGTTCGATAATTACGATTATTCGTTATGATGAAGTTAGGGATGGTGGGAGACCCTCATAATGATAAATTCATCATAACGAACATTCGTAATTGTTAAGAAAAGTTAATGAACCTAACAAAAATTCGTTTTCGTACGAATCCAAATTGAATTTCGGATACGAAGTACAAAATATAAATTAATTCTAATACCAAACAGAACGGAACAAAACAAAACAAATTTATTGACGGCGCAAATGTCTATTGGAGACAAGGGCAGGTTTTCTCCAAAGAGGGAAACATCCCATACATTGAAATGGATTATGTCATTTCAAAGTGTGTGACATCAAGTTCATTTAAAGTATATGTCTGATGTTGCAGAGTGGCTAGTGAAGACCTTAGAGAGGTCTGGTTTGAGGTTTACATCTCAACCAAGTTTCTGTATTATGCTTTCTGGAACCTTTAACTCCACCCCAGAAAATGAACCTACTGCAGCTTCTGACTTTTATAAATGACGTATTAATAGTCCAAGGAACCCAGCTCTGTCTTCCCGCAGTCAGATCTTTTCACTGCTGTACATCCTTGTCACCGCAATCTTGAAATTGGGAGCTGGCTATTAATTCCTGATGAATCACAGCTGGTTCCTCACTGTGTCCTGCAGCCTCCTAGGGTGTGTGACATTTCCTAGGAGGCTGCAGAAAGGAGGCAGGGCAGGCCCAAGTAGATGTCATTCACCCCTAGGTAAGATTTGAGCTGGGTGAGAAAAAAAGTACCTGCTCCCGCTAATGATAAAAAAAAAAAAAAAAAAGAATGAGCAGTACTTTCAATTTTGAGTATAGGTCCACTTTAACAGGATCAGCACTTAAGAAACAAATCCTGTATAGCAAAACACTTTCAGTGGTATATTTAACTGATTAAAGGTAGCAAAAAGAAGTTTATTGTTAAGGTTTATATAGACTTTAAGCAGCAGTTGTTGGAGTTGTGGCCAAAGAAAGAGGTGTTCATTTTCAAAGATTGAGATGCATGCTGTAAAGTGGAGTGACAGTGTGTAAGCAGGCCTTAAAGGATCATCTCTGGAGGATGACTGTGGTAGTTGAGATATATTATTGCCACACCTCTGTGTACTGGTCCAATCAAGCTATAGATGGCCACCTTCCTCCTGCATGTTCCTAAACTCTTATGCCACCTACACGCAACTGGACTTTCAAAAATCAACCAACCAAATACGACTCAAGGGATGCTATTGGCTACTGGCTATTGAACCTTTTTTAGTCCCGTCTTACGTCATCATGTTCAAAATGAACGGACTTTCGAACGGACATAGTCCATTCATGTGTGGGCAAGTCCGTTCATTTGGAAGGTCTGTAGGAACTCAGCTGAAAGTCTGTCGGGAAGACCGTCGGACATAGTCTGCCGGAAAGTCCAG
The DNA here is from genome assembly GCF_037356315.1 of Lithobates pipiens. Taxonomy (NCBI): domain Eukaryota; kingdom Metazoa; phylum Chordata; class Amphibia; order Anura; family Ranidae; genus Lithobates; species Lithobates pipiens. Next base: position 629,121,300 of record NW_027507748.1, on the reverse strand, counting down.
TGGTGTGTAGGAGGCATGAATCAACACAGACTACAGCAATAGCGTAGACTGTGTCCACTACCTGGCAGCCTCTTACAGCCTAGGCTCAATGGTTTTGCATTTTGTCATCGGGATTAGTTCTCCAAGAGCGAATAGTCAAATGTGCATACCTAATGAAATGCTAAGTCAATTTTGTGGGTAAGCATGCAGAACAACTTTCTGCAATGATAAAGAGTGACACCGTTGAGCACACAGTATGCAGGCAACATCAATGCCATGGCCCACAAAGATCTAATATATAGAAAAAGGTTGACTAAACCACACAAGTACATTTTTGACCTTTATGCTGGCTTTTCAAATAACACATGCAATAATATAGGATAACAATTTGAGTGCAACATAACACTTTGGTTGTAATATAGTACTATACATTTGGTATAGTGACCTATATATATATATCAGAGCAAAAAGAGGGACAACTGAGGACAACTGGGGTAGTCCCTCTACTTCTCTTATCTCCTTGTTATAATTTTCAATACGTTTTTAACTTCATTTTCATAGTGCAAACAGAAATAAAGACTAAGGCAGCCTATACATTGATAATTTTTTGTTCTCCCAGCAATCCGATTCGCCCATTTACACATTTCAGTTGGATGGGGGATTCCTTCTTGTGGGGTATTATATTCTAACAGAGGGGAGCCTTCCCACCGTCAGAATACAATCATCAGTGTTGCCAGCTATAGCTTGTTTTGGAAAAATTGGACAGGCTGGTTGTACACAAGTCCATCGATAGATCAACTTGTATGCAAATAGATTGCCCTTACTTGGATTGAAATTCAGCCAGCACCTGTTAGCATACGTGGTCAACAACAACAATACATATTATAAAGTTGTTTTAACTCATGATGTCTAATTGTGTCCACAACAATATTTTTCCTGTTATTTTTGGAACAATGTTATTGCATATGTGATTTGAAAACCGTTATCAGGAAGATGTTAAATTGCTATGCTCCGTTGTAGCACTAAGAGAATGTAGACTTTCCATTAGTATAGATTATGATTTTTTACTGACAAAGTATTCAGGCACTTCCTGTGGGGTTAGAGAAGACAGAAACAAATGGATCACAGATCATAACACAGATTAGTGTGGGGTCTGCATTTATTTAATATCTGCAGCTGTTTCCTTTTGGCCGAATTCCTAGCAGGTTGCATTTTTTAGATAAATATAAACATGCCACAAGTCATGTATTGTAACGCCAAAGACAATAATACTTTAAATAATATGCAAAATATCAAATTAAAATCTAAAGTCATAATTTCTGTGAATACTAAATCAATTATTTGCTTAACAAAATAATATCTGTGGCCTAATCAGGCTATGCAGCATTTCATTGCTGCGTACAAAAAACATGAAGCCTGCCAACTTATGACCCTTCCTTCTAAAAAATCTAGTTGCTTTACTTTCATACAGATTTGATGGCTTGTGAGCAAGGTGCAGTGTGTGTGTGTGTGGGGGGGGGGGGGGGGTGTGAGTCCACAAAAGGCAATAAAGCCATATTGTAGAAAAGGTTCAAACACAACTTATTAAAGTGGAGTTCCAGGTTTTTTATGTTGATTAAAAGTCAGCAGCTACAAAAAGTGTAGTTGCTGACTTTTAATAAACAGACACTTATCTGTTCCACAGTCCATCGATGCGGCCGAACGGGGTGTCGCTCCTCTCCCCCTCCTCTCCACCGGCGCCTCCATTGCCACTCTGGGTACCCGGCCGTGACAGCTTTCGACTTCACGGCCGGGAATGCATGAGCTCCCCGAGTGGACAGGTGATCTCCTGGGACCTGTCACATGTCTCAGGAGATTGCCTAGAGGGAGGGACCGCCTAAGGCGAAAGGAGGAGTCACCTAGGTGGTCAGGTGGACAGGAAGTCCCCCTCCTAATGAAGTCCCCACTCCCACCCAAAAAAAAATTACATGCCAAATGTGGCATGTAAGGGGGCGAGGAGTGATTAAAGCGGAAGTTTGGGTGGAACACCGCTTTAAGGCCCTTCGGGTAGACACACCCTTCCAGAGATAGTGACAGGGGTATGAAGACTTGAATATGCCGATAGCATCTGCAATGAGGAGCAAAATGCAGCCTGGCCAAGCTTTGTGACAAAAGGTGAGGAGAGGGGCACCTCTGAATAAATAGTAAACACTTCATTGGTAAAAAGTAATATCAACTCACATGGGAGAAGGTAAAGTTGCACAAAAGTGGGCTGGATAGCGTCCAGGAGCAAGATCAAGATGGATGGTCAGGTCACGGTGAGGTCCACCTCCCACTGGTGAAGTGGAAATCCTGCTGGAACATCAGATATTCAGAGGGGTGCTCAATGCTGCTAGTCCTTTGGTCTTCGCTGGTAACTGCAGAGGGGTGGAAGACGGGCTTGGGGAGTATGGTGTAGTTCACAACGAGGCTTGAAAAGCATGTGGCATGGTGGCACAGGACAGTGAAGTCACAAACATGCATCATGTTTCTGATCCTGCATGCTGCGAGTGTTATGGCAGCCGCGCTCCTTTTTCAAGCCAGCAGGATTTTCACTACACCAGTGAGAAGTGGACCTCCCCGTGACCTGGCCATCCATATTGATCTTGCTCCTGGACGCTATCCATTAAAGTGTTTACTATTTATTCAGAGGCGGCCCATCTCCTTGTCTTTCTCAGCTCTACTGGATTTTTGCCTTCTGGTCTCCATTGGTGGCAGCCCTGACTTGTAGACCCACTACCACTTCACACCCAATTTTGGACTATTATGGATTGTATATGGTCACCTTTGAGGTACTATTGTGTTGTGCCTTTTGCTTGTATGTATTCGTGAAGAAAGGTGGACGTAGTCCCTGCACTGTCCCTACTTCTATTGAACCCTTCCTTACCTCTGCTGCCCCTGTTAGATGGGGATTATTTCCCTACACGGGCCATTCGCATATAGTGCACCAAACCCAGGAGCCAAATAAAATTAAATAGACTCTTCCTGACCCAAGAAAGCTATTGTCTCCCTGTGACCACAGGAAGACTAAAACTGGAGAGTGCAAAATGACTTACTTAAACAAGCTGAAGTAAGTTCCTCACAACTTCCTTCCCCTTCTGCATTGCTGTTTCGGTCAAGCGTCACATGCAGTGAGGAGTACAAACTGAACCTGCCTACATGCTTCTAATTTTACTCAGAATTTCTTGATATTAATACTTGAATACTTGACACAGCCACTGGTCCCAATTTAACAGCCATGCAGGTCTCCCCAAATGCATATGGCAGTTTCAAATTGGGACCAGTAGCTGTGTCTCAATAGACATGAATAGTAGGCGAGGTTGAAAAAAGACACAAGTCCATCAAGTCCAACCTATGTGTGTGATTATATGTCAGTATTACATTTTATATCCCTGTATGTTGCGGTCGTTCAGGTGGTTATCTAATAGTTTCTTGAAACTATCAATGCCCCCCCGCTGAGACCACCGCCTGTGGAAGGGAATTCCACATCCTTGTCGCTCTTACAGTAAAGAACCCTCTACGTAGTTTAAGGTTAAACCTCTTTACTTCTAATTTTAATGAGTGGCCACAAGTCTTGTTAAACTTTCTTTTGCGAAAAAGTTTTATCCTTATTGTGGGGTCACCAGTATGGTATTTTTATATTGAAATCATATCCCCTCTCAAGCGTCTCTTCTCCAGAGAGAATAAGTTCAGTGCTCACAACCTTTCCTCATAACTAATATCCTCCAGACCCTTTATTAGCTTTGTTGCCCTTCTTTGTACTCACTCTATTTCTAGTACATCCTTTCTGAGGACTGGTGCCCAGAACTGGACAGCATACTCCAGGTGCGGCCGGACCAGAGTCTTGTAGAGTGGGAAAATTATCGTTTTATCTCTGGAGGTGATCCCCTTTTTAATACATGCCAATATTCTGTTTTCTTTGTTAGCAGCAGCTTGTCATTGCATGCCATTACTGAGCCTATCATCTACTAGGACCCCAAGGTCCTTTTTCATCCTGGATTCCCCCAGAGGTTCTCCCCCCAGCGTATAGATGGCATTCATATTTTGCATTATTTTACATTGAACCTCATTTGCCATGTAGTTGCCCACCCCATTAATTTGTTCAGATCTTTTTGCAAGGTTTCTACATCCTGCGGAGAAGTTATTGCCCTGCTTAGCTTAGCATCATCTGCAAATACAAGGATTGAACTGTTTGCCCCATCCTCCAGGTTGTTTATGAACAAATTAAATAGGATTGGTCCCAGCACAGAACCCTGGGGTACCCCACACCTGACCATTCCGAGTACTCCCCATTTATCACCACCCTCTGAACTCGTCCTTGTAGCCAGTTTTCAATCCATGTGCTCACCCTATGGTCCATGCCAAGGGACCTTATTTTGTACAGTAAACGTTTATGGGGAACTGTGTCAAATGCTTTTGCAAAATCCAGATACACCACGTGTGCGGGCCTTCCTTTATCTAGCTGGCAACCCACCTCCTCATCGAAGGTTAGTAGATTGGTTTGGCAAGAATGATTCTTCTTGAATCCATGCTGATTACTGCTAATGATACCCGTTCTCATTACTAAAATCTTGTATATAGTCCCTTATCATCCCCTCCAAGAGTTTACATACTATTGATGTTAGGCTAACTGGTCTGTAATTCCCAGGGATGTATTTTGGGCCCTTTTTAAATATTGGTGCTACATTGGCTTTTCTCCAATCAGCTGGTACCATTCCAGTCAGTAGACTGTCAGTAAAAATTAGGAACAATGGTCTGGCAATTACTTGACTGAGTTCCCTAAGTACCCTCGGGTGCAAGCCATCTGGTCCCGGTAATTTATTAGTGTTAAGTTTCCCAAGTCTAATTTTAATTCTGTCCTCTGTTAACCATGGAGGTGCTTCCTGTGATGTGTCATGAGAATAAACCCTGCAGATGCATGCATCTAGTGGAGGCAAACAGGACCCTTTGTACGAATGTACACTTAAGTACAATCATCTGAATGAGGCCTTGTATTGAAAAAAAAAATAACTAAATGCAGAAAATAATTTACCTGAATCCGTAGTCAGGTGACTTACCAGATCCTGAGTTTTCTCTCCTGCAAACTGCAGCGGAGGATGGTGCTCTTTCAGATGCCCAGTGATATAGACACGTCCCATTGTGTCCATCAAAAGGATCCTGAAAGACACCAGTAGCAGTGGTGATAAAGTAACAAAAAGGGTTGCTACAAATATACAATATACAGGGATATGGGACAATATACAGGGATATGAAAAGTGATAGAGACATAATATATACATAAACACAACCACACAAGTTGAACTGGATGGACTGTTGTCTTTATTGAACCTTACTAACTATGTAACTATGTACACTGTACAGGACGCCAAGGTTGGGTCCTGGACGGGTACTATATATCACCTATAATTGGGTTGTGGTCCCTGTAAGGGAATTGTGATATTATTCAGGGGGTCGCCCAGGATGGGTGAGGAATTCCCGGGAATAGCTTTAATCAGGAGAGGGCAGACTCGCAGTTCTGTCTGTGTTAACACACAGGCAACACCAGGGAGTACCCCCGGTTCCGGTGACTGTTTCCTATGGCTGTACCTCAGTGACACAAGAGGTTGGGGTGGTAAGAAATATGATCCATGACATCATAGTGGGGCGTGACTGCACGTTTTTTATTGAACTGGGGAACCAGGTACAGATGGGGCTGCCAGGACAGCCAGAAGAACTGGGGACACTGGGCCTTTTGGGGCCAAACCTTGAGAGGTCTGGTCCAGAACCACCCGCAACACACACCCATAATGTTGAGATACCTGTCACTGATAATGATGTTGCAGAAAACACGAATATAGTTGATTATGTTCATCTTTCAGGTCTCAAAACCAAGTTGTCCACTGGAGGAGGAAAAAGAGAAATCTTCCTCATTGCAGACCTTGATTGAGGAGGATGAGGGGGAAACTCCCCCTAGGCTAGTGCACCCAGATTTGGGGGTGTCCAGGGGTGTGTTTGCCACTGCGCAGCTACAGGACCCCACTTTGGTCAATGCTCGGGAGCAGGTATGCGTTATTACTGGAGTCCTACAAGTGACCAGTGCTGAACAAAGGTTTTCTCACTTTGCCTTGAACAAGGACTTGCTTTATAGAGTAGCTGAAAGCCGAGGGTAAACTGTGGAGCAGTTGCTGGTTGCTCCTTGATTTAGCCCACATCGATGCACTGGGGGGACACCTGAGGGCTGAAAAAACAGAAGCCAGGATAACTGACAAGTTTTACTGGCCAGGGGTAAAGGCTGAGGTGAAAAGGTACTGTGCATTCTGCCCCACTTGCCAGTTAATCGCCCCGGTGTCCCACTACAGAAACCCCCTGGTTCCCCTGCCCATAATTGAGGTGTCATTTGAATGGATTGCTATGGATCTGGTGGGACCCTTAGTAAAGTCAGCCAGGGGACACCATTATATATTAGTAGTCCTGGATTGCGCAACTAGGTATCCTGAAGCTGTCCTTTTAAGGAAAACTTTCTCTAAGGTCATTTCCCGGGAGTTGTTTCAAATGTTTTCATCAACTGCATTCCCCAAGGACATATTGACGGACCAGGGCACCCCTTTCATGTCAAAGGTAGTTGATGGACTTGTACAAACTGTTTCAGATCAAGCAGAGCAGTTGAGGATGGACCTCTATCACTCTCAGACAGATGGCCTCGTTGAAAGGTTTAATAAGACCCTAAAGTCAATGTTAAAAAGAGTGGTCCAGAAAGACAGAAAGGACTGGGACATGTTGCTCCCTGCCCTGCTATTTGCCATCCGAGAGGTTCCACAGGCATCCACGGGCTTCTCACCGTTTGAACTGGTATACAGACAAAGACCCCATGGACTGCTGGATCTAGTGAAGGAAATCTGGGAAAGAGAGTCCTCACCACAGAAAACAGTTGTAGAACATATCACCCAAATGCAGGAGAAGGTGGCTATAGTGATGTCATTAGTGAGGGAGCATCTCCAGAAGGCCCAGGATGCCCAGAGGAGGGTGTACCGGTCCGCTAACATCAGGCAGTTTCAAGTGGGGGGTCGGGTGGCTGTTCTGATTCCCACAGTAGAAAGCATATTTTTTGCCAAATGGCAGGGTTCCTTTGAGGTGATGGAAAAGGTGGGTGAGGTGAACTACAGGGTGCACCAACCTGGTAAAAGGAAACCATACCAAACTTATCACATCAATTTGTTAAAACCCTGGAGAGAAAGAGAACAGGTGTCCTCTATGGTAGGTGTCAATGCAGGAGACCATGTCGGAATTGACTTGGTGTGGGTTGCTGCTACCCTCACTAAGCCTCAAACCCAACAACAAAGAAGTTTCTGCAGAGAAACAAAGCAATGTTTTCAGGGTTACCTGGCCTCACCAATGTCATTGAACATGACATCATAACAGAACCCAATGTAAGAGTCCAGTTAAAACCATATCGCATCCCAGAAGCTCATAGGAAGGCAGTGTCCGAAGAGGTGAGAAGGATGCTTGAACGTGATGTCATTGAAGAATCGCAGAGTTAACGGTCGAGTCCAATAGTTTTGGTACTGAAACGCAACGGCAACCTGCGTTTCTGTAATGACTTTAGGAGACTTAATGAAGTGTCCCAATTTGATGCCTATCCGATGCCCCGGAAAGGTTGGGTCCCGCCCGGAACAGCACCACGTCGGACCTCACAAAAGGCTACTGGCAGATTCCCCTCAACAAAGCCAGAGAGAAAACAGCTTGTTCCACTCCCGGAGGCCACTTCCAGTATAAGAGGATGACATTTGGCTTACACTCTGGCCCTGCCACATTCCAAAGGTCAATGGACAAAACGTTACACCCTCATCAACAATACATATCTGTCTACCTGGATGATATTGTAATTTTTAGCACTGTTCAGGAGTCCCATCTTCCCTGGGTGCAGGCAATCATAGACTCTCTGAGAAAAGCAAGGTTCACAATTGATACTGAGAAATGTGCGGTTGGGATGGAGGAGGCCAAATACCTATGGTACATTGTGGGTAGGGGCTTAAATAAGGTAGAAGCCACACAGAACTGGCCCCGCCCACTAACCAAAAAGAAGGTCAGAGCATTTCTGGGCATAGTTGGTTACTACCGAAGGTTCGTCCCCAACTTTGCCACCATTGCTGCACCATTGACTGACTTAACAAAAGGCAGTTATGATCAAATGGAATACGGATCCTGAAGAAGCCTTTTAGAAGCTTAAGGTGGCATTGTGCCAGTATCCGCTGCTTGTGGCTCCTGATTTTGCGAAAGAGTTTGTGGTGCAGACAGATGCCTCACGTGAGGGCTTAGGAGCGTTATTGTCTCAAGAGGTCAATGGGGACAAGCACCCAGTAGTTTTTTCTAAGTAGGATGCTGACGACAGCAGAGAAAAACTAAGCTGTGGTAGAGAGGGAGTGTCTTGCCATCAAGTGGACTCTGGACTCCCTACAATATTTTCTCATAGGTAGGCGGTTTTACCTGGTGTCAGACCATGCCCCATTGACCTGGATGAAACAAAACAAGCACACCAATGCCAGGGTGACAAGGTGGTTCCTTTCTCTCCAGGAGTTTCATTTCAGGGGAGAGCACAAACCCGGAAGACAACATCAGAATGCCGATGCCCTCTCCAGAGTCCATTGTATGGGGTTGAATGGTGCCTCCAACACCTCCGCATTGAGGCGGGGGGATATGTACATGGCGCCAAGGTTGGGTCCTGGATGGGTACTATATATCACCAATATTTGGGTTGTGGTCCCTTTAACGGAAGTGTGATAGTATTCAGGAGCTCACCCAGGATGGGTGAGGAATTCCCAGGAATAGCTTTAATCAGGAAAGGACCGACTCGCAGTTCTGTCTGTGTTAATAGAGAGATATTTGCGACCCAGAATTTTGGAGACTCTGAAGTTATATTCGGGTGGGAAAGAGCCTCCACCCCTGACTACAGGCTTTCCAGCACACATGGGGTTAAGAGCCTCCAGGAAGCAGCTCTTAAAGACAGGAAGTGGTGCTAGGAGTGGTGGTGAGGAGGAGTTGTGGTGAATACACCTGTCTCAGAGAGATGTAAGTTTTCTGGAGGTTGCTAAAACATTTAACAAGGACTGTTAAAACCTTGGAGCGAAGACATGTTACTTTGTGCTGAAGCTAAGCGGAAATGAATTTACTATTTTTGCTTGTGTGATGCTGGAAGCCTTATTTTTGATTTGATTGCTGAAAATAAAAGCCTTTTTGTTTAAAGTTTAATGGGTTTGCACTCGGTCCTGTGGAGCTACCATCCCCCAAACTTTACAACACTATATTGTCAAATATATTGTGACGCCTGCCTTTACACGCACACAAACTTTCCCCTGAAAAGCAACCGCACACCCTAATCCCTCCTCCACCAAATGATTTGGACCAGTGCACAAAGCAAAGTCCAATGACATGGATGAGTGAGGTTGGGGTGGAGGAACTTGACTGCCCTGCATAGAATCCTGACCTCAATCCATCACCTTTGGGATGAATTTGAGTGGGCTTTGAGTGGGCTTCTCATCCAAAATCAGTGTCTGACCTCACAAATGTGCTTCTGGAAGAATGGTCAAACATTCCCATAGACACACTCCTAAACCTTGTGGACAGCCTTCCCAGAAGAGTGGGTCAGCTCAATATTGAACCCTACGGACTAAGACTGGGATGCCATTAAAGTTTATGGGCATGTGAAGGCAGGTGTCACAATACTTTTGACAATATAGTGTTCCTATACATGTAAAAATTGTTGGCAGTAGGCCCAGACTGCAGCATGGGATCATAGGTCTTCACTAGCAAAAGAGGTGCTGCGAAAGGGCAACAAGACAATGAAGATAGGCAAGTAGAAGAAGGGCTTGGCAGGGTTTTCGTCTTTTAAAAATTAAATGGGAAGGGTGGGTGGCAGGGGCGGACTGACCATTGGGCCACTTGGGCACTGCCCAGGGGCCCCATGCCACGAGGGGGCCCCATCAGGGTATCCAGCCTCAGTAAAACTAGGGAAAGTATATAAAAATCTTTTTTTTTACATCTGTCTCTGAAATGTCCCTTACCAACATCCTTTTGGTCTAAAAATCCTTAGATTATAGCTACCCCACCTCTCCAGTACCTTCTCAGCCAATAGAAACATGTCTGTGTATACTGCGTGTTTGTATACTGTGTGTTTGTATACTGTGTGTGTTTGTGTATACTGTGTTGCCCCATAATGTCTGATTGCCTGGGGGCCCCATAATCTCCTATTGCCCGGAGGCCCCATGAGTTGTCAGTCCGCCCCTGGTGGGTGGACTTTATTTTTGCCTGGAAATGGGTTTAAATTATATTAAATAAAAAAACTGGCCATCTATACTGAACAGTGATAGGATTGTACATTCCCTTGAGGGCCATGTATTGTAAAATCTTGAATGAGGACCTTTTTCCCTCAGCCAGAACACTGAAGATGGGTCGTAGATGGGTCTGCCAGCATAACAATGACCCAAAAAATACCACCAAGGTAACAAAGGAGTGGCTCAAGAAGAAGCATATTAAGTTCATGGAGTGACCTAGTCAGTCTCCAGACCTTATTCCTATAGAAAATTCGACAGAGACTCTTTACCACGTGATCAGCCGTGTCCAATCACGGCTGATCACAGTGTAAATGGAAAGAGCCGTGATCAGCTTTTCCTCACTCGCGTCTGTCAGACGCGAGTAGAGGAGAGCCGATCGGCTGCTCCTCTGACAGGGGGGGTCTGTGCTGATCAATTATCAGCACAGCCCCCCCAAGGATGCCCACACTGGACCACCAGGGATGCCACCAGCCCACCAGGGATGCCCAGGACAAGGTAATCCTCCCTAGACCACCAGGGATGCCAGTCAGTGCCCACAATGGATGCCAATCAATGCCTATAATGGATACCAATCAGTGCCCACAATGGGCATCACTGATTGGCATGCATTATTGTTTGGCACTGATTGGCATCCATTAGTACAGTACAACATAATACAATGCCGCCTATCAGTGCCCACCTGTGCCACCTATCAGTGCCCACCTGTGTGCCTATCAGTGCCCATCTGTGCCACCTATCAGTGCCCATCCGTGCCCATCTGTGCCACCTATCCATGCCCATCTGTGCCGCCTATCCATGCCCATCTGTGCCACCCATCCATGCCCATCCGTACCAGCTATCAGTGCCAATTTGTGCCACCTATCAGTGCCCATCCGTGTCGCCTATCAGTGCCACCCATCAGTGCCGCCTATCAGTGCCACATATCAGTGTCCATCAATGCCACCTCATCAGTGCCACTTCATTGGTGCCACATCATTGGTGCCCATCAGTTCCGCCTTATCAGTGCCCATCAGTGAAGGAGAAAACGTACTTATTTACAAAGTTTTGAAACTGAAACAAAAAAAACTTTTTTTTTCCAAATTTTCAGGAATTTTTTTATTTGTTTAGCAAAAAATAAAAACCGTAGAGGTGATGAAATACCACCAAAAGAAAGCTCTATTTGGGAAAAAAATGATAAAAATTTCATTTGGGTACAGTGTAGCATGACCGCGCAATTGTCATTCAAAGTGCGACAGCGCTGAAAGCTCAAAATTGGTCTGGGCAGGAAGGTGTTTAAGTGCCTGGTATTGAAGTGGTTAAGGATTTAGAGAAGATCTGTAAAGAAGAGTGGACCAAAATCCTCTCTGAGATGTGTGCAAACCTGGTCACCAACTACAAGAAACATCTTACCTCTGTGCTTGCCAACAAGGGTTTCTCCCCCAATTACTAAGTCATGTTTTGCTCGGGGATCAAATAATTATTTTCCCCACTTTTACCATGTCAGGCACCACCAGACTGTGCAGTCACCTTGCAAGGTCCTCTTGATCATGTTACAAACACAGACAGTTTATTTGTATAATGTATGACTTTTAATACATTCTGACATATGCATGGGATCAGTTACAAACATTCTGTGCCATAATATCTGAAATAAGTGTTCCACCATCCCCAACAAACATATGTTTGTGATTTCACTATGATATAAATCAAAAATACACCAGATGGTGCATGTACCAGACATTGTAATTGAAGCTACATCTGTATACTTTATGTTTATCCTAAATAGATAAGAGGGAAAAAAACTTCCAAATAAAAGATCACAAGCAAATATCACAAACAAGGCTGTGGATCATGTGCACAGCAGATATACATTGCATAGTTTATGCACACTGGATGTTACTGCAACCTTCATTCAATATAAACAAGGGAGACTCATTGCTTCAACATTTTATAGTAGATAGTACTACAGCTACACTGTTTTTTCATTTCTTGAATTACAGTTTAACCTATGGCCTGCTGTACCACTCATAGAAAATCACTACTGTTTTACAGTACCTATATCCTATGGAAAATGACAAGTTGTGTTTTCTTTGAATATAAATGTGTCATAGTTGCCAACTGTCCCGAATTTCCCGGGACATTCGAAGGATTAGGACATTTGTCCCGAATAAATTTTGTCCCGGGAAATTCGGTTTGTCCCGGGAAATTGAATTTCCATTTTTTTTGCCGCCGACTGCTAGAGGTCGGCGGCCGGCCGCTATTTTTAAGAAGTTGGTCTACACCTGTGGCGCCGCCCACCCCCGCTGCCAGTGTGTGTTTGTGTCAGTGTAAAGTGCGGTGGGCGGCGCCACAGTTAAATGACTCCGCGTGGCAATGGCGGCATGTCGGGGGCCAGTCAGTCAATGTGGATGTTGGGGCGGGGGCCAGCCGGATGTCGGGGGCCAGTGAAAGTCATGGTATGTGGATGTCGGGGCCAGTCTGTGAATGTATGTGGGGGCCAGTCTGTGAATGTGGGGGCCAGTCTGTGGATGTCGGGGGCCAGTCTGTGGATGTCGGGGGCCAGTGGTATGTCGGGGGCCAGTTGTATGTCGGGGGCCAGTCTGTGGATGTTGGGGGCCAGTGGTATGTCGGGGGCCAGTCTGGAGATGTGGGGGCCGGTCTGTGCAGTATGTGGGGGGGGCGGTCTGTGGATGTCAGAGGGGCACCAGATGTAAGGCGGGGCTCCGCTGATGGACACAGATGTGAGGAAGGTACCTCTGATGGGGCACCTGATGTAAGGACAGACTCCGCTTGGGACACCTGATGGCATCTGGTGGCAGGCAACGTGGCTAGTGAGGCGCTCATGGCTCCCACTGATTCTGCATTATGGTGGTTGAATGATTTAATTTTATATTACAATGTAATAATAGAAATAATGCGCTTCAATCATCCTGACACCATAACAATCATGGCGCCGGGATGATTGAAGCGCCAACACCAGGTATTTGGAGTATCTTTATCTGCTGATTGTCAAACTCTGGAAAACACATTGCTATTGTGGTGTAGGATCAGGGGGCTGCTGTCCCTCCTTTCCCTCTCTCCCCCCTCCTTTCCCTCTCTCCATCCCGCATTCATCTCAGACTCTAACCACACCCCTTAGAGCCACGCCCCATGTAAGCCATGCCCACTATTTTTAGGTAAACCACACCCACTTTTCACCGCGGCGCACTGCGCGCGCTGCATTTTTACCTTTTCCTATGCCACACCTATAAACGCATGCCCCGCCCCCTAATTATACTATGACTCTGCCTACTGCCAAAAAAGTGTCCCGATTTTTTTTTTACAATGTTGGCAACTATGATGTGTTATTTTCCTGATTGTGGGTGCATTTAAAGAGAGTGTGATGTCTGAAAAAGAAGAGTTATTAAAAATGTGTTTATATTGTACAAATGTAATAGTTATAAACAAGGCAGTAATAACAATGATTTTACATGTATTCAGGCCATTCAGTTATTTTTCCCTAACCAGTGTGGGCTCTGCCCGAATGGCACAGAATCCCCTTTTCAAAGACGTTTCAGGTTGGCCACCAAAATCGTATGCGATTTTGGCACCCAATAAATATGCAGTCCTCCTCTGGAGCCCAGAGTCAGGGACAAATGAGTTCTTCTCAGTGGTCTCCTGTCAGCATTAAGAAATGGCATAGCATCACCTTCAGATCATACTGATATACTGCAGCCCAACACCTGCCTACTTGTTATAACATATTTATTTCAGGTACTTATATAGCGCCTTCAATTTACACAGAGCTTTACATATACAGTGTACATTCACATCAATCCCTTCCCTCATGGAGCTTACAACCTAATGTCCCTAACACACATTCATACATACTAGGGCCAATTTAGTCAGAATCCGATTAACCTACCTGCATGTCTTTTAGAGTGTGTAAGGAAACTGGAGTACCCGGGGGAAACCCACGCAAGCACAGGGAGAACATGCAAACTCCAGGCAGATGGTGTCATGGTTGGGATTCAAACCAGCGAACCTTTTTGCTGCTAGGTGAAAGTGCTAACCACTACACCACTCTGCTACCCATATGTGCATTTTGCTGCACTGCCTAGGTGCATTAAGTCTTAAGCCCCGTACGCACGATCGGAAATCCCGCCAGCAAAAGTCGGATGTGAGCATTTGGTCGGAAATTCCGACCGTGTGTATGTTCCATCGGACTTTTGCTGGCAGAATTTCCGCCAGCGAAAGATTGACAGCAAGTTCTCTATTTTTCCGACGGAAAAAGTTCTGATCGGAAATTCCAATCATCTGTAGCAATTCCGACGTGCAAAATTCCTACGCATGCTTGGAAACAATTTGACGCATGCCCAGAAGCATTGGACTTCATTTTCTTGGCTCGTCATAGTGTTGTACGTCACCGCGTTCTTGATGGTCGAAAGTTCAGAGAACTTTTGTGTGACCGTGTGTATGCAACCCTATTGGATGCCTGGCGCTTAGGAAGAGGAGCAGAGGAGACACACGTGGCTAGAGCGGAGGTCGCCTCCACTCTGGTACATTGGAGTGGTGCTTCTGCGGTAATTCCCTCTATTAGCGTTGTGCGCACGCTGGGAGGTTGGGGGTGCTGCCAGAGTCGCAAGCCCCGCAAGTGGGGGGGGGGGTCGGTGGGCACAGTGGCTGCATATGATGGGCATCTGGCTTTCTGTGTCTATGGACACCAAAGGAAGACTTGGGAGCGTGCCTGCACAGTTACGCCCAAGCAGTGCGATTCTCCAAGGTTGTTTCCCGATGTGGGGAGGGGCTACTAGCACCATTGAGAGACCCCAGAACAGGGGGATCGAGGCCACTCTGTGCAAAACTAACTGCACAGTGGAGGTAAGTATGACTTTAGTTTAGTAACCCTTTAAGGAAAGATCAGCGTGACTTCAGGCCTATCAGCAAACTGGTACTTTTTTTGCCAAGGGAAGAAGATTTGCCTTCTAAAACAATGACTCCAGAAGGACTGGTGCATGTTGCTCCCTTCCCCTCTAGAGAACTTGATTCATAAGGAGGTAAGAAGGACTGATGCATGCTGCTGCCTTCCCCTTCACTCATAAACTACGGTCAGGGAATGACTGGAAGGCCCTGTCTAGCAGGCTGTATAGGGCCCCATAATTTCTAAATCTGGCCCTAAGCACAGTCACTACAAAAGAGCTTAAAGGGTAAGTTCACCTTTGTACACTTTTTTTTCTACATTCCAGCTCCCCTATGCACCAATATAGTGTTCCTGTACTTTTTTTTTAGCAAAAATATCAAAGCTTTCCATTAAATCTACAGTCACTTACTTTTCTTGTCCTAATCCACGTTTCCAGGTGACTCCATTAGTAATGTCTTCTTCCTGATCAGACTTTAGGTCATGACACAGGAAGGAGTTGAGCAGCTGATCTCATTAGCACACACCCTGCATCATCCACCTCCCATTCCCAGGTGCATATTTTTTAAATGAAATGCAATCAATCAATCATTACACTTCTCATGATTACCCTATATTTTTGATAAAATGTACATCAATGCTATATTGGTGTATAAGAGAGCTGGAACTTAGAGAGAAAAGAGTGTATAAATGTGAACTTACCCTTTAAAAACTGCTTTTCTATGATAAAAGATTGAGTTTGTTTTGGAAAATTATACTATATTTTGTGACATGTCAGGAGGTTATTCCTGTACACTTGTAAAGTTACTGATAGGTCAGCTTTAAGCCTCCCAAAGTGCTTATCCTTCAATTTCATTTTGCTGACGCACAGACTGTATATTCCAGAACCATATGGCTGCAAAATGGGCAGATGGAAAAAGTTTAAAGATAACTTGGCTTTTTTCTGCACTCTTTAAGCCCATCCAAAGACCCTATCAGACTCTCTGAGGCATTAATACAGGCAAAAGTGTCTTTTGAACACATTGCTCTGTGCTGAAAGATGTGTCAAACAAAAGACACGCTCTCTTACATCTGCTTCAGATTCTTGGTGAGGAATCTTCATCAATTTCAAACATAAAAGAAAGAGCAATAAGTATGTCTGCTACAGAAGCAGCCATTAGCCACGTGTCCAGTTATTTCCTGTAAAAGATTGATCGGTGACTGCTCCAAGTGTAAGCGTGAAAATTTTAGCAACAGAGGGAGTTCTGAAAGTCATAACACATGGCATTATGTTATGATAATTCTTAGCCAAGATAATATTCAAAATATTACAGCGCCTTCAAATAATTATACTGTTACACAGGGGCGGCCCGTGTATTGTAAGTGCCATCCATGCTCCCGGCCCCTTTCAGGATGGCAGATACATGGATTGCTATGATGGGGGTGGAAGGGGGTGGTACTTTTTGAAGCACCTGATTAAAGCCAGAGGTTCTAATAGGCTTCAAAATAGGGTGGGCTCGGGGCGCAGAGAGTTTTCGCTATTTTCACACTAACGCTCCTTCCCGCCAATCAGGGAGGCAGGTCGTCAGACCTGTTTCCTGATTGGCCAAAGCCATGAGGGAGTTCGGTGGGCACAGTGGCTGCATATGATGGGTACAAGTGGATGTATATACTGGGCACAAGTGGCTGCATATGATGGGCACAAGTGGCTGCATATTCTGGGCACAAGTGGCTGCATATACTGGGCATAAGTGGCTGCATTTGATGGGCACACGTGGCTGCATATGATGGACACACGTGGCTGCATATGATGGACACAAGTGGTTGCATATGATGGGCACAAGTGACTGCATATGATGGGCACAGTGGCTGCATTTGATGGGCACAAGTGGCTGCATTTGATGGGCACAAGTGGCTGCATATGATGGGCACAGTGGCTGCGTTTGATGGGCACAAGTGGCTGCATATGATGGGCAGAAGTGGCTGCATATACTGGGCACAAGTGGCTGCATATACTGGGCACAAGTGGCTGCATATGATAGGCACAAGTGGCTGCATATACTGGACATAATTGGCTACATTTTACAGGCACAAGTGTCTGCATAAACTGGGCACAAGTGGTTGCATTTGATGGGCACAAGTGGCTGCATATGATGGCCACAAGTGGCTGCATAAACTGGGCACAAGTTGCTGCATTTGATGGGTAAGAGTGGCTGCATTTGATGGGTAAGGGTGGCAGTATTTGATGGGCACAAGTAGCTGCATATGATGGGCACAAGTGGCTGCATTTGATGAGCACAAATGGCTGCATATGATGAGCACAAATGGCTGCATTTGACGGGCACAAGTGGCTGCATTTGATGGGCACAAGTGACTGCATATACTGGTCACAAGTGGCTACATTTAATGGGCAAAAGTGGCTGCATATGATGGGTACAAGTGGCGGTATTTGATGGGCACTGTGGCTGCATTTGATGAGCACAATGGCTGCATATTATGGGCACAATTGGCTGTATATAATGGGCACAAGTGGCTGAATTTGATGAGCACAAGTGGCTGTATATCATGGACACAAGTGGCTGCATTTGATGGTCACAGTGGCTGTGATTGATGGGCACAATGGCTGCATATGATGGGCAAAAGTGGCTGCATTTCATGGGCACAAGTCAGTTGCTAATTAAGTTCTAAGGCTCCGTTCGCCCATGCAGGTGCGATGGAGTGCAAGCACATTCCCATTTGTCATGTTTAGGGCAGTTCATCCATTCCAGTAGGCTGCCCTATGCACAAGAGATGTGCAAAAGAAGTCCCTGACTCTTTTAAAATTTTACACCCAACCACATGGTGCTGTGACACCATGCATTTTGACGTGCAATAACAGATGGTTGGGGGTACCAGTAAGAAAATAATTAGCACGACTGCACATCTGCTAACATACCATATGCTCAATGCCTGGACCTAGGTTGGGTCATCGTAGGCAAAATCTGGTAAAGTAAGGAGGGCTTCCCCAGTTTCTTCTTTCAAAACACGTGTTCGACCAAATGGTCATATTAATTGTTCCAAGTCTGGATAGTATTGGCCTTTCATTGCCTTTCCAGCTTCAATTCATGCCTGAAATTACAATCAACTGTATTGTACAATTTATTTGCCTCTATAAAGCTAGAGTTTTTCCTTATACCTGAATGTAAATTTAATAGAAAACCTTTAAAAAAGGTTGCTATAAAGTCAACCTAAACTAACCCCCAGGAAAGTCTTCCCTGGCCACTTATTACACTGGCAGCCACAGTTTATATCTCAATGACAGCATGTTTCAAATGAACATGGTTTAATTTCATGTTTGTGCTTAACCTTAACCATTTTCACTCTCCCATTGTAAAGGAGTTCCCAAGAGGTTAAAGTTTTGCCGGATACAAACTGAAATCAAAAATTGTTTTTCTTTTAAAGCCAAAATCAAGCATGACTTGTAACTTTTGGTATAACTTAGTGTTTAAAGGACAAGATGTTCATACCCTTTGTTTTTGTTTGTTGTTATGGACAAGCTGTTTCAAAACTCTCAGGGGAATATGCGCGAAATACAGGAAGACTCAAGTCGTTTCACATTTTAGCAATGGATGCATTATAAAAGAGTTTGGCTATTCTGAACCAAACAGACCAATTTAACTGTTTCAAAACAGTTACATTCCAGGCATGCTTTGAATGATAACAATTGCTAGTGTGCTTATGTCCTCTCTCAACCAAACTGTCAAGCCATCAAATGGATGGTGGCATAGCTGATCACATGTGCAATACCATGGCAACTGACGATCAAACAGAGGCCAATATGGCAGATTCCTTGGATGTAAACAAGAGTAGCATGGCGTTCCACTGTAAATGGGTCCTACCTCAACACTACAGATGCTAGGGGTATGTCCCATTCAAGTTTATGGGAATACATTGAGCAGACATGGCTAAAGAAGATTCTGGGTAGATGAGGGTTACACTGAAGAAGGCCGTTTTTGTTATATTTTTTATAGGGAGGTATCTCTATCTCATACTCCAAGTGGGGGTTTCTAGGTCATACTGGGTCAGAGAGTTGAGGAGTATATAGAGTATATACATATATAAAATGATCTGCATGGTCTAGTTGCGAGAAAGAAGCATTTACTGTGCCAATGCTTCAAAAAAATCCTGTTGCATTATGCCCAACAACACCTTGACATGTCTCACCAGGCTTTTTTGTGGCATTGGTGCAGTAAAGGCTTATTTTTAGGCTTTGGATATCTTTTTATATCCTTTTCCATCTTTATAAAGTTCCATTACCTTGTTATGCAGGTTTTTGATAGTTCTTTTCTGCTTTCCATGGCACAGTATCCATCGTGCACAGTGCATTCACATGAAAGCTAACAAACTCATTGACTATTTATACACAGACACTAACTGCAATTAAAAAAGCCACAGATGTTGGAAAGAAAACTTTAATTGCCATTTTAACCTGTTTGTGTAACCCTGTGTGTCTGTACCAAGGCCAAACATTCCAGGGTATGTAAACTTTTTATCAGGGCCATTTGGGTGATTTCTGTTATCACTGTGATTTAAAAAGGAGCCAAACAACTATGTGATAATATATATAATTTAATCCATCAATAGGCTCTGAGAGAATCACCCTCAGGGTTTATTTTCACTTTTGAAGTGTGCACCAATAATGTTATAGCTGAAACTAGGTTGTCAATAGCTCAAGGGGTAAAACCAAGGAATCCATCAACATTCTTATTCTTTAGTAACACAACTTCACCAGCTGAGTGACTTCCTCCCTAATGTTAATTGTTCCACTGTTATTCTTTAAGTAAAGTTTCTGCAAGTAGATATATGAGCTATGAGGTCATCTCTGACATATGTCTCAGGGTTACTCTGCAGAAGAATTGTGTAAGATGCGTTAGTTCTTTAGAACATGTAGAAAGTCTTTAAATACCTGGGTACCCTATTCAGCCAGCTGTATCCCATGAACTTCAAGTGAACTCTTGGTGGCCTGTTGTATTCTACAAGATGCACTGGTGTCTACAACAGGACAAGTGACATCTTGCAGAGGTCATGAGACCAAAGAATGTAAATGACATGGAAACTGTAGAGAAATATGAAACCACATTCTTCTCTTAGGAGTCTAAGAGTGCATTCACAGGCAGTAATTTAGCGAAAGGAGTCTTTTTCACATTTGATGATATGAACCCGTGTTTGCCTCAAACATCAAATAGTGTGCTGGACAAGTTCTTTTTTTTTCACTCAGGCATGACTGTATATTCTAAATTTTAAAAAACTTTACCGATTCTATTCCTCCATTAAATCAAGCCAACACACTGTTTTTTTTATTACTACAATGTCTAAGATCACAACCTTGAATGAAAAAAGAAGAGCTTTACATTTCTCATTGAAATGTTGTGTAGCGTTACCCCCGTAGGGGCTGCTGAAAGTTGTGGTCATCCTGCCCAGCCCGACATTCACTTCCCAATTACCTTGGAGACAATGAACAGTACAAGAGAAAGATGGACGGCGCCTTCTAAATGCAGCGTGTTTTACAATAAATTTATTATAGTGGATTAAAAACACTCACATTTGAGAAGGTAAATTCCAGCATTTAGACAATAGAATAAATTAATCTGCATGTTCCCAAATGGTGAGATATTCACAAGCCGGTGGAGGGTGTCCTGTGGCTTTCCAGTGGTGCTGTGGGCACTTAGGGCTTCCGGGTGGATTAGACGCAGAAGAGGAATGTTCCATGATGCTCCACGTTGTGCTGGTGTCCTCACTTCTGAGAACGGGGTCGGGTGGGTAGCATTTCACGTTCGGAGTATGCATCATCAGGCTATGCTTCCCAATTACCTTGGAGACAATGAACAGTCCATGTGCTAGATTTGTATTTTTATTTAGGGATTGAACTTGGATAGGGATGGGAATATATGGGATGCCCAGTGGAATGAACAATTGGTTGATTGAATATCAATCAGTTGGGACAACTATATACACTTTACAGCTCCAGTCTCCACCAGCACATCTCTTGTTTGCAGACTGTTACTCTCTCGCTCTCTCTCCTGCACAACACTTAACTCCAGGCACAGCTAGCTCATGATTAAGCCCAACATTGACTCAGTCAGGCCCTAGAAATTGCCATTTGTAGGCAAGGACCATGGGTCACTTTTAATGTAGCAAAAATAGAATAGAAAGTCTTTAGTGCTAGTTTTCCTATGGTGGACTACTGCTCCCAGTAATCCCTCTTCAGACCCTTCCAGCCCTCCTGGCTGCAGCTGCCTGACTCCACTGCCCATGACATTACAGACCTTACTGCTGGCTCTGCACCCATCAAAGACTTCACACACCCAGTCTTTCCCAGTCCTCCAAAACATGCCTGCCACTCACCGGCCCTCCTGGCCACACACACACACAGGTGGTTCCCTCTTAAAGACTTGAAGCTCCTGCTGTCCTCTCTGTGCCTCCTGTCCAGATCCTCCATGCATTCTTGAAGGGATCCTTCCTGCACCCGAGTCCCAGTCCCAAGGTCACCCCCCAGACTGGGGGGAGGTGCCCTCCAAAGGCCCCGATAGCCTAGCACTCCATCCTCAGTTCTTCCACCTAACAACAACCCCCAGCTGGGCTGACCCTGGGTATATCAAGGAGTCCTGTCAATCCTAAATGGGGATTGGTCAGGGCTCCCTAAGAAACCTCAGACAGCTCCACCTTTCTACTCACCAGCCTACTCTGAGCCACTCCTAGCCCACACAGATAAAAAACAGACCTAGCTTCCATCTAGACCTGCCTAAATGTACCTGTACTCACCAAAAATCTACCTCTATCACCTACCCAGATAGAGAGTGCTACAGTTGCATAGTAGTATAGTATAAGTTATTCCATTTCTGAAATGTTTATTTTCCAATTCTGAAGAAACTGCAAAGTAAAATATGAGGGTTGAATGAAGTAATGCCTGCATGTCTATTATCCATTACTGGATAAGCTATTAAATATCAGCAGTCAAGAATGAATGACTGATCCCCAAATTATACTATTCTTACTCAGCCCCAATATAGTGTAATAGTTTTTAGTCAGTCAGTTAATATACTTTAGGCTTTCCAGGTTCACATGCTAAAGAAGATGGCCACCCAAATCCCAACATTACCGATCCAGTCCCAAAGTGATTGAATAAAAGACCCTAAAATAATGTTTTACCGTTATTACTGTCTGTGCCCAAGGATCTATTTTTTTTTGTTTAGTCAGTCAGTCATTCAGATTAGTTTAAGCTTTTCTTGGTTCACAAAATAAATTAAAATGTGGTGCTTTTGTTTAAGGCAAGCACACAAATGTCTTCTTTGTTTCTGAAAAAGGTTGAGCCCCAAATCCAATATCCAGTATTTTACTGTCAGGACCTGGCCACATACTGGTGAGTATGTCCAACATGTGCACAGCAATATGTTGGGGGAACACCCATACTCTTATACCCAGTGGCGTAACTAGAACCTTCAGGGCCCCGATGCAAGTAACCATAAAGGGCCCCCCTGAACCCCAGCCAGGGCCCTTCCCTCTGAGTCCAGCGATGGAACTCCAGGGCATGGTCACAGGTATGACCTTTGTGAGCCCTGTAGTTCCACCACTGGCATCAATAGTTTTTTTTTATTATTTTTATTTTTTATTTTTAGGTGCCCCATTGGGGGACTGTCCCTAGGCAGGATGGGGTCTCCGTCCCCAGAAGAGATGAGGTCCTTTTCTCTAGGGCAGATGAAGTTACTGCCCCAGGTGAGAAGGGGTCCCTGTCCCCAGGGGAGATGGGGATCCCTGTCCCCACGTGAGAAGGGGCCCCTGTCCCCAGGGGGAGATTGAGGGGGTATGTAATGGTGTGTCTGGCTGGGGAGAACAGACATCGGACTGAGCAGCAATTCATGGAGCAGGAGAGGGGTACTCTGAGGAGCCGGCCGAGGACACAGGTCATGCGGGGAATGCACAACTAAAGAGCAGCCAGTGCGATAGTCGAGCATGGAGCTCTGCTAGTCACCCTCCACCTCCAGCCACCCGTGTGCATGGTGCACTAGTACACCTAGCTGCCTATGCTGCTGCCGGCCATATGTAGAGGGGGCTGCATGGGCCCCCTGCAGCACAGGGCCCAGTTGCAGTCGCGACTGCTGCACCCCCTATAGTTACGCCCCTGCTTATACCCTCTTTTGTTTGAAACAGGTTGGTCCTCCAAGACTTACTAAGGCACCCTCAGTATGCCCCTGGCCTGGCCTAACCAGCACCACCTATAGCCTGTTCCATACATTCATTATGGCAATGAACCCCAATAGCAGCCTTGCCCAGCGCAAGTTTTATTTCCAGAAGAGGTTCCCATCATGAAGTTAGGAGAAGGAAATGTCCAAACAGCAAAAAGCCTTTTAACTATTTATTGAAAGGCAGTTGATTATGTACATTCTTTCAGTCATTCCAATGGTTACAGTACATTCTTTAGCTGCAAACAGAAAAGAGCAGAGATGAGGGCCAGATCAACGAGCAGCCTATACCTTAAGAAGGGTTTTGCCAGACTCTTACACCCCATACCACAGGGATGTGAGTAGTGCCATTAGTCCTGCACCTCTCCTTCCTGGCGACGCTGAACTGTGAAACGCGTAGGAGCTGTGGGAGACATACTATCCTTGAATATCAGCCAGGAACAGGTCGGCTCAGTGGAGGGAGGAGATTACCACCTGTGGAACATCGTTGGCTTGCCCTATCCTATGCGTTTTTCTCATTGCTGGAAAAGCTTGGTGTTGGCTAACAGACACATTGAAATGTGAGTGCAATCTGTTTTTAATGGTTTTCCATTAAAGATTAAACGGTTTTATGCTATATTGGTTCTATTTAATTTTGTATGAATATACGGACATTGAGGGATTGCTAACGGGAGAAGTGCATTGAGGATTGGTTATCCGTTGAATGAACCGAAGGCTTGCTGGTTGGTGACGTCTGGTGAGTGGCCCTTCTGCTGGGTGACGGTGGCACAGATTTGGTTTTTCTTTGGTGACACATGCAGATCTTTTATTAGAAGATGAATGGGGACTAAGATGACACAGTTGGAGTTGTTGAAATAACAATTGCATATGAAGGACGATATTTTTGCAAATACCGTATATACTCGAGTATAAGCCGAGATTTTCAGCCTCTTTTTTGAGGCTGAAAGTGCCCCCCTCGGCTTATACTCGAGTCATCGCTGTCTGCCCGCTCGATCAGCGTGTCGAGCAGACAGACAGCGGCCATTCTATTCAAAAGCCGCGCCTCCGGCTCCGCCTTCGCCTGTGATAGGCGGAACACTGAATTTCCCAGCAGCCTGTGTTCCGCCTATCACAGACATCGTATCATCCTCGTACTACGGACGAGGATGATACGACGTCTGTGATAGGCGGAACACAGGCTGCTGGGAAATTCAGTGTTCCGCCTATCACAGGCGAAGGCGGCGGCGCAGCTTTTGAACTTTACAATGGCCGCCGACGAAGAGGGCACGGGACGGAGGCAAGGGAAGGCACGGCACGGGACGGGACGGGACGGCGGCGGCAAGGCACGGCACGACACGGGACGGATGCAAGGAGGCAAGTCACGGCACGGGACGGAGGCAAGGAGGCAAGGCACGGGACGGAGGCTCGGGACAAAGGTAGGCTGGACACACACACACACACACACACACACACACACACACACACACACACACACACACACACACACACACACACACACACACGGATGGAGACACACACACACACACACACACACACACACACACACACACACGGATGGAGACACACACAGGGATGGATGGACGGACACACAGGGATGGACGGACACACAGGGATGGACGGACACACAGGGATGGACGGACACACAGGGATGGACGGACACACACACAGGGATGGACAGGCATGTCTCACCCTCGGCTTATACACGAGTCAATAAGTTTGCCAGTTTTTTTGGGGGTAAATTGGGGGCCTCGGCTTATATTCGGGTCGGCCTATACTCGAGTATATACGGTATATATGTTGTTATAATATATTGTTTTGTATACACTTTGGGGAAAATCATCCATATTGGTTGGGGGAAGTAGTGAGTGGGAGGCACAATCCCCTAATAGATATTAATATATATATACATGCTTTTTATTCACTATATATTTTTTCACTATAATCATCTACATATAAGTGGATGTTACACTGCATTTTGGACTTGCCACTTTATAGTTTGCAATCTAATTTTTTTTAGTCCCACAGATTTATTATTCATGCATTTGAATATGATTTATAGGCTATGTATTTGGTTTAGTTTTGTTTGATTGCTCAGAGTTGTATTTTTATTGCATTTTTTGGTGTCAGAACACATGACAACCACTGCAGTAATCATTTATATTATTTATTGAACTTGGTTTACAATTTGCTTGGTAGCGTGGGAGAGTGGTATAGTCGTATAGTACCAGAATCTAGAGCCTCAAAGATTTCATCTTTGCATGTCTTGGGTCTTGCATTGCTTTCCATGACCAAATAACCTCTAGGCAGACTATGGACTATTTATTCAGAGCCCTCTTCCCTAAGATGCCCCACATTGGCAGGGGCAGGGCTGTCATAACTTACAATATATGGTACGCCCTTCTCACTACTCTGAGGACCTCTAGGGGTTACATAGGCACCTACAATGCCTATTCCTTATTACAGAGTTCCCAACCCTAAATATGGAAACAAATAGAAAGATTTAGGGAACTACATTGGGTACTTCTGCACTCCTAACCTACATTATGTAATGTGTTACCAATAGTTCTCACTCGTGTGTTTTCGAAAAGAAGGTCATCCTATAGTTAAATAGCACAATAACTCTGTAAACATTCCTAAATCCTACATAGCAAATGTCACTATCCTGACTGAGTAATGGACTGAGTAAGGCCATGATTTCTGCCCTTTGCCACTGTTCATCATTCTCATAATACTTACAGTAGCAACACTTGCCTGATTACATAATAGATGTGCTCATTCTGCACTCTCATTAAAAAAAAAAACATTGGTATAGTCCATATAACTACATCAACATTCTGAGGGGTGGGTAATCCACTACTTTCATCTGTGTAATATCAGTTATCATCCTCATCATAGTTAGTGACACTTGCTTGGCCAATTACTGGTCATCCTCATCATACTTAGCAACACTTGCTTGACCAAATACTGCATATGTTGTTTTCCAGTCATCTATTTCTTAATTTTATATACATATTGGATGTTGTTCACTGATCATGAATATGTAAAAATCAGATGGAATAATATGTTTAAATATTTGTATGATTGTGTTATAAATACAATGCAAAGTATAATTAGTTGTGGTATCAAAAATAAAGGCTATGTTGTTGAATGAACACTGTAGTTTAGTGTTACAAAATTTGAGGAGTTGGTGAGGTGGACCCCCAGACCTAACTTTTCCATAGTCCCAGTCTACCCTGGATGCACCCTGTCAAGCACCAGTGTCTTTGCACTGCAAAGGTCCAGGAAACCAAAATCCTACTATTTATGCCAGACTTATTTTCTCGTCAACAGTAATGAACTGAAATAGCTAAGTCAGTCTTTGTCTAAGTATTCTTACACAGGGAAAACAGAAATGACCACCCTCTTAAAAGGATCCACTGTGGATTGCTTTTTAGGACATAACTGAAAGGTGGTTTGCAGGACTGTCTGCTTTTTTATTCCCAAGAAGATTTTTTTAACCCAGTAGGGATTTTATGTTAAACTACCATACCACAACTGCCATAGCCACATGTGGCACACAGTTGCAGTGTGGTCCCATTGACTTTGTAGGACTGAGTTTGACAGGTGGTGCCATCTGCCAAACTCAACATGCTGAGTTAAATTTGCCACATTGCAAAGCAGTAAGAAGTCACCCTCCAGCAGCCATGTAAATTGGAGGTGGGCGATGGGGGGGCAGTAAAAATCTGCCTGTTTTCACCCCTCTTCTTCCGCCATTGTGAACTAATGCTGCGTACACACGATCGGAATTCTCGTCGGAAAAAGCTCAGATGGTTTTCCCGACGGAATTCCGACAGAATTCTGACGGAATTCGGCTCAAGCTGTCTTGCCTACACACGGTCACACCAAATTCTGATCGTTTATAACGCGGTGACGTACAACACATACGACGGGAATAGAAAAAGGAAGTTCAATAGCCAGTAGCCAATAGCTTCTGTCTCGTAGTTGAACCTGAGCATGTGTGATTTTTGGCATGTCGGAATTGCATACACACGATCGGAATTTCCGATAGAAAGTTTTTCCGTCGGGAAAATTGAGAACATGCTATCAATTTTTGGCTGACGGAAATTCGGACAGCTAAATTCCGATGGAGTATACACACGGTCGCATTTACCGATGAAAAGCTCTCATCTGTCTTTTTCTGTCCGGAATTACGATCGTGTGTACGCGGTATTAGCCTAAGTGTTTTTCTGAATATTTGCTGGTTGACAAGTTTGAGAACATAGGTTCTTCTTTGCAACATTATATAGCAAAACGTGTCCATTTTAATAAATATGAGTTTTATGAAGATTAACTGTGGCATTCTGTTCATATAAACAAACTGAAAACAAGATGTTCCATGGTACTTGCTTAAATAACCACTGTAAACCTCCAACATGTCTTGTCTTGAAATAAGTGGCCACGATGGATTCGTTTTCTAATGTAAAAGACGCCCAAATCCACATGTTTCTGCAACTGTTCTTAGAATGAACTATGTCCCGTACTATCTCTGCTAAGCACTTGTATGAGCAACGAAGACTATGTTTTTGAAGTCTTACCAATGCTGAAAGAACCTTTCACTGGAAGGCCAATAGTGATGAGTCATTGTTTAGTACTCTACGCGCTGGACCATTCTTTTCAAAACAATTACGGAACACAAAAGAAGGATTTTGTGCCAGCTACACAGATTGCATCGCCGTCACTTGATTGGCTGTGTTACAAAAAGTGCATAATTTTCTGTATTTTGGTATGGGGTCTGAGTCATCACAGTCTATTCAATCTGATAGTTTTACATCATATAATATTTTGCAGGCATTTTAAATAATTGTATTTACTGCTAAGCAAATCCCATCAAGCAGAATGTCTCCAGCAAAGGGTTGAGGTCACAGTTTTACTGTTTCTTTTATTTCCAAGTTTTAACAAACTTGATTTAAATCAGTAAATTCCCTTGCATTTCGACATAAAGATACAATCTCCTAAACAGATTTTTTTTTTTTTTATTGACCTTTTATTTTTTTTATTTTTTTTTTATACATTTGGCATTTCTGTTTTCCAAAAAAGACTGAGTCAGTCTATTCCTTAGAGATGAAGGAAGCAATGGTGATCTCATCTCCTGTGAGTTAGGTCTGATATGAGGCATAGGAAACAAAAGACTTCCTTGTACTGGGGGTGGATGCACTTTGGGAAATACAATAATGGACTTGCCATCTTCTTAATATGTGGGAAAGGCAAAATAAGAAAAACGAAAAAGGCAATACAGGCTAATTGTTAGTGCAACAATGTGAAATAGAAACCAATGTGGTGTGGTGTGGGATACAGCAGCACAGGATCCAATACACATAAATAAAATGTGCCTTTAAGAGGTTAGTTTGAATACAAATGACATACATTTTTTTATGCGCAGTTGGGTACCAAGCCTTTCCATCAGTATGTTCTGTAGACCAAAGGAGATAAAGGCTTAAGACACAAAAAAGATGAAGGACTCTTACATTAGGAAAAGTTTGCCCCAGACCTTTAAGCAGGTATAAATGCTGTTGTTCTACAACTATCCAAATGCCTCAGAAAAAAGGATGCTGTGCAGGCACCTGAAGTCCTCCTTATCAACTGATGACATCACTGTTGTTAGGACACACCGGCAGCTGGAATGATGTGGTGCACAATAAAAACAGCCTTGAGTCAATTGCTGACTTATATATAATTTTTGGACAATTTATAGGCATTTTGCAAAGCACCCTAGAAGAAATCAGAAGGTGGGTGTAATACAGTATATCGAAAACCTTCAAAGAAGCAGTACATCGGCATCAAGGAACATTCGACTTCAAAATCGAAATATGATTAGAAGCCCAATAAATATTTAAATTAAGTACAGTATATTTGGGCAAAGGAATTTTTGGAACCAAATGCAATTACTGCAAGTTTTCATTGTTCTATAACTGAAAGAAAACAGCACAGTGACTTAGTGGTTAGCACTTCTGACTTGCAAAACTAGGGTCCTTGTTTTGAAACCCAACCAGGACACCACCTGCATAAGGTTTGTATAGTTTTCTTGTGCTTCCATTGGTTTTCTCCCACATTTGCTGGTATATTAATTGGCTCCTGTCTAAATCGGCCCTAGTAACTACATGTAAGGTAGGGAACTAAGATTGCAAGCTCTTTGATGAGCTTGGGCTCAGTCTGAACCCAGAAGACGGCTATCAGTACTAGGCCAACCATGCCCCACGGCTCCATGTACACAAAGGGGCAGAGATGCTCATGACATCATTTAATATGGCTGGACTTAAATAATACTGTATGTATAGTTTGTTTCATTAAATATTTGCCTTTTGTGTGCTCCTGGCCAGGGCTGTGGGTATGCATTGCAACACAGAGAGCCAGACAAGTCACACCCCTGCTCCCTCCTCACCGCTCCTGGCAGACAGTGGCAGGAGCCTATCACTAACCTCCCCCCTCCTCTACAAGCTGGGGGTTCAGGAAACACATGGTCAAGGGACTCACCAGTGATTAAATGGGACAGTAGGTAAGTATTTGGGGACAGAGGGTTTGTGGTAAAAAATATTTAATCTTTAGTACTATTCTAAGTAAATACCTAGGAAATCTTTTTTTCTATTGTTTCATAGCAGCCCTAAAGTGAGATTGTATATGGACTTTGTACTATGTATATATTATTCAACCTAACCTCCTCTTTTAACCTAACACAATGGACACAAACCACCACTCACTCCAACCGCAATACTCTCAACCTCATATTCTCCGATCACTGCACTCCCTTGCAACCTCTCTAACACCCCCTTTCCCAGGGGTCAAGTGCTGGGGAAAAAAGTGTGGGAACTCTCACCCAAGATCCACTCCCCCACCAAAAAAAATAAAAATAAAGGTACGCTCATATGCATATATATTTCACAGAAAATACAGTACATTTATTGTAAAGTGCCAGTTTACAAATACAAAATAAGTTAACTTGTCAAACAGAATAATCAACACAATGGGTGATGATCTTTCCCTCGCAGGGAATTTCTAACACAAATACACCCTGTTCCAAATTCAAATACAGCAAATTAGAAAATATCACACAAACTGGAATAACGTTGCCCTTGCCGTGCAAGATTATCGGCAACGGATCAAAAAACTCACGGATCGGATCATTCCTTGGATCTGAGTCACAGATCGGATCTTTCTTCGGATCAGCAAATAATAATTGAATTTGCAAAAACCTGTGAAAAATGTCACCACCATATAGTCCCCACTGCAATATACATCTCCCCTACTGCAATATCCACGTCATCTCCCCCAATAATATTTTGGCTGAGCATGGATGGGTATGGCTGGGTATTAGCAGAATATGTATTGGCAGGGTAAGTATTGGCAGGGTATTGCAGAATATTGGCAGGATAAGTATTGGCAGGGTATTGCAGAGTATTGGCAGGGTATGGCAGATTATTGCTGGGTATTGCAGATTATTGGCAGGGCATTGCAGGGTAAGTATTGCAGAGTCTTGGCAGGGTAAGTATTGCAGAGTAAGTATCAGCAGGGTATGTATTGCAGAGTATTGGCAGGGTATAGCAGAGTATTGGTGGAGTAATGCAGAGTATTGGCGGAGTATTGGTGGAGTAATGCAGAGTATTGGTGGAGTAATGCAGAGTATTGGTGGAGTAATGCAGAGTATTGGCGGAGTATTGGTGGAGTAATGCAGAGTATTGGCGGAGTATTGGTGGAGTAATGCAGAGTATTGGTGGAGTAATGCAGAGTATTGGCGGAGTAATGCAGAGTATTGGCGGAGTATTGGTGGAGTAATGCAGAGTATTGGTGGAGTAATGCAGAGTATTGGTGGAGTAATGCAGAGTATTGGTGGAGTAATGCAGAGTATTGGTAGAGTAATGCAGAGTATTGGTGGAGTAATGCAGAGTATTGGTGGAGTAATGCAGAGTATTGGCAGAGTAATGCAGAGTAATGGCGGAGTAATGCAGAGTATGGGCAGAGTAATGCAGAGTATTGGCGGAGTAATGCAGAGTATGGGCGGAGTAATGCAGAGTATTGGCGGAGTAATGCAGAGTATTGGCGGAGTAATGCAGAGTATGGGCGGAGTAATGCAGAGTATTGGCGGAGTAATGCAGAGTATTGGCAGAGTAATGCAGAGTATTGGCAGAGTAATTCAGAGTATTGGCAGAGTAATTCAGAGTATTGGCGGAGGGGTAATGCAGAGTATTGGCGGAGGGGTAATGCAGAGTATTGGCGGGGTAATGCAGAGTATTGGCGGGGTAATGCAGAGTATTGGTGGAGTAATGCAGAGTATTGGTGGAGTAATGCAGAGTATTGGTAGAGTAATGCAGAGTATTGGTGGAGTAATGCAGAGTATTGGTGGAGTAATGCAGAGTATTGGCAGAGTAATGCAGAGTATTGGCGGAGTAATGCAGAGTATGGGCAGAGTAATGCAGAGTATTGGCGGAGTAATGCAGAGTATTGGCGGAGTAATGCAGAGTATGGACGGAGTAATGCAGAGTATGGGCGGAGTAATGCAGAGTATTGGCGGAGTAATGCAGAGTATTGGCAGAGTAATGCAGAGTATTGGCGGAGTAATGCAGAGTATGGGCGGAGTAATGCAGAGTATTGGCGGAGTAATGCAGAGTATTGGCAGAGTAATGCAGAGTATTGGCAGAGTAATTCAGAGTATTGGCAGAGTAATTCAGAGTATTGGCGGAGGGGTAATGCAGAGTATTGGTGGAGTAATGCAGAGTATTGGCGGGGTATTGCAGAGTATTGAGTAATGCAGAGTATTGGCAGGGTAATGCAGAGTGCTAGTGACTAACCTGGTTTACTTCTCGCTCGGGAGAGAACTGGGTAGAGGGGAGGGAGGAGACAGTCCGTATGCCAGCGGCGTGTGTCTGCCGCTGGCTGCGCTGGAGGCCGCATGCGCACTGCCCACTGTGTCATGAAAATCTCACGAAGAGATTGTCCTCCAGGTCTTCTGATGTACGATCGTCGTGGGTACGCACGATCGTACGAACGCCCTTACGTTCGTACACAGGTGCGCGGGCACGCGCACGGCCGCGTGCGTGCGTCCGTATTGGCGCCAAACGGCCTATTTAAACCAGCCTCTTGCCAACAGTCTTTGCTGTCTGCTCTACAGCGTTATATCTGTGAGACCTGATCCGTATTGTTTGTTCCTGTTTGACCCGGCCTGCCTGTGACCTATCTGCTATCCGCCTGCACCCGACCTCGGCTTGTTGTGACTATTCTCCTGCCTGTTTCCTTGTACTTCGTTCCTGTCTGGTATCCGATCCGGCTTGCTCTGACCATCCGTCTGCTAAAAGGGTAACCTGCTTATACTGAACTGTTCATCTGCTATAAGTGCCTGCTCATATTGAACTACCTATCTACTGCAAGTCACCTGCTTATACTGAACTGTGTCATCTGCTACAAGTGATCTGTTAGCATTGAACTGTTCATCTGCTATAAGTGCCTGCTCATATTGAACTATCTATCTGCTGCAAGTCACCTGCTTATACTGAACTGTGTCATCTGCTACAAGTAATCTGTTAGTATTGAACTGTTCATCTGCTATAAGTGCCTGCTCATATTGAACTACCTATCTGCTGCAAGTCACCTGCTTATACTGAACTGTGTCATCTGCTACAAGTAACCTGCTAGTATTGCACTGTCCATCTGCTCCTAGTGCCTGCTTATATTGACTGTTTATCTGCTGCAAGCACTTGTGTATATTACACTGTTCACCTGCTACAAGTGGCCTGCTTTCCTGCACTGCTTATTGCCAAGTTACCTGCTCCTTTGAACTGTGTATCTGCTATAAACTACCTGCTGATCCCTTCACTGTGATTACCCGCTCCACTGAACCTCGCCTACCCATCCTACCCATCTGTTGATCCTGCCAGGCACCTGTACCCCTCCTTACTCCTGTGTTCCCTGTTACATTGCCAGGAAACCGGTAGTGGGAGTCGTAAAGGAGGCCTCTCTCCGCAATCCGGGCTCGCTACTAGAAGGTACGTGACAGTAGCAGACAGCCAATGTCTGAGCCCGAGCGGGGAGCCTCCGCCATGGAAGAACTTTGTCAACACCTGGCAGGACTGTCTGAGGCAGTTAAGGGCCTTCAACAAGGCTACATTCGGCTGGAGGAACGGGTAATTGCTCTTTCCAACCCCTCCGGATCCTTGGGGGCCCCTCAACCATCAGTTTCTTCAGCTGAAGCAGGTCCAACACCTACAGTTGTGATGTTACCACCAGAACCTAAAGTTCCCACACCCGAGCGATTTTCTGGGAATCGCAGTGGCTTCAGGGCCTTCCGCAACTCCTGCGAATTATATTTTGCCCTCCAACCACGGACCTTCTCTTTAGAGGCTACCAAGGTGGGTTTTGTGGTGTCTCTACTCTCTGGAGACCCCCAGACCTGGGCCCACCGCCTGTTAGAAAACAAGGACGCAGCGTTGACTAATCTTTCTACCTTTTTTGATGCTATGGCTCAATTGTATGAAGATCCTCAACTTTCAGCAACTGCAGAAACCGCTTTGCGGACCCTCCAGCAGGGACGAAGGGCGGTGGAAGATTATGTGGCCGAGTTCAGGCGATGGGGTGCGGATACGAACTGGAATGATGCTGCCCTTCGCCATCAGTTCTGCATGGGACTCTCTGATTCTTTGAAGGATGAGCTTGCTAGAGTCGGTGTTCCACAGACATTAAACGCACTAATTGACTTGGCGATACAGATCGATCGTCGTCTGAGAGAGAGAAGAGCTGAGAGGGCCACTGGTTTCTCTCGTCCAACCTGGATGCTTCCAAAGGCCCCAAGCCATTTACATCCAGCACCTGCCACCCGATCCACGTCTGACACACCTGAGCCAATGCAACTTGGAGTCTTGCGGCCATCTCTTACCCCCGAAGAACGTCAACGTCGGCGGAATAATAACTTATGTCTCTATTGCGGGGAATCTGGACATTACGTCAGGAACTGTCCAATAAAACTTCGTAAGTGTCCATCCATGCCTCCTGATCTCCCAGACTCTTTAATAAAGTTTCCATCTCACCTTATCATTTCTGTCTCCTTTCAGTTCCCAGGAAAGACTTTACAGACACCCGCCATTATTGATTCCGGGGCATGCAGCTGTTTTATGGATTCATCCTTTGCTGCCCAACATCAGATTCCTCTCCTACCTAAGACCCGTGGACTCTCTATTCATTTGGCCGATGGCTCCGCTATTAAATCTGGTCTTGTAACTCGAGAAACTGCACCTCTACCTACTGTTATCTCTGGTTCTCATCGAGAACTTCTCCGGATGGACATTATCTCCTCCCCTCTTTTTCCTGTAATCCTTGGGATGCCCTGGCTACAGGCTCACAATCCAACCATAAATTGGACTACAGGAGAAATTACCTTTTCTTCACCGTATTGCCAGAAGTTCTGTGGTTCATCCGGTTCTCTGAGACCAGCA
Source organism: Lithobates pipiens (assembly GCF_037356315.1). Lineage (NCBI taxonomy): Eukaryota > Metazoa > Chordata > Amphibia > Anura > Ranidae > Lithobates > Lithobates pipiens. Next base: position 629,086,469 of record NW_027507748.1, on the reverse strand, counting down.
ACTTTATTATCTATTGACTCAGAGATCGATTTACGTCAAGCCATTCCCGAAGTCTACCATGAATTTTTGGACGTGTTCAGTAAACAAAAGGCAGAGGTGCTCCCGCCCCACCGGGCTTATGACTGCCCCATTGAGTTACTTCCTGGAGCCAAGATTCCGTTTGGAAGGGTTTTTCCCTTAACAGAGGTAGAGCAGGAGAAACTCAAAGAATACCTCGAAGAAAATTTAAAGAAGGGGTTCATTCGCCCGTCTACGTCCCCAGCAGGTGCAGGTATTTTCTTTGTTGAGAAAAAGGACCACACTCTCCGACCCTGCGTAGACTACCGTGAATTAAACAACATCACTATAAAGAACCGGTACCCTCTCCCTCTTTTTCCAGAGTTATTCCAAAGACTGGGAATTGCTACGGTGTTCACTAAACTCGATCTCCGTGGGGCTTACAACTTGATCCGTATCAAGGCCGGAGATGAGTGGAAGACTGCTTTCCGTACCCGATTCGGACACTTCGAGTATTTGGTGATGCCCTTCGGTTTGTGTAATGCCCCCGCCACTTTCCAATACTTTATCAATGATGTGCTCCGGGACTTTCTGGACTTATTTGCTGTCGTTTATTTAGATGATATTTTGATTTTTTCTTCCTCCCTTGAAGCCCATCGCAAGCACGTCAAAAGCGTGTTGGGTCGGCTCCGCCAACACGGACTATATGCAAAAGCAGACAAGTGTTTGTTCGAACAGGAAAGTATACCATTCCTGGGGTTGATCATCTCTAGTAAGGGTATAAAAATGGACCCCCAGAAGATTGCTGCGATTTTGGACTGGCCAACTCCTGTAGACAGGAAAGGAATCCAACGTTTTATTGGATTCGCCAACTTCTACCGCAAATTTATTAAAGGTTTCTCAGCTATTGTTGCACCCATCACACAACTAACTAGACAAGGAACCCGTTTTCATTGGACCTCTGAAGCTCAAAAAGCATTCGAGACTCTTAAGGGACTTTTCACCTCCGCTCCTATTTTAAGACATCCAGATTCCTCCCTGCCATTTGTTTTAGAAGTGGATGCATCCGAAATCGCCGTAGGAGCTATATTATCCCAAAGACAAGGAACTAAGGCCCTGCTTCATCCTGTGGCTTTCTTTTCACGTAAGTTATCTGCAGCCGAGAAAAATTACGATGTCGGAGACCGGGAGCTGTTGGCCATTAAATCCGCATTAGAAGAGTGGCGTTATTTGTTGGAAGGAGCTTCTCATCCAATTCTAATATTTACAGATCACAAGAACCTGGAGTACTTAAGATCTGCAAAAAGACTAAAACCAAGACAAGCCAGGTGGGCACTCTTCTTCTCCCGGTTCTCTTTCCATGTAACGTATCGCCCAGGGTCTAAGAATATAAAACCAGATGCCTTGTCACGGATGTTCCACAAGTCCCAGGAGAATTCTCCTCCGGATACCATTCTCGCTCCTGGGAATTTCCTTCTGCTTCAGGAAGATCTTCTCTCTCGGCTTAGACAAGCCTCCATGGGACAAAGACCCTTCTCAGAACCAGAACTACAAACCAGAGGTGGGTTACTGTGGTATAAAGACAAGATCTACATCCCCGAAACTCTGCGGGTATCTGTTCTAGAGCTGTGTCATGACCACGCACTCGCCGGACATTTTGGTATCACTAAAACCATTGATTTGGTACAGCGTACTTTTTGGTGGCCTCAGTTACGGGAGGATTGCAGGAAATACGTGAACACCTGCACTACGTGCATTAGGAGCAAGAACTGTAAAACCAAGGCCTGGGGCCTCCTTAAACCGTTGTCTGTTCCGGACAGGCCATGGAAAATGCTGTCTCTAGACTTCATTGTTGAATTGCCTCCGGCAGACGATCATACCACTATCTTGGTGGTGGTCGATCGTCTGTCAAAGATGGCACATTTTATTCCCATGAAGGGTACCCCTTCAGCCTCTGAAACTGCATAAGTGTTTATCAAAGAAATAATTAGGCTCCATGGGGTACCAGCCAATATAGTTTCGGATCGAGGAGTACAGTTCACCTCTCGATTCTGGAAGTCCCTCTGCAAGGCCTTGAATATTGAGCTATCTTTCTCATCCGCTTATCATCCTCAGTCCAATGGGCAGACTGAGAGGACAAACCAAACTCTCGAACAATATTTACGCTGTTTTTCCTCTTTTGCACAAGATGATTGGATCTCCCTACTTCCAGTAGCTGAATTTGCATATAATAATTCTCTCCATTCCGCCATCAAACAGACACCCTTTTTTGCCAATTATGGCTTCCACCCTTCATTTTTACCCAACTCCCTTCCTGAATGTTCAGTACCTGCGGTCCAGGAAAAGATGAACTTTTTTTCAACCAACAACAAACTTCTACAAGAAACAATGACTAAAACTCAAGAGCACAACAAGGCAACCTTTGACAGGAAGAGACGAGGAGAGTTAGTACTGGTACCTGGTGATTTGGTGTGGCTATCCACGGTAAACTTGAAAATGGCGTGTCCTTCAAGGAAACAAGGTCCCAAGTTTTTAGGACCTTTCTCAGTCAAAAGGAAGATTAACGAAGTTGCTTTTGAACTAGAACTTCCAGACTCACTAAAGGTTCATCCGGTATTCCATGTATCCTTATTGAAACCTTTCACTCCCAATCCATTTCCTAACCGAAAAACCACTCTTCCTGATCCGATCTTGGTTGATGGTGAAGAAGAATTTGAAATTGAAGCCATCCTAAAATCCAGAAGAAGAGGAAACCAGAACCAGTTCTTAATCAAATGGAAAGGATATGGTCCTGAAGAGAACTCTTGGGAGCCTGAGGACAACATTCATGCGAAAAACTTGATTCGATCCTTTAAAAGGGCCCATCCGGAAAAGTTTGCCCGAAAGGGCATCCGGAGGCTGTCCCTTGGGGGGGGGGCAATGTCATGAAAATCTCACGAAGAGATTGTCCTCCAGGTCTTCTGATGTACGATCGTCGTGGGTACGCACGATCGTACGAACGCCCTTACGTTCGTACACAGGTGCGCGTGCGCGGGCACGCGCACGGTCGCGTGCGTGCGTCCGTATTGGCGCCAAACGGCCTATTTAAACCAGCCTCTTGCCAACAGTCTTTGCTGTCTGTTCTACAGCGTTATATCTGTGAGACCTGATCCGTATTGTTTGTTCCTGTTTGACCTGGCCTGCCTGTGACCTATCTGCTATCCGCCTGCACCCGACCTCGGCTTGTTGTGACTATTCTCCTGCCTGTTTCATTGTACTTCGTTCCTGTCTGGTATCCGATCCGGCTTGCTCTGACCATCCGTCTGCTAAAAGGGTAACCTGCTTATACTGAACTGTTCATCTGCTATAAGTGCCTGCTCATATTGAACTACCTATCTACTGCAAGTCACCTGCTTATACTGAACTGTGTCATCTGCTACAAGTGATCTGTTAGCATTGAACTGTTCATCTGCTATAAGTGCCTGCTCATATTGAACTATCTATCTGCTGCAAGTCACCTGCTTATACTGAACTGTGTCATCTGCTACAAGTAATCTGTTAGTATTGAACTGTTCATCTGCTATAAGTGCCTGCTCATATTGAACTACCTATCTGCTGCAAGTCACCTGCTTATACTGAACTGTGTCATCTGCTACAAGTAACCTGCTAGTATTGCACTGTCCATCTGCTCCTAGTGCCTGCTTATATTGACTGTTTATCTGCTGCAAGCACTTGTGTATATTACACTGTTCACCTGCTACAAGTGGCCTGCTTTCCTGCACTGCTTATTGTCAAGTTACCTGCTCCTTTGAACTGTGTATCTGCTATAAACTACCTGCTGATCCCTTCACTGTGATTACCCGCTCCACTGAACCTCGCCTACCCATCCTACCCATCTGTTGATCCTGCCAGGCACCTGTACCCCTCCTTACTCCTGTGTTCCCTGTTACATTGCCAGGAAACCGGTAGTGGGAGTCGTAAAGGAGGCCTCTCTCCGCAATCCGGGCTCGCTACTAGAAGGTACGTGACACACTGACTCCGTGCGTGCCCACGTGTACGGCCGATGTCATGTGACCGGTTGCTAGACGCGGAGCGGCCCTAGCCTAGCAACCAGTCACTGACTCGGGCGGCAGAGGAGCGGCGGGCTACGCACGAGCGGCGGGCTACTCGGGCTGCTAATGGGAACGGCGTTCCCGTTGTGGAAATAGTACGGAAACGCCGTTCCCATGCGTTCCCGCAGGACTCGAGCCCTGCCCTTTCCTCTCTCTGATCACAACCTTATCCGTTTCACACTCTCCTTGTCTTCTACCTCCCATGCTGCCAACCCACAAACCGATATCCGCAGAAGCCTTCACAGCCTCAACCCTTCCCTTCTTTATTCTGCTACTGATGGACTTTACGACAAAATAACACCCCTGTCCTGCCCAGACCTAACCACTTCCATCTACAACAACACGCTTTCATCTTCCCTAGATGTACTTGCTCCTCTTTCTTCATGCAGAACCAGACCCCATCTGCCACAACCCTGACAAGCAGATGACACCAGAAGTGTCAAGAGACTCAGCCGTGCTGTTGAGCAAGCATGGCGTAAATCTAAATCCCTGCAAGACTTTACCCTCTACAAATCTGCCTTTCTCAAATACAACTCCTGCCTCCACACTGCTAAACAAACCTACTACAACACTCTCATCAAAACTCTCTCATTCAAACCTCATCAACCCTTTCTACCCTTAATTCCTTACTTCACCCCCCACTGCCCCCACCCACCAACTTGCTTACCACTCAACAGATTGCCAACCATTTCAAAAATCGTCAAAATTTGCGAGGAGATATCCAGTATTCAACTTCCTCCCCTACCCAACACATCAGGTCCAACACCACACTAAATACTCTCCTCCTGCCCAGTTATCACAGACAAAGTTGATACACTCCTCTCCATGGCCCACCTCACCATCTGTCCCCTGCAGGGCCGGACTGACCATTGAGCCACTCGGGCACTGCCCCGAGCCACTAGGGGGCCCCATCAGGGTTGACGGCTTCAGTAAAACCAGGGACAGTATGTAAAAATCTGTGTTTTTTTTACATCTGTCTCTAAAATGTCCCTTACGGACATCCTTTTGGTCTAAAAATCCCAAGATTATAGCTGCCCCACTTCTCCAGTACCTTCTCAGCCAATAGAAACATGTCTGTGTATACTGTGTGCAGGGGCGTAACTAGAAATCACAGGGCCCCATAGCAAAAGGTTGTATGGGCCCCCCCCCCGCGCAAACAGCCCCTCCCCCCACAAAAAAACGAACTAATGCCATTGAAAAACAGATTACCACATTCATGTAGCACAGTACTCAGGCAACAGCTTAGTGTGTAGAGTGTATGCAGCAAACTAACTTTGGAGGGCTGGAGGATGGATGTTATCTATGTGCACCTGTATGCCTTGGGTTTTTCCAATATTTCCCACAATACAGTATCCAATATTTGTCCATATTATAATAAATACGAGTATGATGCCATTATTCTCTACACTGTGAAGTCTGAGTATGATTGCTGGAGCTACAGACTGTGTATAAAACTGTCTGTCTACAGCTTGAGCCAGACAGCAATTATTGAATGACACACTGTGCTACACACATAAGATTATACCAACTACAGGCCACACTGACACTGTTACACATCACACTGTCTGTACCTTCTTCTCAGCTCTAGCCTGAGCCTCCATTCAACACTGCCGATCGTGTGGGACAGGCAGCCAAAGCACTGCGCGGGCTCCTCTGCTCCATTGTGGGTGGGACTGGACGAGGGAACACTGTCACGATAAGGTGGGCGGCGCACCGCGCCTGCACTCAGCACCCATTTTACTGTCACGGCACCTTTCAATGGGCACACAGGAAGCAGCCTAATTATAATCGTGATGGACATTGGCAGGTTCTGGCGGGCGCTGCAGTGTCACCTCAAATTCAATTGGCAGACACAGACAGCGCTGTTCGGACGGACCGTGAAGTTTGCACACTGCACGGTCAGCAGCAATGCAGGGTCATAACACACAGAGGTATAACTATGCCAGCGGAGCCGTGGCCGCCACCGGGCCCCGCAGAATGACATGCCCCACTCACATGATGATCCATCTGGGTCGGCCTGCATCCTTCCAGCTAGGCTAGGCAGCAGTAGGTGGCTGCCTAGCGGGAGATTACCCTGCACTCGCTGGTGAGATGTCTGCATTTCTCATCGTCACTGGGCCCCTCTCAGCTGCGGGCCCCATAGCGCCTGCGTGGGTCGCTATGGTGGTAGTTCCGCCACTGACTGTGTGTACATGTATGTGTATACTGTGTGATTGTATACTGTGTGGCCCCATAATCTCGGATTGCCTGGGGGCCCCATAAGCTCCTATTGCCCGGGGGCCCCATGAGTTGTCAGTCTACCCCTGGTCCCCTGAACCCTGTCCCTTCACAATTACTCTGACCACCTTCCCACTCTATCCTAAACTCCCTAACTCCCATCTTCAACCTCTCCCTCTCCTCTGGCACCTTTCCTTCTCCGCTCAAACATGCACCCCCATACTTAAAAAAAACCCTCACTAGACCCCACCTGTTTTAATAACTTAAGACCCATCTCCCTGCTCCCATTTGCCTCCAAGCTCATTGAACACCTTGTCCATGACTGAATGAGTCGCTACCTCACGGACAACAACCTTCTCGCCCCCCTAGAGTCCGGCTTCCATCCACAACATTCCACTGAAATTGCCCTACTAAAACTCACCAATGACCTACTAACTGCTAAAAGCAATGGCCTTTACTCCATACTTGTACTTTTAGACCTCTCTGCTGCCTTCGACACAGTTGATCGCCTGCTCCTCTTCAGCAAAATACACTCCCTACGTGATTCTGCTTTATCCTGGTTCTGCTTCTACCTATCTCAGTGCACATTCAGTGTCACTTACAACTCCATCTCCTCCACTCCTCTTTCTGTTGGGGTACCCCAAGGCTCTGTCTTTGGGCCCCTCCTATTCTTGCTCTATAATTCTTTCCTGGGCCAGTTGATAACCTCCCATGGCTTCCAATACCACCTCTACACCCAGATCTATCTCTTCACTCCTCAACTCACCCCCTCGATCTCCTCATGGATCTCAAACTTGCTGAATGACATATCGATATGGATGTCACACCACTTTCTCAAACTCAATATTTCTAAAACTGAGCTTGTTATATTTCCTTCTTCCTGGGCCAAATGCCCCCCTCATGACTTTAAGATCAACAGCACAACCATTGGTCCCTCCACACATGCCGGGGTGCTGGGTGTAATCCTTGACTCTGACCTTTCCTTCAGCCCCACATCCAGTCGCTGGCTAAATCCTGCCACCTTAACCTCTTTAACATCTCAACCCTTCCTGACTAATGACACCACAAAGCAACTTATTCACTGCTTGATTTCCCCGCCTTGACTACGGCAACTCTCTCCTTAATGGCCTACCCCTACGCAGGCTATCCCCCTTCAATCTATTATGAATGCTGCTGCTAGATACACCTCACTAACCGATCCGTGACTGCCACTCCTCTCTGCCAATCCCTTCACTGGCTTCCCCTACCCCACCGTATAAAATTCAAAATGCCAACCACAACATACAAGGCCACCCACATCATCACTCCCAGCTACATCACCAAACTCCTCTGCAGATATCGCTCAAATCACCCCCTCTGCTCCTCCCAGGACCTCCAGCATTCTAGCTCCCTTGTTACCTCCTCCCATGCTCACCTTCAGGACTTCTCCAGAGCCCCGGAATGTCTGATCAGCCCCTAACCTGTCCACCTTTAGGAGATCCCTAAAAACGCACTTATTTAAGGAAGCCTGTCCCACACCCACCTAACAACTGTCCCCGAGCCACCCAAATCAAATTATTCCCTGCATCTATTACCTTTTTTTACCACCATCCCTTCCTTTAGAATGTAAGCTCTACAAGCAGGGCTCTCCTGTCCCTTCTGTATTGAACTGTACTGTAATTGTGCTGTTCCCCCTCTACATTGTAAATCGCTGCGTAAACTGTTGGCACTATATAAATCATGTATAATAATAATAATAATAATCAGGGGTCAGCAACCTTTTTCCACTTAAGGGCTGGATTCAATGTATGTGAATGCATGGAGGGCCGCATTCACCTGCTAATAAATGAAGATATTAATAATCCTAACATAGTAATACTAACAGGGCAGGTTTATCTCACTTTAAGGTGTTTCATTAATACAAAGCCAGTTCACCCCCATAGTGTCTGGTGTCCTCTGCCCCATAGTGTCCTCTGTCCCCTTCCCCCATAGTGTCCTCTGTCCTCTGCCCCCATAGTGTCCTGTGTCCCCTTAGTGTCCTGTGTCCTCTGCCCCCATAGTGTCTTCTACCCCCATAGTGTCCTCTACCTATATAGTGTCCTCTGCCTCCATAGTGCCCTCTGCCCCATAGTGTCCTCTGTCCTCTGCCCCCATAGTTTTCCCCGCCCTCTGCCCCCATAATGTCCTCTGCCCCATAGTGTCCCATGTCCTCTGCCCCCATAGTGTCCTTTGTCCTCTGCCCCATAGTGTCCTCTGTCCTCTGCCCCATAGTGTCCTCCGTCCTCTACCCCCTAGTGCCCTGTGTCCTCTGCCCCCCATAGTGTCCTCTGCCCCATAGTGTCCTCTGTCCTCTAACCCCATAGTGCCCTGTGTCCTCTGCCCCTATAGTGTCCTCTGTCCATATAGTGTCCTCTGCCCCCATAGTGTCCTCGGTCCTCTGCCCCCATGGTGTTCTCTGCCCCATAGTGCCCTCTGTCCTCTGCCCCCATAGTGTCCTGTGTCCTCTGCCCCATAGTGTTATGTGCCCCCATAGTGTCCTCTGCCCCCATAGTTTTCTCTGTCCTCTGCCCCCATATTGTCCTCTGCCCCATAGCATCCTGTGTCCTCTGCCCCCATAGTGTCCTGTGTCTTCTGCCCCCCATAGTATCCTCTGTCATCTACCCCCATAGTGCTCTGTATCCTCTGCCCCCCTTAGTGTCCTCTGCACTCTTCCCCCATAGTGTCCTCTGCCCCCATAGTGTCCTCTGTCCTCTGCCCCTATAGTGTCCTGTGTCCTCTGCCCCCATGGTGTCCTGTTTCCCCATAGTGTCCTCTGCCCCCCATAGTGGCATGTGTCCTCTGCCCCCATAGTGTCCTCTTCCCCATAGTGTCCTCTACCCATATAGTGTCCTCTGCCCCATGGTGTCCTCTGCCCCCATAGTGTCCTGTGTCCTCTGTCTCCATAGTGTCCTCTGCCCCCATAGTGTCCTGTGTCCTTTGCCCCCCATAGTGTACTGTGTCCTCTGCCCCCATAGTGTCCTCTGTCCATATAGTGTCCTCTGCCCCCACAGTGTCCTCGGTCCTCTGCCCCATAGTGTTCTCTGCCTCATAGTGCCCTCTGTCCTCTGCCCCCATAGTGTCCTGTGTCCTCTGCCCCATAGTGTCCTGTGCCCCCATATTGTCCTCTGTCCCCATAGTTTTCTCTGTCCTCTGCCCCCATATTGTCCTCTGCCCCATAGCATCCTGTGTCCTCTGCCCCCATAGTGTCCTGTGAGTTCTGCCCCCATAGTGTCCTCTGTTCTCTACCCCCATAGTGCCCTGTATCCTCTGCCCCCCTTAGTGTCCTCTGCACTCTTCCCCCATAGTGTCCTCTGCCCCCATAGTGTCCTATGTCCTCTGCCCCCATAGTGTCCTCTGTCCTCTGTCCCCATAGTGTCCTGTGCCCTCTGCCCCCATGGTGTCCTGTGTCCCCATAGTGTCCTCTGCCCCCATAGTGTCCTGTGTCCTCTGCCCCCATAGTGTCCTCTTCCCCATAGTGTCCTCTACCCATATAGTGCCCTCTGCCCCCATAGTGCCCTCTGCCCCATGGTGTCCTCTGCCCCCATAGTGTCCTGTGTCCTCTGTCCCCATAGTGTCCTCTGCCCCCATAGTGTCCTGTGTCCCCATAGTGTCCTCTGCCCCCATAGTGTCCTGTGTCCTTTGCCCCCATAGTGTACTGTGTCCTCTGCCCCCATAGTGTCCTATGCACTCTTCCCCCCATAGTGTCCTCTGCCCCCATAGTGTCCTCTGTCCTCTGCCCCCATAGTGTCCTCTGTCCTCTGCCCCCATAGTGTCCTGTGTCCCCATAGTGTCCTCTGCTACCCATAGTGTCCTGTGTCCTCTGCCCCCATAGTGTCCTCTTCCCCATAGTGTCCTCTACCCATATAGTGTCCTCTGCCCCCATAGTGCCCTCTGCCCCATGGTGTCCTCTGTCCTCTGCCCCCATAGTTTTCTCTGTCCTCTGCCCCCATAATGTTCTCTGCCCCATAGTGTCCTGTATCCTCTGCCCCATAGTGTCCTGTGTCCTCTGCCCCCATAGTGTCCTCTGTCCTCTACCCCCTAGTGACCTGTGTCCTCTGCCCCCTATAGTGTCCTCTGTCCTCTAACCCCATAGTTCCCTGTGTCATCTGCCCCCCATAGTGTCCTCTGTCCTCTGCCCCCATAGTGTCCTCTGTCCATATAGTGTCCTCTGCCCCCACAGTGTCCCCGGTCCTCTGCCCCATAGTGTTCTCTGCCCCATAGTGCCCTCTGTCCTCTTCCCCCATAGTGTCCTGTGTCCTTTGCCCCCTTAGTGTCCTCTGCCCCCTTAGTGTCCTCTGCCCCCATAGTGTCCTGTGCCCCCATAGTGTCCTCTGTCCTCTGCCCCCATGGTTTTCTCTGTCCTCTGCCCCCATATTGTCCTCTGCCCCCATAGCATCCTGTGTCCTCTGCCCCCATAGTGTCCTGTGTCTTCTGCCCCCATAGTGTCCACTGTCAATATAGTGTCCTCTGCCCCCATAGTGTCCTCTGCCCCCATAGTGTCCTCTGCCCCCATAGTGTCCTCTGTCCTCTGCCCCCATAGTGTCCTCTGTCCTCTGCCCCCATAGTGTCCTGTGCCCTCTGCCCCCATGGTGTCCTGTGTCCCCATAGTGTCCTCTGCCCCCCATAGTGTCCTGTGTCCTCTGCCCCCATAGTGTCCACTGTCAATATAGTGTCCTCTGCCCCCATAGTGTCCTGTGTCCTCTGCCCCCATAGTGTCCTGTGTCTTCTGCCCCCATAGTGTCCTGTGCCCCCATATTGTCCTCTGCCCCCATAGTGTCCTCTGCCCCCATAGTGTCCTCTGCCCCCATAGTGTCCTCTGTCCTCTGCCCCCATAGTGTCCTCTGTCCTCTGCCCCCATAGTGTCCTGTGCCCTCTGCCCCCATGGTGTCCTGTGTCCCCATAGTGTCCTCTGCCCCCCATAGTGTCCTGTGTCCTCTGCCCCCATAGTGTCCTCTTCCCCATAGTGTCCTCTACCCATATAGTGCCCTCTGCCCCCATAGTGCCCTCTGCTCCATTGTGTTCTCTGCCCCCATAGTGTCCTGTGTCCTCTGTCCCCATAGTGTCCTCTGCCCCCATAGTGTCCTGTGTCCCCATAGTGTCCTTTGCCCCCATAGTGTCCTGTGTCCTTTGCCCCCATAGTGTACTGTGTCCTCTGCCCCCATAGTGTCCTATGCACTCTTCCCCCCATAGTGTCCTCTGCCCCCATAGTGTCCTCTGTCCTCTGCCCCCATAGTGTCCTCTGTCCTCTGCCCCCATAGTGTCCTGTGTCCCCATAGTGTCCTCTGCTACCCTTAGTGTCCTGTGTCCTCTGCCCCCATAGTGTCCTCTTCCCCATAGTGTCCTCTACCCCTATAGTGTCCTCTGCCCCCATAGTGCCCTCTGCCCCATGGTGTCCTCTGTCCTCTGCCCCCATAGTTTTCTCTGTCCTCTGCCCCCATAATGTTCTCTGCCCCATAGTGTCCTGTATCCTCTGCCCCATAGTGTCCTGTGTCCTCTGCCCCCATAGTGTCCTCTGTCCTCTACCCCCTAGTGACCTGTGTCCTCTGCCCCCTATAGTGTCCTCTGTCCTCTAACCCCATAGTGCCCTGTGTCCTCTGCCCCCCATAGTGTCCTCTGTCCTCTGCCCCCATAGTGTCCTCTGTCCATATAGTGTCCTCTGCCCCCACAGTGTCCCCGGTCCTCTGCCCCATAGTGTTCTCTGCCCCATAGTGCCCTCTGTCCTCATCCCCCATAGTGTCCTGTGTCCTTTGCCCCCTTAGTGTCCTCTGCCCCCTTAGTGTCCTCTGCCCCCATAGTGTCCTGTGCCCCCATAGTGTCCTCTGTCCTCTGCCCCCATGGTTTTCTCTGTCCTCTGCCCCCATAGCATCCTGTGTCCTCTGCCCCCATAGTGTCCTGTGTCTTCTGCCCCCATAGTGTCCACTGTCAATATAGTGTCCTCTGCCCCCATAGTGTCCTCTGCCCCATAGTGTTCTCTGCCCCATAGTGCCCTCGGTCCTCTGTCCCCATAGTGTCCTGGGTCCTCTGCCCCCATAGTGTCCTGTGCCCCCATAGTGTCCTCTGTCCTCTGCCCCCATATTGTCCTCTGCCCCCATAGTGTCCTGTGTCCTCTGCCCCATAGTGTCCTGTGTCTTTTGCCCCCATAGTGTCCTCTTTCCTCTACCCCGATAGTGCCCTGTGTCCTCTGCCCCCCATAGTTTCCTCTGCCCCATAGTGTCCTCTGTCCCATATAGTGCCCTCTGCCCCCATAGTGTCCTCTGTCCCATATAGTGTCCTCTGCCCCCATAGTGTCCTCTGTCCCATAGTGTTCTCTGACCCATAGTGTCATCTGCCCCCGTACTGCCCTCTGTCCTCTGCCCCCATAGTGTTCTCTGTCCCCATAGTGTCCTGTGTCCTCTGCCCCATAGTGTTCTCTGTCCCCATAGTGTCCTGTGTCCCCATAGTGTCCTCTGCCCCCATAGTGCCCTTTGTCCTCTGACCCCCATAGTGTACTGTGTCCTCTACCCCCCATAGTGTCCTCTACCCTCTGCCCCCATAGTGTCCTCTGACCTCTGCCCCCATAGTGTCCTCTGTCCTCTACCCCCCAGTGCCCTGTGTCCTCTGCCCCCCCATTGTGTCATCTGCCCACATAGTGTCCTCTGTCCTCTACCCCCATAGTGCCCTGTTTTCGGTGCCCCCATAGTGTCCTCTGCCCCCATAGTCTCCTCTGTCCTCTGCCCCCATAGTGTTCTCTGTCCACATAGTGTCCTCTGCCCCCGTAGTGTCCTCGGTCCTCTGCCCCCATGGTGTTCTCTGCCCCATAGTGTCCTCTGCCCCCATAGTGTCCTGTGTCCTCTGCCCCCATAGTGTCCTCTGCCCCCATAGTGTCCTCTGTCCTTCGCGCTACTATAAAAGAGTGAAGACTGCGAATATGATATAAATAGTGATAAATATCATATAAAAAAAAAAAAAAGTAAACAAGTGCTTGAAAAAAGGTTCTATGAAAAATCAACATACACTAAACAAGTGTTAGCAGCAAAAGATGCATATACACGTGCAAATTGCAAACAAAGTGCTAATAAATGCAGCTGGATCTAATAGTATTCACATAATACCAAAAATTAAAAATACAATTAATAATGATCCTGCGCATATAAAAATGTGTATATATAAATAATAAATCCAGAAAGTGCAACGTGATTCTTTGTGCTATAAAAACTAAAATAAAATAAAATAAATAATAAATGATTAAAAAGCAAGCACCATGAATAAGTCCATATAATGAGTCTCTAGATGTTTTCAACGGCACCAGAAGTATTCAAATAAATTCTCATCAGAGAAACAGGAGGTAAGAAAATACAAAATGTAGTATGGAAAGATATGGACTCTCAAAACTTTCACCTCCACTCTTTGATAAAACAGCACATCAGGTAAAATGAATAGCCTCCATTCTCTCCTTTACCACCAGGGGATCTTCAATAATTAATAGCTTGAAAATCATGGACATCCACACTGGATCACCAGGGGGCCGTTCATCCCTGTATCAACTGCATTGAGAACCAGGCAGCGACCTCCACAAATGTGTGCCACTCAATAAGAATATAGGGAGAAGGAAAAAAGGCTCCAATGGTGTAGTAATATTAAAAACAAATAGTTCAATTTATTAAAACAGCAATAAGACTTTCACATTTACTAGAAATGTAAACAGCACATAAGAAAAATGGATGCCTGGCGTCTTCCGCCAGTCTTATGTCACTTCCGGTATTACATCACAGCCAATCCCTACGCGTTACGTCAATCACATGACTTCATCAGGGGATCGTGATTGGCCGCTATAGCGCTCCTTAAATACACCATAACCGGAAGTGCCCTCACAGCCATCTTGGTTTTGGTTAATCAGGAAAAATACATGACAACAGGAAGTGTCAATTCCGCCATCTTAGATGTGGTGATTTCAGCATTATTAAGCAAGTGGACATATGGGCAACTGATAATAGTAAATCTACCAATTAGATGGTTTCAATGTCCACAAATATATTAAAACGAGATCAAAAGACAGATGTGTGCATATATTAAAAACGCCTTTATATATGCGCAGGATCATTATTAATTTTATTCCTCTGTCCTCTGTCCCCGTGGTTTTCTCTGTCCTCTGCCCCCATATTTTCCTCTGCCCCCATAGTTTTTCCTGTGTCCTCTGCCCCCATAGTGTCCTGTGTCCTCTGCCCCCATAGTGTCCTGTGATCTCTGCCCCCATAGTGCCCAGTGTCCTCTGCCCCCCATAGTGTCCTCTGCCCACATAGTGTCCTGTGTCCTCTGCCCCCATAGTGTCCTCTTGTCAGGGTCCTCTGCCCTCATGGTGTTCTCTGCCCCATAGTGTCCTTCGCCTCCCGTAGTGCCCTCTGTCCTCTGCCCCCATAGTGTCCTGTGTCCTCTGCCCCCATGGTTTTCTCTGTCCTCTGCCCCATATTGTCCTCTGCCCCCATAGTGTCCTCTGTCCTCTGCCCCCATAGTGTCCTCTGTCCTCTGCCCCCATGGTTTTCTCTGTCCTCTGCACCATATTATCCTCTGCCCCCATAGTTTCCTGTGTCCTTTGCCCCCATAGTGTCCTGTGTCCTCTGCCCGCATAGTGTCCTGTGTCCCCTGCCCCCATAGTGCCCTGTGTCCTCTGTCCCCCATAATGTCCTCTGCCCTCATAGTGTCCTGTGTCCTCTGCCCCCATAGTGTCCTCTTGTCAGGGTCCTCTGCCCCCATGGTGTTCTCTGCCCCATAGTGTCCTTCGCCCCCGTAGTGCCCTCTGTCCTCTGCTCCCATAGTGTCCTGTGTCCTCTGCCCCCATAGTGTCCTCTGCCCCCATAGTGTTCTCTGCCCTCTGCCCCCATAGTGTCCTCTGCCCCCATGGTTTTCTCTGTCCTCTGCTGCCATATTGTCCTCTGCCCCCATAGTCTCCTGTGTCCTCTGCCCCCATAGTATCCTCTGTCCTCTGCCCCCATAGTTTCCTCAGCCCCATAGTGTCCTGTGTCCCTATAGTGTCCTCTGCCCCCATAGTGTCCTCTGTCCCCATAGTGTTCTCTGTCTTCTGCCCTATAGTGTCCTCTGCCCCATAGTGTTCTCTGCCCCCATAGTGCCCTGTGTCCTCTGCCCCCATAGTGTCCTCTGCTCCGTAGTGCCCTGTGTCCTCTGCCCCCACAGTGTCCTGTGTCCTCTGCCCCCACAGTGTCCTGTGTCCTCTGCCCCCATAGTGTCTTCTGTCCCCAAAGTGTCCTGTGTCCTCTGCCCCAATAGAGTCCTCTTCACCCATAGTATCCTCTGCCCTCTGCCCCCAAAGTGTCCTCTGCCGCCTCTGCACTCCACCCCATGGACGCAAAAACACACACTGTGTAGGATACAACTCTCCTACCTTACACAAGTGTAGAGCACATCAGCGAGCAGCTATTATCACAGGGCTGGATGTGGGCAGGAACCGCTGAATTTAACTATTTACATCAACAGGCTGGTGATTAGTTGCTGAGATTGCCTGGCAACCAAGCTGTTTAATGTAAAAAAGTTAATTTTAGCAGTTCCTGCCTCCATCCAGCCCTGTGATACCAGCCGCTCGCCACTGTCCAATGAAGAGGACAGCAGTGAAACATGTTCGCGGGCCGGGTGTCTGTGAATTTATTTATGGGCACTGACAGGCCAGACAATTAGCGGTGGTGGGCCGTGGATTGCCGACCCCTGTATTAAATGTTATACTGTATATTTAGTTGTTTGGATGATAGTGTGCAGTTAACTTTATCCTTTAGGATAAGCAGTAAGCCAAGCTATTTTGTCTCTTGACAACAAAACAAATACATTTGGCTTTAAAAAGAGACTGTTAACGCAATTACTGTACAGTCACAATTGTTCCGTCTGATTCTCCGGTCCATCATCCCACATCATATCTATTTCAGGATCTTGAAGGAGGCTTGCATTTTTTCCAACATTTTAAACTAGACAATTTAAAAAAGAGTTTAAAAAAGAGTTTATTAAAATAATCCAAACCTTTAATTTATACAGCGAAAGTTCCATGATTTGAACATTTTTATATACTATTCCATGCTTTGATTCCTGGCAGAGCTGTAATTTGTAAACTGTTTGCTGGCAATGTTCTTGAAAGCTGCAGAAGAGCCTGAAGAGACAGGACCGGTTCCATATCTATCAAGTAATTATGGATATCATTACATATTCTATGACCTTACAAAATTTTGAAAACTCAAAAGGTGATATTTGTTTTATTGTGCAGAGATTATTCTGCATTATGTAGAATTTTCCATTTTAACGTAATAATTCTGAGGGTCATTACTGTACTCTAAACATAAGAAATTATATTGTATCACCTTTATGCAGTAATATCATCTTTCAGTCTATCACAGCCCACATAATATAATTGTGTTAGGATTGCAATATCTATTCATGTAAATAACTCTACCGCAGTCCCTGCCAAAGGTGTGAATGAGTCAGTTTATGTATTTTGCACATCAAAGTGGTTCTAAAGGTTAAACATTTTTTACTTTTACACATTCCCTGTTTTACGGTAAAAAAATGTCCACGTAGTTGTATTGCCCCCATTATCTTTCTCGATCAAGTGCTGTGCCCGTCTGCAGTGATGCTCTTCCTTTTCTCACAGGACACAGAGGCAGCAGTGGGAACCATTGCTGATGTTAATCAAATTCTAAAAGAAGGGAGCAGGGGGCGGGGCTGAGCCATGTTGTGTGTGTCTATGGACACTTGGGAGTGCGCTGCACGAGTGCCTCCATAGCAACTAGCTTGCAATCCCGGTCTTGTATTATCCTTTACATATTAGTCATCAACGTATCATGCCAAAAAATCAGTAGAGTGCTATCTAATGTATTTGGGCATCTTTATACTTTAGAGCAGGAGGAAAGTTAAAAAATTCTTTTTTGACAGAGGGAGTTAATACAGCTCAGCAAAGGGAATACACATAGAGCTTCTGCATTTAATAAATAATCACTAGGGTGATGTCATCTTATTTTATCTAACACGTTAGGTATTGTGTTAACACATGCTAGGAATTCCAAAAAATATTGGTAGATGATATATTTCCAGCAAACGTTAATAATGCCTTTGAATTCCACTACAGTGCAGCATATATCAATGGAAATTTGTATAGATCAGAGACGTACTGTAGTACTGACAGTGACTGCAGGCTATCAGCTTGAAATGACAAAATTTAATTTACTGGAAGCTCTAAGGGCACTGTATTTTTTAAATAATCTTTTGCATTAACAAATGACTTTTGTTTCAGTAAATGTCACTGTGAATCCGTTACATAAAGTATCCAATATGATTTAACTTACAGCAGACAGTTGATTTTTTTTCTGATTAGTAAGATCACAGAGGAATGACTTGGTAGCCATAGGGCACTGAACTTTGTACAATGCACTTGTCATATTGAAGAGGTCCAAAGATTTATTACACAAAAAATTCAGAAGAGAAAAATGTATCTCCCCCCTCTCATTACTCCTATCTGGTTCACTTTTTGCACTCTCTGTTTTTTACAGATTGCTATATTAATTGTAGAATTTGTCTTGGCATTTTTCTAAACCTCTGTGCATGAGTGCTGTTTTTTTTGGAAGAAGAGAATGGATCTCTCGAAAGTTTGTTTTAAAAAATGAAAAGTTATTGCAAAATTAATAAAACATCACTTACAATATTCAACTGTAGCCACATAGCAATACAAATACTATTCCCTTAGACAAAAGAAAAGGAAAAAATATAGGTTTCCTTTCTGCTATGTTCTAATTTTTTGGTGTATTTAGCAATGACATTATAGGCTAAGTCTACACAAAATAGCTTTTGGCAGTGATTGTTCACTGATCAATCCCTGTTAGCTACATATAGCAACTCATTTGAGTCTTAGCTTCAAATGAAGGATAGCTTTGTTGGTTTCTTTGGTACCAGTTCTGATTTTATTATATTTTGTTCTGCTCTTTGTATAGCAGCCTCAGTGCAAACATTTAGTACTGGAATAATAATTTGCGGTTAACTCAGCACAGATATTGCCAACCAGAGTTCTGTGGAACCATATGGTTCCCCCCAGAGGTTACTACTGGTGCCTTGAGTTGCGGTTAAGTTGACATTCTACCTGATGGCAGTGACACCAATGATCTTTTTAGCTGTCTCTAAGGGTGGTCTTCTGAACACCGTTGCAAGGGGGGCCTTCTTTCCACTCACTGTAAAAGCATTAACCAGGGGTTCCTTGAGACCTAAAAATTATTTTAAGGGTTTCTCTGGGGTAGAACGATTGGCAAAGGATGACTTAGGCTGGCCATAGACAAGTCATTTTTTATTTTTTGGTCAACCAGCTGGTTGAACAAAAGAAAATGACACGATTTCCCCATCCACACACTCAATGTGGATGGGGGAATTCCTCTCACTGTGCTATTGTGTTCTGACAGTCGAGAGTTTTCCTCACTGTCAGAATACGCTCTTTAACACTGCTAGCTACAGCTGGCAGCACTGATCAAGAGAAAAATTTCCAACAGGTTGTACACAAGTGGATCAATAGATCAAATTGTGGCTGCGAGATTGACACGTCGCTGGCCCCGTCACCTGGTATAGACTTAAAGGGGAAGCCCTACGCCGAAAAAATGGCGTGGGGGTCCCCCCAAGGTCCATATATGACCCTTATCTGAGCACGCAGCACGGCCAGTCAGGAAAGGGGGTGGGGACGAGCGAGTGCCCCCCTTGAGCCGTACCAGGCCACGTGCCCTCAACATGGGGGGTGCTTTGGGGAAGGGGGCCCAGAGGATGCTGGGACTGTGACATCATAATGGGTTGGGACATCACCCGGTGATCCCGCCCATTGTCCCTATATAAGTCGCTGCACACCGCGTCCCTGTCATTGCGGCCAGAGAGCGTCAAGTCAACATCTCAAGGAAGAAGAAGAGAAGAGAAGAAGAGAGGGCGGCGGCGACAGCGACAGTGGCGACGGCGGCGACAGAAGATGGCCACCACTAGCAAAAGAGCTGGAAGAAGGAGCGGAGGCTCGGCAAGAAGAACTGAAGAGGGGGACAAGACCCCCGAAGTCGGAAGAAGAGATGGCTGGCGACAGAAGACCGGGCCACCATTAGTAAAAGAGCTAAAGGAAGAAAGCGGAGGCCCGACAAGAAGAACCAAAGAGGGGGACAAGACCCCCGAAGTCGGAAGAAGACCCCTGGGCGGCGACAAAGAAGAAAGCTAGTAAAAGAGCTAGCAGAAGATAGTGGAGGAGTCTGGCGGGAAGACCCCCCAAGACGGAAGAAGACCCCCGGAGCTGTGCAATAAATTATTTTAAACCCTTGTGTGGTGTTTTTTTTTACATTTTTTTAAACAGGTGAATGGGTAGGGGTACATTGTACCCCATACTCATTCACATAGGGTGGGGGGCCGGTATCTGGGGCCCCTTTATTAAAGGGACTCCCGGATTCTGATAAGCCCCCAGCCCACAGACCCCGACAACCAACGGCCAGGGTTGTCAGGAAGAGGCCCTTATCCTCATCAACATGGGTACAAGGTGCTTTGGGGTGGGAAGACGCAGGGCCCCCCCTTCCCCAAAGCACCCCCCATGTTGAGGGCACGTGGCCTGGTACAGCTCAGGAGGGGGGGCGCTCACTTGTCCCCACCCCCTTTCCTGACTGGCCGGGCTGCGTGCTTGGATAAGGGTCTGATATGGACCTTTGGGGGGACCCCCACGCCGTTTTTTCGGCGCAGGGCTTACTCTTTAAGTCCATACCAGGCAACGGGGCTAGCGACATGGCAATCTCGCCGCCGAAGGCGGAAACATTGACCTCCTGCGTTAGTCCCGGCTACCTGGAGCCACATTCAAAATGAACAGACTTTCCTCCGTGTGCGGGAAAGTCCGTTCATTTCAAAGGTCCGGTGGTCTAGCACACAGATGGCCGGATTGTCTGCTGGACTCGCAGTTCGGCAGACAATTTTTGAGTCAAAACTACTTTCTAAGTCTGCCGGACTTTTGGGGAAAAAAAAGTCTGCCGGAGAAAAAGTCTGCCGGAGCCCACACACGGGCGGACAAAACGTTCCTATCCTGAATGCGATTCTTCTTCGTTCAGGAAAATGGGGTTGAGGGAGGTTGAACCTCCCCTAAATGCAGCAGCTCCTAAACTCTGCTAAAAGCCTATGGGGGGGGTTACTAACACTGGAGAATATCTTTCTGTCACCCTGTTATTTCTTCCTATCAGCATGCTCCTTGTTAGCACATAAGTACTGCAGCACAACTTGCTGGTTACATGTGCTAATTCACCCTCTCCCAGTCTGAGTCAAATTGAGGTAATTACATTGCTTGCATTTAAAAAAAAAAGTAAATATAATGATGTTTGAATAAATGAAGAGCTTGATTCATGTATGTCTTTTTTATCTGCCAGGAGTTAAAGTGGTTGTAAACCCATTACAACCACTTTAACCTACAGGTAAGCCTAGATAAAGGCTTATCTGTAGGTGCAAGAAATATCTCCCAAACCTAAAACCTTTAGGAGATATTTTCAGAAATAGCAGCACTGATGTCAGGCTCAGGCGCACTAAGCGTGCCATTTCTAACGGCCATCATGCTGCATGCCCGGGAATTACATCATCGCTGCTCCAGCCAGCCACAACGCTGGAGCAGCGATACCCGGAAGACACGCCTAGTCAACATGTCAGCATCGGAGGAGGTGAATGGGGGTCACTTCTGGGGCTTCGATCTCAGGTAAGTAATTCATAATGAGCTAGTATGCTATGCATACTAGCTCATTATGCCTTTGTCCTGCAGGGTATTTTTTTTTTTTTTTTTTAAAGAGATGGTTTACTTCCTCTTTAAGCCTGAGGTTCACACGTATGCGGCCGCGGTTTCATTGCGGCAGTCTGGTGCTTTTCTGTTCACTGGTTCAGGTGCAATTCAGGTTAAACACGCATCCAATTCACATATATGTGAACCGAGCCTGAAGGGTTATTATTGTATAATCAATTATAGACAGTATATACTGCATTCATTTGTCTTATAGATGCATTTTTGCTATGGTATATATTGGCTAATAAGCACTGCCTATTGTACTGTTTATTTTTGATAACTTTAAGGTGAAGCTACAGTGGTCTTGATAGATCCACAGAAATAATCTGTAAGTGCTGCCAAACCTCCTCTTACAGCACTAGGAGCATAAAGACTTATCGCATAGCAATGTGTGAACTTGAAGCACACTGTTAATCGCCCTGTGCATGTGCTTTACCCATTCTGCACATACTAATTTTTCCTTCGCTGCCCAACTATTCCATGTACTCACCAGGAGCAAAGAGAAACACTCAGTACTTGTGGGTATGGTTCCCCCCATGTGAGAAGGCTATCCTTCCCACACCTAACAACTGTATTTTCATTTTCCCCATCAGATCATCCTCCACAGCTATCCACAGCTATTACCTTGACATTTGTAGGACTCAACCCAGTGTTGTATCTATATACCTCGTAACCTTAAACCCGGCTTCCCGCCCCCTCCCAACCTTGTCCCTCTTAAAAAATGACTGGACAGATTTTGGAGTAAATGGCCATCAGGCCTAAACTTTTTTATTATTAACCAAAATATAATCTTTAATAAATACCAACATTAAATACGAAAATAACTTTCCCAGCCTTTCCAAGGGGTCATGGGTACGTAGCATCCCAACATCAAATTGGTCACTGCCTACAACTTCAACTGTAATCTTTTGACCTCCAGACGGCAACCCCTGTCTCGGAGGCAATGACCAACTGTAGCAGTGACCTACCCGTTTTAAACCCTTCCAGGTTAAACCCTCGTAACCTGGAAGTACCTACAACCACTCCCATCCCATGGATGGGTACAACAGGCCTTTTTACCTGTACCTCACTTCTTCATCTAAAGACCCCTGAACCGCCCAATGAAGCAAACGAGCACCCGAGACCAAAACCCCGTACCAAAAAACCAGGGAGGGTGGGTGGGGATTCCTTCCTCCTCCGCTCTGCAACTGTTCTCCCTGACCCTTGCTGGCACGAAATGGCCGCCGTGGCTCCGCCCCCGGCTCCGCCCACCCCACGTTCTTAAAGCGGCCACATCTCCCCTTAAAACGGCGACTGTGCAGTCCAGCACATGTCATGTCGTCCCTGCGCCTACCTCCCCCTAGTGGATGCTAGCTGCGGGACTCCCTTTTGTTCCACTTGACCCTCCCTTCTAGATGCTAAGCTCTAATGAGCAGGGCCCTCTGATCCCTCCTGTAATGATTTGTTCTGTAACTGTACTGTCTGCTCCATGTTGTAAAGCCCTGTGCAAACTGTTGGCGCTTTATAAATCCTGTATAGTATTAATAATAATATTAATGTGACAGCACTAATGGTTAGTGATTGGTAAATCAAGCACCCAGCACTATTACATTAGACTGAGAGAAATCCCTCATCCCTGTGTGATCTGCAGATTGTGGCTTAAGGCTTACACAGAGATAACTTTATTAACTCCTGGTGGCCATAGGTATCGGTGGGGAAGAGAAGAGGTGGTGTGCATAAATAACTGGAGAGGGTGAGTTATTCACTTTACGGTCAAGACAGAGGACAAGGGGGCACTCTTTACGCCTAGAACAAAAAAGAGATTTCATCTACAAATACGGAAAGGTTTCTTCACAGTAAGAGCTGTGAAAATGTGGAATAGACTCCCTGTAGAGCTGGTTCTGGCCACCTCAGTAGATTGCTTTAATAAAGGCCCTGTTTTTCCCCAAAATGTACATATTCTAACTGGGTAGTGACATTATGGGTAAAGTTGATCCAGGGAAAATCTGATTGCCTCTCGGGGGATCAGGAAGGAATTTTTTTCCCCTGCTGTCAAAAATTGGATCATGCTTTGCTGGGGTTTTTCACCTTCCTCTGGATATACTGTGGGTAAAGGATTGTGTATATGGGATTGTATAAAATTATTTTTTGTTTATTTATTTATTTTTTATGGTTGAACTAAATGGACTTGTGTCTTTTTTCAACCTGACTAACTAACTATGTAACCTGTTCCCTAGCCCTGCTCTACAATTTAGAAGAAGTAAAGAACAGTAAACTGTTGGCGCTATATAAATCATATATACGGTAATAATAATAATAATAATAATAATAATAAAAATGTTGTCTATCTGCATCTGAGTGTCATCCTCTAAGCCCTTGTACACACGGTCGGACATTCCGACAACAAAATCTGTTGGATTTTGTCCGACGGATTTTGTCCGAAACTGGTGTTGCATACACACGGTCAGACAAAGTTGTCGGAAAATCCGATCGTTCGTAACGTGATGACCTTATTTAGTTATGACTGGACTACGTACAGGCTAGTAGTCAATAGTTTTGGTCTAGGAATATGATCTGAGCATGCGTGGCACTTTGTCCGATCAGAATTCTTTACAAACTTTGTCCGATCGGATCATGTTGTTGGAAATTTTTTTATATCCAACTCTCAAACTTTGTTGGTCAGACATTCCAACAGAAAAAGTCAGATGAAGCCCACACACGGTCGGATTATCCGACAACACGGTCCGATCGGACATTTTCCGTCGGAATGTCCGACCATGTGTGCAAGGGCTTAGAAGCCATACAGATCACTATTACAGCTATGAAAGGCAGCAGGCAATTATTTTTACTAGGAGGATATACTATGCAATCGTTCAAACAAAAAGATGTCCAGATATAGCAACTAAGCGTTTTCACCGTCAGCAGTTTTGGTGTAGTCGGATGAAGAGATGTCTTCTTACTAATTGCCAGAACAGCTGAGCTCTGTCAATTACTCTTTCACGCATTAAATATAGACCGATATTTTCACCACTTTTTTGCAAAATTTGTGAAATGTTTAGTACACAAAGCCAGTCCTCTCTCAAATAATCCTACATCTTAGCTTGTATAAATAATATATCACCAAGGATCCTTTGTGTCTAGATTCCAAAGGAAAATGTGTCTCTTGCCAATGAAATACTTTACTCAGCAACTTATTTCTTTTTCTTTTTATCCATACTCCTGAATTAGATACATTAACAGGATCAGCAGGAAATAGATCAGACAGTAGTTTTACTCTTAGCAATATTCATAAGAAAGGGGAAATAGTTGTAGGCTGATTTTTGAGCCAATTTCATCTAGCACAATTGTTACACAAAATTAGAGGTGAATGAAAGCGTTTTTCCTCAATTCACAAGGCATACGTTGAACAGATCGTTAAGTCTAAAAATTGCAAAGTTAATGCATCAGTCATCATCATTGAAGTCTATAGGGGGATTGTTTAAATAAAGGATATGGGTAACTAGGCAATGCAGTGGGGGAAATGTACCAATGCAAAATGTACTGGTTCTAAATAAAACATCAATCTTTTAACTTACCTGCTTGGGAAGTGCCTTTTGAAGTGGTTGTACACCTCAATCCTGTACTTGTACCTATAGGTAAGCCATATTTTAGACTTACCTATAGGTACTGTAAATATCTCCTAAAATTGCACCATTTAGGAGATATTTACTATATATGCAGCATCATCGGTGCATGCGCTCTGAAGGAATGGCCACCCAGGCCATTTCTTCATAAACCTGTGCCGTAAATGGCAACCTCCCACGCATGCGCAGGAATGACATCATCACGGCTCCAGCCAGTCACAAAGCCGGAGTCCACGAGCCCGAAAGTAAGACAGGTGAAGATGGAAGTGCTGTGTTTTCAGGTAAGTTTTACATAATGTTCTAGTATGCAATGCATACTAGCACATTATGCCTTTACCTTGCAGGTCTGGAAAAAAAATAGCACCCAGCGGTTTACAACCGATTTAAGTTGTATGCAGTGCTACAAAACATTATGATTCTCACAGATAGCATCAGTAACACCGTATTCTGGCATTACAAATTTTCCATGTGTAATATATTTTTCTTTCATTTTTCATTATTGTTTGGTTCCTTGCTACTAAAAACAGACTTTTTAGGTTGTTTTGGCTTCGACAACTGATTTTTTATCCTGCTCTAATAAGCCTGATTTGAATGGTAGAAGTAGCAGCCATCGGGGATTAAAAATAATAAAATGTGTTTAAAAAAATAAAGCTCTTTTTGTACCAAATGGCCAGTGGCAAAACAGTATAATTGCATAAAATGTCATCTTTTTTTCCTTTTTGTTTCATGTTAAAAGTTTATTCATATGTCAAAAGCACAACCCAGTGGCGTAACTAGAACCTTCAGGGCCCCGATGCAGGAAACCTTGGAGGGCCCCCCCCCCCCGACCTCCGGACAGGGCTCTTTTCTCCGAGCCTAATGGTGGAACACCAGGGCCCAGTCCCAAGTGGGTGGCCGCATATAAAGGAACCGATTTAAAAAACATCAATTAAAGCCACTGTGCCCATCAAACGCCACCACTGTACCATCAAGCGCCACCACTGTACCATCAAATGTCACCACTGTGCCCATCAAACTCTGCCGCTGTGCCCATCAAACTCTGCCGCTGTGCCCATCATCAAATGCCACCGCTGTGCCCATCAAATGCTGCCATTGTACCCAACAAATGCTGCCACTGTGCCCATCAAATGCCGCCACTGTGCACATCAAATGCTGTTGGTGTGCCCATCAAATGCTGCCACTGTGAATCCCCACCACCCGCTCGCTGTCTGCCCGCCACTTACCCTGTCTGGGTTGGGCAGCAGGTAACGGCCATGAGCGGGGTCCTCCATGCATCTCCTGCCATCCTCATCTCCTGTCCTCTCCTCCTGATAGGCGTCCAATAGCTGCGCCTATCGTTTCAGCCAATCAGGTGATGGGTAACAGACCCGCACACCTGATTGGTGGAGAGGCGGTTCAGTGTTAGGAAAGTGAATATTAATTCACTTTTCTAACACACCTGGGTAGACTGTGAGCGTCAAGCATGGCGCTCGCAGTTCACCTATTTTGAAGCCTATTAGAGCCCATGGCTCTAATCAGGTGCTGCAAAAACACCCCCCGCCGCTGTAATTCAGGCACCCGACACCCCAAAAGGGACCAGACACCTAAATATGGGGGTGCCAGCGGTGGCTATGGATAGATTCATGCTATGCTATGCATGAATCTATCCATTGGTCATAGAGGGTGTGGCTGGAGAGAGGGGGTGGCACCTGTGCACCCTTTTGGATGCACCGCCACTGATAAACACATGCACATTCACATACATACATATGCATACATGCACACTCACATACATGCGCACACACACATGCATACATACACATACATATATGAACACACACACACACATACATGCTTACACACACACACACACATACATGCTTACACACACACACACACACACATGCATGCTCACACACACACACATACATGCATGCTCACACACATGCATGCTCACACACACACACATACATGCATGCTCACACACACACACACACACATACAAGCATGCTCTCACACACACACACACACACACATACATACACATACATACAAGCATGCTCACACACACACACATACATGCATGCTCACACACGCACATACAAGCATGCTCACACACACACATACACACATACAAGCATGCTCACACACATACATGCATGCTCACACACGCACATACAAGCATGCTCACACACGCACATACAAGCATGCTCACACACTCACATACAAGCATGCTCACACGCACACATACAAGCATGCTCACACGCACACATACAAGCATGCTCACACACATACATACAAGCATGCTTGCTCACACGCACATACATACAAGCATGCTCACACACACACGCACATACAAGCATGCTCACACACACACGCACATACAAGCATGCTCACACGCACATACAAGCGTGCTCACACACACACATACATGCATGCTCACACACGCACATACAAGCATGCTCACACACGCACATACAAGCATGCTCACACACGCACATACAAGCATGCTCACACACGCACATACAAGCATGCTCACACACACACACACACACACACAAGCATGCTCACGCACACACATACAAGCATGCTCACACACACACATACAAGCATGCTCTCACAAACACACACACACACATACAAGCATGCTCACACACACACATATAAACACAAATGCAGTAGCTAGTCTTATAAAAAAAAAACGGCAGACATTTACAGTACCTTGGCTCTTCCTGCCAGGTACTGCACTGTAGGGGGAGACAAAGAGCACACACTTTACCCTAATGTGAGGAGCTCCCGCACAGAGCCGATTTCAGTTCGGCTGATGATAGAGGAGCTCCTCTCAGCCTCCCCTCCTACGGAAGAGTACAGGGGGCCTGAGGGCCCCCTGCAGCAAGGGGCCCGGTCGCCATGGCGATCTTGGCGACCCCTATAATTCCGCCACTGCCACAACCCCATATTCCAGAGAAGACACATTTATCTTAAAGAGTGTTTCAATTCAGAGACAGTCAGGGTACCTAGCTCAAAACCACTGCGCCACCAGGTTTGGGATATGTGCCAGGCAAGTGTATGACCTTTCTCTACTGAAGGGTGATCAGCAGGTTGGTGCCAATTGTCACACATGCCCTTGTCTGGCATAATATGGTGTGGGTTCAGCCAATTCTTGGCCTGCCCCTGAAGATCTGCCAGAATCTCTGGCCCAGTGTGGCTTATATCCCCCAGGCATACCAGCTATAAAACAGCGTGATAGTGTATTTGACTGTTGCATAGGCTCTGAGTCGCTCTGAAGGACTGGTGGTTCCAAGGAGTCACCAGATGAAACAACTGAGGATGAGGGTAAAGAGGTGACTTCACCATCACCAGGGTGCAGGACATCTCCAGTGCTGTTCCCCATTCTACGTTCTTCCCAGCCATGAGCAAATTTATCCAGGGGGCCATTAAGAAAATGTGACGTCCTTGTCCTTGCTTGCTGAACCATGTGACTGTGGTAATGTGGACCCTGCTGGGTGGTCCATGAACCCAAACACATTACATTTCACATTTTGGTGGTGGGACTCCTCCGCTCACTCTGGCATCTTCTCCTGCTCTCTGATTCTTCTCCCACTCTCCGATTCTTCTCCCGGGCTCCTCCGCTATCTTCTGCTCTTTTGCCGCTCTTTTGCTAGCGGTGGCCGGGTCTCTTCCATCGTCTTCTTCCCTCTTCTCTTCTTCTGATGTTGACACAACGCTCTCTCCCGCTGTAATGCTGTGTACACGGTGCGCAACGACTTATATAGGCACCTGGTGACCCTGCCCCTTATGACAGCACAGTCCCAGCATGCCCCAGCCCGGGAGAAGAATCGGAGAACAGGAGACGAATCGGAGAGCGGGAGAAGAGGCCGGAGAGAGTGGAGGAGGAGGAAGAGACCACTGAAGATGGAAGAGACCCCCCAGAGATGCCTAATAAACTACTTTAAAAACCTGTCTAGTGTGTTTTTTTTATTGACTTTCTTTCTCCCAGGTGAATGGGTAGGGGTACAATATACCAATACTTATTCACATAGGGTGGGAGGCCGGGATCTGGGGGTCCTCTTATTAAAGGGGCTTCCAGATTCCGGTTGTCAGGAAGAGGCCCTTGTCCTCATCAAAATGGGGACAAGGTGCTTTGGGGTGGGGGCCCGCAGAGTGCCCCCCTTCCCCAAAGCACCCACCCCCCATGTTGAGGGCATGCGCCCCAGTATGGTTCAGGAGGGGGGCGCTCACTCTTCCCCACCCACTTTCTGCGTCTGCATGCTTGAATAAGGGTCTGGTATGGACCTTGGGGGACCCCCATGTTGTTTTTTTGGCGTAGGGGGGTCCCCTTAAAATCCATACCAGACCTAATGGACATTGTTGCCTCTCTCTCGTGCTCGCTGCAATAGGAAAATGTATTTTTCCTATCACAACGAGTGCGACATGTACAGTACCCTGCAGCCGAGAACCAGCGCGATAGGATCGCGCTGGAAACATTCTTGCGGCAGGTGCTGTAGCTGCCCTTGCATTGTATTTGGTCTGTCAGAACAGCATACACATGAACGGGTTTCCCGCTAGGAACTGGGTCCGGCGGAGTTCCAGTGGGAAATTTTAAAACATGTTCTATTTCTAAGTTGCGTCGGATTTTTGGCAAGAAAAGGTCCGATGGAGCCCACACACGATCAAATTGTCTGATGGATTCATTTTGTCAGACCTTTGCTGTCAAAAAATCCGGTCATGTGTATGTGGCATTAGTCTGCTTCTTTTTTAACAACATTGTAGCTGCCCTTGCATCGTATTTGGTCTGTCAGACTAGCATACACATGAACAGGTTTGCCGCTAGGAACTGGGTCCGGCGGAGTTCCAGTGGGAAAATTTAAAACATGTTCTATTTCTAAGTTCCGTCTGATTTTTGGCAAGAAAAGGTCCGATGGAGCCCACACACGATCAAATTGTCAGATGGATTCATTCCGTCAGACCTTTGCTGTCAAAAAGACCAGTCGTGTGTATGTGGCATTAGTCTGCTTCTTTTTTAACAACATGCTTACATGTTTCAGATCCACTGCAGACTGGGAATCTTTTAATTCTCTTTAGCTCTCCTGGCTCAATCCCTCTGGGGAATGGGTTCCAGACACATATAAGGCCCCTACTATCCTACTATAGAGACAACCGCCCTCACTCCACTCCAGATGACACTCTTTTCTTTTTTAACTCCTCCTCACAACCCAACTACATCCCTTTTTATTTCCCTTGACCCCGCAGATAACACTCAACTCTTTTAACTCCTGCTGCTCACTACTCAATTACATTGCTTTTTATTCCCCCTGACTATCGCAAAAGTAACATAAAGCTAAAGGGACATCTAGTGGCAATTGAAAAACAACCCAGAAGGGACCTAAAAGCAATCCCTTAGTCCCTTCTACCACCAGTCTGCTACATTTAAATCCACTTCAGGCAGTCCAACCAGCTGTCATCTATCCACTCCCACCCCCCCAATCCACCAGAGCACTGCTCTAGGAGTCTAGAATTATGTTTTTCCTGTTGTAAGCCTCTAGAAACTATTTGCCTTGCTATGTTTTTATATTTGCTATGATTTGTAAAGTTTATAGAAATCCTGTCACCTAAAGAGAAAGTGGAAAGCTAGTCCAAACAGAATACTTAACTCACTGCCTCACTTCTCCACTTTAAGCTGTGAAATGGTTCCCCAATAGGGTTGCCACATCAATCCTGCTGTAAAACGCACAATTCTGGGAGTGTCGATGTCCTGGTTCTCTGTAGCTCTCACTGGTCTCCCCTCCCAATCTGTCCAATCACTATTGTCTCCTATAATTAGTACTAGTAGAGGTTATAAAGCAGAATTCAGTGGTGCAGTGAGGTAAGTATGTTGTTTCTTCTTTACAGCTATGGGCTTGTTTTATGTGACAGGGTTGTTTTAGACTTGCTTGTTAAAGGTGCTTGGTGGTGCCCATAACCAGTCTCACAGTTTTTCAATTTCTACACAAGGGGGGTTTTACAGGTAAAAAGCACTCATAAACTGTGTTAAATGTGTCTTTAAACTTATGGGAAGAATTTTATTGAAATTAATAGTCTGTTAACAGTATGCTAAGAGGTAGAGTTTTTGGTAGAAGAAAATGTATATGTCCCTTCTTTCTACCTTTGCCCATCTCTTAGCAATTTTTAGCGTGTATACTGATTTCAGGGCATGTGTAGTGAACGGTACACACTTGTATCTGTGGATATTGAAAATAGAGCCATTTAATAATGAAGTACATCATTAATGCCCTAAAAGGTCAAAACTCCAAGCTAGTCAGGACTTTGATCTTTGTTTAGTTATTTTTCCCATGTAATTAGTACAGGAAGTTTTGGTCCTCTCTTATTAATGCATCCCAGCAACACTGTAAACATATCTTTATGTCTGAGTACAGGGCCACTTAGATGTTACAACAATAACTGCATAATATGTTAGCATTGACTCCCTAAGGAGCTTCTGGATTGTTGCGTCCTCCTGCCATTCCCAATGGTGACCCAGCCTTAAATGGACCTAACAACTTACCTTACTAACACATTAGCAGTATTACAAAGGGCTTTATTTTAGCTGCAAAAAGCACTGGAAAAATAAGTGCTGATTAAAGTGGTTGTAAACCCTTACAACACACTTTGACCTACAGGTAAGCCTAGATTAAGGCTTACCTGTAGGTCCAAGAAATATCTCCTAAACCTATACGGTTTAGGAGATATTTGCTCGAAGACAGGCACCGCTGTCTACGGCGCATGCGCCGTAGACAGTGGCACGCAGGCGCACTGAGCGCGGCACCGTCAACGACGGAGATGCCGCACGCGTCGGCTCCCGTGCGCATGCGCGGGAGTGACGTCATCGTGGCTTCGCCGAATGACAGCGGTGGAGCTGCGAGACCCCACCGAGAAGATGGATGCGCCGGACTACAGGGGACAGCGGCGACTTTGTTAGCTCCTGTGTCAGGTAAGTGACACGTAATGGATTACTATGCGATGCGTAGTAGTCCATTATGCTTTGCCTTTGCAGGGAATGAAAGAGGAAGTAAACTCATCAGGGTTTACTTCTTCTTTAAATGAAGTCAACAGTGATAAGGTTAACATATTATCAACTACTGAAACAAAGTTACAACAAGATTAATGACATTCATTCTCTTTTTACCCCCTGACTTTTTTTCCCTTTTCTCAGAACAAACTAGGTGGATGAGAGGGGGATTTTACAGGCATACCCCACCTTTTAGTACACTATGGGGTTTATTTGATAAAGCTGAAAAGTGCAAAATCAGGCTCACTTCTGCATAGAAACCAATGATCTTCCAGGTTTTATTACCAAAGCTTAATTGAACAAGCTGGGATTAGAAGCTCATTGGTTTCTATGCAGAAGTGAGCCTAATTTTGCCCTTTCCAGCTTTAGTAAAGCCCCATACACACTATCAGATTTTCTGCTGATTTTTTTCTTCAGATTTACCAAAACCATGTAGTAGAAGGGCCTGCCTGATTGCATACACATTGGAACTCCTAAGGTTTGACCTCATATTATATGGTTTTGGTAAATCTGATGGAAGAAATCAGCAGAAAATCTGATAGTGTGTATGAGGCTTTAATAAACCCCATTGTGTACTTAAAAGTGGGGTATGCTTGTACTTTACTTTATTAATCCCAAAGGGAAAATGATAAACTGTTGCGACACAGCCGCATTCAACAAAAGACAACACAATATCACAGCAATGAACAGAAACAAGATACAAAGACACAACAAAATTACCGATAACACCCAATAACACCCATTAGCACCAAATAATAAAAAAGAAAAAAAACTACACTCTAATAAACCATCTATACAATTAAAATACAACATAGAATAATTAACACAGATTAAAATCACCTTGCTCAATGAAACAGCCACAGTGATAAATACGCCTGTATGAGAATAATAGGCAATCAAAATAACAGTGTGGTCTGTCTACTGTTTTTGGGTCCTATCTAGCCACAGGTCAATCGGGTAACAAGTTTAAAGTCTGCTGGAGGTGGATCTCTTCAACCCTACATTGGTGTGCTCACCCTCTAAGCAAGGGCATTTGCAATTTAGCAACAGGAGTAATGTTAAGGCCGGGTTCACACCACAGCGATGCGGGAACGCCGCAAATCCGCGGCGTTTTCCCGCATCGCATTACTCCCGCCGGCAGTTCACACTGCCCTATGCGAACGGCTGGGAGTGTCAATGATATGTTAATGACACCCCCAGATCCGTCCGCATATCGCAGTGCGATCTGCCGACTCGCACAGGAATCGGATCGCATGGTGTGAACACCCATGCGATCCGATTCTGTTGCGGACCAAAAAAAGGGTCCCGTGCGAGTTTGCTGCGGGAGCGATGCGAATTCAGCCATACTATCTGTATGGCTGAACTCGCATCGCTACGGAGATCGGATGTGATTTGCACTGCAGTGCGGTGCGAATCACATCCGGATCTCCCCCCGCAGCAGTGTGAACCCGGCCTTAATCATAAATCATCCTACATCAGAGGGGGAAAAAGGGCAATGCAGTCCCACCTAGGCGACTAATTAGCAGCAAAAAACTTTAATGCACTTAAAAGATGGCCAAAGGACTCTTACCCATGACAGTTTGATGCCCTCCCACCAGGAGTCAGTCCACTGATGGCAACTACTCTAGGCAGGATGAAGGTGGATAAAAGTGGTCCACAACGCCCCTGGTGACTTTCTCTCTCATATACTGATGGGTCTCTGTGCTGTGTCTTTCAGGACTTTCTGTTCACCTCTCTCTGGGGTCTAGTGGCGATAACTAGCATGGGTCACGCTGCTGCTGCTTTGGTGCAGAGGGCTGATGGGGACTGGCCTCTCTGCACACCCTGCATCTCTGCTGGGTTCGCCCAGCACCCTTAGCCCTGACAGATTCCCCAGGGATTCTTTCTACCCAGTTACACATTACCTCTCTCTTTCCTCTTGTTTTCCAGGCGGCGGCCAATAAATACATACGGCTCTACCAAACCCTGTTGTGTCGCTCACCATGTCCCTCTCTCCTCAGGATCCCTTCCTCTTCTACCCACAGAGCACTCACACACTGGTCTGATACGACCAATTTGATTCCTCCTTTTTTCCCCTTCTCCTGCCCCACTGTCTTATCAGCACTGTGGAACTCCCATGGCCTAAAGAGGCCACCATCTAGGGCTACAATATTAGAACAATAAACATTGTACTCACGAAAACAAATTTATAATTAAAACTTTATATACAGTATACGTTGATAAGACTAGGAGAAAATCTTTAATGTATATGTACTGGAACCTTAAATAAAAACTTATTGAAAAGCTAAAAAGTACTTTTAAACCACAAGCTAATGTTTTTGGTAGGTTTATTGTCTGCTTAATAACCTTAAGCAGGTCTGTCATGAAATATTTAACAATAAATATGTTTCTATTCTCCCAGGATAATCAAAGCTAATCTTTGACATATGTCCTGTGTTTTAAAAGAAGCAGAAATACTTCAAATTTAACAGCAAAAAAAATAAAATAAAAATAAATTGTGATTTACAAGTGAACTGTCTATGTAGTATAAGCAAGTATGATAGTAAAAGATGGTATTTAGCCAGTTAAAGCGATAATGGGGAAACTGAGGGTTTCATTTTGTCTATGTACAATGTGTAGGTACAACAAAAAATTATGATGATATGCCACTGTTTTGACTATTGTATAGCTAGTTAATCAGCTACGTTTACATTATAAAATACATGTTGCAAAAATTATGCATCCAAAAAAGAAAGTATAACCGATTCTCCCGAGAAGAAAAAGGAAAATTATTATTTTTACTGGGAATATCACAAAATAAGAAAGTAAACTGCTTTCTTATCAGGTCGCAGCCATGACAAGGTAAGGGAGTCTGCCATAAAAGCTCAGCAGCCATTAAAGAGGGATCCCTATTGGTTCCTGCCAAGGATCAGTTTTGGAGGCCCTACTCTTCCCCATTGCAAGCTAGATATAAGATGGGAAGTCCAGTGGACTGCGGTGAGTTCTGATTCATGCGAATCAATTCACTTATCACTAGCTTTCATGTTTTATATGATTTGACATTGTTTAAGTATGTTATTTTATTTTAGTAATTACCATGTAATACTGGGTGCTTCCATGACACTCAGCTTGAGTTTTCTAATAATAAAGTCCAACTCTTCCTGCATGCTAGATGGCAGCACATGTATAACTGACTAATGCATGTTTTTTGGGGGAGAAGGAGCAGATAGGCCCCTCCTCTGACACATCATGTATTCTAGTCTCCCATGCTATTTCTACCTATTTTAGAACACAGAAGGAGGAAACGAAAAACATGGTTGCAGATGTGAGATTATTTTAAAGTACAAAGCAACGCACAGACCTGAAAAATGAATTGCAGCTAAACTGGCTACAGCAGAGCTATATACTAAATTTAGCCAGCCCAGGACATCGGTGCTTCACACACTTAGTGGAGAAGCTCTCGTCTTTAGCTTATGTCACATAGAAGGTTGGCCGAATTGGATGACACAGTGGATGGGCGGGATTACTGGCATAGCACACGTGCATGGGCTAACATCATGCACACAGTGGGGAACTAACTTCCCCATATGTGTGCTCTGGATTCCAAAACCAGATTCAGTTTTCAGAGCATCAGCAGAAGCCTCACTCTTAAAACATAAGCCGGTCCTGCACTACAGCTCACATAGAGAGGGAAAGCTACTTCCCTGATGTGTGTGTGATGTTAGCCCATGCTATGCTATGCACACATGCTATGTCAGTAATCCTGCCAAACCACTTTGTCACCTAATTCCACACACCTGTCAGCCCGCTGTGTAATGTAGCCCATGTGCCCATACTGTGTGATGTAACAACACCCACTGTCCACCTACTGTGCAAGAATCCCACCTACCACCCGCCTATATAGGATGTAAGCCACAGACAATGAAAAGCCCAGAAAAATGCAGCCTTTCCCATTCCTCATGGCAATCCCCTCTCTGGGGAATGTAATTCAAAAGCTCTTGATTACACAGCAGAGTCTCTCCTCAAGACTACAAGTCCCACAGTGCATTGCTGCCTGACTCAGTCTATTGAATATCTCCTGCTCAGCAGCTCTCTCCTTTTTCTGAAAAAGCTGTTGACCAGTTGTACATTTTATATATATTTTTTGTCACTTCATGACCTAAAAAGTCCCTTGGAGTTATCACATACAGTGTATATATTGTATATATAAAAGTCCCTTGGAGTTATCACATACAGTCTATATATTGTTTAACAGGGCAGCAGCTACAGAGAGCAGCTGCAGCTGCAGCCACTCTTATTCTGGGCCAAGTACCTAGCTACAAATAGATAGATAGATAGATAGATAGATAGATAGATAGATAGATAGATAGATAGATAGATAGATAGATAGATAGACTGTGCCGGCATTGATAAAGTCACAGCATTCAGAGAATAGATTCTATCAGAAGGAAATGAGCACACAGTGTATAATTAAGTTCATCCAACAAAGGAATCATACAGCCAAATTATCTGTTTATTTGGCCTCTGATGTGTTTAAAGTCTCATCCATCATGTATTCTCGCATTGCCACATTCAATTCTGTTTCCTAAAAATCAAAATGCACTCTCCCAAGATAAAAATGTATCATCTTTATGTCCCATCACAAATTTAATAAGAAGCACAACATATGTGTACTGCACTCATACAAACACTTCAGATTGCAGCTGTTAATATTTTATAAAGAAGTCAATGTATCCCACTACCTCCTTTGTTATTACAACTCCAAGATTGAGCAAGCAGTTAGAACAAAGGAAGAACTTCCCATTTAGAATTCATAAATATCGCATCTGGAGTTAAAAGTTTTTTAAAAAAACACAACACAGTTGTGCTCATAAATTTTGTTAGACCTGACATTGGCATAAACCAAATACTCCACCAATATCAGAATGGGCATGTGAAATATACACTGAGCAAAATTGTAAATGCAACACTTTTGTGTTTGTCCCTATTTTTTATAAGCTGAACTCAAAGATCTACGACTTTTTCTATGTTCTATGCCTATTTCTCTCAAATATCATTCATAAATCTGTCTAAATCTGTGTTAGTGAGCACTTTTTCCTTTGCCGAGATAATCCATCCACCTCACAAGGGTGGAATATCAAGATGATGATTTGACAGCATGATTATTGCACAAGTGTGCCTTATGCCACGTACACACGACTGGACTTTTTTGACTAGGTACGACGGTCTTCCCAACAGACTTTCGGTGGCGTTCCGACGCACTTTCCAAACGAATGGACTTGGCCACACACAAGCACACCAAAGTCCGATGGATTTGAACGTGATGACATACGACCAGACTAGAATAAGGAAGTTCATAGCCAGTAGCCAATAGCTGCCCTAGTGTCAGTTTTCGTCCATTGGACTAGCATACAGACGAACTGATTTTTCGTCCGGACTCGAGTCCGTCGGAAAGATTTGAAACATGTTTTATTTCTAGGTCCGTCGAACTTTTGGGGAAAAAAAGTCCGGTGGAGCCCATACACAATCGTAATATCCAACTAATTCATTCCGTCGGACCTAGTCCATCAAAAAGTCTGGTTGTGTGTATGCGGCATAAGGCTGGCCACAATAAAAGGCCACTCTAAAATGTGCAGTTTTATTGTATTGGGGGGGGTTTGAGGGTCCGAAAACCAGTCAGTATCTGGTGTGACCACCATTTGCCTCATGCAGTGCAGCACATCTCCTTCGCATAGAGTTGATCAGTTTGTTCATTGTGGCCTGCGGAATGGTGGTCCATTTCTCTTCAATGGCTGTGTGAAGTTGCTGGATATTCGCAGGAACTGGAACACGCTGACGTATACGCCGATCCATAGCACCCCAAACATGCTCAATGGGTGACATATCCGGTGAGTATGCTGACCATGCAAGAACTGGGATGTTTTCAGCTTCCAGGAATTGTGTACAGATCCTTGCAACATGGGGCCATGCATTATCATGCTGCAACATGAGGTGATGGTCGTGGATGAAGCACACAACAATGGTCCTCAGGATCTCATCACGGGATCTCTGTGCATTCATAATGTCATCAATAGAATGCACCTATGTTCATTGTCCATAGCATACATCTGCTCATACCCTAACCCCACCGCCACCATGAGCCATTTAAAAAAAGGAAATGTGTTTTCCTAAAAATGGTCCGCATGTTACACATTCCGCCAGGGGTATGGAAACTTAAGAGCACAATGGTATATAATACAAAATATTTGGACATTTCATTCAAGTCTTGAACTTTTTCATTAAAAAAACTAGCTTGTTTAAAAAAGTTGTATATACAGCTATTGTGTGCAAATATAAAGATCTAAAATTACATTTTATTAGGTACACTTGCTCATCCACATAAACAGAAACAGAAAATTATATGACTGCAGCTTAATACAGAAAGCAAGCAGACACAGACCAGGGGTTGTAGTTCAAATAAAAAATACGTGATTTTTTTAATTCAAACTTTGTAATGATTGTTGGAAATAGATGGGGGGGGGGGTTGTAGCATCTCTAAAGTTTACTGAAAATGATAGGAAATCAATTCTCTGCTGGAACCTTTAAACTCTGAAACTATGGGATGGGATTTATTAAAAAGGACTGGCAGTCCCATCACATCTGCAGTTTCTGTACACCCTGTTAGTAATACACACATTTCCATACTGTAAAGAGTATTTATTTATATGACACAGATGAGACATGGTGGAGCCTTGGGCTACTGACTTCTCCAACAAAGGCAGGGTGGGAAGTATATGAACCCTAGAAAACAAAGGCTTAAATCCTTGACTATAAAAATCCTTTGTAGATAAGCAACTGAACTAATACAAACCATATTAGTATAATTCTTAAAGTTTAGTTTGTGGTTTCCTATATTTCCTGACATGTTTTGAAATCATGAACATAGTCACTTATAATAATTAACATTGCTCACATCTAATTTTAGCTTTCAAATCTTCCTTCATGAGTGGTATCCGAATCCTGGCTTAGCATATTAACTTGAATATGTACTATTCAATTCTTTTTCTCCCTCTCCTTTTTTTATTTTTTTTGCCACATCAGTGAACACGTTCGGGGAACCCCAAATCAACGCTCACGTTCATCATAGCACCGACTCTCTTCAACATCATTGTAGCATTTATCTTTTGTTTCTGTGTGGGATTATATATTTATCCCCCCCCCCCTCTTTCATTTATCTCCATCCTTTAATCAAAACTTATACAGCCATAAAAAAAGGGATAAAAGGAGTGAAAACCACTATACCCGCCCCCCCCCCAACTCCCCCTCCACCCTCCCCCCCCCATGTTCTCTCCTCAATACGCATGAACTACCACTTCAGTCTACTATTTCCGTCATCCTTACGGCAAATCTTGGGGTTTGTTTGTAGTTTTCCCATGCTTTCCATCTCTCTATAAAACTCGTCTCACCTGGTTCTCCACTATACTTTAGAGACTCCAAGTTATGAATCTTATTGATTTTGCTAAACCAACTTTTTAGCGAGGGGGCCTCTGGATTTTTCCAGTTGCAGGGAATTAAACACTTTGCAGCATTTAATAGGCTTGGTATCAAAGATCGTCTATATTGTTTGATAGACATAGTGGTCCCATGCAGTAGGCATACCCTGAAGTCCTCTGGGATTTTGTAACCAGTGATTTCCTTTATTATCAGTAATACGGACTGCCAATAAAGTTTTATTTTGGGGCAAGACCACCATTTGTGGGCCATCGAGCCCACCCCAAGGCAACCCCTCCAGCATAAATTTGAGAGCCCGGCCTGAAAATGGTGCAGCTTATCTGGTGTTATGTACCAGCGGGCCATACATTTATAATTAATTTCCAGTAAGCTACTATCCGGGGAGATTATATGTGGCATCTGTAACATCTTCTTTATCTCTCTCTTGGGGGTACTCGTCCCCATCTCTTCATCCCACCTTCTAAAATAAGCGGGGGGCCATCAGTATTTTATAAATCTTTGTAATCCCTCTCCTTCTTTTTGTCCCCACACACAATTGCTCTAGAAGGAGCAGATCGTCTGTGGATCTAATCGGATAGGGGAGGGACTCAACACTCAACAAAATGTTTCAGCTGGGCATACCTCCACCAGTTAATGTCTAACGTCTCCTTTTTCAACTTTAAATCCTGAAACGTGTATATTTTCCCATTATTTTCAATGTCTTTTAATTGTGCCTCCCTATTTCTAATCCACCTACTAAATACCCTATCCTTCCCAGGTGTGAAATACTTAGTATCCCCTAGGGGAATTAAAGGGGACTTATACTCCCATTTTTGTTTTTTATGAACCCTATCCCAAGTTAACATAGAAGCCCACGTGATTTTGTGAGTATGCACACCTAAGTCTCTTAAATGTGTCGGAATCCAAATTTCTTTACCCAATGAAGCTTTACTTATCTCTTTTTCTAGTTTAACCCAGCTTTTTTCTTTGTTATCTTGTACCCATTCCACCAACCGTGCCATTAGAATTGCTTGATGGTTTTATATCTTCCCTCTCTTTTAGCAGAATAAAGTTTGTAAAGATTTACAGAACTTTTTCATATGCTTATGAGCTCATTTTGGCCTCAATTTTGAGGCCTAAGTCATTTCTGTGCATGAAAGTTGTCTACTCTGACATCAATATGGTCAATGCTGTTAATATGTTCATCAACAGTCTAAATGATGAACCATATCTAAATTATGTTCCAAAGTTCATTCTACGTAGCATGCATGGTTGGGTATGATTTAAAGTATATGTTTATATTTAAAGTAAGCCTAATGCCAACTCTAAAGTACAAATAAAAGTATTTTTTGTAAAGAAGAAACAAAATGATTACCTCCCTCTGTGCATGCCTCATGACTACAATTGAAATGTTTAAAAAAAAAAAAAACATTTTCAGGGTCGTTCATTTCCTCTTCATCTACATCGCACAGTGGTTTCTCCTGTCAACATTTACTTTGGTACTGTTTCTAGTAGTAACACAATGATTAGTGTGGGGGAACCACTCAGTGTTATTGGGGACCAGAAGATCAAGAATTTCAGAGGTGTTGTGTTTTGAAGAAACTTTACTTAGGGATTCTGACACTGGAGAAGAACTTGGCAACACAGACTGCAGGAGAGCTAACTATTAGGTTTATTCTTTACAGAAAATACTTTTATTTTAACTATGGTTTGGTGAAAGGATCACTTCAATGCTGTTCTGAGGGCAGAATTCATTTTTTAACAAATAGCAGAAAGGTCCCAAGCCCTATTTTGGATTTAGGTTGCTTCCAGCTTATTTCGACTTGGGCTTATAATGAAATGCTGCCTGTAACTGTTCTAGCAGTAGCATTTCCTGTTCATAAGACCAGTCGTACCAGCTCCCTATCTCCTTTCAGGGAGACCAGTCTCCACAACACATTCTCACTAGTTCTGCAGGGCACTCCTATGTGAAATAGCTAGGGATGAGCCGAACACCCCCCGGTTCGGTTCGCACCAGAACTTTTGAACGGA
The DNA here is from genome assembly GCF_037356315.1 of Lithobates pipiens. Taxonomy (NCBI): domain Eukaryota; kingdom Metazoa; phylum Chordata; class Amphibia; order Anura; family Ranidae; genus Lithobates; species Lithobates pipiens. The sequence continues at coordinate 629,045,255 of NW_027507748.1, read as the reverse complement.
CCCCAAATTCGTACGAACTTTAGAACCCCATTGAAGTCTATGGGACTCGAACGTTCGAAATTAAAAGTCCTAATTATAACGGCTAATATGCAAGATACTGTCCTAAAAAGGGTTTGGGGACCTGACTCCTGCCTCAGGGGACATGGGTCAATGCCTAAAATGTTTTTAAAAATGGCCGTTTTGGCGGGAGCACTCATTTTAATGACGATTAAAGTGGAAAAAAAGTGAAATATTCCTTTAAATATGGTGCCTGGGGGGTGTCTGTAGTATGCCTGTGAAGTGCCACGTGTTTCCCATGTTTAGAACAGTCCCTGCACAAAATGACATTTAACAGAAATAACATCATTTAAAACTGCTTGCGTTTTTAATGTTATATCTGGTTCCTGCAATATGGTTGAAAATCATTGAGAAAAATGGCATGGGTAGCCCTCCCTGCCCATTACCAGCCCCTTTGGGTCTTGTACACATATTAAGGGGAACCCAGTACCCATATTAAAAAAAGGAAATGCGTGTGGCCCCCAGGCCCTATATACTCAGAACAGCAGTATACAGGCGGTGCAAACAAGACAGGGACTGTGTAGGTTTGTTGTGTTAAGTTGAATCTGTTTGTAATTTTCAACTGGTACATTTTTAAAGTGTAGCTCCAGTCAGAAAAACTATTTTTAAGCTTTTTGGAAAACATAGGGAAGGGTTATCACCCCTGTATAATTTGTTTTGTCGTCCATCTTTTTTCATCTCACTTGCTGTTGTCTCCTTCCGTTTGCAAGTAGGAGATGTTTGTAAGTTGGATGTTTGAAAGTAGGGGCCTGCCCTATATGCTCTGCTGAAATGGCAGAACAAGGTGTTGGTTTTGCCACAACATTGTAAGCCCTCAAAGTGACTCTTGGTGGGCGCTGGAGCGCCCTGCTGTGAACGATTATATCAAGAATTGTAATTACATGCCATTGTTGAACAGTGGTAGAAAAATTTACCTTTGATGGTTGTGGTGCTGGTGCCACAACACTATAAGTCCTCAAAGTTACTCTGGGTGGGCACAGGAACGGGCCCTCCTGTGAAATATTATATCAAGAATTGTAATTACATGTCCCTGTTAAACAGGGGCAGAAAAATTGGGCCTTAGGCACTGGTGCTGGTGCCACGACACTGCAACCTCTCCCATATACTCTAGTTTTATTGCAGGAATTATCCCTGCTGCAAAGCATTGCATCAAAAATTGTAATTAAACGCCCCTGTTAAACAGGAGCAGAAAAATTGGGCCTTAGGCACTGGTGCCACGACACTGCAACCTCTCCCATATACTCTAGTTTTATTGCAGGAATTAGCCCTGCTGCAAAGCATTGCATCAAAAATTGTAATTAAACGCCCCTGTTAAACAGGGGCAGAAAAATTGGGCTGATGGCATCACCCAGAACCAGAAATGTTCTTCCAACATATCAGCGGAGGAGGAAGAGGATAGACAATCAACATAACAGGACAGTCACTCAGCATCAGCATAGGCAGTCTTGAAGGGATGTGATATTTAAAAAAAAAATATTCGGTTACATCAGCTTCAGGTGCTTGGTAGCTGTGGGTGATCCAAGACTGATTCATCTTGATGAAGGTCAGTCGATCAACTGATTCGGTGGACAGGCGCACCCTGTGATCGGTAACAAAGCCACCAGCAGCACTGAAGGTGCGTTCCGTAAAGAACGCTGGATGCAGGACAGGCCAGTAGCTCAATTGCATACTGTGCAAGCTCTGGCCAGTGATCCATCCTCAAGACCCAGTAAGCCAGAGGATCCATCCTCAAGACCCTGTGGCCAATCATGGCTCTCCTCGCTGCTGGAGCTGTGATTTGCCAAGCATGCGGGGTCACAGTGCATGCTTGGCCAATCATGAGCCAGCAATGCACTGCGATGACGCAGTGCATTGTGGGCCGTGAGCGCCACACGAATTTGGCGCGAACGGCCCATAATGTTCGGAATTCGCCGAACGGGCGAACAGCCAATGTTCGAGTTGAACGTATGTTCGACTCGAACACGAAGCTCATCCCTAGAAATAGCCCTGAAAACACCTCTTCCTTTCTGAGACCCTGACAGCAGTATTGAAAAGTAAGGTTAAGAATAAGAACTTTTGTCAAGTTTTAGTAGATGTCTGTGTACTCATGGAGAGACATCCTCTGCTTTCCATTCAACAACCTGACAGAAAATGAAGGGAAATCTCACTATTTTCATGAAACAATTAACAACAAATAAGACATTCACAGTGTAGGCTTCTTGTTCAAAAAGTACTAAAAGTGAATGCAGATTGTGTCACAGCAATAGTTTTAATATAATATGTTCACAATAGGGTTGCATCGGTATCGGTGCCAATACTAAGCATTTGCACGATTATCGGTACTCGTAGAAATGTGCCGATACCTGAAACTGATATCTTCAGGTTCGGCTCTTTCATCTGTCAGCGCGATTCCCCCACTGACAGATGAAATGTATACAGAAGAATGCACGCAGTCATTAGTTGTTAAGGAGCGGGGCCGCCGCATGCTTAACAACCAATGGCGTTTCAGCTGTCAGTGGGGATTTCCCTTCCCCGCAGTGGACCCGCCCTGGCTCTGCCCCCTCTCACGCTGGCTCCGCCCCTCCGCCCCCCCCCCCCCCCCTCCGCCGCTTTAGTTTTTTGTGTCCTCCAGCTATGTGCTTCTCCTCTTCGGGCTTCTCTGCAGATGGCTGCGGGGTGAAAGGTCTGCCTGCCCAGTGAGTAGTGTGTCCTGCACTGAGCCAGGCTTTACTGCTGCAGAACTTCTTGGAGGGGGAGGGCAGGTCTGCTGGGTGTTGTAGTGCAGTGATTGGGTTCCCAAATACTCCCCTCCCCCTCTCCACTCAAAAGAATAAACCCCCCCTACCCAATCCCCACCCTAAACAAAAACCCCATCCCCACCTCTCCATCCTAAACAATAGCAGCCCTTCCCCTCTCTGCCCAAAACAATAACCCCACCTCTACACCCTAAACAATAACCCCCCTTCCCCCACCCAAAACAATAACCCCACCTCTCCACCCTAAACAAAACAGCCTCCTTACCTCTCCAAACTAAATAATCATTTCTCCACCCTAAACAATAACCCATCTCCCCACCTCTACACCCCAAAACAATACCCCCCTCCCAACCTCTCCACCTTAAACAATAACACCCCTCCCTCTCTCCACCCTAAGCAATAACCCCCCTCCCCAGCTCTCCACCCTAAACAATAACCCCACCTCTCCACCCTAAACAATAACCTCCCTCCCCTAAACAATAATCCCCCTCCCCACCTCTCCACCATAAACAATAACCTCCCTCCCCACCTCTCCACCCTAAACAATAACACCCCCCACCCTAAACAATAACACCCCTCCACACCTCCCCACCCTAAACAATGACCCCCTTTCCACCCTATACAATAACACCCATCCTCACCTCTCCACCCTAAACAACAACCCCTCTTCCTAGTTCACCACCAAAAAAAAAAGTTAAAGTAAAAATAGGTATCGGTAATCGGTATCCGCGTATATTTGAGGAAAAGTATCGGTACTCGTACTTAAAGCGGGAGTCCGCCGGGACTCCGCGTTTTTTTTTTTTTTAAAGTCAGCAGCTACAAATACTGCAGCTGCTGACTTTTAAAATAGTGACACTTACCTGTCCAGCGCGGCCGCGATGTCGGCACCCGAAGCCGATCTCTAGATCGACACTCGGGTGCTGCCGCCGCCATCTTGGGTATGGGAATCAGGAAATGGAGCCTTTCGGCTTAATTTCCCGGTTGCCTACTGCGCATGCGCGAGGCGCGCGGCGCAATCAGGACGGTCCCCGCTGCCTCTGGGATCTGTGTGTTTCCCAGCAGGCAGCGGGGCACTTGCGCAAAGGGGCGGGCACTTGCGGAAAGGGGCGTAATCTACGCCCCTTTCCGCAGACAGCTATCCCGGAAGTGGGTGCAGTTACCTGGATTATCCAGGTAACTGCACCCCCCTCCCCCCTGAAAGGTGCCAATTGTGGCGCCGGAGGGGGGGGGGATTCCGATGAGCGGAGGTCCATTTTAGGGTGGACCTCCGCTTTAAAAAACTGGTAACGAATGCACATGCAATATGCTGACTACAAGTTATTATCATTATAGCAGAGGATGTTATAGATATCTACTGTAGAATTGATTGAGGGTCTCCTAGCCTGCTATCTCTCTGGGTTAACCGTAATTATCTCTTCTTCATATTAATTGTAGGTAGAACTATCAAAGAAGAGGGTATTTTGTTTATATTGTCTTTTCCTAAACTGCTATCCATCAAAACCATATTTTGTCAAATTTGGTTGAGCGGTTTCCACTCATATAAGGAAGTTTGTAGTTTGTTAAATACTTAATTTATTCAAGTCACTATGCAACCACTGTAGGGGCAACTACTTGATTTCCATTTTAGTAGTATTTATTTTCTAACATGTTGCAGGTTGCAAAACAGATTAATTGTTTTCTGTGTTTGGGTATATTTAGGTTATCACAGTTACCAAGCAGTGCAATAGCTGGGTCTAAGGTCAGAACAGAGAGGAAGAATGGGGAGATGCTAAAGTAAACAAGCATCTCCCTGTTCTGCCTAGCAACAGAGACACTGATCTCTGCTCCCTGTGATTGGAGCAGAGATCAGTGATCTGTAAAACACAGCCACGCCCCCCACAGTTTGCAACACGCCCCTAGGACACACTTAACCCGTACGCTGCCACCTAGTGGTTAACCTCTTCAATGCAAGTGTCATTTACACAGGAATCAATGCATTTGTATAGCATTGGTTGCTGTATAAATGAAAATGGTCCCAAAAATGTGTCAAAAATGTCCGATGTGTCCGCCATAATATCGCACTCATAATAAAAATTGCAGATCGCCACCATTTAAAAAAAATATATATTAACCACTTTCAGACCTGACCAATTTGCTGGTCAAAGACCAGACCACTTTTTGCGATTCGGCACTGCGTCGCTTTAACTGACAATTGCGTGGTCGTGCGACGTGGCTCCCAAACAAAATTGACGTCCTTTTTTCCCACAAATAGAGCTTTCTTTTGGTGGTATTTGATCACCCCTGCGGTTTTTATTTTTTGCGCTATAAACAAAAATAGAGCGACAATTTTGAAAAAACGCATTATTTTTTACTTTTTGTTATAATAAATATCCCCCAAAAATATATAAAAAAACATTTTTTTTCCCTCAGTTTAGGCCGATACGTATTCTTCTACATATTTTTGGTAAATGCAGTGATTCCTGTGTAAATGACACTGGCAGTGAAAGGGTTAACCAGTGGGTGGCAGTGTAGGGGTTAAGTGTTCCTAGGGGAGTGTTACTAACTGTGGGGGGGTTGGGCTTTCATTTAGTGTACACTGATCTCTGCTCCAATCACATGGAGCAGAGATCAGCGTCACTAGTTGCTAGGCAGAATAGACAAATGTTGTTTACACAGCATTTGCTCTATTCGGCCGCTCCGTGAGACGATCGCGGGGATGCCCGCGGCGATCGAGTCCGCGGGTCCCGCGACCGGACTCACGGGGGTCCCGACCAGCGCGGGAGCGCGCCGCCGGCGGCGCGCTCCCGATGGCAGGGCGGCATCGAATATTGGACGTACCTGTACGCCAATATGCCTGCCCGTGCCATTCTGTCGACGTACATCGTCGTGCGCTGGTCGGGAAGTGGTTAATAAAAATACCATAAAATTATCCCCTATTTTGTAAACGCTATAACTTTTGCGCAAACCAATCAATAATCACTTATTGCGGGGTTTTTTTTACCAAAAATATATCGGCCTGAACTGAGGAAAAAAAATTTTTTTAGATATTTTTGGGAGATATTTATTATAGCAAGAAGTAAAAAAATAATGCGTTTTTTTCAAGCTCTATTTGTGGGGAAAAAAGGATGTCAATTTTGTTTGGGAGCCACGTCGCATGACCGTGCAATTGTCAGTTAAAGCGATGCAGTGGCGAATCACAAAAAGTGCTCTGGTCAGGAAGGGGGTAAATTATTCTGGGGCTGAAGTGGTTAATTATAATTCTAGCCAATATGATACGACATTAAATTGATAAAAGATTGATGATGAGCCTTGGATGACTCAGATTCTCTAAGGAGTTGGTGCATTGCCTCTGACTGTAAATAAATCCCTTTTTGTAAACATCATCTTGGTATTCTAATTAATCATAATGTAATCATAATGTAATAAGCAGAGTGGAATGAGTAAACAACTTTGTTGTTTAACAATTGCAAACACTAAGAACAGTTCAAAGATTTAAAGGGTAGCTAGTAATCCTAAAACATAAGTTGTCTCAAAAAAAAAATATATATATATATATATATATATCATTTAATTTATTCATACAATTTTGTGTAAATAAAATTGAGATATTTCTCAGTGCTTTAACATATCCTTGCACAGCTTAGTGCTATTGTTTAATAGATTGCTTCAGGCACTCCAGACTGGAAAGAAGATGACTTCACCACCCAGGATTACTGAACGTACATAGTATCAATATTATCTTGTCTTTCAATCAGATCTATATCTGACATATCTTAACTTCCAATAAAATTTTGAATTGTTTTTGAACTGTAAATGTCAGTTTGATTAAATATTGTCAGTCAGACTTCACAAAAGGAACATGTTGATATGCTAAACATAAAAAGCCAATGTGGAAAGACACAAGCCCAAAAAGTGCACTTTATATGCTGAGGAAGGTAGTTTTAGATTTCAACACAACTTGTGACCACACTGACTTGTGGAGCTGACAGATAACTAGTTGGATATAGTTTAGCAGAATGAGAAAAAATTTGAAACAGGATATGTAAATGTATAAGCCTCTTGCACACTGCAGCTTGAAAAAGCTCAGTACAGCTTTTTTTTACTGAGCTAAAATACAGTCCATTGATTGTATTGTGCCTATGCACACAGGTGTGTAAACAAGCGCTGTGTGTTCTTCTGTAAAAAAAAAAATAGAAAAATCAGCTTTTTTGGTCAGTAATTTACGCTTCATGCGCACAAATTTGCATTTACATACTGTGCAGACTGAGAATGCGAGAGTACGTTTTCACGCATTTGTGCAAAAAAATTTGTGAAAAAGCATGAGTACGCATCAAAATACGCAAGTATCATGTGCAAGCCATTTTACATTCTGTCTTTTGTCAGTGTAGGGAGAGGTTGCTGTGTGGAGCAGGGACAGACTGTAGTGACACAAATCACTAGCTATTAGGTCCACAAAAGTCCTTTTAAGGACTGGTATAGGTGTACTATTTGGTGTACAGTATATAGGGTTGTACACGTATAATATACTTTCTTTCAAATATAGAAAGCCTATTATACTTGACTGCTGAGCTGAGTGCTGACTGATACTGAAGCTGTAGAACGCCTAGACCGTCAGGTGTCCGACTACATCGGGTTAACGGTCGATGTGGATGCTCTGAGGGGTGATGAACCCCTGGACTACTGGGTGGGCAGGCTTGACCTCTGGCCAGAGCTTGCTCAATTTGCAAAGGAACTGTTGGCTTTCCCCTCGTCCAGTGTCCTGTCCGAAAGGATGGTCAGCGCAGCAGGGGGGATCGTGATCGATAAGCGTACTCGCCTATCTCACGACAGTGTTGACTACCTCACATTTATAAAAATGAATGAGGCATGGATCTCGGAGGAATTCAACACATGTGACCAATAGACCATGTATATGCATAACTCTTTCTACCTTTGCTCACTTCCTTGTACAAAAAAGCACACCGAACTATATGGGTCGGGCAGAGGGAGGGGCTCAAGCACAGGTTGGCACACTGGGACACTGGCACAGGACTGCGCTGCTCTGACTGTGGCACTGATCATCTCCTGCATCCTCTTCATAGCCTCGCCTGACCTTGCCTCTCCTCCATGGCCTTCATGCGCTTCTGAATTGTCAAAATTTCACAGATAAAAAAAGAATGCTTGTCGTTGTCGATCCTAGATTCACTTAATACTTTTGTTATGTCAGTGTCCATGTTGTGGGACTATGTGTGCACAGCTAGTAATATTTTGTGGCTGAGATATGGCCTGTAGGTTTTTAAGGTTCGCCTGCCATTAAAGTCAATGGGGTCTGCCGCAAACTTTGCGGTTCGCAAACTTTTGGCCGCGTTCGCGTTCGTGAAACGTCCCGTTGGAAGTTCGTCCATCACTATGCAAGAGGCCTTATAGTGTTATTATCACCTATTACTCCTGTGAGAAGCTTAGCTCAAGGCAGTACTTCCATGGACTCAGCCACTGTCCATTTCTTCTTTTTAGGGCTTTCTTTGCCGAATTTTAATAAGAAATGTTCACAAAACCTAAAGGTTTCTCGTGCAGTAGTTTCTCAGCAATTTGCAAACAATAATCCACCTCCTGGCTTGCTCTTGCAGCTTAGCTGCTCTGGCCTCCAACATAGACCCTTGTCTTTTTCTCTAGACAGTATTTTCAACTACTCTGCACATAAGAACATTTGGCTTCCCTCTTGAAGCTGCACTGACTCCTAGGGAGGGAGGAGTACTCAACTGTTGCCAACATTTTTTGTAAATAGTCTGTGCTGGTTGCTGGCAAAACATGGGCATAGGGTTAGAGGCTTTACTCCTCCCAAGTCTCAACAAACCCTCCAGGCTCCAAGCCCCAAACTGGGCTTTATCTATCTCCGGGGCAACTAAAAATCCTGTTTCCTTGTTATGAGGCAAACACTCTAGAGGCCCTCAACTTGCCTGGGTGAGAACCTTGAGCGACACAAAACCCTTATAACATGTCAAGGCCCCATATTGTCACACCTCACACATAATATGTTCAGGATTCTTCAAAAAGTGCCCATGTCACAGTTGATGACCAATTCTGTGGCACAACAGATTACCTGCAGATGTACTGTTGAACAGTCTGAACTGCAAATGTACTTGGAGTAATTGCATTCTGGAATATATGTTAGGCCGCGTACACACGGGCGGATTGTCTGCCCAACTAAGTTCGTCAGACAATCCGACAGACAGTCCGTCCAAATTTTGAATGAACGGACTTGACCACACACGATGAACAGACAGTCCGCTGAAAACTTGCGCGATGACGTGTACAGCACGTACGACGGGACTAGAAAAACGACGTCCAATACACTGTAATGCAACCTTCGGCCGTGTAAATCCTTTCTGAGCATGCGCCATACTTACTCCGTCCAACTTGCCTACACACGAGCGGACTGTCCGCTGAAACCAAGTTTGGACGGACAAAACCAAGTTTGGACGGACAAAATTACGGAAATTCCGAAAGACAAAGTCCGTCAGACTGTCCGCTGAAAAAGTCCGCTGAAGCCCACACACGAGCGGATTGTCCGCTGAAACACGGTTCAGCGGACTAAGTTGGGCAGACAATCCGCCCGTGTGTACGCGGCCTTAGACTTCTTAAGTAATATATGCCTGTTGGCTTCTGGTACCTACATACTATGAGATGGAGCTTTTAATAACATATCTTTGTCTACAGTCATGGCAACATATAGATAGTTTTTGTTGAAAAGGAAACTATAATGTGTTTGAGTCAATTGTAATTTCCAGATACAATGCTTCATGCAATATTTCATGCATCTAAGTGTAATTTTATTTTTTAGTCCCTGGACTCCCTACCATAGTTAAGAAACTGTACACAATCACTAAATGTTCCCTTTAAACAAGGTCACAAGATGAAATCCATAGCAATGACGTTTCTCCTCATGGTTGTTGGGCTAACTATGTGTGACAGGATAAGCCTTTCAATTGCTAAGAACCACTACTCATTTAAATTAAGAGCAGCCAATTGAGTTGATTTGGAGATTTTGAAAATGTTTACCTTAGTGAGCTCTTCTTAGCCCTTGTACACGCGGTCGGAGAATCTGTCGGAATGAGTCTTATCGGACCGTGTCGTCAGATAATCCGACTGTGTGTGGTATGCATCGGACTGATTCCGTCCGAATCAAAGCTATTGGCTACTAGCCTGAATGTAGTCCCATCGTAACGAAATTACGTCATCACGTTCTGAAAGATCGGATTTTTCGCCAACGTGGCCCGACCGTGTGTATGCAACAGTTTTGGACACAATCCATCGGACTAAATCCGACGGGCAAAATCCGACGGATTTGGTTGGCAAAATCTCCAACCGTGTGTACGTGGGCTTAGAGAGGTCCAAATATATGCCCAAGTGAGAGGTGAGTACAGGAAATATCAAACTGTAATATCTCTCCTAATTAACTTGGCAACACTGTGGAGTCCATGTAAAACTTGGAACCACTAAAAGGCAATGACAATTATGGGTTGTTATAACTAAAATAAAGGGGTTTATTAATGATAATGATAGTATCCTTATTGCTATCATGACATCAACATATAAAGCTTTTCAATACAGTGATACCCAGAGGTTTAGACTATATAAAGAGGTCCAGCACATCAGATGCCTACAGCTTTTGTAGGTTATGGGGTGAACCCTACTGTTAAAACCAGACTTAGTGGTAACCATCACTAAGGGTTAGAGAACTACAACTACAATATTATTTTAGGATCTTGGCTGTCAGGCAAATGGTTAAATAACATTGGGGTTGAATGAAAAAAAATTCATACTGTCGATTTTGTTCATAAAATATATATATATATATAAATATATATGTATATATTTCAAATATACAAAATATATTTAACATTTTTATATATAATATATATATATATATATATATATATATATATTATTATTATTTTTTTAAGACAAGTCTCCGGAATTTCATTACAATAAAATATACCAAGCAAAACATTGCTTTTCTTTTTGTGACCAGCAATGCACAACACGAACAGTTCTCCTGGTTTTGTACATGAGGTCCACAGACTTGATAGTCTATGTATTTTGACAGATAATGCAATACAATATGACACGTAGTCTTTCCATTAAAGCTAAAATATAATTTTATTGTTACAATATGCTGTTTTCTCAAATGCAAATGTTTTATTTCCCTATTGAATTGTTTTATTCTGACCTAACGTTCAGGAGGCCTGTATGATTGGTTAAAATTGCAACAGCTATGAAAAACATATGGTATCTAAAACTATCGTCCATACACAAATTTTGAAAGCTGGGATCCTAGTTATTCTTGTGCAAGTTATCTTTATTGCTGGTCATGCCAGGGAAGTTGCCAGCAACTTAAGATCTAGTATTACAGATACAATGCATTTTGTAAGTTTGGAGAAAAGCTTGCATGCAAAGGTTAAATATTAGTGGGAAATTTATAAAAGCCATGAAGAAACCAATCCGTGTCCAATGTATGATATTTGAAAATTACTTTCCCTCCACCCCCCCAACAGGGTTTAGCCACCCGCAGCGCAATTCACACACATATACAACATGAATGTAATTAGATTCTTTACCAAACACTAATACAGAAAGACAAGATGCATACTTTCATGGAACCAATTAAGTTTAGCTTGCAGTTACTTCGGAAATGCCAGCGTCATAACAAATTGTTGCTTACTCCCAAGCACCGTTAAAGGAGAACTCCTATTAAAACTGACATATGAGTTTTGCTAGTTTGCTTGCAAGTGGAATGTCTACACCAGAGGGGGTCACTCACAATCTAATGCCCTTATGACAGTCATACAGGCCACTACTCTAGGACCATTTTAGAAGGAGGTGAATTAATCTACTAGTATGTATTTGGATTTTGGCAGCAAACCAGAGCACCTGGAGGATTCCTATGCAAGCATGGAGAGAATATAGAAACTCAGTACAGCTGGAATTTGATCTAAGACCACAAAACTGCAATGTTCAAATTACTAACCTTAAAAATAGCCATGTAATACTTATGTGATCTCTTATTTATCTATTTGTAGAAACGTAGTCTTCATGATAGTTTTCTTCATTTTAAGTTAAGTTTAAAAATGCAGATGTAAAGTTTTTAATAAGCAAATTTGAGAATAAACCTTGATAAGTTCACTAAACTGTGAAAACAGACAGCTAAATTATAGTACTAGTAGGTATGTGTAGTTTAAACCTGATGTCTCCATAGAACAAAACCTAATAGCATCTGTTCTTCCTCTTTGTTGACATGGACAATTTATTGACATAAATAGTGTAGTTAACTGAAGAGACTGTCTTGATCTCTTTATTAAAATATGTTTGAAGCAATCTATAATTGAGCAGAAAAAAACAGGAACCTAGAAGTTGTTATAGAGAGAGAACATGCCAGAGGCAATGAAGACACTCAACATATGTAGTGGCGAGGAACGAGAAGAGTTCAGCGTGAACAAGCTTGGAAAAAGTGAAGCCAATAAGAAAATATGCAGCTTCTAAGAACTTTCCCCAAGGCAGACGTGTTGCATAGTTAACGTGAATTAAGAACACAAAAGTCCTGTGCAAACCTGCATTTGTCAAGAGAAAATATTTAAGCCTGACTTGCGTCCTGTGAAAGGAAACTCTGCAAACATAACAGATGTGGCCAAATATTAGGGAATAATAGCTTTTACAAAACAAACCTGGCATTATGTCTTCTTAAAAAAAAAAAAATGATGTAGATAATATCACCTTCATACCAGAGTTTCTGGTCTGACCTACTTATTCCTTCAATTCTTTACAGAAGGTCACAAATGGAGTTGCCATATTTGAGTGGCTTCAAACTGTACAAAGAGAGACATATTCCTGATTCCTCTTCCTTCAAATCCGCAGAAGTTTTCTGTTATTTTCAGCACTTACTGAAGTGCATTCAGGTTTTGGGAAGAGAGGGATTGCCGACATCAACATATCATTACCAGTAATCTCTGGACTGTGGTCTGCTTTGTTTGATTTGTTGAGGTTAAAGTGTATATGTAGGCAAAACATTTCTTTTTAGTTTTGGATAGGGTAGTTCCATTTTCCTGTCAATGATCCATTAGGGGTATCCCTTTACTGCCTTTCCTGGAGATACAGAGACAATCTCTTCAACGTGGCATAACTTCTCTTAGACCGGGGGTGTCAAACTCAATTTCATTGTAGGCTACATCAGCAGTATGGTTGCCCTCAAAGGGTTGGTTGTATCTGGGGTGTGCTACATACAGAGTGCAGGGTTTAGGGGTGTGCTATATGTAAAGAGTGCAGGGTTTAGGGATGCACTACGTACATAGTGCAGAGATCATGAGTGTGTTACATGAAGAGTTCAGGATTACGCTGTGTACAGAATGCAGAGCTCAGATGTGCGCTGTGTACAGAGAGCAGAGTTCAGGAATATGCTACGTACAGAGTGCAGTGTTCAGGGGTGTGCTGTGTACAGAATGCAGAGTTCAGGAATATGCTACATACAGAGTGCAGAGTTCAGGAGTATGCTATGTACAGAGTGTAGTGTTCAGGGGTGCGCTGTGTACAGAGTGCAGAGTTATGGAATGCGTTACATGTAAAAGTGCAGAGTTCAGGAGTACACTACTTACAATACAAAGTTCAAGGGCGAGCTGTATACAGAGTGCAGGATTTAGGGGTGCACTATGCACAGTGTGCAACCCCAACCCCCCCAAAGCTTCCTTGCATTGCAATTCTTTCCTACCTTCCCCGACTCTAGTACTTCCTTCAAGAATGTTAACTTCCTTTTTTACCACTACTAAATTTCAATAAATGTATACTATCATGCTAATGGGGATACTGCGCTCCTGTTTTTTATTGTTGTTTGAGCTGCCTTGGATCATCCCAGATCTCCACTGGAAGCTGCAAGATCCTCTCATTAGATTCCCCTTGATAATTTTTATGGTAGGATTGAATTTTATTGATGCTACTGATTTTATGCATTGAAAGCTGGGACTTGTAGTGCCCTTTGCTGAGAAGAGGAGGATTGGTGCTGCTCTGTGCAAAACCATTGAACAGAGCAGGTAAGTATAACATGTTTGTTATTTTAATTAGAAAAATAAAGCACATTTAGAATCACTTTAAAAGTATAGTGCCTTGAAAAAGTATTCACACCCCCTTGAAATTTTCCACATTTTATCATGTTTACAACCAAAAACGTAAATGTATTTTATTGGGATTTTATGTGATAGATCAACACAAAGTGGCACAACATTGTGAAGTGGAAGGAAAATGATAAATGATATTCAAAATGTTTTAAAATTAAACATATGAAAAGTGTGGCATGCATTTGTATTCAGCCCCCCCCCCCCCCCCCCCCGAGTCAATACTTTGTAGAACCTCCTTTTGCTGCAATTACAGCTGCAAGTCTTTTGGGGGATGTCTCTACCAGCTCTGCACATCTAGAGAGTGACATTTTTGCCCATTCTTCTTTGCAAAGTACTTCAAGCTCTGTCAGATTGGATGGAGAGCATCTGTGAACAGCAATTTTGAAGTCTTGCCACAGATTCTCAATTGGATTTAGGTCTGGACTTTGCTTGGGCCATTATAACACATGAATATGCTTTTGATCTAAACCATTCCTTTGTAGCTCTGGCTGTATGTTTAGGGTCGTTGTCCTGAATCCCTTTCAGGTTTTTAATGCTGTCTATGTTCCTGCAGAAGAAATGTACCCTATTTTAACTGGTGACCACTGACACCAACAGAAAATAGTAAAAGTCCACATTTTGAGTTGCCACCTGAACACAAATAGAGGGGACGTTTTCTAATGAAGACCATTGTTCCAGTGACAACTATCTACAAGGGCATTTCCCTCACTTTTATCTTACTTCCTGTTGTGAGTACAGCACAGTAAATAAAGGAAAATCTTTCCACTGAGACACTGATAGAAACAAACTTGACAAGGATTTTAACCAACCTCTCCTCTCTCTAAATATAAAAAAGTTGGCTTTAGATATAATTCACTTAAAAATACTTGACATACTGCCATTTAATTTTTGAACGGGATATCAATACAGCACAACACACCATTTTTTCCAATGCAGCTATGTTTTGTGGTACGCTATAGCACAGGTGCTTAAAGTGTAAATGCACCTTCAAATCTCTGGTTCTAAGCCCCAGTATATCTGCGCTAAGAGCCCTGGGCTTAGAAATCCTCTCTGTAGCCACGTGTCTTCTCCATAGCTGACAGGACATGATATGCAGCTGCTGATTGGTCGGCGCCACCCATGTGATGGCACTGACCAATTAGAATGCTCCAAAATGTCTCTCCTGACGAGTAACGTTTTGGACATTGAGCTCAGGGGATTTCTAAGCCCCGGACTCTTGGTGCAGATATATCAGGGGTTAGAACCGGAGATTGCCGAGGTCCAAGTCAGCGTGACTGGGAGAGCGAGGAGGGGGACCTGTTTAAGTTCATTTTACTGTAAAGTTTTCTGTAAAGGTGAACTTACCCTTTAATAACTACTGTATATGCATTAGAATGCCATTATGCCATTCAAAATGTTAGTTACCAAGGTGCAACACACTTAACGTCATGTGTTAACTTGCATTCTGACATACTTCCCAACTTTTTGAGATGGGAACGAGGGGGGCACCTATTAGTAAACGTATGTAGGCATAGGACACACCCCCTGCCATGCCCTCTTAAAGGAGAATTATACCAAAAAAGTGATTAGTTAAGCCCCCAGGTGCTTTTTTACCACTACTATTCCTTTATACTGGCTTTTGAAATTTACAAATGCAGCAATTTAGAAATTAGATGAAAGGTTTAGCACTGGGAAATACTTTATACTGTAGTGGATGGTCGATATTATCTAGTAAGCCTTTTGGTGATCAGTGTGGAGATCTGGACCGATGGTGGCCAATGTGTAATATTTGGGGGGGGGGGTCAGCAAACTAACACCAAACGGGTTCCCCTAGCCCACCCTTTTTTGAAGCCAATTAGAGCCTCAGGCTATAATCACGTGTTTAAAAAAAAACAAAAAAATTTGAAATCCAGGTGTCCGGCGCCCTGCATGTAGTTTAGGCACGGATAAGGGGGTGGGACGTATGGACGGGTCGCCACTGGTCTGGACACAGCACACCTTACGTTTGGAAGTCATTACTACACTGTTGATTTATAACACTTATCACAGAGTGAGATCAGATCATTTGGACTGTTGTGGACTATTATTTTTCATCATTTTTTCTTCTCCTATCAGTACATGATAGGTGGTCACATATGTTTAGTGCAGCATAACTTAGCGCAGTTTTTTGTTTTTATGACACACATATGGGCCCCAAATGTAAAATCAATTACAATTAATACATACAAAAACAATTTATTTACTATACAGTCAAATTAGATAATAGGAAGCATCTCTTTGCAGGAAAAAAGAGGAACAGTTGGTAACTATATAATAACATACAAACAGCTGTACTTTTTCTCTCTAGAATATTTATTTTGTCAAATGAACTTTTATTTGTGCCTTGAAAACAGGGAATAGTACAACTACTAGAATCTGCCTCATAGAAATACAGCTTTCTTATCCATGGTAAATACTGTAGCTAAGTATCTAACAATTATAGTGTAGAAATGTGTCCCTTGTCTCTAACATATAAAAGCTTTGTAATTCCCAAATATTTCACCTATTTTATTAGCAAAAAATCAAAGATAAGTGTGAATTGTGGTTTAGAAAAGGAATGACACATTCTATAAATAATCAAATGGAGAAAATTGAAAAAAGATGTCTAAATGTTACCTATCAATTATATCTTTGTTGGTAATAACAGTTTTTAGTGCCAACAGCTG
Source organism: Lithobates pipiens (assembly GCF_037356315.1). Taxonomy (NCBI): domain Eukaryota; kingdom Metazoa; phylum Chordata; class Amphibia; order Anura; family Ranidae; genus Lithobates; species Lithobates pipiens. The sequence goes on along the minus strand of NW_027507748.1, from coordinate 629,028,659 downwards.
CTTAACATATGAACAGCAAAATGTATTTGCATCACAACTATGCCACCTAGAGGAAAAAAGTGGTACTAACCATAGTAGAACTATAGAAAAAAAAGGTTACAGATTCAAGAGAAAAAGTAATTGGGTCACTTTGCTATTTCCCCATGAAATGTTTGCCTGTGTGACCCCCCGAAAGTGTTCTCTTTATGGCTGGCATGCAGGAGTGTTTGAGGTACATTTGCAATGTATTAGTGTACATGTGTATGCATTTATCAAGCACTCATATTGGCTCCTATGGAAAAAAATATGCAAAGCCCAACTGATCTCAGACTGACCACAACTATTCCCAATTACCTAGGTGCACTAGCCCCTAAAGGATTTTACATTAAAAGGACGAGGGGGTTGCCATTTCTGACCTCACTAAAAAAACTTGCTGTATGTCTGTCTCTGGCTTGAATGGCAGCATACATTTTCATTTTATAAAATAGCATTGTAATAACATTATAAATAACAGTTATTTTAGACAAGCCAATATAGGATTACTTGAAAACTCTCTTTTCATGTTGTGAGTGCTGCCTGTCTATTCCTTTCCAAAACTTTCTGGATCCCCTGCTTGCTTTGCCACTTTTCCTTTGCTGTTTACTTTTAGTTTCTAAGGACTACATATCTCATAGTACTTTGCTACCTGAAAGCAGTGATTCCTGTACTGGCTCTGCTTCCTGAAACCCAGTAGTAATTTTACTGCTGACCGGCAGCTCCCCTGGGCACCGTTGCACCGAACTTCTGGCTTACAGGCATGCATGCGCCCACTTCCTCTCGTGCTCTCAGTAGGCTCTCAGCCAATAATTTTGGCTGTGCACCTGCTGATTGCTGTGGCCAATCACAGCACAGATCTGTATGTGTCCAGATGTGTGGTTGTTTTTTTCTCCCTGATTTCACCTATCCTTCAGAGCTGAATTCCAGGAAGAAACGCCAGCCAGTCTGTAAGTGAGTAAAAGCAGCACACATAAACTTGTTAGATCACCCCTGTCACCCAACCACTGCCATTAGTATAGTGACAGTGTACAGTATTATCACTGATCACTTTAATTAGTGTCACTAGCGACATCAGATAGTGTCAGTTAGAGTCAGTTAGCGCCCCTCTCAGCCCCTGTCAGTTAGCGCTGGTCCCACCACACTATCACAGTCACACTATGTTGTTGATTTACTAAAGGCAAATAGGCTGTGTACTTTGCAAAGCCCAGTTGCCCTCTGCAGTTGCTCCAGAGCTTAGAAAATGAGGTAAGGCTTCACTCTGCAAAGAGTACCCAATCACATGCAAGGAAAATTAAAAAAAATAGCATTTTTTCTTGCACATGATTGAATGATGGAAGTCAGCAGAGGTTCTGCTCATTTAGTAAGCTTTTGAGCAATTGCACTTTGCAGAGTGCAACTTTGTGCACAGTTTTTTTGCCTTCCGCAAATAAACCCCATTAAGTCGCTGATCACCGCCATTACTAGTATAGTGACTGCCGGGTCCGTATCCTGGTCACGATCAGAATGATACTCGTGCCCTCAATAGTATAATTTCCCCGAATAAGCCCTTATTACTGCCAGCACTTGCCAGCACTTGTGACACGTAGCAGAATACATTTTGGCCTAAATGTATGAAGACATTTGATGTTATTGGATATGTTTTTTAACAGAAAGTAGAAAATATAATTTCATTTTTTTCATAATGTTCTGTCTTTTTTCATTTCTAGAAAAAATACAAAAACCTAGTGGTGATCCAATACCACCAAAAGAAAGCTCTATCTGTGTGAAGAAAATTATATAAATTTCATGTGTGAACAGTGTTGCATTGCAATTGCCAGTTAAATTAGCACCATGCTGAATAGCAATAAATGGTCTGGTCATAAATGGGGTAAAACCTTCCAGGGGTCAAGTAGTTAATCTAAATACAGGATGTCTTGGACCCACCTTCTAGGGCAACATCTTTATGTAGCCTGGGCTCATAGGACTACTGGACTGAATAATGCTCATAGGTCATTGCATGAGCACTGTTGTTTACAGAAAGAAGGACCACCCACCACCATTGCCGAAGAAGAGGAGAAAAGACCCCTAACATAATCATGCTATCCAGTGTAATGTGGAAAATGTACATAAATCACAAGACTGGCTATACAAAATTACAAATTTTTTATCGGGTAAAATAGTAAACAATTATGAGTTTCAATTGTGTATTGTAGTTGTTTGCCTAGAGTTCCATTCCAGATGAAAATGTATCTTACTAAGGTTATTTTCCTGACTGATAATCCACCCCAGAGACTCCAAGGTACTCACTGCCTTCTGCAGGTCGGCAAGAAGGAGATCTCGTCTCTGGTTGTAAACCAATATGTCGTCGAGATAGGGGATCAGTGCTATCCCCTGGAAATGCAGGTACACAACCACCTCTGGAAGGATCTTTTCAAATTCTCTCGGACTGGCTGCCAGTGCAAAGGGAAGCAGGGGCGTAACTATAGGGGGTGCAGCAGTCGCGACCGCAACCGGGCCCTGTGATGCAGGGGGCCCATGCAGCCCCCTCTACATATGGCCGGCAGCAGCATAGGCAGCTAGGGGTACCAGTGCACCATGCACATGGGTGGCTGGAGGTGGAGGGTGACTAGCAGAGCTCCATGCTCAACTATCGCACTGGCTGCTCTTTAGTTGTTCATTCCCCCGTATGACCTGTGTCCTCGGCTGGCTCCTCAGAGTACCCCTCTCCTGCTCCATGCATTGCCGCTCAGTCCGATGTCTGTTCTCCCCAGCCAGAGTCCTGCCCCCCCGAGTCCGGCCCACTCTGCACTGCATACTTCTCCCGGGTAAACAAACTTTAAGCACACAGATGCAGTGCAGCCCTATGAGAACCGGCTCGCCGGAGGACACTGCAGGCTTGTCTGCCAGCCCTCCTCCTCCCCCATCATACACAGATGATGAAAGGTCTTTCTGGGAGATATGCTGATCGCCCGTCTAGCACACTGGATGGAGCCCAGGCCAACATGGATGAGTGTGCGGCCTACAGCTTGGTCATGGTAAGTGAGAGGACCCCATCCCCCACACACCATTACATACCCCCTCCATCTCCCCCTGGGGACAGGGACCCCTTCTCTCGTGGGGACAGGGACCCCTTCTCACCTGGGGACAGTAACTTCATCTGCCCTGGAGAAAAGGACCTCATCTCTTCTGGGGACGGAGGCCCCATCCTGCCTAGGGACAGCCCCCAATGGGGCACCTAAAAATTAAAAAGAAAATAATAAAAAAAAACTACTGATGCCAGTGGTGGAACTACAGGGCTCACAAAGGTCATACCTTTGACCACACCCTGGAGTTCCACCGCCGGACTCGGAGGGAAGGGCCCTGGCTGGGGTTCAGGGGGGCCCTTCATGGTTTCTTGCATCGGGGCCGTGAAGGTTCTAGTTACGCCACTGAAGGGAAGTGTACAAAACTGTCAATGCTGCCTTCCCTGATCAGGGGGGATTGCAAACCTTAGAAGGGCCGGATGCTCTGAAAAAAATGGGATGTGAAGGTAGGTGTCCTTTAGGTCTATAGTGACCATAAATACGTCCTTTAGAAGGTGCTTCCTGAGAGTATAGACGCTTTCCATGCGGAATTTCTTGTACCACAGGAAACTGCTTAGCCTTCTGAGATTTATTATGAGGTGGTACTTTCCCGAGGGCTTTGGGACTACAAAATTGTGGGAATAGAATCCCTGTCCGCATTGCTCTGCTGGAACTGGAACTATGACCCTATGTTCTGCCAGCTGGCTGATGCTTTGTAAGAGGCCCACCGCTTTCTGCCGCTCCTTGGGTAGGTGGGTTAGGAGGAAACTCGGGGGAGGACAGGAGAGAAGCTCCAATCTATAGCCCTCTCTTATTATCTGTAGAATGTGAGGGCTCTGAGTAATCCTTTCCAACTGGGAGAGAAAGTGGGAAAGCCTACCCCCCACCCGGACGTCACTTAGAATCCTTGTCGGTAGACTTCTGGCTGGGAAAGAAGAGACCTCCCTTCTGCTTGCCCTTACCAACCCCTCATTGCCTGGAAACACCACTTTCCTTTTTCTCTCTAAACCATTTTTTAGCCTTGGGATCCTTGAAAAATCTTCCCTTATCCTTTTTAGGTATTATGGGAAACTTCTTGCCCTCCTCCGTAGACCTAGACAGAGCCTGGTCCAACCTGGTGGTGATAAGAAGGGAACCTTTAAAAGGGAGTCCACACAGCCGTGTCTTTGATGTGCTGTCCCCCTCCCAAGTCTTAACTCACAAGGCTCTCCTTGCGGAATTAAACAGGGCCCCCAACTTTGAAGTTGTACGTACCATTTCAACTGCTGCGTCCGCCAGGTAAGCTACCACCCTACCAATGACTTCTAAGGAGTCCGAGACCTGCTTGGATTTAGAGGTTCGCGACACATGGTCCATCAATTTGGTAACCCACACGTCTGCATTCCTAGCCACACAGGCCAAAGCCAAGGCAGGACTCATAGGCGCTGCATTGGCTTCCCTTGCCTTGCACATGAGGGTCTCCGCCCGACATTCTATCTGGTCCCTGATGCTGCCCTCATCTTCAAGGGAGAGGTCGGATTGTTTAGACGCCTGAGCCACGGAAGCATTTAATCTGGGTGTCTTAAAGAATCTCACCTCCTCTTCCTCCTTGAAGGAGCACCTACGCTTCCAAGTTTTAAACTTCAACAGCTTTCTTTCGGGCTCCTTCCATTCCCTTAAAATGATATCCTTGAGGGCCTGGTGAATCGGGAGAACCTTGGACTGGGTCTTAACCAAGGCTCTATACATCCTGTCCTGGGCAGACACTTGGGCTGTAGGTTCCTGTATCTCCTCTGATGCATTCACTGCCCTAAAGAGGCCCTCCATATCGTCAGTGAAAAAAATATGCCTGCCGGGCCTGGAGTCCTCCTCCTCCTCCTGACTGTCCTCTAAGCCCTCTTCAGAAAAACTCTAATCAGGAGCTTCAGCCTCCTCTTCCTCCTCAGAGTCCTGAGAGGGAAGAGATCTCAGGGGTTCAGGATGCCTAAGTCTACTGCCCTCTGACCTGTTAGTGGAGGGGCCCTCCAGGGAGGAAGAATCCTCTCTGCTAGTGTGGGGTTCCGGCTCCCTAGTCTTGAGGGTTGCTTGAAAGGCTTTAAGAGTTGACAGCATCTCGGTCTGTATGGAGAGAAAGTCCTTCATGACCTGAGATGATTCTTTCCCTGCTAGCTTGTGGATGCACTTGTAGCAAAAGGGCTTAGAATGGTCCTGAGGTAATTTGTCATTACAATACCCGCATCTTTTAGAGAGGGAAGGAGCTTTCATAGGAAGGCCGGCGACCACTTGGGCAGTGACGTCCTCTCCTATAAGAGACACATAAGCTAGTCTTACAAAAAGTGCAATGCAGCTGTGTCCTGCAGGGGTAAGAGTCAGGGCCCCCCACTCCCCCGCCAGTCATATCTCCACTCCTGGTCCAACAACGCCACTGCTGGCATTTTCTCGAAGCCTGGAAACCACAAGTGATATGGGAGACGCGGCAACATAATTTCCGGCGATAGATAGGAAGCCACGTCATACCTCTTCCGAGCGCTGGACAGATGGCGCAGAGCTCTCACTCCTCTGTAGGAGACCTGCCAACCAGCGCCATCCCTCACTGCTAGCTGCCCGCGTGACCCCGCAGGAGCCTCCCATGCTCTGGCGCGCCCCATGGGAAACCCTTCTGCCAGCTCCCCCTGCTGAACAGACACCCACCATGTAAGGGGGAAGGGAGCAAGAAAGTGGTTCCTGAAGTTCTGGGTACCCCACTGTACCCAGGGTCCTTCAGTTCTTAGGGGGGCTCTTCCAAATCCTGCTGCCCCCCCAAGAAGATAGGGAGACCCCTCAGGAAGGGCAACAACACTACCAGACTCGAAAAATTTCACAAGCTTGCAGTCCGGCTCCCAGAGGGGAAACCACCAGCCCAAGGCTTCGGGTCTTTTAGGTAAAAACAAACGGTTTCGCTATGGGGAAACTCATTCAAAACTGAGGAGCACAGGGAGGGGAGGTGATTTTAACCTCTTTGTTGATTGTGTTTCCTATCAGGTGGGACCAGTCATCCGGTTGCTGTACTGGAAGACGACTTGAAAAAACATAATGTACAAAATAGTGTATATAATGCTGTGGTCAGGGTTATGTAATGTGCAGTGTGCAATGCAGCAGTCAGGAATATCTCATGTACAACACTCTGCAGACTGTGCATTGCACAGTCTGCAGAGTGTGACGGGCATTAGCAAATTCCCACTTTACTGTGGTGATCAGTGAGAAGTAGCCCTTAAAATGTTGGTTACATAGTTACATAGTCTGATTGAAAAAAAGACACAAGTCAATCTAATTCAACCAATATGCTGGTGATCAGTGGTCAGTGTCCTCTTAAATGTTGGTGGTTAATGGTTGGTGCACCTTCATATATTGGAGTCAGTGGTCTGTGTTCCTTATTAACCCCCCTGACGTTATTCCCGAGTCTGGCTCGGGGTGGAATTTTTTTACCAAAAGCGGTAACCCCGAGCCAGACTCGGGACCGCATCGCTGGATCCAGGAGGACGTTTACTTACCTTCTCTCTTGGATCCTGCGATGTCCCCGCGCTGTACAAGCGAGCCGAGTCTCGCTCGCTCTATTACGAAGTCGAGCTCCGTTCCCTGCGAGCGTTGTGACGCACGGGGACGGAGATCGGCACCAAATTCAAAAAGTGAAACACTCACTATACCTACAGTATAATGTAATCTTAAAGATTACATTGCTGTATGTAATAATTTCACATCCCCTTTGTCCCTAGTGGTCTGCCCAGTGTCCCGCATGCAGTTTTATATTACAAAAATTGTTCTTTATGCCTGGAAACTGGAGATTGTCCATAGCAACCGAAACTGTCCCTTTACATAAAAAAATATTTTAGACCAGCTAGAAAACAGCGATAATAAATTGTAATCACTCGCAGAATTGAGCGATAGCGATTTGTGGGGAGATCCGTCATCAAATACTGAAAAGTAATGACAGTGACAGTTCTGCAACTGAGCAAATTTCTGTGTTTTTGATTTGATTACATTATTGAATAATTTTTATTATTGTTATATTATTATTTGGTACAATTATTTATAATTATTTATTATATTATAATTTATGATTTCATTTTTCAAACTTTATCATACCCGGGATGTCTGCTAGACTCTGGTTTGGACAGATTTAAGTGAGTTATTGCTAAGAATTACAAGACTACAATATAAAACGCCAAATTTTCATGCAAAATAATTGTACCGATTTCAGCACCTAAAATCCGAAATAATCATACCGCCAGGGAGGTTAATTTGGCGTTCAGTCGTTTTTAACTTATTAGTTGGTAGTCACTGGGAGCTTAGGTTTTACTTACCTGAGAAAAGCTGCAGAGATCCCCCACCTCTGCTTCCCACATCCTAGGTCTCTGCTCAGTGACATCATGCCAGAACTATGCAGACAGCTTCCTGCTTGGTACAGCACCAATGACATACTGCGGAGTATGTCAATCTGACAAACGTCTCACTAGACCCAGGGCACATGTTCTATATTATTTTAAAAACTGCATTAGTGAGAGGCACACTTCTCCTTATGTTATCATTTACTTTCTGGGCTCTTGCCCATTATACATGGTATACTATTTTTATAGATTGTGCAATGAAAACATTGGTATATTTCTATGGAAACACTGATTGTGTTCAGTAATTAATCTGATTGTAAGTATATTTGTCAAAAGTAATTAAAGTCCACTGTTAATAAAAAAAGAGAAAAAATATAAGAGCTGCAGGCATATTTATTTAAAACAAACCTATTTAAAGTAATGTAAAGAGTTCATTTGAGAGCAAAGGGGATGGAGAACATACCTTCCAATCGTCCATGAACTGCCCAACCACCCAGTCATCCAAGAGAACCCTCCCCACAATCAAAACCAAAGGTCTGACCAACCACTGGTAATGGACCCTCCAACCCTATGATAGTGAATGGGGCAAAAACTCCAGGCACCAAGTGCTGCATTTTGGGGGGGTGAAATGAGCCTCCATCCATGCACATGTGGTATGGGATTTTCTACAATTTCAGTGCATGAACACAGTGGCTGGAGAGTGAATAGAGGGTAGTTGAGAGCTCTTTACTGTACATTAGAGGTGAGCCCAACATCCCCCAGTTCAGTTCGCACCAGAACATACCGAACAGGCAAGAAATTTGGCAGAACACATGAACACCAGTAAAGTCTATGGGACACAAACATGAATAATCAAAAGTGCTAATTTTAAAGGCTTATATGCAAGTTATTGTCATAAAAAGCATTTGGGGACCTGGGTCTTGCCCCAGGGGACAAGTATTAATGCAAACAACTTTTTTTTAAAAAGCAGTTTTTTCGGGAGCAGTGATTTTTTTTTTTAATGCTTAAAGTGAAACAATAAAAATGAAATATTCCTTTAAATATTGTGCCTGGGGGTGTCTATAGTATGCCTGTAAAGTGACGCATTTTCCCGTGTTTAGAACAGTACCACAGCAAAATTACATTTCTAATGGAATCGCGGCTGTAGTGAATTGTCGGGTCTCAGCAATATGGATAAAAGTCATTGAAAAAAAGAGCATGGGATCCCCCCAGTCCATTACCAGGCCCTTAGGGTCTGGTATGAATATTAAGGGGAACCCCGAACCAAAAGTAAAAAAAAAAATTGTGTGGGGGTCCCCCCAAAATCCATACCAGACCCTTTTCCGAGCACGCAAACTGTCAGGCCGCAGAAAAAGGGGGGGGGCGAGAGAGCACCTCCCTCCTGAACCGTACAAGGCCACATACCCTCAACATGAGGAGGTCACTTTGGGGTAGCCCCCCAAAGCACCTTGTCCCCATGTTGATGGGGACAAGGGCCTCATCCCCACAACCCTTGCCCAGTGGTTGTAGGGGGCTTATCGGAATCTGGAAGTCCCCTTTAACAAAGGGACCCCTAGATCACGGCCTCCCCCCTGTGTGAAATGGTATAAGGGTACAAATGTACCCCTACCATTTCACAGAGATGTGTCAAAATGTCTTTATGGACCGGGTGGCCCCGCCGCCCTCTGACGCCACGGGGAAGCTTCAACTTTTCTGGGTAGGCTGTTCACAAAATTTAGGAGTATTTCTATGGACATGTTTGATCATTCTTCCAGAAGCGCATTTGTGAGGTCAGACATTGATGTGGATGGGAAAGCCTGGCCCACAGTCTCCGCTCTAATTCATCCTAGAGGTGTTTTATTGGGTCGCAGTCAAGTTCCTCCATCCCAAACTCGCTCATCCATGTCTTTATGGACCTTGCTTTGCTTATTTATATATACTTTCTTATTTATATATACACATGTCATTTGAATTTCTATGTAATAAAATGTTTTTATGTGTCTCTGATTGACGGGTTAAATTAAAACGGGTTAAATTTAAATGGGTAGATATTATATAGTAGAGAGCTATCTAATATTAATTACTTCTATACTTGGATATCTTTTTATGCATAGTTTCAGTGAAAAGGATGTGTTCCACCTATGCATACCATATTCTATGACAGCCATTTAATACACATAGTTGAGGCTGATATGTGAATAGCAACACAACTAATATGATATAAAGCACTTGCTACATAGTATCACCTGTCTTTAGACTGTTGGGAGCTTTGTGATATGTAACCCTGATAAGCTGAATTGAACAGAGACAGGGTTAATGCCCTGCTGATAGCTCATAAAATAGAGTGTGCCGTGCTATGTGGCTATGCCCTCTGATGAAGTCGACAACTAAATACATTAGGGCCTAGCCACACGGCCACCTATTCAGACGTACCAGTGTGAAGCTAAACCCGGGTATCACCACTACTGATACCATCTAGGGGTGGCGAGAGTGACACAGGCGTCTTGATGAATCCTTTTGTTTTATGCCTACATGAATTTTACTATTTGTAAGTGTAATTCTGGGGGGGTTTGTAAATAAAACTTGACAAACAGAATTATGCCATGAGATTGTTTTTCTTATATATATATATATATATATATATATATATATATATATATAAAACCACTGCAGGGATTGCCACCCCCAGTGAGAGCACTTGCTGAAGAGGAGGTTTATATCCCGAAGGAGTAGTCCAGCTGTGGATCTGCTGACAGGAGGAGGCCTTCTTTAACCACTTGCTTACTGGGCACTTAAACACCCTTCCTGCCCAGACCAATTTTCAGCTTTCGGTGCTCTCACACTTTGAATGACAATTACTCAGTCATGCAACACTGTACCCAAATGAATTTTGTGTCCTTTTTTTCCCACAAATAGAGCTTTCTTTTGGTGGTATTTGATCACCTCTGGGGTTTTTATTTTTTGCGCTATAAATGAAAAAAGACCGAAAATTTTGAAAAAAAACGCATATTTCTTTGTTTCTGTGACAGAATTATGCAAATTATTAATTTTTCTTCATACATTTTGGCCACAATTTATACTGCTACATGTCTTTGGTAAAAATAACCCAAATTAGTGGATATTATTTGGTCTTTGTGAAAGTTAGAGAGTCTACAAGCTGTGGTGCGAATCGCACAAAATTGATCACATCTGATGTACTGGTGGCCTATCTCGCTTCTTGTGACCCGAACAAGTTTCCCTTTTTGGAAAGTAGACATTCCAAGGTATTTAGTAAGAGGCATGGTGAGCTTTTTGATGTTGTCATTTTTTTCCCACAATTCTTTGCAAAATGAAGATTTTTCATTTTTTTTTTTTTTCTCCACAAAATTGTCATTGTAATAGGTTATTTCTCTCACGTGGCATGTGTATACCACAAATGACACCCCCCAAAAAATTCTGCTACTCCTCCTGAGTATTACAATACCACATGTGTGGGACTTTTTCACAGCCTGGCCACATAGAGAGGCCCAACATGCAGGGAGCGCCATCACGTGTTCTAGAAGCATAAATTACACATCTAACTTGTTGACTACTTATTACACTTTTGAAATACCAGGACAATGACACGTGACACTGATGACAGATGGCACTGATACGTGGCAATGATGACACTTATACGTGGCACTGATGACATGTGGCACTGATGACAGATGGCACTAATATGTGGCACTGATGACAGATGACACTAATATGTGGCACTGATGACACGTGGCACTAATATGTGGCACTGATGACACATGGCACTAATACGTGGCACTGATGATACGTGGCACTGATGACACGTGGCACTAATACGTGGCACTGATGACACGTGGCACTAATACGTGCCACCGGTGACAGATGGCACTAATACGTGGCACCAATGACGCGTGACACTGATGACAGATGGCACTGATAAGTGGCATTGATGACACGTGACACTGACAACAGATGGCATGTGACACTGACAGGTGGCACTGATGACAAATGGCACTGATACGTGGCACTGATGACAGATGGCACTAATACGTGGCACTGATGACAGATAGCACTATGTGGCACTAATAACACGTGGCACTGACAGATGCCACTTATACGTGGCACTGATGACAGATGGCACTGGGGACAAATGGCACTGACAACAGGTGGCACTGGGGACAGATAGCACTGCGGGCAGGTGGCACTGGGGTGGGGTGGATTGCACTGGGGCGGATGGCACTGGGGCGGATGGCACTGGGGCAGGATGGCACTGGGGCGGATGGCACTGGGGCAGGATGGCACTGGGGGGTAATGGCACTGGGGGGGGCATGGCACTGGGGGGGGGGCATGGCACTGGGGGGGGTGGCACTGGGGGAGGATGGCTCTGGGGGAGGATGGCTCTGGGGGAGGATGGCACTTTTTTTTAAACTTTTTTTTACACTTTTTTTTTTTTCTTTTGTACACTAACGGCTGCTGCAGCCGTTCTTCTCTCCCCTCTCACACGCTGTCTGTGTGAGGAGGGAGAGCGGCGCTGAGAGATGATCTCATATGTTTACATATGAGATCATCTCCCATTGGACACGCCGATCACGCTGTAAACGGCCGCTGTGATTGGCCGTTTACAGCGATCTGTGTTTGCCTGTCCCCGGAGGACACGGCAAACACAGAACTTCCGCGATGTGCGCCCGCGGCGGCGCGCATCGCGGAAGTAAACACCAGGCCGTCCAGGGACGGCCAGGCGTAGGAAGCCGCCCGCCCTAAGGTCGTCATTCGCCTATAGGGCGGGCGGGAAGCGGTTAAAATCATCATTATTACATTCTCAAGGCGTATTCCCTTCTGAGTTTTGGTGAGTTTAATATCCTCAGAGCAAGAAGCCCTATGAGATGTAGTTATGTGATTAATCAACCTGACATGAATTACCAGCAGTGTGTCAGCTCTGCTTTGTAGGATGCAATACTGATACAAGCAGTAGAGTATTTAGATTTTGTGCTGCCCTAGGCCTGACAAAACTTGCGCACCCCCTAATTTAAATATGACCCACCCCTTCCTGTTAAGGCCATACCCCTTGCCGTTTACGACCCGCCCTGAGATTTTCGAGTGGGGACACTAGTTCTGAGGGCCAGGCGGGGGGGTGGACACAATGGATTCCTTTAATTTGAATAGATTTCCTCTCACTTCCTGTTTGGCTATGGGGCAGGAAGTGAAATCTGCAATGGCACAGGGATGGTAAAAAATAAACTGACAGGGGCTATAACTCTCCCATATTCTATCCAAAATGAAAAAAGAAAAGTGTTGCCTATAGCTCTACTTTAAGCACAAATTTCTGATAATTTTATGGAGAGGACTAATGCCCTGTACACACGTTGGAAATTCAGACGGAAAAGGTCCGATCAGATTATATTGTCGGAAAATCCGATCGTGTATGGGCTCTATCGGACTTTTTCTGTCGGATATTCCGACGGAAAAAAATTGAGAGCAGGATCTAAAATTTTCCAACAAAAAAATCCTATCGGACTTTTTACGATCGTTTGTAGAGAATTCCGGCGGAATGTCACGCATGCTCAGATCAAATTACGAGACCAAAGCTATTGGCTACTAGCCTCTGCATAGTCCCGTTGTACGCAACAAACGTCACCACGTTCCGAACGATCAGATTTTCCGACAACTTTGTCCGACCGTGTGTATGCAACACAAGTTTCAGACAAAATCCGTCGGAAAAAATCCGATGGATTTTGTGGTCGGAATGTCCGACCGTGTGTACAAGGCATAAGAAGATATAACCATGCCAATGGTGCAGCAGAAAACATACAGAACTGTGAGGAAGGTTTGTGGTCCAGATAAAATTAGAAGCTACGTCCCCCCCCCCCAACCGCCCTGACCACACAGTTCCTGAATGCTGGCCGCCCACATACCGGAAGCAGTGCGGCCGCTTTATGGGGGGGCACTAGACTAATTTGCCTCTCAGCCCAGTCCACCTCATAAGACTGGTGCTACACTAACAGTGTAGCGCAAGCCGGCGGGGACTCTTATCGTGCTGTCCCCCTGCAAAGTGCTGCCCTAGGCCTGAGCCAGGATACAGCGTTGGATATAAAGTGTTTCAATATATGGACTGAGTCACCTACAGTTCCAGCGCTTCTAGTGTTTATTTTCCTTGGACATTAAACACCTTATTTATATGATCATAGTATTATTTCCTGTCCGTTTTGTTGTTTTTGTGAGAACTGCGTAAATAGGAATATGAGTATTAGCATTTTCCAGTTAGAATACTTTCTTCCCTGAATCCTGCTGGTGCAAAGCAATTTACTGGCACGCTGTGCGCAGGTGGTAATTTCATGTTTTTTTTTTATACCAGCTCAGCTTTGGCAATAAGAGTAATATCCCCCCCAATCACTTTGTCTCCAGGAAACCAACGTAATTATAACAAAACTATTTAACTTGACCTTCTACAAAACTGCAAATTTACTATATAAATATCTATAACATGCGTAGAAATATATGGCTATTAAACATATGTGACATTTATATAAACACCGCAAAGCCCTTAGGACATGTATATACATTCAGATTATTATAATATATAGCAGTCTTAAGGTTTGGACATTAAGTTAAGCCGATATATTTCCTGAAATTTAGATGTGCAAATGTTTGTTTATATATTTATATACTAAAATCTCATCAATATAAACCATGTGAATGATCCTACTGACTTACCAAATAATCAGGAAAACATTACATCACAATATATATTTTTTTTTAAAACAAGGTAATTGAAGCTGTCATTGTAAATGCTGTGATTATCGGTGATTGTAAGTGGTAGCTAATTTAGTAGTCGAGTAGAACCCAATCCTAATATATTATCAATCTTAAATGTACATTGAGGTTTCCTTGCAATAACGTAAAGTATTATTAAACTCTGTTTTTATTATTATTATTATTATTATTACTAAATGGACCCCTGGTTGGTTTATGCCATTTTAGTACATGATGACACATTTACTCGTTAGACAAAACCCTCCAGCACTGAGCTGTCACCGCTCCTGCTGGTCAAAGGTGCTTCCATCTTTGGCCAGTCTTCCTCACAGATGCGCTCTCTCCCATCGCTTGAATGATTAGGTTGCAATGACGTCATTTCTGCACATGCACCCCGGGTGTCACCATCGCAGCATGGTGCTCTCCGCATTCATGGAACAGGCAGTGTGCCATGAATGCCCAGTAAACTGCGCAAGCGCCAGTGATGTCATCAGCTGTAGCCAACACCCACTGAATATCTGGAAAATGGCACAGATTTAGAAGATTTGAAGGCACTAAACGAGGAATGCATATTAACCACTAAGGGCTTTGCGACCAGCCACCGCAGTTGTACTGCGGCAGAATGTCACGACTGGGCAAAATGACATTATGTAACGTCGCTTCACCGTTGGCCACTAGGGACACGCGCGTGCCGATGGAGGTGTGCACACGCACGCCCTCTGCTCGCCCACAGAGCCCATACGAGTGCCCGGCAGTCGCGATCACTGCAGGGTTCCCGCGATCACTTGGGGCACACGGAGAACCAGGATCGGTGTGTGTAAACACACAGTTTCCGGTTCTCTGAGGGGAAAAGTGACAGATCGTCTGTTCATACAGAGTATACACATGATCTGTCATCTCCCTTACACAGTCCCCTTCAGTTAGAACACACACTAGGGAACACAATTAACCCCCTGATTGCCCCCTAGTGTCAACCCCTTCCCTGCCAGTGACATTTTTACAGTAATCAATGCATTTTTATAGCACTGATCGCTGTAAAAATGCCAATGGTCCCAAAAATGTGTCAAAATTGTCCGACGTGTCTGCCATATTGTCGCAGTCCCGATAAAAACAGCAGGTCCCCGCCATGACTAGTAAAAAAAAGATTAATAATAAAAATGCCATAAAACTATCCCCTATTTTGTAGACGCTATAACTTTTGCGCAAACCAATCAATATACGTTTATTGCGATTTTGTTTACCAAAAATATGTAGAAGAATACATATGCGCCTAAACTGAGGAAAAAAAGTAGTTTTTTTGTATATTTTTGGGGGATATTTATGTTAGCAAAAAGTAAAAAATATTGCGTTTTTTTGTTGCTCTTTTTTTTGTTTTAGCGCAAAAAATAAAAACCGCGGAGGTGATCAAATACCACCAAAAGAAAGATCTATTTGTGCAAAAAAAGGACATCAATTTTGTTTGGGTGCAACATCGCACAACCGTGCAATTGTCAGTTAAATCGATGCAGTGCCAAATCGCAAAAAGTGCTCTGGTCAGGAAGGGGGTAAAATCCAGGGCTGAAGCAGTTAAATGCCTTTAATATAGAGTTGGGTTTAGTACCACTTTATAGGCCTGTTATGTCTGTACTAAAAAAAAACAACAACCTGTTGATAGACTTGAAATCCGGAGCTGTCCTTTGTCCTGGACACCCTGCAGTGTCACAACCAATGCTGTCAGGAAGTATGTTAGGACTACAGTACGCTTCCTGCAATGGTACTGACATTTATATGGGGCGTTTGGGCTACAGTTTTTGGCTTATACTCTTCTTTCATACAGATGAGGTTTCCTAAACTGTGATATAGATATATCTATATAAAGATATATATATATATATATATATATATATATATATATATATATATATATTGTAACATTGGGGGATCATTAGCTCAGTGATAGATGCATTTTTCCAGTGAGTTCACAGCAGTCAGTTATCAAGTTTAAGGGTGTGGCAGCCCATTTTTATTAAAAGGAGCTAAATAAGTTTATACACAGGATCGCCCCCACACAGGGGTTCTTCTCCAGCAACGTAATCAAATGCGAAAATGACAACCCACCTGGCTTGTAGGCTTACTTTGTCATGACTTGCAGTTCCTTGCTAGACCTGCCTACTCCTGGCCTTGACAGGATTCTCCAGCCCACTGGGTTTTCTCACTGACCCCAAGACTTCAGGACTTCCTTCAGACCGCTTGGACTAGCTAACCACCTCGGCTCTCCCAGCCTCCCAGACCCTCCTCTGGTCTCCTAGGCCCTTGTAGCAATCCTGACCTTCCCCGTCCTTCAGACAAAAAGTCCCCCCTTTCCAGTGATGTAGTCTCACACAGGGCAGACAGTTTTCCTGACAGTGGCTTGTCTTTAAACACCAGAAAGCTGCTTACACTCCACCTTCGACCTCCTACTGCTCTTATCAACCCCTCGATATATGTGCTGTGTGGCTGTGTGCACCTGGGCACCTACCCTGCTGGCTATCCACAAGACCCAGACACAGGGTTGGAGACTCCATCCCCCCCAAGACTCCTAGGGAACGCCAAACTACAGAGACCCATGCGGCAATAGCAAAATCCAGAGGAAACTGCCAGAGCACTTTTCTCTTCTCAAAACCTCAAACCTCAAATCTCAAAAATGTTCTGTAGCTCTGCAGTCAGTGGACATAAAAACTCTGTGTCCACTTTCAATCTAATTCTATAGGGACAGAGCCTTGCTCTGCCACAATTATATATATATATATTTTATATATATATATATATATATATATATATATATATATATATATATATATATATATATATAGTAATATATAATCTTTGGAAAATCTTCCAGCCAGGGAATTTAGGGATAGATTCCTTTTGTGATCCCCTGTAGCCCTTCCTCCTCACAAGCCCTTGAAGGGGACATATACCTAAAGCTCACAAATGTAACTGAATTAAAGGAATGGCTTATTGTTGGAACATGTTAAGTGTTGAGTAATAACTACTGTGTGTGTATTACCTCTATAGAACAACTTCTACGGAAGTGGCCTATCGTCTATGAAAGTTGTAGAAGTTCCAGATGGGAGGATACCCAAGAGCAGAAAAGTAGCCAAGGCAAGTTATTCTCTGGAAGCACTGGATTTTGATAGATGGGTAGAGGAGGAAGCAAAATCAGAAGCCAGGCAAACACAGGAGGTCAATCTGGAGCTGAGGTAGAAACGTGGTTGAGATCAAGTCAAGGTCAAACACAGGATTTCAATCAGGAACAAGATGGGAGCAGGTCCTTGGAGCAAGCCGGGGTTCAGAGCCAGGAGAGAAGCTAGAACAAGTCAAGGATATGCAGGGACGGTAACAGGTAACCAAGCAGAAGCACAAAGCACAGGAACACCCAATAGAAAAGGTTGATGATAATCCAGCAATTTATGAGAGGGACTGCTGTCCTTATACAGGCCAGTGGACACTGGCAATTATCGTGCTTTGCATGCAGCGTTGCGTGCCGCTTGCTAATGCACAAATGCGGGAATTAACACAGCCATACTGAATATTGTCATATTTTCCAGGTCTTTTCAGAATTCTTCACTGACATAGCAAAATAAAAGAAATCATGGGTTTTAACCATTCTCCACTCTGTCCAAGCCTAAAAAATGACTATTGCAACACACACTTTAATGTTAAAGGAAAGCCCTGGCAATATACATACATCATCACATGGATCACTTGTACAGGATTGTGATGTCAATCCTTAATATAAAAGAAAATTCCTTTTATTTTATTAGAAAACTGCATTATGTAATATTCTTAAAAGCTTTACCAGAACAAAATGTTCCTTGACAACCAGAATTCGTGTTGCCAGGATGACCTGTGTGCGGCTTACGTATCATATATCCCTGCCGTTCCAGGGTACACCAAGGCAAAGCTCGCCAGATATATTTTGGCATTGAATTTTGCCCTTAATTCTGCCTCCCAATTTCTGACTTTATTTGTGTTTCCTTGGTCACTTTTTATATGCTTTTTCAAACAAGAACCTATTGCAATCATTCATATATCAGTCGGTTTAAGAACCGTTTCATTGCTGGATGTAATACATAGTCACCCTGCACCATTAAAAAGCTGTACACATCATAAACGTGGCATCCAAATTTGGGGAAATGTAATCTAGTACAAGGTAAATACTAAAACAGAGCTCTGGAGAGTTTCCAGGAACATTTCCTAGCAGGACCTAGCCTAAGACCCAATGTCTGTGTCCAGCCAAAACTCATTGCTGCTGTAAAAGAAAGAGGGGAAAATGAGTGTACTAAGAGCAATGTCACCTATTGGAATTTACTATAGGAAGATTTGAACTAAATGGAAATTCTCAATCATGTGAATTTCACAGCAGAAAATAATATGCTTGGTCTCTGCAATATTTCCAGCATTCCTACATGGAAAAAGGTAGTGACAAACACAAAGGAAAACTCACTGGTATATATCAGTGGCTATACCTCCAATGATATATTCATGTGTACCCCTTCCTTTTATTATTCTATATGTATAAAAGAAGCCTGATGAGCATTATAACAGTTGTTTAAGTTATTATTGATATATAATGGTAAAGGTGTGGAAGCTATGAAGGTAAACATTGTTGTGAGTGTGGTATGGAATCTTATTAATACAGATGGGGAAATTGAATTATTAAGATCTTAGTGTTTTGTGCCGTGCCTCTAACCTTACGGTAAAAATTTGAAATTTGGTCAGATAATAAGTAAAATACCATAATAATTTCCTGAGTTTGTTAATCTATGGGGAATTCTTACCAATGTATAAATATCTCCCAATAAAATTAATAAGTAAATCATTTTTATTAATTTACAAGAATAACTATACAGTTTCATACAGAACCGAGATTTCTGGTGATTAATATTTCATACACCCTAGCAAAGACATCAACGCGGCAATAGAACTATTTTCCTTAATATTGGTAAATAACCCCAGGGTAGCCCAAATGATAAAAATGTTAAATAAAAATTGCAGTAATTGCGACAACAACATTATTGTATATTTTATATTTTGATTTTCTTTTTTAATCTACAGGAGCTTGTTTAGTGTTGGTACCCCTTGTTATTCATGTCACTGTTTTGGGGGAAATGTACCTGCCTGCTCACAAATAAACTGGCCTTTTGGAAGGAAAACATATACGCAAGTATTTCATCAAACAAAATAAACCTTTATTTTGGTCGCAATAAAATAAAACGAGGAAGGCAGCGCTGGAGAAACTTGTTACTTTGGTGCAGCCTTTGGCCCCCAGGGCAGACATGAACTATATAGAATAGGAAAAATTGGTGGCCTGAGGAGTACATTTCTCAGAGAAGTCTGGTCCAGAAGTCCTAGAGATCAGGAAAATCAGATGCCATCTATGTCCCCAGGATGTGGTTCTTCAAGAGGCTGCATCTTCTGGCAGACCAGACTGAACCCAGGCCATCACTCTCTCGTCTTCCTTAGGCACTTCCCACCAGGCATCCTTCCAAGCTGTGGCTGGGCTCCTGTAGTTGGGGCAGGAGGAGGAGAAGGAGGGCGTTGGTCGACCTCCTGGCTGCCACTTGCCACAGCCTCCCCCCCGACTGAGGTCTTCCTGTGTATGAAAATGGGACATAGTTTTAGTTTTTTGCTCATCAATCACACCATTTTGAGCTCCTGACTTTTGCAAATAGAATGTTACCAAATAGAACAGACTATCATTCTGAGCCCAGCATTTTTCATTCCCATCCCAACCATTTTTGGTCACTACTGTCTATTGAGATGTAAACCACTTTGTTAAATCACAACTTACTGATCAATAAGAACATCTAGTTAACATCATTAAATGTACCACAAGAAATATGTTCAACAATGCAATACCTGTCTCAAGCTGGGCCCCACCACATGTTGCTGCCCTGAAGGCCCAGGTTGGACGTTGGAAGCCTCAGCTGGGGGTGAAGGATGCCTTAAAGGAAGCCGGTCGAGTGGTGGCCTGGGTACCCCCTGGTCTAAAAGGAAATTTCAGCCTCTGGAAGTAAACCATCCTGGGGTAATAAACAGCATTTGGATCTCCTGATCTCAAGGACTCCAGGTGCTTCTTTCTCTCCCTGAGATATGTAATCTTCATGGCCCCAATTTTCCTATTCAGATAGGCCATGTCTGCCATGGGGACCATGATCCGCACCAAAGAAAGACGTTTCTCCAGCGCTGCCTTCCTCTTTCTTCTGTCGTAATAAAACTGGTTGTTGATCTGCCACAGGCAGGGCATCTCCTTGTACAGTTGGAGGAATGACCCCATAAAATTGGGGTTTTGGAATGGATCCATCTTGTCTGCAATACACAACACAAGACAAACCCTAAAATACTAATAATGCCATGAAAAACCCTCCTAATCTTGTCCCAACATTGGCCT
The DNA here is from genome assembly GCF_037356315.1 of Lithobates pipiens. Taxonomy (NCBI): domain Eukaryota; kingdom Metazoa; phylum Chordata; class Amphibia; order Anura; family Ranidae; genus Lithobates; species Lithobates pipiens. The sequence goes on along the minus strand of NW_027507748.1, from coordinate 629,008,119 downwards.
AGATAGAAGCAGTTTAGTCTGGTGATGCACCAAGTTAAAAATTTTACCTTCGTTTGCACGATCGTCGCGTCTGCGCCTCACTCTGTTCCCAGATCGTACGGACGACACACGCGTGTTACGTTTTATATACAGTGTGCATGCGTGAAACTCCGCCCGCCCCTGACGTTCCTTCTAGACTATTCCCTGCCCCTTTGCTTTCGGCGCAGTGGGGAGAGCACATGGCGGAGAGAACGCAGGTGCGCAATCACAGTTCCACTAACGAGGAGGAGGGTGAGGAAAGACCAGAGCCTGAAACGTCCCGATCCAGGAAGAGAAGATTTAAGGCCTCAAATATGTCTTTTGGAGAGATGTTGGAGATGGTGGACATATTGAACAGGACCGACTATGATGGGAAGTATGGACCTTACCCAAACCCAAATATCAGAAAGGCCAAAATCATGACTAAAGTTGTGAAGAGTCTTCATAAGAATTTTGGGGTACGCCCATCCAAGGATCAACTGAGAAAACGCTGGTCAGACCTGAAACTGAGGGAGCATGATCAGTACAGAAGGATGAAGCGCGTTCTTCAAAAAAGTAAGTAGTTGTCGTGTGTTCATATCATTATTCTTGCTTGCATACTGCTCCATGTGCTTTGATTTCATGTTGTGCATTTTAAAATGGCCACTTTCAAGTTCATGGTTTAGTTCGTAAGAAACATCGTTCTGCAGGTAAGTATTCCAGCTGAACAAAGTGTCCACAATAATGTTCTCACCTTGGAGCTCGGCCCAAAAAATCAATTGTACAACACTTCTAAGCAATGTTTCATATTCCGAATTCTGCCCTCTGTGTGCTAATTATTCTGTTTTTACATTCTCATAGGGGAGAAAAGACTCGGCAAGTATGAGGACACCAGGGACTACACCCCTCCCAAAGAAGGCCAAATACCAAAACCAGAAGCAGAAGAGCAGGAGGAGGAGGAGGAAGGAGAGATCGTTGAAGTTGGGCAAATTGTCACCACAACAGGTGAGTGTCGGAGAACACAGCTTCTGGTAAGCTCATCAATGTATATCACCATTTTTTTAATACATGGTGTGTTTTTTTGATTTGTTTTGTAGGTGATGTGGAAGAAGATTCCCGTTTTACCAGTGAAAGTGCCCAGATCCTGATTGGGGATGTTGTGAATTCATGAAGAAATACATTTAATATTCACTGGCCGAGATGAGAGATTTCAGTAGGCCTAGAAAAAGGTGGATGAACTATAGTATTGATATTATTGAACTGTGACCTCTTGGAGAACTTTAAAGCAAAGTACAAGATCTCACAGGTTTTTCCAAATGTTAAAGGGATTAGCTATCTTTTAAAGTTCTACAAGCCTGTATTGAGACAACCTGAACAAAAGGGGGATTTTTGTCATAACATATACCTCAAAATATCATATTTTGTTATTTTTGTTTTAGTCTGGTAACATTTAAATCAGCAGACCAAAGGACCACTTTCCCCTCCCATCAGAATTAGGTGACCAATTTATATGACCCATTGAAAAGCTGGGCTGCGACAAACAAGTCTCAAGCTGACTCAGACTGAAGCCATAATAACTTTTAATTCAAGGAAGGTTTAAATAAATAACCTATTGTATCAGAGAGTGAACAGATATCCTAAAGTCAACCTCAATATGGACTCAGATGTCAATGAGACAATGACTAAGATACGAAGTGGAGGTCTACCCCAACAGGGCAAATAAGACACCTCTATTTGAAAAGTAAACAATGGGTTTGTGTCCTGAATGTTCAAAGTTCATTTGAGATGCTGCAAGGAAACATTGAAAATTGTGTATATTTTTACATCATGAATATACGTATATTAGAAGCAGGGATATGATATCTTACTATAGTACAAATGTCTCAAAACATGGTGTGAGAGGAATATATAGGCAGACATATTTCAAAAATACTTCAAGTGATTCAAACTGTATGTGATATTTGTGGGTCAACAAGGAGATATTGTGGTTTTGTATCTAGTGATCTGGGGAACTTTGTCATGGAGAGATTATATATGAAAGTGTGATCATAAGTAGAAGTGTTTTAGCAACAAATTAGTATTATGAAAAACATATAATCGTGATTATAACTGTATAAGAATTTAACCTATGTTTAGATAAACAAATATTGATTGGATACCCGAATTATACATGTATCCATATAGATAATAATTGTATGTGATATTGTTTGATATATATCTAACCTGTGTCCTTTATAAATGGACTAAAGATTAATAGATATACATTGATATGCATATATATCACCATTTTATGCAAGTGATTATTCAAAATTATGCCAAGCGTATTTTATATATACTATCATTCCTGAACACTCGAGAAATATTCGTTAGAACATATATAAACAACGAACGCATATTATAGAAATAAAAATATTAACTTGAAGAGATAAAACACCAAACACATGTGAGACACCTGGTGGTTGGAGGTGCTATTACCTTAAAATCACGAGACTACTGGGAAAGGTGATCATTAAGTCTGCCTGCCAATAGGAAAGGGACACATACCCTCTGGGCAGAACTTAGTATAATTTTATGACCTTTTTGTTTAAGAAGATATTTAAGAAACTAAAAAGATGGTCAATGGAGGGAGAGCTGGGAGGAGAGTCAGGGGGAAGCTTAGGGACCCCCCCTGAGAAGGGACACTGGAAGACTCCCAGACAGACTGACCCTCATGCACCATGCATAAATACACATTTTTACATTCATGAAGATCCCTGCTCCTTGGAACTCGGAGGTCACACAAATTAATTCCCCTGTAAAAGGATCCATGTTGAAGCCACGGCAGCCATCTTAAAATTCCTGGTAACCAACACTCCACACTAATATCCATATTGGAAATGGGTAAATATATGTTTATCATCTATTCTATGTTCTCTTAAATATTGATTTTTTTTTAATATTCTATTATTGAAAATATTTCTCCCGAATCAATAACCACCTTCTAGATTTTTCTCTAAATTAAATTTTTCATTATAAATTTCTTTTTGCATAGATGCCAATTTTATTGACAAACAAATGTCTAATTTATTTCACATTGTTAACCACTTACTTACCTGCAGTATAGTAACGGTTGGACGTGTGAAATACAGACATTCTGTTTTATTGTCAATTATCAAAAGGTTATTAATTCTACCGAGAAGTGATAATGGTGATAATTGTGTCCAAGGTATTACTACGCCCAGTTTGAGGGTGTTTCCATTAATTGTCAAAATGATCAAGTAATGCAATCTGTATTTTAATATTTTATGTAAATATTTGTCTTTTGTCAACCAATAAATGTAACTATTTTGTATGATCACTCATCTCCGTGAATAAGTTTCACATATATAGACTGTGTCATATAGATTGATTCTGTATCTTAAAAATATCTTCGTTAAAAATTACTTGGTAAATATTGTGCGGGAAAATGTCCTTAAAAAGCACAACAGGGAGATAATGGGGTGCAATCGGGATTTGGAAAATATACAGCAAAACATCAATGATGTTAAAGATAAAATGAAGAACATCATTGATGTTTTGGGGAGAGTGTGAAACAGCCCAAACTAGCTAGGGTTTTAATTTTGCTATTTTAAAACACAACTTTTGTATTTTTAGAAAATCCAAATTTGGAAGATGCACAGAGTGTGTAAACATGTGCTATCTCCCATCATGGGGGATCAATGTACGCGTTTTGTGGAAAGTGGCTGAGATGAAGGGGTTGCAGCCCCAAAACATGTACATTGATCCCCCATGATGGGAGATAGCACATGTTGACACACTGTGTGCATCTTCCAAATTTGGATTTTCCAGGGGTGACACCCCATGTGATGAAGGCAATATCAGCCCAGTTTGTACATACTCATGTCTGATATTGTCTTCACTTTTCAAAGTTGAACTTTGTAAGTTCCTGTGTTTGATGCTTTGATACATACCTGTTTACACAAAAACACCAAGTACACAAAAAGTAGCTGAAAGACTGTTTTGATACACACAATTTCTTGGTTTGTTGTAAAAACCTTTTCTAAACGCACATGTAAATGTGCTTGGATTAAAAAGTTAAATTATCATCAATGTGTGGCTTCCTTTTTCATTGCGCCAAAGATGTATTTGGAGTAAAATTTTAGATTGCGGTGAGAATTGGTGTTATTTACTAAAGGAAACTCCACTTTGCACTCCAAGTGCAGTTTCAGGTGTACTTTTGCAGTGCACTTGTAGTGCATAGTGGATGTGCCTTTAGTAAAAAAAACACCCACAGTGATGTGTTAATTTGGACAATCATGTCATTTTCCTGCCATGGTGCTGAAAATGAGCACGATTTTGGTCAGTAATGAACTACATACATTAGTTAACAAAAACAAGGTGTGTGTGTAGCAGACCCACAACATAATAAGCTTATCTGAAGAAGAGACTGTCCCCTCATCTCACTCTGAACTTGGGTTTGCACTGTTGGTGAAAAAGGCACAACAAGAAAAAAACCTAAATTTACCTAGGAGACACCTAAAAGCAAGCCAAGCAGTAAATGAAGGAGTTTCAAAGAAAAATGTATTAAGAAAATGCCTCTCAGACATTGTCTGGCATATCAATGGCCCCCTACCCACAAAGTAGTCCATGCATTGGGTTCTAACCTCACGGGCGCTTTGGGGGGGGCAAGCCAGGATGAGCAGGTTATAGGCCCGTGAGGTTATCATCATTTTCAAACAAGTCTGCTTCTTGTTGGCCAACTGAGACCGCATAGTTGACAGAAACTTTTTTAAGAAAATTGTGAAGAACACAGTACGCTAGCACCATGTGAATAGGTGTAAGAAAAAGGAGGAACCGGCTGGCCAGTATACCAAAAGTGTTCTCCACCACTCTTCGGGCTCTGGACAGGCGGAAATTAAAAATCCTCTGGTTTGGGTGAGGGTCCTCATCGGGAAAAGCCGCATCAGATGGTTCGCCAGGGCAAACGCCTCATCCGCGACGAAGACGAACGGGAGTCCTTCCTGATTCTTCCTCTGTTGGGTGGCCATCCCAGACTGCCACTCTGGAGATGCCAGTAGAACTCTGTCTGTGCGAACACTCCAAGATCCGACATCCGTCCATTTTGCCCCACGTTCACATACAAAAACTCATATGTTGCAGACACCACCACCAACATCACGATACTATGAAACCCCTTATAATTATAATAGTACGACCCTGAGTTGGGTGGTGGGACGATGCGGACGTGCTTCCCATCAATTGCTCCTCCACAATTGGGAAAGTCCCAATGACTGGCAAAGTGGGAGGCCACAGTCTGCCATTCCTGTGGCGTTGAAGGACACTGTGGAGTGAAACCAGAACCAAAATTTGTAATTTAAATAATCAACATTGCAAGCAGATTAGACACCAATATTTTTGGCCAAGATTAGTATAACATTTTGGGAACTGAGTATTTAAAGCCTAAAGTATAAGGTCCCCTTATGAGAGTCATCACCCCCATCCCCCCCCATCTGATGGGCCCTTGTTAAAAAAATGAGGGGGGGATGTTTTGGACAGGTAACCCTCTCCACTTGATTGAGAGCTGAATACCAAAATAATGTGTGATACTTTGGGAAGCCCCTCCTTACTTACACTATTGGCAGTCCAACGGACAGGTAAGAAGTGTCATAATACCAAAAATAAAACAAAATGGAAGCACATTTTGACATTCTGCTATTACATATCAAGATAATTAATAGTGGGGGAAAACAAAACAAAAAAAACATTTGAAAGTATTGAGGCAGGCCCTTGTACTACATGCTTAGGTGAATTTATCCATAAATGTCACCATCAAAAAGGTAGGTATAGTGTGTATTGGGTTTGGTAAAGTCAGCAGATAGAGGATTGCTATCAGCTGAGCTAGCAGTTGGGGGGAGGGGGGTTCCTAATGAGTTTCACACAACCAAAAAGAAAAAAGTCCCTCTGCATGAATTGAAGCACACGCATAACATTTGTAGACATTTTAGGGGTTGTTTAGGGGAAAGCAATACTATGGAGCTGACAAAAGACATTGGTAAGTGACTAGACTATAGTTTTATGGGCCAAGAAGAGCATGGTGGGGAAGTTAGTGAGGTAAATATGCCTGAGGACAAAGGGGCAGAGCATATGAATTAGAGCATATTGCAATGATGGTAATTAGGGAATGAGGAAAGAAATGCAAGACATTAGCAATCATGAAATACATAGAATGTGATGTTAAAGGATAAAACTTACCTTCATATAGTCCTTCTGCAGGACCTGAATGATGGCAGAACAGGTCTCTGGAATAATGATCCCCATGGCCTGGGGGGAGATGCCTGTAGAGAACTTGAGGTCCTGAAGGCTTCTCCCTGTCACCAAGTAGCGCAACGTGGCAATGAGCCTCTGCTCCGGAGTGATGGCTTGCCGCATGCAGGTATCCTGCCTGCTGATATAAGGGGTCAGCAAAGCCAGCAGATGGTGAAAAACGGGGTCCGTCATCCGGAGATAATTCCTGAAATCATCAGGATTATTCTCCCGGATCTCATGGAGCAAAGGCATGTGCGAGAACTGGTCATGCTGGCGCAACCAATTCTTGGTCCACAAACGCCTCCCCTCCCTGTTCATGGACCGGGCTTGTGTCAAAGTAACAACCCCAACACGAAGCCCCTGCACAGCACAAACTCTATGATGAGTACGTAGATGAAACATGGTTTCAGAACGGTTGGCTCCGATAAACAGCAATGCCTGAAAGAACGAACTGAATAGCAGAAGCAAGCAAACAATAAGAAATGCAAATCAAAGCGTACTATACCAAGATATAGTCCACAATGAGAAACAAATGCTTACTGACTGCACGCACTGATTATCAGATACGCAAAGACAAGCACAAACTGAAGAGCAGTAGCGATCTGAATCACAAATCTGAAAAGCACGAAACGTCTCTCACCAAACTTCTGCTAACACGCTATAGACACAAGATCAGCAGAAGGAGCCCAAAGGGTGCCGGACGTGGTGCTGAACTTCCCTTTTGTAGGCCCACCGTACACGGCTTACGTCACCGCGTTCTTGGCAACCGGAAATTCCGATAACTTGGTCCGACCGTGTGTATGCAACATCACTTCCGGACCTGGTCCAGAATTAATCCGTTGGAATAACTCAGATGGATTTGGTCGTCGGAATCTCCGATCGTGTGTACAAGGGCTTAGTGTCAAAGTCAATAATGAAGGACTTGCTTACGTTAACTAAATCCAGAGAATAGCCATTCACAACTGGATGTTCACTCAAGTTGGATAGTTCCTCTCTCACAAGGCCTAGCAGCCAACAAGGTGCTTAACTCAGGAACAAGTCTCTGCCACAGACGTTGTTGTAGAACATGTAGAAATAAGTTTCTGCCACAGACGTTGTTGTAGAACATGTAGGAAACTAGAATTTGTAGAACATTCATGTGGTACCAGTATCTTTCTGCCGGTTCGGCGATACCCACAAGATTGGATTCACTTGGGTCCCTCAGCGTCACCAGGCTCTTGCTAAGAAGCCAACCCATATTTGGCCTTCTTCTGAGGAGTCCTCCCCTGGATAGCCAAGAAATTGCTGGGCCATAGCCTTCCTGGGGGCTGGTCAGGAGGACCAGGACCATGGCGTCAGAACATACTTCTGGACCGGAACCATGTGACAACAAGTGTGACACTCCCACTGGGTGGGCTCCGAGAGAAAATAACCTTAAAGCACCCAACCAGCCTATGGTTGCATGCCTGCCAGAAGAAACAGTGCCCCCTATGGCCAGGCCGAACACCCTATAGTCCAGTCAGACTGATGTTGAGGTCCAAATTTGGAACAATTATACCCAAACCAAACTGCAGTTCAGGTGTAACATTAACTTTCAAAACATATAGCCGGCGCTACATATATATATTACCACTACTCAGTGATAAATATCAACAGTGATTGAAATTACTCACAAATATCAAGATTGGTTATAAAATTGGAAATAAATTAGAATCACCCAAGTATCTCCAAACCCAAACATAAAATAGTGCTTATAACAATAAATAAAGTCCAGTCATAAAAATGTAAAAAGTCCTATACATGAACTTTCTTCAATCCTAAAAGAAGGTGCAAATTCAAATCCGGAGTGTAGATAAACATATGCAAAAATATTGCTTCCACTGTGCAAATGGACCACCTCCACCAGCTGCACTGAACACCCAAATGTGCTCTAAAATGGATGTCTCCTTACCAGAAGTTGTTGACCTTAATAGTTAGAGAAAGTTCAAATGAGCCGTGTGCAAGAAATCACTTGCTATCATAACCGAAATGAGCCATGTGGGGAATGACCACCTCCTCTCCACCAATGGTAACAGCCGGAATGTTATGCAAAAAAGATGCAAACATCTAAATAGTGTAATCCCATTTTAATAAAGATAAAATAGATAAAAACAAAAAGCCAATTGGCTGCTTACATTCCGTAGTGCCTATGGCAGCCATTTCGCTTTTTGTTTTTATTATTTTATCTTAAATTAAAATGGGATTACACTATTTCGATGTTTGCATCTTTTTTGCATAATATTCTGTTTAGCTGTGTACACAATTCCTAGAGTCTAAACAATGGGTTCCATTAGATAAGGGTAATTTATCTGTGAGAACAATCCAGTTACGTATCTGTGTACTTTTTATGGCAGTGTTGGGTCTGTCTTTTAATCTACCCAACAATAGGACAGGTAAATATCTTTGATTTCTTGAAAAGGAGCCCTATTGTTCAGGTGACTTTGTTTCAAAATAAGGTTTGTAAGTTGCTTCCACTTGGAGAAGGCGATTCATTCAACCTTTTCTGGTGGGGGGGTAGGGGGCGCTCCTCTGGTATGACAACTCCTTAGCTGAGTGTTTCAAGAATTATGAAAGATTTTTATGTATCACTGACCATGACAACATAAAGAGGCCAATTTGATAAAGCATGGCTCTATTTAAAATGAATGTGGTTTAACTCTTTCATGACTAAGCCTATTTTTGACATTTGGTGTTTACAAGTTAAAATCCCTATTTTTTGATAGAAAATTACTTGGAACCCCCAAACATTATATATATTTTTTTAGCAGAGACTCTAGAGAATAAAACGGTGATTGTTGCAATATTTTATGTCACACGGTATTTGTGCAGCAGTGTTTTAAACGCAACTTTTTGGGAAAAGGGACACTTTCATGAATTTTAAAAAAGCGAAACAGTAAAATTAGCCCAATTTTTTTGCATAATGTGAAAGAAAATGTTACGCCGAGTAAATAGATACCAAGCATGTCACACTTTATAATTGCACGCACTCGTGGAATGATGACAAACGATGGTACCTAAAAATCTCAATAGGCGACGCTTTAAAAAAAAATACCAGGTTAGCGTTACAGAGGAGGTCTAGTGCTATAATTATTGCGCTCGCTCTGACGATCACGGCGATGCCTCACATGTGTGGTTTGAACACCGTTTACATATGCGGGCGCGACTTTCGGATGTGTTTTCTTTGCTGCGTGAGCTCGCGGGGACTGGGGGGCGCTTTAAAAAAAAATGTTTTCTTATTTATTTTAAAATTAATAATTTTTTTTTTTTTTTTTTGATCACTTTTATTGCTGTCACAAGGAATGTAAACATCCCTTGTGATAGTAATAGGTGGTGACAGGTACTCTTTATTGAGGGATCGGGGGTCTAAAAGACCCCCGATCCCTCCTTTACACTTCAAAGTATTCAGATCGCCGTTTTCACTGTTTATTGATCTGTCTACTCATACTACGCAGCAATGTAGTCAATTGGCTACCATAACGAAGCCTCTGAGGAACCTCATATCAATGGAGATACCCAGCAAAACTTCTCATTACCAAAGATGATCAAATCTATACAATCAACTCCCTGGCTGAGGGCATTAGGTTGCTGCGAGACTGGCAAATCCTGGATCCTGTTTCTCATGCCCCAAACCAAACCTAAATCACAACCTAAATCACTCCGTTGGGATTCACCAGACCAAAGAGCTTCTCCCACTAATCGCAGGCCTGTATGACTGACACTACTACCACGCTAACAACTTGTATAACAGCTTGTATAGTGCATATGTCAGTTATTTAGCTTGCAACTGCAGTTGCTCTCCAGAACGTTGCGGTTTTCTATCTGCTCAGATTTTGCCTGCAATCATAATTTTTTGTTCCTTAGTTTGGACATTCCCACCCAAGGGAAATCCCTCTTTATAAATTTTTCTTCACTGAATGTATAGCCTGACACCTAGTCATCCAACTACATGAGCTGTCTAATTACAACGCATCTGTACTTTTGCAATTTAAAAGTCTGCCCATAGGGGACATCAGCCAAGCCTCTTCCTAAAACTGCTCATGAGAATGTCCACCAAAATTAAATTCAAAATTTCCTCTCTAAATGTGAAGGGCTTAAATGTCAGACCAATCCCTCAACTTAGAAAAATTTGGTAAAAACTCAAGCCTCTTTGCCAAGGTCATGTCATAATGTGTGGCGATTTCAATTTTATAGTAGACCGAAAGATGGATGTTTCTATTTCTTCACCGATTTGCTCACACAGAGCTACTTTGTCGAACTTCCTAGACTCCTCATCGGGGAGGAGGAGAAGACAGGGAGCAGTCGGGATGATTGGTGCGGTGGGGGGACAGCTGTGAGCACGAATATCCCTGTATGACATTTCAGCTGACAGCCATGGGAGGGAGTGGAGGAGAAGCAGCTGTGAGCCGGTATCATCTTCCTCCCGGAAGGGACAGATTTCCTCCTTATATGGTTCCTTCATATGCCAGGTTTCCAAGGCTATGTCCTTCAAATGTAGAGATGGGTGAATGGCAGATATAGGTCACATCTCTGATGAGGAATGGTCCAGTATACTGGATAATATACTTAAAGTGTCACTTTCCTCCACTCAAAAACTCACTCCGTTATTTATCATTCACCGCACATACTGCAACCCATATAACTTACATAAATGGAATAGAAGAACCTTGTGTCCCTGATGTGAAATAGACAATGGTAGACTGATACACATACTATAGGAATGTCCAAAGCTGATAAGGTACTGGACAGTGGTGATAGGCTCTATTAACAGAATTTGGAATCTCACTCTTGAAGTTGACCCAAGACCCTGCCTACTTGGTTGACTAGATGAGGAACTATACACACCTCACTTATATGTCACTATTCTTATGCCCCTTACACACGATCGGACTTTCCAACAACAAAACTGTGGACTTTTGTCCGACGGACTTGTGTACACACGATCTGAAAATCCGACAACAAACATATGTTGGCGGAAAATTTGAGAACCTACTAGCCAACATTTGTTGGCGGAAAGTCCGACAACAAATGTTCGAAGGAGCATACACACAGTCGGACTTTCTGCCAACAAGCTCACAACTAACATTTGTTGTCGGAAAATCCAATTGTGTGTACGGAGCATAAGAGTCCTATTTATTGCTAAAAAACTGATAGCACAAAGATGGCTTTCTGCACAGCCTCCTACATATGCAGAATGGGTTACTGCTGTAAATGAGACTCGTTTAAGGGAACAACTAACATACAAACATAGGGGTAACCCGACAAAATTCGAACATATCTGGGATGCTTGGTTGGATGTGCCTGGATAAGCTCCTTTACAAATGGTTCACAATAGAATTCTTGGTGGTAAGACCTCATCAACTTAACTGAAAAGAGGCTGATTGGATAGGAACTACCTGTAGCAGCGGAGGGTGAATATTGGAGATCTCTTTATAGATCTGTTTGAAGTAATACATTTGATATGGTGGTACCTAGACTTGCAGAGGTCAACTGTTATGGTTTTTGTTCCTAGGTTTAGATGTGTTTTTTCTTTTGCCCATCTGGGAATATGTTTGACTACCGTGAATCACACCGCGATTTTTAGGGGTGAATGGTTCCCTTGCCCCGCTCTTTGGTCCTACAGGTCTGGTGAGCTTAGTCGGGGGAAAAGATTTGCAAAGGACACATGACCTATAGCAGAACAGAAAAACAATAGACTCAGAATTAATTTTATAACATGTTCCTTTATTTCATATGGAATTGTTTGTTTAAATACTGTAAATACATGATTACCGTGAAGCCAGCTGGCTATGTAAATGGATAAGTTTGTGTCTTCTCAACATTATTCTGTGTTTGTTGGAAAATGTTTTTGTTTCTTTTTCAATAAAAAAACTATCCAATTTTTTAAAAAAAACATTCCGATGGGGTAACAATCAGTACAGAGATGGACATACTTTGCTTTCACTGTTAATCATCTAAGATTCTCTGTAAAGGATGAGTACTGTATGTTTAGCTCTTTTAGGGTTGTGCTATACATTAGATTTGTGTCATTTGCAGCTTGTCTTAGTAATGCATACTCTAGTCATTTTATTTTTCATTCAACCAGCAGGTTGAACAAAAAAAAAAATGACCCTATTCCCCCATCCACACATTCAATGTGGATGGGGAAACCACTCCCACTGGGCCTAGCAGCAGGGAGATATACACTGATTAGCGCTGAAAATCAACTTCTGTACAACCAGGCTGCCCATACAGGGATTTCAATTTGTCTGGGCCCTGCTGGACAGGCTGAATTTCAATGCATATATAAGGCCGGCTTAAATGATAGCATTTTTTCCAGTTTTGGTGAGATCAGTAAGGGCTCAGCTAGAAAAATTAGGTAATGGGGTTGACTTTGTTATTGTACGAGGAGCATTTAAAGGTTAAGTTCATCTTTGTTCACCTTTTTTTCAATATTCCAGCTCACATATGTACCAATATAGCCTTAATGTACTTTTTTTTCAGAAATAAAAAAGCTTTCCACTTATTCTACACACGCTTACCTCACTGTCCTCATAGCTGTTTAAAAACACTGCTCAATTACTTTTGCTTACTTCCTGGCAACTTTTTTTTCTTTTGGCTCTCTATCTGCTACTGGATTAGAGCACTGAAAAACAAGCAACCTATGCAAAATCTTTCAGTTTATGTAAACTGAGGCTCATAGCCTTTTGAATAAGAATAGCCTCTGGTGTGTTCGGATCAAACCCGCCAGGAAGTCGTCACTGCACATAATAGGTAGCTTGTGTATGTGCAGCTGCCAGTCAGGAAATGCCTCACTGCTTATGATTAGCAGTGTCCAGTGACAGCTTCCTGGGGGGTCCGAACACAGCCGAGCCCATCACTACTTTTGAATTCGACACACAGGGAACATTATGGCTCCATGAACAGTGTTTTTTTATAAGTTCCAAATAAAATCATAGAAAAAAATGCTGGATGAAAAATGCTGATAATAGCGTTTTTGTGCAAGCTTGTAGTAACATTTTAGTGGCTTTTAGGAACATTTGGGAGCATTAGCATTTTTTTAGCATTTTTACAGTACGTGAAGAAAAAAATATCAGCTGTTAGGAGCGTTTTAGTAGCGTTTAGCATTTTTTTTTTTTATGAAGGGAAACGTTTCCAAAAACAATTTTTGTTCTGCTCCCAAATGCTAAAGCTTGGAAAATGCTTTTAGCATAAAATAGTGTGCATGGACATTATAAGGATAACACTATTAGCCTAATAGTAAGTTTCAACAGTTGTTTACATTGGCTTGGCTTGTTAGATTGCCAAGCAGGCGATCTCTAGCGTTCACAATGCAGCAAGACAGCTGCTCAGCATGAAACCCAGGAACTATGGGAGATCACTGTAATAATGGTGTATACTAAGTGATTTTCAGCTTCTGGAGGTAAAGTACAGTATGTATATATATATATATATATATATATATATATATATGATATAACTATGTGGAAATATCCACACCTGGAATTCTTCTTCAATACCCCTAGGGCAGTAATAGGACATGTACTGAACAGCAGATATGCACACTGGACAGACAATGAATAGTTTGATTCTCTGACCATTTTTGGTAAACAATCAAATCCCCACATATATGATAAATGTTAGTATGTTCATGATCACGAAGATTAAAATTTAAGTATAGACTGGTAGGTTCAGGAGAGTGTGTGCCCTTCAGAGGAGTCTCAACAAGGTATTGTGATTCTAAAAACTTCACATCCCTATATATAGCAATTGTAGAAAAGCAAAAAGTACCATTGGGACTTTGGAGGCACATCATGTTAACATAAAATATTATTTTTTTAGAAACTTTTATGAAAAACATATATACTGTGTAGCACCCTCTCGTGGTAGAAGTGTAGATAGTTATTTTTGTGTGTTTAGTGTAGGTAAATCTGTGCAGGCTTGGCTTGCAGCCAAGCCAGTCTGTTTTTTTGGGTTGGACAGAGATCCCGGGAGAGCTGGATGACTCACAGTCAGCATCACTGAGACCAGGGCTGATACTGGGCGGGTGCATGGGGTGCTCTGCACCCGAGTGCTGCAGAAGGGGAGGCGCTGAAGTTTCAGAGTGCCCCCCTCCTGGCTCCCTCCTCCTCTCCTTGTTCTGTGAAGTTGCGTCGCTATGGGGAAGGCGGCCGCGGTGCAGTCCGCCAGTGAACACAAGCGGCCATGCTGTGACAAGGGGGAGGCGAGCTGCGGGATGTCAGCATATCTCCCCCGCTTGCCCCCCCTTATCCTATCAGTAGAGAGAGGCTATCATCTGCTTAGCTGCTCAGCTTGGTCCCCATTTTGCTTCCATCCCCATTGACCACAGTGGAGGGCCAATCAGAAGATGCTAGCAGTGCATCATGGGACATGTAGTCCTTGAAGATCTGCAAAGAAGTCCATAAAGTGTAAAGGAAGGCTTCCTCTGCTGTCCCCAGCGATTGCAGGTATGTGCAGGGGGAGGCGGGTGAGTGAGTCTGTTACTTTAACAGTTAGCAGCAGCAGGACAGAATGTCTGTGTACACTGCAGGCTGCTCAGAACAGCCCGGGAATGAAGGGGGGAGGGGGAGAGTGAATGTACCTGACCTCCTCACTGACTTTTCCCTGACTTGGTCGCACTTACCATTAATGTAGAAGGCTGTAAGGGGTGAGCAGTAGGCTGACACATAATCAAGTCACTCAGCTTGTCCACCTGTCCCCCATTACAGGCAGTGGGGTGTAAGTCACACACAACATGCTATACCTTCTCTGCAAACTTGAGGGAGAGCCAGAAGTAGAGAAGAGTCTCTATTGGGGTAATTTAAGGGGATAGTCTGTACTGGGAATGGGGAGGGGGGCAATATTTGTTGTACACTGGCCAGTGTGTTACCTCTGTGTTATGTGCATGGCACACTCCTGAGCACTGTCTGAAACACACACTTGAATCCTCTACTCTATGCAGTCCTCAGCCCAGAAAAACAATCAAACCTCAGCCCAACACCAGTACAATACACATTCCTGAACCCTCTGCTGTCCGAGTATCGCTCTCCTGTGCCGTCTGTGAGTATCGCACTCCTGTGCCGTCTGTGAGTATCGCACTCCTGTGCCATTGGTGTGTATCGCACTCCTGTGCAGTCTGTGTGTATCATACTCCTGTACTGTCTATGCGTATCACACTCCTGTGCCATCTGTGCGTATCGCACTCCTGTGCCGCCTGTGAATATCGCACTCCTGTGCCGTCTGTGAGTATCGCACTCTTGTGCCGTCTGTGTGTATCGCATTCCTGTGCTATCTGTGAGTATCTCACTCCTGTGCCAACTATGAGTATTGCACTCCTGTGCCGTCTGTGTGTATCGCACTCCTGTGCCGTCTGTGTGTATCACACTCCTGTGCTGTCTGTGTGTATCGCACTCCTGTGCCATTTGTGTGTATCGCACTCCTGTGACGTCTGGGTGTATCACACTCCAGTGCCACCTGTGTTAAACGCACTCCTGTGCTTTTTGTGTTAAACGCACTCCTGTGCTTTCTGTGTAAAAGGCACTCCTGTGCTTTCTATGTAAAACGCACTCCCGTGCTTTGGGCTCTGTGCAGTATGCGTTCCTTATCCCTATGCTCTGTGTGACACACTCCTGTGCTCTGTGCGATATGCACTCCTGTACCCTACAGCCTGTGCAATGCATATTTCTAAGCCCTGTGTGTTCACTCTTGAACCCTGTACTCTGTACAATATGGGAGGTGAGTACCTGCACCTATTCTCTGAGAAGAAAAAAAAGTCCTGGGTTATGTTTGAAGTTTCTGACCATCTCTTGAATCATTTCGGCAGTCTCTGACCATCTCCTGTATCATGTCTGCAGTCTCTGACCATATCTTATATCAAGTCTGCAGTCTCTGACCATCTCCTGTACTATGTCTGCAGTCTCTGACCATCTCTTGTATCATCATGTATGCAGTCTCTGACCATCTCCCATTGTATGCCTGCAGTCTCTGACCATTTTTTGTATCGTGTCTGCAGTCTCTGACCATTTCTTGCATCATGTCTGCAGTCTTTGACCGTTTCTTGTTAAATGTCTGTAGTCTATGGCCATTTCTTGTATTATGTCTGCAGTCTCTGACCATCTCTTGTATCATCATGTCTGCAGTTTCTGACCGTCTCCTGTACTGTATTATCTGGGGCTGGGTCTGTATTATGTCTTGGGGCTCTTTCTACCAGGTTCTCTAACAGAAGCCCTCTCTGTGTCTGTTAGAGAGACCTCCTCCAGGTCCCATTAGTGTATTCTCTTCCTGTAATTTGTTTATTGTTAAAGAGATCATGGGAGGATCCCAGGGTAATGAAGACTCCTTAGGGGAACATCTCTGTGTTTGAGTTGTTGACATACAAACATTTGTAATAGGGAGGAGTTAACAAGATGACCATGCCCATGTGGGAGCGCCAGAAATATTTCTGCACCCAGGCATTGGAGACCCTAGGATCAGCCCTGACTGAGACCTCCCTCTGATTTCTAGAATGTACTGGAACCTTCTAGAAAAATGGGAGGGGAAGTAAGGTGGAGTCTGCCTTGATTATTCAGAGGGCCCTGACCAATCACCAACTTGGGTCAGCCCAGCAGGGGAGGAAAGTTTGGGTGGAAGCTGGAGATTAAGTGTTAGGCTGTCATGGCCTGGGCTCAGGTGTGGGTGGGACCTTCTCAATACTCACGGAGGTGTCCTGGCCAGGAGGCACTGGGAGCAAGGAGCAGACAGTGGGAGAACACTGCCAGGCAAGTCTCCAGGAGGAAAAGGAACAGCATGTTCCTCCTAGGGACTGAGAGGCACACCTGAGATGATTGGGATGGAGTTGTCTGGGATGTGTGGAGAGCCAGTCAGGAGGACTGTGGTGACATGGCAGCTGCAGCCCGGCAGTGCCTGAAGAGGTGGTACTGGGAGCATTAGCCACAGATAGGACAGCTAGCACCAAAGGCTTTCATTTTGCTACACCATAGGGGCCTGTGGTCCCTGCCTGCAAAGGGAATGCAACCAGACCCAGCTGAGATTGTGCTGGGTCTAAAACCTGTGCTAGCTGGTCCTGGGAGTGGTAGTCTGCAAGAAAGTGTGTGTTGGAGGTAGAAGAGGAGAGAATGTATGTACTGGAACTTATATAGTTCAAGACCCTACAGAGTTTCATTTTCAAATGGGCATCCCATATGCACCCTTCCCCACCCAAGTTCAATTTCCCTATTAAAAAAAAACAAAGCTGCAAGGACTGTTTCTTGTCTCTGAGCAACTGAAAATTTGTGTGCCTGGCTGTGCAGGGTGGGAGACGACCACATTCACCAGCGGCCCTTATGGGGGTAGCGCTACGACATGTATTTCATGTAATGTACATACATTATAGAATATCAAAGTACAATCATTAAAATCAATTACTAATCAAAATAGTACATTCATATAGCAAGATGTACATTTCTAATGGCCTGCCGTGCTGCATGGACATTATCCACATCCTCAGGAGCCAACGCTATATAGTACAATTTGAGAAACCATCTAAAACAGAAAACATAATAATGGTAATAAATATACAAACAGTAGGAACTCTGATACCCCTGACTAAAATCTAGTGGAACCAATTGCCTTCAGAAGTAACCTAATTAGTAACTTCATCTGTGTGTAATTTAATCTCAGTATAATTTCTGAGAAGCCCTCAGAGGTTTGTTAGAGAGCCTTAGTGAACAAATAGCATCATGAAGGCCAAAAAACACACCAGACAAGTCAGGGATATAAAGTTGTGCAGAAGTTTTAAGTAGGGTTAGGTAATAAATAAATATCCCAAGCTTTGAACACCTCACAGAGCACTGTTCAATCCCTCATCCGAAAATGGAAAGAGTATGGAACAACTACAAACCTACCAAGACATGGCCTCCACCTAAACTGACAGGCAGGACAAGGAGAGCATTAATCAGAGAAGCAACCAAGAGCCCCATGGTAACTCTGGAGGAGCTGCAGAGATCCACAGCTCAGGTGGGAAAATCTGTCCACAGGACAACTATTAATTGTGCACTCCACAAATCTGGCCTTTATGGAAGAGTGGCAAGAAGAAAGCCATTGTTGAAAGAAAGCCAGAAGAAGTTTGCAGTTTGTGAGAAGCCATGTGGGGGACACAACAAACATGTGGAAGAAGGTGCTTTCATCAGATGAGACCAAAATTGAACTTTTTGGCCTAAAAGCAAAAAGCTATGTGTGGCAGAAACTAACACTGCACATCACGCTGAATACACCATCCCCCTCCGTGAAACATGGTGGTTGCAGCATCATGTTTTGGGCATGTTTTTCTTCAGCAGGGATGGGAATATGGATGGAGCCAAATACAGGACAATCTTAGAAGAAAACCTGTTACAGTCTGCAAAAGATTTGAGACTGGGACAGAGGTTCACTTTCCAGCAGGACAACGACTCTAAACATACAGCTAGAGCTACAATTAAATTGTTTAGATCAAAGCATATCCATGTGTTAGAATGGCCCAGTCAAAGTCCAAACCTTAATCGAATTGAGAATCTGTGGCAAGACTTGAAAATTGCTGTTCCCAGATGCTCGCCATTCAACCTGATAGAGCTTGAGATATTTTGCAAAGAAGAACGGGCAAAAATGTAACTCTCTAGATGTGCAAATTCAGGGGGGCTAAATACAAATGCATACCATGCTTTTCAGATATTTATTTGTATAACAAAAATTTTGAAAACCATTTCTGATTTTCATTCCACTTCACAATTATGTGCAACTTTGTGTTGGCCTATAACATAAAATCCCAATAAAATACATTTATGTTTTTGGTTGTAACGTGACAAAATGTGGAAAAATTTCTAGGGGTATGAATACTTTTTCAAGGCACTGTAACTACACAGATAATGGCATATATCATACAAATCGAATGAGTTTTCACTCCCGAACCACTTCAGCAGTCAGCCTTTTCATATAAGGTTATGGCAGAAAATATATTTTTAATTAAAAAAAAAATGTACCTAAAAATAGACATCCTACCCAAACATTTACCATAATTAATCTCATGTTTACCGTAGACAAATGGCCCAAAAGGCCCAACTGGAGGTTCCTAATACCTCTTTGCCTTTCTACAAAAGGTATTGTGATTGTTGAAACCATTAATGATATCCTCAATAAATTCCTTTTAACAATATTGTATAGATATAAAATCTTCTCAAACTGCACAATTACTAATAATACAAATAATGACTATCATCCAACTAAGATCTCCAGAGTTTATGAAGTCTTATTGGCACTTTCAGAAAAACACATACTGGACAAAATAAGCTGGACCAGAGCACCTTTATTTTATTAAATCTTGATCCTAATAATCTAAACATCTCTTCTGTTTTAGGTGAGTGCTGCCAGAAGGAGTAACAGTCTTCACACTTGAACAGCACAAGGGCCAATAATAAAAGTGCAACATTTCACAGGCATTGTCCTCTTCTCTAATACAGATGCATAGATGCTTCTCCCAAGTTTTCCATGTTTATATTTTTTCTTCCACAATGGTTTATTCCATGATATAACAGTTTAAATATTAACAGATCATTCCAAAAGGAAATACATACAAATGAATGTCTACTGGCTTAATGCAGAACAGGAGTTCTGTGGATGGTACTAATGATCTACAGCTGCTTTCACAGCCTGGCCTGGAATCCATATGTGCCTAGGTGGGTTCATAGTCTGGTGTGACTCAAAGGTCAAAGCGATATTGATGTGCCTCATGGCTGATTTACTTTGTCCTCTGAACTGTTTAGCCCACTGAAATCATGACTATTTTATAAGAGAGTTCAAATTTCTAACCATAAAGTATCAGAGATACTGAACACTTACTCTAAATGAAAATGTTAACTCCTGAACTCCGGGCAAACAGTTAATTACACAGAACATTATTATTATTATTCAGGATTTATATAGCACCAACAGTTTGTGCAGTTCTTTACAATGTAAAAGGAGACGTTACAGTGCAATAAAATATAGGAAGATTAAGAAGGCCCTGCTTATAAGAGCTTACAATCGAATAGGTGGGGCAAGTGGTACAAAAGGCCAGCTTCTGTCAGATGTGCATGCTGGAAAACCAGCAGCCGACCAACTCCGGATCAGCACTCTTAGCCAATGGCAGAGAGCGTGGATTGGAGTGTGCTGGTGGAGGGATCACTGAACACAACAGCTCAGCGGGGGAGATCGCTTAACTAACCTCACATAGTTAGTACAGCAACTCTGACCGGAGCTGTCAGTTTTTTTTATGCAACCCAAAAAACTGTAGTGTGTACGGGGCTTTAGTTGGAGGTGTGATAGGCTTCCCTGAAGAGATGAGTTTTCAGGGATCACTTAACGGTGGCCAAAGTAGGAAATAGCCAGACAGATTGAAGTAGGGGGTTTGAGAGGATGGGAGAGGCTCTGGAGAAGTCCTGGAGATGAGCATGCAAGGAGGAGACAAGAGAGCTTGAGAGGAGGAGGTCTTGGGAGGAACAGAGAGGATGGTTTGGGTGATGCAAGATTAGTGATGTAGCTCGGGGCAGAGTTGTGGGTGGCTTTGTACGTTTTTGTTAGTATTTTGCATTTAATTCGCTGGGAAATTGTAAGCCAGTGGAGAGATTGGCAGAGAGGGGTGGCAGACACTGAGCTGTTGGTAAGGTAGATGAGCCTAACAGCAGCATTCATGATAGACTGAAGAGGCGATAACCTATGGAGAAGTAGGCTAATGAAAGGGAGTTGTAATAGTCAAGGCAAGAGATAACAATGGAGTAAATGAGTAGCTTGGTGGTTTCATTTGTTAAAAAGGGGTGAATTTTAGAGATGAAATACATATATGGGAGCTGTTTTACCCACCAAAAGATTTGTATTTCTTTTTATCCTGTTTGGAAAAGATCTATCTTTTCAGTCAACTCTGTCTTCCTATCAGCAATCTCCTTGCACTAGAAGCCAGTTGATTTGCTCCTTGTTCAGCTCCCCTAGAAAGTTGATGTGTTTCAAATGTACAAGCAGGGTGGGGCCACGGTGATCATAGTAGGGGTGGTCACTTGCCTCCTGGTCAGTTGGAGCAGGAATAGGGACAGAAGACCTTCTCCCACCCTCCTTCCCTATCATTTTGACTCTTTTTGGTTTCTTTCTCTCTTTAGTGTATGTGGATCTTAGTTCAAGCTGTCTTTTCGATGCTGAGGATTCTGGGTTAGACAACGGAGGTTCATGGGAATTACGTTGGGAGTTTTGACGGAATTTATTGCAATAATGTTACTGTCGTAGCAGCAGGGGTTTCAAGGGTCTTCAAAGGTGGGAGATGTGGAAAAATGTTGGTCAATAATGGTTGGGCCCATCGCAGATATGAGTATACCTTCCATATTGAATGTGGGGTTGTATCAAGGATAAATAGAGTTAAAATTGTCCTAGAGTCGGTGCAGTTGCGGCTGTAGGCCTTGAAGTGGAATTGGGGTGGATACAGCCAGTTGGTTATTTTAAATGTGCCTTTAAAGACCCTAGGTCAGTCTTTATCAGATTTGTTGATATAAAAAGTTTGTATATTGTGTAATGGTTGTTTTAATAAATGGCTGCTATTACCTTTTAAACCCAAACAATTCTGTGTCCAGTGGTTTGTTTTGGTATCTGGTCATTGCAGTAATACAAAGCATACCTTAATCATGTTTTCAATTAGAGACTAATTTAGTAACAACAAGATTGCTAGTTTCATAAGAAATACAACTTCACCACAATTACTTCCTTATTCCCATTCCACTTCTATTCAAAGCTACTTTGGGGACAGGGACTTGTGAAAGGTTTTTATACTTTGCAATGTGCTGTAGATTTTCTAAGGCTGTATAAATTAATAAAATAGATGAACACCTTTGTCTTCTGTATGACATGTTAGAAGATACTAGAACATTGTAAAACCATATTTTATAGATTGTAAAATGTATCTTATATCATTAAAAGCAAAGCATGTATATGTAGCCACTTTGTCCTAAACGGGGGCTACTATGTCAATTAGGGATGAGCTCGATGTTCGGGTTGAACTTAATTGTGACTCAAACATTGGGTGTTTGCAGAACAGTGAACATTATGGGCATTCATGGGAATTTTGAGCGCCGTGGAACGTCCCATAATGCACTGCGAGATCGTGTCTATAGACAAAAGTGGTGGTCATGGACATGGTGCATCCTCTGCAGGTGGCCATGGGGCATGCTTATCCTTTTTTCTGCTGCTGGCCGTGTTATTGAGCCACAACATGCAGAAGAGTTGATGGAGTGGATAACAAAGCTGTCCTCATCCTCTTCATCCTCTGTCACCCAGGCTCAGAATTGTTTGCCAGCTGCCAATGCGGCCTATTCCACTGGCTCCTTGTCCAGTCACTCCTTCCGTAGCCCCACCATCATGCACGGACGAGTCCCCAGAATTATTCGACCATAGTGTCAGGTACATGCTGCTGGAGGATGCACAGCGATTTGAAGGCTCTGATATTGGTTCCCAGGAAGGGAGTAATGTGAGCCTAGAGAGAGGGGGTGCCACAGAAGGACTAGAAACTGGCAGCCAAGTTTGTTCCAGTGACGAGGAGGGAGGGGATGATAAGGTCCCTGATTGTACTTGGGTGCCTGAGAGGAGAGAGGAGGAAAGTGAGGAGGAGGCACAACCCCAACGAGGCAGGATGTCCTCTAGGGGGCAGCTTATGGGCAGCCACCCTAATGCATAACACTGCAGAGCTATGCAGGTGCAGGGCGCTGCTGACTCCCCATTGACTTTTAAATGTTCCTTGGTGTGGGCCTTTTTTGACATGTGTGCAGCAGATCGGGCCATTGATGTATGCAACCTATGTCTGAAGCGAATGAAGCATGGCCAGAACAGCAGCCGCTTGGGCACCACATGCCTGACCAGACATATGACGACCTGCCATGCTGTCCATTGGCAACAGAACTTGAAAGACCCACATCAATGAAAAAGGGGGACTTCTCCTTGCTCCTCATCTGGGATCTCCAACACCACTATACCTCCAATCCTCTCAAAAACCTGCACTGAGAGGAATGAAGGATAGCAATAGGTGTCCCAGGTACTTGCAGCCAATCTGCTAGCAGTACAACTTAATTGTGACTCAAACATTGGGTGTTCGTATGTTTGCAGAACAGTGAACAATATGGGCATTCATGGGAATTTTTTAGAGCCGTGGAACGTCCCATAATGCACTGCGAGATCGTGTCTATAGTCAAAAGTGGTGGTCATACACATGGTGCATCCTCTGCAGGTGGCCATGGGGCATGCTTATCCTTTTTTCTGCTGCTGGCCGTGTTATTGAGCCACAACATGCAGAAGAGTTGAGGGAGTGGATAACAAAGCTATCCTCATCCTCCTCATCCTCTGTCACCCAGGCTCAGAATTGTTTGCCAGCTGCCAATGCGGCCTATTCCACTGGCTCCTTGTCCAGTCACAATGTTCCTTGGTGTGGGCCTTTTTCGACAGAACTTGAAAGACTCACATCAATGAAAAAGGGGGACTTCTCCTTGCTCCTCATCTGGGATCTCCAATACCACTATACCTCCAGTCCTTTCAAAAACCTGCACTGAGAGGAATGAAGGATAGCAATAGGTGTCCCAAGTACTTGCAGCCAATCTGCTAGCAGTACAACTTAATTGTGACTCAAACATTGGGTGTTCGTACGTTCGCTACGCTTATTAGCACAGAAGGATAGCCAAAGTGGCCTTATACGAATGGTCTCACTCCCGGCTCTTATCAGCCCTGAAATGGACATATAGGTAAACCCCTGTGATAAAGACATAAATGTCACCTGCGCTTACTTTGATTTCTAGTTATCATACTAAATATTACCTATTTTTCAGAATGGTTTGCAGCGTTCTCTTCTCTACACTATTAGGAAGATATCTACGCCCTTTCAATTGTATTCCAGGGATGCCTATCTCAGAAATCAAATATTGACAGATGCTTCATGGTTTTATTTTTTATTTTTTTTATTTTGATCACATCTTAATAAGATACTAGGTGTCCAATTTGGTATACCAACCTTTTTCACATCCCACTTAGCTGATACTTGGTTTCTCAACTACACCTAGACACGACACAGACTATATTTCTGACCCTTATGCCATGTACATATGGTCGGAATTTCTGACGGAAAATGTGCGATCGGATCGTGTTGTCAGAAAATCTGATTGTGTGTGGGCTCCATCTGACTTTTTCCGTCAGAATTTCCGACACACAAAGTTTGAGAGCAGGATCTAAAATTTTCCGACAACAAAATCCGATTGCTTAAATTTCGATAGTGTGTAGACAATTCCGAGGGACAAAGTGCCATGCATGCTCAGAATAAATGAAGAGACCACAGCTATTGGCTACTGGCCCGTTTATAGTCCTGACGTATGTGTCTGATGTCACCTCATTCAGAACGATCGTATTTTCCGCCAACTTTGTGCGAGCGTATGTATGCAACACAAGTTTCGGACAAAATCTTTCGGAAAAAATCTGACGGACTTTGTGGATGGAATGTCTGGCTGTGTGTACAGGGCATTACAGTTATCCCCAGGGGAAGTTCAGGTTATTCAGGGTATTAAAGTTAAAAGTGTAACACTATTTTAATTCTTAGCCCACGTACACACGGTCGGAGATTTTGCCAACCAAATCCGTCGGATTTTGCCCGTCGAATTTAGTCAGACGGATTGTGTCCGAAACTGTTGCATACACACGGTCGGGCCAAGTTGGCGAAAAATCCGATCTTTCAGAACGTGATGACGTAATTTCGTTACGATGGGACTACATTCAGGCTAGTAGCCAATAGCTTTGATGCAGGAATTTGATCTGAGCATGCGTGGCACTTGGTCCGATGAAAATGCTCTACACATGATCGGATTAGGTCAGTCCGGCCCAGTTGGTCGGGAAATATTTCCAACATGTTGGAAAATTGGGTTGGACGGAGATTCGGACGGAATCAGTCCGATGCATACCACACACAGTCGGATTATCTGACGACACGGTCCAATAAGACTCATTCCGACAGATTCTCCGACCGTGTGTACAAGGGCCAAGATATGCAAGGTTATGTGAGTTTACAAATGTTAATGTTCTTTGTTATTTATTCATGGTTGCACAGGTTATACTTTCTGGCTCATAGCCACTCTTTATAATCTGAATATTTCATTGCCTGAGATTAGTTCAATATAATCATATGGTGACTGTTGAGTTTGAATCAGAATAAATCCTGTATACATCTAGAGCAAAGGTACATGCTCAAATCTTTTTTTTTTTAATCTCTCATATGTACGATTCACATGATTAACAATTTTGTAGAAGTATTCTGTATCTTATACAACATTTCATGTTATCACATGCATGCTTTCCCATTTATTTAGCTTCACTTGCCTCATATGAACCATCCTCACCCATCACTTTGTTCCCCCTAGGTCAGCGGGACTCGTTTCATTCTGAAAGGTTTCCCATCCATTCCAGAGTCAACCTATCCTCCCACACAGTAGTAACTGGCTCCAGACTCGTTGAGACCACAAAAACCTCATACTACTGACCCAATCCGGCCGCTTCGGTTGGTACGTTCATACTGTACTCGGACGAGTGAGCAGGCTCACTGGTCCCCGGAAATCCTATTGTACTACCCAATCCCAATATTTCATATATACCATACTTTAGTTTATCTTTCATATTGCCTTTTCCCAACCTAGTACCACGACAATTCCACAACCTATCCACTCTTTCCAAAAAGTACAACAATCACACGAAACACCCAACATTATAATACCGCATTTTCGACTTTATTAAGACCGAAATTAGTGAGTTAAACGAGGAGTGATACCCAAAACACATTATGTCTCCCTTCCTAAAGACTAAACGGCCAAATAGCGGAAGCAACAACGGTATTAAGATCGCTTCTCTAAACGTACAGGGCCTTAATGTTCATGAAAAACAATCTCAAATTCTTCAGTTTATGCACAACATCAAGGCTGATATTGTGTTCCTCCAAGAAACACATTTTAAAACTAATTGTATACCTAAATTATCCAGTCCTCATTTCCCAACAGCTGTACACGCTACTAATAGGGTTTCCAAAACAAAATCCTTCTCTCCAAAAATTGTCCCTTTCAAATAATGGACTCCCTCTTATGCCGCGTACACACGAGCGGACTTTTCAACATCCAAAGTCCGACGGACTGATTCCGTCAGACTATTCGATCGTGTGTGGGCTGCAACGGACTTTTGATTCACCAAAGTCTGATGGACTTTAGAATATGGAACATGCTTCAAATTTTTCCAACGGAACTCCGCCGGACCCGGTCCCTTTGAAAAATTCGCTCGTGTGTATGCTATTCCGACGGACTAAAACCGACGCTAGGGCAGCTATTGGCTACTGGCTATGAACTTCCTCATTCAAATCCAGTCGTACGTCATCACGTTCGAATCCGTCGGAGTTTAGTGTGATTGTGTGTGGCCAAGTCCGCTCAGCCGAAAAGTCAGTCAGAACTCTGTCGGAACTCCGGCAGAACTCCGGCAGAACTCCTTCGGAAGTCTGTCGGACATAAGTCCTCTCGTGTGTACGGGGCCTTAGATGATGGGGGACGTTTTCTATTTGTCAAAGTCTCTTTAGGGAATAAACGACTCACCCTTGCTAACTTTTATGCACCCAATTTCAAACAGGTACCTTTTTTCAGACGCACCCTACAAAAGCTTGCATGTTTTCAGGAGGGCACACTAATAGTACGTGGAGATTTTAATATCCCATTAAATCTGCTTTTGGATACATCTTCCGGTACCGCTAAGTTGCCCTTTTCTGCACTGCGTGCAATTAATAAACAACTACAAGAATTAATCCTACATAAAACATGGCACACGCTAAATCCTAAGGAAAAAGATTATACCTTTTATTCTAACCCACACAACCGCTATTCCAGAAAATACTACTTTTTTCTATCACAAAAGGACCTACCAATACTCCTCAAAACATCAATTGAGCCAATGTTCATATCAGATCATCATCCTATCACCATGTCCATTGATTTCCTGACATCTCAGTTACGCTCCTCGATATAGCATTTGGACCCCTCCCTACTTACGGATACCCTGATTGCGTCTAAAATTCATGAACGACTTACTCAATACTTCAGAGAAAACAACTCACCAAAAATATCCCGATGACTATTTGGGAGGCCCATAAATGCACTATACGAAGGGGAACTAATCGCCTTCGCCACAAAAAAACGAGAGACAAGCCCTCATCACCAAATTATCACACCGTATTCATGAATTAGAAAGAACACACAAATAGTTGACGGCAATCTCCACTTTTCAGGAAGTTACCCAAGTGAGATCCGAATTAGTAGAGGAATTAAACAAAAGGATGAAACGTAAATTTATTCTATCACAAAAATTATTCTACGAATATGGTAATAAAGCAGGTAGACTATTAGCCAGAGCTCTCCAGGCAAAAAAATGTATCACGATTCATTGTATACACAACTCTAAGGGTGCTAAACTAACTTCCAATGACCAAATAGCGGACCAATTTGTCCAATACTACACACAATTTGTAGTTAGGTTTGTTATGTTCACAAGTCTCCATATCCTTTCTTAACTAATTTTATATTAGACCAAGGTATGTATGATTATGTTAGATATGACCAACTCTTATCTCTTCTTATGTTACCCTACATCGCATGTATGGATGATGTTTTTTGTACGTTTATTTTGACAAATTCAATAAACTTTGTCTTTCAAAAAAAAAAATTATATATGCAGTGTATGTGGTATGTGTTTTTGTAATGATAGTATTATATATATGTTATTTCTCACATTTCGTCCATAAATAAATATGAAAAAAAGATACTTCTTAGAATGTTTTGAGATATGACTACCAAATGTTATTAAGATAAAATAGAGAAAAAACAGAATGCAGAGTTCAGGAGTGCGTTGCATAAAGAATGCAGGGCTAGGAAGCACGCTACATAAAGAACGCAGGGCTAGAGAAGCATGCTACATAAAGAATGCAGGGCTAAGAAGTATGCTACATAAAGAATGCAGGGCTAAGAAGCATGCTACATAAAGAATGCAGGGCTAAGAAGCACGCTACATAAAGAATGCAGGGCTAAGAAGCATGCTACATAAAGAATGCAGGGCTAAGAAGCACGCTACATACAGAATGCCAGGCTAAGAAGCACGCTACATAAAGAATGCAGTAGTATTAAGATATACACTATATAGGGTACAGTAGTATTAAGATATACACTATATAGGGTACAACAACCCTTTAAAAATGTGTGCGTAATATAGAACACATATGTATTAATGTTCCAGATTCAAAACCTCACTGCTGTGATTCACTATATATAATAAGAATACATGACATAACTTATAAATACGAAAAATATATAAAACATCAACACCCAGTGTATAAACAATAAGTCCGTGTATAGAACGCCAAAATGATTGACGTAAGGCTGTAAATATAAAACCTCTAAAAATAAGACATAATGTTCATGTAATCCAAACTGAGAAAAGTCGTGTTCAATCCACCACCAACATGTGTTGAGATTTGCTGCTTACCAGACGAATATGACCCCCCACTACAGAGGGTCACACAGAGCTCTATGAAATTGTGCACCACTTCCAGCCACGGGGGAGGGGATTCCACGATGTCCTCCTGACCTTGCTGCTTCAAAAGCTCTTGGGAAGAAAAGCTCGCTCCCGTATATTTGGCTCAAGGTCCAAAAGAAGGACTCAAAGGCAGGGGCATCAAAATCATAAAGGGAGATAAAAACTCAAAATAGTGTAAAACCCTTTTATTTTGGGATAAAAAATATAGAAATACACTTACAGATGTGTAAAAGAAAATACGCCTTAAGTCCGTGGCGCCGGCCGGACGCACACGGACAGACCCGTTCTCCTGGAACCCGTCACAAACATCCAGGGGATGACGCAATTTTGTTGCGAAACGCGTAGGGCAGAGCGGTACGCTACTTATCACCTCGTGTTTGTGACGGGTTCCAGGAGAACGGGTCTGTCCGTGTGCGTCCGGCCGGCGCCACGGACTTAAGGCGTATTTTCTTTTACACATCTGTAAGTGTATTTTTATATTTTTTATCCCAAAATAAAAGGGTTTTACACTATTTTGAGTTTTTATCTCCCGTTATGATTTTGATGCCCCTGCCTTTGAGTCCTTCTTTTGGACCTTGAGCCAAATATACGGGAGCGAGCTTTTCTTCCCAAGAGCTTTTGAAGCAGCAAGGTCAGGAGGACATCGTGGAATCCCCTCCCCCGTGGCTGGAAGTGGTGCACAATTTCATAGAGCTCTGTGTGACCCTCTGTAGTGGGGGGTCATATTCGTCTGGTAAGCAGCAAATCTCAACACATGTTGGTGGTGGATTGAACACGACTTTTCTCAGTTTGGATTACATGAACATTATGTTTTATTTTTAGAGGTTTTATATTTACAGCCTTACGTCAATCATTTTGGCGTTCTATACACGGACTTATTGTTTATACACTGGGTGTTGATGTTTTATATATTTTTCGTATTTATAAGTTATGTCATGTATTCTTATTATATATAGTGAATCACAGCAGTGAGGTTTTGAATCTGGAACATTAATACATATGTGTTCTATATTACGCACACATTTTTAAAGGGTTGTTGTACCCTATATAGTGTATATCTTAATACTACTGTACCCTATATAGTGTATATCTTAATACTACTGTACAAGTAGCTGATCACATTTTTCTTTGTTTAAGCGCGGCTTATGTTTTTTCGTTTACCTATTTTGCTTGTATGTGATACAGTGAAGCCGCAGCTGAACACCTTGGATACTTTTCATTATTTAAGAAATTCACAATTATTTCACACACTTCACAATCTTTCACCTTAGCGCAGTTTGTTTCCCCCTTTTTTTCTATAAAGAATGCAGGACTAGAAGCATGCTACATAAAGAATACAGGGCTAAGAAGCATGCTACATAAAGAATGCAGGGCTAAGGCGTGCTCAGCACAAGCTACATAAAGAATGCAGGGCTCAGGAGTGCACTACATAAAGAATGCAGGACCCAGGAGTGTGCTACATAAACAATTCAGGGCTCAGGAGTGGGCTACATAAAAAATGCAGGGCTCAGCTGTGCCCATCTAAGCAGCCTCACCTGTGCCCAGCAATGCAGCCTCACCTGTGCCCAGCAATGCAGCCTCACCAGTGCCCAGCAATGTAGCCTCACCGGTGCCGAGCAATGCAGTCTCACAAGTGCCCAGTAATGCAGCCTCACCAGTGCCCAGGAATGCAGTCTCACCAGTGCCCAGTAATGCAGCCTCACAAGTGCCCAGGAATGCAGCCTCACCAGTGCCAAAGCATTCAGCCTCAACAGTAGACATGTGCAAGTCATTTTGTTCAGCATTCATTTTTTTAACAAATTAGTTAATTTGGAAGCAACTCAAATTTTTCAGAATATTCGTAAATTCAAAAATTTTACATTTGTAAAATCGAAATTCGAAAATTCAAAAGGCTGAAAATTCGAAAATCGGAAATAACAACTAACTTTTAAATTATAGGTATTGGGATTTCCTTTCAAATTTGGCTGTTAGTGAATGTAACGAATACAAATTCATCCAAAGTTATGAATTATCCAAAATAACAAATGCCGTATCTAAACGAATGGAACGTAACAAAAACTCACAAACTTACGAATTTATGGACTGCAATCATAACAAATTACATGAAAAAAAAGAACGAATGAAACAAAAACAAACACATTTTTTGACAGTGCACATGTCTACTCACCAGTGCATAGCAATGCAGCCTCACCAGTGCCCAGCAATGCAGCCTCACCTGTGTCCAGCAATGCAGCCTCACCAGTGCCAAGAATGAAACAAACACATTTTTTCACAGTGCACATGTCTACTCACCAGTACCCAGCAATGAAGCCTCACGAGTGAACAGCAATGCAGCCTCAACTGTGACCAGCAATGCAGCCTCATCTGGGCCCAGCAATGCAGCCTCACCTGTGCCCAGCAATTCAGCCTCACCAGTGCCCAGCAATGCAGTCTCAACAGTGTCCAGCAATACAGCCTCACCAGTGACCAGGAATGCAGCCTCACCTGTGCCCAGGAATGCAGCCTCACCAGTGCTTAGGAATGCAGCATCCCCAGGGGATCAGAGGAGAAGAAGAGGAGAGCCGGCCGGATCATCTCTCGCTGTGCCAGCTTTAATTTGAATTGCTGGGCACCCACTATCACACAAGTCCTGCCTCCTGGATTGACTCCCACCTATGATAGACAGCACATGTCCAGGCATTGGAAAAGTGTGCTGTCTGTCAAAGGAGCCATACCAGGAGGTGGGACTTTATGTGACGGTGGGCACCCGGCTTTTAAAATTAAAGCTGACACAGGGAGAGACGCCGGCCTGACTCCCCCCAGTGTAGCACCCAGGACAGACTGC
Organism: Lithobates pipiens; assembly: GCF_037356315.1. NCBI lineage: Eukaryota > Metazoa > Chordata > Amphibia > Anura > Ranidae > Lithobates > Lithobates pipiens. The sequence goes on along the minus strand of NW_027507748.1, from coordinate 628,976,411 downwards.
CCCCCCCCCCCCCTCCTTGGCATTCGCCCTGCAATCAGGGGAAAAATCCGGGGACATACGGGCTCCAGGGACAGTGTCCTCAGTCTGGGGACTGTCCCCAGAAACCAGGGATGTCTGTTCACCCTGCAGTAGATATCACTAGTCATAGTATAAGATTTCACAAACAAAACATATGCATATTTATATTTCCTTCAGCCAATCTGATAGGGGGTATATGCAAGTGGTGCATGCTGGGGGAGGATATAAATATTTGGGACAGGCCATCTGCTTGCTCTCTTTCCCTGGGCTGAAGCCTAGGGAGTTGCTGCTTCATTGAGCTCTGCTGTTAGGCCCAATAGTCTGGTTTGGGGCCTAGCATTTGCTGAAATGGTCCTGAAGCTGTCCTGCCAGGAGGAAGCTGTGCCAAAGAGGAGACCCAGGCAAGGCCCCTTGCTGGACAGAGCCAGGAAGAAGGCTGTCCTCTCAGGAGGGCCTGGTGGCTCACTTGGAGGACACACTGAAATTTGGGAACGTGCTTACAGTGTTGCCGGGTCAGCTTAAAGGTTCTAACACTGTGAAGCTGGACATTGATCTGGAGAGTCTGCAAGTGATCTGCTACAGTATCTGGCACCCCTAACCCTCACCTCCTTTCCTCCAACTATTCTGCAATATTATTTTAAAAAGACAAAAGTGACTGGCCCCCAATATACTTTCTTGGTCCCCCCCCCCCCCATTTTTGTCTATGGACTCTATCCTGTCTATCAAGCCTTCCCATATGCAGGAATTTATTATTATTAATATTATTATTATTATTATTATTATTATTATAATACAGGATTTATATAGATCCAACAGTTTGTGCATCGCTTTACAACATCGGGGAAGACAGTACATTTACAATACAATACAGGAGGGATCAGAGGGCCCTGCTCGTTAGAGCTTGCAATCTAGAAGGGAGGGTCAAGTGGAACAAAGGGTAGTAGCTGTGGGGGATGATCAGAAGGACAAAATGAAAATACAGTTGTTAGGTGTGGGTAGGATAGGCTTCTCTAAAGAGGAGGGTTTTCAGAGATCGTCTAAAAGCTAATAGAGTAGGAGATAGACAGACAGATTGGAGTAAGGAGTTCCATAGGCTTTGAGAGGCTCTGGAAAAGTCCTGGAGACAAGCATTAGAGAAGGTGATGAAAGAGCTAGAGAGTAGGAGGTCTTGAGAAGAACGCAGAGAATGATTAGGTTGGTATTTTGAGACTAGGTCTATGATGTAGCTGGGGGCAGGGCTGTGGATGGCTTAATAGGTAGCTGTTAGTGTTTTGAATTTAATTTGTTGGGTGAGTGGAAGCCAGTGGAGGGATTAACAGAGAGGAGTAGCAGAGACAGAGTGGTTGGTAAGGTGGATGAGTCTGGCAGCAGCATTCATGATGGATTGAAGGGGGAATAGAGTATGTAGAGGTAAGCCAATGAGGAGGGAGTTGCAGTACTCGAGGCGAGAAATGACCAGGGAGTGAATTAAGAGCTTTGTTGTGTCATTGGTTAGAAAGGGGCGTATTTTGGAGATGTTGCAGAGGTTGAGGCAGCAAGATTTGGACAGTGATTGGACGTGGGGCTTAAAGGAGAGTTCAGAGTCAAGGACTACTCCTAGGACCTTGGCATGTGGGGGCAGGCTGATAGTTGTGCCATCGATTTTGACAGAGAGATCAGGGGAAAAGGCATGTGGGGGAGGAAAAATTATAAGGTATGCAACCATAGTTGTTTATTATATGGTAATAAATCAGAAGCCATTAAATACCATTTACAAACCACAGAGTGTCTTATTGTGTAAGTGTTCTAATCTCATTGTGAGTACATGCCTGTTTGTAACGTTAACCGCTTACAATTATTTCAATTATCCAGTCACTGAGAGAGTCATTCCAAGAATGAGGTTAGACACGGTGTTCTTTGGGCTGCACAAACTGCAACTGTTAAAATGAACGCTGTGTGTGGATTCCTCTGTTTTATGTAATATTTGGCAGATGAGACAGGAATACGAATCAATGTGGTGACCTTTTTCGTACAATTGTTTGAATATAGGAATTAATGTCCGTTTTTGTACATATAACTGGAACAACTACGCATGCCATGACCTCCTGGACAATCGCTCGCTAAATCTGTACAGCAATCCCTGAATTGTAATGTGGCATCCTAACGTTTTAGATTTGGATGGAACTATTGCTGTACAATGCAGTGTGTCACTATGAGGGAACACATTGCAATACAATAGGATGTATTAACACCTTGAAAATGGTTCTTATCACTAAGATTACATATAAGTTTCAAATGATACGAGTAGCCCTACCCCAACCATACCTTAGAAAATATATATACAATATCAAAGCTATACAAATTATTGATGAAGGTGGACGAACTGGAAATTCTGCCATATATTAAAAAATGGGAAAGGGAGTTGGGATCACAGAGAGATAAAAACAGTAAAAAAAAGATACTTAAATTGGCCCATAGCTCAGCAGTAGATATTAAAACCTCTGAAATGAACTATAAATGTTTAACTAGATTGTATGCTACTCCAGTTAAAGTAAGTAAAATTCAACCTGGCAAAACGGCAGATTGCTGGCGAGGCTGCAATGAGCTAGGAACAACGGCTCATCTATGGTGGAATTGCCCCAAAATTAAAAAATATTGGAAAAATATTTTACATTTAATAAAAAAAATCACTAATTCCAAAAATTCCAGCGTTCTTTTCGGAATGCACCTTCAGTGCTGCTGCAGGCTTTGTAACCAATCACAGGGTGCGCCTGTCCACCGACTCGGTTGATCGACTGACCTTCATAAAGATGAATCAGTTTTGGATCACCCACAGCTACCAAGCACCTGAAGCTGATGTAACCGAATAATTTTTTTTGAAATGCCACATCCCTTCAAGACTGCCTATGCTGATGCTGAGTGACTGTCCTGTTATGTTGACTGACTATCCTCTTCCTCCTCAATGATCCTGCTGATAGCTTGGAAGAACATTTTTGGTTCTGGGCGATGCCACCAGCCCAATTTTTCAGCCCCTGTTTAACAGGGGCGTGTAATTACAATTTTTGATGCAATGCTTTGCAGCAGGGCTCATTCCTGCACTCCAACTAGAGTATATGGGAGAGGTTGCAGTGTTGAGGCACCAGCACCAGTGCCTAAGGCCCAATTTTTCAGCCCCTGTTTAATAGGGGCATGTAATTACAATTCTTGATATAATATTTCACAGCAGGGCCCGTTCCTGTGCCCACCGAGAGTAACTGTGAGGACTTATAGTGTTGTGACACCAGCACCACCACCACAACCACCAAGGCCCAATTTTTCTACCACTGTTCAACAATGGCATGTAATTACAATTCTTGATATAGTCGTAAATTATACAAATAAGATGTGCTTTAACTGCAGACTTTCAGCTTTAATTTGAGGGTATTTACATCCAAATCAGGTGAACGGTGTAGGAATTACAACAGTTTGTATATGTGCCTCCCACTTTTTAAGGGACCAAAAGTAATGGGACAATTGGCTGCTCAGCTGTTCCATGGCCAGGTGTGTGTTATTCTCTCATTATCCCATTTACAAGGTGCAGATAAAAGGTTAATTTCAAGTGTGCTATTTGCATTTGGAATCTGTTGCTGTCAACTCTCAATATGAGATCCAAATAGCTATCACTATCAGTGAAGCAAGCCATCATTAGGCTGAAAAAAACAAAACAAACCCATCAGAGAGATAGCAAAAACATTAGGTGTTAAATATCCTCAAATTAAAGTGGAAAGTCTACAGTTAAAGCACATCATGTTAATTTCAAATCGATTGTGGTGGAGTATAGAGCCAAAAATATTAGAATTGTGTCGAAGTCCCAATATTTATGGACCTGACTGTAAATAAATAATATAAATATGCTAATTTAAAATTGTCATACAAATATATATTTGAAATCAAATCTTTATTATTTTGTGGCAATAACATGATGGGGGTGGATTTCTGCCAGTCACAGACTATGTCACGCCCCTCCAGCCTGTGTCTTAGAATAAGAGGGAGGTGATTCCCCCCAATAATCTACATGTAATATCCCACCCTCATTGTGTTTAGCTGGTTAGTGGCTATGGAGGAGAAGGGGGGGGGGGGGGGGGGAGTGGACTGTCATTTACCACTGTGTATATGGCCACATGTGTGACTCTATAGCCGCAGGGGCTGCTCAGATGTGATAGGAAAGGAAAATCACTGAAAACTGAGCATGTACAGAGTTGCTACCACAGCTGCAAAATCCCTAGCTAAATTGGGGACATGGATATAAGGACAGATAAAGAACAGCAAGATCAACCAAGTTTTTTGCAGAATGCAGAATGCAGAAAACAAATCTCATAGAGACTAAGTATGGACAGCATGTAATACACCATTTATTGATAGATTTTTATGATGTCGGTTTAGTGACACTTTAAATATATAGGCCAATTCTGAAAAGATAAATTAGATATTAAAGTGTAACTAAAGACAAAGGTTTTGTTTGTTTTTTAGTTCTGGATAGAGTAGAGAGGGATTAGAACAAAAGTTGTGCCTTTAGTTTGACTTTGTTCCCCAACTACATAACAAGGCACCGTGGATTATAAAAACAATTGCCATATTTTCACCTTTTATTCAGAATTGGTTGCATCTCATTGCTGCTGCTTCTGCATCTTCTTTAACCACTTCAATACAGGGCACTTTCGCCCCCTTCCTTCCCAGCCCAATTTTCAGCTTTCATCGCTCTAGCGCTTTCAGTGACAATTGCGCGGTCATGCTACACTGTACCCAAATGAAATTTTTATCATTTTGTTCGCACAAATAGAGCTTTATTTTGGTGGTATTTATTCACGACTCCGTTTTTTATTTTTTGCGATATAAGCGCAAAAACGCGGAAATTTGGAAAAAAAACAATATTTTCTTTTTTCTATTTTAAAAGAAATCCAATAAAATCAAATTTTGTCATAAATTTAAGCCAAAATGTATTCCGCTACATGTTTTTGGTAAAAAAAAATTCCGTTAAGTGTATAATAATTGGTTTGTGTGATCACGGACATATGTACGCAAATGATCATGTACATATGTGTGCAGGTGATCACGTACATATGTGTGCAGATAATCATTGGAACATGTGATTTTAGTGGGACATATGTGGGGGACATGTTTTTATTATTAGGTACATGTGTTTTTATTATTTGGGGACATGTATGTTTTGGGGACATGTGTGTTATGGGGACATATGTGGGGACTGTGTTTACACTGTGTGGTGTGTTGTGTATTACACTAGACTGGTGATCAGTGAGTAAAAAGCTGTAAAAAACAGCTCATACTCACTGATCATCAGCCGGCTGCAGCGATCTGCTCTCCTCTCCTCAGCGATGACTTCTGTGTGAGGAGAGGAGGAGCCGATTGCCTAGCAACCGGCTGTTTGTTTACATCACATGACGGCCGTGATTGGACACGGCCGTCATGTGATCAGGAGGGCCAATCAGAGAGCCCTCCTGCCGATCTGAGATGCGCCGTGTCCGGGTGACACGGGCGCATCGGGATCGCGCCGCTGCGCGGGCACGCGCGCACGCGATCCCGCTCCTTCTGATGGACGTTCCTGAACGTCCTATCAGATGTAGATGGCTCCCACCCGGCCGTATATGTGCATTGGCCGGGTGGGAAGTGGTTAAAGACAGTTCTTATCACATATATTATTCCAGTGGCATTTCTCCTGAATACCCGAGTATCTGTCACAGTCCACAGTCCATCAGAGTACCCAAGTATCTGTCACAGTCCATCAGAATACCTGAGTACCTGTCACAGTCCATCAGAGTACCCAAGTACCTGTTACAGCCCATCAAAGTACACGAGCATCTTTCACAGCCCATCAGAGTATCCGAGTACCTGTCACAGCCCATCAGAATACCCAAGTACCTGTCACAGTCCATCAGAGTACCCGAGTACATGTCACAGTCCATCAGAGTACCCGAGTACCTGTCACAGCCCATCAAAGTACCCGAGCACCTGTTACAGTCCATCAGAGTACCCGAGTACTTGTCACAGTCCATATGAGAACCTGAGTACCTGTTACAGTTCATCTGAGTACCCGACTACCTGAGTACCTGTCACAGTCCATATGAGTACCGAGTACCTGAGTACCTGTCACCGGTACCAGGACTAGTACCATAATACCAGTCTCTAACCCATCAGAGTACCCGAGTACCTATCTGTAGCCCATCAGAGTACCCAAGTACCTGTCACCAGGCCATCAGAGTACCCGAGTACCTGTCACCAGGCCATCAGTGTAGCCGAGTACCTGTCACCAGGCCATCAGAGTACCCGAGTACAAGGTATACCAGGTTTGATATACACTAATATGGGTTATTTTTACCAAAGATATGTAGCAGTATAAGTGTTGGCCAAAATTTATGAAGAAAAATTACTAATTAGCAACATTTTATGACAGAAACAGTCTTTTTTTATTTATAGCACAAAAAAAAAAAAAAACACTAGTGATTAAATACCACCAAAAGAAAGCTCTATTTGTGTGAAAAAAAAGACACAAGTTACATATGGGTATATCGTTGCATGACTGAGTAATTGCCATTCAAACTGTAAGAGCGCTGAAAGCTGAAAATTGGTCTGGGTAGGAAGGGGGTTAAGTGCACTGTATTGAGGTGGTTAAGGTATCCTTGCTTTGACCTTTTTGTTGAACAGGTCATTTTAAGGGAAATCTATGGTCACAGCATAAACTTTTATTTTATAATATTAGCATTGTAATAACAATACAAGCAATAGTTATTTTAACCATCTAATATACCGTATATACTCGAGTATAAGCCGTGATTTTCAGCCTCTTTTTTGAGGCTGAAAGTGCCCCCCTCGGCTTATACTCGAGTCATCGCTGTCTGCCTGCTCGATCAGCGTGTCGAGCAGACAGACAGCGGCCATTCTATAATTCAAAAGCCGCGCCTCCGGCTCCGCCTTCGCCTGTGATAGGCGGAACACTGAATTTCCCAGCAGCCTGTGTTCCGCCTATCACGGACATCGTCTCATCCTCGTACTATGGACGAGGATGAGACGATGTCCGTGATAGGCGGAACACAGGCTGCTGGGAAATTCAGTGTTCCGCCTATCACAGGCGAAGGCGGAGGCGCGCTTTTGAATTTTACAATGGCCGCCGAGGCGCCGACGAAGAGCGGCGATCCTGGCAAGGCACGGGACGGAGGCAAGGCAAGGCACGGCACGGCACGGCACGGGACGGGACGGAGGCAAGGCACGACACGGGACGGAGGCAAGGCACGGCACGGGACGGAGGCAAGGAGGCAAGGCACGGGACGGAGGCTCGGGACACAGGTAGGCTGGACACACACACACACACACACACACACACACACACACACACACACACGGACACACACACACAGGGATGGATGGAGACACACACACACAGGGATGGATGGATACACACACACACAGGGATGGATGGATGGATGGAGACACACACACACAGGGATGGATGGATGGAGACACACACACACAGGGATGGATGGATGGATGGAGACACACACACACAGGGATGGATGGATGGATGGACACACACACACACAGGGATGGATGGATGGATGGACACACACACACACAGGGATGGATGGATGGATGGACACACACACACACAGGGATGGATGGACGGACACACAGGGATGGACGGACACACAGGGATGGACGGACACACAGGGATGGACGGACACACACACAGGGATGGACAGGCATGTCTCACCCTCGGCTTATACACGAGTCAATAAGTTTGCCAGTTTTTTTGGGGGTAAATTGGGGGCCTCGGCTTATATTCGGGTCGGCCTATACTCGAGTATATACGGTAAGCTTTTTTGAAAAAGTTCCTTTCGTGTTGTGAATGCTGCTTGGCTGCTGGCCATCTCTTCCCAGAACTTCCTGGATTACCTGCATGCTCTGCAACTTCCCCTCTGCTCTTTACTTTCAATTCCTAAGGACTACATATCCCATGGTACCTTGCTGTCTGCAAGCAAAGATTCCTGTACTGACTCGGCCTCCTGCAATTCCTCCTCTCAGCACCTCTGTAGATCACAAGGCAGGCTCTGTGATATCTGTGCCACACAGTGCCCACTCACAGGGCATCGTTTCTAGATTGTAAGCTCTAACGAGCAGGGCCCTCTGATCCCTCCTTTATTGATTTGTATTTATAAGTGCAATGTCTGCCCTCATGTTGTAAAGTGCTGAGCAAACTGTTGGCGCTATATAAATTCAGTATTATAATAATAATAATAATAATAATAATAAATAGTGAATGCATGTCACAGAATTCAAGGAAGTATATGTTCAGGGGTCTTCTCAAAGAAAGTTTACGAACTTCAGGATCATTCAGAATAAAAGGAGTCAGAAGGACAGATAATTGAAATACATGTTTACACTTTCACCATAAGTACTTGTTAAGTGGAGGGTCTCCCCATAAATGTAAACCTATTATTTTTTAGTATGTAAGAATCGAATCCAAAACTTTAGAACAGGGGATATTTAAAAAAACAAAACAAATTACATTAAAGAGGGATTCCACCAAAAAAAAAAAAATATTAAAAGCCAGCAGCTATAAATACTACAGCTGCTGACTTTTAATAAATGGACACTCACCTGTCCCGGGTTCCAGCGATGCCGGCAGCCGAGGCCGATCGACCGCTCGGGCCTCGGCTGCTGCCGCCGCCATTCTAGGTGAGGGAATCAGGAAGTGAAGCGAATCGGCTTCACTTCCCGGTTCCCTACTGCGCATGCGCGAGCCGCGCCGCGCAATAGGAAATCTCCGCGCTGTCACTGGGACCCGTGTGTGTCCCAGCAGACAGCGCGGCAGGGCAGGAAATGGCGTAGACTCCCGTGGGAGTCTATGCCCGGAAGTGGGTGAAAATACCTGTCTTTGACAGGTATCTCCACCCCCCTCCCCCCTGAAAGGTGTCAATTGTGACACCGGAGGGGGTTCCGATCAGCGGAGGTTCCACTTTAGGGTGGAATCCCGCTTTAATAAATATAATTATTTTGTCTCCCTGATGTTTATACATCCACATATAAGTTCTTATAGTTGTCCTCTGGTTTGCCCGATATATTGTTTACAGCTGCACCAGATAAGATATAAAAAGTGTGACAGCGCAGCAGTTAGCATAAAATCTAACATCAAACTTCTCTCCTGTGGCTTCCGAATTGAAGCATGAAAAATTCCTTTACATAGATGCAGATGTTATGACCACATCTGAGTATTGCCCTAGGAGCCAGCCAATAACTCACATTCCTGCTCCTAGTTGGTTAAAGAAATCTCCCAAGGTTTTAGTTCTGAAATTTAAAACGGGTTTATAATTTGATAGATGTGCTAATTTGGGATCCAACATAAATGCATGCCAATACTTGCTGACAAAATGTCTAATAGTGTTAACATCAGAGTGATAAGTTTAAATCTTGGAGGGGGATATAGAGTCAGCTCTAGTTTTTTGTTTATGGAACAATAACTGTTTATCCATATTTAAATCCCAAAGGGCACATTTGAAAGGAGTTTCATCACATTCTCTATCCCTCATGTGTCTACTGAGTATTCTAAATGTTAACAGTTTGTCCAATGTGGATGTTATTTAAGGTATGTTTAGACCATATAGTCTATCAGTTGCTACAAATATGATGCTGAATAAACCTTGGCCATGGACTATTGATGTGCTTGGCCATGGAACATTATTTTTATTGATTAACTAGTACAGGTGCATCTCATAATATTAGAATATCATCAAAAAGTCAAAGTGATTGTAAATCTTTGTTTTTTGTTTTGTTTTTAATAACAAACAAGTTATATTTACCTCCTCTGTGCAAGGGTTTTGCACAGAGTGGCCCCAATCCTACTTTTCTGGGGACACCCAGTGGCGCTCCTGGCTCTTCCTCTTCTGGAGTGCCCCCACGGGGGCATAGGTGCACTCATGCGGGTGCACTCCTGAGTCCTGCTGCTGCGTCCATTGACACAGACAGCAGGACTCAGCCCTGCCCCCTGGCTCCACGCGTCACTGGATTTGATTGAGAGCAGCGGGAGCCAATGGCCAGAGACAGCGGCTGGAGCTGCTGTGCTCATCCCCGATGCCGGAACGATCGGGCTCAGGTAAGAAAAAGAGGGGTTGGGGGGGGGGGGGGGTACTGCAGCACAAAAGGTTTTTAACCTTAATGCATAGAATGCAATAAGGTGAAAACTGTGAGGGTTTATAACCCCTTTAATTTATTTCAATAATTCAATAAAAAAAGTGAAACTCATATATTTTAGGACTTATAGGACTTTTGAGTCTCACAGGGCAAGTGCGGAGAAAATGTCCTGAACCCCCACAATAAAGGCACAGGTTGGCCTGTCGTCTACATAAGCGTTCCTCTTGGGTGAGGGGAGCACGAACCAATCCCAGTTGCATGGGCTCGACCTCAGAAATGAAGACTGGCGGAGCCGTGTAGGAGGGATGAACAGGAACTGGCTTAGGCAGCATCCAGCTGGGACGCGACACCTGGAAGTGTTCTAAGCAGTGTTCCCACATACATCTGTCCAGTTTGGTGGCTGCTTGTATTAAGTCCTCCAAGGTGTCAGGGGTGTCAATCTGGGCTAGCTCGTCTTTAAGAGCTTCCGACAGCCCTTGGCAAAACTGATATTTGAGGGCAGGTTCGTTCCAGCCGGTATCGGCCGACCACTTCTGGAATTCCACAATATAATCTTCCCATGGCCTCCGCTCCTTGAGAAAGTCTGTGTAGGGTGGCCTCAGCCATGGCCACCGTTTGGGGGTCATTGTAGAGTTGGGCCATACTTTCAAAAAAGGTATCCACAGAATTTAACACAGAGTTCCTCTGTTCCATTAGACTGTGGGCCCAGGCTTGTGGTTCATCGGCCAGGAGAGAGATAATAAAGCCTACTTTTACCACCTCGGAGAAGGTCCTAGGTTGGAGGGCCAAGTACAAAGAGCAGGCATTTTTAAAGGCTCTACATTTTTTGCGATCGCCAGAAAATCTCTCCAGTGTAGAGACCCTGGGTTCCGGGGAGGCCATGATCACTGTACGGTTTGAAGGAACTGCAGAAGGGGAGACCCCACTAATGGGTGCAGAAGCTGTGGTAACTGGTGCAGATGACCAGTGGAAAATGAAAAAAACAGTGTGGGTCCCATCCCCAGTCCCTTAGCAGACCCTTCGGGTCTGATAAATCTTTTAATTTAATTTCTTAAACAAACAAATGAACCCACGACAACACATCATACACATTGAACCTAAAATATATTAGTAGAATATCAAGATCTCATCACATTGCATAACAAAAAAGAGAAGGAATATGTCAGAGAAGTACTTACCGAGGCCAAGATGCCGAGAGCGGTTCACCCTTGCGACTAAGCGCAATTCGCCCCCTGGAGGTAGTACAGGAAGCAAATTGCACAAAGAGGCACAGGCTACCCAGATGGCAGGAGAAGTCTTTCGTGAAGGTCCAGTAGAGGTGAGCGCCTGTGCAAGGACTGGCAGGATGGCAGGTGCAGCAGACAGGAAGTTTCGAACCAGGCTGAGGGTCAAACACTGACAGTCTATCATGTAAACACAGGCAGAGATGTAGTGTCTTTGAGAGACACAAGGCAAGTCCGGGTCACAGGCCGAGGGTCAAGGCAAAGAGACAGAAGGCAGGTTCGGGTCACAGGAAGAGGTTCAAACACTGGAGAGAAGCGGAGTCCATTTAAACAAAGCCAGGGTTCCAGGTCCAGGAGATAAGCAGCAGCATCAAGAACAATACGGGTCACAACAGGTAATCAGATGCAAGGAACAGGATCAAAGTAGCAGGAGCTGAAGACAAATCAGCAATTAGTCTGTGCGCCAGGGCAGCTTTTATAGACTGCTAAGGGGATGCTAAGCGTGCACCAATGTGCAAAGGCGTGCGCTGTGCGTGTGCCGGACCGCGAATGCGCATGCAATGAAGTGCCGTTCCGCCGCGCATGCTTGCAGCAATGTGGCTAAAGTGCCTGGAAAGTCTATTCCCCTGACAGAATATAGTAATTGCCAAACAGGATATTTTATCTAGGCCATCCCATGTATCCATTCAAATGTCAAGCCTCACCCCATATACTACGGAAATAGGAGGAAGCAAACATTAGTCCCTTCTATCACCAATAGCCCCAGGTATCCCTCATAGGGAACACCCAGATTATGATTCATTACCCCCATCTATATTAGATGCCGTGTACAATTTGTCCAACCACTTTGCCCAGATTTTATCGTACTTACTAGGGAAACCCCTATTCCTATAAGTGTCTCTAGACAATTGAAGATTATTATTTATCAATTGTTTCAATATAAAAGCGTAGGAGGAAAGAGTTTCTTACAATCTAAAGCAATGGCTTTCCTTGCATAGAATAATGCTGTATTAATAAATATTCGCTCAGTCACTGTAGAGGTAAAAGCCTCTTCCAAACAGATGTTCAAACCGGTACAGGAGCAGAGGTGATAGAATTTAATAAATCCACCAACTCTACCCAAAAATTTGCTATATATGGGCAAGTCCAAAATATGTGTGTGAAAGCGCCCCGAGATACTCCACACCTCCAACACTTAGAAGAGCAACCATAATTTATCTTTTGAAATCTATAAGGCGTGTACCAGTTTAAATTGGATCATACGGTCCTTCAAGGAAACCAGAGATCTCAGAGGAAAATCCCACACATCACTCCAATCCTCCTTTGGGTCTATTAAGGGGAACTCCATGGCAAAATTTAAAAAAAGGGAGTGGGGGTTCCCCAAAATCCATACCAGACCCTTATCCAAGCATGCAACCTGGCAGGCTGCAGGAAAGGGGGGGGGGGCAAGAGAGTGCCCCCCTTCCTGAATCGTACCAGGCCACAGGCCACATGCCCTCAACATGGAGAGGGATCTTTGGGGTCCCCCCCCAAAGCACCTTGTCCCCATGTTGATGGGGACAAGGGCCTCTTTCCCACAAGCCTTGCCCAGTGGTTTTGGCGGTCTGCAGGCGGGGGGCTTATTGGCCCCCAGATCCCGCCCCCCCCATGTGAATAAGTATGGGGTAATAAGTATGGGTCAAACAAAGTAAAAACGACAGTAGACAATTTTTGACAATTCCTTTATTTAAAAAAAAGTCCTGCAATGTAAATCCATCTTCAATCACGATCCAGAGAAAAAGAGGAAAAAAAACAGAGCCGGGTTGTCCCGTCCTTGCCTAAATAACAGCTGTCACCGCAAAAAGACTGCAGTCGGCGGGGCAATCATCATACAGCAATGCACTGCGATCTCATACGTTCGACTCAAACATCGGGTGTTCACCCATTTGCCGAGCAGCGAATATTATGGGGTGTTCGCAGGAAATTTGAGTGCTGCTGAAGGCCCCGTAATATTCGCTGTTCCGACGAAAGGGCGAACACCCAATGTTCGAGACGAACTTATGTTCGATTCGAGCATCAAGCTCATCCCTACGCACAGCTGGTAAAAACCCAAAATTCAGCATTTCAGAAAATGTGAATATTACATAAGACCAATAAAAAATAGGATTTTTAATATAGAAACATTGGCTTACTGAAAAGTATGCACATGTTTAGTATAGTATGCTCTCAATACTTGGTTGGGCTCCTTTTGCATTAAATACTGCATCAATGCAGCGTGGCATGGAGGCGATCAGCCTGTGGCACTGCTGAGGTGTTATGGAAGCCCAGATTGCTTTGATAGCGTCCTTCAGCTTGTCTGCATTGTTGGGTCTGGTGTCTTTCATCTTCCTCTTCATAAATTCCAGACAGATTCCCTATGGGGTTTAGGTCAGGCGAGTTTGCTGGCTATTCAAGCACAATGATATCATGATCATTAAACAAGGTATTGGTACTTTTGGCAGTGTGGGCAGGTGTCAAGTCCTGCTGGAAAATAAAATCAGGATCTCCATAAAGCTGGTCAGCAACAGGGAAGCATGAAGTGCTCTAGAATTTCCTGGTAGAAGGCTGCACTGACTTTGGACTTGCTAAAACACAGTGGACCAACACCAGCAGATGGCATGGCTCCCCAAATAATCACTTACCGTGGAGACTTCACACTGGACCTTATGCAACATGGATTATGTGCCTCTCCACTCTTCCTCCAGACTCTGTGACCTTCATTTCCAAATGAAATGCAAAATTTTCCAAAATTTTCCACAGTCCGTGATGATTTAGGGAGCCATATCCTCTGCTAGTGTTGGTCCAATGTGTTTTATCAAGTCCAAAGTCAGCGCAGCCATCTATCAGGAAATTCTAGAGCACTTCATGATTCTCTCTGCTGACCAGCTTTATGGAGATGCTGATTTCATTTTCCAGCAGGACTTGGATCTTCCCACACTGCCAAAAGTATCAATACCTAGTTTAATGATCATGATATCACTGTGCTTGATTGGCCAGCAAACTCGCCTGACCTAAACCCCATAGAGAATCTCTAGAGTATTGTCAAGAGGAAGATGAGAGACATCAGACCCATGCATATGAGCCGAAAGCCACTATCAAAGAAGCCTGGGCTTCCATAACCCCTCAGCAATGACACAGTCTGATCGCCTCCACATTGATGTCGTAATTCATGCAAAAGGTGCCCCAACCAAGTATTAAGTGCATAATATACTGTACATGGACATACTTTTCAGTAAGCCAACATTTCTGTATTAAAAATCCTTTTTTATTCGTCTTATGTAATATTCTAACTTTCTGAGATACTAAATTTTGGGTTTTCACTAGCTGTAAGCCATGCTCATCATAATTAAAAGAAACAAATGCTTGCAATATATCACTCTATATAAAATATATGAGTTTCACTTTTTGAATTGAATTACTGAAATAAATTAACTTTTTGATGATATTCAAATTTTAGCAGATGCACGTGTATTTGGTGAACACCTTGTTTTGATAGCAGCTGGATGCTATTATTAATTAAAAATACATTTGTAAAGATAATTTATCATTATAACTTTTATTTTACAGTTCTTTGTTCTATGATACAAGGTATGTGTAGTACATTCAACCATTTCAGAAAAAAAGACTGATGACATTCATTGCCCTGTTTAAATTCATTTAAAACAAAAAGTATTGCATTTGGCCACTAAATGACACTAAAGGCCCATACACACGGTCGGACTTTTTGACAACAAACATGCAAATTAGCTGTTTTGGAGCAACATCCGACTGTGTGTACGCTCCATCGGACAAACTTTTTCTGTTTTCATCGGACTTTTGTTGGCTGTGCGAACAGACAAACTTTCTGGCAACAAAAGTCCGATGGAGCAAAGTCCGACCGTGTGTACGCAAAAGCATCGGACTTTTGTACAAGGTACAAACATGCATGCTCAGAGCCAATGCAAAAGATCAGACTACAATACAGAAGTTCACCAAAGGTGGCGCTGGAGTCATTGAACGTCCTCTTTTGAAGCGGCGTCAGTACATTGTGACGTCATTACGTTCGTGTTTGTTGTCAAAAAGTCCGACCGTGTGTATGCAATACAAACTTGTGGACCACGCCCTTTGTACAAAAGTCCACGGAAAAGTTTGTACAAAGTCCGACCGTGTGTATGAGGCTTAAGTTTCAAATTAATTTCTTATGATACTTTTTTTTTTTGAAAAATATGTTTATTAAAAGTTTCATAACAAACAACACTTATAACAACAGTGCTCACAGTATACAAGAGCCGTTCAATGACACAGAATATTCAATGCAACATAATATTTCAGCAGTTCACAGTAAAAATCAAACAAGGGTGCACCGCTGGCGGCCCCAATGCCCTCTGCCAGTACAAACGATCCCCCATCTGGTTCCATAAAAGCAAGGGACAGCTCTTAAGGGCACGAAGGGGGGAGGGGAGCAGAAATATAGCTTAACAAAGCGAGCGTACCAATTCTCCCCCGCAACCACTGTCACCATCCCCATCTAAGCTGTTTCGGGGTCAGCTACCCAAGCATGCCAGACCTTATCATACTTCTTTGGACATCCCCGATGGAGGTAAGTATCTTTGTAAAGGGGAAGACTGTTATTCACCAGGCGCTTCCATTGCACCACGGATGGGGGTTCTGCCTTTTTCCAGTGCATAGCAATATTCTTACGAGCATAAAAGAGCAGCAGGCCGGTCATCGTGCGTTTGGCGGTGGACTGCACCACGGGCTCAATGAGTCCCAATATGCAGACCTCCATGGCCGAAGGCACCACAGTCATAGTGACCTTTCTGATCAGATGTAACACTGACTCCCAGTACTGCTGGACCCTAGGGCACTGCCAGAAAATGTGTGAGAAGTCTCCAGGGGAGGCCCCACATCGCCAACAGCTCGGAGGGTGCGCAGGGTTCATCCTATGGAGTCTGTACGGGGTGTAATAGGCCCGGTGTACAATTTTAAATTGCACAAGGCGGTCCCTAATAGAGACCAGGGAGTTAAAAGGAAGGTCCCAAACATCATCCCAGTCATCTGTGTCTAGTGAGGGGATGTCAGTCCGCCACCTGGCCCAAAGTTTGTCAAGAGCCGGCAGCGACACATTTATGAGATGAGAGTATAAAACTGAAGTAGGTTTCCTGTCGCAGTCGGCCCTGAGTGTATGTTCCAGTTTCGATTGTGCCAAATTGTAGGAGGAATTCGGGAATTGCACTGTGAACGCATGGACCAGTTGAAGGTATCGGAATAGATAGTGACCAGGCACATTGTACTTGGAGATTAGGCTGGTAAAGGGGAGTAAAGAGCCCTGCTCCACGACATGCGACATAAGCTTAATCCCGTGCCTAGTCCATGTGCATGGGTCAGGGATCTGGTATAGGTGAGACAGACCAGGATTCAACCACAGTGGGGCATTTGGGGACACATCAGTGCGTCCACGTCCCTCCAGGGCCAGCCCCGCTCGCCATGCTCGCAGGGTAGCGACCATGGAGGGAGTCAAAGAGTAAGGAGCCCGAGGGCCTCGGTAGATGAGAAGCTGGAGGGCCTCCAACGAACCCAGAACCGAAGCCTCCAGGACAGTGGAGGAGTTTGTTTGGTCCGGCTGTAGCCACCAGGCTACTGTAACCAGCTGTGCGGACAAATAGTATTTGTAGCAGTCTGGGAAAGCCATGCCCCCCTGCGTCCATGGTCTCATCAAAGTGGTCAAGCGGTACCTGGGTGGCGAGGAGCCCCAAATAAAGGAGGATAAAGTCTGGTTCAGTTTTTTGAAAAACGACTTAGGCAACCACTGCGGGGAATGACGAAACAGGTAAGTAAGTCTGGGGATGACCTTCATTTTAAGGAGATTTACACGCCCCCAGAGCGACAATGGCAGGTTACTCCATGATTTGAGCTTAGCCTGGATATCCAACAAAACCGGGGTAAGATTGAGTGTGAGGTAATCCGACGCCAAGTGGGAAACCTGAACCCCCAGATACTTAAATGAATCAACCCAGACAAGGGGGTTGTCCGAGAGCGAAGTGGCCCTTGCCCCCTGATCAATCGGAAACAGAAGAGATTTGGACCAGTTCACCCTGAGACCAGTAACCCCTGCATAGGTATCCAGCACATCCAACACTCCCTTCAGTGCAGGACCAGCATCATTTAGAAAGAGCAGCATGTCATCTGCGTACAGGGCCACCCTCTCCTCCAGCAGCCCAATACACAACCCGGACACCCGGGGTGAGACACGCAGTGCCTCCGCCACAGGTTCGATCGCAAGGGCAAACCGAGCCAGAGAGAGAGGGCAGCCCTGCCTGGTCCCCCTAAAAAGCCTGAAGGGGGCGGAAAGGGCTCCCCCCAACTGAACCGACGAAGTCGGGCTCTTATAAATCACCTGAAGCCAATTAATAAACAGCAAAGGGAAGCCCATTTTCCGCAGGGTTCCCCACAGAAAAGGCCATTCCACCGTGTCGAAGGCCTTCTCGACATCCAAGGAGGCCACCACCCGGGTTCCCACATTTAAATGTTGGGTGTGAATGTTAGTAAAGAGTCTCCTGAGGTTAATGTCCGTAGATCTACGGGGCATGAAACCAGTCTGGTCAGAGTCTATCACCGAGGGGAGCATGGGATAAAGTCTACGGGCCAAAAGCTTGGTCAATATTTTAAAGTCAGAATTCAACAAGGCTATGGGCCTATAGGAAGCACAGGAGGTGGGGTCCTTAGGGGCCTTGTGAATCAATGTCAAGTGGGCATGGTACATGGAAGCAGGCAATTCACCAGCAGTCAGACAGGTAGTATAGAGCCGAGCCAGTAGGGGCGCCAGAAGAGCCCCGTGGGTCTTGTAAAAGGCCATCGGAAGTCCATCAGGCCCCGGAGCCTTACCCGGGGGAAAAGAACTAATGACCCCCAGGACCTCCAGCGCCGTAAAAGGCTGGACCAGAGTCTCCCTCTCCGAGTCAGAGAGCCATCCCAGCGCCAGCTGGTCCAACAAAGTATGGAGTGACTCGGGTCTAAAGTCGGTAGGGAGGCCTGAGGAGTACAACCCTTCATAAAAGGCGCTGAAAGTCCGCAGTATATCCGAGGGGGAGGTCACGGTGTCCCCCTCCGGAGTCTGCAAGGCAGACACCAGAGTAAGGGGTTGGTCATGTTGAGCCATCATCGCCAGCAAGCGGCCGTTCCTATCTCCTTGTTCAAACACCCGCTGCTTCCCCTTATACATGTCAAGTCTGGTAATTTCCGTCAGGTGTAGCTGCAAGTCCCTCTGAGCTGCCATTAGTAAGTCAAAATTGGTAGGGTTGGGGTCCGCCGTGTATGTGGCATTACACTTATCAACGGCTTGTTGTAGTGAGAGAGTCATACTCGCCTGTTTTTTCTTAATGTCAGCAATACAGGAAATATATTGGCCCCTGGTATATGCTTTGAAAGCGTCCCAAACATTTGCGGGGGAAGAGGACCCCACATTCACCTCCCAAAATCCTGCCAGTTGATCCGGCAATTTGTCGGACAGGTCAGGGTGCGAAACACAGTGTGCACCCAGCCGCCAAAGTGCCGCGTTACGGGAGGCTGGGGAGCGGAGCACCACCGACAGCGGGCAATGGTCAGACAATCCACTGGGGAGATAGGACGCCTCCAACACGTCCGCTAACAGTGCGGGGTTGGAGAAAGCCAAATCAATCCGGGATGCCGTCTTGTAAGAAGCTGAAAAACAAGAGTAAGCCCTCTTGTCAGGGTGCTTCCACCTCCAGACCTCCACCAAACCAACTGCCTGAGCCCATCCGGAGAGCTCCAGACACTGCCTCTTAGCAGGCGAAGGTCTGTCCAGGTCTGGAGACAGGGTGGCATTGAAGTCTCCCATCACCAGCACCCGCCCAGGACAGAAAGGTGAAATCTTGTCTAAAACATCATACAGTAATGTGGATGAAAACGGGGGGGGGGGAATATAGAGATTTATAATAATGTATCTTTGAGAATACAGGGTAAACACCAAAATCACAAACTTCCCCAGGGGGTCCGTGCGGACCTCTTCAATAACACATGGAAAATTCCTGTGAATAAGGATTGATACCCCCCTGGCGTAAGTGGAGTAAGTGGTATGTACACCCCGTTGTATCCAGGGTTTCTTAAGAGTTAGGACCTTGCTGCCCAAAAGGTGAGTTTCCTGGAGGAGAATAAGCTGGGGGGAGTGAGTTTTCAAATATTGGAAGAGCAGAGCCCTCTTAAATTTAGAGTTCAGGCCTCTAACATTCCAGGAGAGGACAGTGAATGAATCCGAGACCTGGCTAGCCATATGGCATATAAAGGAAGGGGGAGCAGGAGGATCGGGGGAGGCCCGTCCAGGGGCACCCTGTAAGCAGCAAGATCATAATTACATTGCAGATAATACCGTCAGCACTGAGACACAACATATAACACAAACAAACAAATGCAATTGCATATAGAACTGTGGAGATCCAAACAGGCTCCAAACTACCCAGGCACGGAGTGCCTTTCCTACTATATCCCATCGCTCCCCCTAAAAAGAAAAACGAGGGGGGTCCGGGAATAGTTTGTCCCCAAACAAAAGAAAGTCCTACCTAATAGGTGTAAGTGCCCCCGACTGGGACCCTACACCGTCAGTGTTCACCCCTCACACCACTGGTCAAAGGCACATGTCCAGGGAGCAAGTCAAAGTTAGGAGGCGTGGACCACTGACCAGAAAGGGGGGAAACAAAAAGCAAAAAGTAAATAAAAAAGAGGGGGGGGACAGGGAGGGGGGGTAAGAAAAACCAGGGAGGGAAGGTGGGGGAGGCGGCAATCACGCCGCGGTGGCAGTACTTGCTTGTAGTAGTGTGTGTGTGTCTTCCGCAGTCCGCTGAGTAGACCCGCTCCTGCAAAAGTGCCCAACAGATCAGTAATGGCAGCTCAGCCAGGTGTACAGGAAAAGAAAAATAAAGACACAGGGGCGTAGGTGCCGGAGCAGGCACATGGTAGGTGGTAACACTCCGATCCCCCGTGTTCAGGCAGGATGAAAGATGAGAGTCAGCAGGTGCAACGGCCACCTGGCAAGGATCCAGCAGGGGGAATCAAGTAAGGAGCAGAGTGCCAGGCAGTGTAAAGGTGCAGGTGGCATCCATAGTGTGGTGCAGCTCAACTGCGGCCATCCAGCCAGGACATGGCAGCTTCTGGGTCCATAAAAAAGTGTGCACGATCATCAGCAATCACCCGAAGTTTGCTTGGATACAGCAGGCTATACTTGAGGCCCTCATTTCGCAGGCGCTTCCTGACCTCAGTAAAGGAGCGCCTACGGTGCTGCACTTCTGGGGAATAGTCAGGAAAAAGCATTATCTTGGCCCCATTAAAAAGTAGATCCCGCTTTTCCCTGGCCGCCATCAAAACCCTGTCCCGGTCTCTGTAGTTTAACAACCTGAGCAGGAACGGCCGCGGTGGAGCCCCAGGGACAGGGGGAGTTGGAGGGAGTTGGTGCGCTCTCTCCACAATAAATGTGGGAGGCAGATCAGGCAGGTCCAGGAGCGTTTTTAGGAAGGCCTCGGTGAATTCAGCAGGCCGCGCACCCTCTGCCTTCTCGGGGAGGCCTATGACAGGGATATTGTTCCTTCTGAGCCTGTTTTCAGTATCTATGGACTTCTCCTGCAAGGCTCTAACTTGCAACTGTAATGCACGGAGGACCCGGGAGTCAGCTCTGGTGGTGTCCTCCAGCTGCGATATGCGGCCTTCGGCCTCTGTAAACCGGGCCCTAAATTTGTCCATGTCATGCCTAATTAAGCTCACATCAGCCACTAGGTGATCAATTTTCACCATCACTGAATCCCTGCCCTCCTTGATCGCCGCTAGGAGCTCAGCATGGGAATCTGCCTGAGATGGATGAGGATCAGCGGCGGCCTGAGAGCCGACAGACATCGTGGCGACGGGGGACCTCGTGGGGAAGATGGCCGCCGCAGACCGGGCCTCACCTGCTGCGGACGAACGGAGCCTTCCCGGGGGCTGCGGAGAGGGTCGCGGGGTACCGGAGGGTTTCTTCCGCCCCAGGGTGTCAGGGGGAGAGGCTGTGTGATGGTAAAAACGGCGCTGGAAGTCGACAGGATAAGCGGTGGAGCGGAGCTCAGCAGTCACACGTCTGCTCTCGTTCACATCCCGGCCACCAATTTCTTATGATACTTAGCGCCATCTAGTGGCCAGATGCCAGCTTCTCAACCAAGCAAGATAATGTGGATAACTTGAAAAGCAAGCTAAAAATTATAGCACTTATATAAGAAATCTTTTGAAATCTGAGCGTTTAAGGGAATATTGTTATTTTATTAGTGCATTTTTATAGAAGAGGACCCACATACATGTCTATACACATATATGAGGAACAAAAATATTTGGTCATACCACTTGCAAATGCCCAGTTGCTTATGATCACCTTCAAGATGCCCACACATCAAAATAATATGTAGAAAGGGGGGGGGCGTGTCCAGGATGGTGCTGGGAGCAGATATGTAGTGTCTGAGCTCCCGGAAATTGGCTTTAGATTTGGCTTTTATCGGGTGCAGACTCACCAATAGCAACAGGCCTGTGTCCCCCCTGCCTCAGTGTCACCTCCAGGCAGGGCCGGGACAAGGGGTGGGCAGGAGG
Source organism: Lithobates pipiens (assembly GCF_037356315.1). NCBI lineage: Eukaryota > Metazoa > Chordata > Amphibia > Anura > Ranidae > Lithobates > Lithobates pipiens. The sequence continues at coordinate 628,954,398 of NW_027507748.1, read as the reverse complement.
GGTGGCTGCCCTGGGCACTGTGGTATCATGTGAGGTGGGGGAGTACCACAAGGAAATTGGGGGAGGGGATTTGTGTTGGAAAGGGGGATTTTGGGGGGTAGCAGGGAGTAAGTATTGTTCTAGGAGGGGAAATTTGGGGGGTATGCTAAAATTTAGGGGGAGAAGGAATAGGGGAAGATGATTTGTGCTAGGAGGGATGATTGGGGCACTTTGTGCTGGAAGGGGGGGATTTACAGTGGGGTTTTTGGGAGGGGCAATTTTATGGGTAGATAATATGTGCTAGTAGGAGTGATTTTTTGGGGGGGAGGCACTTGAATTGGGGGGATTTGGGGGATGGGGGGGTAAGATTTGTGCTGGGAGGGGGATTTCAGCAGGGGAACAGATTTGCACTGGAAGGAGGGGGAATTTATGCTTAGGGGGTGAAAAGGATTAGTGCTCAGTTTTTTGGGGGTTTTTTGGGTGGGCAGATTTTTGATGACACATAATGCTCATACACCTTGGGGGCGGGGGCGCTGTTTGGCATGTTTTCCCTGGGCTCTGGATAACCTTGTCCCAGCACTGCCTCCGGGGTATACGTAGGCCACAATCACAGGCAAAATCCTGCCACATGGCCACAACACCTAGCACCGTGGGTAAGGCCGCAGCCTCGCCTAAAACCTCGGCCCACATGGAGACCCAGCCTGAGGAGCCCACAGCAGTGGATTTTAAAGCAGTCATGCAGGAGATCACTACCCTGACTGATATGTTGGATCAAATACAGGCTAATGTGGAATTCATCTATAAGGACTTTGATTCCTTCCATGGCCAAGTGACAGAGTTGGAACAGAGGGTCTCTCAGACCGAAGACACGGTACATGACCATAAGGCTGATCTACACACTCCAAAAACGAAGGTTAAGGCATTGGAGGCTCGGGCTGAAGATGCTGTAAACCATAACGGGAGAAATAATTTGCGCATCTTGGGCCTCCCTGAGGGGGCTGAGGGTGCTGACCCCACTACCTTTGATGAGCATCTACTGCAACAACAGCTTCCTTCTGCTCACTTTTATCCATTTTTACTGTGGAGTGAGCTTACCGCATACCCTCCACTATGGGGCCCCAGGGTGCACCACCTCGCCCTTTCATCTTTAAACTGCTCAATTTCCATGATCGTGACCTGGTGATGAGGGAGGCAAGATCCCAAGGTGAACTTTGCTTTGAAAATGCCAAGCTCCAGATTTTTCTGGATTATTAGCTGGAAACACAGAGGCAATGAAAATCCTTTGACGCGGTGAGATCTAGACTCTGCTCCAAGAGTGTAAAATACAGCATGTTATTTCCAGCCAGGCTGCAGGTGGAAGATGGTGAGTCCAGCTTTTCACATCCCCTCAGGAGGCCTAAGCCTGGATTGACACCCTGCCTCGATCGCTGACCATTGCTGATGGCTGATCTTCTAATTAAGCTGCGGATATCAAGTGCCTCCTAGGCCTACTCTCCTACCACACTGGCTACTGTCTGGCTCCTTGATTACCATACTTCCTGTTGCCAGTTCATGATGAGCCCCATGGTTCTCTTTGGGGAAGAGGATGTTATTTTGTTTCCCCCTGACACATTCTTTGTTACTCCTGCCTGGATATCAAATCCACTCTCCCCCCTTCTCCTATGGCCTGTGCCATTACACCTACTGCCCTATGCTACTATGCTGCTCAAGTTTGTACCCCTGCTGGGAGACTACACCCACATTTCTGATCCAGTCCCGAATTATGTGCTAAATGTGTGTTACTTGACTGTCGGACTGTGGAATGCCGTTCTGCACACGTTCCCCCTTTAAGACATTTCTGCCTCTGTTTTGGGTTGGGTTATTAAGCCTCCCTGGGGTTGGGGTTGGTTGGGGCTGGTTTGTTGCACTTTTCTCTTTTATTTTAACTTTACAAGTGATGTACTGTACCTCTTTATATCTCAGGATGCCATGCTTTGCATGAACTGTTGTATGCGGTGGTCAAGGTTCTGCTCCTGGGCTCCTTTTGGATATCCTTGCCTAGTTCTGTAATGCCTGGTGCCTATGGCTGACTGTAATATAGTGTCTTGGAACTCCAGGGGTCTGAACTCCTCCATGGAGAGGTCCCCGGTTTTTAAATTTTTGAACTCATATCTTCCCCAGATTTGTATTTTACAAGAGACCCATTTAGTGGGAAGTAAACTCCTGAGTCTTAAGAAACCCTGGGTAGGACACCAATACCATTCCTCATATACCAATTATTCCCGGGGGGTCAGTATTTTAATTCACAAGTCTCTTGCATTTAAAGAAGTGGTCCACCTAAAAAGTCCAGCAATGTCAGCAGCTGAAGCCGATCAATCGCTTGGCTCTCGGCAGCTGCCACTGCCATCCTCAGTGAGGGAATGAGGAAGTGAAGCGGTGCGGCTTCACTTTCCAGTTTCCTACTGCTCATGCGTGAATTAGACTGCGCATCCTAACTGGTCCACGCTATCTCCTGGGACCCGTGTGTCTTAGACAGGTATCTACACCCCCCTCCCCCCTGAAAGGTGCCAAATGTGACACCAGGGGGGGGGAGGGTTCCAAAAAGTGGAGGTTCAATTTTTGTGTGAACTTCCGCTTTAAGCTACTGGTGCTGGAGCTGGACCCTGATGGCCGCTATGTCATATTACATGCCATGGTGGATAGATTGGAACTGGCTTTGGTGGGGCTGTACCTACCTCCCCCTGCCTCCAGGAGACTGCTGAACCAATTGTTTACCAAAATTGTTGCCTACTCTACAGATATTGTGGTGATTTTTGGAGATTTCAATATGGTCCCAGATCCTGAGATGGACAGACTTTCCACCGGGGCATGTACTCCCTCGGAGCTGCACGCTTGGGCAAAGGCCTTGAATTTGACAGATGCATGGAGATGGCATCATCTGTGGACTTGATAAAACACAGTGGACCACTGTTGTCAAAAATCCTTTTCCTGTATAGACCTAGTCTATGCTGGACGGGTGTGTCCTTTCTAGAATTCGGGACATCTCCATCCTACCTCGTAGCATTTCGGACTATGCTCCTCTTGCCTTGAAACTGAATGCATCTACTGCTCCATGGGATTGTCTGTGGCATTTATTCAGGTTCTGGCTGTCTGATTCAAGGGTTTCTGAGCTGTATAGAGCTAACATGATACACTACTGGATACCTCTTGGGATGCTTTTAAAGCATGCAGTCACACATCCATCAGGTTTGCAGGGGCTAGAGGGAGGATTTGCTGAGGGCTGAAGAGAGAGTGGCTGCCCTTGAGGTGGAGTACTCCCGGTCAAGAGCTTCCCGATTGTACTCTGATTTTCAAGCAGCTCTGAGAGAGAGATGTTCTTCTGCTCCGAACATTTGCTACTAAAACCCAGCTTCTACATCAATCCCAATGCATATTCGAACATGGGGAAAAAACTGGGAGTATGCTGGCATTAGGGATGAGCTTCGTGTTCGAGTCGAACGCATGTTCGACTCGAACATCGGTCGTTCGTGCATTCGCCGAATTCCGAACGTTTGGGGCGTTCGCGGCAAAATTTGTGTGGCCCACAATGCACTGCGATGGCGCAATGCATTGCTGTCTCACGATTGGCCAAGCATGCACTGTGACCCTGCATGCTTGGCCAATCGCAGCGCCAGCAGCGAGGAGAGCAATGGTTGGCCACAGGCATCCTGCCTGTGGCCAATCATAGCTCAGGCTGTGTAGTGCACGCCCCACACTATATAAGGCCGCCATTAAGGCAGCCTCGTGCAGTGTGTTGGCGTCTGAAGCAGTGGGTGTTCTGTGTACCTTCAACACAGTTACACACCAATCGTTTTTGGCTGATTTACTATCTTGCTCTTGTGTAGTGGTTACTGTCTGTGCCCTGACCGCAGTATACACCACTATATTCACCTCACCTATATAGCTAGTGATCTAGCTTTAATAATAGAGCTTGCAGTCAGTAGTGTTAGTGCGTGCTGTCTGCGTGCTCTGTACCCAGTACATACCACTATATACACCTACATAGCTGTTCTCTATTTGAGCCCGATTGTCATCTGCAGGAGTTATTGGAAGTTGTGTGTGCTTCCAGCACAGCACAGTATACATCTGTATATACCCCTTTAACTCTGCTGTTTTCTGGTTATTGTCTGCGTGCCCTGACCGCAGTATACACCGTGATATTCACCTCACCTATATAGCTAGTGGTCCATCTTTAACAATAGAGCTTGCAGTCAGTAGTGTCACTCAGGAGATAGTGCGTGCTGTGTGCGTGCTCTGTACCCAGTACATACCGCTATAATCCACCTACATAGCTGTTCTCTATTTGGGCCCGATTGTCATCTGCAGGAGTTATTGGAAGTTGTGTGTGCTTCCAGCACAGCACAGTATACATCTGTATATACCCCTTTAACTCTGCTGTTTTCTGGTTATTGTCTGCGTGCCCTGACCGCAGTATACACCGTGATATTCACCTCACCTATATAGCTAGTGGTCCATCTTTAACAATAGAGCTTGCAGTCAGTAGTGTCACTCAGGAGATAGTGCGTGCTGTGTGCGTGCTCTGTACCCAGTACATACCGCTATAATCCACCTACATAGCTGTTCTCTATTTGGGCCCGATTGTCATCTGCAGGAGTTATTGGAAGTTGTGTGTGCTTCCAGCACAGCACAGTATACATCTGTATATACCCCTTTAACTCTGCTGTTTTCTGGTTATTGTCTGCGTGCCCTGACCGCAGTATACACCGTGATATTCACCTCACCTATATAGCTAGTGGTCCATCTTTAACAATAGAGCTTGCAGTCAGTAGTGTCACTCAGGAGATAGTGCGCGCTGTGTGCGTGCTCTGTACCCAGTACATACCGCTATAATCCACCTACATAGCTGTTCTCTATTTGGGCCCGATTGTCATCTGCAGGAGTTATAGGAAGTTGTGTGTGCTTCCAGCACAGCACAGTATACATCTGTATATACCCCTTTAACTCTGCTGTTTTCTGGTTATTGTCTGCGTGCCCTGACCGCAGTATACACCGTGATATTCACCTCACCTATATAGCTAGTGGTCCATCTTTAACAATAGAGCTTGCAGTCAGTAGTGTCACTCAGGAGATAGTGCGTGCTGTGTGCGTGCTCTGTACCCAGTACATACCGCTATAATCCACCTACATAGCTGTTCTCTATTTGGGCCCGATTGTCATCTGCAGGAGTTATTGGAAGTTGTGTGTGCTTCCAGCACAGCACAGTATACATCTGTATATACCCCTTTAACTCTGCTGTTCTATAAAAAAGGCATCTGCAGGAGTTAGTGGGTGTTGTGTGCCTCCAGCACAATATAAACTACCCAACTACTGTTTTACCCAACTCCCTTCAGGCCATTACCATGTCTGGAAGGCCAGCAAGGAGAGGCAGACAGGCGCGAGCCGATAAAAGAGGGCAAGCAGGCTCTGTGTCTAGAGACAACAGTGCTGGTCGTGGACGCGGTGCATTGTCATCAGCACGTGGCCATGGGACATGCTTGTCCTTCTTTTCTGCAGCTGGACATGTTGAACCGCAACATGCCAACGACTTGGTAGAGTGGATGACCAAGCCCTCTTCATCCTCCTCATCCTCTCTCACCCAGTCTCAGGGTAGTAGAAAAGCAGCTGCCAACACATCGTCGTCCCTCCTCTCAATGTCATCATCAGTGACTCCTTCCCTAGACCCACCACGTCCTCCTGAGGAGTCTCCTGAACTCTTTGAGCACAGTGTTGGGTACATGCTCCAGGAGGATGCCCAGTGTTTGGTGGGCTCTGATGATGACACTCAGCTAGAGGAAGGCAGTAGCGTGAGCGCAGAGAGAGAGGATGCTCAAGAAGCACAGCAATCTGGCAGTCATGTTCCACAAGCTGCAGCATACTGCCAGGTTTGCTACAGCGATGAAGAGGGAGGGGATGATGAGGGCACTGACTCCACGTGGGTGCCTGGAAAGAGGGAGGAGGAGGAGGAGGCACATGTCCAACGAGGCAGGATGCCCTCCGGGGGCCAGCTTAGGGGCAGCACACCGACTGAATCACACCGCAGAGCTCCGCCTGCGCAGAGCGCTTCCTCTGCGCGTTATTCTAAAAGTTCTTTGGTGTGGGCCTTTTTTGAGACGAGTGCATCAGATCGCACCGCTGCTATTTGCAACATATGTCTCAAGCGTATCTCACGTGGCCAAAACATCAGCCGCTTGGGCACCACATGCTTGACCAGACATATGTTGACCTGCCATGCAGCTCGTTGGCAAGCATACCTCAAAGACCCACACCAAAGAACAAAGCGGACCTCTCCTTGCTCCTCATCAGCTGGCATCTCCAACCCCACTAGACCTTCAGTCCTCTCTGAAACCTGCTCTGAGAGGAATGAAGGTGTAGAATTAGGTGTGTCACAGCCAAGTGCTTCCGGGAACTCTGCTAGTGGTACATCCACGTCCGATTATAGCAGACAAATGTCCCTGCCCCAGCTGCTGGACCGGCGGAAGAAATTTACTCCCAGCCATCCACATGCCCAGCGGTTGAATGCTAGCTTGGCTAAATTGCTAGCACTTCAACTGCTGCCTTTTCAGTTGGTAGACTCGGCCCCCTTCCGTGAGTTTGTACAATGTGCGGTTCCTCAGTGGCAGGTCCCCAAACGCCACTTTTTCTCACGGAAGGCGATTCCAGCTCTCTACCGGCATGTGGAAGGCAATGTCCTTGCCTCGCTGGACAGGGCGGTCAGCGGTAAGGTGCATATTACCGCTGACTCATGGTCCAGCAGGCATGGACAGGGACGTTACCTGTCTTTCACGACCCATTGGGTCACTCTTCTGGCTGCTGGGAAGGATGCAGGACAAGGTGCAGTAGTGTTGGAGGTTGTTCCGCCACCACGCCTCCAAAATGCTACTATTGGTTGTGACACACCTCTCTCCTCCACCCCCTCCTCTTCTTCTTCCTCCATGGCCTCTTCCAGTGCTCTGTCCTCAGAACCAGCGGTGCTCCGTAGGTGTTGCAGGGGCTACGCAAGTACGCAGGCAAAACGATGCCATGCCGTGCTTGCGCTGGTTTGTTTGGGGGACAGGAGCCACACTGGGGCGGATGTTTTGTCAGCTCTGCAGGGGCAGGCCGAGAGGTGGTTGACGCCACGCCAGCTTAAGCCAGGAATGGTGGTTTGCGACAATGGCACCAACCTCCTCTCCGCCCTCCGACAGGGACAACTGACCCATGTGCCCTGTGTAGCTCACGTCCTTAACCTGGTGGTGCAGCGGTTCTTGGGCAGGTACCCCGGCTTACAGGATGTCCTGAAACAGGCCAGGAGAGTCTGTGTGCATTTCCGCCGATCATTTAATGCCTGTGCTCGGCTGGCTGAGCTCCAAAAGGAGTTGAACCTGCCCAAGAACCGCCTTATATGTGAAATGCCCACCAGATGGAACTCAACATTGGCCATGCTGCAGCGGCTGCACACGCAGCAGAGGGCCATCAATGAGTACCTGTGCGACTACGGCACCAGGACAGGGTCAGGGGAGCTTGGTTTTTTCTCACCACGCCAGTGGGGCATGATCAGGGATGCATGCACTGTCCTGTCACCGTTTGAGGAGGCCACAAGGATGGTGAGCAGTGACAGTGCATGCATCAGTGACACTGTACCTCTTGTCCACCTCTTGGAGCATACACTGCGTGGAATAATGGACAGGGCACTTGAGGCAGAACAGAGGCAGGAAGAGGAGGACTTCCTTGCCTCTCAAGGCCCCCTTTATCCAGACAGTGTTTCTGCTGTGCCACCCATCACACAGGAAGAGGGTGAGGAGGAGGAAGAGGAGGAGGAGGATGATTGTGTCAGCATGGAGGTGGAGGCTGGCACTTAGCATCAGCAGCAGCAGCAGCAGTCTTATAGGGATGATTTACAGTCCCAAGAAACACGTGGACTTGTAAGTGGCTGGGAGGAGGTAGCTGCGGATCATGTTGTCCTTAGTGACCCAGAGGACTCCGGACCGAATGCCTCAGCTAACCTACGCTGCATGGCCTCCCTGATCCTGCAAAGCCTGCGGAAGGATCCTCGTATTCTTCGGATCAAGGAGAGGGACCATTACTGGCTGGCCACTCTCCTTGATCCACGGTACAAGGGTAAGGTTGCCGACCTTATCTTGCCATCGCAGAGGGAGCAGAGGATGAGACATCTCCGGGAGGCCTTGCAGAAAGCTCTGTGCAACGCGTTCCCAGAGACTGGGAGGTCACAAACTCCTGGTCCTGGACAACGTGTTGCTGAGGCATCAGTCAGAAGGAGCGGTGGAGAAGGTGGCCGTCTGACTGATGCTTTCAGACAATTTTTTAGTCCGCAGCCCCAAGGTATGATTGGTTCCAGCACCCATCGCCAGCGTCTAATTTACATGGTGCAGGAATACCTAGGGGCAAGGTCAGACTTGGACACCTTTCCCACTGAAAATCCTCTGGCTTACTGGGTCTTGAGGATGGATCACTGGCCAGAGCTTGCACAGTATGCAATTGAGCTACTGGCCTGTCCTGCATCCAGCGTTCTTTCGGAACGCACCTTCAGTGCTGCTGGTGGCTTTGTTACCGATCACAGGGTGCGCCTGTCCACCGAATCAGTTGATCGACTGACCTTCATCAAGATGAATCAGTCTTGGATCACCCACAGCTACCAAGCACCTGAAGCTGATGTAACCGAATAATTTTTTTTGAAATACCACATCCCTTCAAGACTGCCTATGCTGATGCTGAGTGACTGTCCTGTTATGTTGATTGTCTATCCTCTTCCTCCTCCGCTGATATGTTGGAAGAACATTTTTGGTTCTGGGTGATGCCAGCAGCCCAATTTTTCTGCCCCTGTTTAACAGGGGCGTTTAAGTACAATTTTTGATGCAATGCTTTGCAGCAGGGCTAATTCCTGCAATAAAACTAGAGTATATGGCAGAGGTTGCAGTGTGATGGCACCAGTGCCTAAGGCCCAATTTTTCTGCCCCTGTTTAACAGGGGCGTTTAAGTACAATTTTTGATGCAATGCTTTGCAGCAGGGCTAATTCCTGCAATAAAACTACAGTATATGGCAGAGGTTGCAGTGTGATGGCACCAGTGCCTAAGGCCCAATTTTTCTGCCCCTGTTTAACAGGGGCGTTTAAGTACAATTTTTGATGCAATGCTTTGCAGCAGGGCTAATTCCTGCAATAAAACTAGAGTATATGGCAGAGGTTGCAGTGTGATGGCACCAGTGCCTAAGGCCCAATTTTTCTGCCCCTGTTTAACAGGGGCGTTTAAGTACAATTTTTGATGCAATGCTTTGCAGCAGGGCTAATTCCTGCAATAAAACTACAGTATATGGCAGAGGTTGCAGTGTGATGGCACCAGTGCCTAAGGCCCAATTTTTCTGCCCCTGTTTAACAGGGACATGTAATTACAATTCTTGATATAATATTTCACAGGAGGGCCCCTTCCTGTGCCCACCCAGAGTAACGGTGAGGACTTATAGTGTTGTGGCACCAGCACCACAACCACCAAAGGTCAATTTTTCTACCACTGTTCAACAATGGCATGTAATTACAATTCTTGATATAATCGTTCACAGCAGGGCGCTCCAGCGCCCACCAAGAGTCACTTTGAGGGCTTACAATGTTGTGGCAAAACCAACACCTTGTTCCGCCATTTCTGCAGAGCATATAGGGCAGGCCCCTACTTTCAAACATCCAATTTACAAACATCTCCTACTTGCAAACGGAAGGAGACAACAGCAAGTGAGATGAAAAAAGATGGACGACAAAACAAATTATACAGGGGTGATAACCCTTCCCTATGTTTTCCAAAAAGCTTAAAAATAGTTTTTTTGACTGGAGCTACACTTTAAAAATGTACCAGTTGAAAATTACAAACAGATTCAACTTAACACAACAAACCTACACAGTCCCTGTCTTGTTTGCACCACCTGTATACTGCTGTTCTGAGTATATAGGGCCTGGGGGCCACACACATTTCCTTTTTTTAATATGGGTACGGGGTTCCCCTTAATATGCGTACAAGACCCAAATAGGCTGGTAATGGGCAGGGAGGGCTACCCATGCCATTTTTCTGAATGATTTTCAACCATATTGCAGGAACCAGATATAACATTAAAACCGCAAGCAGTTTTAAATGGTGTTATTTCCGTTTAATGTCATTTTGTGCAGGGACTGTTCTAAACACGGGAAACACGTGGCACTTCACAGGCATACTACAGACACCCCCCAGGCACCATATTTAAAGGAATATTTCATTTTTTTTTTCACTTTAATCGTCATTAAAATCAGTGTTCCCGCCAAAACGGCCCCCTTACGATGTCATAGTCCCCATGTGACATCAACCCATGTGACCAACCCATGTGACATATACCATGTGACACCGCCCCATTGTCACTATATAAGTGGCAGCGCAGGGCGGCTCTGGCATTCCGGCCGGAGAGAGCGTCGTGTCAACTTCTCCTGGAGAAGAAGAAGAAGAACAAGAAGAAGAAGAAGAACGGAAGGCGGCGACGGCGACAGCGGCGACAGAAGACCGGGCCACCGCCTGCAAAAGAGCTATAAGAAGGCGCGGTGGCCCGGCAGAAGAACGGAAGGCGGCGGCGACAGAAGACCGGGCCACCGCCTGCAAAAGAGCTACAAGAAGGCGCGGTGGCCCGGCAGAAGAACCGAAGAGGGGGACAAGACCCCCGAAGTCGGGAGAAGAGGCCGGCGGCGGGGAGGAAGAAAGCCGGACTCCTCCGCTAGCAAAAGAGCTACACGAAGATAGCGGAGGAGTCCGGCGAGAAGACCCCCGAAGACGGAAGACCCCCGGAGCTGTGCAATAAAATATTTTTTCTCGTGTGTTGTGTTTTTTTTTTGGGTACTTTTATTTTACAGGTGAATGGGTAGGGGTACATTGTACCCCATACTCATTCACATAGGGTGGGGGGCCGGTATCCGGGGGCCCCCTTCTTAAAGGGGGCTCCCGGATTCCGATAAGCCCCCCGCCCGCAGACCCCGACAACCAACGGCCAGGGTTGTCGGGAAGAGGCCCTTGTCCTCATCAACATGGGGACAAGGTGCTTTGGGGTGGGGGGGCCGCGCGGCCCCCCCTTCCCCAAGGCACCCCCCATGTTGAGGGCACGCGGCCTGGTACGGCTCAGGAGGGGGGGGCGCGCTCGCTCGCCCCCCTTTCCTGGCCGGCCGGGTAGCGTGCTCGGACAAGGGTCTGTTGTGGACTTTGGGGGGACCCCCACGCCGATTTTTTTCGGCGTTGGGGTTCCCCTTTAAGTCCATTCCAGGCGGCGGAGCCCGCGACGTCTCCGTCGCGGGCCCCGCCTACCTTCACACGCGCTCGAAATGAGCGGACTTTCCTCCGAGCGGGAACAGTTTGCTCATTTCGAAAGTAGCCTACACACGGGCGGACTGTTCGCTCAAACAAAGTTTCAGCAGACAGTTTTTCGGAATTTCCGAAAGACTTTGTCCGTCAAACTGTCCGCTGAAACTGTCCGCTGAAAGCCCACACACGGGCGGACTGTCCGCTGAAACACTGTTCAGCGGACAAAGTTGGGCGAACAGTCCGCCCGTGTGTACGTGGCCTGAGGCCGCGTACACACGCGGGGACTGTTCGCCCAACTTTGTTCGTCAAACAGTTTGAGCGGACAGTCCGCTCAAAATTAGCATGGACGGACTTGGCCACACACGACGAACGAACAGTCCGCTGAAACTTGCGCGATGACGTGAACGGCACGTACGACGGGACTAGAAATACGACGTCCTATACACTGCAATGCAACCTTCGGCGTGTAAATCCTTTCTGAGCATGCGCGGAACTTAGTTTGACGAACAAGCCTACACACGGGCGGACTGTCCGCTCAAACCAAGTTTCAGCGGACAGTTTTACAGAATTTCCGAAAAACTTTGTTCGTCAGACTGTGCGCTGAAACTGTCCGCTGAAGCCCACACACGAGCGGACTGTTCGCCGAAACACTGTTCAGCGGACAAAGTTGGGCGAACAGTCCCCGCGTGTGTACGCGGCCTGAGAGGCCGTTAATTAACGGCCTCCCAGAATTCTGCTCTCGCGCGCCCCCTGGGGCACGCACACGAGATCATCCGTGACCGCCGGGTCCAGTGGACCCTGCGCATCACGGATCACGGTAAACGGCCGCTCGTCGCGGCCGTTTACCACGTGATTGCTCCGTCAGTACGATCAAAGCCAGAATCTTTTTTTTTTTATTTCAGGCTTCCTAGCCTAGAGGTGAGATGTGGGGTCATATTGACCCCCAGATTTCACTGTAAAGAGGACCTGTCACCCCATATTCCTATTACAAAGGATGTTTACATTCCTTGTAATAGGAATAAAAGTGATCAAAAACTTATTTTTGGGGAAAAAAATGTCAAGTAAAATGAACAATAAAAAAAAAAATTTAAAGCGCCCCTGTCCCCATGTGCTCGCATGCAGAAGCGAACACATACGTAAGCCCCGCCCACATATGAAAACGGTGTTCAAACCACACATGTGAGGTATCGCCGCGAACGTTAGAGCGAGAGCAATAATTCTAGCCCTAGACCTCCTCTGCAACTCAAAACATGTAACCAGTAAAAAAAATTTAAAGCGTCGCCTATGGGGATTTTTTAAGTAGCCGTTTGGCGCCATTCCATGGGCATGTGCAATTTTGAAGAGTGACATGTTTGATATCTATTTACTCAGCATAACTTCATCTTTCACTTTATGCAAAAATTGGGCTAACTTTACTGTTTTTTTGTTTTTTTTAAGCACAAAACTGTTTTTTCCCCCAAAAAAACGCGTTAGAAAAATTGCTGCGCAAATACGACCACCATTGTATTCCCCAGGGTCTTTGCTAAAAAAAAATATATAATGTTTTGGGGTTCTCTGTAATTTTCTAGCAAATAAATGATGATTTTTACATGTAGGAGAGAAATGTCAGAATTGTCCTGGGTGCTCCAGAACGCCTGATGGCGCTCCCTGCATGTTGGGCCTCTGTATGTGGCCACACTGTGTAAAAGTCTCACACATGTGGTATCGCCGTACTCGGGAGTAATAGCAGAATGTGTTTTGGGGTGTAATTTGTGGTATGCATATGCTGTGTGTGAGAAATAACCTGATAATATGACAATTTTGTGGGAAAAAAAAAAAGGAAAAAAAATCTTGATTTTGCAAAGAATTGTGGGAAAAAATGACAACTTCAAAAAACTCATCATGCCTCTTACTAAATACATTGGAATGTCTTCTTTCCAAAAAGGGGTCATTTGGGGGGTATTTGTACTTTTCTGGCATGTTAGGGTCTCAAGAATTGAAATAGGCCTTCAGTCCTTCAGGTGTGATCAATTTTCAGATATTGGCACCATAGCTTGTGAACTCTATAACTTTCACAAAGATCAAATAATATCCACCAATTTGTACTTATTTTTACCAAAGATATGTAGTAGTATAAATTTTGGCCAAAATTTATGAAGAAAAAATTACTAATCTGCTAAATTTTATAACAGAAACGAAGAAAATTTTTTTTTTTCGCAGAATTTTCAGTATTTTTTCTTTTATAGCACAAAAAATAAAAAACTGAGAGGTGATTAAATACCACCAAAAGAAAGCTCTATTTGTGTGAAAAAAAGGACAAAAATTTCATATAGGTCCAGTGTTGCATGACTGAGTAATTCAAAATGTGAGAGCACCAAAAGCTGAAAATTGGTCTGGTTATTAAGGGTGTTTAAGTGCCCAGTGGTCAAGTGGTCAAAGTGAAACAATAAAAGTATAATATTCCTTTAAATTTCATACAGGGGGGGTGTCTATAGTATGCCTGTGAGGGGGCGCATGTTTCTGGTGCTTAGAACTGTCCCTGCACAAAGTGTCATTTATGCAGGAAAAAAAGTCCTTTAAAATCACTCGCAGCTATAATGAATTGTCGGCTCCGTAATACAGAGAACACTCATTGAAAGTCATTGATAAAATAAATAAATAAATAAATAAAATAAAAAAGCGTGGGGGTCCCCCAAATTCCATTACCAGGCCCTTCAGGTCTGGTATGGATATTAAGGGGAACCCCGCGTCAAATTTAAAAAGAAATTGACGTGGGGGTCCCCCTAAAAATCCATACCAGACCCTTTATCCGAGCACGCAACCTGGCAGGCCGCAGTAAAAGAGGGGGGACGAGAGAGCGGCCCCCCCTCCCTCCTGAACCGTACCAGGCCACATGCCCTCAACATATGTGACCCCTCAAAGCACCTTGTCCCCATGTTGATGCGGAGAAGGGCCTCATCCCCACAACCCTGGGCGGTGGTTGTGGGGGTCAGCGGGCTGGGGGGGTTATCAGAATCTGGAAGCCCCCTTTAACAAGGAGACCCCTAGATCCCCCCCTGTTTGAAATGATAGGGGGGTACAAAAGTACCCCTACCATTTCACAAAGAAAGTGTAAAAAATAGTTAAATAAGACAAACACACTTTTGAAAAATTCCTTTATTAAAAAAAAAAAAAATAAAAAAAGATTTCAGCGGTGGTAATCTACTCTTGCTATCCAGCGACGGACGATCATCTCTCCGGGGTCCAGCGATGGCTCATCTGAATCAGCGCAGCGAATCCATCCATCCAGGGGCGGACTAACAACTCATGGGGCCCCCGGGCAATAGAAGATCATGGGGCCCCCTTGGTCTCCACACTCAAGTCAAACCTGCACAGGGAGACACTGGAGAGAGAACATACACACAGGGGGACACCAGAGGGAGAACGCACACACACACAGGGGGGGACACTGGAGGGAGAATGCACACAGGACACTTACACAGCACACAGGGGGACATGCACACAGGACACGCACACAGCACACAGGGGGACATGCACACAGCACAGGGGGACATGCACACAGGGGGACACACACAGCACAGGACATGCACACAGGACACTTACACAGCACAGGGGGACATGTACACAGGAGGACGTGCACACAGCACAGGGGGACATGCACACAGGAGGGACATGCACACAGGGGGACACATGCACACAGCACAGGGGGACATGCACACGGGGACACGCACACAGCACAGGGGGACATGCACATAGGGGGGACATGTACACAGGACATGCACACAGCACAGGGGGACATGCACACAGGGGGACACACACAGCACAGGAGGACATGCACACAGGACACTTACACAGCACAGGGGGACATGCACACAGGGGGACACGCACACAGGACACTTACACAGCACAGGGGGATATGCACACAGGAGGGACATGCACACAGCACAGGGGGACATACACACGGGGACATGCACACAGCACAGGGGGACATGCACACAGGGGGACACTCACACAGCACAGACGGACACGCACACAGGAGGGACACGCATACAGGAGGACATGCACACAGCACAGGAGGACATGCACACAGGACACGCACACAGGAGGACACGCACACAGGGGGACATGCACATAGGACACACACTTACACAGCACAGGACATGCACACAGGACACTTACACAGCACACAGGGGAACATGCACACAGCACAGGAGGACACGCACACAGGACACACACTTACACAGCACAGGACATGCACACAGGACACTTACACAGCACACAGGGGGAATCGCACACAGGAGGACATGCACACAGGGGGACATGCACACGGGAGGACACGCATACAGGGGGACATGCACACAGGAGGGGACATGCACACAGGAGGACACCCGCACACAGCACAGGGGGACACTCGCACAGGCGGACACGCACACAGGAGGGACACGCACACAGGAGGGACACGCACACAGCACAGGAGGACATGCACACAGGAGGACATGCACACAGGGGGACACGCACACAGGGGGACACGCACACAGGGGGACACACACACAGGACACACACTTACACAGCACAGGACATTTACACAGCACACAGGGGGACATGCACACAGAGGGACATGCACACAGGACATGCACACAGCACACAGGGGGACATGCACACAGCACAGGTGGACATGCACATAGGGGGACATGCACACAGCACAGGGGGACATGCACACATCACAGGAGGACATGCACACAGCACAGGAGGACATTCACACAGCACAGGAGGACATTCACACAGCACAGGAGGACATGCACACAGGAGGACACGCACACAGGGGCACACGCACACAGGGGGACACGCACACAGGGGGACATGCACACAGGACACACACTTACACAGCACAGAACATGCACACAGGACACTTATGCCCCGTACAAACGAGAGGACTTATGTCCGACAGACTTCCAAAGGAGTTCCGCCGGAGTTCCGCCGGAGTTCCGACGGAGTTCTGACAGACTTTTCGGCCGAACGGACTTGGCCACACACGATCACACTAAACTCCGACGGATTCGAACGTGATGACGTACGACCTGACTCGAATAAGGAAGTTCATAGCCAGTAGCCAATAGCTGCCCTAGCGTCGGTTTTAGTCCGTCGGAGTAGCATACACACGAGCGGAGTTTTCGAAGGGGACCGGGTCCGGCGGAGTTCCTTCGGGAAAATTTGAAGCATGCTTCATTTCTAAAGTCCGTCAGACTTTGGCGAATCAAAAGTCCGTTGCAGCCCACACACGATCGGATAGTCTGACGGACTCGGTCCTTCGGACTTTGGATGTTGAAAAGTCCGCTCGTGTGTACGGGGCATAACACAGCACACAGGGGGACATGCACACAGCACAGGAGGACATGCACACAGGAGGACATGCACACAGCACAGGGGGACATGCACACAGCACAGGGGGACATGCACACAGGACACACACTTACACAGCACAGGACATGCACACAGGACACTTACACAGCACACAGGGGGAATCGCACTCAGCACAGGACATGCACACGGGAGGACACGCACACGGGAGGACACGCACACAGCACAGGAGGACATGCACACAGGACACTTACACAGCACAGGGGGACATGCACACAGGACACTTACACAGCACAGGGGGACATGTACACAGGAGGACGTGCACACAGCACAGGGGGACATGCACACAGGGGGACACATGCACACAGCACAGGGGGACATGCACACAGGGGGACACTCACACAGCACAGACAGACACGCACACAGGACACACACTTACACAGCACAGGACATGCACACAGGACACTTACACAGCACACAGGGGGAATCGCACACAGCACAGGACATGCACACAGGAGGACATGCACACGGGAGGACACGCACACGGGAGGACACGCACACGGGAGGACACGCACACGGGAGGACACGCACACAGGGGGACATGCACACAGGACACACACTTACACAGCACACAGGGGGACATGCACACAGAGGGACATGCACACAGGGGGACATGCACACAGGGGGACATGCACACAGCACAAGTGGACATGCACATAGGGGGACATGCACACAGGACATGCACACAGCACAGGGGGACATGCACACAGCACAGGAGGACATGCACACAGGACACTTACACAGCACAGGGGGACATGCACACAGGACACTTACACAGCACAGGGGGACATGTACACAGGAGGACGTGCACACAGCACAGAGGGACATGCACACAGGGGGACACATACACACAGGGGGACACATACACACAGCACAGGGGACACTCACACAGCACAGACGGACACGCACACAGGAGGGACACGCACACAGGGGGACATGCACACAGGACACACACTTACACAGCACAGGACATGCACACAGGACACTTACACAGCACACAGGGGGACATGCACACAGGACACACACTTACACAGCACAGGACATGCACACAGGACACTTACACAGCACACAGGGGGACATGCACACAGCACAGGAGGACACGCACACAGGAGGACATGCACACAGCACAGGGGGACATGCAGACAGGACACACACTTACACAGCACAGGACATGCACACAGGACACTTACACAGCACACAGGGGGAATCGCACACAGCACAGGACATGCACACAGGAGGACATGCACACAGGGGGACATGCACACGGGAGAGGACACGCACACCGGACACACACTTACACAGCACACAGGGGGACATGCACACAGCACAGGTGGACATGCACATAGGGGGACATGCACACAGGACATGCACACAGCACAGGGGGACATGCACACAGGACATGCACACAGCACAGGGGGACATGCACACAGCACAGGGGGACATGCACACAGGACATGCACACAGCACAGGGGGACATGCACACAGGACATGCACACAGCACAGGGGGACATGCACACAGCACAGGGGGACATGCACACAGGACATGCACACAGCACAGGGGGACATGCACACAGGACATGCACACAGCCAGGAGGACACTGTGGGATGGAGGGATCCGGGGCCCATGCATGACACTGTGGGATGGAGGGACCCGGGGCCCATGCATCTGTCTGTACCCCCCCCCCATCACGTGTGGCGGCCCCCTGGTGTCTCGGCTTCACTCACCGAGTCACTGGATGCTTGCTGAGCCTGAGTCCTGAGACACTTCTAACAGCGCGCTGCTCCCCGCCGGCCCCTCCACTCTTTTCGTCGGTCCCAGGTCAGGTGATGTCACGATGCATACAGTACAAGCACCTAGCCTGGGATGGACGGGGGAAGGAGGGGCCGGCGGGGATCAGCGCACAGTTAGCATTGGCATGTAATTCAGCCGCTGTTAGCATCGGCATGTAATTCAGTCGAGTCCGGGCCCCTAATGTCCGCGGGCCCTCGGGCGGCGCCCGAGTGACCGACTGGTCAGTCCGCCCCTGCATCCATCTTCTGTCTCCACGGAGGAGACACTGCTGGGATTCCGGCGGCGTGACGTTTGTTATATGCAGAGGGCGGGGCCACCCGTTACCTGACCCCGCCCCCGTCTGACGCAAGGGGAAACCCGGGGTTCCCCGTGACGTATGGGTGATCCCGCACCCCTCTGATGTAACACAGGCAGGTTTCCGTTACATCAGAGGGGACGGGGTCACCCATACCTCACGGGGAAGCCGGATTTCCCCTTGCGTCAGAGGGGGGCGGGGTCAGGTGACGGATGGCCCCGCCCTCCGCATATAAGAAACGTCAGGCCACCGGAATCCCCGCAGTGTCTCCTCCGTGGAGACAGAAGATGGATGGATTCGCTGCGCTGATTCAGATGAGCCATCGCTGGACCCCGGAGAGATGATCGTCCGTCGCTGGATAGCAAGAGTGGATTACCACTGCTGGAATATATATTTTTTTTTTAATAAAGGAATTTTTCAAAAGTGTGTTTGTCTTATTTAACTATTTTTTACACTTTCTTTGTGAAATGGTAGGGGTAGGGGTACTTTTGTACCCCCTTACCATTTCAAACAGGGGGGGCCGGGATCTGGGGGTCCCCTTGTTAAAAGGGGCTTCCAGATTCTGATAAGCCCCCCGCCCGCAGACCCCCACAACCACTGCCCAGGGTTGTGGGAATGAGGCCCTTCTCCGCATCAACATGGGGACAAGGTTATTTGAGGGGTCACAGACCCCCAAAGCATCCTCCCAATGTTGAGGGCATGTGGCCTGGTACGGTTCAGCAGGGAGGGGGCCGCTCTCTCGTCCCCCCCTCTTTTCCTGCGGCCTGCCAGGTTGCGTGCTCGGATAAAGGGTCTGGTATGGATTTTTAGGGGGACCCCCACATCAATTTTTTTTTCATTTGAAGCGGGGTTCCCCTTAATATCCATACCAGACCTGAAGGGTCTGGTATGGATATTTAGGGGGAACCCCATGTCAATTTTTTTTTTAATTTGACGCAGGGTTTCCCTTAATATCCATACCAGACCTGAAGGGCCTGGTAATTGAATTTGGGGGACCCCCACGCTTTTTTTTAAATTTATTTATTTATTTATTTTTTTATCAATGACTTTCAATGAGTGTTCTCTGTATTACAGAGCCGACAATTCATAATAGCTGCAAGTGATTTTAAAGGACTTTTTTTCCTGCATAATTGACACTTTGTGCAGGGACAGTTCTAAGCACCAGAAACATGCGCCCCTTCACAGGCATACTATAGAGACCTCCCCCCCCCCCCCACGAAATTTAAAGGAATATTACACTTTTATTGTTTAACTTTAATCATTATTAAAATCACTGCTCCCGAAAAAACGTTTTTATTTTTGCATTGATACACGTCCCCTGGGGCAGGACCCGGGTCCCCAAACACTTTTTAGGACAGTAACTTGCAAATTAGCCTTTAAAATTAGCACTTTAGATTTTGAACGTTGGAGTCCCATAGACTTTAATAGGGTTCTAAAGTTCACACGAAGTATGCTATATACTAGCTCCGTTGAATCTTCTTTATACATTCGACAGACACCATAAGCCTTCAAAGACAGATTCGACCGTAATTCATGTGGATTTTCGGATGAATGCAATTTTTGAACGAATAACGAAATAAATAAAAAACTAATTTCGGGAGTAACTAAATAAATACATTTTTCGGATGAAAATGAAATTCTGAAACAAAATATTTTACTCCGCACATGTCTAATATTTACCCAAGTTCCATTATCTCTTCTGCAGTTCCCCTGTGGTGCCTCCAGCTTCCTTCTTTAAAGCGGGAGTCCGCCGGGACTCCGCGTTTTTTTTTTTTTTTTTAAAAGCCAGCAGCTACAAATACTGCAGCTGCTGACTTTTAAAATAGTGACACTTACCTGTCCAGCGCGCCCGCGATGTCGGCACCCGAAGCCGATCTGTAGATCGTTTCTCGGGTGCTGCCGCCGCCATCTTGGGTATGGGAATCAGGAAATTGAGCCTTTCGGCTTCATTTCCCGGTTCCCTACTGCGCATGCGCGAGCCGCGCTGCGCAATAAGGACGGTCCCCGCTGCCTCTGGGATCTGTGTGTTTTCCCAGCAGGCAGCGGGGCACTTGCGGAAAGGGGCGGGCACTTGCAGAAAGGGGCGTAATCTACGCCCCTTTCCGCAGAGAGCTATCCCGGAAGTGGGTGCATTTACCTGGATTATCCAGGTAACTGCACCCCCCTCCCCCCTGAAAGGTGCCAATTGTGGCGCCGGAGGGGGGGAGGATTCCGATGAGCGGAAGGTCCATTTTAGGGTGGACCTCCGCTTTAACAAATTATGGGGAATTATAGTATTCTTTGTGTGGAATGGGAGGCCTCCACGTTTGGCCATCTCTACTTTACAGCTCCCTCTCACCCAGGGGGGGCCTGTCTCTACTTAACTTTCAGGCTTACTTCTGGGCGGCGGTCCTGGTAAGGGTGAGATGGTGATTCTCCTAACCTAAAGATAACCTAGTAGTTACTCTGGAGGTGGCCATCATGGGGTCTGTCAGGTCACCTTGAGGCCAGGTGACAGATGCCCACCGTAGGGATCAGGAGTGCACCTCAAGGTTGTGGACCCTACGGCTGACTGCTGCGGACAGGAGAGAGATCCTACTGGGATTAGAGCGTAAGATTCCCTGAGGCGCGGAGTCTAAGAACCAGCAGGTGTTCACCAGCGCCTCTAGTGGTAAGGGTGGACTTGGCTACAACTGGCTCCAGGTCGTGACCCCAGGGTCCCCCAGCTCACACCCACAGTAGGCAACAGGAGGATAGGGATGGTGAGGGACAAAGCCAAGGCCGGGGCCACAAGCAGACAGGAATAGTCAGGGACACGCCAAAAGGTCAGGATCACAGGCAAACATGCATAGTCAAGGACACGCAAAAGTCAGTAACGGAACAACAGCAGAGCACCCGGCAGGTAACAGGAAGCTAACACACAAATGTTGATCAGCAGGGTTGGCCTGCAGTGCACAGGTTAATATAGAGTTCTCTGATAGCAGCTAGGGTGGAGCCATGCCAGAGGATGGATTACAAAAACAGTCAGGTGAGGGTCGGCTGGTCTCTAGAGATGAACACATGGAGACAGGTAAGCAGACGAACTCTATTGCATAACCATGACAGTACCCCCCCTCTTACCAGGCCTCCCTCTTCCCCGCCTGGGACCAGGTTTAGAGGGGAACTTCAAATGAAACTTCCTCAACAGACGAGGTGCGAAGACCTCGGAAGCCGAAATCCATGACCTCTCCTCAGGACCAACACCTTTCCAGTGCACAAGGTACTGGAGAATGGCTCTACAGAGTCGGGAATCCAAAATTTGGCTAACCTCGTACTTCTGATCATCCTCAGAGACCGGTGCTACGGTAGAGAGAGGACGAGAGAACTTATTGAGCACTAAAGGCTTCAGAAGGGCAACATGGAAGGAGTTAGAGATTTTGAGGCTTTTGGGAATCTGGAGCTTGAAACAAATCAGTTTAGAAATTATGGTGTACGGACCAATGAATCTTGGGGCAAATTTGAGAGAAGGAACCCGGAGTTTGATGTTCCTGGTGGAGAGCCAGACTTTGTCTCCTGGCTGAAGAGAAGGTGGCTTACGCCTGCGACGGTCGGCAAAACTCTTGAATTTGTTGGCAGCTTTCTGGAGGGAACCATGAACGTCAGCCCACATGGAATTGAATGATTCCTGAACAGTAGCCAAAGCTGGAATGTCAGAAGAACAAGTCATAGGAAGAGGGAGTTGAGGATGTCTTCCACAAACAGTGACAAAGGGTGTTTTCTGAGAACTGACGTTGACATGATTATTGTGGGAGAAAGCCCACGGTAATAGTGATGCCCAATCATCATGATGGGCAGAGACCAAGGTACGGAGAAAGACCTCCAACTCCTGATTAACTCTCTCAGTTTGGCCATTGGATTGGGGATGATAAGAAGAGGTAAAATCCAAGGTAATGTCGAGGGATTTGCAAAAGGCTCTCCAAAAACAAGAAGTAAACTGCACACCCCTGTCCGAAACGACATGAGAAGGAACACCATGAAGGCGGAAAATCTCTCGTACAAAAATGGTAACCAAGGCAGGGGCAGAAGGGAGACCAGGAAGAGGAACGAAATGAGCCATCTTGGAGAACCGATCGATTACTACCCAAATGGCCGTATTATTCTGCGACAGTGGAAGATCAGTGATAAAATCCATGGCGATATGAGACCAGGGCTCCTTAGGAATAGGCAAGGGCATGAGAAGACCAGCAGGGGCTTGAGTGGAAGATTTAGACTGAGCACAAACGTGACAAGCCCTAACGTAGTCTTTAACATCCGAGCGGAGATTAGTCCACCAGTAGTGACGACTGATGAGCAGGAAGGATCGGAGGAACCCAGCAGGACCTGCCACTTTGGAATCATGTCCCCAACGAAGGATCTTAGCTCTTAGCTCCGTGGGAACAAAGGTCTTGCCAGGAGGAATTTTTGATTCCAGGGTGGTAGAATGGGCAACAATGCATGAGGTAGGAATGATCGGCTCAGGATCAGGGTTGGACTCCTCGTCCAAAGTGTCAAATGACCTAGAGAGCGCATCAGCTCGACCGTTGCAGGAACCAGGTTTGTACGTAATCGTGAATTTAAAACGGGAAAAGAAGAGACTCCACCTGGCCTGTCTGGGGTTCAGACGTTTAGCATTCTGTAGGTACTGTAGATTCTTATGATCAGTAAAGATTGTTATGGAGTGAGGGGAACCTTTCCAAGAGATGACGCCACTCCTCCAACGCCAATTTAATTGCAAGAAGTTCCCGATCACCAATGGCATAATTTCTCTCATAATTTTTTTTGGAGAAGAACGCACATGGTTGACGTTTCTTCTCAAAGAAGTGAAGAAGCACAGCTCCCACCCCCATCGAAGACGCGTCTACTTCAATAAAAAATGGGTCCCCAGGATTTGGTCTCCTCAAGAGAGGTCCAGAGTCAAAGGCCTGTTTCATCGTGAAACACAGAGGCAGCCTCGGGAGGCCAGTCTTTGGCATTCGCACCCTTCTTGGTCAAAGCGATAATAGGCGTGGAAATGGAAGAGTAATTCCTTATGAACTGCCTATAATAATTTGTGAAGCCAAGAAAGCGCTGTGTGGCCTTGAGGCTAGCGGGAAGGGGCCAGTTGGTAATGGCTGAGACCTTTCCGGGATCCATGCGAAGACCCGCACTAGAAACAAAACATCCCAGAAACAGCTCCTCAGAACATTCAAAGGAACATTTCTCCATCTTCGCATAAAGATTGTTCTCTCTAAGGCGCTGAAGTACGGTACGTACATGGTTTCTGTGAGCAGGCAGATTTTTGGAAAAGATGAGAATATCATCCAGATAGATGACAACAAACTGGTACAGTAGATCCCTGAATATTTCATTAACAAAGTTCTGGAACACAGCTGGAGCATTACACAAACCAAAAGGCATAACCAGGTATTCGTAATGCCCGTCCCTAGTGATAAACGCGGTCTTCCATTTGTCACCTTCCCGTATTCGAATGAGATTGTATGCACCTCTGAGATCCAACTTAGTGAAAATGGAAGCCCCTTCAACCTGTCGAATAGCTCAGATATTAGAGGTAAGGGGTATCGGTTTTTGATAGTCACTGCGTTTAAACCTCTATAGTCGATGCAGGGTCTGAGGGTACCATCCTTTTTGGCAACGAAAAAGAACCCTGCTCCTGCAGACGATGAGGATTTCCGGATGAAACCTCTCTCCAGATTCTCGTCGACATACTCAGACATGGCCTGGGTCTCTGGAATGGACAGAGGATAAGTGCGACCCCTGGGCAGGGTTGCTCCAGGAACAAGGTCAATAGCACAGTCAAAAGATCTGTGGGGAGGAAGCACCTCAGCAGACTTCTTACAGAACACATCCCGGAAATCGCTGTATGCTGCGGGAAGATTAGGCGATACGGAAGTGGTAGCAATGGGAAGTTTCCCCTTGTGGGTCACCTTGAGAAGACAGGACGAGAAACACGAAGGACCCCAAGCCAGGATCTGCCCAGAGACACAGTCCACATGTGGCGAGTGGAGCTGTAGCCAAGGAAGGCCCAATACAATGGGGGTAGAGGCCTTGGGTAGGATGAGGAAGGAGATCCACTCCTGGTGGAGTATCCCTACCGACATCCTAATAGGTAGCGTCTGGAAATGAATAGGGCCCCCTGGGAGCACAGTGCCATCAATTGCAGAGACTACCATTGGAGTAGCGAGGGGAGAAAGGGTAAGCGTCATAGAAGAAGCAGTTCTCCAGTCCATAAAATTGCCGGCAGCCCCGGAGTCCAGATATGCTAGGACTGATTGGGGAGAAGTGCCTACATGGAGGAACACCGTAAGAAGAAGACGAGAAGGTGATGTTTCTGGGTCCAATACTCCACCTTCCAAATGTATTAGACCCGAGCGTTTCCCGGACGAAGCGAGCAGCAGTCACGAAAATGACCCTTGCCCCCACAATAAAGACACAAGCCCAGAGTTCTGCGTCTAGCACATTCTTCAGGGGTTAGTCTGGTCTGGCCCAGCTGCATGGGTTCCTCAGCAGACAGAGGATGCTCCACAGGGCGACGGGAAAAAGGTTCAGGCTGACTAGGACCTAGGGGCTGCTGGCGTCTTTTTTCTAAGGACCTCTCCTGGAAACGAATGTCAATCTGCGCAAACTGATGGCGCTATATAAATCCTGAATAATAATAATAATAATAATAATCTGATTGCATAAGGAAATTACATCGTCCAGACCGGCGGGGATAGCTCTTTCTGCTAATTCGTCCTTCACTCGGTCAGAGAGGCCATGTAAAAAGGTTGTGACCAGGGCCTCATTGTTCCAGCTCAATTCAGCTGTGAGTATACGGAACTGAAGTGCATATTGTCCCAATGAACAAGATTCTTGGTAAAGGCGTAAAAGGGCACTAGCCGCAGAAGAAACCTGAGCTGGCTCCTCAAAGATATTATGAAAGAGCTTCAAGAAGTTGGACAGGCTGGAGACCACCGGATCATTTTTCTTCCACAGGGGAGCAGCCCAGGCTAAAGCTTCACCGGAGAGGAGGGAAATGATATAGGCTACCTTTGCCCGATCAGACAGAAAGTTTTGAGGCTGGAGCTCAAAATGAATGGTGCATTGGCTGAGGAAGCCCCTGCAGGCCTTGGAGTCCCCAGAGAAACAGGACGGAGCTGGCAGTAATAATGAATGCGTGGATGCGACTGGTGCGATAGGTGCAGTTGCGACTTGGCTACAACTGGCTCCAGGTCGTGACCCCAGGGTCCCCCAGCTCACACCCACAGTAGGCAACAGGAGGATAGGGATGGTGAGGGACAAAGCCAAGGCCGGGGCCACAAGCAGACAGGAATAGTCAGGGACACGCCAAAAGGTCAGGATCACAGGCAAACATGCATAGTCAAGGACACGCCAAAGTTGGTAACGGAACAACAGCAGAGCACACGACAGGTAACAGGAAGCTAACACACAAATGTTGATCAGCAGGGTTGGCCTGCAGTGCACAGGTTAATATAGAGTTCTCTAGGAGCTAGGGTGGAGCCATGCTTAGAGGATGGATTACAAAAACAGTCAGGTGAGGGTCGGCTGGTCTCTAGAGATGAACACATGGAGACAGGTAAGCAGACGAACTCTATTGCATAACCATGACAGGGTCGTACTCCACCCTTAATAAGTCCAGCCTCAGGCCCAATGGAGGCAATATCATTTTGGGCATTTTTCCTTAACAAATTGCGCAATATGCAACAGGATATGATGATATGGTTGATTTTGTAGTCCGCCATATGGATTGCTGTCAGAAACAGGCAGAACCCGCTGGCCATTATCCCAAAGGCATTCTCAACGACTCTTCTCGCTCTGACCAGCCGGTAGTTAAAAACCATCCTCTCCGGGTTGAGATTCCTTTGGGGGACTGGCCTCATCAGGTGCTCGTCCAGACCAAACGCTTAATCAGCAAGAAAGACGAACGGGAGTCCTTCCGCAATGCCAGGCCCCCAGTCTGGAGACGTTGGTAAAACTCCTTCTGGGCAAAGACTCCTCCATCTGAAATCTGGTCATTCTTCCCCACGTCCACATAGAGGAACTCAAATTGTGCCAACACCACTGCCATTAACACGATACTATTAAACCCTTTATAGTTATAATAGTAAGACCCCGAATGGGGTGGTGGCACGATGTGGATGTGCTTCCCATCTATAGCACCTCACCGCACCTATTGCACATAACATTGCAAGCAGATTAAACAAAAATATTCTTGGCCGACATCAGTATAACATTTTTTTAATAAGGAGTATTTCCAGACAAAAATCTAAGGTCCACTTATCATATTCCCCCCCAACCCACCCCCGATGGCCCACTGTAAAAAAAAATTTTGGGGGGGGGGGGTTTGAGGTGACTTTGGGAGCTAAAAAGGATACATAACATTTGTGCACATTTTTGTTTTTTTTTGGGGTAAAGCACGACAATGGAGCTGATAAAATAAATTTTTAAGTGACTAGGCTATAGGGGTATATGGGCCCAGGATAGCATGCTGGGGAGGTTAGTGAAGGTAAATATGCATAAAGGTCAAAAAAGAGCATTAAAAGCTTCCAGCATGCACGAGGATAAAGGGGACATTCACAGCATATTACAATTGTAACAGCATATTACAATCATGGTAATTAGGGAATGATGAAATAAACACAATACATTAGCAAACATTAAATACATATAATGTGATGTTAAAGGATAAAACTTACCCTAATATATTCCTTGTGCAGGACCTGAATGATGGCAGAACGGGTCTCTGGAATAATGATCCCCACAGCCTGGGGGGAGAACCCTGTAGAGAACTTGATGTCCTGTAGACTTCTCCCAGTCGCCAAGTACAGCAAGGTGTCGACTAGTCTTTGCTCTGGAGTGATGGCTTTCCGCATGCAGGTGTCCTGCTTCGTAATATAAGGGGTGAGCAAAGCCAACAGACAGTGAAAAACGGGGTCCGTCATCCTGACAAAATTCCTGAAATCATCAGGATTATTCTCCTGGATCTCACGAAGCAAAGGCATATGCGAGAATTGGTCATGCTGGAGTAACCAATTCTTGGTCCATGAACTCCTCCCCATCCTTTTCATGGACAGGACTTGGGTCAAAGTATAAACCCCAACACCAAGACCCCACACAGCACGAACTCTACGACAAGTACATACCTGCAACATGGTTTCAAAATGGTTGGCTGGTCAGAACGAACTTAACAGAATGCACTGAAGAGCAGCAAGGCCGGTGAAGAGTGAGCTGAAAATCAGCAACGAGTGGACAAGAACGCACTGAAAAACAGATACAAACTGACTGCACGCACTGAAAACCAGATACAAACTCACAAGCACAAACTGAAAAGCTGTAAATCGATCTGAAAAAGCAGGAGTCTGAAAAACGCAAATCGCCTCTAACCAAACTTCTACTAACACGAGATTAGCAGAAGGAGCCCAAAGGGTGGCGCACTGGGTATTGAACTTCATTTTTCTAATCCCATCGTACGCGTTGTACATCACCGCATTCTTGAAGGTTGGACTTTGGTGTGAGCCTATATTAAGGCTTACCTGTAGGTGCTGGAAATATCTCCTAAACCTCCACGGTTTAGGAGATATTTACGAAAAAGCGGAGCGCAGATAACTACGGCGCATGCACCGATGTCTTTGGCACATGCGCACTTTAGAAAGGGCACATCGTGCCCTTTCTAATAGGGGTCATGCCGTGACTGGTAGCTCCCACGCGCATGCACGGGACGTCACGCAACTCCGGCCAGTCACAGAGCCGGAGTTTGCGGCCCCAAAAAGAAGAGGGGCGAAGATGGACGCTCCCTGCTAGTGGGGACAATGGTGACATTGCGGGCTTCGGTTTCAGGTAGGTGACACATAATGAGCTACCATGCAATGCACAGTAGCCCATTATGCTTTACCTTTGCAGGGAAATAAAGAGGAAGTAAAACCCACCACGGTTTAGTTCCTCTTTAAACACAACCTTTTTTCTTAGGCTGGCCATAGTTCACCTGGCAGAGAAAAGCGGGGGAAGCCATCCCCATGGGGAGAACACAGTGATTATTTATAGTGGCTATAATAACACACAGGCTGGTTGTACCCAAGTTGATCGATCAACTTGGGTACATTCAGCCTGCCCATACATGGTTAAAATCTTGGCCAATTCCTGCTTAACCTGCAAAAATTTGAACTGTCTATGGCTGGCTCTACTGTGACAAATACTGTAATATCACAGCAATAAATATAACCTCAATGATACTAGCAGCAAAAATACTATAACATCCAAAATGTCATCAAACATAATCTGTGATGCCTGTTTAAAATTTGGCAAATTATCGTCGCTGTGTAAACTGCAACAAAAGAGTTTACCAAAGTTTCTCCACACACTGGCTGGTACAACAGGTAATTTGCAGCATCCGTGTCTGTATAGCTATCAGCCAGTGATCTGCAGTCTCAATTTTGCACCTCCTAACTCCGGCCACACACTGAGTTGTTTGTATCTTTGGGTCTTAGATTTGATATCTGATCTGCACTCTGATTAAACATCATTTATAAAGAGAAACTGTTAATGTTTTTCAGACCTTTCTGTCTGGCCCCAGCATACGATTATTACTACGTGATCAAAGTCCAAAAGAACAGAAAAAACGACAAAATAAGAAAAATGTGATTAAACTAAAAGTGCTATCAAAATCTCAAAGAATTTCTAGTCTGGCAACCTTTCTAAAGAACATGTTAAAGTTTTAAAGCAGAAGAATTTTGGAACTGTCAATGAATATTATATTCATGATTAAGAGATTTACAACATATCTGTGATAAATTCAGTAGAAAAGAATAACTTCATCCACACATTTGAACTACTTACATTGCCGAATGAGGCAATATGGATGATCCAGTTACTATATTATGTATACAGTATATTACACACACCTAAGAAATACAAATACTTCCATGCTAGCCCATTATTGGAAAATTAATCCTCTCTGTATGGCAAGCCACAACCTTTTTTTTCTAGTTTTGGATAAAGTGGGTGTAGCACCCTTTAGCTAGGTGCTAATGTACGTTTTTGTTAGTGTAGGAAAATTTGTCTGGCTGAGAGACAGGCCTGGGTTGAATCTGGGTCAGGCCTGAGTCCCTCAGGGAGGCTGGTTGACTCAGCAAGCAGCACCTCTTTTAACTTCCCCTGCTCTCTGGAATGTTGGAGAAGCTTCCAGAAATAGAAGGTAGCTTCTAGGAGGAGCTGCTTGGAGTACTGATGAGGGCCCCAGCCATTCCCCAACAAAGTGGGCTGGCAGGGGGCAGGCACCTCTTAAATATTCTTGGGTCATGCTATCAGGGCCAGTCGAGAGCAATATGAGGGTGCCTGCTAATCTGGGGGGTGGTGACCTCAAACCTGGGGCTCAGGTGCTGGAGAGACCCTGTGTAACACACAGAGGAATCCTTCCTGGAGTCACAGGAGAAAGGAAAAGACAGCAGGAGCAGGTCAGCTTGTCCGGGAGAACTCCTGAATGTCAGTCTGGAGGGCTGGTGAGAGTCAGGAGGACTGTGGAGAAGTAACCAGGAGGAATAGTGAAAAGGAATGCTGCAGCCAGGAGGGCTAGCAGGGCCTGAAGAGGTGGTGCTGGGACCAGTGACCACAGTAATATGTGTTTGTGGTGTCACTCTACATTCAAAAAAGTATAGGGGCTGTGGGTCCCGGTCTGTAATGGACTGTTGCTACAGACTCTTACAGAGTGACACTGCTGGTGATTCTGCAAGCAAGTGAAGTGCTGGAGGAAGGAAATTAGCTGTATACAGGACTGTATATACTAGGAGTTGTCCCTGAAGTTGCTTAAACTCAAATGGGCATCCAATAATACCCTTACTCCCCATCAAAGTTCTAACCCCTCAATAAATAACAAAAAAAAATAAAGCACTGGACTTTTCTCTGACTCAAGTGTGCCTGTGGAAATTCAGTGTGCCTGGCTGTGTATGGTGGGGGGATCCCATTTGTGGCTCCTATGTGGGGTGCGCTACATAAGGAAGCATTCAGGGGCGGACTGACCATTGGGCCACTCGGGCACTGCCCGAGGGCCCCGAGCCACTAGGGGCCCCATCAGGGTTGCCAGCCTCAGTAAAACCAGGGACAGTATGTAAAAATCTGTGTTTTGTTTTTACTTCAGGCTCTGAAATGTCCCTTATCGACATCCTTTTGGTCTAAAAAAAATCCCAAGATTATAGCTGTCCCACCTCTCCAGTACCTTCTCAGCCAATAGAAACATGTCTGTGTATACTGTGTGTAAATGTATGTGTATACTGTTTGATTGTATACTGTGTGTGTGTATACTGTGTGGCCCAATAATCTCGGATTGCCTGGGGGCCCCATAGTCTCCTATTGCCTGGGGGCCCCATGAGTTGTCAATCCACCCCTAGAAGCATTAGAACTCAAGTTGAGTACAATCTGGGGCTCAGATAAAGAGCTTTCCCCCCACTTCCTGTCCTTGTGACCACAGTTTTTCCAGACAGAAAGTGAGGGAATATTTGCAATAGGGAAATACGTGGATATAAAAAAAAATGGGATCCTAGCCCTACTCTACTAAAGTAAAGCATTTTTGTTTCTGTGTTGCTATAGGAGAGTTACCCTGACTTCCTGTGTAGTAAAACATTGTCAGCAGGACAGGAAGTAAAGGATAAATCTATCTTTTTGATAATAGTAAAAACCTGAAAGCTCTATCCAAAACTAAGAGAAAAAAAGTGTTGCTTGGACATACAGTACACTATAATAGAAAAAATAAAATGTCCTAGTTGTGTTTAGCCTCCAGGTGAAAAAAAAACACAAGCAAGACACACAGCACACTTCCCCACCACCAGGGCCAACACCTGCCATGATTGGACTCTTGCCACCTCTTCCGCTCCACACAAACTTGTTCCTGCTGAAATCCTCTTTGGGTGCCACATCTGGACCTCCTGCCGTCGTTATACGTCGGCTGTTTGAAGAGGGTTGTCATTGTTATGGCAGCAGCTAGCTACCATAACCCCGGTATCTTCTTCTTCAGTGGGCAGTCTGCTTTCAGATAAAAGTGGTCTCTGTGACGGATTCGCTGTGAGTTCACTTTTAGGCCCCCCCTCCCGCCACTCTCTGGTGACCTCTACCGCTTATCGGAGCCACCGGCAGTGGCAGAGTCCGTCTCCCTGTTAGGTCTGGAGATGAGTGAGGAGAAGATGGCCCACCCGCCTCCATACCTTTGCGGGCGGAAGCGACGTCAAAACGTCACTTCCTCCCATAGCTTTTAAAGTAACATTTTTTTTTCTCAAACAACATTAAATGTTTTCTTTTATTTTTTATTGCATTTTAGTCTAAATATGAGATCTGAGGTCTTTTTAACCCCAGATCTCATATCTTCTGAGGTCCTGTCATGCTTTTCTCTATTACAAGCGATGTTTACATTCCTTGTAATAGGAATAAAAGTGACACAATTTTTTTTTTTTATGTAGCGGATGACATTTGGGATCAAATGTCACACGCATTGTAAATTTAGTTTTTGACCTCAGGACAATAAAGGTTCTGAGGGTTAATTATTGTAGGTAGGCCTAACACCAGTCTGGTCAGGCTGTGTTTAGAAGTTCTGCCTGGTCATGTGAACGGTGAGGTGCACATGACAGGCTAGAACCAAGTCTGGTTGGATGTTTGGGTATCGGCCCTCTCAGAGCCAATCAGCAGGAGTGCCAGGGCCCACTGAGGAGTCTGGGAGATGGTACTTAATCAGGTGTGGGTCACGTGTTCAGGGTTCCGGAGTTGTTTGTGAGACCCGTGTGGTCTGTTCTGGTTCCAGGACCGGGGTACCCCCGTGAGGGGTCCTGGTTACAGGGTGTTCGACATCCTGCAACATGTTCCTGTCAGTGGCCCCTGATAGACCTTCCTGGTCTGGGGTAGGTATCCGTCTGTTCCCGAGTCTCGGAACCTGCTGGTCCGAGGCGCTGTAACTGAGGGAGGATTCAAAGTGTCCGGGCAAAAGCACCATGCGATTTCCCTGCACCCACAAACATGCTGCATTTTTTGGGGGTGCCTTTAAGAATGAATGGCAGACCCGAGCATTTTGGCTGTGGGTGGGGGAACAGGTGCTAATCACTCACCCACAGCTACCTGTGATAGTGTGAACCAGGCCTAATAGACGGGAGATCTTCAACTGGGGTCACTAGTTCTGGTGATACCCGAATTCCCTCATATTGCAGGAATTTCATCTCACGTCTTGTTTTGGCTATGGGACAGAAAGTGAAAGGAAAATCTCCCTTACAAGACACAGATGGTGCAAAAAACAAAACAACAAAAAAAACTGACAGGGGTTATAACCCTCCATTACTATTTCCAAAATGAAACAAAAACGTTTTGACTTTACTGACACTTTTAGCTCTACTTTAACCACTTTCTGCCCCATGCTGTAGCCAAAAGAGGGCTTACTTTGCCAGGAGGGCATACACGGACATCCTCCTATGATTGGGAGTCCTTCGGTGAAGGGCCAATCATAGTGGCCCTTTACCACGTGATAAGCAGTGTCCAATGACAGCTGATCATGATGTAAACACAAGCCCGTTATCGGCTGTCCTTTGCTCATGCTTAGAGTGTGAGGAGAGAAGAGAGCCGATAACCGGCTTGTGTTAAAGGGACATGTACTCTGATAATCTGTGTTCCGATAATCATTGCAGTCTCAACAGTTCTGTCAATCAGTGCCCATCAGTGTCACCTACCAGTGCTGCCTATCAGAGCCCATTAGTGCTGCCAATAAGTGCCCACCAGTGTCACCTATCAGTGCAGTCTACCAGTGCCCACTAGTGCTGCCTATCAGTGCCCATCAGTGTCATCTATCAGTGTAGTCTACCAGTGCCACCTATCAGTGCCCACCAGTGCTATGAGTGCCCATCAGTGTGGTCTACCAGTGCCACCTATCAGTGCCCACCAGTGCTGCCTATGAGTGCCCATCAGTGTCACCTACCAGTGATGCCTATCAGAGCCCATTAGTTCTGCCAATCAGTGCACACCAGTGCTGCCAATCAGTGCCCACCAGTGCTGCCTATCAGTGCTCATCAGTGTCACCTAACAGTGCAGTCTACCAGTGCCACCTATCAGTGCCCACCAGTGCTGCCTATCAGTGTCCATCAGTGTCATCTATCAGTGTGGTCTACCAGTGCCACCTATCAGTGCCCACCAGTGCTGTCTATGAGTGCCCATCAGTGTCACCTATCAGTGCTGTCTACCAGTGCCACCTCATCAGTGCCTATCAGTGCCCACAAGTGCTGCCTATCAGTGCCGATCAGTGTCACTAGTGCTGCCTATCAGAGCCCATTAGTGGTGCCAATCAGTGCTGCCTATTAGTGTCACCTATCAGTGTGGTCTACCAGTGCCATCTATCAGTGCCGACCTCATCAGTGCCCACCAGTGCTGCCTTTCAGTGTCACCTGTCAGTGCTGCCTACCAGTGCCTATCAGTGCAGCCTCATCAATGCCTATCAGTGCCCATCAGTGCCACCTATCAGTGTAGCCTCATCAGTGCCTATCAGAGCCCATCAGTGGCGCCTGTTTGCAAAATTTTATAACAAACTATAAAAAAAATCCAAATTTTCTGTCTTTTTTTAATCTGTTTAGCAAAAAATAAAAAATAAACCCATTGGTGATTAAACACCGCCAAAAGAAAGCTCTATTTGTGTGAGAAATTTATAGAAATTTCATATGGGACAGTGTTGCATGACCGCGCAATTGTCAATCAAAAAGCGTTTTGGCTGTGGGTGAGGGAACTGGTGCGATTCCCTCACCCCCAGACATCTGCGTGTGCACCAGGCCTAATAGAGGGGAGCTCTTCAATTGGGGTCACTATTCCTGGTGACACCCCAGGATTTCCTTCCCTTTCAGTTCTGTTTGGTTATGGGATAGGAAGTAAAGGAAAATATCCCCTATGGGACAAAAAAAATCCCCCCAAAAAATGAGATCATAATCCTCTATTACTGTTTCCAAAACGAAAAAAAAAAGTTTTGCCTTTAGTGACACTTTTAGTTCTACTTTAAAATCACAGAATGCATAGAGATCAATAACCAGCTTCTCCAATGGCCAGGAAAATACAAGGTAAAATGCGAGTGCTGAGTAATGTGTGTGTACTGTGCCAGTCTATGGGTCTCATATAGGAAGGGAGGCATAATATCAGCTCCCCGCCTCCTCCTTTATACATTGAATCTTCTCCTCCAGTCAGACTGTCCGCGGCCATTGTGAATAAAGCTGACTAGACTTGAATAGAGGCGCCGCAAGGCCTGTATGGAAATGTAGTCTTTGTTGTGTCTTGTCGTCGCCTGTTCCGCCTCTGCCTGGCTGCCCCGGGATCTCTCGGCTCAGGGATTCGGCTCGGCTGCTCCCCGGGAGAAGGTAACCTGGGTCCAGGGTGTTCGGGAAGGTTCGGTGCTGGGGGTGCGGCCTATCCGGGCCATTGTTTACATCCAGAGGTGTCCCCAGCTTCCTATTGTATGTACAGTACAGGGAGCACTGTGCACCCCCAGCATTGTCCTGTGTGCATATCTAAGGGGGACACACACTATACATTGGAAATGATAGGACACTGGGGGGGAGCGATTGTCCCCCACGATCACCCTCTTGTATTGTGGCAGCGATTTGTCGCTCAAAAAATGATAACATTTCTCTATGCGGTCACTAACGACAATGTTTTTTTCTTTAAACGTGACCTGCTGCTCAGCGTTGGAACATAATCAGCAGCGTTATCGCGCTGAGGGGTCGTTCACACTTGCAGCTCTCTGAAAAGTGATCCACATTGACATACTTTTCAGAGGGCTGTATGTCACCTCCTGGTTTAACCATGGAAAGCATGCCGCATACGCATGTATTACAGCCCCCCCCCCCCCCTTTTGGCGGTGGTATTATATGTGGCATGAGGTGTCATTTCTGCCCCGGTACGAGTACGACCATGTCTGTCCACCATTGTGATTGAGTAAAGTTGTGGCTCAACCACCTATTTTTACTACCACCCAGCGTGAACGAGTCCTTAGGCCTGGTTCACATACGTGCGAGTGCATTGGCGCACATCGTGGGTACGGCAGCCCAGCCATTTCAATGGGGCGCCCTATTTGCGAGAAAAAGAAAATGCCCCCTAAAGTGGGATTTATTACGGCAACGCCACCAAATTAGTTAATAGGAAAATATTTATAGGTACATGTAATAAGGATCAATCACACGTGTGGTGATGTAAAAGCAAAGCAAGAACACGTGATAGAATCATTGCACGCATATACTGTAGAGCTGCACGATTCTGGCCAAAATGAGAAGCTATATAAGGATAAAAAGATCACAATTCTCACAACGTAAAATCATTCACATTATACAAAAAAATTGGGCTAACTTTACTGGTTAGATTTATTTTTTTTAATTTATTAACCACTTCAGCCCCAGAAGAATTTACCCCCCTTCCTGACCAGAGCACTTTTTGCGATTCGGCACTGCGTCGCTTTAACTGATAATTGCGTGGTCGTGCGACGTGGCTCCCAAACAAAATTGACTTCCTTTTTTTTTTTCCCCGCAAATACAGCTTTCTTTTGGTGGTATTTTGATCAACTCTGTGGTTTTTATTTTTTGCTATGATAAATATACCCAAAAAATATTTAAAATAATTTTTTTTTTTTTCCTCAATTTAGGTCGATACGTATTATTCTTCATATTTTTGGCAAAAGTTTTAGCGTCTACAAAATAGGGGGCAGTTTTATTGAGAGAGAGAGAGATTATTATTATTATTATTATATTTTTTTTTTTTATCAGGACTGCGACATTATGGCGGACACATCGGACAATTTTGACACATTTTTGGGACCATGATCAATGCTAAAATATTGCATTGATTACTGTAAAAATGTCACTGGCAGGGAAGGGATTAACCACTAGGTGGCGCTGTAGGGGTTAAATGTGTCCTAGGGAGGGATTCTAACTGTGGGGGGAGGGTCTGTGTGTGACACGTCACTGATCAGCGCTTCCGATTACAGGGAGCGCTGATCAGTGTCACAAGGCAGAATGGGGAGATGCTTGTTTTACATTAGCATCTCCCCGTTCTTCCTTTCTATGAGACAATTGTGGGTATCCCCACAGATATTGGGTCCGCGGGACCCGCGATCACGGGGCTCCAGGTGGGTGCGCCTGCGAGACTCCTCTTAAAGGGCAACATACAGGTACGTTAATCTGCCTGTACTTGCCCTTCTGCCGCAGTCCTGTACCTTTTGTATTGTACTGAAATTGTGTTGTCCCCCCCCCCCCCCCCTATACATTGTAAATATAAATTGCTATATAAATCGTGAATAATAATAATAACTGCGTGAGGCGGTTGGGAAGCGGTTAAAGTAATTTTTTCTGGGGGAAATAAAATTGCATTTGAAAGACCGTTGCACAAATACAGTGTGACATAGAATATTGCAGCAACTACCATTTTATTCTCTAGGGGGTGTGTGTGTGTGTATGTATGTATGTATGTATGTATATATATATATATATATATATATATATATATATTTGTATGTTTTGGGGGTTCTAAGTAATTTTCTAGCAAAAAAATAAATAAATATGATTTTAACTCTATACGGGAGGGGTAGCACAGTATAGGCCTACATAGGGCCCTTCTTAGTCCTTAAATGAACAGTCTCCTAAGTATATGGCCTTTCACCCTCGTCCTGTGTTGTATTGTTCATTGTCGGAGCGCCATCTTTCCTGGCAGTCCAATTTGTGAGAAACACAGAAAAAGAAGTCCCCACCCCCGTTTAGCAATTTCCCCGCACCGAATTGCATGGTGCTGGGGCATCATGCGGTTTAGCCTGCCTGAAATTGAGTCGCAGCTGTCAATTCGTGGGGGTGCCATTAAGAATTATTGGGGCCCCCTGCGCATCTGCTAAAGAGCAAGGCGTTTATCTGGCGGTCCGCAGCGTTAACCATGAAATGCATGCTGCAGTCGTATGCATTACACAAGGTTGCAGGGAGGTTTTGGCACCGCCCCTTCACTTGAATGGGTCACATTCAGACATGGCACTGCCTGCTAAAGGCAACATGGGGTGTAATTTTCGCCACAGTGTCTGTACACCCCTCAAGAAAAACCACACATACACGCAAATGCCTAATGCATTACCCAATACAAAGAAACCGAAAAGCCAAATGGATACTCACAGAAGACAGAAATAATGAGCGTGGCAACATAATCATTAACCAGTGTGGCATCGAGTGACTTGATTGGTACATAGCAGTGTTGGTTAACTGACACGTTTCAGGGGCGCATCCTTTCCGCCAATCTCTGGGGAAGGGCATGTGTCCCCAAAATGCGTTAGTTACCAACACTGCTATGTACCAGTCAGGTCACACTGTTTGATGATTGGATATGTGGTCCTGCTTATTACTTTCATTTTCTGTGAGTATCCATTTGGCTTTTTGGTTTCACTGTATTCGATTTTTGCATCCTCCTATGTGTGTGAGTTTTTTTTTTTTTTTTTTATTATTTATTTGTAGTCTTGTTTTGGATTCCCCTGTCTGAGGGCTGCATTGCTGAAGCATTTCACTAGAAGTAGTAGATTCCACAGTTACTTGATTGGTGACAGTCCTTTGAGTGCTGGAATGCTGGCTTGTTTACATTTTTTTTTTTTTTTTGTTTTTTTCTTTGTTTTTTTACATGCCCGTTTGCTCATTTTCAGTTTTACCCTAAAGTCCAACTTTAAACTTTTTTTTTTTTTTTCCTGAGAACCCAAATAACAGCAATTATTTCCATACTGAGACCCAAGCAGTGGATTATCACCAACCCATTACAAATATGCCCAGTTTGGTTCCCTACCTATAGGGCTTCTTTCAGACTTCAAGCAGTACTGCTTGTCTATGATGTGGTGGAGCACTGCCTTCTAAATGCCCGTTTTTCTTTTTTTACTTTTATCTTTAACTGCTTCAATGCTGGGCACTTTTACCCCCTTCTTGCCCAGGCCAATTTTCAGCTGTCACACATTGAATTACAAGTACGTGGTCATGCAATACTGCAACCAAAATAAATTGGTATCATTTTTTTTGCACAAATAGCGCTTTCTTTAAACGGTATTTAATCACCACTGGGTTTTTTATTTTTTGCTAAAAAAAAAAAAAAAAAGATAAGAGACCAAAAGTTAAAAAAAAAAAAAAAAAAAAGTTCTTTCAGAATGTCAGAAAATTTTTCAAATAAGTAATTTTTCTCCTTCACTGATGTGTGCTAATGAAGCAAGACTGATGGGCACCCATTGGGTGGCACTGATGAGCAGGCTCTAAAAGGCAGCACTGGTGTCACTGATGGGCACAGACTGGCATCGCTTGCTGGGCACTGGTGGCTGCACTGTAATCAGGGAAAACTGATTATCTGTACAGGTCTCCCCTGTGAGGAGATGCTGATGATCGGCTCTCCTCTCCTCACACTGTCATTGTGTGGTGAGGAGAGCCGATACAGAGCACTTCTGCATTTACATGTGATTGGACACAGCTGATTACATGGGTAAAGAGCCGCGTCATTGGCTCTTTACCGAGATCAGGGTTGCGCCGCTTACTAGGGACACTGCGCACACGAGAGCTGTGACACTAGGGCGACATTATATGATGTCGCCCCAGACTGAGGGGAGATTCTGTCTGCTGTTATTTCTATATACGGTTGGTGGGAGGAGGTAAAAGAGGAGCTCCCAACTGCTGAAAAACATGCCCACAGCATGATGCTGCCACCACCATGTTTCACTGTGGGGATGGTGTTCTTTGGGTAATGTGTTGGGTTTGTGCCAGACAAAACATTTTCTTTGATGGCCAAAAAGTTCAATTTTAGTCTCGCTAGGCCAGAGCACTTTCTTCCATACATTTTGGGAGTCTCCCACATGCCTTTTCGCAAACTCAAAATGTGCCATTTTGTTTTTTGCTGAAAGTGATGGCTTTCTTCTGGCCACTCTGCCATAAAGCCCAACTCTATGGAGCGTAAGGCTTATTAGTTCAATGGTCGTGGACTGCAATGACCCTTCCTGTTCTATAAGAGGACTGTGAGTACCCAAAGAGATTTCCATCACTAGCTTGCAAGATGGCAGATCAAAAGCGCAAGGTAGCTCCTCTTCGGGCCACACTAGCGACAGTCCTCTAACATTACTGGGGCATAACTCTTCCATTTAAATGGCCTGATACTGACAGTCCAGACCCCTTTTTCATAATGGAGTTCACATTGAACTCGTCAAATGGACAGTCCGTGGGCCCATACGGAATGTCTGAATTGGCTGTCTCAAGGACTGGTTAGCCATCCTGCTTTACGTCTCTGGCTTTATGTTGAGAGATGGTCTATCTTACATCCTTACACTTCTTAAAGCTAGAATGTCCATCTATAACAGGGTTGTATCACAATACCTGAAACTGTTGCTTGGTGCGAGGTGCCAGCTATTGTATTCAGACAGCAGCAGCACCCTTAGTTGTCTGACTACATCAGATAGGATGCAATAGTTCGGCCATCAATTTTCCTTTCGACTCAGTTGACAGGGCTACCCATCGCTCAAAAGAGCAGAGGCAGCAGTGTAGATGATCCTACGTCATTTAAAGAGGAAGTAAAGCATAATGGGCTACTAGGCATCGCATTATGTGTCACTTACCTGACACAGGAGCCAGCGATGTCACCGCTGTAGCACGAAGCGTCTATCTTCTTCTGGGTATCGCTGATCCGCCCACTCACAGCGCCGGAGTCACTCCTGTGCATGCGCACGAGAGCCGCCACTAGCGGCATATCACTGTTAGCAGCGGCATGCCCAGTGCGCCTGCGCACCTGTCTTTTTGTAAATATCTCCTAAACCGTGTAGGTTTATGAGATATTTCTTGGACCTACACAAGTAAGCCTTAATCTAGGCTTACCTGTAGTTCAAAGTGGTTTGTAAGGGTTTACAACCACTTTAAGGCACTGCTGCTTGGAACTCAGAGCCTCAAAGTGGTTGTAAAGGGTGATACAATTGCTTGGACATTTTTTTTTTACCTTCATGCATGTCCTGCCTTTATCTCTTCAAGGTACAGGAGTGCATAGGCACAGTCAGGCCGCGTACACACGCGCGGACTGTTCGCCCAACCTTGTCCGCTGAACAGTGTTTGGGCGGACAGTCCGCTCGTGTGTGGGGCTTCAGCGGACAGTTTCAGCGGACAGTTGGCCGAACAAGGTCTTACGGAAATTCCGAAAAACTGTCCGCTGAAACAAGGTTTCAGCGGACTGTTCGCTCGTGTGTAGGCTTGTTCGGCCAACTAAGTCTCGCGCATGCTCAGAAAGGATTTCCACGTCGGAAGGTTGCATTGCAGTGTATAGGACGTCGTATTTTTCGTCCCGTCGTACGTGCCGTTCACGTCATCGCGCACGGTTTCAGCAAACTGTTCGTCCGTCGTGTGTGGCCATGTCCGTCCATGCTAAGTTTGAGCGGACTGTTCGCTCAAACTGTTAGACGGACAAAGTTGGGCCAACAGTCCGCGCGTGTGTACGCGGCCTCACATGTCAGGGAATGTGTTGTTGTTTTTCAGGAGGAGTTGAAGACCAAATGTACATTATTAGGGGAACCGCTTAGGCACAAATATTCCAAGATGGCAAAAAGTTACATGTCCATTCAGATCTACTTTAAAGTGGTTCTAAAGCTTCCAAGGTTTTTTTTACCTTTTTAAAGTGTATGTAAAGACACTATGTGACTTTACATGTATCTAAGGCAGATATGCAGCCATTAACAAAATTGTATGTGTTTGTTAGGAAAGAAAAGGCGAAATACCGTTTCTGACACTGCAGCCGTGATCCCCCTGTGCTGGTCGGCCCCGATCTATGGTGATAAGCGCGCGGGGGGGGGGGGGCTGTTGTTTGCACAGCTGTGGTGTCAGAAACGCCTTTTTCATTGCTAACAAACCCATACACCTTTTGTTAATGCATTAGATACATTGAAATGTACAGGGAGGTGGGGAGAGACTGTCAGAGGAGAGACGAAAGCTGTGGAAGATGGAGGCATGTAGACTGACTCAACCAGCCCCCCCCCCCCAAAAAAAAACTCCCTTTACGATTCAAAATGATTTTTTTTAAATGATATTAAAGTGCATTGACAAACACAATTGCAAAGGCAAACCCTTTCTCTAACTGAAAAGTCATTGAGCAAGTAAAGCGGCACATTAATACACATACTACAGGAAAGGGTCAGAGACTGCTGACGTACTGCACGAGATTATCAGAGACTGCGGACATACTGCACGAGATTATCAGAGACTGCGGACATACTGCACGAGATTATCAGAGACTGCGGACATACTGCACGAGATTATCAGAGACTGCGGACATACTGCACGAGATTATCAGAGACTGCGGACATACTGCACGAGATTATCAGAGACTGCGGACATACTGCACGAGATTATCAGAGACTGCGGACATACTGCACGAGATTATCAGAGACTGCGGACATACTGCACGAGATTATCAGAGACTGCGGACATACTGCACGAGATTACCTGTAAATTGGGGCCCGATGATAGCTTTGCAGAGTGCACTGCACAGAGGACACAGGAGGCTGTATTCGCGCGCTAGCTAGCAGAGAGGGGTCAGGAGCTCCACTCGGAACAGAGCGGCTGTAGTTAGAGCAGTGATCGGAGTGGGCACGTCAGTGGATCTTCTGGCCCCGCCCCCGGACCTCTGTATTCCACAGCCAGTATAGAGATCTCCATTGATGTGCCCACTTCGATCACTGCTCTAACTACAGCAGTTCTTTTCTGAGCATATACAGGCTACATGGGGCGGAGTCATTGGAGCTCCTGGGCCCCACCCTCACTGCTGGCTAGATCGGGAATACAGCCTCCCATGTCCTATGTGCGCTCTGCAAAGCCGCTTGCTTTGCCTGTCCTGTCGCGACGGCCCTGTGGACACGCCCTCTGCTACGGAAACTGAAGGGGGAAAAAATCGAAAAAATTGATTTTCTTCAAATATGAATCAATTTGAACTCGCAAGTCGATTCAAGATTAAAATGGATTTTTTTTTTTTTCCCCCAGCCCTAGGCTGACCACAGTAGTCAGGGCTCAGCAGCCATTATTATTGTGGTCAGCAGGGGGACAGAGGAACTGGCAGGATCAACCAGGTTTATTGCAAGTTAGCAAGAGAAGAATTGCACAGCACAAGCACTCTGCTGTTATTCACACTTTAAAGGAACAGGATCTTATTTTTTATTTAATTTTTAGGGTTACAAACGCTTTAATGCATTATATGCATTAAGGTAAAAAACCTTCTCTGCTGCAGGAGCCCAGCAGGCACTACACCCCAGCCCCCCCCCCCCCCCCCCCCGGTTTCTTACCTGAGCCCAATTCAATTCAGCAATGTGCACAGAAGCAACGGCTCTCTTTTCTGTCTCCCTCCTC
Source organism: Lithobates pipiens (assembly GCF_037356315.1). NCBI lineage: Eukaryota > Metazoa > Chordata > Amphibia > Anura > Ranidae > Lithobates > Lithobates pipiens. Next base: position 628,911,269 of record NW_027507748.1, on the reverse strand, counting down.
TTTGGGCAGATTGATAGCAGCGATAGCCGTTCGCTCCTGCTGCTGTCAATAAAATGCTGTGACGAGGGATCGATGGGTGGGTCGAGTCATCTGGTCTGTGTCAGCAGACCGGGCAGCTCAGGAGCTGGCACGCACGCGTGCCCCCATTGAATTTGTTTTTTCCTGGGGGTACTTGCTCAAGAGGGGGGTCCTTGAGCACCAGCGAGGGACCCCAGACCTATGCATGAAGGTAAAAAAAACCTCAGTATGCAGCTTCCCCAGCAGCCCCCCTAATACTTGCCCAGTTGTGATCCAGCCATGTGCACAAGAATGGCTGCTCTCCCAGGTCTCTGACTTCTCATTGGCTGAGAGACAGCAGCGGCAGCTATTGGCTTCCACTGCTGTCAATTAAAGCCAGTGAGGAGGGGGCGAGCTCGGGAGTACATAGATTGCAAGCGACTTGCGATGTGGGCACTCCGAGAAATGGAGGAGCCAGAAGCGCTGGAGAGGGACCCGAGAAGTACGGGGCTGCTCTGTGTAAAACCATTGCACAAAGCAAATGGGTATAACATGCATTTTTATTTTTTTTAACTACCTTTTTATTATCACTTTAATCACTTTATTATCACTCATGTACACTGCTGCTGGCTGGTAAACGGACGTTTAGGAGGAGTTGGGCGTTTTTCAGCTGAACTCTCCTCTGTTATCTTATCACTACATGTACACAGGTTCATTTATAGTAGTTTCTAGGCAGTTGAGTTTAGAAGCATTTTTTGAAATGCAAAAAAATGGGTTCCAACAGATGTTCAGAGGCATTTGAAAAGCTTGTAAACGCGGTAACTTGCGTTTAGCAGCGTTTCATTTACAGTCGTTTTTCATTGTAAGGCTTCATGTACACGGAACGTTTTTACAACCTCTCCTGAGCGATTTAACGTCCATTTAAAACCTTTTTGCTGTGCTTAAATGCCGCATGCAGTAGCATTTTGCCGCGTTTGCGTTTTAGAAGCGTTCATTTTATTTTTTTTCTACATAGCCAAAAATGAAAAACGCCTGTAAACGAAACACAGCTAAACGTGAGTTAGTGATTGAAATGTATGTGCGGGGCAGGGTGATGCAGTGTATTACTGGAATTTAAACAGTATAGCCACTTATTTTTAATGTTTTGCATAGCTATACTGTACCTGCAAAAGGGGCCAACCTGAAGTGACAAAAGGTCCACTTTAAGCCATCATTACATTGCCTATGAATTGTGAAATTTAGTGTACTATAATATGTCATTCTACATGTTCTTTTGTGAAAACAAGTTTCCTTTCCCCTCAGTTTAGGCTAAATTGGTGGCCACCATTATTTTCCAGGACTGTCTTAGAGGGGTTGTAAACCCTCATGTTTTTTCACCATAATGCATCCTATGATGTAGAGTGTGAAAGCGATAACGCCAAATTTAACACACCATTCACACCCGAGACCTTGTAACACAGTCACATGACATCGGGGAGGAAAAATGGCCAATTTGTGTCCAATTTGGACATTTTCACGTAGGTGTGTACTCACTTTTGTTGCCAGCGGTTTAGACATTAATGACTGTATTGAGTTACCGTATTTATCGGCGTATAACACGCACTTTTTCCCCCCTAATAATCAGGGGAAAATCGCAGGTGCGTGTTATACGCCGATCCTCCACCGTTTTGAGCATCTGGGTGGCTTTCAGCCGTTCTCTGTGGCTTTCGGCTGTTCTCGTCAGCTTACGGCCAAGAGCGGGCAAAAGCCAACAAGAACGGCCGAAGGCGGCCAAGAACTACCGAGCACCGCCGAGATACATAGGACATTTGGCTCTGTATCTCGGCGGTGCCATTTAAAAAAAAAAAAAAAAAAGCTGCAAATAAAACTGACAAGGCTGCAATTGACACTGACAAGGGTACAACGATGGACAAGGCTACATGACAAACCTGCATATGACACTGACAAGGCTGCAGATGGACAAGGCTGCAGATGGACACTGATAAGGCTGCATTGATGGGCATTTAAATGTAAGGGGTTTTTTTTTGCTTAAAATTCCCTCCTAAACTGTGTTATACGCCAATAAATACGGTATTTTGAGGGGACAGCAAATTGACACTGTTATACAAGCTGTACACGCACTACTTTACATTGTAGCAAAGTGTCATTTCTTTAGTGTTGTCACATGAAAAGATATAAAATGTGAGGGGTGTACTCACTTTTGTGGGATACTGTATGTTCTCCATTGTCCCACTTGTAGAGCCTTTTTGAGAGGCACTGCTTACTGCAAAGTTGAACATCAATGCCAAGCCATCATAATGGGGATCTTCTTATCGCTTTGTAACATGATATCAAATCTGTAGTTAGCCACCTCCTATATATAAATGAGAGATTCTAATAGGCTTCACAGTTGATGTTTTGGGAATCTCGGGCAGCATTGTTGCAATGCTGCCTGAAATCTCCTAATGCATTACAATCACAAAAACGCAGGTTCAGGTGCCATCATTTTTAATGGCACCTAAACTGCGGTGCAATTTTGGCAAGCGGCAAATCGCATTCCTTGAAGCCCAAAAGAAGCTCCTGCGCCTTTTTGGGTGATGAGCTTCACGTAATGTGATTTGCTTATCAACGGTCGTGGCAACGCTGCACTGTGTTTTAGGTGCCGTTGAAAATAATAGCACTCAAACCTGTGTTTTGCAGTTGTGCATTTTGAAATCGTGGGCAAAATGCACATTTGCCATTTTGGGCAGAATTGATGAACGGAGCCTTACATGTGCTACTTTTACAAGGTGGACCATAAAGCATCATAGAACTGCAAATTAAAACAAAAATTGACAGCACTTACTATACATCACATATAGTAGAAGTGCAAAAATGCCACGTATAGAGTCCACAAACAAGTGATTGTGTAGTTGTGATCACTCCAACTCTTGTTTGTGGACTCTATACATGGCATTTTTGCACACATATTATATGTGATATATGGACAGCACGGTAAATTTTTGTTTTACTTTCACTTTCTGATGTTTAACCGCTTCCTGTCCAGCGTTGTACTGGTACATCACTGCATAGAAAGGGTGATATATATATATTTTTTTTTTCAGCCACCGATTTTCTGAAGCCGGTAAAAGTAATCCAAATGGCTAAAGAGCCGCTGGGTTACTTTTACAGGTGGCAGAATGTGGTTGTCCCTTCAGATATCTTTGCATGAACTGTCCTGATTGGCTCTCGAAAGCTTTTTACTAACAGATTATCAGAAGATCGAATTTGGCTTTGTGTTTACTGACCAGTGAAGCTGCCAATCGAACCGATCTGTGTCTAAATTGGCTGCATTGAAGGACCTATCATGGCCTATGCTATCACAAAGCATGGTGTTCATCCCTTGTGACAGCAATGAAGTGGATGATTAAAGAAAAATGAAAGAGACTGTGTAATACATTTTTATTTAAATAAAAAATTGGTCCACCTGTCCCCTTGCACAAATGCGACCGCGTGTGCTAGTCCCGCACACATATATGTAAACGGCGATCACTTTGGCTGCTGAACTTGTGAACTCCAGAGAAGGAAAGATTGAGACTTTTGAAGACCTATTCCACTTTTCAGCCTCCATTGTTCCGCTTGTAGAGCCCTTTGGGAGATACAATTTTCTGCAACGTTGAACACAAACACCAAGCCACCATAATAGGGGTCTACTTATCTCTTTGTAACATGTCAAATCTGTAATTAGCCACCCTTGGAAGTACATTAGAGATTCTATTACCTGTATCTTTTATAAGATGGTCCATATTACATAGAACTGCAGATCAATCAAATCCATTTGCGATTGCTTCTCCAACTTGCCTTGGGTTTGTGAACAGCTGGGCCTCTTTGTCAGAGGTGACGTTGCCCACGTTTTAATTGGCCTACATGACTTCATTATGTATTTTTTATTTAAAGGGAATCTGTATTCTTTTATATTTATGTGTGTATAATTGTTGGGTACACATTCAATGCAAATTCATCAGTCTGCACAGACCAATTTAAACCAGTGCTGTCTCTAGGTGGGTTATCCTATTATTGGTTTGATTTGATATGTCCAGTCATTTTGCAGTGACACTTGTGTACATTTTAAGCATATATAAGATCGCCACACAAGGGAGAATCTGCAAATCTATATAGTATACAACCATAAAATATAGCAAAGCATAAACTTGCATAAAAGCAGCAAAAATAGTTTCCCTTAAAATGTGATTGTACTGGGTTTTTTTTTTTTTTTTTTTTTTGTACCAAAGATGTAATATTGTAACAATAGGGCTGCGTGCTTCTTGGCTTGTTATAGTTATCTTCCATTGGGTAGGCTATGTCACTTTTATATATAAATACTGTTTTTGAAAACCTTTTTATTTTAGACACATTAGTATCTTGTTGGAAATATTGCAAGTGATGTTTTGCGTTACATAATTTTAGACTAGTAGCAACTGCCCATTATCTTCACATTGCATGAGGCCAGAAAAAGTCTCTTTCAACTAGCCGATATCCATTTAAATAATAAATGGGCAGGATGGACCAGGGGTTGCAGGAAAGAAAATTGCTCGGTTCCCACATCAATAGCGGAGCCATTGTGTTCTCCTGGCGGGGGAGCTATCCCAGCTGGAAGAACACACGGTGATTATTGCATGGGCTATAGCCACTGGCAATAATCGCATGAAAATTCTGACAGGCTGCTTGTACCCAATTTGATTGATCGATGACTTGGGCGAGATTCGAACCATCTGTGGCTGGCTTAAGTTTATCGGTGTCAGAGAGAACTCCAGTATGTGAAGACCTAATGCACACTGGATGTTTACCCAGCTCTACTGAACACCTTTCTCCTGGCAGGAGAAAAGCCGCATCAAAAAACATACCTAAAGCTGTGTTTTGTTTTTGTTTTTTTCCTTGTAAATGCATTTAGATGTATTTTAGGTGCATCAAGTGCTTGGGCATTAATTTGTTTCCTTGTCCAGAAGAATAATCTTTTTTTCTGGCCATTGAAATTAGTTGGTGTTACTAAACCCAGGACCCTGCATTCACTATATCTGGTCTGCCACAGAACATGGAAATGCAATTATTTTAATAAATATAAACTACTAAATACCTTTTCTCATCAGCAGTATATAGCAGTCTTTTATGATTTCAATCTGTGTCTAGTTAAAGCTTATAGGAGGAATTTTCATTCTCCTCTGACTGCCCTATGAGTCTACAGGACCCCTGACTTTGTCTGGGCAGTGCTGATTGGCCCTGTGCTGATCACATGCACACTCCCATTATAAATAAATCTCTAGCAATACAAACAAAACTGAGCATGTGCAGAGTGCCCCCAAGGCTCTGATGGATTGGGAGCACTAAAAGAAGGGGAGGATCAGAGAAGACAGGATCAAACAGTCTTTTTACACTATGCAGAAGATTAACCCCCTAGGTTACACAGTGAGTGTAACAAGCATGCTTTACTGCGTATACAGACTGATTTTATTGTTGTGGGTTTAGTAACGCTTTAACGCACCTAGTGTTGTTATGAGTTTAGAAACATTTACATGACCCTGCCTCTAAACACCTGTAAATGTGTGCATGGCCACATAGGCTAACATTTGAGGGGCGTTTAGATGCAGAAAAAGAAAGTGTCTCCTAAAAGTGGCGTTTGAAATGCCCTGTGTGAGGCAAGGCCTTGGGCATAAGTGCCTTTTGCATTGCTTGGTCCCCTCTTAAAGGAAACCAATGCAAAGAGAAATGAGGAGGCTGCCAATGTTGACCCCATCTTTAAAGTTTTCACTTTTAAGTCATTGTAAAAATATGGAGATGGTGAATTTAGAATTTGCAGGTCAAGGAGAGGTTAGAAGTCATAACTTACATTCTTCTTAGAACAAAATTCTACAGGCCAATCGACCCAAAACATAAGGTCTATTTAGATCTGTGTGCGTGCAGAGGTGAGGTTTTTTGTTGTAGCATTGGGAAGGTTGTTCTTGCGTCGCATGCGTTTCCTTTATGCATTGACACATGTTTTTCAATGCATTTTTGAATTTGGAGTGGATAAGTTAAAGTGGTTGTAAACTCTCCCCCACGACTTTGTCCCATGTAAATCAGCATAAAAAACCCTAATGAACACTGCTTGTAGATCGCTTTACTTGCTTAGTATTGTTGTAATCCTTTTTGTTCTTTAGAATGACGTCCCTGAGCATGCCCAGATCTCCCCTGATTTACGGCACACTCTGTGTACTTGTCTGTCTATTATCAGGACTTCCTACGGCACACCACTGAAATCCCAGGAGACTTCATAATCACTCAGAGCTTCCTCCTACACCCCATGTGACCATGTGACATCGCATGCAGTGTAAACCTGGCCATCAGACAGCATTACTGCAGTCTTATCAGCTGAAGCTGATCAGACTGACACAGGCAAACACTAGATAATCGGCACAAGTATTAATATGAAATAAAACAAGTCAGCTATGAACAGGGAAGCAGGGTTGCCATAGAAACATTGTATTGAGAAGGAGGCTTGGTTAACAGTACAGTAAGTGCATGTAAGGGCGGAAACATACTCCACTGTGGACTCAGAAAACAATACTTAAGATGGCGCTGCCTAAACCCTGGAAACAAGTTTTTTTTTTTTTTATTTTTTTTTTTAAAGTTTCTTTAACCACTTGCCGACCAGCGCATGACGATGTACGTCGACAGAATGGCACGGGCAGGCAAATGGGCGTACATGTACGTCCCTTTAAATTTGCCGCCCTGCCATCGGGAGCGCGCCGGTCGGGACCCCCGTGAGTCCGGTCGCGGGACCCGCGGACTCAATCGCCGTGGGCATCCCCGCGATCGTCTCACGGAGCGGCTGAATGGAGAAGTGCCGTTGTAAACAACATTTCTCCATTCTGCCTAGCAACTAGTGACGCTGATCTCTGCTCCATGTGATTGGAGCAGAGATCAGTGTTCACTAAATGAAAGCCCAACCCCCCCACAGTTAGTAACACACCCCTAGGAACACTTAACCCCTACACTGCCACCCACTGGTTAACCCCTTCACTGCCAGTGTCATTTACACAGGAATCACTGCATTTATATAGCAGTGATTAGTGTATAAATGACAATGGTCCCAAAAATGTGTCAAAAATGTCCGATGGGTCCCCCACAATGTCGCAGTCACAATAAAAATCGCTGATCGCCGCCATTACTAGTAAAAAATTATTAATAAAAATGCTATAAAACTATCCCTATTTTGTAAACGCTATAACTTTTGCGCAAACCAATCAATAATCGCTTATTGCGATTTTTTTTTTTTACCAGAAATATGTAGAAGAATACGTATCGGCCTAAACTGAGGGAAAAAAATGTTGTTTTATATATTTTTGGGGGATATTTATTATAACAAAAAGTAAAAAATAATGTGTTTTTTCCAAAATTGTCGCTCTATTTTTGTTTATAGCGCAAAAAATAAAAACCGCAGGGGTCATCAAATGCCACCAAAAGAAAGCTCTATTTGTGGGAAAAAAAGGACATCAATTTTATTTGGGAGCCACGTCGCATGACCGCGCAATTGTCAGTTAAAGCGACGCAGTGCCAAATCGGAAAAAGTGGTCTGGTCTTTGACCAGCAAATTGGTCTGGTCTGAAAGTGGTTAAACAGTAAGTAATATGTGATTTGGGCTGGATTACAGTGGCTATAGTCTGATAATTACTTATTATAATGGACTAAATGAAAAGAAGCATCAGAGTGGGAGAGTTTTCTTGCTCTTTAACAGACATTGACCAAAGCTTGTTAATACTTGTAGCCAAACCATGTTATATGCTTTAATACACTACCTTGACTTCTGTAATCTTCCCAATGCACTAGAATGCAGAATAAAGGGCATGTCCTATTTATCATAACCCATTGCACAGCAGTGGGGAGATGGGAACAGACACGTACGATGTAGCGCATTGCAACGTATGCAGTAAAGCACAACAGTGCTAATGTGGTGAGGTGAATGCCAGCAGATTTAATCAATGTTTTATCTGCTATCCTTTTTACCAGCTGTAATTGGATCGGTGCATTGCCTTCATGTCTCCGGTGACCCAGCCCTAGTATTAGCAGAACTGTAACAATAATTTTTTTTTGTTTTAGAAATTATTTTTCACATTTTTATTTATTTTTTATTTACAGCACTTTAACCACTACAGATCACCATGGTCATCCATTAGCTGTGACTTTTACCTCTGACTTGAAAACTCCAGCCCGGCCATAATGGTAATGATTCTCTATGTTCCGTGTTCATTGTATGGCTGACTAGTGTATTTATTGACTCCCCTAATACAGAATTCTATCTTCTTACAGCAACAGACCTTAGAATTGGCACTGGATCGGGCTGAGGTAAGGATCATTTTTTCCTTTTTTTGTTAGGTTTGAGCCTGTAGGGATGTAGAAATTCTTACTTTCCATTAAGTTGGCGTCATACTTTTTTTTAAATTTTTTTTATTTTTTTTATTGAGGTTGTCAAAACAAGTTGACAAGAGCATTGTAGAACAAAAGCATATTTACTAGTGAGGTGGCTAAGAACCAGTATGCTATCAACTGACAAGTTTACATGTGAAGAGCACTAATCCCTGATGTTCACAGTCCCTTTGTTTTTGGTCATCAAAAAGAATTGCAAGTCACAAATTGGGCCCTGCCATAGACTGAGCGTTTTTATTTTTTTTCTTCCTTTCCTGCAACCATGGGTTTACAGGGGAAAAAAAACAATCAACAGTCACTGTTGATGTTGGGGGGGGGGGGGCGGAAATCCCTAAGCCCTACCATGGAGCCATTGTGTTCCAGTGGGGTGGGGGGGCATCCTTGCCTGGGATTACACAGTGATTACTGCTAGTGGCTATAACAGCTACTAGCAGTAATCACATTTAAAATCCTACAGGCTGATTGGACCCATGTTGATCGATCAACTTGAGTACATACAGTCTGCCCATACTTTGTTCAAATCTTGGCCGCCCCCTGCTGAATCGTCTGAGATTTGAACAGTCTATGGCCGGCTTTAGGCTACCCAGCAAATGACGTATTTAAATGTGGTTTTCACTATCTGTAGTTCGGTGTGGACTCATTCACCTTCTCTTATTATATGACCAGCTTTCTCTGGGAGCAAAAAGATCTGTTAAAGCTATACGATTTGCATTCATTAATAACCATTCTGTGAGACTTCACAGAATAGGAGATTGGCCTGTGCATACCCTCAGAAACCCCTTAAGTTTCTACCATTTTACCTTTATTTTGGTTATATTTCTGCCAGTGGTAGTGCCCAAGCTTGGCCGCTCCATCATGAGGGAAAGAAGTATCTGAGCATTGCCTGTTGTAACTGAAGATATGTCCAGTCACCTCCTAGGTACTCTTAAGGTGTTGGCCACTGGAGCTGGATCACTTCAGTCCTGGTTTTGCATTTGCAAGCATATGTGGTTGAGTCTGCCACATGTACTTCCTGGCCTATTATTATACCATAGCATGAGATGTTCTGTAGAAGGCCCTCCTAGTAATTACTGATATTTTATTTTCATTTTTTTTTTATACTTCAGCTCATACATTAGTATACTTTTTGTCTATAGGCTGCCAGTAAGCAGTTCTGTGTCTGCTAAAATCTTTGTCTTCTGTGGTTGGGCAATTTGCCTAATTCCAACGTAAGCATGATCTGGAGGAGGTAACAGGGAAATTAATTTAAATGAAAACCTGAATAGTACGGAGAATCATATGAGGGTTTATTAAATCCACAGGTATTTGGCCACAGCACTACTAGAAGAAACAAACGCACCAGTCTACTCCTTCCTGTGGTCATTCTACATACCATCTCCGTATTACAACAGGACACATACAATACTTATGCACATCGCGATTAACATTTCTTCGTCTAGCAGCCTGTTACCTTAGATCAGGAAGCTTTGTTGTTTGTTTTTTTTTTTTTATTTATTTTTATTTTTTTTCATTTAACTGTTTAATAGCTTCCTGCCTGTAGAGACATTAATAATTATAACATGTCTAACTATCTGTACTCCTCCCCTTGTACATTCCAGCATAACCACAATATACACTGATTAGTACAGGGCTGCCTGGCTTGGCAATTCTTTATTTTTCCATCTGTCAGTTCTCTTGATCTCACTGCACTCCATTAGGATGCGTTATGCTTTCTTAGCTTAAAATATGGAACTATATTAGTAGTTACATTTCTCAATTTATAAAACATAGGTGTAAGTGAGGACAGACAACTCTAGGTACATATAGAACATGGAAAACAAATTGAATCCCCCAGCGCTTGTTCCAGACATTGCAGTGCAATATCTGAACTTAATGGCTAGGATACTATTGTACTTTTTTTTTTTTTTGTATTCTTTACATACTGCAGATCAAAGCATACGCAGGAATGCTCTTTAAACTGAACTTGTGTAATGCACATGTAGAGCAAAGACGTGAACTAATAACCACTCCCACCAATGCTTGTACGCTCCATACGTTTATTCTCCTGCTTTGCTATTTGAAACCCTTTCCAAGACCTAGTGATCTATGTGGCACTTTTATCCTTGGGGTATTTGACTGTTTCCCCTTTTGACTGTGGGGTTATGGTGATAGTTCTTAGCCTTATGTAAGCTCCAATCAGATTGGTAGACTAGGTTGAATGCAATGGTGGAGAAGTGAAATATAAGGTAATTTGGAGGAGGTCAGCGTGGTCCAGGGATACCAGGAGGAGGGTTTCTTTCCCCGTGGCATTCTGAGAGACATAATATCAGGCGTGTGGGACTCTGTAGTGGGGTCATTATCTGGAGGTGAGCAGGCATTCCAGCTAGAGGTAAAAAAAAAAAAGAAAATATAATAGATAGCGCTGTCTCATAAATGCAGAAAAGTTATAACAAACGCAGTGTATCAACTATTGATTAATGGAGAGTTCAATAAACAAGTGTCCATGTGTATCAGAAATTATTCCATTGGTATTCCACCAACTGAGCGTGCTATCCACCGTTCCCAGTGATAATAAATGATATCAATCCAATTGAAAATAAAATTGGAAAATGCCCGATGCCTGGTCACATCGTCTGTGTCTCCCAACCTCCACGATGGATGAATCCAACAGTCCTAGGCTCAGCGTCCCCACACCGCACTCTCCAGACTCTGTCTCAACACTGAAAGTATACTCCACAGCGTCCGAGCATGGCTTGTCTCGTTCACTGTGCTTCACTCAGATGTGTGTGCAGGAAATGTAAACGCTGAAAGAAAGCACATCGCATAATACGTAAATGCAGGGAGTTTAAAGCTAAAATGTGCACTTGCAACAAAAATGAAAATATTGGGCAGTAGAGAGAGGATGATCAAGCATGGAGATCACCAACAAATCTAGATGCTGATGTCACAGCTCCCGTATGGGAATGGAGCAGCTAGAGGTGGTTGCCACTGGATAATATGAATTATTAATTCTATGAACTATCACCTAGAGTTACACAACAGTGGAATTTTCACATTATTGGGACTTATTATTGTTTTTGTCTCATATTGGTTGCTCTATACCAGTTTTTGCTTATTAATATATGCTGCCTATACACTGGGTTCAGCAGGAACAGACTGACATTTAGACAGAGTGTACAGCTTCCTGTCCAACAGAAGCCGGTCTCACAACTGGCTTCTATCGAAGGGTTTTGTTAGAAAATCGGGAGCCTATCAGCACTGGCTGCCAGCGCTGATCAGTGGGTTCTGGTGGGGGTTGGGGGGGGGGGGGTGTCGGATGGGTACAGCAATCTACTCCACTAAGCTTTGTGGGGGAGATTGCTGCCCTGACATTGCTTAGTTAGTACGGATTGAACGAAAGAACTAAGTGTGTACCCAGCCTTATTTAACCACTTGACCACTGGGCACTTAAACACCCTTAATAACCAGACCAATTTTCAGCTTTCGGTGCTCTCGCATTTTGAATGACAATTACTCAGTCATGCAACGCTGTACCCATATGAAATTTTTGTCCTTTTTTCACACAAATAGAGCTTTCTTTTGGTGGTATTTAATCGCCGCTGGGTTTTTTATTTTTTGTGCTATGAAAAGAAAAAAGACCGAAAATTCTGTAAAAAAATAAATAAATGAATGTGTTTGTTTCTGTTATAAAATTTAGCAGATTAGTAATTTTTCTTCATACATTTTGGCCAAAATTTATACTACTACATATCTTTGGTAAAAATAAGTACAAATCGGTGTATATTATTTGGTTTTTGTGAAAGTTAGAGTCCACAAGCTATGGTGCCAATATCTGAAAACTGATCACACCCGAAGGACTGGCGGCCTATCTCATTTCTTGAGACCCTAACATGCCAGAAAAGTACAAATACCCCCCAAATGACCTCTTTTTGGAAAGAAGACATTCCAATGTATTTAGTAAGAGGCATGGTGAGGTTTTTGAAGTTGTCTTTTTCTCCTACAATTCTTTGGGAAATAAAGATTTTGTGAAAAAAATAAAAATAAAAAAAATTGTCATATTATCAGGTTATTTCTCACACACAGCATATGCATACTACAAATTACATGCCAAAACAAATTCTGCTACTACTCCCGAGTATGCCGATACCACATGTGTGAGACTTTTACACAGCGTGGCCACATACAGAGGCCCAACATGCAGGGAGCACCATCAGGCGTTCTGGAGCACCCAGGACAATTCTGACACTTCTCTCCTACATGTAAAAATCATCATTTATTTGCTAGAAAATTATATAGAACCCCAAAACATTATATATGTTTTTTTTTTTTTTTAGCAAAGACCCTAGAGAATACAATGGTGGTCGTTGCAACTTTTTATCACGCACAGTATTTATGCAGCAATTTTTCGAGCGTGTAAAAAAAAAAAAAAAAAAAAAAAAACTGTTTTGTGTTTAAAAAACAAAACAGTAAAGTTAGCCCAATGTTTTTGCATAATGTGAAAGATAATGGTTACGCAGAGTAAATAGATACCTAACATGTCACCCTTCAAAATTGCACACGCTCGTGGAATGGCGCCAAACGTCGCTACTTAAAAATCCCCATAGATGACCCCGGCGGTCACGGATGCTCTCGAGTGCGCGCGAGAGCGGAATTCTGGGAGGCTGTTAATTAACGGCCTCTCAGACTTAACCACTTGCCGACCGCCGCACGACGATATACATCGGCAGAATGGCACGGGCAGGCATATTGGCGTATATATAAGTCCCTGCCTGCCCGCGGGTCGGGGGCCCGATCGGGCCCCCCCCCCGGTGCCTGCGGCGGTCGGCATTCGTTCGGGAGAGATCAGGGATGAGGGGACGGCCATTCATTCATGGCCACCCCCTCGCGATCGCTCCCGACGAATGAAAATCCTCGGTGACATCACTTCCTCTCCTGTATTGTAAACACAGGCAGAGGAAGTGATGTAATCTCTCCTCGTGTCGGTCTTTTTCGTCCCGGCACGGAGGAGAGAGGATCGGTGAGTTGCACCTAACACTACACTAACAGTAGAACACGCCAGGCACACTTTTCACCCCCCTGATCACCCCCCCAATCACCCCTGCCCCCCCAGTCACAGTGACACCAAGTGCATTTTTTATTATTATTTTTTTTTTTGCATTGGTGTCATTTGTGACTGTAATAACTGTTAGGGCAGTTAGGGTTAGCCCCCTTTAGCTCTAGGGTGCCCCCCTAACCCCCCCAATAAAGGTTTAACCCCGTGATCACCCCCCGTCGCCAGTGTCACTAATAAGCGATTTTTTTCTGATCGCTGTATTAGTGTCACAGGTGACGCTAGTTAGGCAGGTAAGTATTTAGGTTCGCCGCAGCTTTTTATAGCGTCAGGGACCCCCATATACTACCGCATAGCCCCCTGATTGCCCCCCAGTTAACCCTTTCACCAGTGATCACCATATAACTGTTACAGGTGACGCTGGTTGGTTAGTTATTTTTTTTTTTGTTTCAGGGCACCCGCCATTTATTACCTAATAAAGGTTTAACCCCCTGATCACCCGGCGGGTGATATAAGTTTGAGGGTCAGATAAGGCCTGCGTCGCCCCAGCGTCAGGTTAGTGCCAGTACCGCTAACACCCACGCGCAAAGCATACACCTCCCTTAGTAATATAGTATCTGATCAGATCTATATTAGCGTTGCCTTCATTTTAGGTTTCCCAAAACGCATTGTTAGCGGGATCAGCCCAGATACCCGCTAGCACCTGCGTTTAGCCCCTCCGCCAAGCCCAGCCCAGCCCACCCAAGTGCAGTATCGATCGATCACTGTCACTTACAAAACACAACACACATAACTGCAGCGTTCGCAGAGTCAGGCTTGATCCCTGCGATCGCTAACAGTTTTTTTTTGTAGCGTTTTGAAACAGTCGCTGACAGGCTAGGTGCTTTTTTACCTGTGAGTCTCACTAGTGTACCCCTAAATTTAGAGCCCAAAATGGCAAAGCGAAGGTACACTAGTGAAGAGGCCTACACGTTTCTGAGCATGACAGATAGTGAAGAGGACGTCACTCATCTGTCAGATTCAGGCTCAGAATACGATCCTGTAGAGGACAGCGGCTCCATGACAGATAGCTCTGACGACGGAGATGAGGCCGCTGCTAAGAACAGGTGTGCCCAATCCCGTATGTATTCTGTTGTTGAGGTGCAGGAACCGCAGGTCACTCGTATGGAGCAGAGACGTACTAGAGCCGCTCATCCTTCTGGTGAACTGGCAAGCACCAGCGGCCTAGTACACCCTGGACGTACATCCAGCACTGCAGTAACACGTGGTGACGTGGCGAGTCCCATAAGTGCAGTTCAAGCTGGCGAGGTGGCAAGCACAAGTAGTGTCCCGCTGCCACCAAGAAGAAGACAAAGACAGGCCCGTCGTACCCATAGTGCCCTTCCTGCAGAATTCGCCAATCCTATTTGGGTGCCCACATCTTCTGCAGAACCCGTACTTCCCCCATTCACTGGCCAACCTGGCATTAACGTGGAAACAGTTGATTTTAAGACACTTGACTTTTACTCACTGTTTTTCACCGAAGATCTCTATAGATCTATTGTGGACCAAACCAATTTGTACGCTGCTCAACACATCGCCACTATTCCCCAGTCCGCCCTTGCCAAACAATGGAAACCAGTTACGGTTTCCGAATTTAAAATCTTTCTGGGCCTCTCCCTCAACATGGGCATAACCAAAAAGAGTGAATTGCGGTCATATTGGTCCACTGACCCAATTCACCATATGCGCGTGTTCTCTGCTTCCATGTCCAGGGCACGATACGAGATGATTTTGCGGTTCATGCACTTCAGCGACAATGAACTCTGTCGTCCTCGTGGAGACCCTGAATACGATCGGCTCTACAAAATTCGGCCCCTCATAAACCACTTCAACCAACGTTTTGCAGACATGTTTACTCCCCATCAAGTTGTCTGCGTTGATGAGTCCCTGATTAAGTTTTCTGGTCGCTTGTCATTCAAACAATACGTCCCCAACAAGCGTTCCAGATACGGGGTCAAGATGTATAAGCTCTGTGACAGGGCCACAGGCTATACACGTAGTTTCATGGTTTATGAGGGTAGAGATAGTCACGTAGAGCCGGAGAACTGCCCTGATTACATAGGAAGCGCTGGCAAGATAGTGTGGGACATGGTGTCACCCTTATTCGGAAAGGGGTACCACTTGTACGTGGACAATTATTACACAAGCGTGCCACTGTTTAGTCACTTGTTTGATCAGCAGATTGGAGCATGTGGCACCGTGCGACCTAATCGCCGGGGCTTTCCCCAGCGGCTTGTAGAGTCCCCTCTTAGGCTGGGGGAGAGAGCCTGCTTGCGCAGTAATAATTTGCTCGCTATGAAGTGGAGGGATAATAAGAATGTTTTCGTTCTTACCTCCCTTCATGCAGACACGACGGTCCAAATTCCTACGGCGACTGGTATTGTGGAGAAACCCCTCTGTGTCCACAAATATAACCTTAACATGGGAGGGGTGGACCTCAATGACCAGTTGTTGGCGCCGTATCTAGTTGCCCGTAAGGCCAGACGCTGGTACAAAAAAGTGTCTGTTTATTTATTCCAATTGGCTATACTGAATGCTTATGTACTACACAAAGCTTCAGGACGGACTGGATCCTTCCTCAAATTCCAGGAGGATATCGTCAGAGCCCTTCTGTATCCAGGCGGTGCTCCACCTCACCTTCCCCTACCAGATGCAGTAAGCCGGCTGCATGAGAGGCATTATCTTTATGTCCTCCCGAGTACCCCTACCCAACGAGCCCCCCAAAGAAAATGTTGTGTCTGCAGAAAGCGCGGATTTAGGCGTGACACCCGTTATTGTTGTCCCCGCTGTCCTGACAATCCTGGTCTTTGCATTGGTGAATGTTTTGAACGCTACCATGAACTAGTTGAGTATTAGCGTAGGGTACAGCATTGCACAGGCTAGGCACACGTTCACAGGGTCTCCCAAGATGCCATCGCATTTTGAGAGACCCAAACCGCTGGAACCGTTACAACAGAAGTGTTAAAGTTACATAAAAAAGTGTTTAAAAAAAAAAAAAAAAAAAGTAAAAAAAACAAAAAACCAAAAAAAATATAAAATAAAAAAAACCAAAAATAGTTGTCGTTTTATTGTTCTCTCTCTCTCTCTATTGTTCTGCTCCTTTGTACTGTATTCTATTCTGCAATGTTTTATTGTTAACCATTTTTTGTTTTCAGGTACGCCATTCAGCTGTAGCGCGGATTTATTTATCTTGACAGCAACAGCGTTTGCTCCCACGATACGTAAAGCCACGACTCCAGCGCTGTCGGAGGTGATTTCACCACCACAGTTAAAAAAAGAGCATATATGCCGAAGCATGGGGGCATAAGGGGTGGAGGAGCGATCTGCTCCTACCTTTTGCGGGAGGATGCCCCCATGCTTCGGCATATATATATTTTAGGCACAGATTGTGTTAAATGTGTTATTTTTTGCGATTTTTTTTTTGTATTTGCTTTGCAGGTATGGTAAGTCCTACTGTTATACTGTAATGTTACTTTGTTTTATTGTTAACCATCATTTGCTTAGCAGGTACGCCATTCTGCTGCAGAGCGGATTTATTTATCTTGACAGCAACAGCGTTTGCTCCCATGATACATAAAGCCGCGACTCCAGCACTGTCGGGGGTGATTTCACCACCACAGTTAAAAAAGAGCATATATGCCGAAGCATGGGGGCATAAGGGGTGGAGGAGCGATCTGCTCCTACCTTTTGCGGGAGGATGCCCCCATGCTTCGGCATATATAAATGGTGCATGTATGCCCACCATTAGAAAGTGGGTGGATGAAGGGTGGTATCTAATGGTGGGCATACCCACCGATCAATATTTTTTTTTCGTTCAGCCCACAGGCTGCATGAAAAAAAAATTACAATATATGCCCAACCAGTTCCAGCAACATACTGGTATGTTGCGGGACTTTGAGTGCTTATACCAGAATGATGCCTGCAGGTTTAGGTATCATCTTGGTATCATTCTTTTCAGCCAGCGGTCGGCTTTTATGTAAAAGCAATCCTAGCGGCTAATTAGCCTCTAGACTACTTTTACAAGCAGTGGGAGGGAATGTCCCCCCCCCCCCCGCACCATCTTCCATGGTTTTCTCAGGCTCTCCTGTCCCAACAGGGAACCTGAGAATGCAGCCGGTGGTTCCGCCAGCTGACCATAGAGCTGATCAGAGACCAGAATGGCTCCAATCATCTCTATGGCCTAAGACACCGGAAGCTACAAACATTTCATGACTTAGATTTTGCGGGATGTAAACAGCGCCATTGGGAAATTGGGAAAGCATTTTATCACACCGATCTTGGTGTGGTCAGATGCTTTGAGGACAGAGGAGAGATCTAGGGTCTGATAGACCCTAATTTTAAAAAAAAAAGAGTACCTGTCACTATCTATTGCAATCATAGGGGATATTTACATTCCCTGAGATAACAATAAAAATCATAAAAAAATATATATAAATGAAAGGAACAGTTTAAAAATAAAATAAAAAAGCAAAATAAATAATAAAAAAAAAATTAATAAAAAAAAACACCCCTGTACCCCCCTGCTAAGGCGCAACGTGGAACGCAAGCGTTGGTCTGGTGGCATATGTAAACAGCAATTGCACCATGCATGTGAGGTATCACCACGAAGGTCAGATCGAGGGTACTAATTTTAGCAGTAGACCTCCTCCGTAAATCTAAAGTGGTCACCTGTAAAGGCATTTAAAGGCTTTTAAAAATGTACGTAGTTTGTCGCCGCTGCACGTTTCTGCGCAATTTTAAAGCATGTCATGTTTGGTATCCATGTACTCGGCCTAAGATCATATTTTTTATTTCATCAAACATTTGGGCAATATAGTGATTTTTAGTGCATTAAAATAAAAAAAAGTGTGTTTTTTCCCCAAAAAATGCGTTTGAAAAATCGCTGCGCAAATACCGTGTGAAAAAAAAAAATGAAACACCCACCATTTTAATCGGTAGGGCTTTTGCTTTAAAAAAACACTTCATGTTTTAGGGGTTCAAAGTAATTTTCTTGCAAAAAAAAATATTTTTTCATGTAAACAAAAAGTGTCAGAAAGGGCTTTTTCTTCAAGTGGTTAGAAGAGTGGGTGATGTGTGACATAAGCTTCTAAATGTTGTGCATAAAATGCCAGGACAGTTCAAAACCCCCCCAAATGACCCCATTTTAGAAAGTAGACACCTCAAGCTATTTGCTGAGAGGCAGGTTGAGTCCATGGAATATTTTATATTTTGACAAAAGTTGTGGAAAAAATACATTATTATTATTTTTTTTTTTTTTTTTGCACAAAGTTGTCATTAAATGATATATTGCTCAAACATGCCATGGTTATATGTAAAATTACACCCCAAAATACATTCTGTTGCTTCTCCTGAGTACGGGGATACCACAAGTGTGAGACCTTTTGGGAGCCTAACCGCGTACGGTACCCCAAAATCCAAGCACCACCTTCAGGATTTCTAAGGGTGTAAATTTTAGATTTCATTCCTCACTGCCTATCACAGTTTCGGAGGCCATGGAATGCCCAGATAGCACAAAATCCCCCCAAGTGACCCCATTTTGGAAAGGAGACACCCCAAGCTATTTGCCGAGAGGTATGGTTAGTATTTTGCAGACCTTCATTTTTGTCACAAAGTTTTGAAAATTGAAAAAAAGAAAAAAAATATACATAATTTTTTTTTTCTTCATTTTCAAAAACAAATGAGAGCTGCAAAATACTCACCATGCCTCTCGGCAAATAGCTTGGGGTGTCTACTTTCCAAAATGGGGTCATTTGGGGGGTTTTGTGCTATTTTGGCATTTTATGGCCTTCAAAACTGTGATAGGTAGTGAGGTGTAAAATCAAAAATTTACACCCTTAGAAATCCTGAAGGCGGTTCTTGGTTTTCGGGGCCCCGTACGCGACTAGGCTCCCAAAAAGTCCCACACATGTTTTATTTATTTTGGGGTGTCATTTCACATATGCCCCTGGCATGTGTGAGCAATATATCATTTAGTGACAACTTTGTGAAAAAAAAATAAAAAAAAATAAAAGTTTGTAATTTTCCCGCAACTTGTGGCAAAATATAAAATATTCCATGGACTCAACATGCCTCTCAGCAAATAGCTTGGGGTGTCTACTTTCTAAAATGGGGTCATTTGTGGGGGTTTTGTGCCATCTTGGCATTTTATGGCCTTCAAAACTGTGATAGGTAGTGAGGCGTGAAATCAAAAATGTACGCCCTTAGAAAGCCTGAAGGCGGTTCTTGGCTTTCGGGGCCCCGTACGCAGCTAGGCTCCCAAAAAATCCCACACATGTGGTATCCCCGTACTCAGGAGAAGCAGCAGAATTTATTTTGGGGTGTCATTTTACATATGCCCATGGCATGCGTGAGCAATATATCATTTAGTGACAACTTTGTGAAAAAAAAAAAAAGTTTGTAATTTTCCCGCAAGTTGCGGCAAAATATAAAATATTCCATGAACTCAACATGCCTCTCAGCAAATAGCTTGGGGTGTCTACTTTCTAAAATGGGGTCATTTGTGGGGGTTTTGTGCCATCTTGGCATTTTATGGCCTTCAAAACTGTAATAGGTAGTGAGGCGTGAAATCAAAAATTTACGCCCTTAGAAAGCCTGAAGGCGGTTCTTGGCTTTCGGGGCCCCGTACGCAGCTAGGCTCCCAAAAAGTCCCACATATGTGGTATCCCCGTACTCAGGAGAAGCAGCAGAATTTATTTTGGGGTGTCATTTCACATATGCCCATGGCATGCGTGAGCAATATATCATTTAGTGACAACTTTGTGAAAAAAAAATATAAAAAATAAAAAGTTTGTAATTTTTCCCGCAACTTGCGGCAAAATATAAAATATTCCATGGACTCAACATGCCTCTCAGCAAATAGCTTGGGGTGTCTACTTTCTAAAATGGGGTCATTTGGGGGGGTTTTGTGCCATCTTGGCATTTTATGGCCTTCAAAACTGTAATAGGTAGTGAGGCGTGAAATTAAAAATTTACGCCCTTAGAAAGCCTGAAGGCGGTGCTTGGTTTTCGGGGCCCCGTACGCGGCTAGGCTCCCAAAAAGTCCCACATATGTGGTATCCCCGTACTCAGGAGAAGCAGCAGAATTTATTTTGGGGTGTAATTTCACATATGCCCATAGCATGTGTGAGCAATATATCATTTAGTGACAACTTTGTGAAAAATTTATAAAGTTTGTAATTTTCCCGCAACTTGTGGCAAAATATAAAATATTCCATGGACTCAACATGCCTCTCAGCAAATAGCTTGGGGTGTCTACTTTCGAAAATTGGGTCATTTGTGGGGGTTTTGTGCCATCTTGGCATTTTATGGCCTTCAAAACTGTGATAGGTAGTGAGGAGTAAAATGACATATGTATGCCCTTAGAAATCCTGAAGGCGGTGCTTGGCTTTCGGGGCCCCGTACGCGGCTAGGCTTCCAAAAAGTCGACCACATGTGGTATCCCCGTACTCAGGAGAAGCAGCAGAATGTATTTTGGGGTACAATTCCACATATAACCATGGCATGTGTGAGCAATATATCATTTAGTGACAACTTTGTGTAAACAAAAAAAAAAAATTTTTTTTTTGTCATTATTCAATCGCTTGCGGCAAAAAAATAAAATATTCAATGGGCTCAACATGCCTCTTATCAATTTCCTTAGGGTGTCTACTTTCCAAAATGGGGTCATTTGGGGGGGTTTTGTACTGCCCTGCCATTTTAGCACCTCAAGAAATGAGATAGGCAGTCATAAACTAAAAGCTGCGTAAATTCCAGAAAACGTACCTTAGTTTGTAGATGTGACAACTTTTGCGCAAACCAATAAATATACAATTATTGACTTTTTTTTTACCAAAGACATGTGGCTGAATGCATTTTGGCCTAAATGTATGACTAAAATTGAGTTTATTGGATTTTTCTAATAACAAAAAGTAGAAAATATCATTTTTTTTCAAAATTTGCGGTCTTTTTACGTTTATATCGCAAAAAATAAAAATCGCAGAGTCAGTCAAATACCTTTTAAAAGAAAGCTCTATTTGTGGGAAGAAAAGGACGCAAATTTCGTTTGGGTACAACATTGCATGACCGCGCAATTACCAGTTAAAGCAGCGCAGTGCCAAAGTGTAAAAAGACCTCTGGTCATTTACCAGCAAAATGGTCCGGTCTGAAAGTGGTTAAACAACGGCCCTGCAGCCGTTAATCAGCTATGGGCCAATATTTAAGTGAACCTGTCACTTTGCTCTGCATAGGTGAAACACAGGTTTACTTTTAATGCTACCAAAAATGAACCTGTTGAGGACCAACTGTGTAGAAACGACCATCTTGCTTTTCTACATCATTGATTGTAGGAAAATCTCACCTGTCATTAAAGTGCTGGCTGTATTGAAGTCTGAAGTTATTCTGCAGTGGGTATAGAAAAGAATCACCCCCTTTTGGCTCATGTTTATTTAGGGGCAGAATGGCTCCCCTGTGCAAAACACCGTGCAGGTATGGGGTTCCTTTAAGAGCCACCAGAGGGTAGACCCGATGCATGAGCACCAGTACAAGGGTGCGTGTGTGTGTAAACGCACAAATCCCTGTGCTGTCAAAGGAGAGGAGACGAGACGAGATATGACGATTGTTCCTACTATGTAGGAACAGCGCTAGGTCTCCTCTCCTATCAGTCCTATCCCCATACAGTTAGAACACACTGAGGGAACACACATTTAACCCCTTAATCGCCCCCTAGTGTTAACCCGTTCCCTACCAGTGTAATTTACACAGTAATCGGTGTATTTTTATAGCACTGGTCGCTGTATAAGTGTCAATGGTCCCAAAAATGTGTCCAATCTGTCCATCGCAGTACCGCTAAAAAGTGCAGATATACGCCATTACTAGTAAAAAAAAAAATATTCAAAATTCCATAAATCTTTGCCATAGTTTGTAGACTCTAACTTTTGTGCAAACCAAAATCGATCAATATATGCTTATTGCGATTTTGATTAAAAAAAAAATAAATGTAGAAAAATATATATTGGCCTAAACTGATGAAGAAATTTTGTTTTGTTTTTAAACATTTTTGGGGATATTTTATTATAGCAAAAAGTAAAAAAAATAAAATAATAAAAAATAAATAAATAAAATATATATTTGTTTTTATAGCGCAAAAAATAAAAATCGCAGAGGTGATCAAATACCACCAAAATAAAGCTCTATTTGTGGGGGGGGGAAGAACGTCAATTTTGTTTGGGTGCAGTGTTGCATTACTGCGCAATTGTCAGGTAAAGCGATGCAGTGCCAAATTGTAAAAAGTGCTCTGGTCAGGAATGGGGTAAAATCTTCCGGGGCTGAAGTGGTTAAAATCGCAGTTTATTGCTTTGCAGCCTGAAATTAAGACACACTGTTTTCGTTTTTATCCAACTGTATTTACCCAGTGCAACTTATAACCTCCAATTGAAAGATGTAACACCAACGTGTCAGAAAAAACAATTAAAAATTCATAAACGGAATCACAGTGTTGGAAAATGGATCACCCCCTCCTAAAAATGGCTTGTAAACTCAATCAGGTGTAGCTAATCACCTCAATGGCACACAAAGCCATGCGAGGCCACCAAAGGAATCGGACAGTCTGGAGAATCTCTGAGACGGATGCTTTTACACACAATATGCTTGTATATTTTTACTGTCTTGTGAGTTGCCATTTGTCGTTTTAATTAGAACCATTGTTTTTATATGCTGCACTTAGTCTGGCAACCCTATGTTCCTGGTTTTACCTAGAGAGTTTACTGCTTCACTCTAAGGGTGCTGCCATCAAGCACATCTTCTGTCATGGATTTCCTCTGTGGACTAATTCTGACCATACACTATACGAAAAACCGTCTGAAATTCAGTCATTTGGCCAGTTTGTATTTCGGCCAGCTAATGGGCACAAAATTGAAAGTTTTATTATAAGAAAACAGCTTACAAAATTGAAAATATCCATGAGTATATTCATTCAGTACATTTAGCATGCGTAGTCATGAATTTTTAAGACAAGGGAGAGAGACGAACAGTAATAACACAACCATATACAATTCGATGGTTACTATGCTCTAGGAAGACCTTGGCTGTATAACATAGCGAGATAAATAATCTTGGTCGTTTATTTGGAAGCCTAGGTCAGTGCGTTGAGCTGCATATAAAGAAAAATAAAACAAAACCTAGGGGTGGAGGGGGGAAGGGAATGGAGAAGAGGTAAGGGGTGATGAAAAAAAAGATCCTTTGGTGAGAGAGCCCGTTGGGACGTTTTTGAGCCGAAAAAACGAAGGACAAGTTTGGAAATTTTCTGCTGATCGAACAATACATTTTTAAAGGTTTTTTTTTTAAAGGTTGACGTGCTTCCCGTCCGAACTGTTTGCACTAGGTATATGTAAAAAAACAAACAAAAAATTGATTAATTTATGTCCACTAAATGATTTATTTGTCATTACACGATGGCACTATTGTTTTCTCTCGCATGGATTTGGCCGATTTTTCGTATAGTGTATGGCCAGCATAAGACAATATACTCCATGATGTTTTAATCATTGTGAACAATTGTGTTCTAGTATTCCTCTATTTTGGCTTTATTTTTTATTGTCCTTTTTGTTGTCTGATTCAACTTATATTTATTTATAATGTTATTTAAGTTTTATGTGCCTAATACATCCATCTAGTGCCACTATACACTTTTTTTCTGAAGGAAAATGTGGAATGACTTGAAGACTGCAGTCCACAAACGGTCACCATCAAATTTAACTGTACTTGAGCAGTTCTGCAAAGAGAAGTGGGCAAATATTGCAAAGTCTAGATGTGCAAAGCTAGTAGAGACATATCCCAACAGAATAAAGGCTGTAATTTAAAGCCAAAGGTGGTTCAACAAAATTACTGACACAAGGAGGGTGATCCTTTTTCAACTAGGTGATTCTGTTTTTTTTTTTTTTTTTTTCTGACATGAGGTTATATCTTTCACTTGGATATTAGAAGTAAATAAAACAAAAACAGTGTCTGTCTTCAATTCAGGCTGCAAAGCAACAAAATGTGATTTTTATACCCATTGTATGAATGGACAACATTTAAGTTACAAGTTCAACAAACGTTTGTGCTAAAATACACCAAATAGTTCTGCTGCAAGTGTACTTAAGGGCTTGTGTACATGAGTGTTGCTGTCAAATGCTGGCCTTTTGCTTTTTTAACCACTTCAGATCCGCGCTATTGCCAAATGACGGCATTAGCGCGGACCTACATTTCCGGGACTACGTCTATTGACGTCATCCCGGTTACGAGCGGCCTGCGCGCCCCCTGAGGGGCGCGCGCGGCGCGCTCTGTGATCGGCGAGTCCGTGAGACTCGCCTGATCACCGATCCGTGTAAGGGGTCGATCCCGACCCCTTATCACGTGATCAGCTGTCAGCCAATGACAGCTGATCATGTGATAAAACGGAGCTGGTAATCGGCTAGTATTCCTCCTCGCGCTGACAGCGCGAGGAGAAAAAAAAAAAGCCGATCGCCGGCGGCCGTGTTCGGGACATCAGTCCCGATCACGGCCAGCAATTCAAGCGGACACCTGCCCCCTGCCAGTGCCCACCTGCCACCCGTAGTGCCATCCTGAAATAAAGTAAGTGCCCCCCTGTCAGTGCCACCCAGCAGTGCCCATAATGCCCACAGTGCCACCCAGCAGTGCCCACAGTGCCACCCAGCAGTGCCCACAGTGCCACCCAGCAGTGCCACCCACAGTGCCACCCAAAATCTGCCTCAAAGGTGCTGCACCCCAGTGCCGCCCATCAGTGCCCAGCAGTGCCGCCCATCAGTGCCCAGCAGTGCCACCTATCAGAGCCACCTATCAGAGCCACCTATCAGTGCCCATCCGTGCCACTTATCCGTGCCACCCATCCGTGCCATCTTATCTGTGCCCATCTTTGCCCATCAGTGCCGCCTTATCTGTGCCCATCGGTGCCGCCTTATCTGTGCCTATTAGTGCCGCCTTAACTATGCCTATCAGTGCCCACCAGTGCAGCCTATCAGTGCCCACCAATGCAGCCCATCAGTGCCCACCAATGCAGCCCATCAGTGCCCACCAATGCAGCCTATCAGTGCAGCCTAATCAGCGCACTTCAATGAAGGAGAAAAATGACCCGTTTGCAAAATTTTATAACAAACTATTAAAACATGATTTTTTTTTTTTTTGCATCTTTTTTTGTTTGTTTAGCAAAAAATAAAACTCCGAGCTGTAACTAAATACCACCAAAAGAAAGCTCTATTTGTGGGAAAAAAATGATAAAAATTTCATTTGGGTACAGTGTTGTATGCCCGCGTAATTGTCACTCAAAGTGCATCAGCGCTGAAAGCTGAAAATTGGTCTGGGACTGAGGGGGGTTTAAGTGCCCAGTAAGCAAGTGGTTAAACTTTGTGTTTTAGGTATATATATATATATATAATGAAAACAAGTGTGTGTATGCACATTTTAGAGTGGCCTTTTATTGTGTCCAGCCTAAGGCACACCTGTGCAATAATCATGCTGTCTAATGGTGGATGGATTATCTTGGCAAAGGAGAAGTGCTCACTAACAGATTTAGGATAATAGGCCTTTTGTGTACATAAAGTCGTAGATCTTTGCGTTCAGTTCATGATAAATGGGGGCAAACACAAAAGTGTTGTGTTTATAATTTTGTGTGTGTATATGTATATCATTTTTTATTTTTATGCTTCTTTTTCTGTTTTTACAGTATGTAATTGAAAGTGCCAGACAGAGACCTCCAAAACGCAAGCATTCATCAGGAGGAAGGTAATGTGTAATGAATTGCCATCACTTGGAGATCTAGGTTGTGATGTTAGTATTGTTCTGTTCTGTTGCAGCTGATAACTGTCGTTCACTGTGGCACCTCCTGTGTGTTTTTCTCTTTAAACTTAACTTGGTCCGCAAGGTTCCCAGGCTGAAAATGTACTTTCCTCTTACCTACCAGTTCTCAACTTCCTCCGTTTTTATTGCTGATTTCAGTTGCTCTTTCTGGAAATCTAATTATGCCTGTAAGGAAGCGACCTCAGACAAATTCCAATAGATAGCACATGCTACTGTGTAAGGGGCCCAGGTGTCAATACAGCGTCACCAATGTCATCGCTCCAGTGATAATCACAATCAGCTGGCTCTACAGTTTAGAATGCCCATACTGTGTATGTACATAGTTCAGTCTTGCCTCCCCCTCCCCCAACCCTTCCTTTTGTTGAAACAGATTACTTTAATGTCCTTGAAAACATGCATAGTCACAATATATACACAATATATGGCAAAGAGAGCCAATAGTTGTGGGAAACCGTCAATGACCGTATAAATCGGGAGGAGAAGGATTGATAAATGTCTCAAGTTAAGACAGACTCAAAATAGCTGCTGTAGCTTCAGCCAAAGCTTTCTTTGTCCATCAATGATTTTGTTCCAGAGTTGTGTATGAAAGAACAGATCCCCAGAATCCCCTTAGACATGCATGCTCAAGCAATCAACTAGTAGACTGCACACCTAAAATCTTAAGCACCCAGTGGCCAGCAGGGAGTTCCATGCATGCGCAAAGGTATCCCAGGCATGTGTTCTTATGGTGCTCCCCAGGCAGAGTCTCACTTATGGGAACCTGCCAGCCCCTTCCACCAAGCTTGGAGCGAGAATCCACAGACCGACCTAGTGATGACATGGGTTCTCAAAAACAAAGTTCTTTGATTTTAAAATTCTGGAATACATTTAAGTTGTGTCTAAATCGCCCTTTCCTCTGAAGCCTGATCTGCATTCGAATCAAGCTTCAGAGGCTACTGGCAGGCAGTAAGGAAGGGATGTGATGCCTATTTTTTTTTTTTTTAACCCCATTTTTGCTGTCAAATTTGCCGTATTTACATGCATTGCACACAGTTGTAAGATGTTTGCAGCACTTTCCTATTTGCTTGAGTGCATGGTGTTCGTTGGGCTTGTTGCCCATTGTTTTCTACATGGTGGGAAAAGTTTGCCACTGACCTGAAGCATTGCAACCACAGTACGTAAAAATCCCCTTCTGCTGCCAATTGCAACTTGGGGGAAGCAGTTGGTGGGCAGCAAATGCGTTGCTCAACCATGCACTTTTGTCAGCTCCAACTGAACGCCTAAATGAAGCCTTAATTATTTGTTGATCAGAGGGAAGGAGGAAACAAGGGGGTGTATTATGAGTACATTAAATATTACTTTTCTCTTTAGGCCTGGTTCACACTGATGCGATTTCAGATGCGACTTGGGTCACAATGAATTACATGACCATGGAAATGACATTGCTTCCAGTCATTGTGCTTGTTCCCAGAAATTCAGCATAGCTGTGATGCAACTTTGGGGAAGGGTCCAGTGCTATTTTAGCGGAATGCATTTAGATTTTGTGGTTCATAGACTTCAATGGAAATGTATCGAAACCGCATCTACATGCATTTTTCTGTGCGATTTTTGCATATTGTGACATCCTAACGGGCAGTAACTCATCCCTGCTGTCAGCAGGGAAGGTGCCGGCACCTGCTGGCATCCTAACACGTAGTTATCCCTGCCTTCAGTGGAGGTGTAGAATGTCAATTCTAGAGCCGACATTAATAAAAGGCATGCGGGTCCCCTCCAACCCATACCAAATCCTTTGGGTCTCGATTGGGTTTGAAGTAGACCCCATGGCAAAAAAATGCAAGTGTTAAATGGTGGGGGGGGGGGAGGATGTGTTTCGCAGGTGTTTTTTATTTTTGTATTGTGAATGCTGGCAGGTGACATTCATTGTGAGTGACAATTTTTATTTTAATAATGGACTTGTTATAAACTCTTTTTTTTTTTTTTTTTTTTTTTCTTTCTTTTTACTTTTGACATTTTTTGGTGAATGAGTAAGGCTGGGACCAAGGGGCTTCCAAATTCGGATCGCCCACCTTCACCCCCCCACAACCACCAGGCCAGGGTTGTGGAATGGAGCACTTAGCTCAAATTTGCTAACTCCTCTCGCTTCCAGTTCATTCAGAACACAATAGCACAGCAATGGAGATTGCTGCAGTAACATTTCTTGTGTTAGTACAGCGATCTGTCGTTTTTTTTTTTTAGTACAGCCCACTGGATTTGACGACAACATAGTGTGTACCAGGCTTTAGATTTGTAGAACACCTAACATGTTCACCAAGGTATTGTTTTACCAAACATTCCTGTTTAATGTGAAGTTATTGACCTTTCACCTGGGATATTTAGAAATGGCCCAATACATAAACCAGTTAATAGTATAGTAAACAGCCTGGAATGTCTAATGTCAAGTACAAAGCAAGGCATACAATATGTGTTTAAAAGAACACAGACATCTGCAAATTGTCCTTACAGCCTATATTCATTTCTTTTGTAGGAAATCGGTGTTCCATAAGCTGTATGACTTGTACATAGAAGAATGTGAAAAGGAACCGGAAGTTAAGGTACGCTTGGCTGTCATCCCCAGACTTGGTGGATTTGAAAAATTGAAATGAAACAGTTCTCTTTGGTAACGTGTTAAACAAAACAGACCCCGTAATGAGTTTAAAATAGAGAAGAAGTCATCTCTCTGTTATTGAAAGCATAGTTTCCCCTTATTATGCCGACTGGTGCAAGGTGTCGGTATTGTTTCTGTTAGAGAGCTCTTTCCCCGAGTCTAGTTTAGAAGACTGGAAACATCCCTGTGCTGAGTTTGCTGCATGATCTACCGCTAATGTTTTAAATATGATTTCATCTTTTCTCAGTGTCAGGTTAACCTCCAGCTCATTCTCGTACAGACGTTTTTTGGCTGGAAACTATTACCCCCGCTGCTTCCCAGTATTCATTTATTTAATATTTAGGCATTTATTTTATTCTCTCCCATGTAGTGCTGGTGAGTGTAGTGGAGCACATATGGAACCATTTAGTAGTCTTTGTAGACATGCAGTGACCTCATGGCTCCAAACGGCCACAGGTGGTCCCCGAC
This sequence comes from Lithobates pipiens, assembly GCF_037356315.1. NCBI lineage: Eukaryota > Metazoa > Chordata > Amphibia > Anura > Ranidae > Lithobates > Lithobates pipiens. The sequence goes on along the minus strand of NW_027507748.1, from coordinate 628,881,861 downwards.
TCATTTTTTTTTTTTTTTTTTTTACTACTTGTGGCACGGGCTCGCTGTAGATGTTTGCAGCACGGAAAAATCAATTATTGTTTTTACATATGACATAGCTAAATGCATAGTAGGAAATTTTGGAATGTAGTTCTATTAGATTGTGTAATTTTGACACATAGATTTCGACACTTTTTTTTTTTTTTTTTTTAAGGACAGTTCATTAGGCTCTTTGTAAAGAGGTGCCAATGCTTTTATTGCATCACGTTTTTAAGCTGATAGTATTTCCAGCGCTAGTGTCGTAATTTATCATGGTGATTGGTTTAATTTCTCACCTGAGGTTTAGGATTAATGCTTAGGTTCTGGTTAAAGGTTAACTCTAAAGCCCCATACACACTTAGTTTTTCTGCTGAGTTTTTCCTTCAGATTTACCAAAACCATATAATATGAGGTCTAACCTTAGGAGTTTCATGTGTATGCAATCAGGCAGGGCCTTGCACTACATGGTTTTGGTAAATCTGAAGACAAAAATCAGCAGAAAAACTGATGGTGTGTATGGAGCTTAAGAGGTCAGGATCTGGTTAAAGCTAATCTATCACTATTTCAGATGTTTCAGACTAGGCATACGGTATATGGCTCCATCAAAAAAAGTTATATATAAGATTGTATTCAAATTTGACACAATTTAGTCCTCCTACTCACTGGACGCTTTTTCAGCTGCTTTTAAACCAATGCGTTTTTTTTGGTGCTTTTTGTTCACATCTATGCTTTTGTCAGCCGCTGCGCTTTTGGAAAGCGTCAGGGACTTTTTTTATTTTTAAACGCAAAACCGTGCTTTTTTGTTTCAATAGACTTCAGTGGAGATGCTACAGAAAAGTAGACACGTTTTGCATTTTTTAATTTGCCCTACAACAAATTGGCCAAAAATGAGCAATAAAATCATGTGAGCATCAAAAAGCATCAAAAAGCACTGCAGGAAAGGATCAAAAGCAAACTGCATAGGGGTAAACCAGGCGTTAGGGGCATCTGTTGTTCTTTTTCCCATCTCTAAACTCCCCTGCATGTAGGGCTGGGGAAAAATGTATTTAAATCTTGAATCGAGTTGAAAGGTTTTAGGTGAGGCCGCGGCTTCGGCCTAGTCCACGAGGCCGGATGCCGAAGCTGCGGTCTCGCCTAAAAAAATCCTGCCTGCAGCTCCCAGGACCAGCGCGGTGCGAGCGCCGGTCCTGGGGAGCTGCAGGCAGGAGTTTTTAGATGAGGGTGCAGCTTCGGCCTAGTCTGCAGCATCCGGCCTCACAGACTAGGCCATGGCGCGGTGTCCATAAACTTGATTCGAATCGTGAATCGAGTGTGTTTGGGTTTTTTTTGTTTTGTTTTTTATCACAGATTTTATCACACTCACTGTGGTCATTCATAACTGAAGCATCTTAAACCTTGCTTCGGGGGGGGGGGTTATACAGTGACCTTTTTCCTATTTTCCTAAGCTTTCCTATTTAGATAGGCCTTGCTGGTTGGCTTCTTTATAAAAAGAGTGGCGAACCACGGGGATCTTTGATTTTTTGTTTTTCTCAGGTACAGCTACCTCTGAAGAGTTGCCTGCCCCTGACTTAAAGTGTCACTGTTTAGAGGTGTTTTAGAGAAGAAATTCAGCTGCAATTAAAAGGTGTCTCACCCAAACTCCCTCTCTATGCTTATGCCCCGTACACCCGATCAGAAATTCTGCCAGCAAAAGTCTGATTAGAGCTTTTGGTCGGAAAATATGACCGTGTGTATGCTCCATTGGACGATTGCTGGTCGAATTTCGGCCAGCCAAAGATTGAGCTAAGGGTTCACACATGTGCTTTGCGAATTGAAGGTCCTGTTTCAATGCAAGGATAAAAATCAGTTGTTCAGAGGTTCCTCTGCGTTTTAGTTGTGGATCAGTGAGCAGGGAGAGGGGGGAGGTGTAGTGAGGAGAAGGAGAGAATTTGTGTTCCGAACGGAATGCATCTGCGAATCAGATGCGTTCCCATACAAGATAATGGCTTGTAATTCGCACCGCAATGCCCAGAAAATGCACATGTTTTTTGTGCAATGCGCAGTGCAAATGCAACGCACATATGTGAACCAGATGCATTCAAATGAATGTATTTTAAAATGTCCTGCGAATTGGATGCGCTGTAAGCCACATCTAATTTTCATAGGTGGGAATGGGGGCTGAGAGCAGGTTCTCAATTTTTTGGGTCGGAAAAAGTTCAGATCGTCTGCACAAATTCGGACGCGCAAAATTCCTACGCACGCTCGGAAACAATTCGACACATGCTCGGTAGCATTGAACTTCATTTTCTCGGCTCGTCATAGTGTTGTACGTCACAGCGTTTTTGCCAGTCGATCGTTCAGAGAGCTTTTGTGTTATCATGTGTATGCAAGCCAAGCTTGAGCGGAGTTCCGTCGGAAAAAACTTGGATGGTTGGATGAAAATCCGCTCGTGTGTACGGGGCATTAGTCATTTGCTGATGATTGCAAGCTAAAGAAATCAGCCAAGCAGATGCGCTCCATTTCACAACAAACCTTTTTTTGTGTCTGTGTAATTAAAGGATAAGTCCACCCTAACACTAAAATCGCTACATCTACAGACATCCACGATCTAACAAGTAACCTATCTCGCCCTGTAAAGGGTGGACTTGTCCTTTAATTTCACAGACACAAAAAAGGTTTGTTGTGAAATGGAGCGCATCTGCTTGGCTGATTTTTGTAGATGTAGCAATTTTAGTGTTGGGGTGGACTTAGCCTTTAATAGTCATAATGCAGAGTTTTTATATTTGTTTTTACATTTTCCATGGAGTCAGATGTCCTTTGGTTTCAGATATGACTATAGTATATTTGAAGTCTTTTACCTGTATGAAATCCTTGACCTGTTGGAATGCATTTAACCCAATTCTCAGAATTCAGTTGTCTGTTTTTATTTTTTTACATCTCATGTTACTTGTTAGAAAATATGGCAAAATGATTAGCAAAGTATGGTAGTTGATTATAGCATAGGTATAGCATATTCGTATAGCTGCAGGAACAAAACATATTTTTTTGCAGACCGTTTAGTTTCTGTAAATCAGATTGTTGTCTGTAGAGGGATGAGGGCCGGAATAAGCTGATTTGGTTATATAACCTCAATAAGGACAGTCCCAGGATTATGTGATCCTTAGGGTTCTGCTTATCTGGGCATCTAATTCTGGAAAGTAAATGCAAAATTTTACAATGGTTACATGATCTTTTCTTTCACAGAAGCTAAGACGAAATGTGAATCTTCTAGAAAAGCTGGTAATGCAAGAGACCCTGTCCTGTTTGGTGGTCAATCTATATCCTGGAAATGACGGCTACTCGCTGATGCTTCGAGGCAAGAATGGATCAGGTAAAGGTTTTCTTTTTACTAGGATATTGCAGCTTCTATTAGTACGTGTTTCCCAATTTCAACCTTCAAACACCACAAAAGGTGCATGTGGTATGAACACCTACAGTTAGGAATATGAGCATTCTACAAAGTTGCTTTATTACCTTTTTAGTGGAAGTGTTTTATACTTTGTAATTCTTCAATGGAAAACTTAAATTTTTTCATAGTCCTGAGACAAATGCATCGTTGCATTTTAAGTGTAAGTTCACCTTTAAGTTCACCCCCCCCCCCGGACCTGGACCTGGACCACGGCAAACTCCGGTTCTAAGCCGCAGTATATCCGCGTGGGGAGTCCGGGGCTTAGAAATCCCCTTGGCATCCACGCATCTTCTCCATAGCTGACAGGACGGGTTATGCAGCTACTGATTCATCGGCGCTGACCATGTGATGGCGCTGACCAATTAGAATTCTCCACAGGTCCCTCTCCTGACGAGGTATGTTTTGGACATTGAGCTCAGGGGATTTCTAAGCACTGGACTCCTGGCACGGATATACCACGGCTTAGAACAGGATATTGCTGTGGTCCAGGTCAGCAGGACCCTTTTCTGTAAAGGTGAACTTACCCTTTAAAGAGCTGTGTCATCTAACCACTAAAGAGGAAAACTTAAAGTGTAATTTCACTCTCAATCATCTTTGACTAAACTGTTTTTTTGAGTTGAGGGTAGATGGATTCCAGGCAGTAAATACTATATGAATCATCTGCCTTTACTCGAGATGCCCATAACCAGAAATGATGGGGGGGGGGGGGGGGGGCTGTTTTTCAAAGTGATTTCTCAACAAAATAAAGCAGACATGGATGGATGAGGGAGTTTGGTTTAAATATTAAAAATGAATTAAATGGCCCTTTTTGATTTGTTTTCCTCAGATGCAGTGAAGTTCCGCTTTAACAAAATAAACTTAGGTGATAGTTAAGCTGGCCAGGCATAGATGATTTGGGCTACTTAAAGTGGTTGTAAACCCTTACAACACACTTTGACCTACAGGTAAGCCTAGATAAAGGCTTACCTGTAGGTCCAAGAAATATCTCCTAAACCTACACGGTTTAGGAGCTATTTGCCGAAAGACAGGCACCGCTGTCTACAGGGCATGCGCGATGCATAGTAGTCCATAATGCTTTACCTTTGCAGGAAATTAAAGAGGAAGTAAACTCATCAGGGTTTACTTCCTCTTTAAAGGGGTTGTAAAGGCAGAAGGTTTTTTTTTTTTATCTTAATGCATTTTATACATTAAGATAAAAGGCCTTTTGTGTGCAGGAGCCCTACTGACAACTACCTGAGGTCCCTCCCTGTCCAGCGATGTCCACGAGTATGTCAGTCGTCTGAGATTCTTCCTCCTGTTTGGCTGAGACACAGCAGCCGCGCAATTGCCTCTCACTGCTGTCTATCAGGGGAGAGAGCGAGCAGAGCCGGGTCGGGGCTCCGTAACTGAATGGACACGGGGAGCTGTGACTTGGCTTGGGTGCCCCCATAACAAGCTGCTTGCTGTGGAGGCACTGAACATAAGAGAGAGGCCAGGAGCACAGAAGAGGGACCCGAGAAGAGGAGGAGGAGGAAGAGCCAGGCTGCTCTGTGCAGTGGATTTGCACAGAGCAGCCTGGCTCCTCCTCTTCTTGGGTCCCTCTTCCAGTAAGTATAATGTGTTTATTTTTATAAGAAAAAAACTTGACTTTACAATCACTTCAACACATCTCTCAGCTGTAATAGGCCCATTCTTAATGAACTTGGCTATCTATAGTGATGGCTATGACCAACTACCATGATGTGTGAAGGGCTGTTTATAATTGGATTAGAGAGAAAACACTCTGGTAGATATTAATCCCTGTGTGGGGTCAGTCTAATCCACATAACATTCTTCGACCACTTTGCTTTGCTGCTGACTAGACCCCCTACATTCCCGTAAAATGTTTTTGTTACCTTTAACGTAACCTCCTTTTATTTCTGGTAGTATGTATGAAATGTAGGCACCTAGAAGTGTGCCAGGAAGCGCCAAAAAAGACGACTAAAATCTTAGAATGTAAAAAGCACACATTGTGCAACCATAGAGCAGCAACATATGTGCCAATACCAAAATATGTTTTGGGATCCCTGAATTGGGGATAAATAATAAGAATTAAATTGCATTAACTACAAAATACATTAACCACTTCAATACCGGGCCATAGTCAAATGACGCCCACAGATGGGATCTCGTCCTATGACGTCCTCTGTATTTCGCCGAGGGCCCGCAGTGCAGCAAAAGTGGGGGATGAGCTGTGTCCCTCAGACACAGCCCATCCCCTATCCGTGTGATCGGCATCACCGATCCACGTGACCGGCCGTGTCCAATCACAGCCGGTCACATGTACTGTCTACAGTGGTGTGAAAAAGTGTTTGCCCCCTTCCTCATTTCCTGTTCCTTTGCATGTTTGTCACACTTAAGTGTTTCGGAACATCAAACCAATTTAAACAATAGTCAAGGACAACACAAGTAAACACAAAATGCAATTTGTAAATGAAGGTGTTTATTATTAAAGGTGAAAAAAAAATACAAACCATCATGGCCCTGTGTGAAAAAGTGATTGCCCCCCTTGTTAAAACATACTATAACTGTGGTTGTCCACACCTGAGTTCAATTTCTCTAGCCACACCCAGGCCTGATTATTGCCACACCTGTTCACAATCAAGGCATCACTTAAATAGGAGCTGCTTGACACAGTAAGGTCCACCAGAAGATCCTTAAAAGCTACACATCATGTCGAGACCCAAAGAAATTCAGGAACAATTGAGAGAGAAAGTAATTGAGATCTATCAGTCTGGAAAGGGTTATAAAGCCATTTCCAAAGCTTTGGGAATCCAGCGAACCACAGTTAGAGCCATTATCCACAAATGGCGAAGACATGGAACAGTGGTGAACCTTCCCAGGAGTGGCCGGCCGCCCAAAATTACCCCAAGAGCGCAGCGACGACTCATCCAAGAGGTCACAAAAGACCCCACAACAACGTCCAAGGAACTGCAGGCCTCACTTGCCTCAGTTAAGGTCAGTGTTCATGCCTCCACCATCAGGAAAAGACTGGGCAAAAATGGCCTGCATGGCAGAGTTCCAAGGAGAAAACCACTGCTGAGCAAAAAGAACATCAAAGCTCGTCTCAATTTCTCCACAACACATCTTGATGATCCCCAAGACTTTTGGGACAACATTCTGTGGACCGATGAGACAAAAGTGGAACTCTTTGGAAGGTGTGTGTCCAAGTATATCTGGCGTAGAAGGAACACTGCATTTCATAAAAAGAACATTATACCAACAGTAAAATATGGTGGTGGTAGTGTGATGGTCTGGGGCTGTTTTGCTGCTTCAGGACCTGGAAGACTTGCCGTGATAAAAGGAACTATGAATTCTGCTGTCTACCAAGAGATCCTGAAGGAGAATGTCCGACCATCTGTTCGTGTACTCAAGCTGAAACGAACTTGGGTTCTGCAGCAGGACAATGATCCTAAACACACCAGCAAGTCCACCACCGAATGGCTGAAGAAAAACAAAATGAAGACTTTGGAGTGGCCTAGCCGAAGTCCTGACCTGAATCCTATTGAGATGTTGTGGTATGACCTTAAAAAGGCCGTTCATGCTCGAAAACCCTCTAATGTAACTGAATTAGGACAATTCTGCAAAGATGAGTGGGCCAAAATTCCTCCAGGACGCTGTAAAAGCCTCATTGCACGTTATCGCAAACGCTTGGTTGCAGTTGTTGCTGCTAAGGGTGGCCCAACCAGTTATTAGGTTTAGGGGGCAATCACTTTTTCACACAGGGCCATGATGGTTTGGATTTTTTTTCACCTTTAATAATAAACACCTTCATTTACAAATTGCATTTTGTGTTTACTTGTGTTGTCCTTGACTATTGTTTAAATTGGTTTGATGTTCCGAAACACTTAAGTGTGACAAACATGCAAAGGAACAGGAAATGAGGAAGGGGGCAAACACTTTTTCACACCACTGTACATTCACGGTGCTCGTGCACGCCCCATCGATCAGGGATGCGGCTTGTCACCCTGACACAGCCCAACCCCGATCATCGCAGTAAAGAGCCAGTGAAATTGGCTCTTTACCACGTGACCGGCTGTGTCCAATCACAGCCGGTCCCAGAATGTCGATAAACCGTGGTAACAAGCTGATACCGGGTTCTCCTCCTCACACACCGATCGTGTGTGAGAAGGAGATTGCGGTAACATCTTGTTACCGCTTAGTGTACACACCAACACACACTGATTACCCCCCCCCCCAATAAAGAGGACCTGTCCTCACCCGTCGCCAGCCCATCTGAGTACCCGAGTAACCGTCACCAGCCCATCGGAGTAACCGAGTACCTATTTGCAGCCCATGCCTCATAGAATACACGTTGGAGTGTTTGCTTTCCAAAATGGGGTAATTTTTGGGGGTAATTCCATTGCCCTGGTGCTCCAGGACCTTCACAAATGTAATGGGTTGTTAGAAAATTGGAGGTGTCATTTATGCTCCTAGATCCCCTGACGGTGCTCCCTGCATGTTGGACCTCTCTGTGTGGCCAGGCTTTGTAAAAGTCCCACACGTGGTATCGCCATACTCGGGAGGAGTTTCAAAATGTATTTTGGGATGTAATTGGAAGTATACATATAGTGTGTGTGTGAGAAATAACTTGTTGTTATGACAATTTTGTAAAAAACAAAACAAAAATTCTTATTTTTTCCCAAGAATTGTGCAAAAAATTACAACTTCAAAAAACTCACCATGCCTCTTACTAAATACCTTGGACTGCCTACCTTTCAAAAAGGGGTCATTTGGGGGGGTATTTGTACTTTCATGACATTTCAGAGCCTCAAGAAATGAGATAGGCCATTGATAGGTGATCAATTTTCAATGATTTGCACCATAGCTTGACATGTAGCAGTATAAATTTTGGCCCGAATTTATGAACAAAAATTACTTATTTGCAAAATTCTATCATAGAAACTAAAAAAAAAGGTGTTTTTGTTTTTTGTTTTTTTTTTTCAAGATTTTCGCCATTTTTTCACTTATCTCGCAAAAAAATAAAAATCCCAGTGTTGATTAAATACCACCAAAAGAAAGCTCTATTGGTATGAAATTTTTTTTTTTTTTTTTTTTTTTTTAACCAGTTGGCAAATTAAGGCATTGTATGTGCTATAAAGGTGTAAAAAATCATTTTGACATGAAATGTGGTAAAAGGTTACTTTTGAGTAAACCGTTGCATATCAAAGTTTAAAGAGATCTTGGCTTGCCAACTTTAAAAATTACAGGTTAAGCACAGAAATAACACGTTTTTTTTTTCTTCTTCACATCAATGCGCTTTTTTTAATTTGCTACAAAATCTGACTACTTCTGAAATAGTCAATTCCCTTGTCTACTGTCTATATCAAAACACCTCCTCTGCATCTTTCATCACCTTCCTACATATACCTATTTATGTAACTGTTGTTGGACAAGTGAAGGGAATTACCTGTCACTTGACCTCACATTTAAGATGGAGGCGCCCAGCACCAGTCTCGGGGCTTTGGATGTTAAGTCTGTTTTAGATTGTCTATCAAAAATGTTTTTTTTTTATTTTTTATCCAGACTCCGAAACCATCCGATTGCCTTATGAAGAAGGAGAGCTCTTGGAGTATCTGGATGCCGAGGAGTTGCCTCCCATTTTAGTAGACCTTCTAGAAAAGTCTCAGGTGTGTAAAATATAAGGCCATTAGTATCATATGAAAAGAAACCTGTTGTGAGAAATAAGAAGGCTGCCATTGGTGATTTCCCTTATGAAAATACTGTTTTGATAATATGAAGATCATCAACCCTTTTCTTGTTAGTGATTTACTGTATATCGCTTAATAATGTTTAACGTCACTGCTTTGTTTTGTGGATGAAACTCTTTTGCTCTCATAAGTTAAAACATCTTGCATTTCTATAATGTTCAGGTGAATATCTTCCACTGTGGCTGTGTCATCGCTGAAATTCGGGACTATCGTCAGTCTGGCAATTTAAAATCACCAACTTATCAAACTAGACATGTTCTTTTACGGCCAACAATGCAGGTGAGAGAGATAATGAGTCTTCGATGCTTCACTGGCCACCTCCTAGGTTTTTTTACAAATTGTATATTCATGGAAGGCGCACGTGGCCTACATATTTAACTTTATAGCGCAACACTAATTTTTCACCCAGCATGCGCTGACAAATCCCTATCTACAGTAGTTGTCAACAAAGCCAGATTTATCAGTCTCACTGTGGCTGAGGATAAGAGAAAATTGATGGTAAGACATAGTGACTGATAAATGTTGGAAGATCTTGATGGGGCGTTTCAGCTTTGGAACATATCAGAATTTTTGCATCCAAGTATGCATACTGTTGCTCTAACATTCTTTAACACGATCTGTGCAATATGTGCTGAATCAAAAAGTGACTTCTGCATGGATGCTATTCATATGTGGTATGCAAAGTCTCAACGGCCTTGTTTATAAAGTATTATGTGACCTATGAAAACTCAGAACCACCTCTTGTTGGCATTGGCTAAATAAATGATTAGATGCTTTTCAAGGTAAAACTGTACACGATCATCTGGAGGAAAAGAGATTTAACCTCCAAATACAGGGTGGTGTCTTCATAGTAAGAGCTGTGGAATAGTCTCCCTCAAGAGCTGGTTCTATCCAGCTCAGTAGATGGTTTTCCAAAGCCATGGATTGTTTCCTAAATGTACATAATATAACTGGATACTAATATTTGTAGGTAATGTTGATCCAGGGGATATCTGATTGTGTCTTGGGGGATCAGGAAGGAATTTTTTCCTTCTGCTGTTGGATCATGCTTTGCTGGGGTTTGAGCTGGTAGTTTTGGTCAACTTGTGCAGTGTTAGGCCCCTTTCACACTAACGTCCCGTTCAGGCCCGCCTGTCAGTTTTTCAGGCGGACCTGAACGGGTGCTCCATAGAGCTCTATGGAGCGTCGGATGTCAGCGGTGACATGTCCGCTGACATCCGACCCGCTCCGATCCGAAAAAGTGTGACGGAGGAAAAAGCTATTTTTCCATCCGTCTGCGGATCGGATCGGATGACGACGGGCACTGCGGTCCGTCGTCATCCGATCTCCCATAGGGGAGAGCGGCGCTGTGACAGGTCCGTCCCTGCACAGTGTGCGGAGACAGACCTGTCATCTCCCTGCTCAGCGGGGATCGGCGGAGTGATCCCCGCTGAGCAAACGGACATCCACGGGGCGGATCAGAACTGATCCGCCCCGTGTGAAAGGACCCTTAGAAGTAAAGATATGTGGAGAGAGGTGTTTTAGGGTCCATCCACGCTAGGCAGCAGAAAAAAATCCCAGAACTGCGGGCAGAAAAATAACAGCATGAAGAAGTGCTCCTATGGAGCATACTGTACATGCGTTCAGATGTATTTTTCCCGAAACACTGGAAAAAGTGTACACCTAAAAATGCTTGATGTACCTAAATGCCACATTTAGAAAAATCAAGCTTTTTTTCCCGACCCCCAAAGCTCCTCTCAAAAACGCTTTGTGTGATTTTATTTATTTCCAGTCTGTAAACGCTCCTCTACACATGCCTGTAAACGTCCAAATGTGCATGGATGGAGGCTTATATAGAGTTGCTTTTACAGGCTGAAAGAAAAAAAAAACACCAAATTCCTGTATAAGCAGAATTGTAGTTATGCCCAGTGTGCATGAGGCCATACAGTAGAACTGTGGTTAGATCATGAACATGAAATGGTTAGACTTTAAATTATTATTTTTTTGTATAACTGTGGGGGAAACAAAAATCCTCTCTTGGAATGGGGCCTTTAATTGGAGCACAATTCCTTCTCTGACACAATACCTCCCACGGACACCACTTATTCCTCCCATTTAATACTCTTGACAGAGCACTATTTCTCCCTTTTGACATCAACAATGGGATACTGTTCCTTCCACTAACACACTTCTTAGTGATGCCAACTTTAAAGCACTGGTCCTTCCACTGATACCAACAATGGTGCGCTGATTACTCCCACTGACATAAAGAATGGGGTGCTACTCCTCCCATACAAATGATGGGGCTCTACTCCTTTCACTGACACCAACAATAAAGCACTATTTCCTCCACTGACACGAATAATGGGGCACTATTTCTTCTCCTACCGATTTGATTTATTACGTCCACTAACCACCATACCCTGGGGCATTCTTTACTCTCGCTCACCACCAAGCTGTGAAGATTGTTTGCTGCCATTGACACCACATCATTTTTTGCCCCCACTGACCTCACTCTGGTTTCCCCAAAGTCTTGTATGTAAACGCAGAGTAGGTGCACAGGAAGAAGGTAGAGCAGAAGAAGTACTGACACTGGACATGAGCAATTTTACTGCATCTATTGTGAAGGTTGAAGATGAATTGCTCCACAGTTTTCAGCAGCTACAGAGGTCATTGAGCATATGTTAAAGAGGAAGTAAACCCTGATGAGTTTACTTCCTCTTTCATTCCCTGCAAAGGCAAAGCATAATGGACTACTATGCATCGCATAGTAGCCCATTATGTGTCACTTACCTGACACAGGAGCCAGCGAAGTCGCCGCTGTCCCCTGTAGTCCGCCGCATCCATCTTGCTGGTGGCGTCTCGCACCTCCGCCGCTGTCATTTGGCGGAGCCGCGATGACGTCACTCTCGCGCATGCGCACGCGAGCCGACACGCGCGGCAGATCCATTGTTGGAAATGCCGCGCTCAGTGCGCCTGCGCGTCGCTGTCTACGGCGCATGCGCCGTAGACAGCGGTGCCTGTCTTCAGGCAAATATCTCCTAAACCGTATAGGTTTAGGAGATATTTCTTGGACCTACAGGTAAGCCTTAATCTAGGCTTACCTGTAGGTCAAAGTGGTTTGTAAGGGTTTACAACCACTTTAAAGATTCTTTAATGATTTGTAAAGTTAGAGGTGCAATTCAATTGTTTTCTGGATAACTTTCTTTTTTACACTGAGATTTGTTTACAATACATATAGCATAATTCTTCAATGCCTCCTCCTTGTTCTCTGAGGCCGCGTACACACGCGGGGACTGTTCGCTGAAACTGTCCGCTGAAACCAAGTTTCAGCGGACAGTCCGCTCGTGTGTGGGCTTTCAGCGGACAGTTTCAGCGAACAGTCCGCTGAACAAGGTTTTTCGGAAATTCCGAAAAACTGTCCGCTGAAACCTTGTTTCAGCGGACAGTCCCCGCGTGTGTAGGCTTGTTCGTCAAACAAAGTTGCGCGCATGCTCAGAAAGGATTTTTACGCCGAAAGTTATAATGCAGTGTATAGGACGTCGTATTTTTCGTCCCGTCGTACGTGCCGTTCACGTCATCGCGCACGGTTTCAGCAAACTGTTCGTCCGTCGTGTGTGGCCATGTCCGTCCATGCTAATTTTGAGCGGACTGTTTGCCGAAACTGTTTGACGGACAAAGTTGGGCGAACAGTCCCCGCGTGTGTACGCGGCCTGAGAGTTATTGATAAATATTGCAGATCTCAAATGAGACTTCTGAATTGGGCATATTCATAATGCTTCTATGAAAGATATTGTTTTGGTGCAGTGAATAATCTAGGATCTGCAGTATTTTTCATTCCTTTGCAGAGAAATTGAGATAATAGAGAGATTTATGTTTATAAAGTTCACTTATTTGTTTAAGTATAAATGTAAAGGATCTGTTGTTCGACTCCGCGGTAATACATCGAAGCCATTGGTAAGTCAGCTTTCACTGCACAGCCATGAACTGTGAAGGGCTGATCTCTAGCTGCTGCATGATTGCTCATTTTATGGATCATTGAAAGCTTCTATTTTATTTTGCGTTTCCATAGGCACAAAGTGAAAGTCATTTGTATTAAAAACAGAGACTCCATAATCTGTTTCCTGAATGTTGCAAAGGCATGACTGTCAAGGAAAGTGGTTTGAATGGAATCATATTTTTCCCATCAGCGCTCACTTCACCCATGTGATAGTCTATAAGTTCATATATTTCGGAATGTAAAATTTCACTTGTGCAGTTCATTAGACCTCTTTGGTGCTGGAACGGTTTTGGATGAATTGTGCCAGTTATTTATAAAGAAAATATTTGATTTAGCAGGGATTTTTTTTTTCGCCACCATTGGGAATTAAAACGTCATGTTCTTGCCACACTGTGTTCTTCCTTTTTATGATCTCATGGAAAAAATGTTTTAACTGTGGGAGAAAAGTTATGCAGGGAGATACTGCGTATAGTTATAGTCTCATCAGCTCATTATTAATTTTGTTGTTCTGCTAAAATTAAATGGCGCTGATGGAAAAATTAAACCCTTGCTTTGTACCTTTTTTATTATGTAAAAATCTTGTATGTCCACTGCATCTCCCCTGAGTACTACTGTATTCAAATCTGAAAGGTTTCTAACAGTATAAGGCCTCATGTACACGGCTGCTGGTAAGCGGAAGTTCAGAGGCAGTTTGATGCTGTTTTTCAGCTGCCCTTGAATTCATCCAATGTTATCTTATGTGTACATGTACACACGTTTGTTTAATGTCGTTTTTAGGCAGTTGTGTTTTTTATAGACTTTTCTTTGAAGGGAAAAAAAATAGTTCAGACGCCGAAGTTTCTGATGCAAAATGCTGTACCAGCTTTTTGCCGCGATTTAGTTTATAAGCATTTTTACAGGTGCCATATTTTTTAACATTATGAAACTTAAAAATTATAGCAAATCATGAAAAAACACAATTTAAAAAAAAAAAAAAAAAACTTGTAATTGCTTGCTATGCTTCATAGACTATTTATATACCCCTAATGAGCATGATCCAATCCAATACACCACTATCAGTGCTGTTAGCCAAAGTATAATTGGAATTTGACCTATATGTTGTTGGATTTCAACCAGATGACCCCACCATTGAGCTTCCCCCCCCCCCCCAGACTTGATCAAACATAGTTGCATAATATTTATGGTTAGGGTTAGTGTTTCCTATTAGGGTTTTCGCCTTGAAGAACAAGTTAGAGTTATGGTTTCTGGTTAGGGTTAATTAAAAATATTTACAAAATTGCTATTAAAATTTGCATAAAAAAGACAAATAAAAAAAAATACACATACACTTTTATTTTTTATTTTATTTTTAAGAAACAAATTCTAATCAATTGCAATTTAAAAATTGAATATATTAAAAAATTTGCAATTAAATTTTGCATAAAAAAAAGACAAAATAAATAAAATTTACATATACCTTAAAAAAAAATGCTAATCAATTGCAGTTTAAATATAAAAAATAGCATTTTTTTTTCCTCCTATATGCTCATCATGGGATCCATAGTAAAAGCACCGAAATTGAGGTAGCTACAAGTACACTGCTGCTCTCTCAGCTGCTGCTACTCGCTCTGGTCTCACAGAATTGCTGAAATAGTTAAATAATATTTTTTGGGCTTTGGGAGGGACTTATGATATTATCTTAAACGCTGCTAGACGCAAACGTGGAAAAGCGTGGCATGCAAACGCAGCAAAACAGGCATATTTAAACGCTGGTTTGAAGCTGCCAAAAAATTCATTTAACCACTTGCTTACTGGGCACTTAAACCCCCCTCAGTCCCAGACCAATTTTCAGCTTTCAGCGCTGATGCACTTTGAATGACAATTGCGCGGGCATACAACACTGTACCCAAATGAAATTTTTATCATTTTTTTCCCACAAATAGAGCTTTCTTTTGGTGGTATTTAGTTACAGCTCGGAGTTTTATTTTTTGCTAAACAAACAAAAAAAGATGCAAAAAAAAAAATAAAAAAAAATCATGTTTTAATAGTTTGTTATAAAATTTTGCAAACGGGTCATTTTTCTCCTTCATTGAAGTGCGCTGATTAGGCGGCACTGATAGGCTGCATTGGTGGGCACTGATGGGCTGCATTGGTGGGCACTGATGGGCTGCATTGGTGGGCACTGATAGGCTGCACTGGTGGGCACTGATAGGCATAGTTAAGGCGGCACTAATAGGCACAGATAAGGCGGCACCGATGGGCACAGATAAGGCGGCACTGATGGGCAAAGATGGGCACAGATAAGATGGCACGGATGGGTGGCACGGATAAGTGGCACGGATGGGTGGCACGGATGGGCACTGATAGGTACCACAGATAGATGGGACTGATGGGCACTGATAGGTGGCACTGATAGGTGGCTCTGATAGGTGGCACTGCTGGGCACTGATGGGCGGCACTGCTGGGCACTGATGGGCGGCACTGCTGGGCACTGATGGGCGGCACTGGGGTGCAGCACCTTTGAGGCAGATTGGGTGGCACTGTGGGGTGGCACTGTGGGTGGCACTATGGGCACAGACGGGGGGCACTTACTTTTACTTTTAGTTATACTTCAGGATGGCACTGCGGGAGGCAGGTGGGCACTGGCAGGTGGCATGTGGTGCCTTGCATTGCTGGCCGTGATCGGGACTGATGTCCCGATCACGGCCGCCGGTGATCGGCTTTTTTTTTTTCTCCTCGCGCTGTCAGCGCGAGGAGGAATAATAGCCGATTACCGGCTCCGTTCTATCACATGATCAGCTGTCATTGGCTGACAGCTGATCACGTGATAAGGGGTCGGGATCGACCCCTTACACGGATCGGTGATCAGGCGAGTCTCACGGACTCGCCGATCACAGAGCGCGCCGCGCGCGCCCCTCAGGGGGCGCGCAGGCCGCTCGTAACCGGGACGACGTCAATAGACGTAGTCCCGGAAATCTAGGTCCGCGCTAATGCCGTCATTCGGCAATAGCGCGGTACCCAAGTGGTTAAAGGAGGTTGCCTCAGCATCCCGTGTACATTAAGCCTAATGCAGTCAGAGGAACTGGGAAACTGCACAAAGCACAGGGTTATCCTGTAGATCTGGCCATTTGTATCGTTGCACTGTATTTCATTTCAGAACATGCATTTCAGGGCAATGGAAAGCCAGTGGAGGAATTGGCAGAGATGGGTGGTGGACACTAAACTTGGTAAGGTGAATGAGTCCGGAAGCATAATGTTAAACAGAACACATAGAGAGGGAGAATCTCCTTAACAGGAGCACAGACAGCAATAAAAACCTGACATGCTCTAATCTATCTAATTTGTCTAAAAAGTTTTGCCTTTAGTTATACTTTTAAGTGTTGCTAGACTGCAGCAAAGAACAATCAGGCTTCCCATCCTGCAAGGCAGAAAAGGATGGTGTGACAGAGCTGTGTAAATTTCAAAACTGGATGGAGAGAAATACAAACCAACGGCTTTCTTTATATTTCAGTTGTGTATTTAGCCAGAATTAAATATTTCCATTTATATGTGTTGGGTGGCACTCTTTGACTACATGCTAATTAGAAGGTGTTCAGATGGATGGTTACTAAGAGTTGATGTGGGAGAGGTGTGGCTGCCAAGCCAGTTATTGAGGACCACTGGTTTTACAAAATGTTAAAAAGTTTGAGGTAACAAAAATACTGCATTTATTTGGATCTCTGTAGGCAGCAAATGTTTACTGACAGGTTCCATGCTGTTTTTTAAGCATAGAAAAAAATCAACATGACAGTATATAAAGAAAGTGCTTCCAAATTCTCATGAGATCTTTGTAGCACTAAGGCACCTGGCTGTAATGGTAATCTTTAGCATGTGTGGTGGGCACATCAAAAGAAATGTTTGGACGAGAGATTGGTCATTGCCTGCAGTCATCTTGTATAAATGCACTTTGATGAGCATATGTGAGAGGCTGCAAGATGAACAATCCACATTGGTCATACATAGTGTTTTCTCATGTCTGACTAGTGTTATTGTATAGTCACTAACCCATACAAACCTGTCAGATTCCCTCACACTGACAATCATGGAGGAGCTTTAAAAAAAAAAAATGATTATGGGGACTGGCGCTCCGCTTTGAATAAGCCTTTGTTGAGCAGGTTTTCTTCTTTGTACCTTCTTTTCATATATCCTTTTCTATTTCTTTCCAGACTTTAGTTTCCGACATACATGCCATCACTAGTGACAACCACAAGTGGACACAGGTAACCTATTCATGTTTTATGTACTTTAATGTGGTTAAGTCTATGTATGCTATCATTATGTATTAGATATATGGCCATCGCTTCCTGCAGCATACACAAAATATATTCAAATGTATGTCAAGCTAAAAACATTGCGGTTTTAGGTAGTGTGGGGAAGGATTCAAACTGCTGTCAGGCTTTTACTTCCTTAGAGAGATTATACACACTTCCTGTCCTGTTGACCATTGTTTCACCAGAATGGAAATGAAGAGAAGTCTTCAAGAGACAGACTTAAAACTAAAGTGTGTTCCATTTTCTACTAGAAAGCTTTGCATTTTAGTTTGTGTTGCTGTGGGATTTTTCCCCCCTGTCCTCTAAAGTAGGATAAGACCGGGGCCCCTGTAAGATTTTAGTTTTTGTCCATATTGCAGATTTGCCCTCACTTCCTGTCTGATAAAAACACTGCCCGAAGGACAAAAAGTGTGATAACATTTCTCAAAACTGAACCCGAGGCAGCAACAGTGCTAACCCTTTTTCCCGCTCCATCCAAAACGAAGGAATCACTCTGTGATCATTCAGTGTAACATTTGTAAACGATAACAAAAGTAGCACAGTAGCTGTCTTATCTCCTCAATTCCCTTAGGCTCAGTTCACACAGGGGCAACCCGACTTAAAGCGTGACTTTGCAAGGCGATTTGGAGGCGACTTCAGCGCAACTTACAACTTGTCTTTAAAGTTGCCTCCAGGACAGGCAACTTGTGCTGTGGCCAATCACAGAATAATCAGCTCTCTGGGAGGGAGGGGTTTGACTGGGTAAACTAATTTCTTTTCCTGTAAAGTCGCTTAAATATAGATGGAGATCCGACTTGGAGGCGGCTGTCATTGAATTCTGTGGGTACAAGTTGCCTAGAAGTTGCCTTGACGTAGTACAGGAACCTTTTTTGAAGTCTGAGCGACTTCAGTAGTGTACATTAAGACGGCTCTCATTGACTATAATGCAATTCCCAATGTCAAATGACTTGGAGCGACTTGAGGGCTGACAAGTCGGATCCCAAGTCGCTGCAGTGTGAACCGACCCTGACAGACATCATCTGTGAGTGAGAGTTGTAGCTAACACAGAAGAATGTTTGTGTGCACAGGGATTAACTTAATTAACCCAGGCATGTTCTTATTTAACCCATTCATTTCAGTAGATCACCCTTTTTAAGCACTATTAACAGTTTCATCTCCATTTTCAGTTATATGTTAGAAAAAAATAAATAAATAGAATCCGGTAAAAAAAATATGTAATTTATAGTATATCTGTTTTATTTTAAATCAGAAAGAACTTTAAATTACTGATACATTATGGGGAAAATTAAATTATTCATTTTTTGTAAATAACTTTTTAACATGCTTTCTAACAAAATGTAATTTTTAGCAGAATAAAATGTATAAGTTCCTCACAGTAATGGTAGTTGTACTTGTGACCAAAATATTGTTGATCAAACTTGAATTTTTTTTTTTTTTTTTTTTTTAATAAATGAAAAAAATGAACAAATTAAAAAAAAAAAAAATTCTCAGAGGACCTTAGGATCACAGAAAAGTCAGATTTGCCCCCCTAAAAATGTGTATCCATTCTGTATCATAAGTAATTACAAAGTTATAGAATCATGAATAGACCACTAAAGGCCCGTACTCACGATGCAAATTTCAGAAAGGTGGTATTGTTCGACGGCTTGTCGTCCAAAATTCTTACCGTTGGTATGCTCCTATCAACATCCGAATTTTTATTTTTTTTTCATACGACAAAAGCTGGATGAGCAGACTAGTAAATTTTTGACGAATGACAGCTCAATGTCTGATTTTTGGATGGTCAGTACAGAAATTGTCACTCAAAAGTCGAAAGTACAAATGTGCATGATCGGAATCGAGGAACGACCCGGAAGAGTTCGGTCTTGTAAACTACCGTTCGTAATCTAGAATTAACATTTGTGACGTGACAATAATGAAATGTCGAAATGCAGCGCACATTCTCATCCTCTTTAACCACTTCAATACCGGGCCCATTCTGGCACTTCTCTCCTTCATGTAAAAATCTTCATATTTATTTTATTTTTATTTTTTTTACTAGAAACTCACTCGGAACACCCAAACATTATATATGTTTTTTTTTTTTTTTTTTTTTTTTTTTTAGCAGACACCCTAGGGCAGTGATGGCGAACCTTGGCACTCCAGATGTTTTGGAACTACATTTCCCATGATGAATATGCACTCTGCAGTGTAGTGGAGCATCATGGAAAATGTAGTTCTAAAACATCTGGGGTGCCAAGGTTCGCCATCACTGCACTAGAGAATAAAATTGCGGTCATTGCAACTTTTTATCTCACACGGTATTTGCGCAATAATTTTTCATGAATTAAAAAATAACCAAACTGTAAAGTTAGCCCAATTCTTTTGTATAATGTGAATGATGTTACGCCACGTAAATAGATACCGGGGCGTGAAGTCATAACGTCGCGCCCGGGCCTCCAATGGTCAGAGATGACTGGTGACCATCTGGTCACTGAAAATCTCTATCGTCCTCATCAGGCACCGGAAGTTTTTTTTTTCTCCAGCCCCCAATGGCACAGAGGAGGGTCCCCTCCCGTCGCCTATAAGAATGATCAAGCGGCGGAACTGCCGCAATGATCATTCTTATCACGCACAGAATCGCCGGCTGCAAATAATGCTATCTGAATGATGCCTCTAGCTGCAGGCATCATTCAGATATCCCCCCCCAAATGTCAAGGATGTAATTTTACTATGGCCGGGTATCGGGTATTGAAGTGGTTAATGGGATAATAATGAAGCTGCTTTGCTGGTGATACTGATGTAGTTATGCCAAACGTATTTTAAAAGGCATTTGTTTTGTAGTGATAGAAATAATAATATTATGGTGGTTGTTTGATTTTTATTTATTTTTTTTTGTTTTGGAGAGTTACCACAACACCATTATCCCTGAGTTTTTAAGGTCAAAAATACAAATATGTTGGTGTCTCTTGTTAATTTTCCATTGTGTTGTTTTTAATGTAACTGCTTACTCCCAAACTATCATTTGAAGAAAAACAACTAGCCAAGTATTATTCTACACAATTTTTTTTATTGTGCAGAAAAAAACAGAAATTAAATTAGAGATGCTGTCTGCCATCTAAATAAAAATAACAAAGTGCATTCCATGCAGAAAATAACAAAGAAAATATAACAAAACAAAACATTACCAAAAAAATGCACAAAATAATAGAAGTTAGAAAGGAGGGTAGGGGGCGATAATCTCCAGACCAGCGTGGTTGTTGGGGTTCATGTGGCTGGTATTGCCACTGAAGAGCATAATAATAGCACATTCTCCTCTTATTTCATAACATGGCTGATTGAGGAACGATCGATCAGGAACAATGTTTAAATTGCAAATCAACACTCGCGAAACTTCTACCAACACAAAATTAGCAGTAGGGTAGCGCTCGAGAAATTAACTTCCTCTTTATACTCTCATAGTAGGTCACTACGTTCATGTTTGTCAAACGACAATTTGCAGATAGTTGTGCTTTTGACAAAAATCAGACGCTCGGTCGTACGAACTGTGTGTACGAGGCTTTAGGCCTTTTAGCTTTGAAATTTGAAAAAAGAAGGAAAACATTTTTTTTTCTTTTCTTTCCTCATTTTCAAAAATAAATGAGATCTGCAAAATACTCACCATGCCTCTTAGCAATTACCTTGGGTTGTCTACTTTCCAAAATTGGGCTATCTTGACATTTCATGGCCTCCAAAACTGTGATAGGTAGTGAGGAAGTGAAATATCCATTTTATGCCCTTAGCCTGACGGCTTTTCAGGGTGCTGTACACGGCTAGACTCCAAAAAAGTCGTCACACGTGGTATCCCTGTACACAGGAGAAGCAGCAGAATGTATTTGGGGTGTAATTTCACATATGTCCATGGAATATTTGAGCAAGAGATCATTTAGTGACAACTCTGTGGGGGGGAGTGTAATTTTCCCGAAACTTGTGATAAAATATTCCATGGACTCAACATACCTCTCATCAAATAGCTTGGGGTATCTACTTTCCAAAATGGTGCCGGGGGGGGGGGGGGGGGGGTTGTGCTATCTGGCCATTTTTATGGGCTTCAAAACTGTGATGAGTAGTGAGGAGTAAGATAAAAAATTTACAGACTTCGAAATCCTGAAGTCTGTGATTTGGTTTTCGGGGTCCTGTATGCAGCTAGGCTCCCAAAAACTCCAACATGGTATCCCTGTACACAGGAGAAGCAGCAGAATGCATTTTGGGGTGTAATTCCACATATAACCATGCCATGTTTGAACAATATATCATTTAGTGACAACTTTGTGCAAAAAAAAAAAGTGTAATTTTCCAGAAAATTGTGACAAATCATGGACTCAACATGCCTATCGGCAAATAGCTAAAAAAGTAAATTACTTTGAACCCCCAAACATTACATATTTTTTTTAAAGCAAAGGCCCTACAGATTAAAATGGTGGGTGTTGCAATTGTTTTTTTCCACAGAGTATTTGCGCAGCGATTTTTCAAACGCTGTTTTTTTGAATTTTAATGCACTAAGACACACTATATTGGCCAAATGTTTGGAATAAAAAAAGATGATCTTATGCCGAGTACATGGATACCAAAAACGACATGCTTTAAAATTGCGCACAAACGTGCAGCGGCGACAAACTACATACATTTTTAAAAGCCTTTATAGGTTACTATTTTAGATCTACAGAGGAGGTCTACTGCTAAAATTACTGCCCTCGATCTGACCTTCGCAGTAAGACCTCACATGCATGGTGCAATTGCTATTTACATATGACACCAGACCGATGCTTGCGTTCACCTTTGTGTGTGAGCACTGGGGGACGGGTGTTGTCATGCAGCCAGCTCACTGCATTTGCGTTGGGAAGTTGGGCAAGAGCACCATCTGGAAACAGAAGGGATCTGACCAGCTCTTCCTGGAATTTAAGGAAGGATCCAGTCAGCCCTGAAGCTTTGTATAGCACAAAAGCGTTCAGCAAAGCCAATTGAAATAAATAGACACTTTTTTGTCCCAGCATCTGGCCTTATGGGCAGTTAGGTACGGCATCAAAAACTGGTCGTTGAGGTCCACCCCTCCCATGTTAAGGATGTCTTTGTGGACACAGAGGGGTTTCTCCACAACACCAGTCCCCATAGGAATTTGGACTGCCGTGTCTGCGTGAAGCTAGGACAGAATGAAAATTCTGCGAATCCCTCCACTTCACTGCAAACAAATTATTACACTTCAAGCAGGCTCTCTCCCCCCGTCTACAGTCAGGATTCTACAAGCCGTTGGGGGAAGCCCTTAGATTGCATGCTGCCACATGCGCCAATTCCATAATCAAAGGTGACTAAGTGGCACGCTCGTGTAATAATTTTCCACATACAAGTGGTACCCCTTTTCGAATAAGGGTGACACCAAGTCCGATTGGCTATCACAGTGATCAGGTGAACTATGAAATCCGGGGCTCTCAGTGAGAGCTGTGCGGTGAGCTCCCAGAGAGTTACATATATATGCGTCCCGACTGAAAAAAGTCCAGTGAGGTCACATATATGCATACTGTCAGAGGGAATGGGTTAAGGGAGTCATCGAAAAGCCCATGGAGAGTGTGTAATAAATAAAAAAAAAATTCTACAATGAGATCTAAGGAGATTAAAGCACTTTTTTTTATGATATACAGTAAAATGGCTTGGAACTACAATCCTTTTCATAGCATACATCTTTTTAGGTAAACCTTATTGTAGAGATCACTATATTTATTCCAAACGCTCCATGGGAGGTTATTTACTAAAGGCAAATCTACTTTGCACTGAAAGTGCACTTGAAAGTAAAGTCGCCGTAGATCCGAGGGGGACATGCAAGGAAAATAAAAAAACAGCATTTTAGCTTGCACATGATTGGATGATAAAATCAGCAGAGCTTTCAGTCAATTCAGATCTACCTCTTAGATTTAGAGCGACTGCGCTTCCAAGTGCACTTGCAGTGCAAAATGGATTTGCCTTTCGTAAAAAAAAAACCATGTGTCGCTGTTCTATGCCGTAGCCCTGATGAGGAGGAAGATCATCTTGGACTCTACAGCCACCGGTGTGTTGCTCTCATTACATCTATTACCAAGCAGTAAAAATCTGACAGGGTTGTAACTCTTTCCTACTTTATATGAGATAATGGAGGTTGATTTACCTTTAAGCAAAAAGACTGCACTTTGCAAGTGCAGTTGTACTCATTTTCACTAGAGCTTAATGAATGTGGTAAAGCTTTACTTTATAAAGCACACAACTGGATGATCTAAATCAGCTTCACCTCATTCACTAAGCTCTTGGGAAAATGAGTGCAACTGCCCAAACCCAATAAGTTAGTAACTCAGATTGGTGCCCAAGTGTGTGTGTGTGTGTGTGTGTGTGTGTGTGTGTGTGTGTGTGTGTGTGTGTGCCTTGCTCACTTTCCTAGGTTACGAGAAACTTGAACATTTCAGTTGAAATTGAAGCTGTGAATTTTCTCAGAGGAGCCACTTGAAAAGAAATATTGATTTCCTCTGAAATTTACCAGACACACTTCACTTATAAATCAGAAGCAAGTATGAATCTAACATGCTGCTAGAAACCAAATCCTTTGGGAGCATAAGATGAAGCTGGCTGACTTCACACAGGTCCTGTATATATCGCTCTTCACGTCTTGACATGTGATCTTGACCTTTACAACTCAGTCTTGGTTAGCAACAGTTCTTAATACACACCACATGAAACGAACACCACATGCAATTAACCTTAGTTGTGTGTACTAACACTAATGGCGATTGCCAATACAGGATAAATTAACCTAATACGTGCTTGCATGGTCTGATGGATAAGTAGTAGACTAGCCAGGGAGCCCTGAAACTTGAGTGCTCTATCGACAACCTTTTCTATCAAGTCTGTGTTTGTCCACAACCTATAATGGCCTCTAAATGAAATGTGGTGGTTTCACTGACCATTACCAAGGCATGACCAAGCACTCTGACTTAACATGTGGCCTGCCTGTGTGTCGGGCATCGGGTGAAAAAAAAAAATTTGGATTCCGATCCTGGCACTGACCACATTGCAATGCTGGCAAAATCAAAATACTTTACTTGCAGATGCTAGTGTGCAGGCTTTCTCATCATTGCCTACACACTGGCTTCTGGTACTGGGAATATCTCGGCGCCAAGGTCTATATGGAAAAAAAAAAACAGCAGCAGGGGTTGCCATTAAAAGAACCCTATCCCAGCTGTAGGTAAAATTTCCCTGCTGCGTGGTACAGGTCACATTGGCAGGAGGTGGTTATAGGGCCCTGCTGAGGTTTTCAGCCCTGTCCTGCTGCTGGAAAGTTTTTGTACAATAATTGCGAAATAATGGTTGAAATGCAAAATTGATCCGTGCATAAAGGGCTTATTCACACCATCATGCTGCATCTGCATTTGTCATGTTGCACATCAGCTTGTGTGGCATTAAAGTAGAATTACAGGCTAAACTTAACTAGTCTTAAAAAATTCTCCCTCTCTTCATAACACTTATGCTGATTAACCTATTTTCAGACCACTCAGGTCCTGTCACATGCTCTGGCCCCCCTGTGTTGCTCAGCAGTGGCTGCCAGGGATAGAAGGGGACACGTACAACAGATGGGCCATAAGACCCTATGGTCACCGCTCTAGGTTTTGCTAGCCGTTGTTCACACTCACATGGCTGGACTGGAGCAGGCTGAAAATGGGTAAATATATACATCTTTCTTTCACAAGTTAGTCAGCATAGGTGTTAGGAGGGGGAGGGAAACAAAAAAGAAAAGGAGGGTGCACCGACCTAGTGCATTACCACTAATAGAGCTTTATTCAATAAAACACAGCAAAATATATACTCCCAAACGAGTACTGATAGAAGGCATAATCAATAAAGCAGGGTCAACTTTCCGAACATTGCCCGTTTTAGCCTCTGAAGAAAGGGGTTCTCCCCTGAAATGCATCAGACATTTTTTGAGGTATCGCTTGATCTACTTGACATCAGGTCCAGGCTTGTCGATGTTCGGAAAGTTGACCCTGCTTTATTGATTATGCCTTCTATCAATACTCGTTTGTGAGTTTATATTTTGCTGTGTTTTATTGAATAAAGCTCTATTAGTGGTAATGCACTAGGTTGCCCTCCTTTTCTTGTTTTGTTTCTTTTAGTATCTGAATACCCATTATTCTGAGGAGGGCTGCAAGACGATAGACGTTACTATGTGAAGCTGGCTACAGCACATACTGAGGACCTTGACACCAGAGCGCAGGAGAAAGTTTTTGCTTTTCTTTCTTTTGCCTTTGTCCTTAGGAGGGGAGGGAGCATTTTTTAAGCCCTTGTACACACGGTCGGAGAATCTGTCGGAATGTGTCCTATCGGACCGTGTTGTCGGATAATCCGACTGGGTGTGGTATGCATCGGACTGATTCCGTCGGAATATCCGTCGGACCCAATTTTCCAACTTGTTGGAAATATTTTCTGACCAACTGGTTCGATCGGACATACTCCGATCATGTGTAGAGAATTTTGATCAGACCAAGTGCCACGCATGCTCAGATCACATTGCTACATCAAAGCTATTGGCTACTAGCCTGAACGTAGTCCCATCGCAACGAAATTACGTCATCACGTTCTGAATGATCGGATTTTTCGACAACTTAGTCCGGCCGTGTGTATGCAACAGTTTCGGACAAAATCCGACGGATTTGGTTGTCGAAATCTCCGCCCGTGTGTACAGGGGCTAAGACTAGTAAGGTTTATCCTGCAATTCTACTTCAAGGCAACCCATTTAAAATGAATGGGCTGCCAATGCAGCAAAATATATCTGCTGTCTATCTAATTTAGGTACAAACTCTGTTGTGCGGCTCTTTGGCATGACAGAAGCCACGCTTAAAGCAGAACTAAACTCTCCTACCTTTTACAGCCAAGGAAGCAACAATGTTGGCCTGTGTTTGATCTGCAGTTGCCATGGTGTTGCACTTGTGATCAATTGTGATGGTTTGTGATGGCTTGATGGTTTGGTGGAGAGCATAAGAAAATGTGACAGTTATCACTCACGGCATGCCTTAAATGTAAATGTTTTGGAAACTGTTAAATCGGTGACTACCACTGTCCTTGTAAAAGACCATAATAATGGACCGCAGATACTAGACTCTAGGCCACATTTTCGGGCATTTTCTAAAGGTTGCAGTAGTGATGGGTTTACTTCAATGTGTTGAATAAAGTTCTTAAAGCTAACTCATCAAATGTATCAATATAACAAAAACCGTTGATTTAATGTACGTATTTTTTATGGCTGTTGCAGAAGTACTTGGTATTCTTTGGCACTGACATATTTTAAAATTGCACAATCTTTTTTGTAAGCTTTTAGGTATTGTGACATGTTCTGTTTTCACTTACTCTAATGTTCACACATAGGAAGACAAACTACTGCTCGAGAGCCAGTTGATCCTGGCAACAGCGGAGCCTTTGTGCCTTGACCCATCAATCTCCGTCGCTTGCACTACAAATAGCCTTCTGTTCAACAAACAGAAGATGAACACGGGTCCCATGAAACGGTGAGATTTCCCTTCCTCTTAAAATTTTTATGTTGACTTGCATGGTCGAGGGAATGAGATTTATGTAAGGCTTTCAACATCAAGCAAAAAACTTCATCCAAATACACAAATCTCAACGTTCGTGTTGTAAGAGAAACTGAGGTTTTTCTTATATATGTCATTAATAATAAGTATTGAAAACAAGATCTGCAAAGCTTTAGTTTAAGGAAAAACAGTCATGACTTTATCTCTTCTATTCTTTTCCAAGGTTCTTCCCTCTCCTGGGGGGCACTTTGATTGGTATTCTTTGGCAGAGAGCTCTACTTCATAGGAAATAGGCTTCTAAAATATTTTTCATCCTTCTTTCTTCCAAGCGCATCCATAACTTACATCCAATTAAGATAACTAGACTTACATTTGGAGGATTAGTCTCACTTTTCACATTCGGAAATAATAAACGGGTGACTTATGCCTTTCAGGCGGGTGATGTGATCAGGTCGCATGTAAATGAACTGGTGCCCATTTACACCTGCCTACCTCTGGGTCTGATCTGGTCCACTAAAAGAACAAGAAGTCGATCTGTCCTCTTCCATTTTAGGTGGATTAGATCAGAGGGTAGTCAGGTGTAAACAGACAGTTTGACTCTTGGCTGGCCATGGAGCAGTGCGGGCTCTGTTTGTTTGTGCCTGCTGTGCAGAATCTGAGCGAACACGAATGTGTCATTAGCCCACTCTGCTCCAGTCTGATGCTGATTGGAACTGAATCTTCCCTACGTGAAAGGGACCTTTATTCTCTAGTATCCTTGGTTCAACTCCCTAAAGGCCTTTAGTCATCATGTTTATTTCTCCTTGTTTGTGTGCATTTCCTCCAAATGTTTTATGGTTACTATTAATATCTAAAGGCTGGTTAACCACTATTGCACTCTTCAAAACATTAAAATAAAAATAAAAAATGGCAGATGTTTCACAATGGGGTGTGAAATTACGAAAGCTAATGTGATGTTCCTCTGCAGCTACGGACCTTTTTTTTGCTTCTACAGTTTATATATTTATAGAATATGCACAATATGCTGGTTTTAGTACAGCTACAAATAATTGTTGGCAATAACCCTTTTTTTAGCTCCAAGGCCTCCATCTCCTTTTCCAAGCTTTTTCAGTCATAACATCTGTTACAGTCCAGTTGGGTATCGATAGCCTTGGCATGTCACTTCACAATTAAACAGAATGACAAGTTTACAAAGAACAGGTATTGATTGCTGCTCTAATGCTCTACAACATTACTTAGCTGTGGTTTTTTCTTTGGCTTTGTAATTTTTTTTTTAAAAGCCCAAGTAACAGATCACATATTCATGTTTCATGTCTATCTTCAACTGTATAGAACATACCATTCTTTAAGAAAAGGGAAAATTACTTTTCCTTTTCATTGTCATTTCTAAGTCTAGATAATATTGTGGTGTTGTCAGACAATACATGCCAAAGCTACCACTTTCTAATTTACAGAACATGGTTTAAAGGTAATGTAAAGAGTAGCAAACCTGGCTGCCTTCTTCATAATACAGTTAAGGGCCTTAAGGATGTGAGTCCCTCAATGGGGATTTATTACAGCTGTCTGAAAGATAACACATCAATAGAGGAGGCAATGAACAAACTTCTATTATCCTCTGCATCCCTAACTGAAGCTGTCCATCTACCATTATCCAAATGTAAACACTTTTACCAGAGATGTTTGAAAGGTCTGAAAAATCTGGAGACAACTAAGGCCATTTATAGAAAGTGAGAGATTATTGCTCAATTCAGTTGTTTTTGCTGATGTTGTGTTAAAATCATCTCCACTCCACAAACTGGGGAGATTATATCTGTGGATTGCAGAAGATAAGATGTCACTAGCCAGTTGAGGGTGCTGTGACTGCTTTGGTAATCTGTAAACCCCTTCTTAAAATGATATTAAAGTCTTCGTTTTTTATTTAAATAAAACAAATATGTTATACTTATCTGCTCTGTGCAGTGGTTTTGCACAGAGCAGCCCATGCATAGAATGCATCAAGATAAAAAATTATTCTGACTTTAGAACCACTTTAAGCCTGGTACATACTAGACTTTTTTTTTTACATTCAACCCAGCAGGCTAAACCAAAAAACAAAAACAAAAGAGATTTCCCTACTAACACAAGAAATGTCAGTGCAGCAATCTCCCTCGCTGTGGCTTTGTGTTCTCTACCCCCTACACCCTTGCCCCCCCACCACCAGAACACACTGATCAGTGCTGGCAGCTATTGGCTGTAGAACAGAAAGCGATACACACGGACCTAAAATCCCCTTATTCCTGCTGACTCGATCGATTTTGGCCTGTGTATACAAGGCATTATGCAGCAAAAATGAAGTGAGTTAACTCATTGCGTCCAATCCCTTCCTCATAGGCAATAATGGGGAGAAGCCTCTGAATGCAGGAAAGTGAGATGTGTATGATAGGTGATGTGAGGGTCAGGTCATTACTTACCAGTGAGATTCTCCTATGTGTGGCTACCTTTTTAAAGTAAAAAAACAATTTCATTGGTGCACATAATAAATTGGTGACGTGCCTAACGCCTAAAAATAAAAGATGAAATTGGCATGAATTTTTTTAATTTATTTTTTTAAACTTCACACTGAAATGAAATTGAATTGGGAACGTGTGTGTGTGTGTTTGTAGATATACTAGGGCTGTGAAAATGAAAGATTAATTCCTTGATTAATCGTTAAAAATTAAAAAAAATTATTTTGAGCAGTACTCGCCTCTCTGCCCTTTCTGGGTCTTCAGGGAGTTCCGTTGGAGATTTGGTGACATCACGGACATCGATGTCACCGGACTCCTCCCCCCTTCCCCAAGTGCCTCCGTCTGCTAATAAAGGTAAGGGGGAGGAGTCCGGTGACATTGATGTCCGTGACATCACTGGACAGCGATGGTAAATATGGATGTGGTAAACTGGGATCATTCAGTGAGCCAAGTGTAGACAAATTTGATAACCTCTGTTTTTAACATTGTTGTAAAAAAAGCAACAAAATGTAAACACTCTGGTATGTCTGCGTGACCGGCTAAAGTGATGCCTACTTGCCTACTATAAAGTGACTGACAGTCAATATACTAGACAAGTTTTATAATTAAAGTTTTTTACGGTTTTTTTTTTTCTTAAATTTTAATAAAACAAATTACTTGCATCCGTGCTACATTTTGAATTTAAAACATATTTGTGTGAACTGTGAAGTTAAGTCATGGATTGTGGAAACGAACTAGTGTTGGGTAATTGTATATAGTGTATACCACATTTACCACTGATTAATGCAGAGTTGCAATGCAAGGAGATCAGCTAAAAGTAGTTATCTGTATATGCGTTATAATTAATTGAAATGAGTCGATTAATCGATTAAAAAAAATCGATTAATTGAACACAAAAATTTTAATCAGTAACAGCCCTAGTTTATACACATACAATATGGCTATGGCTTGTGCCACCATTGTATGTAATTGAATGTTAAAAATGACCTTTCCTTTGCAATTTGTACTGTAATTTTTTTTTCTGTAAAATGCAATATGGCAACCTGGAGGCATTGTGTATACAGATGGTGTATGAAAAGCCCACAGAAATGTAATGCTTGTGTGATTGACTCACTGATTTTCCAAGCTGTCTGCACTAAGATACAAATCAGATCTTGTGCATTCTCTGTAACAAATATTTCAGTTTTGGTGAGATATTCCCAAAGGGTTAATCCCACTTTCCTCATTAGAACCCTTTAAGATTAGCAGCTGATCAGTAATGAGTCACTCAAATGAACTTTGCACATGGACACAATCCACTATTTCCCCAGAAATAACTGGGGTAGGAATCTGCAACAAAGTTTGTTAAAACCCTTGCAATGTACATAGATCACCAAGGGAGGATTGTGTGTTTTTTTTTTTGTTTGTTTTGTTTTTCTTTTATGAAAGTGGACTTACCCTTAAAGTGTAGCCTTATGGGCTGTTTTATTTTGTAATATAGGAGTCTGTAATTTAGTTTGCTGGCTAGAGAAAAGGGGTGGGTGGGAACGTTTTTTTTTTTTTTTTCCTCCTCTTGAGCAAGCTAATCCTTCATTTGATTCTCACACCCCCCCCCCGCCCCCCCCCCCCCCCCCCGGCACTGTAGCGCACACTTGGTTGGTATTTTTGAGACTTTGTGGAGGGACCTATGTGTTGTCACAATTCTTGTGTATGGTGGGGGAGACGATGCCCATTTTGAATTTTTGTGCCTTGCCCTGTGTGAGAAGGTTAAAAAGATGACTGTAATGTCTTGTTTTCTTTATGAAGGTGTTTGAAGAGGTTTTCCCGACCAGTTCTGAATAGGCAACAGGAATTATCAAATTGTCCAACCCCACCACAGCTCAGACTGCTTGACTATCTACATAAAAGGAAAGAAAGGAAAGCCTCACAACCTCAGTTTGACCTGAAGATATCCAAAATTGGAAATGTAAGTCCTGGGCGAGCAAATCTATTCATGAGACATTGCCTTGCTATAGGAAATTGGTGTACTAGCAACAGGTTTCCTTGTTGATCATTGTGCCATCCATTGGCTTCTTCAGCATCTAACATACGGTCTGTTTCTGGACTGGTGTGCGTTTACAGATATCTCAATGAACACATTTAAAATTTAGCACGTTTTTGTTTCTATAAATAATGAGTTTTCTGCAAGAATTAGTGATTTGATGCATTCTTTTTTAGTGTGTTGACATATGGAAACAAAACCCCTGTTCCCTTGCTGTACCTTCTGAAGTGGATGTGAGTATGCAAGTTACTTTTTCTTACACAATAGTTTTTGGTCTGTTTTCATTCATATTAAAACCTGCAAAAGTCTTTCCATGTTTTTAGTATAGCAGCGAAGGAGAAAATGACAAAAACGTAAGGGCGTTTGTAATAATCTGAAACTCAATCTGAACCATGATTTTTGTATTCTATCCTTATCAGAGCAAAAACATCAGACAGGAGGAAATGGAAAAGGCATTATTGGGAGGAAAACTAAAGGCTTTAGAGGCACTGTTACCTTGCCCACTTTTTACCACTTTCTACTTGCTTCTCAAGTGCCTAAAGCGGTAGTAAACTCAGCCATACGCCTTTTTATTTATTTATTTATTTATTTATTTATTTTTAATTCATGTAGCCAGTACACAAAAGCATTTTACATCATTCCGGATCATTATTTATTCCCCTCCCGTTTAGTCTTACTATTTAGCAGCATTATTTCTGTTCCATGCTTTCCATCCGAAGCCGGCTCTATACTAGGTGCCTCTATTCTGTAGTTTAGTTTACGTTCGCAGAACTTGCACGCATGCACATTTGAATAGAAATGTTGAAGGGGTATGTGCTCTCACGGGAATTGCGGGAATGCAATGACACTGGAAGACGCAAGCATGGCATTGGAGGCATAGTCCGGAAATGACTGATGGTACACAGATAATGCCGTGAATAGCCGGTAGTATGCACATGCGTGAGTGACGTCATTAGAGAGAACATTGCTCGATATCTGGAGAATGGCAAAGGGTAGACAGAATATAAAAACAGAAGCATGTACACTCTGAGTGATTTAAATTAAGAAAAGTTGCAATGGAGAGTTTACTACCGCTTACTGGTTTGTGTTGTACACAGTGACACAAGCAGAGATGGGTGGTTTTACAGATGGGCTTCATTTCTACAGTTTAAAAAAAAAAAAAATGGGGATTTCTAACTTATACATGCAAGTTTTCTTTTTTCTTTTTTTCCACAAGATGTAATTAGGAATGTTTTTAGTTTTAAACTTAGTGCTGTATCTATTATGTGTATATAGATGCACTATATGACTTGAAGTTCTCGAAAATATGACCATCACATCTACGCAAACTAGTTGTACATCTCATAACTCCCTGAGCGTTAAAGGAGAAGTACAGCCAAAGCTCAGTTGGCTGTACTTCTCCTGTGGATCATAGAAGTGCAGTTCAATCTACACTCTTGTGACCTGGTTTCAGCAGACAGCTGGCTGAAGTCTGCTGATGTCACAGAGCCGGTCCAGGCTGGGGCAAGGTCAGGACAATAAAGTTGGGATCCGCCCACAACCCTGGACCCAGCCGCTGATTGGCTGAGCAGTAGCTCTCGTCCCCTCCACAGCCCAGTGTTTCAGTAAATGGGATGGGGGGTAGGCGGTGACTGACAGTCACCAGATCTCTGAGAACTGAGCTCTGCTCACCGAGCAATCAGTGGTCGTTGATCACTCCATACTCTGTCTTCTAGACGGTGGGGGACCAATGCTGAATTCACCTAGGTAAGTATGATTTTTGGAAAAAAAATATTTGAACTTCTCTCTTAATATGTAGTTGCCCCCTTCCCCTTTGCAACTATAACAGCCTCTACTCTTCCGAGAAGACTTTTCTCAAGATTTTGGAGTTTATCTCTGGGTATTTTTGCCCATTTGGCCAAAAGAGTATTTGTACGGTCAGATACTGATCTTGGGATGAGAAAACCTGGGTCTCAATTGGCACTCCAGTGCACATCAAAGTTATTCAGTAGGGTTAAGATCGAGCCTCCATGAAGGCTACTCTTGTTCCTCTGCACCAAATTAATCAGTGTCTTTAATGAGCTGGATTGCACAGGGGTACAGTCATGGTGGGACAGGGAAGGGCCTTCCCTACACTTGCTACAGGATTTAAGGAGCAGAATTGTCAAAATTTGTCTTTGTTACTTTCACTGGAAAAACGAATCTCATTAATTTGGAGAGGTGTCAGTACATTTTGCCATAAAGTTTAGGCGTAAAAAAAATAAAAGTTTAGGTGTATTCGTCAGGTGTTCCCAAACTTTTTTCCATATAGTTTATAGTATCTGTGCAGTAAGTTAAACACAAAATTTAACTGGAGTGTTTAGAACATTGGCATCAGCTGTTGCATAATGCATATAACTTACTCTACTGGTACAGTACAAATAATGTTTGTTTTCAGAATTCACTTGTTTATGTTAGAATTATAACGATTTCTTCTCTCCATTGCCCAGGTTGAAAAATATGCAAAAGTGGAAAAATCTATCAAACCTGATGACTCGCAACCTACTGTCTGGCCTGCAGATGTGAGTAATTAAAACTTTTTCTGCCCAATATTTATTTTATTATTTGTGTTATAGTGCAGTGCATGTGTGCAGTGTGAATTTAGTCTGAAATTCCGATAGAAATGTCTGAAGGACATTTTAAAGGTACATTTTCCTCCTGTTGCATCACTATTTATTTTTTGATGCCTCCTCTGGCAGATTGAAGCTGCTTTTAAAAGTCTGACAACCATGTTTGTCATGGGTAACGCAAATAATGGTAATGTGTATCACATGGTTTTGAATAATCATGACTTGATTATTTCTTAAAGGCTAAATTGGTAATGTAATATATATATATATATATATATATTATACACACACACGCTCACAAAAGTGAGTACACCCCTCACATGTTTGTAAATATTTTATTATATCTTTTGATGTGACAACACTGAAGAAATTACACTTTGCTACAATGTAAAGTAGAGAGTGTTCAGCTTGTATAATAGTGTCAATTTGCTGGCTCCCCAAAATAACTCAACACACAGCCATTAATGTCTAAACTGCTGGCAACAAAAGTGAGTGCACCCCTAAGAGAAAATGTCACAATTGGGCCCAAAGTGTCAATATTTTGTGTGGCCACCATTATTTTCCAGCACTGCCTTAACCCTCTTGGGCATGGAGTTCACCAGAGCTTCACAGGTTGCCACTGGAGTCCTCTTCCACTCGTCCATGATAACAGCACGGAGCTGGTGGATGTTGGAAACCTTGGGCTCCTCCACCTTCCGCTTGTGGATGCCCCACAGATGCTCAATTAGGTCTTTAGACATGCTTGGCTAGTCTATCACCTTTGCCATCAGCTTCTTTAGCAAAGCAGCGGTCCTCTTGGAGGTGTGTTTGGGGTCATTATGTTGGAATACTGCCTTGCGGCTATATATATATATATATATATATATATATATATATATATATATATATATATATATATATATATATATATATATATATATATATATATATATATATACACACAAACTATATATAGTTTGTATGTGTGAGTATTTAAAATGTAGAAAGAAGCTAAAAACAACTTTTCCAAGAGTACTCAAGCATGTTAAGAATATACTATTTTCTCTATATATAACAGCCCCACCTTCTGTGTTCTCAGCCATTTTAGGCTAAAGCTGGCCATACATTGAACTGTAGGGTAAACAAACAAATTCCTCAATCAACGCTATGCTGATGGATGAATCTCTCACCACCAGCTTTCAGAATACTCCAACCACTGCTCTGATTGGGTACAGTTGCTTTTCGGTCGACAATTTTTACACCCTTTGATTTTTCATTCGAGGGATGTTGGGCGGGAGGTGGCTGAAATTCATACAGTGTATGGCCAGCATAATGGAGGCCTTCACGACTGAAAAGTGTCTAGTGGGATAAACCCCATCTGCACTGTGAGTTGTGTGTTGCACTGATGGGGAATGTTTGTGCAGGATTTTTACACTCTTTCAGAAATGTATTTTTATTTTTTCTAGGATACAAAAGAGGATTATCTATTTGAATGTGAATCTGGAAGCCCATTCAACAGAGGAAAATTGACCATTTTCCAAAATACAGGCAATCCTTTGTATTTTGGTAAAATGCAAACTTCCAAAGAAGAAGAAGAAGAAGAAGAGAACTTTCACCCCCCTTCTTCACAGTGAGTTACTTTTATTATTTCCTCCTTCCAACTGCCATTCACATAAGGACTTTCCCTTGCACATTTGTCTATTATATTTTAGGATAACCAGCAGCTGTCGGTATCCTAAATTTCATTTTTTTTCCCAGTGCCTGGAGTAGTGGAGCCATGAAATAAAATTTTAATAAATAAATCAGATCTGGTTAGATACTACATTCATTGATCTTCCTGAATGTGAAACTGTTCTGAAGGGGGAACAGCTAGAAACAAATAACAGATACTAATGCAAAGAGCTGTCTACAGCACACAGAAAAGGACTGCTTCATCAAGAAGTCTACAGAGATTGCCTCAAAGGCTTTACTTCTTGGCACCACTCCAATGGCTTTGATGTTACCGTTGCAATAAAATTAAGTCCCTTGTACAAGTGGGTTGGTATTCTGTAATGCTGTGTACACACAGTCGGACATTCCGACTACAAAAATGATTTTTTTCCGGTGGATTTTGGCCCAAACTTGTCTTGCATACACACGATCGCACAAAGTTGTCGGAAAATCTGATCGTTCAGAACTCGGTAACGTACAACAAGACTATAGAGGGCAGTAGCCAATAGCTTTCGTCTCGTAATTTATTCTGAGCATGCGTGGCACTTTGTCCGTCGGAATTGTCTACACACGATTGGAATTTAAACAATTGGATTTTGTTGTTGGAAAATTTTAGATCCTGCTCTCAAGCTTTGTGTGTCGGAAATTCCAACGGAAAAAGTCAGATGGAGCCCACATGTGATCGGGTTTTCCAACAACAAGAACAGATCACACCTTTTCCGTCGGAAAGTCCGACCGTGTGTACAGGACATTAGAGCAATATGTACAGGTGGCAAGCTTCATGCAGCATCCTAGATGCAGTTATTCTACATCTAGGTACAACAGCTCTCCTGAAGATTACATTTGCATATTAATGCAGATATTTTTATTGTGAATTGAAATTTGTGTAGATTTGCATAATGTATTGGCATGTTTCCTTTTTTTTAGATTTCTTATTGGATCAAGAATTGATATAGACAGGTAAGTGTATATTTTTTCCTCTATAGAACTTGCTTTAAGGCTCGGGTTCACACTACTGCGACCTGGTCAGATGACTTTCTGGTGATTTTCTGGCGACTTGAGTACTGCTTTGATGCAACTTTGAACCGACTTTGACTTGTGCAGGCATGCAGAGATAACAGCATACATGAAAATGCCATTGATATAGATGAGGATCAGACTTGGAGGCGACTTCCATTAAAGTCTATGGGTACAAGTCGGATAGAAGTCGCCTTGAAGTAGTATAGAGACCTTTTCTAAAGTCAGAGTGACTTCAGTAATGCTAATTAAGACAGCTCTCATTGACCAACATGGGATTTCACATGTCATGTGACTTGGGGTTTCACAAGTCAGATCCCAAATCACGACAGTGTGAACTGAGCCTTAAACTGGATACGTTATTTTAAATGATTCAATCACATTTTGAAACCGGGTTGAACAAATTTCTGGAAAATATTCTGTGCACCTACAGATTTACAGCGGGTGCGTATTTTGGCCTTTTTTGTATCAATATCAGTGGAAGAAAATGTTCTTCCAGAACTATATAAACAGGAACCCTTTTTTGACCAGAGGTTTTCGAAGCTTCTGTTAACTTGATTTTGTAACTGAATAATTTTTCACCTTGACATCGGCTTGGGCACTAGGAACACACAATTGCACATTTCTTGTTCTCATCTGCAAGTGACAAATGGGTTTAATAGTGCATTATTGTAACATTATAGAACAGTCCTCCTGTGTATTGCATTCACATTTTTAAAGTGAACCTTAAGGGATAAGTTCACCTTTTTGTTACATGTTGCACCCAGGATGTAACATGTTACAAATACACTGGCTTCCGCACCCCCTGACTCCTTATTGCCACAGGGAGTGGGGGGATCTTCTACCCTCGCTTTCTGTCACAATCTGAAAAGAACATGGCTTCGCCCACCCAGCTGCATCATTCATTCAGAGTTCTGTGAATAAAAAAACTACCTGGTCTGATAGCTTTTTTTGGCTGTCGGCTTGTGGTTCTCAATGAACTATCATGTCGCTGTTGATCGATGTGGTAGTTCATTGATACTTCATTGATACTTCCTATTAGTGTGTAATAACCTGACCATATGTTGTACAGGCAGACAGCTTACACACAGTCTGCAAGAGCTCTCCATTGCACCCACGATCTGCCCTGCAGCTCTCATTGGCCCTCTTATGACTCACCCCCCTCCCTTCCTGGCAAACTCTCACCAGAGAGTGAGCTATGCATGATGTCATAAGTCTAGGCTGTTTACCATTCAAGAAACGGGAAGTGGGCTGTATAAGGTATTCACTGACAGAAAAAAAAATGTTTTACTATCCAAAGGTAAAACAACAAGGGCAGAAGATTTAATATATGGAAAGATGAAAAAAAATAATTTAGTTATTTAAGTTTTGTTTATTGTAGCTCTGGTTTGGCTGGAGGAGTGTCAGAGACCACAGTGTGCGTCAGCCATCAGCTGCATCCTCTATTACCCAAGCTGAAAACTGATGCTGCATCAAACATCTTTATAAACATTTTCTTTTCATACATCAGGGGACACAGAGCCATAATACTTACTACGTGGGTTATAGGGCCACTGATAGGTGATGGACACTGGCACGCCCTAAGGCAAGAAGTGTACTCCCTATATAACCCCTCCCGCTACTGGGAGTCCTCAGTTTTTTCGCCAGTGTCTAAGGTGTTGGTCACGAGTAAAGATGTGCTGAGCTCCACTGGAAGCAATCCTTGCTGTGGCTAGCCATGCTGACCAGATCTATTCAGTGTGTCCTTTCATGGGCTAAAGGAATGGTACCTGGACCTCGTGTCCGAAGAAATTAGGGTTTGCTTGCGAACACTTCTCTTTTTAGAGAGCTGGACCCTGACATCCAGTACTTTTTGGTAGTAAGGCCATAAAGTTTTACTGGCAGGGTGCTGTTGCAGGTCCAGGATTGTGGGTAACCTCTAGGTTCCCCTGTTCCTGAAGGTTTCAGAGCCCACCGTGAAGGGTGAAGATTGGGTTTATTTTAGATAACCCTGCAGCGAGGAAAGGTAAGTGGAGATTTTCTTAAAAATTTCTCCTTTTTGAGTTATAATGTTGTCATGCCTATGTGTCACCGCTGAGGGCTATGATGAGCACTCACCGCCTGATGCTGGAAACAGAGCTGCTGTGTCAGAAGCCTTCATTTCTCCTCCGGCCACAAGCAGATCCTCTGGTAAGAAAGGGGGGACTGGTTCTCCTCCTGCGCCCCCAATGTTGGAATCTTCCCCTTCGGTGGACTTATATGCCAAAAGCATTTCTTTAAAAAAAAAAAAAACTACAAACTATGCGGCCGCTCAGCGGTAGTTTTTACTCGCCGCCGCCATACCAGCTGTTTGCAAGGTGCCTGAAGTCCGCTGCTTGCGCTGGAAGACACTTTCTTTTGAAAGAAAGGGGGGACTGTAATTAGCACGGGGGGGGGGGGGGGTCTAACGGCGTCAGGCGCTGGCCACACGTGGAGGAAGTTGTTAAAGCACTGTGTGTGTAACTGCTGCTGGCTGTGGAGGGACACATGAGCAGGAGGTTGGCTTGCTTCAGGTTTGGTGACGCAGGCATTC
Organism: Lithobates pipiens; assembly: GCF_037356315.1. Lineage (NCBI taxonomy): Eukaryota > Metazoa > Chordata > Amphibia > Anura > Ranidae > Lithobates > Lithobates pipiens. Next base: position 628,842,508 of record NW_027507748.1, on the reverse strand, counting down.
CCTTTGACACATTATTACTTTACCAGGCTAGGTATTAAAAGCGGCTTATAGCGCTGGACTATAACCTAGCAGTGTACATTCTTTTGCTGGTAGTGCCTCTGCTTTGTGCTTCAGGCTATGAGTGGTAAAGGGACCAGGAACTCCTCTAATGCCCCGTACACACGAGCGGACTTTTCGACATCCAAACTCCGACGGACTGAGTCCGGCGGACTATCCGATCGTGTGTGGGCTGCAACGGACTTTAGCGAAGCTAAAGTCTGACGGACTTTAGAAATGAAGCATGCTTTAAATTTTCCCGACGGAACTCCGCCGGACCCGGTCCCCTTTGAAAAATCCGCTCGTGTGTGTGCTACTCCGACGGACTAAAACCGACGCTAGGGCAGCTATTGGCTACTGTCTAGGAACTTCCTACGTCGAATCCAGTCGTACGTCATCACGTTCGACTCCGTCGGAGTTTGGTGTGATGGTGTGTGGTCAAGTCCGTTCGGTCGAAAAGTCCGTCGGAACTCCGGCGGAACTCCGGCGGAACTCCTTTGGAGGTCTGTCAGACTTAATCCCTCTCGTGTGTACGGGGCATAAGGGTTCTAAAGGGTCAGTGGTTTCACAACAAACTAAGTCCATTTCCAAAAGAATGTCATCCTCCTCCGAGAGTGATGCGGTCGAAATTCTCCACACTTTATCTAATGGAAGAGGATTTCTATAAGAAATGGGGGGTTCCAGCAATTTATGCTGCAATCTCCTCAGTGAACAAGAGTCTCACATGTCCAGTGGATAATGGGCTAATATTAAAGGATCCAACAGATAAAAAGTTGGAACTTCTTTCTAAAAGCAATATGTCTTTCGCAAGTTCAGTAGCACAGCCGGTCCTTGCGGCAATTGGTGTATCTCAGTCCATTAAGGAAAAGTTTGTGGAGATACTTAAAATTCTGCCTGATCAGCAGGCCCAGCAATGGGCTGGTGTGTCAGACTCGCTATGTTTCACAGTAGATGCTGTGAAAGATTCTATCATTCAAGTCTCATGGCTTATGCTTGGACTAGTGCATTCTCGCAGAGTTCTATGGCTGAAAAATTGGTCAGCCGAAGCACAGTGATAAAAGCTCTTAGCCAGTTTCCCCTTTCATGGTTAACGGCTATTTAGAGACGATCTGGATTAATACATCCAAAGGATCTCTAATGGGAAAAGCTCTTTTACCAGTAAAGAAGAAGTTCAAACATTTCTCTTTTTGAAGCGTGCTGCCTCGCCTGTGCCAGGGGAAACAGCCTTTAGGCAGTCTCAACGGCCTCAACCGTCAGGTTCAAGGGGAAGACCCCAAGGGCAGAACCAGGGTCAGAAGAGATCTTGGGGCAGAAAGCCCACAAAGTAGAATGCTAAATCCTCCTTATGAAGGGTCGCCCCCGCTCACTCCTGAAATTCTCAAAGATCTGGCAGGAACAATGTCAAGATGGATGGCTTCTTCAGTTTCTCTAGGTTACAAACTAGAGTTCCGAGAGTATGGGACTAGCAAAGGAAGTCCATGTCGAAAAAAAAAAAGCGCGGGGGGGGGGTCCCCCCAGAGTCCATACCAGACCCTTATCCGAGCATGCAGCCCGGCTGTTCAGGAAAGGGGGTGGGGACGAGCAAGTGCACCCCCCTCCTGAACCGTACCAGGCCGTGTGCCCTCAACATGAAGGGGTACTTTGGGGAAGGGGGGCCTGCATCTGGTATGGACTTTGGGGGGACCCCCAAGCCGCTTTTTCAGCGTAGGGGTTCCCCTTTAAATCCATACCAGGCGACGGGGCTCGCGAGGTGTCAATCTCGCCGATGGAGGCGGCAGCATTGACTTCCTTCGCTAGTCCTGTCTACCTGGAGTCGCGTTCAAAATGAACGGACTTTACTCAGTGTGTGGGCAAGTCAGTTCATTTCAAAAGTCTGGCGGGCCTCCACTAAAAGTCCGGCGGATTGTTCGCTGGAAAAGTCCGGTCGTGTGTGGGTAGATCCGCTCGTTCAGAAAGTCCGGCGGACCTCCATTGCAAAGTCCGGCGGATTGTCTGATCGTGTGTATGCATTAGAGGAACAGGGCACAAGTTTTTATTCAAACCTTGTCATGGTTTCCAAACCAAACGGAGAGGTAAGACCCATTCTAGATCTCAAAGATCTGAATCGGCACTTAAACATCTGATCCTTTAGCATGGAGTCAATCCGATCGGTTGTTTCCATCCTGCAAGGAGGGGAGTTTTTGGCTTCAATCAATATCAAAGATGCATATCTCCACGTGCCAATATTTCCCACTCACCAGAAATTTCTGCTCTTCGAAATAGAAAATCATAATTTTCAGTTTACGGCCTTCCCATTTGGTCTAGCCACAGCACCACGGGTGTTCTCAAAGATTCTGGCACCTCCCTTAGCCAGATTAAGGGCTCAAGGCATAACGGTCCTAGCCTATTTGGATGATCTACTTTTAATTGATAATTCAGTCTCAGGTCTAAATCGGAGTCTGATTACAGCTGTAAACTACCTGGAATCTCTAGGTTGGATACTCAACCTATAAAAATCCTCCCTAAAACCATCAAGAAGATTACAATACTTGGGGCTGGTCGTAGATACCATACAGAAGAAGGTATTCTTAACCCAGACAATAATCAGTTCCATTATAGGACTAAATCAACTTATTAAAGCAAAGAAAAATCCTTCCATTCAGCTGTGCATGAGATTGTTGGGGAAAATGGTGGCCTCCGTTGAGGCCATCCCTTACACACAGTTTCACTCAAGACTGCTTCAAAGCACCATCCTGTCGTTCTGGAACAAAAAGATTCAGGCCTTGGATTTTCCAATACGCTTTGCTGCCGACGTACGTCCAAGCCTAAATTGGTGGTTAATATCCAGCAACCTCCAAAAGGGAAAATCTTTTCTACCAGTATCCTGGAAAGTGGTGACAACAGATGCCAGCCTTCTTGGCTGAGGAGCAGTCCTGGAAGAAGATTCTGTCCAGGGGAGATGGTCTAAGTTAGAGAGGACCTTGCCTATCAACATTTTGGAGATTCGGGCAGTACGTCTGGCCCTAGAGTCTTGGACGGTCAGACTGCGGGATTGTCTTGTCAGGATTCAGTCCGACAATGCCACTGCTGTGGCTTACATCAATCACCAGGGGGGCACGAGAAGAATTTCCCTTGGTTCTTTTGACAAAGATAATCTTTCTGGTTGCCATTTCTCCTGCTAGAAGAGTATCTGAAGTAGCGGCTCTGTCTTGTAAAGAGCCATATTTGATCATGCATAAGGATAAGGTGGGTTTTACATCCTCATCCTGAATTCCTACCAAAGGTGGTAACAGGTTTTCATTTAAACTAAGATATTGTTCTTCCTCCTTTCTTCCCAGAACCTATATCTAGGAAAGAAAAGGCACTAGATTCCCTTGATGTAGTAAGAGCGATCAGAGTCTATTTAAAGGCGACTGCTCAGGTTCACAAAACAGATGTTTTGTTTGTGCTGCCAGAAGGTCCAAAAAGGGGACAGGCAGCATCAAAATCGACCATTTCCAAATGGATTCGTCAAGTCATTGTTCAAGCTTATGGCTTAAAGAAGAAAATTCCTCCCTTTCATGTTAAAGCGCACTCAACCAGGGCGATTAGTGCCTCTTGGGCGGTGCATCATCAGGCCTCTATGGCTCAGATCTGTAATGCTGCAACTTGGTCTTCAGTTCATACGTTTACCAGATTTTATCAAATCAATGTTAAAGGTCATGAGGATATTGCCTTTGGGTGCAGTGTTCTGCAGGCTGCAGTATGAGTCCTCTGGCCTCCTTAGTTTTTTTTTTTTTTTTCTTTTGTTGTCTCCCTGCCTTCTGTTGCCATTGCTATGGGACATCCCACGTAGTAAGTACTATGGCTCTGTGTTCCCTGATGTATGAAAATAAAACATGATTTTTAAAACAGCTTACCTGTAAAAATCCTTTTCTTTGATGTACATCAAGGGACACAGGGGTCCCTCCCTTCTTGGTATACACTTGTATTGCTTGGCTACAAAACTGAGGACTCCCAGTAGTGGGAGGGGTTATATAGGGAGTAAACTTCTTGCCTCAGGGCGTGCCAGTGTCCATCGCCTATCAGTGGCCCTATAACCCACATAGTAAGTACTATGGCCCTGTGTCCCCTGATGTACATCAAAGAAAAGGATTTTACAGGTAAGCTGTTTTAAAAATCCTGTTTTTTTACAGTTACTTTTTTCATGAGCCCAAATAAAAAAAATTAAAAAAAATTGTTTGGCCTATGGTGTGGAGATTATTTGCCAAAGTTTACTGAATAATTGACATGCTGTAAGCTACATAAAAAACTGCTATAAAGGCCTGTTGAACCACAGACCTGTTAACCTAGACAGATACACCTTTAAATTCCTAAACCATTTGTTTGTGGCCGCAAAGAAATCAATAGCAAAGGCCTAGAAAATGCAAACCCCTGGAATCTCTTAAAACCAGATTGTGCCAAACCATGGTTTATGAAAAGCTGATGGCCAAACTCGGCTAAAATGTCTTTATGGGCTCATTCACAGGGGTGCTTAGCCCTGCGCGGCTTGAAGAGTCTTTTACTTTTTAAGCTACTGTTGAGCTGCATACAGGCAGCCCATATAAAGTGAATGGATAATGGATATGCATCTGCTGTACACTCTCACCCACAGAGCTGAGTTTGACAGGTATGCAGTAATGGGTGCACAGACCCAGATGCGCAGGCTCTTTATTAGGGGTTAACCGGTAACCATTTCCATATACAATAATAATCTGTGCACATGCTGTCATATTTGTGTCCCCACAGAGTGGTCAATCAGTATCTTGAATTGTTTAAAAATGAGTCCAAAGGTTTTGTGAAGATGACACACGATGCTGGAGGAGTCGCAAGCCAAAATCCTGTGTCGCCAGGCAAGGAAATTGAGGTTTGTGAAATGATCTTACTAATGACAGTCCCTGTCGCCTACTTCTGGTTGAAAATGAAATGTTATGTGTAGACGTTCGCTAGGACTAATAGGTTTGGGGATATCCTGTTCTATGTGACTAACGAGACTAAGGCCCCATACACACTATTAGATTTTCTGCAGATTTTTGTCTTCAGATTTACCAAAACCATGTAGTGCAAGGGCCTGCCTGATTGCATACACATTGAAACTCTTAAGGTTTGATCTCCCATATTATATGGTTTCGGTAAATGTGAAGACAAAAATGCAGAAAGTGTGTATGGGGCTTAAGTAACGAGCCACATGTAACTTTTTATACTATGACTCGCTTTCATGCATGTCCTCCAGCTTCTGTAGATTTGGCAATTAGGAGGCATATCTGGTAGTTAGTGACTCGATTGCAGTATAATTCTGTGTCGAGTGATAAACGTAATGGCTATTGCATAAAGATAATGATCATGGGGGGAAAAACGTGAATTCCGAAGCTTATTTCATTTCATCTTTTCAGGCAAATGCAATGACAATGGTACTTTTTAGCCTATTTTCTATGCCTTTTTTTATGGGTGTTTTTGTAAAGGATGCTTTGCCGTGTGGTGGAATCCTAAAATGTTCATAAAGGAAAGTTTTTTTCTTTTTCTTTTTCTTTTTTTAAAGGTTTTGGCTTAGTTTTATTCTAATGGTTTTTTTATAGCTTTTTTTTTCAACTATATGTTACAAGTTTTGTGTTACAAATACATTTAAAACATGACAAAGGATTTCCAGAGAATAGGGGGTTATCTAAAAAGCTCATCAATAATTATCTCCTTTCGGGCAGTCTGGCTTTCATCATCCTGAATGAGGTATGAGTCACTGCTCTGTCAGTACACTTCCGTGAGCAAATCTTGATTTATGGAGCTGTGTCAGCATTTTTTTTCTACATCAGCTGGAATAGGTAACCAACTTAATTTGGTGGCTTAAAGGGGTTGTAAACCCCACTGCCCAACTTTACTGCGTGTAAAGCTATTTGCAATCACTTACTTGTAGGTGGCTTTAAAAACGTCACAAACTGTGCTGTTTAGGAGATATTGCAGATATCTGTTTCAGTGACGTCACTCATGCATGCTCATTTTGTCCATCGTTTACGGCACACTCAGCAAGACGTCGTCTATTCATTTTTGTGCCATGCCTCTGATAGCAGAGCTCCACGGCATCAAAATCCCACAAGATCCTGGTGTTCTTGAAACACCCCATGTGACAAGCTACATCACAGGGGATGTGAACAAGGACATTCATGTTTAACACTGGGAGGAAATTTGCATGTGTGGTCTTATTGGCTTGCCGGGCCATTGCCATGGTAATGGTATACTAAAACGAGGCTTGGTTACTCTTTACCGAGCATGCCTGAGATTCTGGCTTGTTCAGGGAGAAAAGGGCGGAAGTACAGATGAGGCTGGAGGCTACAAACATGGCTCTGGCTTAGGCAAAAACAGAGAAAATAGAAACAAAGCTGCAGAAACAGTAAAAGATCCTAGAGTACTAATTTCTTCTGAGTTTACCTCCTCTTTAAAAGAGGAATGCCAAGTGTGTGTGTGTGTGTGTGTGTATATCTCTGCCCACGGGAGGATTAAACACTGGCATACAAAAATGCTGTTTGGTCTAGCCCAGGATGGACCCCTCTTACTACCAGCATGACTCTAGTGTCCTAGAAGAATTAACATAATTTCTTCAGCTCTGCTGGTTTAAAGACTAACCCATGTTTTTACCTTTTTACTCTTGTGATCTCTACACTAGTGGAGTTGTGTCCTTCTGGTTGAAGCTATCCAGTCTGCCTCTGAATTTTGGAGCACATGCAGACACTGCAGAATTGCACTTTACAGGGATAGTCTGGAAGTTACCTTTGAGCACTGTATTCTCTGTAGGATGCTTCCAAGACTCTTTTCTAGTAAAAATTACCTGTGGAGCGCTTTTCAGGGTCAGAGTGTCTGGCATTGCCAGTGACTGCCCTGTCTCTGAAGACTGGCCTATTGAGTGGGCCGACCTAGACAAACACTGGTAGCTACCTCACTTAAATAGGTTGCTGAGCACCTTTATTTCCCATTCCTACCTGTTTTGCCATGGTGGGGCTGAGTGCTGACATAATCCTCAGGGTGTAGTGTTGCAGGCACTCTTTCTCGCCATACAGCATTAAAGTGGTTGTAAACCCTTACAACCAACATTGACCTACAGGTAAGCCTAGATTAAGGCTTACCTGTAGGTCCAAGAAATATCTCCTAAACCTACACGGTTTAGGAGATATTTGCCGAAAGACAGGCACCGCTGTCTACTGCACATACGCCAAGACAGCGGCGCGCAGACGCACTGAGCGTGCCGCGGTCAACGGCGATATGCCACGAGTGGCGGCTCCCGTGCGCATGCGCGGGAGTGACGTTATCGCGGTTTTCGCGGAATGATGGCGGCGGAGCAGCGAGACCCACCGAGAAGATGGATGCGCCGGGCTACAGGGGACAGCGGTGACTTCGCTGGCTCCTGTGTCAGGTAAGTGACACATAATGGACTACTATGCGATGCATAGTAGTCCATTATGCTTTACCTTTGCAGGGAATGAAAGAGGAAGTAAACTCATCAGGGTTTACTTCCTCTTTAAGGGAGAATATCCCGCTGTCGCTTCTGCATGCAAAGAATTGAGTGGAACTTAGATCTTCGACTTGTCATTGCTGCCCATCAGCAGTGATTATGGTCCCCTCCAGCCATCCAGCCTTGCCTCCCACCCCGAACCTTCCTGATTCTTGATACTGGAGGAACAATCCCTCTTTTTCATGTGCCCCAGGCTCACTAACAATTCTGGGGCTGCCTGAATTGAGCCCACTGACAGTGCTCTGCAGCTTGGAGTCATGTTTCCCTCTTGTAGTCTGTCTCGTCTTCCGACTCTTCCTTCGCTCCATCGGGTGTGGCTTTTTCCCTTGCTGTTTTTATTATGGTTTTGCAAGACGTTATGGCCCAAACCACCCAGTTATTCACTTTGATAATAGACAGGGCCTGCTGTTAAGTCACGGGGCCCAATACAGCCTACCTAGCAGGGGCCCCCCAAATGATGGGTGGGGCCTGAGCACTCCTCCCCCTAGCCCACAGGCAGCCAGTGGAGAAGGAGGCAGTGTGGAGTGTGTGTGTGTGTGGAGTGTGTGTGACAAAGTTGCACTAACAGTGGGATTAAAAACAGAAGGGTATAAAATGTGTACAGAGCACAGGGATCAAAAGTATTTAACATGCAGAAAGCACATCAGGTATATGTATATCATTTACAAAATGCAGGTAATTAAATGTACAGAATGCAGGTTTCAGGAGTATGTACCATACAGTGTGCATGAGTCAGGGGTATGTACATGGTTCAGGGGTCAGAAGTATTTAATATACAGAATGCAGGAATGAGGAGTGGGTAATTTAACATGGTTCAGTGGCCCAGAATGGGTAATGTACATGGTTTAGTCAGAGGTCAGACTTCTTCTACCTGGGATCCTTGTGCAGTGCATCTCCTGTGGAGAGGAGGGTACCTCTTAAGCTGAGAGCCCAGGGACAGGCCAGGAGCTGAAAACCTCCAAAACCTTCTTCCTTCCTCCTTAGCATGAAGTTTGGCAACAGGAGCCAAGGGGCAGAAGAGAACTACTTAACTACTTTTGGGTTAAAGCAGAGTAATCTACAGCCGCATGTTGAGACTATTACATTAAAGTCCCGGCCAGCCCGTGCGTGTTGATATAGAAGAGGCCGGGACTTTAATGTAATATTCTGGAAATACGGCTGCAGATTACTCTGCTTTAACCCATTTAACCCAAAAGTGGTTAAGTAGTTTTCTTTTGCCCCCCAAGGCTTGGGGAAATGTTTTTGAAAAAAGTTTAATGGAGCAGAATTGATAGATCAGTGCCCATAATATTTGGGAGCCCCCTCTCTGTCTCTGGCCCCCTCTGCTGAATTGGCAGGGCCGGGTCCAGTACAGTAGGGCTGGTTTTCGCTAGAGTTACCCATAAACGCATAATTTACAAATTGAGGTCTGTTGACCTGGATGATGGTGTCTGTACCTGGATAGAAAATTGGTTAGAGGGGCACGTTTCAAGGGTGGCGATAAATGGTGTGTACTCAGAATGGTCTGTCGTTGTGAGCTGGGGTACCCCAAGGCTTTGTCCTGGGACCAATCCTTTTTAAAATGTATTCATAAATGATAGATTTAACTATTTATACCAACTTCTCTGTGTTTGCTATTAATACAAAGCTATACTTTTCAACAAAATCTCAATAAAATAAAGTGGGTGGGTAACTACATGGCAAATTAAGATTCCGTTGAAAAATGTAAAGTAGTGCATGTGGGGACTAAAAATATGAATGCAAGTTTCTCATTGGGGGGGGGGGGACCTATGAGGGAATCTAGGATAGAAAAAGAACTGGGGGTCCGAATGCCGTCCAGTTTTGGTCACCAGTCCTCAGGAAGGATGTGCTGGAACTGGTGAGAGTCCAGAGAAGGGCAACAAAACTAATAAGAGGACTGGATGACCTCCATTGTAAGGAATGACTGCAAGCATTAAACATATTCTCCCTGGAGAAGAGACACTCGAGGAGATATGGTGGCAATATATTGTACAAATATTTCAGTGGTGATTCTAGCATAGGGAGACAAAAATGCATTCTCAGGTTGCTTAAGCCCATGTACACACGGTCGGAGATTTTGCCAACCAAATCCGTCGGATTTTGCCCGTCGGATTTTGCCCGTCGGATTTAGTCCGACGGATTGTGTCCGAAACTGTTGCATACACACGGTCGGGCCAAGTTGGCGAAAAATCCGATCTTTCAGAACGTGATGACATAATTTTGTTACGATGGGACTACATTCAGGCTAGTAGCCAATAGCTTTGATGTAGGAATTTGATCTGAGCATGCGTGGCACTTGGTCCGATGAAAATGCTCTACACATGATCGGATTAGGTCCGTCCGGCCCAGTTGGTCGGGAAATATTTCCAACATGTTGGAAAATTGGGTCGGACGGAGATTCAGACAGAATCAGTCCGATGCATACCACACACAGTCGGATTATCTGTCGACACGGTCCAATAAGACTCATTCCGACAGATTCTCCGACCGTGTGTACAAGGGCTAAGAGGACATGTGGCCACCCAATCAAGTTGGATGAGAAGTGGTTTAACCTAAACTATGTAGGGGCTCTTTACTGTCAGAGCAGTAAGGATGCAGAATTCCCCTTCACAGTTTGTTGTCAGCAGGAGGTGTCAATAATTAAAAAAACAAAAAAAAACCCTCTTAGATGGGCATCTTAGCAAATGTAATATACAGGGAAATGGGAAAACGTGCACAGGTGTTTTTTTTTTTTTTTTTTTTTTAATGAAGAGGTTGGGGTTTATAATGAATGAGAGGAAGATAATATAAGGAACCCTATGTAAGAGAATAGAAGATGAAACTGTTTTAATATATAGCGTGAACATAGAGTCAGATTGACCTGAATGATTCTAGGAAGCTGTGTATATATATTTATGTATCTGTATTTTTTATTTTTTTTGTATTTGTACTTTTATTGAATAAAAATAATAAAAAGAGATTGAAAACACACACGCTTGCATCCACACAGGTTGAACTGGATGGACTGGAGTCTTTATTTAACTTTACCAACTATGTACCATTCTGTCATTGTTAGCCTGGGCAATGGACAGATCGATTTGGCTGCTGTTGAGGACCAAATTGTCCCTGGCTTGGTGGCTCAGGAAACCAGCTCTGGAATCAAGGAAGTTCTTCCTTTTTGTTCCTTGGAATTCCTCACAATGAATGGCATGTTCTCAGGCTCAGGAGGAATCCTGGGCGCTCTGTTGTTGCAGGGGGCTTGGTTGCCTGAGGAATTTCGTCTCCTGGTTGAAGCTTCTAACAATTTGGCATAGCTGGTGCGTTGGACCTGAGAACACACTGTGACAGTGGCGTACATTAACCATCAGGTAGCAAACGGATATCTCACTATATCAGGAAAGGTAGATCAGATCCTGTTCTGAGCAGAACCTCACATTCCAGGCTTGTCAACGATGTACATTTCAGGTGTAGATAATTGGCAGGCAGATTTCCTCCGTTAGCAGTGTCTGGACATGGGGGAGTGGTCCCTCCGCTGAGCAGTATACCATGAGCTGTGTTGTAGGTGGGCACAGATATGGACCTTCAGGTAATAATAAACTGAATAGGTTTTTCTCCAGGTACAGGGATCTTTTAGCAGACTCAATGGATGCTCTGGTGACTTTTTGGCAAGAGTAGACTATGATCTCTGCCTTTCCTCCCCTGAAACTTATTTTTCTTGTCTGCTTCAGAGAATCAAGATAGAGGGTAGTCCTCTTTTGCCCTGGTTTGGCTCGAGTGGCTATGGTACGCAGACCTGGTAAGGCTCTCTTGGCGGATTCTCTATGTACTCTACCAGATCGTCCAAAATTTCTCTCTTAATCACTCAAATACTATCTTTGCCATCACTGGCTTGAACTGTTGAAGCCCAGGTTCTGAGAGGCAGGGGCATCTTGGTGGTTTCTACAATGTTAAAAACTAGGAAGTCAACTTCTCACAAGATCTGTCACTGGACATGGTAAGGATACTTTACTGAGTTTAAGTCTCTGGGTTTTCACCTTAGGGGTTTCTCCATGGTACAAATCCTCTCCTTTTACACCCAGGCCTGGACCAGCTTTTTTCTCCTAGCACTATTTAGGGTCAGGTTGCTGCTCTTTCTATTTTGTTTCAGAGACTGTTGGCCATTCCTTGATTATAAATTGTGTACAGAGTCTCCCTTGTATCTTCCCCTATTCATTCCTCTGTGATTCCATGGGATCTGAATCTGGTTCTTTGGTTCTCACTTCAGAAACTGTCATTTGAAAACATTAGAAACATTCCTCTCTATGCTTTCACCCACAAGGTGTATTCTTTGTATCCATCACCTCTGCAAGGCTTGTGGCCGAACTGTCAGCCTTTTTCTGCAAGGAACGTTCTGGTTTTGTATAGGGACAAGATGCGTTGAGGCCCTGGACTTCCGTCCTGCCTAATGTAATTTCTCCCTGTCGCCTCAGCCAGGACATCGTTCTTCCATCCCTCTGACTCAAGTTCACCAAGGAAATTTCCCTCCTTTTTGTGGATGTGATTTAGGCTCGGAGAATCTATCTCTAAGCCACTGCTTCTTTCCTTTTATGACCTTTTTGTCATTTCAGATGGCCCTGTAACAGTGCACTGACTTGCTTGGCATTGAGCTCACTGTAAAAGCCTTTTCTAGGAATCCATTGAGGGATACATCTGTGCTTATGATCGTGCTCTCCATACTGCTTTTCTACATAATTGAGGCATGCTGGCAGTAGGCAAGTAGAAGGCATACTTCTGGATTGGCCTACTTTTTTTTTTTTTTATTTATTTTTTTTTTTATTTGCCAGTCCCTCAATGGACTTCTAGAAGAATCAGAAACCCAAAAATCCATTTTTTATATATATATATATATATATATATATATATATATATATATATATATATATATATATATATATATATATATATATATATATATATATATATATATATATATATATATATATTTTTTTTTTTTTACATTTTTTTCAGTCCTCGCTAAAATAACAAATGTATGCACTGAACAACATATGTCCTTTTTTATATTTTATACCTGTTTCTTACCTCTTATACAAATAATTTTATAATGTGTGTGTGTGTATATATATATATGTATGTATGGCTTTTTTTTCATAATTTTCTGTTTATTTTATTGTTTTATAGGCGGACGGTATCACAGGTTCTATCCAGTCCTCTGTACTGGGGAAAGGTGTCAAACACAGGCCACCTCCCATTAAACTTCCTTCCAACTCTGGCAATAATTCTTCAGGTATATTTCTCTTCATTAGCCTTTTTTTTTTTTTTAAGTGTCATATTGTAGTTGTGGGTGAATATGTTGCACTGAATTCCTCCTGGTTTCTTATATCTTTGTAGTATCCTGATGGTAAGATCTCTCCCTTTTTTGAATGTCATGATTTAACACACTCTGTAGAGATTTTTACTCCCTCCTTTCCTGTAATGTAAAATTCAAACTGAAGAATCACAACATTTTGCATGGATGAATGGGTGCATGGGTGAATAAGACACCACAGGGCATCTAGGATAAATAGTTGATCGAGATTGCCTGTATTAAAAAATGAATGCATTTGGCACATGTGCCCTAAATGTTTTTATTCTGTGGTGCCCCTGTGATTGGCTTGTCTTAATATTTGAATTCCTATATGATACTGTAGAGTAGTTTTTGTGTTCCTTTCTAAAAGGGTTGTATGAGGTAGACACCATTGTAGTGTCTATGGGCTTAGGAGCCATTAAAGGTTAAAGCTTCCCAAAGTTGATTTTTATTTAGTTTCAGCAGGATTCCTGCAAGATTAAAGAGCCACTGTTATTTTGCCAATTCAGGGCAAAGTGACTTGGTCCTCTAAATGGGTAAAACAACAATAACTTTATGATCACCCAAAGGCTTATGTTATCAGAAAGATATTTTCCATTGCAGAGACTGAGACTCTGACTCCCTTATTTGAATTCTTAATAGCCTACATGGTTGGCAGATTTGGAAACGGCTGGTGATTCAACACAACTGCATCCACTTGAAACTGAACACTTGCTTTTTTTGTCAGTTTTTATTTCTGTCCGTGACCAGTGGGGTCACAGGTCACGGTTTACTCAGTGCTTCTTATTATCTTACTTTACTGACAATTGCGCAGTCATTCAACACTGTACACAAATGAAATATATATGATTTTTTTTTCCCCCACAAATAGAGCTTTCTTTTGGTGGTGTTTTTATTACCACTGGCTTTTTAATTTTTTGTGCTATAAACAAGAAAAGGCTGACAGTTTTGGGGAAAGAAAACAACATTTTTTACTTTCTATAAAATATAGCCAATTAAAAATGTAAAAAATCAAATTTCTTTAAAAAAATTTAGGTCCATATGTATTCTGTTACATATTTTTGGTAAAAAAAATTCCCAGTAAGCGTATATTGATTGGTTTTCGCAAAAGTTATAGCGTCTACAAACTATGGGATATATACTGGATTTTTTTTTTTTTATACTAGTAATGACAGCGATCAGTGACTTATAGCAGAACTGCAATATTGCAGCAATCTGACACTCTTGACACTTCATGGGAACCATTGACACATTTGTGCTAAAAATATGCATTGTCACTGTGCCAATGACACTGGCTAGGGAGGGGGTTAAACATCTGAGGGCAATTGAAGGGTTAAATGCGTGTATGTGTGTGTACTACGTGGGCTGTTTTTGCTAAGGGATGTGGTGGATTTTATTACCTGCTTAGAAGGGAAACAAAATCCACCACATCCCTGCTGACATAACAGAGATTTGCCTTGTGGATTTAGGCAGAGCTCTGTTCTGTGTCTTTTCTCGATGGTGGACATCCATTGGCTGGCACCCGCTTATCGGCTTGTGTTGTGTCTAATCACAGCACAGCTACAGTCCTGGAGGCACGCTCCCCCTACCCAGGAGTGCCAGATTACGCACTAGGTACATGATCCGGTGCAGGAGAACCGCTCTGCCAACTGCCTCAAGTAGGAGTACGGTGGCAATTGGTTAAAGCGTAGTTCCACCCAACTTTTGAACTTTTTCTTAAAGGAAAGACCATCCCTCCCCGCTATTTTTATTTTTTTTTATTTTTTTCACTTACCTTAGTGATAAACGAGGTACTTCATGTCCTCTTCTGGCTCTGCCCCTCCTCCTTCCCCCCGCAGTAGGAAACTGGCGGTGAAGCCTGAAGGCTTCACTTCTGGTTTCCCTTAGCTACTGTGGTGGCACCTGCATCCGATCCGATGGACGGATCGGCTTTGGGGGGCTGACATTGCGGGCTTCCTGGACAGGTAAGTGTCCTTATTAAAAGTCAGCAGCTACAGTGTTTGTAGTTGCTGACTTAAAAAAATTTTTTTTTTTTTTTAAATGTCAGGGTGGAACTCCGCTTTAAATAAGATATATGTAATGCATATATATATTTCTTTTTTTTTAGGAAAAGCAAGGCTTTCATTCTGCAATGCTGTCTGTCAAAAAAATGTTTATTTTTCATGCGATGCATAAACACAAAACGAAAAAAAAACTGCACTTATTTTTACTTGTCAGGTTGTTTTAACTGAACTCATTTGCAGATTAAAGCTTATCCCTTATACTGTATATAATAAACAGAATAGATACAGAAGGAACAACCTCTTCTACAGCTGCTGCATTTACACAGCAACTTCTGACTGTCAGTAATTGCTGGCAAGTGTAAGAGGGTTAGGAGTTGTATCAGGGCACAAGGACAAGACATACTGCACGTGACTGGTGGACTTTGATGAAGTCCTTCTAGGCATGTATTACACACCCAGTGTCCAACTTGCTAGGAATTACTGCTTCAATAGTGCGTTGATGGTTTTTAGTACATCCTTTTTTTTTTTTTTTTCGTCGTTTCGATTTTTTTTTTGTTTTTTTTGCTTTTTTTTCAGGTAATATATTTAGTCCCCTACAGGCGAGTGGCCACCTAAAATCTACAACCCCTCCTCCATCTAAACCACCAAGTATCTCTCGAAAACAGTCCGTGGACCTTAATCAAGTCAGCATGCTCTCGCCAGCCGCTATGTCACCAGCCAGCTCATCACAAAGTGAGTCACGCCCTAAATTCTCCATTAAATCTCCATAGGCCTTTGATGTAGAGGGCTCCAAGATTAAACCCTTCTTTCTAATGGATTGGTGACACCAACGTGTATGCTTGTGTGCGCTCTTTAATGCTTGTAAAAGCCTTGTAGACTTGATAGCAATATGTTCTGTTAACTGTATGTATTTTGTGTTTTAATGTAATTGTGTGTTTTTTATTTTGATATACGCTTATATATTTTGTTTTATCCTTTTCGCTGTATGCACCCTTTGTGTGTACGTATTTATAATGGAAAATTGCTAGAATGACTTGTGTTTTTATGCTTTAAAAAAGAATGCAATGCAAACCAGGTATTCAGTGTGACAAAAGGAAATACAGTGTATTTTTTTATTTCTACTTTTTTTTTGGGATTGAATTTTTAGAAGCTGCTGATTTTAAAGAGAAAATAAGCTAAGCGTTATTGTTTTTTTGTATGTGTAAAACCTCACAGCATGTCAAGTAGTTGACAAAAACCCAGTATTGGCTTTTTAAACTATATTTACTTTATATAATCATTTTTATGTTTTAATATATATATTTAATATTGCCTCACAGGTATTAAACTTTGAATACATCAAAGCTGCTGGATATGTGCAAAATGACTACAGGTCATTGCAACTTCCATATATATTATTTTTTTAAAATACTTTGGTTGCATTGAAGTCAGCCAAGCCTTTGTAATGATGTGTGTTGCAGGCAATATTGGCATTTAAATGAGACATTAATTGGATTTAAAGAGTAAGACCACCCAAACCTGATGACTCAGTATTGTATGGATACAGTTAGATTGTGCCACCTTGTGGGTTTATCACATTCAATGACCATAACAGAAGCTTCCCATATTACCTCAAATTCACCCCTCTCCCACTCCATGACAACATATAGTTTTGTCCTGCTTCAGTTTATAAAGCAATGTTGTCAAACAACTGCTTCTATGTATTGATAGGGAAAGTGACCACGTTGCTTAAAGTGTTACTAAACCCACTATATCTGGTCTCCCACTGTACACAGAACATGGCAATTCAATTGTTTTAGGTAAATATAAACTGCTAAATATCTTTTCTCATCAGCAGTATATAGCAGTCTTTTTTGATTTCAATCAGTGGCTAGTTAAAATTAGTCTTGAATAGTCCTATGAGGCTGCAGGACCCCTAACCCTCTGGACAGTGGTAATTGGCCCTGTTCTGATTACATGCACCCTATGTTTATGCACCATAAACTCTAGCAATACACACCAAACTTAGCATGTGCAGAGTGCCACCAAGGCTCTATACTGTCAGAAGATGGATTGGGGACAGTAAAAGAAGGGGAGAATCAGAGAAGACCGTCTCAAACAGCCTTTCTTGCACAATGCACAGAATTAACCCCTTAAGTTCCACAGTGAGTATAACAAGCATGCTTTACTGCAGTGTTTCTCAACTCCAGTACTCAAGGCGCCCCAACAGGTCATGTTTTGAGGCTTCCCATTATTTTGCACAGGTGATTTGATCAGCTTCATTGTCTTAGTAATTACCACAGCTGTTTCATCTGAGGGACATCTTGAAAACATGACCTGCTGGGGCGCCTTGAGGACTGGAGTTGAGAAACACTGCTTTACTGCATATACAGGTTGATTTTACTGTTGTGGGTTTAGTAACAATTTAAATCAATAGTGAAATGTGATCTACTCCCAGATGCAGCATGCCCGATTGTGTTGCATTTGAGTTGCAGGCAAAGTATATCAAACCAAACACAGCCTTTTCTACAAAATGCTTTATTTTTCATTCAAATGCATGCACGTGCTTAAATGTAAAATGCAGCATTTGTCTAGAACGCCCATCAATATAATCCTTTAGAGAAGTAATACTTATTTAAAGCTAATATACATAGCCGATAGAACCCAATGGTGTGCAGCACAAAACTTTGATATCAGTGTTTGGTGGGCTTCTACTATAAAGCCCAATTGAACTTTCAATTTACATCAGCTAAATACTTTCCAACTGCATATAAATAAAAGATATTCACAGTGTACAATTCACTTTCGTTAAAAAAAAAAAAAAAAAAAAAAAAAAAAACAGCAACACACTAAATGCTAAAGTCAGTCCACTGACAGCATACTGTAGAGAATGACCTTTGCACTCTGTGTGGAGGCAGTGATCTCTCTGCAAAGTTTTGACTTGCTCCCTTGTGCATCAGAACTATAGTTGTGCATTTGACAAATCTTTAGTTTCCTTATAATTGGAGAGATCTAGCTCTGACTAAGTATGGAGGTGTATTGGACCCTTGCAAATAGGACCCTTGCTTCCCTCTCAGTAGCTTGCTGCCAGGGATAGACTTTCCTATTCCGTCTGTGGCTGCTTTCTAAAGAAAACAAATTGTAAGAGCCGGTTCACACAGGGGCGACCTGGGATCCGACTTCAAGTCACGCGGTTGAGAAAATCAATGGAAGTGAATGGAGCCGTCTTAATGTACACTACTGAAGTCGGTCCGACTTCAGAAAAGGTTCCTGTACGACTTCAATCAGACTTCTAAGCGACTTGTACCCATTGATTTCAATGGAAGTCGCCTCCAAGTCTGATCCCGTCTTAACTGAAGCAACTTTCCAGGAAGTAAAAATTGTTTTCTAGGCAAACCCCTCCCTCCCACAGAGCTGATTATTATGTGATTGGCCACTGGCAAAGTCCCCTGTCCTGGAGGCAACTTCAATTTACCTCAAGTCGTGCTGTGATTTATACTCAAGTTGTGTCCAAGTTGCCTCCCAAAGTCAAGCTGGAAGTCGTGTTGCCCCTGTGTGAACCGGCTCTAAGGCTTTCTACACCTTTTTTTGTTTTCTTTTTTTTTTTTTGTTTAATGTTTATTAGAGACCAACAACAAACATTGACAATAAAGTATGCATACAGACAGCGCCCAATCCCCTAAACATGGTAACAAGCTTACCCAATACCATCTAGTCATCCAAAATTTGTGTATGTTGGCATGTAATACAGAGAAGGGAACAAATAAGTGCACTTAAAACAAACCATCTGGAGAGTATGGGAATATTGCACAGCTCTATTTCAAGGACTGGGCTTCAAGTCCACCTTTTTGTTTTCAATACATCTGCAATGTATTTAGCTGATTTAAACTGGAAGTTCAGGTAGGCTTTTATTGTTGCCTGTGTCTGGATTTGGAAAAGCTGCATTGATTGACAATGATTTTTAAAGAAAGAGAAATACAAACATGTTAATTTTATTTATTTAAATTTTTTTTTTAAATGTTAAGTTTTTGTTTGGAAAATGAGAATGTTTGCTTCAACTGCCGATATTTGGCTCGACTAACAAAGCATTATATTTCTATGATTTGTTTTGCTATTAAATGGGTTTGAAGCATTTGCGACCTGTTAATGAGGTGTTTTCTTTTCGTCTTTTTGTAGCAAGTCTGTGTTGTCTTGCCCTTGTGAAACAAGTGTGTCGCATCTTTGAAGTTCTTACTTATTAATAATTCTATATTAATCTTCATCACTATTTTTTATTAAGCATGGTGTTTTTGTACTAGTGCTCTTTTATTTTTCTCAATGAGCAGGATCTGGAACACCCAAACCATCTACTCCTACACCAACCAACACCCCATCATCGACACCGCATCCACCCGATGTTTCCAGCTCCGCTCCTATCACTCCTTCTGTCACCCCCACACCCCAAGACTCAAGCTTTAGTTCACAGCAGCCTACATTGATAGCACCGTTTGCTCAGCAGCAAATGTCTCTGAGTCAGGGGTTACCTGTAATGACCATTCCACTGTCTACCATGGTAACATCTATTACTACTGGAACTGCATCCACCCAAGTTATGACAAATCCTGCTGGACTTAATATCATCAATGTAGTTGGATGGTAAGTTCCCTTCATCTTGACACACTGCAGCTTTTGCATCTCTTTAACAGATAAGGTTCTGTGCTCTGCATTGTTTTTCTTCAGAAATATTTTTATATTTAGGAAAAAGTGGATGAATTCTTTGTTTCAGAAGCATATGTGCTGCTCAGAACTACCTATCATATTTTAGAGATTATATTCCTACTGTCAGTTGGAAATGGGATAAATTAAGCAGTACAGTCACTTTCTTCTTTCCAACTTTTATGAAATTTACAGTGGTTTTCGGGTCTGTGGTTGGGGTTGAGAAGCGTTATGGTACAACATTTAACTTTACTTATTACTCTTGCTATTGTTGATAATGTGACAAGAATTTTATGGTTTCAGTCTCGACTTGTTGAAATGACAGAAGAGCAGCAGTGGGATATGTTTCACATTAAGACACTGCCATAAGAAATGTTTCTTTTTCTTTTTTTCACATTTTGTCCTGCCGGTACTTTAATCACATCAAGATGACCATTGGGTTTTGTAAAAACTAATTTTGAGAAGGTCTTGTAGAACAAGTAGTCTATATGTTATTTAATGCTGAATCATGTGACCACCACTTCTGTCCATTCCAATGTCCTATTCTCAAATGTAACCTTTTCCTTTGCCCATGCACAGCAAGGTACAAGGATCATGTAGCACCTCCTTTCCTCAGCTGCATACACTCTCCTTTCAATCTCTCCACCACTGCTCTGTTCAGTTCTGCCAAGAGTGAAAAGAAATACCCGGGTATGAATGAACATGTGATTTACTCCACCTCTCTCATGTCATGTGACAGCACCAATGCCATATGATTGGCCTACACCACCACAGGGAAGCAGGAAAGGAGCCCATAGTCCCGTGTAAGTGAAGTTGCACAGGGATTTATTTTCTCAGTCCCAGTATGTAAATTAAATTGTGGAGGGTTGAAGAAAGGTGAGTGTAAGCTGCTTGGGAGGTGAGGAAGGTAAAGCTGAACTTCAGGCAACATGAATATTGTCCAGATGCAGGTGCCGTGAGAATTTTTAGGCCCCTTTCACACGAGTGGACCTATTGGGTCCGCCTGTCAGTTTTTCAGGCATACCTGATCAAACCCTCCATTCTCCTCTATGAAACAGCAGGTGTAAACATGTGTCTGTTTACATCCACTGACATCCAATCCGAACAGCTAAAAGCAGACAGATGTGCTCCTTCTGCCCAGTGGCTCGGATGGCATTAGGGTGTAAATGGACAGGCGGTCTGTTTACATCCAACTGTCCATAGAGGAGAGTGGGCTGTGTCTGCTCTGCATAAGCAGATGTGGACCAACCATCCTCCTGCTCAACGGGGATCAGCGAACAGATCCAAGCAGAGCACAATAGTCACAATAATGTGCAATAATCCATCATGAAACATCTGCACTTTGACCCTATGCAGGCGTTTTCTATGATAAAGACACTGTGTATCTCCTTGTGCAGCATGACTGGTTTTATAACCTCCCCCTGTAGTTTTCAGCGTTGAGCTTTAAATGACTCTTTTACTTTGCCATAGATGGGCAAAGTAAAGGGTCAATTATACACCCTAGTTTAAAATTACAGTATCCCAGACCTCCAGTTCCTTTTTCTGGATTGAGATTGAGGACTGAGTATATGGTCCAGTAATCCTTTCAATCAAACCGGCCTCAAGGGACCAATGTCTTGCACCATGAGCACTTTTCCTATGGCTGAGCCTTGTTTAGACCTGCAGCATTCCCCTAAATGTATTGCCAAGTTGCGTTCAATGAAGGAAACAGTCTGTATCATACAATTTAAAGGAAATTACCATTGATTTTGTGTGCAGCAGAACATCATGGGTATAGTATTAACACTCATAACCAAGACATATTGTGTAATAAAAATACTGAACACATTTGTAATATCTTCAGAAAGATAAAAATTGCGTATCTTCTGTGATTGTTGGGGGGAGATGTAAGTGACTTGGAGTTTTAGGACAGTGCTCAGACAATGCAAACGCTTCTCATTTTTCTTCCTTAGACTTCTGTTGATTTGTGTTATACAGCAGTGCAGTACATTGTCATCAATAAAACGTACATTGCTTTTCTCTTCTCTGGTCTTCTTTTTCTACAACTTTTAGAACACTTGAGTATCTTTTCTTTTTAATAAATAAACATTTCTCCTCTCTGACAGTGTTCCCTTTATTTCTGCATTTCATGTACATCCTCTGTGCTTCTCTGGTTCTCTTCCATTGCAGTGTACAAATGTTTCAGTGGGTCTCTCCTTTTTAGATTCCTTCATGCATCTTACTCTTCTGTTTTAACTCTTTTGCTCCCTGCTTTTGTTTTTTTTATTTGCAACCGCTACTGTGTGGTCACAATTTGTTTAGCTGAAATATTTAGTGTCGTGAACAATAATGTATACATTGTTGGATGTATAACACCACAAAAAATTGCATTATACAGTGATGCTTGGGAACCAATCACAGATCCTATTTTATCAGCTTATGCCAGAGAGACTAAACAAATTTATGCTTTGGTTACTGCAAGTACTTAAAAATTGGAAAGATTTTTATAAACATATTAGGGCTTACTCATCAACTTGTCATAATTAGTTTTGCCTGCTTGTCTTGTAGACACAATCAATGATATACAGTGTTCAATTAAATTAAAGTTTAACACACATGTTATGATCCCTTTGCCCCTTTTCTTATGTTTTAATAACAAAACTTACCCTAATGCCTTTAATTAGATGATTAAAGCTCAATTCCACCCAAAAATACATTTTTACCCATCCTTCCCTCCAACTCTTTCTTTCCCAGAGTAAAATTTTTCTTATCTGGTAAAGTCCATTATACTTGCCTGAATCTCCCAAATTAATATCCTTCTCTGACCCTAATTCCTCCTTCAGGGACCTCTAATTCAGTGCCACTTGTAAGCCTCGCTGGCTGATCCCTTTCACTCCCGTGGGCTCTTTTTTTTTTTTTTTTTTTTGTTACTTCCTAGTGGCAACTGACCACATCATATAGGCAATGATGTGGACACCCAGAAGAAGGATCCTTACACGATCATCCAGCGCCGACATGGATAATGGCATATTTATTAAAGTAGTTAACTATATTGAGTGAAGATTCTTATCTATTCATGTGAAAAACAAATTCATGTTTACTTATTTCATTTGCACATGATTGGGTACTGAAAGTGAGCAGGGATTTGCTTTTCGTATGATTAGATAATCACACAATTTTAAAAGGAAAGATTCTCAACTCCTCTAATTAACTCTCTCCATAGAAAATATATTTTATCAAATGCAAGTGGGAAAGCCACTTTACTTCCCTTTTTATAGTAAATGTGCATACAGGGCATTTACATAATGTTTGGTCTCCAGTCAAATGAGTACTTTTTGACACACTAGTCTACTGGTAATGCCTAATAGAAGTGATGCCTCTAGCCAACTGAACATACTTCTAGAAACTTTAAAGTATGAGTTCATCTTTTGACAAAAAATAATAAATGCACATTTTTTTGCAGGTAAAAAAATGTGCATTTATTTTTAATTTGTTGCAGGAGCCTGGAAAGCATTGTACCAGCGATCGGCAGAATGCTGATGCCATGCAGGTCTCCTGCAGCTCAGTCATTGTATAGGCTTGCTCGTACCACATACGAGCAAGCCAATACATACTGACAGAATCAATGAACTATCACAGTGCTCACAGCGCCGTGGTAGTTCATTGAGAACTACAAGCCGACAGCCAATAAGGCTGTTGCTACTTTTAGTTTTCCATTCAGAGAACAGTGAGTGAGTGACGTGGCCGGGTGTAACATGTCATGAAAGGGGAACTTATCCTGTAATACACTAATGCTAATGGGGAGAAATTAGGTTTTCCTTTTAAAGGAACATTAAATGATGGAATCTGAGATTCTAAGTTTGCTTAACTTAAAGTGCATCTGTGCCCAGACTATGGACATTAAAAGTGAAATTTGGGGGAAAGAAATTACTTGCAATGGGGAGCCCACTGCTCTCACCTTCAATAGCAGTCCTGGATTGTAATTGAGGATGCAGAGCGTTAAATGGTTTGTAAAGGCAGAAGGTTTTTTTATTATCTGAATGCATTCAGATAAAAAGCCTTGTGTGCATCAGTCCCCCTAATACTTACCCGAGGTCCATCTCTGTCCAGCGAGGTCAACGAGTGTCACAGCCATCCATGTTCCCCTTCCTGATTGGCTGAGACACAGAAGCAGCATCAATGGTTCCTGCTGCTGTCAATCAGGGGAGAGAGGGGCTGGGCTCCATGTCTGAATAGACACATGGAGCTGTGACTCAGCTCGGGTACCCCCATAGCAAGCTGCTTGCTATGGGGGTACTGAACAGGAGGGAGGATCCAGGCTGCTCTGTGCAAATCCACTGCAACAGAGCAGATAAGTATAACGTTTGTAAAGGCTCGTTCTTTTTACCTGTAAGAATAACAATCACTTTAAGGTAATTCTAGCTGTTCCCCTAGACAAAACCATGCATTTAAACCTTGGGAGGGGAGCCCCTCCCCCCCCCCCCCCCCCCAGTGTATGGGGTAATTCTTTTAACATTTACACACACAGCAAAAGTGCTTTTAAAACAAAACCCTCACTTACCTATCTAGCTGCATTCACTGTGAAGTGATTCATTCACAGACATCACAACAAAGCTTCTAAAGGCAGGTTTCAGTCAGGTTTTCTGACAGCTTAGAAACACAATTATGTGTACATTAGTGGACTCAGGCTGCCGAAATCCCGGTGCAATAGGCAGTAAAAGCATAGGTTTCAGTGCTTCTGTTATACAATTTGATGATAAATTTCTCTATTGCCTACAGCTATAGAAGTAAATGAGTGCTTGTTCTAAAGTGCGGTTACTGCTTGTTTGGAATATGTAAATACTTAACGTGCATAGTCTGATCACTTATTTGTATAATTTTATAAACATTATTGTGTGTGGGTTTTTTTGTTTTGTTTTTTTGAGCTCATAGGCTAGATTTTCTGTGGAAACAAAATGTAATTTTTCTACTTATCAAAAGGCACTTGGTTCTATATCGGTTCATTTAGATAAATTGTTGAAAAGATCTGGTCCCCAACCAGAAATATCAACCAAAGAGAAAGAGCGAGGGGACTATTACGGTGCGATTCACAAGGTATAAAACATTAAAGAATCAGACATAAAAATTTATATCAATTTATTTAAGTAAAAAAACATTTGACAATACAGATGGTCCACAAATGGTGTAAAAAAATGACGTATTTCGACTAGTTTCGCTTTTCAGCTTCCTCAGGAAATACATATGTCTAAAAATATATGTAGAAATCACAGTTAGGTATACGGTTAACGGTAATATGTTATCAAAAGATACGATGGAGAAAAGTACAAAGTTACAATATGGAAGAAACAATGCACAGGGACTTACCAGTGGAGTTACCAGTGGGTTAGGCAGTTTCATGTCTTTAAGACCCAGAGAAGGACATGAGGCTGTCCATCCTCGGATGGACAAAGAACTCATCCTCATTAATGGGATCAGTATGCGAGATGGAGGAACGTCCAGAAATTATTAGGGCACTTAGGGTATAAATAGTATCTGCGTAAAACAAAAGCATGGTAATGCATTAATGTATATGTATTTCAATATGCAAGTGTGATTCCCTATCTGGAACATGCTCACTCACCACCCGCAGTGTGACCCCTGGAGGTTCTCTGGATCAGCTCGGCGTGTCAGGGTACCAGTGGAACACCGCCATAAATACCTCTCAACCCCGCTAATTGACCCCGGCACCGCGTCGCCAGGCGCACGGGGTCAGGGGTTCTACAGCGCACGCGCGCGGCGACAATCAGCGATGGCTTGTTTCACCTCAATGGCGCATCTAATATTTTCTAATTACACTGTTTTACCCCTGGTGATGGAGATAAATCTCACACATGGGTGTCACCCAAGAAAAGTCTTATGACAAGTATAAACCATGATTCAATATAAATATCTCTATATATAGATCTCGGCTTGTGTCAGGTACAATACCTCTCCCATTCGCCGGGGGAGACTCTCCCTGGTTACCTGAGCCGTTTCGGGGGCACGGGTGTTTGGGTAAGTCCCTGTGCAATGTTTCTTCCATATTGTAACTTTGTACTTTTCTCCATCATATCTTTTGATAACATATTACCGTTAACCGTATACCTAACTGTGATTTCTACATATATTTTTAGACATATGTATTTCCTGAGGAAGCTGAAAAGCGAAACTAGTCGAAATACGTCATTTCTTACACCATTTGTGGACCATCTGTATTGTCAAATGTTTTTTTACTTAAATAAATTGATATATATTTTTATGTCTGTTTCTTTAATGTTTTATACCTTGTGAATCGCACCGTAATAGTCCCCTCGCTCTTTCTCTTTGGTTGATGTTTCTGGTTGGGGACCAGATCTTTTCAACAATTTATCTCGTACTTATTTGGGATGAAGGTGCTTGTTGTAACGTTTCAATTGTAACCTAATATTATATTGTGAGGCCATCCATAACTTATATCTGTTCATTTAGAGTTACTAAAGGTTGGTTGGTTGGTATTCCTATAAAGAGAGTATGCCAACCGATCTGAGCTTCCAAGGCATGCAGTTTTAGTGCAGGAGTTCTTTGAGAGTTTTTTAGAGCCTATATTGTACCTCTTTTATATCACTATGCAGTTTATATTTTAACTTGTATTTTATATTCTATATATTCTACCTTACTATGTTGTGTAACACAGATCACATCTTGGTTTTAACAAGTAGATTTGCTAGCTTCAAGTTGGTTTTAGTCTACTAACTTTCTCAGTCACTTCCAAATTCATCTATAAAAACCTAAGAAAATAAATATCTTCAGAATTATTTCAGCATACTTTTTCAACTTTGTCATTAAGAAAACAGAATTTTAGTAGTTAAAGGATAAGTTCACCTTTTTAGAAAAAATAATAAATGCACTTTTTTTGCAAGTAAATGTATTTATTTTTTATTCTTTTGGAGCCTGTAAAGCATTGCACCAGCATTCAGAAGATCACTGGTGCCATGCATGTCTCTTTCCAATCTGTCGGTATATCTGTGTACCTGTATATCCTATATGGGCAAGCAAATGCACTGACAGGAAAAAAAAAAATCTATGAACTACAATGGTGCTGCTCGGCGCCATGGTAGTTCATCGAGAACTAAAAGCTAACAACCACAATACATGGCTTGTACTTCATTCATGCACAGAGCTGTGTGACAGAATGACGTGGGTGTGTGGTTGGGTGGAGCCCTGCTGATTTTAAAAAGTGACAGCTAGTACAGGAAACGTCTTCCTGTACTGCTGCCCCAGGGAGGGAGGCAGTGGGTAGCAGCTGCAGCATTGGGAACATGTTACATGATCCATCCTAAAAATAAGTGGAAGTGGGACATGTAACATGTTCCCAAAGGTGAACTTATCCTTTAAGGGTAATATGTCAGTTAAGGGTAGTATTGGTTAATTAGTAACTTGTGAAGCTAGGGCATTACAATCCTAGTATTTCTAGTATGCACTG
The DNA here is from genome assembly GCF_037356315.1 of Lithobates pipiens. Classification (NCBI taxonomy): domain Eukaryota; kingdom Metazoa; phylum Chordata; class Amphibia; order Anura; family Ranidae; genus Lithobates; species Lithobates pipiens. The sequence goes on along the minus strand of NW_027507748.1, from coordinate 628,815,518 downwards.
TATAAAGTAATATTTATTGTGTTGCACATTTGTGTTATCTTTTAAATTCATAGTTACATTGTTAGGTTGAAAAAAAGACACAAGTTCAACCAATAAAAAAAAAAAAAAAAAAATCATACAGTATCATATACACAATCCTACATCCACAGTTGATCCAGAGGAGGCAAAATACTCCAGGAAAGCATGATCCAATTTGCTACAGCAGGGGTAAAAATTCCTACCTGATCCCTCAAGAGGCAATCTGATTGTCCCTGGATCAAATGGAAATTCCCAGCAAAAGTTTGGTTTTATATTTTGGTTTTTGATCTTGCATTTTCATTTTTGGTTGCAAGGAAGAATGAGTATCTTCTATATTAAAATTACCTAGACTAAAAAAAATTGTGACTTGTGGTTAAATACAATCATCTTTATCCCTTTTTCTTTGCTTAGCTAAGGTGCTCGTAAGCATCAAGTTATTAATAAATTGCTTGCAAATCACATTATTAAAAATAAGTCTACGTTTAGACAAAATATGGACTTTGACTTTCTGGAATTGTGCTTTAGAGAAAAAAAATTCAGGTTTACGTATGACCATATGCAAATCAGGACAACACTGGACAATGGATTTAAGGAAATCTATGGGAATGATTGTATTGGGCACAATGTTTAGAGAAAAAAAAAACATTTAAAATTAGAAAAGAGCCATTGGTGAATTAGGCAATTGGGTGAATTAACCTAACATGTTAGTTTCCTCTTTGCATTTAGTGTCCCTTTTACTCCACAAACTTCTGTACCAATTAATATTACTTTCTTTCCTGTTCTACAGTGGCCCACAGGCATTGATGAGTGGCTCAAATACCATGCTGGGGTGTAGTACTGGTGCCATAGCCCCCGCAGGGATAAATCTGAGTGGCATTTTACCTCCAGGAGGCCTGGTGCCAGGTACAATGCCAGGCACATTGCCGGCTGCCATGCAGTCTGCCTCTCAGGCAGGTTAGTATCATTTAGTTGTTGGTGGCGGTTTGGTATTATTGTGCTCTGAAAATTGTGAACATTTATGCAGATATTTAGATCGGTTTTGATTTCATTCTGAATACCACACACAAAATTAAGAAAGTCACTATTTGCCAGAAAAAAGGAGCTTTCTTTTATATGCCTTAAAATAAAAATGATGCAATTAGGTTCATAATTCGATGCCAGATTTCTTCTGCAATTTTTACACTTTAGTGAAATTTTTTTTACATTTTAGTAACATTACATACATACATACATACATACATACATACATACATACATACATACATATCTTTTTAGCTACGTATTTGTATTTAGTAGTTCTATCTGAAATGCAGCCATTGCCATTGGGGAAAAAACTGTTGCTAATTTTCAGTTCTACACAAAATGTGTAAGGATCTTTCTCCAGAGATGTTTTCATAAATGCCTTCTGACACTATCACATTTGATATATCAGTATTATAAAAGATTGTTCACATATGTCTACACACAAGCAAGTTGTAAACAGTTATGTTAAGAGCCAGTGGTTTACAACCGATTTTTATTTTTATTTTTTTATTTTTTTCTGGGAACCTGCAGAGTAATGTCATAATGTGCTAGTGTGCATCACATCCTGGCACATCATATTAAACTTGCCTTACAAGGAAGCCCTCCTATGCCGAGAAGCATCTTCACCCTTCTTGCTTCCAGGTTCGCGTTCTCCGGCTTTGTGACTGGCCAGATTTGCGATGACGTGAGTGATGTCACTGGCTGCATGTATTGTAAATATCTTCTAAACGGCACACGTTTGGGAGATATTTATAGTACCTATAGGTAAGCCTTATTATAGGCTTGCCTATAGGTAAAAGCAAAAGATGGAAATTTACTTCTACTTTAAAAGGTTGATCTAAAAAAAAAAAAAAAAAAAAAAAAAAAAAAAAGTAGGACTTAAGGGAAAAAAAACTATACCCCTAATTAAAAATGTATAGAATGTATTGTTATATCACGTTTAAACATTATTGTGACTGACAATACAAATTAACTTTGATCATAAAAATATTCACAAAAAAATATTTACATTATTCTTTCACTACAACACCAGAAATATATGCTTTCGGGCAAAAAGAAATGGATAAACACAAGGTTTCTTTTATTTTTTGCTGTTCTCAAACAAGATCCAGATTTTTAATTTTTTTTTGCAATGAAAACTATATATCCCTCAACCGATTTGCTTTGATGTTAAACAAAAGACTTTTCTTCAACAGGTGGGCCCTTTGGCATTAAAAATACTTCCAGTTTGAGACCATTAAATCTACTTCAGGTAATTATGGCTTAGTTTTTCAAAAAAAAACAAAAAAACTCTAGGGTACCATTTTATTTTATTTTTATTTTTTATTTTTTACGTGGGTACAGATGAGTGGGAAAAAATAACTCCAGAATAAGCTTTTAGAACTTTTTTATTTTTTTTTACTAAAAGCATGTAGTGGTAAAATAAACCTCTTTTTAAAAGAGCAGAGATATGATTGCATTTTGGTTTACAATTTAGTGTATCTTGTGCCCTACTAATGAAACAGAGATATGAGTGACATAGTGTAAAGCCTAGTAGTTGAATACAGACCAGAACAGTTTATAGAGTCTCCCATTCATCATCTTTATGGTTTATAGTCTCATATCTCTAGGCTGTGCAAGTGACTTCTGAAGTACACTTCAAAAGAAACACCAATATGCCATGTTCACAGCAAAGGTTAATGGGCAGCATAATATACTGTACATCCACTTCAGCTCCAGGTCGTTTTTTTTTTTTTTTTACCCTTTTTTGTTTACAGTTAACGCAAGCCATTATTTTTTAAAAGCAGAGGCCACAGCGAATTAATTGGTGGGAGTTTTGTGATTTTTTTTTTTTTTTTTTTTTTTTATTTATTTTGTTTATGTCACACCAGAAGAAGTGCAGAAGTTTTAAATTTTTTTTTAAAAAATACTCTTTTTTTTTTTATTTAATGCAAAAAAACCAACACATTACTCTTTTTTTTTTTTGTAAAATATAAAAGAGGATAAATTAAAAACCATAAATGAAAAAGTAAACAGATACCAAACATTACAGACATTCGCAAATTGAAAGTGTGCAAACTTTTCTATCTATAGGCGACACTGTGTTTAGATTTACACAGGAAGTCTAGATGCTTGAATTACCGCCTGTGATCTGACCTTTTAATGTAAAAGGCTTAGACCTTTTACATTATTGGGGAATCAAAATTTCTCTCAACAAATTAATGGCCCAATATAGGAGGACAAATTATACAGGTCAAGACTCGGCAATTGTTACATCTTAAGGAAAGGGAACACCCTTTAAAGAACAGGTGCACATTTTGAACAGATGACAACTAGTTCATGTGAAAAAGGCTATCTACGTCAAACTAAAACAACCATTCCTGAACAGGGGTAGGGACCTTCCATGCCTTCAGTCTTCCACATAGAATGCTTCACTGGCCATTTGACAGCAGTTTACAACTAAAGCCATGTAAATTCAGGAAATTACACCTATGCAGACTAAATGACACCAAGATCGGGATTATGTATTAGAACAGGGTAGTGCCACAGCCTCTCATCCTATTTTTGGACAACCAACATCTACACATTCCAAGGATACTGGAATTCCAATGTTTCTGTGCTACCTGTGTGGATATAAATGCTGGGGTATTTTTCTGACACTCGTGTGAACTAAAAGAAACGTGGTTTGGAGAAGTAACAAAACATCTTTAACATTACAGAACAAGTTCACTTGAATGTGAATAGCTACTACTAGCTAGACTTAGGCCAGCCATAGACCATTCGAATCTCGGCTGGTTCAGCAGGAACCGGGAGAGAATCCAACCATGCACGGGCAGGCTAAATGTACCCAAGTTGATCGATCAACTCGAGTACAATCAGCCTGCCAGATTTTACATGTGATTATCGCTAGCAGCTAGTATAGATGCTAGAAATAATCGCTGTGTTCTCCTGGCAGAGATGGCTTCCCCTGCCAGGAGAATACAATGGCTGAGTGGGAAGGATTCCCCTGTGGAAAGATTACTGGGAGGGGCTGGGGAAGACCCAGCTGTCATGGTGCACATTGGCACCAATGACAAAGTCAGAGGCAGATGGAATCTCCTAAAGAATGATTTTAGGGACTTGGGAGCTAAATTGAGGAAAAGGACCTCCACGGTAGTAGTCTCAGGATTACTACTGGTACATTGAGCCACACCAGAAAGGCAGAGGGAGATTAGGAAAGTAAACAAGTGGCTGAAGAGCTGGTGTAGTAAAGGAGGGGTTTGGGTTCCTGGAGGACTGGGCCGACTTTTCAGTTAATCACTAGTGTGTATAGAGGGACGGACTGCACCTAAACAAGGAGGGTGCAGATCAGCTGGGCATAAAGATGGCCAAAAGGTTAGAGGGTTTTTAAACTAGGTGATGGGGGAGGGCCCAGAGGTAGAGATAGTCAGTGCGGAACATGTTCCAGAGGGTAGTCTTGGGGGCATTAGTAGTAGGTTGACAAAAGTGCATAAACCCAAGGTAACAATAGTAACAAGTCCTAGAACAAGTCCTACAACACGTACAATGTGACTAGAAAAAGGAAGTTCAATAGCCAGTAGCCAATAGCTTCTGTCTCGTAGTTGAATCTGAGCATGCGTGATTTTTGGCATGTCTGAATTGCATACACACCATCAGAATTTCCGATAGAAAGTTTTTCCGTCGGGAAAATTGAGAACATGCTATAAATTTTTGGCTGGCGGAAATTCGGAAAGCTAAATTCCGATGGAGCATACACACGGTCGCATTTTCCGATGAAAAGCTCTCATCTGTCTTTTTCTGGCCTGAATTCCGATCGTGTGTATGCGGCATAAGGCTCCCCAGTTCCTAAATGTCTTGCAGGACAATTTCATGGTTCAGATGGTAAATGCACCAACTAGAAATAAAGCGTTACTGGATCTACAGATTACCAACAATACAGACCTGATTACGGATGTGGAAATATGGGGCAGTTTAGAAAATGGTGGTCGCAGATCAATTGCCTTTAGTATAAATCACACATAAGGGGAATACAAAGACACTGAATTTCAAAAGAGCCAACTTCCCTAAACTACGAACCATGTTAGAAGGCATGAATTGGGATAAAATCTTAGGAACAAAGAACGTGGAGGAGAGATTGGTTTGCTTTAAGAGCATATTAAAAGCATATTAAATGAGGGCATTAGCCAATACATCCCAATGGGTAATACATTTAAAAGGGAAAACAAAAGTCCTGGATGGCTTAACTCCAATGTAAAAATGCATATAAAAGCAAAGGAGAAGGCCTCCAAAAAATACAAGGTTGAGGGATCATCGTCAGCATTCAGACTTTACAAAGAATGCACCAAAAATGTAAAGGTGCAATTAGGGCGGCTAAGAGAGAACACGAAAGACACATGGCAGAGGCAAAAAAAAATCCCAAGAAATTCTTTAAGTATCTAAACAGTAAAAAGGAGGACAGACCATATTGGCCCCATAAAGAATGAGGAAGGACATCTGGTTACAAAGGATGGGGAGATGGTGAAGGTATTGATTTTATTCCTCTCCTCAGTCTTCACAAGGGAATCGGTGGGGGGGCTTCATTAACCAAAACTGCAGTGCTTATCTTAAATCACCGGGACCAGATGGCTTGCATCCGAGGGTACTTGGGGAACTCAGTCAAGTAACTGCCAGACCATTGTTCCTAATTTTTACTGACAGTCTACTGCCTGAAATGGTACCACCTGATTGGAGAAAAGCCAATGTAGCACCAATATTTAAAAAGGGCCTAAAATACATCCCTGGGAATTACAGACCAGTTAGCCTAACATCAATAGTATGCAAGCTCTCGGAAGGGGATGATAAGGGACTATAGACAAGATTTTTGTAACGAGAACGGTATCATAAGCCGTAATCAGCAGGGATTCATGAAGAATCGTTCTTGCCAAACCAATCTATTAATCTTCTATGAGGAGGTGAGTTGCCATCTAGATAAAGGAAGGCCCGTAGATGTGGTGTATCTAGATCTTGCAAAAGCATTTGACACAGTTCCCCATGAATGTTTACTGTACAAAATAAGGTCTGTTGGCATGGATCATAGGATGAGTACATGGATTGAAAACTGGCTACAACGGGGAGTTCAGAGGGTGGTGATAAATGGGGAGTACTCGGAATAGTCAGGGGTGGGTAGTGAGGTCCCCCAGGGTTCTGTGCTGGGACCAATCCTATTTATTGGAGGTAATTTTTGTCCTATTTATTTTGTTCATAAATTACCTGGAGGATGGGGTAAACAGTTCAATCTCTGTATTTGCAGATACTAAGCTAAGCAGGGCAATAACTTCTCTGCAGTATGTGGAAACCTTGAAAAAAGATCTGAAGAAATTAATGGGGTGGGTAACTACATGGCAAATGAGGTTTAACCACTTGCTTACTGGGCACTTAAACACCCTTCCTGCCCAGACCAATTTTCAGCTTTCGGTGCTCTCACACTTTGAATGACAATTACTCAGTCATGCAACACTGTACCCAAATTAATTTTTTGTCCTTTTTTTCCCACAAATAGAGCTTTCTTTTGGTTGTATTTGATCACCTCTGGGGTTTTTATTTTTTGCGCTATAAATGAAAAAAGACCGAAAATTTGGAGAAAAAAAAACGCATATTTCTTTGTTTCTGTGACAGAATTATGCAAATTATTAATTTTTCTTCATACATTTTGGCCACAATTTATAGTGCTACATATCTGGTAAAAATAACCCAAATTAGTGGATATTATTTGGTCTTTGTGAAAGTTAGAGAGTCTACAAGCTGTGGTGCAAATCGCACAAAATTGATCACATCTGATGTACTGGTGGCCTATCTTGCTTCTTGTGACCCGAACAAATCAGGAAAGTACAAATACCCCCCAAATGACCCCTTTTTGGAAAGTAGACATTCCAAGGTATTTAGTAAGAGGCATAGTGAGCTTTTTGATGTAATTTTTTTCCCACAATTCTTTGCAAAATTAAGACTTTTCATTTTTTTTTTCTCCACAAAATTGTCATTGTAATAGGTTATTTCTCTCACGTGGCATGTGTATACCACAAATGACACCCCCCAAAAAATTCTACTACTCCTCCTGAGTATTACAATACCACATGTGTGGGACTTTTTCACAGCCTGGCCACATAGAGAGGCCCAACATGCATGTAGCGCCATCATGTGTTATAGGAACATAAATTACACATCTAACTTGTTGACTATTACACTTTTGAAGCACCAGGACAATGACACGTGACACTGATGACAGATGGCACTGATACGTGGCAATTATGACACATGGCACTGATGACAGATAGCATTAATATGTGGCACTGAAGACACGTGGCACTGAAGACACGTGACACTGATACGTGGCACTGATGACAAATGGCACTGATACGTGGCACTGATGACAAATGGCACTAATACGTGGCACTGATGACAGATGGCACTAATACGTGGCACTGATGACAGATGGCACTATGTGGCACTGATGACAGATGGCACTATGTGGCACTGATGACAGATGGCACTATGTGGCACTGATGACAGATGGCACTTATACGTCGCACTGTTGACAGATGGCACTGGGGGCAGGTGGCACTGGGGTGGAGGGCACTGGGGCGGATGGCACTGGAGCAGATGGCACTGCTGGGGGAGGATGACACTTTTTTTTTTTTTTTTTTTTTTTTTAACTCGAGGTAGAACGGCTGCCGCTGCAGCCGTTCATCTCTCCCCTCTCACACTGTCTGTGTGAGAAGGGAGAGCGGCGCTGAGAGATGATCTCATATGTTTACATATGAGATCATCTCCCATTGGACACGCCGATCACGCTGTAAACGGCCGCTGTGATTGGCCGTTTACAGCGATCTGTGTTTGCCTGTCCCCGGGGGACAGGCAAAAAACGGCCAATCACAGCGGCCGTTTACAGCGTGATCGGCCGTTTACAGCGATCTGTGTTTGCCTGTCCCCGGGGGACACGGCGAACACAGAACTTCCGCGATGCGCGCCCACGGCGGCGCGCCTTGCGGAAGTAAACATTAGGACGTCCAGGGACGGCCACCCGGACGAACGCGCCTGCTCTACGGCTGTCATTCGGCTATAGGGCGGGCGCAAGGTGGTTAATGTAGAAAAATGTAAAATAATGCATTTGGGTAGCAAAAATATGAATGCAATCTATACACTGGGGGGAGAACCTCTAGGGGAATCTAGGATGGAAAAGGACCTGGGGGTCCTAGTAGATGATATGCTCAGCAATGGCATACAATGCCAAGCTGCTGCTAACAAAGCAAACAGAATATTGGCATGCATTAAAATGGGGATTAACTCCAACGATAATTCTCCCACTCTACAAGACTCTGGTTCGGCCGCACCTAGAGTATGCCGTCCAGTTCTGGGCACCAGTCCTCAGGAAGGATGTACTGGAAATGGAGCGAGTACAAAGAAGGGCAACAAAGCTAATAAAGGGTCTGGAGGAGATTAGTTATGAGGAAAGGTTGTGAGCACTGAATTTATTCTCTCTGGAGAAGAGACGCTTGAGAGGTGATATAATTTCAATTTATAAATACCATACTGGTGACCCCACAATAGGGATAAAACTTTTTTGCAGAAGGGAGTTTAACAAGACACGTGACCACTCATTAAAATTAGAAGAATATAAATTTTAACCTTAAACTACGTAGAGGGTTCTTTACTGTTAGTGCGGCAATGATGTGGGATTCCCTTCCACAGGCGGTGGTCTCAGTGGGGAGCATCGATAGTTTCAAAAACCATTAGATAAGCACCTGAATGACCCCTACATACAGTGCCTTGCGAAAGTATTCGGCCCCCTTGAACTTTTTTAACCTTTTGCCACATTTTAGGCTTCAAACATAAAGATATAACATTTTCATTTTTTGTGAAGAATCACTAACAAGTGGGACACAATTGTGAAGTGGAACGAAATCTATTGGATTATTGAAACTTTTTTAACTAATAAAAAAAGAAAAGTGGGGCGTGCAAAATTATTCAGCCCCCTTGCGTTAATACTTTGTAGAGCCACCTTTTGCTGCGATTACAGCTGCAAGTCGCTTGAGGTATGTCTCTATCAGTTTTGCACATCAAGAGATTGAAATTCTTGCCCATTCTTCCTTGCAAAACAGCTCAAGCTCAGTGAGGTTGGATGGAGAGCGTTTGTGAACAGCAGTTTTCAGCTCTTTCCACAGATTCTCGATTGGATTCAGGTCTGGACTTTGACTTGGCCATTCTAACACCTGGATACGTTTATTTGTGAACCATTCCTTTGTAGATTTTGCTGTATGTTTGGGATCATTGTCTTGTTAAAAGATAAATCTCCGTCCCAGTTTCAGGTCTTTTGCAGACTCCAACAGGTTTTCATCCAGAATGGTCCTGTATTTGGCTGCATCCATCTTCCCCTCAATTTTAACCATCTTCCCTGTCCCTGCTGAAGAAAAGCAGGCCCAAACCATGATGCTGCCACCACCATGTTTGACAGTGGGGATGGTGTGTTGAGGGTGATGAGCTGTGTTGCTTTTACGCCAAGCATATCGTTTTGCATTGTGGGCAAAAAGTTCGATTTTGGTTTCATCTGACCAGAGCACCTTCTTCCACGTTTGGTGTGTCTCCCAGGTGGCTTGTGGCAAACTTTAGACGAGACTTTTTATGGATATCTTTGAGAAATGGCTTTCTTCTTGCCACTCTTCCATAAAGGCCAGATTTGTGCAGTGTACGACTGATTGTTGTCCTATGGACAGACTCTCCCACCTCAGCTGTAGTTCTCTGCAGTTCATTCAGAGTGATCATGGGCCTCTTGGCTGCATCTCTGATCAGTCTTCTCCTTGTCTGAGCTGAAAGTTTAGAGGGACGGCCAGGTCTTGGTAGATTTGCAGTGGTCTGATACTCCCATTTCAAAATGATCGCTTGCACAGTGCTCCTTGGGATGTTTAAATCTTGGGAAATCTTTTTGTATCCAAATCCAGCTTTAAACTTCTCCACAACAGTATTACGGACCTGCCTGGTGTGTTCCTTGGTCTTCATGATGCTCTCTGCGCTTTCAACAGAACCCTGAGACTATCACAGAGCAGGTGCATTTATACAGAGACTTGATTACACACAGGTGGATTCTGTTTATCACCATCAGTCATTTAGGACAAAATTGGATCATTCAGAGATCCTCGCTGACCTTCTGGAGTGAGTTTGCTGCACTGAAAGTAAAGGGGCCGAATAATTTTGCACGCACCACTTTTCAGTTTATTTGCTGAAAAAGTTTAAATTATCCAATAGATTTCGTTCCACTTCACAATTGTGTCCCACTTGTTGGTGATTCTTCACAAAAAATTTAAATTTTATATCATTATGTTTGAAGCCTGAAATGTGGCAAAAGGTTGAAAAGTTCAAGGGGGCCGAATACTTTCGCAAGGCACTGTACAAGGATATACAATGCACTACAGACATATAATCACACATCAGTGTTGATGGACTTGTGCCTTTTTTTTTCAACCTCACCTACTATGTAACACGGTCTGTGGTGGCAGCTTCAAGTAACCCTTTGCCAGATGCCTGTGGTTTTAGGAAATACATTTTCTCTGTCTTTGGCCAACTTTAGGGGTTTATCTATAAAGCAAAGAATGTGAAATTTACCAAACCTTCAGCGCAGATGAATCTTCCTGATACAGTACATGTTTTAAATGACAGCGCTTGATTAACTTTCAGGTAATGTTTGGTGAACATCAGTCACTGCTTTTAGAAATATGCCTCTGAATCCATTAAAGGCAACAACGTTTTAATTAAAGTGGCAATCATAAAAAATATTTTTTAAATTCTTAAACATAAGTATTCAGTAATACCTTTTTGTTATTATTGAAACGTGAAATTTAACCTTAAAGTGGAGTTCCATCCAAAAGTGGAACTTCCGCTCATCTGTCTCCTCTCCCCCTCCGGTGCCACAATTGGCACCTTTCAGGGTGGAGTGGGGACAGTATTGCCAGTAGGAGAGAGAAGCAGGACTTTGCGCATGTGCAGTAGGGTTCCCGGTGTGAAACCGCAAGGCTACACTGCCGGGTTCCATTACCTGCAATGGCAGCGGCATGCACCCGACAGCTGATGGAAACATACAAACGGACATCTCCGGACTCCAGGACAGATACGTTTCCTATTATTAAAAGCCAGCAGCTGCAGTATGTGTAGCTGTTGACTTAATTTATTTTTTATTTTTGGGGCGGAACACCGCTTTAAAGAAACAAGAAAATATTTAAAGCTACTTACCTGGAAATCATGTACAGAAGTATACACTTTGAACTCTGTGTATAAAAATGCACTGTTTTCCATGACAACCAGTCTGCAACTGTCATTTGTACAGTTTTAAATGAAAATAAATGTAAAAATATGGATTGGTTATTTTATGAATGAGGGTTGCACTGAGAGCACACTTTTCCTGCATCTGGCCCTAATGTACAGTATATAACCATTTTACATTGGGCTCAGTTCACCAATCTAAAGCACCAGCATGTAGAATTATTTTAAAAACTGTAATTTAAGTTGAATCCAGTGAAGTTAGTAAGCTACAGTTACATAGTTGAAAATGGAGTGCCTTAGGCTGTTAAAGCTTTGTGAATTGAGCCTTTTGTATTAGGAGTGCACAGCTAAAATATTATTATAAAAATAAAGGCCGTAATACATACCGAATATTTGCACTCTTAGCCCTTGTACACACGGTCGGACATTCCAACAACAAAATCAGTCGGATTTTGTCCGAAACTTGTGTTGCATACACACAGTCGGAAAATCCGATCGTACGTAACATGATGGCGTTATTTTGTTACGACGGGACTACGTTCAGGTAGTAGCTAATAGCTTTGGTCTAGGAATTTGATCTGAGCATGCGTGGCACTTTGTCCGATCGGAATTCTCTACACACAATCGGACAAAGTCCGATCGGATCATGTTGTCGGAAAGTTTTATAGCCCAGCTCTAAAACAGTCCAATGGAGCCCACACACAGTCGGATTATCCGACAACACGGTCCGATCGGACATTTTCTGTGTGTACAAGGGCTTAGAGTATATGTGAATGGCATTCCTGACAAGCTTTCTAGTGCATAAAATATCAGTAATTCAGTTAGGTTAAAAAACAAATTAACTAGGTTAAAAAACAATTCTGTCCCACAAAGCATTACACATTGTGCATTATACAGTGTTTCTTATAACTTGTAGTCAGGTGATTCTTAGAATTTGTAAAGCATTTAAACTGTTGTGTGACCACACTCTACAATGAAGTGCACTGCACATTTCTCAAACTGGGTATCATCTTTGAAACAGCTTCCTGGCGGTTCACTCATATTCAACCCAATGCAGCAACAGCAGCCTCAGCTGTCCCAGTATTCACCTCAGCAGTCCCAGCAGACAGCCACATCCAGTCCCCAGCAGCAAGGAGATCAGCTGGGACTTTTACCATCGGTAAGTGTTATGCCAGGGTATACATACATAGAAGATTGTGTTTGTCTACTGCAGTGAGCTCAACTTTGAATCGGCTTCATACATACTTTATAGGAATACCGGGGTCGCCTAATTTTCCTACAGTATTTACTTTGCAGCAGAAAAATGAATGAGCTAGCTTGAGATTGGCTGCTAGCAACAGGTTCTTTTTTGACAACCCATGTGGTTAACATACCTTACACAATATCATATGCATTATATACAGTATATGTGTATATGCATGTGTGTGCATATATATACACAGTACAGACCAAAAGTTTGGACACACCTTCTCATTCAAAGAGTTTTCTTTATTTTCATGACTATGAAAATTGTAGATTCACACTGAAGGCATCAAAACTATGAATTAACACATGTCCAATTATATACTGAACAAAAAAGTGTGAAACAACTGAAAATTTGTCTTATATTCTAAGTTCTTCAAAGTAGCCACCCTTTGCTTTGATTACTGCTCCGCACACTCTTGGCATTCTGTTGATGAGCTTCAAGAGGTAGTCACCCGAAATGGTTTTCACTTTACAGGTATGCCCTGTCAGGTTTAATAAGTGGGATTTCAAGCCTTATAAATGGGGTTGGGACCATCAGTTGTGTTGTGCAGGAGGTGGATACAGTACACAGCTGATAGTCCTACTGAATAGACTGTTATAATTTGTATTATGGCAAGAAAAAAGCAGCTAAGTAAAGAAAAACGAGTGGCCATCATTACTTTAAGAAATGAAGTTCAGTCAGTCCGAACAATTGGGAAAACTTTGAAAGTGTCCCCAAGTGCAGTGGCAAAAACCATCAAGCACTACAAAGAAACTGGCTCACATGAGGACCGCCCCAGGAAAGGAAGACCAAGAGTCACCTCTGCTGCGGACGATAAGTTCATCCGAGTCACCAGCCTCAGAAATCGCAGGTTAACAGCAGCTCAGATTAGAGAACAGGTCAATGCCACACAGAGTTCTAGCAGCAGACACATCTCTAGAACAACTGTTAAGAGGAGACTGTGTGAATCAGGCCTTCATAGTAAAATAGCTGCTAGGAAACCACTGCTGAGGACAGGCAACAAGCAGAAGAGACTTGTTTGGGCTAAAGAACACAAGGAATGGACATTAGACCAGTGGAAATCTGTGCTTTGGTCTGATGAGTACAAGTTTGAGATCTTAGGTTCCAACCACCGTGTCTTTGTGCAACGCAGAAGAGGTGAACGGATGGACTCTACATGCCTGGTTCCCACCGTGAAGCATGGAGGAGGTGTGATGGTGTTAGGGTGCTTTGCTTAAGCATCTCTGGGAACTCCTTCAAGACTGTTGGAAAGCCATTTCAGGTGACTACCTCTTGCAGCTCATCAACAGAATGCCAAGAGTGTGCGGAGCAGTAATCAAAGCAAAAGGTGACTACTTTGAAGAACCTAGAATATAAGACATATTTTCAGTTGTTTCACACTTTTTTGTTCAGTATATAATTGGATGTGTGTTAATTCATAGTTTTGATGCCTTCAGTGTGAATCTACAATTTTCATAGTCGTGAAAATAAAGAAAACTTTGAATGAGAAGGTGTCCAAACTTTTGGTCTGTACTGTATGTGTATATATATATATATTACACAGTACGGTGCAAACATTTTAGCCATGTGTGAAGAAATGCTGTAAAGTAAAAATGCTTTCAAAAATATATTTTATTAATTATTTTGATTTGTTTATTTTTTATCAATGTACAAGATGCAAAGTGAGTGAACAGAAGAAAAATCAAAATCAAATAAATTTTTGGTGTATCTACCCTTTGGCTTCAAACCAGCATCAATTCTTACACTTTGTAACATACACTTGCACAAAGTCAGGAATTTTTTAGGACTAGTCGGGTGAATGAATGATTAAGAGATTCTACTAAGAAGGTGCTAATGTTTATCAGTTTCATATGTAGGTTGAAACGTAGTCATTGAGTAAAACAGTTGTGTAGGAGCCTTAACACTGAGTGAGAAACAGCCAAACTCCTGCTACTAAGGTGAAGTTGAAGAAGACTGTTTCATGTCACAGGTTATGCACCATGGCAAGACTGAGCACAGCAATAAGACACAAGGTAGTTTCACTGCATTAGCATAGTCTCTCCCAGGCAAAGATTTCAAAACAGACTGGGGTTTCAAGATGTCCTGTTAAAGCTCTTTTGAAGAAGCACAAAGAAATGGTCAACATTGAGGACAGTAGATGCAGTGGTTGGCAGTGGTTCGAAGTCTTGCCAGAAGTGGTCTTCATGGAAGAACTGCAGCCAAAAAAACATCCCTCCGATGTGAAGACAAGACTAGAACCCCATACACACATAGAGATTTTCTGCTGATTTTTTCCTTCAGATTTACCAAAATCATACGAGGTGAAACCTTAGGTGTTTCAATTTGTATGCAATCCGGCAGGCCTTTGCACTACATGTTTTTGGTAAATCTGAAGACAAAAATCAGCAGAAAATCTGATAGTGTGTATGGGGCGTTAGTGACTCAACTGTACATTAATTGTGCATTAAAACATAGGAACTGTGCAGAAAAATGGCAGCAGGTGCTTTAGACTGATTAAAAATGTGAAACCTTTGGCTGTAGCAGAAGGGCTGCAGAGTGGTACAATTGCTATCTGCAGGCAACTGTGAAGCATGTTGGAGGTACTTTGCAAGTTTGGGGCTGCATTTGTGCAAATGGAGTTGGAGATTTGGCCAGGATCAATGATGTCCTAAATGCTGAGAAACAAAGGCAGATGCTTATCTATTATGCCATGCCATACCATTAGGGAAGAGTGTGACTGGCCCCAAATGTAATCTGCAGCAGGAAAACAACCCCAAACATGTAGCCAATGTCAATAAGAACTATCTTCAGCATAAAGAACAAGGAGTCCTGCAAGTAATGGTTTGGCCCTCACGGAGCCCGAATTCAACATCAAGTCTGTCTGGGATTACATGAAGAGACAGAAGGATTTAAGGCAGCCTACATCCACAGAAGATCTGTGGTTCTTCAAGGTGTTTTGAACAACCTACCTACCAAGTTCCTTCAAAAACTGCATGCAAGTGTACCTAGAATTGATGCTGTTTTGAAGGCAAAGGGTCATCACACCAAATATGATTAGGATTTCTCTTCTGTTCATTTATTTTTTATTTTGGTAATTAAAAAAAATAAACTTTTTTTTACATTTTTCACACCTGCCTAAAACTTGTCTCTCTTTCTCTGAAATAACTTGAAAGTGACCAAAGTGATTGCATGTTTCAAATATGATAAAATTAGACTTCTTTTAATTTTTGTTTCTAATAAAAAACATTTTTTTATAATAAAACAAAAATAACAAAACTCCTAGTCCAATATTTTTTTTTGCAAAATCTTTTAGAACTAATCTCTCCAAATATACAATTTCTGTAGCTCTATAGGAGACATCTGCACCTTCCAACAGTTAGTTTGGCCCACTCTTCATGAGCAAACTGCTCTAGCTGTCTCAGGATTAAGGCTCGGTTCACACAGGGGGCGACGCGAGGCGACACGACTTGCCGTGCCGCGACCTGACAAGTCGCCCCTGTTCTGTACTACGGAACCGTTCTAAGAGGAGCGACTCGAGTCGCTCCGACTTAGAAAAAAGGTTCCTGTACTACTTTTGGGCGACCTCGGGCGACTTGCATTGACTTCTATACAGAAGTCATTTGCAAGTCGCCGCTGAGGTCGCGGCAGGTCGCGGCGCGGCAAGTCGTGTCGCCTCGCATCGCCCCCTGTGTGAACCGAGCCTCAAGGGTGCCTTCAGACTGCATGTTTCAGCTCTTTCTATAGATCAGGGATCTGCAATTAGCGGACCTCCAGCTGTTGCAAAACTACAAGTCCCATCATGCCTCTGCCTCTGGGTGTCATGCTTGTGGCTGTCAGGGTCTTGCTATGCCTCATGGGACTTGTAGTTCTGCAACAGCTGGAGGTCCGCTAATTGAATATCCCTGCTATAGATGTTCAATAGGATTTACATCAGGGCTCATCGAATTCCACTTAAAAATATAGCCAAATGTTTTGTTCTTGACCATTCTTAAATGTCTTTACCTGCATGTTTTGAGTCTTTATTCTGTTGGAATGACCTGCAACTGAGAGATAGCTTTTTGACACTTGGCAGTATGTTCCGTTCTCAAATTCCTTGATAGTCTATGAAGGTTGTGGACTGAACATCTTCAAGTAACCCTACGCCAGATGCAGCAAACCAGCCCCAAAATATTTTGTCTTTTTAACTATTTGAAGACCAGGCTTTTTCTGACACTTTTTTTTTTTTTTTTTTTTTTATTAAAACATTTTTTTTTTTTAGAAAGAATACTTAAATGGATTTTAATGCATGAAAACACAATATATAACCCTTTTTTGGTACAATATAAAAGAGGATGTTACATCGAGTAGATAGATACCTAACATGTTGCGCTTTAAAATTGCACACGCTTGTGGAATGGCGACAAAATACAATACTTAAACTAGGTGACGCTTGAAATTTTTTTTATACAGGTTACCACTTTAGAGTTGCAAAGAAGATCTATAGGTAGCATTATTATTCTCGCTAGAATGTTTACGGCGCTACCTCGTGCGTGGTACGAACACTGTTTACATATGTGTTTGCAACCGATGTATGCGTTTGCCTCTGAGTACAAGCATGGAGGGATGGGGGTGCTTTAAATCATGTTAAAATTGATTTTATTGAGTAAAAATGATTTTTACACTGTCCCTTTATTTTTTTGATCACTTTTATTGCTGTCCCAAGAAATATAAACATCCTTTGCGATAGCAATAAAGTATGACAGGTCTCCTTTATGGAGACCCCAGATCTCTCCCCTACCAATGAAAGCATGAGATTAAAAGAAAAAAAAAACGCGATCTCATGCTTTTCATAAAAAAATAAAAAATAAAAGTATGTTTACATTTTCCCTAACCGTAAGTGACAAAATGCTTGTCGCTTCTGGTCTCTCAGGCCATAGAGATAATCGGGAACATTTCGATGCCCAATCACCTCTGTTGTAAGCGGCCGTAACCGTCTGATCGGATCCCAGGCTCTCTCCTGTGACAGGAGAGCACAGAAAACAAGGTACGCGCACCAGAGAGCGGTGGGAGGGGGAACACAACCCCTCCCACTACTTGTAAAAGTGATACAGCGGCTATTCAGCTGCTCAGATCGATTTTACAGGTTAGGGAATTGCCGGCTAAAAAAATTTTTAATACTGGGGTTATGGCTGACAGCTGCAACCATGGCCCCGGTATAACCGCTTGAACACCATGACATACATGTACTGTGTGGCAAGTGGTTAAACGTAGACTGTCACTTGGCAAAAAAAACTCCAGTAGTTTTGTCTCATCTGTCCAAAGGATATTCTCCCAGAAGCATTGTGTCAATATGCATTTTTACAAATTCCAGTTTGGTTAAAAAAAAAAATCTCTAACTGTGGAGTTCTCTCTGTCCTTTTCTTTTGAGCCCACTGCCACTCAAAAAGAGGAGGATGGTATGATCAGACACTGATGTACAGTACTGTGCAAAAGTTTTAGGCAGTTGTGAAAAAATGCTGTCAATTAAGAATGCTTTCACAAATAGAAGTGTTAATAGTTTTATCAATTAACAAAATGCCTTCAAAACAGCATCAATTCTTCAATTCTTCTAGGTACACTTGAACACCGTTTTTGAAGGAACTCAGCAGGTAGGTTGTCCCAACCATCTTGGAGAACTAACTACAGATCTTCTGTGGATGTAGGCCGTCTCCGATCCTTCTGTCTCTTCATGTAATCCCAGAAATACTCGATGTTGAGATTATGGCTCTGTGTAAGCCAAACCATCACTTCCAGGACTTTTTTTCCTTTTATATGCTGAAGATAGTGCAGAATAAATTTGGGGCCAATCGCACACCACCTTGATGTTATGACATGACAGATAAGTATCCATCCTGATCTTGACCAATTCTCCAACTCCATTTGCAGAAAAGCAGTCCCAAACTTGCAAGGAACCTCCACCATGCTTCACTGTTTGCAGATACTCCTTATTGTATCACTCTCCAGTCCTTTACGAACAAAATGCCCTCTTTTCTACAGCCAATTATTTTAAATTTTGGCTCCTAGAGCGCCTGCTGCCATTTTTCTGCACCCCAGTCCCTGTGTTTTAGTGCCTAAGCCATGGAAACAAGGCTAAGTGACTCAACTCTGCAGACACCTGTTGTTATCTACTTTTCCCATACAGTTCCATATTTAAACTACTTCCAAAGTTTTAGTGGAGGTGTCCTGTCGGGTATTTAGTGTTTTCAAAAGATTCCCCTTCAGCTGATGTCAAACTTATGATTCATGCTTGGAGCAGCAGGCTGTTTATTTAGGACACAGTAGGGAGGAGAAATAGTTGCCAATTGCATGTGTTGCTCCACCGCTGGATGGATAAGCGAGGCATCGCTCCCCCCCACTGGCAGTTTTTATAATCTGCAAAGTAGATAAGTAATTTCCTTGCATATTCTAGCAAATTTACTTTTTATTCAAGGCTGTGGCTGGGGAACATCTTGCGACAGGGTCACAAGTGTGACATTAGCCTGTATCCAGTAAGTGATTGCACACCCTGTACAGTCACTTTTACCTACAGATAAGCCCATATTAAGGCTTACCTGTAGGTGCTTGAAATATTTCCTAAACCTTCACAGTTTAGGAGATATTTACAAAAAAGCCGAGTGCCGATGACTGCGGCACATGTGCCTTTTTAGAAAGGGCACGTTGTGGTGTTTCTACTAGGGGTCATGCCGTAACTGTCGGCTCCCGTGCGCATGCCAGTCACAGAGTCGTAGTTTGCGGCCCCTGAAGAAAGAGGGGCAAAGATGGACACTCCTTGTTAGTGGGGACATCGCAGACTTCGGTTTCAGGTAAGTGACACATAATGGGCTACTATGCAATGCATAGTAGCCCATTATGCTTTACCTTCGCAGTGAAATAAAGAGGAAGTAAAACCCACCAGGGTTTACTTCCACTTTAAAGTGCGTTAACCTTAAAAAAAAAAAAAATAGGATCCTGTTCCCTTTAAATTATGTTATACAGTGCAGTAGTTGTGTTGTGTAATTTGCCCCCCTGTGTCACCTGAAAGACCTGGCTGATCCTGCCTGGCTATGCCCTCCCCCTGTAAACTGACCACGGTTTATTATGGCTGCTAAACCCTAACACCCTGGTCAGTTTACGTTATCCGCAGCCCTGCTTTCACTAGCACCACTCTGCTCCCCTCCCTGCTGCTACAAATCTATGTTATCTTTATACCATCCCCTCTGTTAAATAACAACCTGTGTCCTAGTGCCTGTGCGTTATAAAAAAAAAAAAAAGCGAATTTTTACCTGTTTTCACAGCGCCTCCCAGCGCTCACGTGACTCCCGGTTCTCTTCTCCCCGGCTGACATCAGCGGGAGTTCTCAGCCCCGCCCACTGGAGCTGTCAACTGGGAAGAGGAAAGAGCCAGGAGTCGTGAGCACCTGGAGGCGCTGTGAAAACCAGTGGAAGTCGGCTTTGTTTTTGTTTTTTTTATAAAGCACAGACACTAGGACATCTAGCTTTGCCTAACCATGACTACATCTGACAAAAGTACACACAAAAGTAGTGTGTGTATCTCTAAGGCCCCTTTCACACTGACGTCCCGTTCAGGCCCGCCTGTCAGTTTTTCAGGCGGACCTGAACGGGTGCTCCATAGAGCTCTATGGAGCGTCGGATGTCAGCGGTGACATGTCCGCTGACATCCGACCCGCTCCGATCCGAAAAAGTGTGACAGAGGAAAAAGCTATTTTTCCATCCGTCTGCGGATCGGGTGACGACGGGCACTGCGGTCCGTCGTCATCCGATCTCCCATAGGGGAGAGCGGCGCTGTGACAGGTCCGTCCCTGCGCAGTGTGCAGAGACAGACCTGTCATCTCCCTGCTCAGCGGGGATCGGCGGAGTGATCCCCGCTGAGCAAACGGATATCCACGGGGCGGATCAGAACTGATCCGCCCCGTGTGAAAGGACCCTAAAAGTGGGAATTACATGATAGGTAAAATCTTTTCTTTCCAATCATCATTTGAATGTTTTTTTTTTGTTTTTAAATTCATTTTATTCTGATTTGTGTGTCCTTTTCATGGGAATTCATTCCATAATATAACACATAGCTGTCTTCCTTTTGGTCCTTTTAATCATGAAGTTAGAGGATTTTTGTCATGGAATCTTTTTATCAAGGGAGGACTGATATCTGTATCCAGAGACAACTTAATAAAATAGAATTTTGCAAATATCAAAAATCCTTTGCAAAATGAACAAAATTTTAGTTTTTTTTTATGTTTAATAACTTAATTTGTAGTCTCATACCACCTAGACAAATATATCAATGACTGCGTAAAGTGACCGAGTGACCGGTTCTCTTGTAAGAGATCTACTGAATGTTCTGGCAGGGTATTAGAGCAGTGGAGGAGTATGCAGAAGGGCAAAGTGACAGATTCTCCATAACTAGATTCACTATTACCCTGCTCATCCAAGGGGCCCCACTACCTCCTTATTTTCACCTTACTTATTCCCCACCGTTCCTTTCCCGTTCGCAGCCGACACTAAAATAACGGATAATCCAGAAAATCCACAAGGAAAATAGAAATCCACCGCTCCAGGCCAGTCCACCAAAAACCTTTGCTTGTCCTCCAGACCAGTGGTCATCAACCCTGTCCTCAGGGCCCACTAACAGGCCAGGTTTTATGTATTACCTTGGGGAGATGCAGACTAGAATACTGCAATCACTGAGCAGCACATTATATCACCTGTGATGTGTTTCAGTTATCTTGCAAACCTGGCCTGTTAGTGGGCCCTGTGGACAGGGTTGAAGACCACTGCTCCAGACAAATGGGGGTCCCAGGTGCAGGCTGATTGCACAAACCAAATAGATGGAGAGTGGAAAAACTCTGGACAGCCGCACTCCGGATCGAATAAAGTAAACCGTGCCTTTATTTTCTCAGATAAAAAAGCTATGAGCGCTAATTTCAGCGTGAAACACGTTAGAAATTTTGTGTGCTGTGATTTGTGTGATGTGAGGTTTTTTATCTGAGAAAATAAAGGCACGGTTTACTTTATTTGATCCGGAGTGCGGCTGTCCAGAGTTTTTCCATTCTCTATCTAAATTAAATAACGGATGTCTGGTTCCAGAGTGGGAAATTACATCACTCCTCTGGTCTTCTGCTCAGGCCTAGTGATTTATTTTTTGAGCTAAGCATTGTCAAAGACAAGGTCCCATACTCCTCCATGCCCAGAAGCATCAGGTATTTATGGAATGTAGTAATGTAGTAATGAAGCAGTGTCTCCAAAAGGGCCTCCCAACCCAATTTACCTAACCAGTAGTTTTTCACCCCTCCTTCCTTTTTCCATAGCTCTCGCTGACTGGTATTGGTAACAGTGGCATCCCTCCCCCAATCATGTGACAGTGCCCTGGCCTAGCAATCAGATGCTAGACCTGAGCCCTATGAAGGAGGTCACAAGCTCCTTTATCTCTGAAGTGTTGGGTATTGTGTATAGATCTGGAGGAGCAGCCCCTAGAACTCCACAGTGCCCCAAAACATACAGACAATTGCACGAGGCAGACTTTGCCATTATTTACACCTGCAATCCATAGTTCACTGTGCAATAGCACATAGCTAGACTTTTAGGCCTTGTGCACACTGGGCGTATTTGCAGCTGCTTTTAGGGCTTTTTTTTTCTGCCTCTTAACTCCCCTGAATGTTGGCCTATGTGTCCCTGCACACATAGGGGTTTAACAGCGTTTAGTTTTAGAGGAAGGAAAAAAAACACACTGTAAGTGTGTAGGGGAGCTGAAGCATTTTGGCAGAAAAAAACGTTTGATGTGCTAAGCGTGCATTAAAGCTAGACTTGGTGAGCGCTTGAGTGTTAATTAATTAATTTCAATGGCCAGAATACATTATTAATAATAAATTATTATTCTGGCCAATTAAATTAATTAATGCCCAATCTCTTGATGCCTGTAAACTCGTCCAAAAGCTTGTAAAAGCTTAATCACTTCCATACCGGGCCATAGTAAAATGACTGCCGCAGGAACCCTTCCTCCCTCTGGGTAGACGCCATATGACGTCCTCGGCTTCCTGGTATTGTGGAGAGCGCGCTCACCCCATCACTGGGGACCCGATGGGCATGCCTGGCGGCCGCAATGGCCACCAAGGACCTGCGATTGCTCATCACAGAGCAGAGACGTGAATCTGTGTGTGTAAACACACAAATCCACGTCCTGTCAGGGGACAGGTGAACCGATTGTATATAGGAACACCGTATCTTGTATATAGGATCACTGATCGGTCTCCTTCCCTCATCAGTCGCCCCCCCCCCCCCCCCACAGTTAGAATCACTCCCTAGGACACACATTTAGCGTCCCCCAGTGTTAACCCCTTCTCTGCCAGTGACATTTATACAGTAAATCCGTGCATTTTTAAAGCACCGATCACTTTAGAAATGTCAGTGGTCCCAAAATAGCGTCAAAAGTGTCTGATCTGTCCTCCGCAATGTCACAGTCACGATAAAAATCGCATTAGTTGTAAAGTAAAAATGACATGAAATCTATCCCCTATTTTGTAGACGCAATAACTTTTGCGCAAACCTATCAATATACGCTTGTTGCGATTTTATTTTTATTTTTTTTACCAAAAATATGTAGAAGAATACATATTGGCCTAAACTAAGGAAAAAATCGTTTTTTTTTTTTTTTAATTTGGATATTTATTATAGCAACAAGTAATTAATATTGTGTTTTTTTTTTTTTTTTAATTGTCTGTCTTTTTTTTTTTTTTTTTTTTTGTTTATAGCGCAAAAAATAAAAAATGCAGATGTGATCAAATACCACCAAAAGAAAGCTCTATTTGTGGGGGGAAAAAAATTATCAAAATTTAATTTGAGTACAATGTCGCATGACCGTGCAATTGTCATTCAAAGTGTGACAGCGCTGAAAGCTGCAAATTGGCCAGGGCAGGAAGTTGTGAAATGCCCGGTATGGAAGTGGTTAGGGTACCTTTACAAGCATCAGGCTGTTTTTCTGCCAAAACACTGCTGCCAGGAGGAAAGGCTTCTAGGCGACTTTAAAAAACATCCTGTGTGCATGATGCCTTATACATAGATATTCATTATGCAGCTATTGGTATGCTGTGACTAAATCATTACTGAATACTGAGCATTATAAATGCAAGCTACATAAACCCATACAAACATACTGTAGTGCTATTTACAGAAAAGACCTGTAGAGTATGAAATATAGGCATATTTGGAAATAGTTATGTTTTGTGTACCCTGTCTGTTACAAGTCTCGCGTTTATTTAAAGAGGAACTGCAGTCTGCTCACATAATTTGTAATAAAAACATCTTTGCCATTCTGAAGCTTCCCTCCAACCACTTTGCATATATATTATTTTATATATACTGTGATTCTGTACTTGCCAAATATGCTGCAGAAATCTCCCTCCACTGAGTCTTCCTGCAACCTTTTTAACTGAAGCTGCTGTCTGTTCAGTTCCTGGATTTACACAGACACACAGAGGCACACCTCCAGCTCTGCAGCTGTGCATGATGTCATAAGCCTAGGCTTTTTACTAGACAAACAGGAAGTGGGCTGTATCAGGTATTTTACTGGCAGAAAAAAAAATGTTACTTTCCAAAGTTAAAACTAGATGGAAAGATAAAAAAAAAGACTGAAGTTCCGCTTTAAGATAATTTGAAAAGTGATATGATTACTGTTCATGTACTTTTTGTTTTCACCCTGCCAGGGATTGGAGCAAGGTTCTAGTAGCCAAGAACAGACTTTATCTTCACAGCAAGCAGCTGTCATTAATCTAACTGGAGTAGGTGGTTTTATGCCTCAGCAGGCAGCTGGTATGTATTCCTATTCTCTATTCCCCAATTACATACATACTTTTCAACACCCCAACTCACCCGCAGTCTGTTGACCCAGACTGTACTCAACAGTCATGCAGCAAAAGTGGAAGTCCACCTGTTTGTTGCCTGGAGGTCTTCATAGGTATTCCAGGTCTTACTGCTGACAATTGATGATCTGTCAGACTCTTAATCATTGGAGATTACATTCACACTTTATCACTCGTGCCAGTTTTCTGAAAATTAGATTATAAAATTGCATCTGAGTGGTTTAATAAATTCTGCCAGGCTGGGTTAGAGTAGGTACCTGTAATCATCATTTTACTGCGTGGATCCAAATTTAGGTATGAAGCTGCTTTAAAGTAGGTTACAAGTGGAAGGCCATCCAAGGTGCAAGGTTTGAGCCCTCACAGTGCCTACCCCTACCTTCTGAAATTCCTTTACCACCTAGACAAACATCATGTCTCTGAGGAAGCTCAGCAGGGGGATATCTGGTGGACACGTGATACTGTAACGCCCCATGCAGCTCTGTCTGCAGCAGGTACCGAGTTCTCACTTTGTGGTCTTCAAGAGCTGTGACCTCCAGCAGAATCTTCAGCTTCCAACACTTCCAGTTGTCTGTGTCCCCCCTGTTGAGTGCTGCAGTTTCTACCTTTGATACGACTGCAGGATACAGTGGTGATATAGCAGCAGACAAAAGGATCCTTAGAATGCATTTGGTTCTGCTGGAGGCAGACAGCACAGGTAGAAATTGCCACCCACCAGTGTTTTGTTTTATAGCAACCTTTTTCAGCCTCTGTGGGTATCAGTAGGCTTTAATCATCTGTAGGCAACTTATTGGAAACACTCGGGGGAAAAATATGGGGGGTGGTATTGTTCATCCTTTTTTTCATCCCCCTTCCTGACCAGAGCACTTTTTGCGATACAACACTGCGTCGCTTTAACTGACAATTGCGCGGTCGTGCGACGTTGCACCCAAACAAAATTGATGTCCTTTTTTCCCCACAAATAGAGCTTTCTTTTGGTGGTATTTGATCATCTCTGTGATTTTTTATTTTTTGCTCTATAAACAAAAAAGTGCGACAATTTTGAAAAACAATATTTTTTACTTTTTGCTATAATAATTGTCCCCAAAAATATATAAAAAAACAAATTTCTCAGTTTAGGCTGATATGTATTACACGTATATTGATTGGTTTGCAAAAAAGTTATAGCGTCTACAAAATAGGAGATACGTTTGTTTATGGCATTTTTATAAAAAAAAGTTTTATTAGTAATGGCAGCGATCTGCGTTTTTTTTTTTTCTTTTTTTATCGTGACTACAACATGGCAGACACATCGGACACTTGACACTATTTTGGGACCATTGTCATTTATACAGCCATAAGTGCTATAAAAATGCACTGATTACTGTGTAAATTACACTGGCAGGGAAGGGGTTAAACACTAGGGAGCGATCAAGGGGTTAAGTGTGTGTTAGGGAGTGATTCTATTTGTGCCACTGTGCCTCACTAGAACATAAACACAGAGATCACTGCTTTCGATGACAGGCAGCAGTAGATCTGTCATATTGCTACACACGTGGTCACGCGCGCCCACAATGCCGCAATTTAAAGGGTAATTACCTGTACGCCCATTTGCCCAGCCGCACCATTGCACCGACGTATATCGTGCACTGGTCGGCATGTAGTTAAAATGCGTTTTGACATGTTGAACTAATGGCTTCAATACTTTCTAGGTCACTGATGCATATAAATATCCAAATCAGGAGTTTTAACTGTCCCATGGTTGTTTCAGGTCCGTGTATTGAAAAGAGACCAGTAACTAGCATTTTCAGAAGAAGGTCCGCAATTAAATGTTTCCTTTTAAAGGGGTTGTAAAGTGAATTTTTTTTTTTTTTTAAATAACAAACATGTTATACTTACCTCCACTGTGCAGCTCGTTTTGCACAGAGTGGCCCCGAACCTGCACTTCTGGGGTCCCTCGGCGGCTGTCTCTGCTTCCTCCCGCAGGTGCTTCTCACGTTCATGCAAGCTCCCTCGCATGGTGAGAAGCACCTGCAGGCGCGCTCCCGTGATACAGCCGGCGTCTATAGCCGCTTGCTGTATCACAATGCCCCGCCCCCCCCCGGCGCTCCGCGTCAGTGGATGTGATTGACAGCAGCGTGAGCCAATGGCTGCGCTGCTTTACATCCAGCCAATCAGCGGTCAGGCTGAACGGTTGAAAGGACGGCGGGGGCGGGCGCGGAATTTTCGAGGTGTGAGGTAAGTAAAACGGGGGGGCGGCTGGGGGCGCAGGCAGTGTCAGATGTTTTTTCACCTTAATGAATAGAATGCATTAAGATGAAAAAACATTTACCTTTACAACCCCTTTAAGTAATTTCTCCATTTTTTTTTTTTTATTCATCAGTTAGAAAAATAATGACTATGACAGGTGTCATCTAACTAGAGCACCTGTGATAGAGGACAGCAAGCAGCAGCTCCCATAGACATGTGATTGTCATACAAATGAAAATAGCCAATAACCAACCTGCACAATAAATGAAAGAATCCCCTAAAAAAAAAATGTTTTTTTCTTTATGTGGAAGCTTTGGTGAATAACCAAATCAAAATACAGTGTCACAGTATGATACAATAACCATAAAAGTATATGGTGCATCACATATCAGACACATCACAGAACAATGCAGACACACTGCTAGAACATACTCCACCGACTTGCATAGTGTGATGACATCAAGGTCAGGCTCCATCCCTTTATGCGTATCATCCAATAGTGAGATCTCTTCAGAAAAAGTCCCACTATTGAATGATACGAGTAAAGAGACAGAGCCCGACCTTGATGACGTCCTCCCGCTATGCAAGCCAGAGGGAGTGTGTTCTGTGAGCAGTGTCTCTGCATTGTCCTGTGATGTGACTGAACAAATCGCACGTGCACAAGCTTTGTCAGGGGTTTTTTAAAATTTATTTTATGTAATAAAACCACTCGGTGAGCACTATAAGAGTTCTTTTCTCTTTTATGAGTCTGATAATGCTGAGGTGATCAGTGAGGAGAGCTGGATTGCTGCAAAGGAGACCTGATTATCAGTTTACTCCTATGTGGGGATTCGTGCCAGATGGACCTCCTGATTATATCGAAGTCAAATTGTAAAGGTGAACAATTTGGAGTTGCACTGGGGGAAGAGTGAACATCTTTGAGTGTGAAATTTAAAGAAACGGCGCACTGATCATTGAATTGTGACTTATTCACTATTCTTGGATATTTCATCATAGTGTTTTGTCTATTTCCCCTTTTTGTGTATATATGAAAATTTGTTGCATATTTATTGTATACACTGATATGTGATGCACTATACAGTATATTGTGTATTTTTTATGGTTATTGTATCGTTAACCTGTATTTTGATTTGGCTATTCAATTATTTATTTATATATTAGTTGATTTATAATAGGGTGTTGCTGCACTAGTTTTTGGTTATAGACCGTCACACAATTGAACTGCTGACATCTCATGTCTATGGGTTCTTTAAATTTGGCCAAAATAGCTGGGATTGGATGAACCCTGCCCCGTTCCGACAACAAAAAAGCGCATTTCCTTAAACTACATTACAAATGAGCCTATGCTAAACTTTCAATTTTAAATTTTGCCTCATTTTTTAAGCTTTGACTAGAGCAAGTGTAAGATTTTATGTTTGATTTGTAGAAAGTTTTATTTGGATATATCAGTCCAGCCTCAAATTTCTAACTGCAGCGAGCAATGTGACAGCTGCTACTTTATATTAACAAATGCAGCTGTCTAAGAAACAAGTCATTCTGAGAAGCATATGTTTTAACAAATATTTGTAGAAAAATCGATTTAAATAATTATGAGGCATGGAGAAGAACATATTTGCCAGCTCAGTTAAATCCATTTCATAAAATAACTCCAATTACGGAAACCGATCGTAAACATGTCACATGACTCCATTCTCTTAGCAGCAATTACAGCAGTTTTAAAGCCACCAAAAACTCTTGGAAAAAAAAAAGTTGCTAATAGTAAAAAAGGTATAAAATGAAAAACCAAAATGTGTACATACTAACAGAGGCACTAGGGAAGCAGGCAAAGGTTAGGATACTTGATTTGAGCTTGTATATATTTTTTACATTACATTTTTTATATTACATTTGGAGAAAATATTGGCTTTCTGGTGCCCCCTGCTGCACACATGTGGCAGTGCAGGTAGCATTTGTTGTATACCATACTTTTTTGTTTTTTATCTAGGGCAATTGAGATCTAAATATCTGATTGGATTCTACTTTAGCAACATTACTCCACTTGTTAGACTTTCAGGGAAAAAAACTAAATAGTAAGCTACATGGTAAAAATTATTTAAATTGCATGATTAACTTTATAATACTTAGCAGCAGTAAGTTTCCTTTGTGTCAACATTCAAATGTAATTGCATAATATACTTTCTTCACCCATTTTGTATCTCTTGACTTTGCTGTGTGCTCTTCTAGTCCCATCCACTTTTATAAAAAAAAAATATGGCTAGTTGTCAGATCTGTACACAAATGAGACCCCTATGTATAGGAAAAAATGGCTGTTGGAATCTCACTAAACCAATAATGACTAATCAAGCAAAGTTATATTGGTGCAGGTCCTCTCTAGTCAAAACTATTTAAAAAAAAAAAAAGCCTAAAGTGGAGAAGGGTTGGATCCTCTGTCAAGCTGTTATTGCTGTTTCCCCATTAGGGAGATTCATCAGACCTGTTTGCCCTGATAACTGTTGTTACCTAGACAAAGTGAGGGACAATTCTAAATTTAAAGTTAAATAAAGGCAAATAGAAATCTTCCAGTGGGGATACTTGTTTCTGGGATGACTGTCTAAGAAGAAAATTCCCCACTTTGGGAGAGCTTCTCTACCTTCTTGGTGTGTCTCGGTGCACCATTGGGAAAACCTCCTTTTCATGTCCTGTCTCAGACAGCAATTAAATAAGCTACTGGGTGCTAACCCTTCCCTACTCTATCCAAAAAAAAAAAAGTTTAGCTATACACAATCAGCCATAACATTATGACCACCCACCATAACCCATCAAGGCATGGACTCCACTAGACATCTGAAGATAAGCTGTGATATCTGGCACCAAGCCATCAGAAGCAGATCCTTTAAAGAGGCAGTAAACCCTGATGGGTTTTACTTTCCCTTCTTTTGCTCCCTGTATATCCTGCAAATTAAAAGCATAATGGGCTAGCATGCATCGCATACTAGCCCATTATGTGACACTTACCTGCAAAAGAATCCAGCGATATCCCCTGTGTAGGCAGCGTCCATCTTCAAGTCCCTCTGACTTCTGGGCCGCGGACTCCGGCACTGTGATTCACCGGAACCACGTGATGTCACTCCTGTGCATGCGCACAGTAACGGCACACACTAGGGAAGAAACGGCATGGTGTTTTGTTTCTTCCCCGCGCATGCACCATTCACTTTATCGGCAGACTACAAGTGAAATATCTCCTAAACGGCGCACGTTTAGGACCTATTTCCACTACCTATAGGTGAGACTTATTCTAGACTTACCTATAGGTAGAAGGCTCAAAAAAGGGTTTCAAACCATTTTAAGTCTTGTAATTTGAGAGTAGGGCCAAGTCAACACCTCAAACTCATTGTTCCGTTCTCCAAACCATTCTTGAAATTATCAGCTCTGGCCGCCTTGTTCCATTGTTCTGTGGTCCAGTTCTCACGTGCCCATTGTAGGTGCTTTTTAATAAACCAATTTTTTCCCTCTCATGGGACTTTTAACAGGCAGTAGTCTCCGGAATTTATATCAAAGTATGACATTTTTTATTTAGAAAAGTTACAATAATTATTGAATGATGTACAAAAAACTACAGTGCTTATGTACCAACACACTGGGGATAAGCATCCAACATAATAAAAAGTGTGCTAGAGGAATGGTATACAGCTTATTAGGGATGTGGGCAGCTGGTCTTCATCCATTACGTTTTTGGCACATCCAATAACTATTGTAGGTGCTTTTGGCTGTGGACACAGGTCTGCATGGTCACCCTAACCCGTCCATGGCTAGAGGGCCTTATACACAACAAACTGCAATACTCTGTCTTCTGACACCTTTTTATCAGAACCAGAATTTAAAGTAGAACTATAGGCAAAACGCTAAAGGGTCGTAGATTCTGCGGAAAGGGGCGTACCTTCTGCAGAATCTACGCCGGAAGTGGGTGCAGATACCTGCACTGTACAGGTACCTGCACCCCCCTCCCCCCTGAAAGGTGCCAATTGTAGCGCCGGAGGGGGGGAGGATTCCAATGAGCGGAAGGTCCACTTTAGGGTGGACCTCCGCTTTAAAGACCAGCTGCTGCAGATGTACTGCAGCAGGTTGGCTCTCCTGGGCGAATCGCCTTCATTGTACGTCAGCTGCATTAAGAGCTCTAGGTGGAACGCCACAACACCAGAGCCGATGCGTGTGACTGGCGCCCGAGATCGCTCCTGAGAGAGACAGAGCGGGCATCTGTCAATGTACAGTGGTGTGAAAAAGTGTTTGCCCCCTTCCTCATTTCCTGTTCCTTTGCATGTTTGTCACACTTAAGTGTTTCGGAACATCAAACCAATTTAAACAATAGTCAAGGACAACACAAGTAAACACAAAATGCAATTTGTAAATGAAGGTGTTTATTATTAAAGGTGAAAAAAATCCAAACCATCATGGCCCTGTGTGAAAAAGTGATTGCCCCCTAAACCTAATAACTGGTTGGGCCACCCTTGGCAGCAACAACTGCAACCAAGCGTTTGCGATAACGTGCAATGAGGCTTTTACAGCGTCCTGGAGGAATTTTGGCCCACTCATCTTTGCAGAATTGTCCTAATTCAGTTACATTAGAGGGTTTTCGAGCATGAACGGCCTTTTTAAGGTCATACCACAACATCTCAATAGGATTCAGGTCAGGACTTTGGCTAGGCCACTCCAAAGTCTTCATTTTGTTTTTCTTCAGCCATTCGGTGGTGGACTTGCTGGTGTGTTTAGGATCATTGTCCTGCTGCAGAACCCAAGTTCGTTTCAGCTTGAGTACACGAACAGATGGTCGGACATTCTCCTTCAGGATCTCTTGGTAGACAGCAGAATTCATAGTTCCTTTTATCACGGCAAGTCTTCCAGGTCCTGAAGCAGCAAAACAGCCCCAGACCATCACACTACCACCACCATATTTTACTGTTGGTATAATGTTCTTTTTATGAAATGCAGTGTTCCTTCTACGCCAGATATACTTGGACACACACCTTCCAAAGAGTTCCACTTTTGTCTCATCGGTCCACAGAATGTTGTCCCAAAAGTCTTGGGGATCATTAAGATGTGTTGTGGAGAAATTGAGACGAGCTTTGATGTTCTTTTTGCTCAGCAGTGGTTTTCTCCTTGGAACTCTGCCATGCAGGCCATTTTTGCCCAGTCTTTTCCTGATGGTGGAGGCATGAACGCTGACCTTAACTGAGGCAAGTGAGGCCTGCAGTTCCTTGGACGTTGTTGTGGTGTCTTTTGTGACCTCTTGGATGAGTCGTCGCTGCGCTCTTGGGGTAATTTTGGGCGGCCGGCCACTCCTGGGAAGGTTCACCACTGTTCCATGTCTTCGCCATTTGTGGATAATGGCTCTCACTGTGGTTCGCTGGATTCCCAAAGCTTTGGAAATGGCTTTATAACCCTTTCCAGACTGATAGATCTCAATTACTTTCTTTCTCAATTGTTCCTGAATTTCTTTGGGTCTCGGCATGATGTGTAGCTTTTAAGGATCTTCTGGTGGACCTTACTGTGTCAAGCAGCTCCTATTTAAGTGATGCCTTGATTGTGAACAGGTGTGGCAATAATCAGGCCTGGGTGTGGCTAGAGAAATTGAACTCAGGTGTGGACAACCACAGTTATAGTATGTTTTAACAAGGGGGGCAATCACTTTTTCACACAGGGCCATGATGGTTTGGATTTTTTTCACCTTTAATAATAAACACCTTCATTTACAAATTGCATTTTGTGTTTACTTGTGTTGTCCTTGACTATTGTTTAAATTGGTTTGATGTTCCGAAACACTTAAGTGTGACAAACATGCAAAGGAACAGGAAATGAGGAAGGGGACAAACACTTTTTCACACCACTGTAAACGGACAGATCCCTGTTCTGTCTGGGGAGGATAGACAGATCTGCTATTCCTAGCGATTAGGAATAGTGACCTGTCTCCTCTTCCACACTCTCCCCACAGTTAGAAACACCTCCCTAGGGAACACTTAATCCCTTTATTGTCCCCTAGTGTTAACCTTTTTCCTGCCAGTGACATATATACAGTAATCGGTGGCTATTTTTTAGCTCCGATTGCTCTATAAATGTAAATTGTTTCAAAAAGTGTCAAAAGTGTACGATCTGTCCGCCGCAATGTCACAGTCCCAGTAAAAATCGCTGATCCCCGCCATTACTAGAAAAAACATTTTTTTTTAAATAATAATAAAAATGCCATAAATCTATCCCCTATTTTCTAGATGCTATAACTTTTACGAAAACCAATCAATATACGCTTATTGCGATTTTTGCCAAAAATATGCAGAAGAATACATATCGGCCTAAACTGATAAAGAAATTCCAATTTTTGGGGATATTTATTATAGCAAAAAGTAAGAAATATTGGGGTTGTTTTTTTTTGTTTATAGCACCAAAAAAAAAAAAGAGGTGATCCAATACAACCAAAAGAAAGCTCTATTTGTGTGGGAGAATGGAACATAAGTTTTCTTTGGGTATAGCGTCGCACGACCGCGCAGTTGTCGGTTAAAGCGATGCAGTCCCGTATTGCAAAAAATGGCCTGGTCATTAAAGCGGTAGTAAACCCGCTATTTTTTTTTTTTTTTTTTAACACCTGCAAAGCAAAAGGCATAATGAGCTAGTATGCACCGCATACTAGCTCATTATGAAATACCTTAGAACGAGGCCCCGACATCTGGCACGATCCACGCCGAGGGAGCTGACATGCTCCCTCTGCGTTTCTTCCGGGTATCGCGGCTCCGGCGCTGTGAGTGGCCGGAGCCGCGATATCGTCACTCCCGCGCATGCGCGCGGGAGATTTCTTTCCGGCCGCCGGCCACTGCCGGATTTTCAGGCCGAGAATCCCCTCGTGCGCATGCGCCGCTGCAGTCAGCGGCGCATACCGAGAGGAATATCTCCTAAACCGTACAGGTTTAGGAGATATTTTTTTTACCTACAGGTAAGCCTTATTATAGGCTTTCCTGTAGGTAAAAGTTACAAAAAAGGGTATACAACCACTTTAAGGAGACAAATCCTTCCGGTCCTTAAAGGAAAAGTCCAGCCTGAGCTTTTTAGGCTGGGCTTCTCTGGGTCACAGGAGTACAATTCGTTTTGCACTCCCGTTACCCGTTTTCAGCGGAGAGTGGTCTGAAGTCCATTGACATCACTGCTATCAGTCGAGGCACCATGTCATCCTGACTTCAGAAGTCTGGATCTGCCAGCTGCCTTGACTGATGGTAGTCTCAGCAAGCCACTAAGACGGCCGCTCCCCACCCCTCCACAGCTGGGCGCTCCAATGAGCGTGGAGGATCAGAGCAGGAGAGATGCTGACTGACACTCGGGGAGGAGTGAGAACCGAGCCATCAGCGATGTTTGGTGACTCGGTTCTCAGCAAAGAGATGGCAGCATCACTTTGATGGGGCATCCATATAGGTAAGTATGAATAGCCAAAAAAAAGAAAACCAATACTTCGCAAGTGATTAACCACTTGCTTACTGGGCACTTAAACCCCCCTCAGTCCCAGACCAATTTTCAGCTTTCAGCGCTGATGCACTTTGAATGACAATTGCGCGGGCATACAACACTGTACCCAAATGAAATTTTTATCATTTTTTTCCCACAAATAGAGCTTTCTTTTGGTGGTATTTAGTTACAGCTCGGAGTTTTATTTTTTGCTAAACAAACAAAAAAAGATGCAAAAAAAAAAAAAAAAAAAATCATGTTTTAATAGTTTGTTATAAAATTTTGCAAACGGGTCATTTTTCTCCTTCATTGAAGTGCGCTGATTAGGCGGCACTGATAGGCTGCATTGGTGGGCACTGATGGGCTGCATTGGTGGGCACTGATAGGCTGCACTGGTGGGCACTGATAGGCATAGTTAAGGCGGCACTAATAGGCACAGATAAGGCGGCACTGATGGGCAAAGATGGGCACAGATAAGATGGCACGGATGGGTGGCACGGATAAGTGGCACGGATGGGTGGCACGGATGGGCACTGATAGGTACCACAGATAGATGGGACTGATGGGCACTGATAGGTGGCACTGATGGGTGGCTCTGATAGGTGGCACTGCTGGGCACTGATGGGCGGCACTGCTGGGCACTGATGGGCGGCACTGCTGGGCACTGATGGGCGGCACTGGGGTGCAGCACCTTTGAGGCAGATTTTGGGTGGCACTGTGGGTGGCACTGCGGGTGGCACTGCGGGTGGCACTGTGGGCACTGCTGGGTGGCACTGTGGGCACTGCTGGGTGGCACTATGGGCACTGCTGGGTGGCACTGACAGGGGGGCACTTACTTTATTTCAGGATGGCACTGCGGGTGGCAGGTGGGCACTGGCAGGGGGCAGGTGTCCGCTGGATATGCTGGCCGTGATCGGGACTGATGTCCCGAACACGGCCGCCGGCGATCGGCTTTTTTTTTTTCTCCTCGCGCTGTCAGCGCGAGGAGGAATACTAGCCGATTACCGGCTCCGTTTTATCACATGATCAGCTGTCATTGGCTGACAGCTGATCACGTGATAAGGGGTCGGGATCGACCCCTTACACGGATCGGTGATCAGGCGAGTCTCACGGACTCGCCGATCACAGAGCGCGCCGCGCGCGCCCCTCAGGGGGCGCGCAGGCCGCTCGTAACCAGGACTACGTCAATAGACGTAGTCCCGGAAATGTGGGTCCGCGCTATTGCCGTCATTTTGCAATAGCGCGGTACCCAAGTGGTTAAGTATAACAAAAGGCAAAACTACTTTATTTTTTTTTTAGTTTTGGATAGAGTGAAGAAAGATTAAAGCACCTATTAGGTTTTATTGCTGTCTGTGCCCCCGTCTGGGATATTCACCCTCTCGATTTTTCCTGTTTACCATTATCAAGGAAAGTGAAAATAAAAGAAAATCCCAAATTTTGAGTTGCTATCAGAACAATAGAGGGGACAGTGTCTAGTCGTTCTGGTGATACACTGGGGTTCCCTCACTTTTGAGGGATTTCCTCTCACTACTTGTTTTGGCTATGGGACAGGAAGTGAAGGGAAATCTCACTAGTGGGTCAGAGATGGCAAAAAAATATATATTATAACTCTCCAAAATTAAAGAAAATGTTTTTGCCTTTAGATACACTTTAGCATTTTTAGTAGTTTCAGCAGTTTGAGCTACAGCTCTTCTATTGGATCAGAGTACACAGACCAGTCTTCACTCTCCACATGCATCCATGAGCCTTGGTTGACCCTGTTGTTGGTGTGTCAGTTTTCCTTCCTTGGACCACTTATGGTCAGTCCTGACTACTGCAGACCGGGAACTTCTCACAAGTGCTGCAGATTTGGAGTTGCTCTGACCCAGTCATCTAGTCCTTTCAATTTGGCCATTGTCAAAGTGCTCAAATTCTTCCTCTTGCCCATTTTCCCTGCTTTCAACACATCCACTTCAGGGACAACATGTTCATTGCTGCCCTAATATATCCCACCTACTTTCTGGTGCCATTGTCGCAAAATAATTTTATTCACTTTACCTGTCAGTGGTCATGATATTTTGGCTCATCTGGAAGTTGCCTTTTTCTGTAGCACATGGCACCCTGTGTGATGCATTGCGGCACCATTCTAAAGCCACCCATTTAATTCTGTGCTATATTAATCCCAGAAATCTTGATGCAACAAATACTGCATGCTTACTCTGTGTTTGGTAATGTCCTATAATAGAACAGGCAGATGTGAAGGGGTCTTTGTGGCCCATCCAGACATGTGCATTGGCATGTTTTTACTGTGCCTTGCAGTGGCATTCAGTAAGTTAAAATAACCTTACTGGGAACATAGGCTGTAAACCCTAACAGGCTCTAACCCCTCCCCACTCTACCCAAAATACGGCTCGGGTCACACCTATGCATGTAGCTGCGAGAATCCAATTTGTCCCCGCAGCCAAATCCACTGCTCTTAGGAGACACACAGCTGCCATTTATTCTGAATGGCACCTCCACGCATCTCAGCACAAAGTGCATTTTTTGGGTGCGGGAACTACAGGGAAATCGCATGCTCCCCCCCCCCCTTTTTTTTTCTTTGGAAACGCAGGCGCGGCCCGCACAAGATGCAAAATTGAATTAAGGATAAAGGTTCTGTCTGGAGTTGGGCTTAAGGCCACCCACATGATAACTAAAACCTTATAGATTCATTTTGATATGTTTGGTATTTTGGACAATGAAACATTTAAATCTCAATTTAAAATGTCAAAAAATGTAAAATGACTTGTTTGTATTATTAATATAAATTCAGTTCAGATTAAATCATACTTTGCACATTTCAGCCCCAAGTGCTGCTTTCATCTATGGCTAGCACTCTGCTTGTGCTTAGGGGTATGGGACTGAACAGTCATTCATGTCAATCTACAGATTTTTCAGCTGTTTATTTTGAGGTGTCAGGCTGCTATAATGTTCCACCCCGAGATTACATATATGACACCCAAAATTTCAGTGTCTGTGTTTTCATCTCTTGAGCACTGTTCCCCTTTGACCTGCCTTCCCTTCTCCTCTCCATAGTGTTACCCCAGCTCGGCTCTACTGTGAATAGACCCGGGCAAGGTCGTCCATACCAGAATCTGCAGCTCTCACCTGCCTTACAACTGCAGCAGCAAGTCATGCAGCAGCAAAAGCAGCACATACAAGTAATCTATAGATCTAAGATAACAGCTCTTATAGACACTAAACCAATAAAAGAAATACCAAACTGTAGTGTGCGAATTACAGAATGTTCTTCTATTTTAAAACCCCACTCAAAAATTCAGTTTAAGGCTCGGTTCACATTGGTGCGATATGAAAAACCCTGCGAATCCACTGCATGTTCCCGCATCGCACCTGACTCGCAGGCAGTTCATGCTGCCTAATGTGCACCGCTCGGAGTGTCGATACAAAGTTAATGACACCCCCTGATCGGTTCGCATATCACAGTGCAAACTGTCAATTTAGACAGATATCGGATTGAACACCCATGCGATCCGATTCTGGTGCGGACCAGAAAAAGGGTCCTGCGCGACTTTGGTCCAAATGCGATGCAAATTCAGCCATACAATCTGTACGGCTGACTTTGCATCACAGACATTGCATGTGATTTGCAGTGCGATTAACGTGCGATGTCGGACAGCACAGCAGTGTGAACCTTGCCTAAAGCATTGACATACTTTCCAAGTGCATCAAAACAAGTCTCTCAGTTAATTTTCTTCAGAACGCACCTGCAGCCTGAGTAGAAAAGCCTGTCCGCGGACAGCCTATCGTAGAGGACTGATGTTTCTCTGTGTGGAAGTAGTGCTGTTTCTGCAGAGGTCCAACATACCCCTTTGCTGAATTAGAGCTGGAGCTATCAAAATCAGCAGGGAGCATGAGTGTTGTTGATTATAGTTCTGTCTCAGCAGGGGCATGTCTGAAACCTGCATAAAGACCATTACTTCTCGGAGAAAGCAAGGCTCTTTTTATAGCATGCTGGCAGAGGTCAGGCTTTTCTGCTGACTGTGGCTGCTTTCCATAAAAAATGGCCTGCAAGACATTGCACACATTTTATGTTGCTGCACCTATTCTGTATTTAGCTGATTTAAACTGGGCTAAAAAAATAACTGTGCAACTGCAACATTATGATAAGTGCATGTAAATGGCAATTCGCTGCATGGGGAATCTTCTAATTCCAGGTTTTAGAAGAGCCCTTAGGTGATAAATACCTTTTAAATCATTACTGTTAAGCACATGCAGGCATTTTAAGCAAATTCCCTCTTTCTAAGTGTTTGGATAGGTAGATTGGTGGATAGAAACCACGATTGACTGAGCTTTATTCCTGCTTCTGCTAGCTTGCAAGAGAAAAACATTTTAAGTGTGTGTGAAAACCCCAACAATGAACCAGAGCAGATGACGTATACTAAAAAACAGAAATGGAAGGCTCGCACACCTTACCAAAGATAATTTTAATAATAAAAGTGTGTACAAAATGCAACTGACAAAAGGCCTAGCTTTGAGGAAGGGGGCGCGCTCTTGAAACGCGTTAGCTGTACCCCATGTTATGTGCATGTCCAGGCATTGTTTTTATGGCTTTTTGTCAGTTGCATTTTGTGAGTACCCACTTTTATTCAAAACATTTTTATTATTAAATTATCTTTAATAATGCACTAGGTGTGCACACCTTCCATTTCTGTTTTTCTCTTAGTTCCTTTCGGATTACCCCATCTAAGGAAGGCAGCATCCACCCAGTTTTGGATACCATATAATACCTTTCACACCACCATTTTATTTGACATCTGTTACTCCACACTTTGGAAGACCTATTAGCACGGGAAGTGACTGAATAGTATACGTCATCTAGTAGAGATACAAAAAACAGAGTGTTTTGTTATACCTGATAAGTGTAAGAAAATACCCGTTGATTCTGCCAATCATCGATCTTTGAGCTGGTAACTTCTTGTGCTCTGTGCCTCTACTGCACTGTTATCAGTTGCATTGTTTCTAGCCAGATCTGTGGAGTACAAAACATCTCCCCACTCCCTGTCCTAAGATGAGTGCTGTCACCTTAGGGTAGAGAGTGTGTTAATGGCATTGCCAGGTAAAAATAAAGGGAGAACAAAAGCCAAAAATCTTCAGATCAATAAACTGCAACATATTACGTTTGTTCTTGAGTTCAGATGCACTTGAGAGCTGAATTCTTGGTATGGATATTTTTTTGCACATTACTTAGGTTCAGCAAAGTAAGTATGCATTTGCCATACCTGCCTGATCTCTGTGGAAACCAAAAATTATTGTAGGAGTTTCCGCTGGCTTCCGAATCCCGTGCCGAATGGCTGCTCTTCTCCTTAGTTAACACAGAGGTCACTCACTCAGCATGGGTGCCATTCAGAAAAATGCTTTTTGCATTCTTATTGAATGCAGAGCATTCTCTAACTGGACAAGATTGAGAGGCAGTATAGTGACATCTGTCTCCACCTCGTCCAATCAGGGAACACTTTGCATTTATTGAGAGATTGCAGAGTGTTCTCTGAATGGGGCCCAGGATGAGCGAGTGGCCTTTGAGTTCACTAAACAGCAAGGCAGCAACTCCTACAATAATTTCTGATTTCCACAGAGATCGGTCAGGTATGGTAAATGCATACTTACATTACTGAGCCAAACTAGCAACGAAAAAATATCCATACCAAGAATTCAGCCTTTAAAGTGTATCTGAACTGAGACAAGCAGCAGGGTAGCCGCTTCACACAGGACCCAGATGTTAGGAGCAACCACTGGAGTAGTAGCATCTACTACAATGATTTCCAGAATCCACAGCCAGGTATGGCACATGCTACTTACATTGGCCCAACCTGGACCCATGCAACTATGGGAAATGTCCATACCTGGAATTCAGTAATCACAATTGTCATTTTGATATCTCAGCTTTGTGGAAATGTATGTGGTAGGTCAGTGACCTGGTTTAAAACTTGGTTCCTTGAATATGTACCCCACCATAGCTACACAGGCATGGCGCTTTCTGCTAAAGAAGGAGCTGTTAACTTGGTATTACGACTGATCTATAGAAATAGTTTAAATTTTGAGCTTTTTGCTGCATTCCGAACTATATGATTTTCATAGAAAATTCATCTGACAAAGGAAATGCACATCTTTAAAGCATATGAATGTATTTTGTACTGCACATATGTAAAAATGTGTGTGCAATGGCATGCATTTTTGTGTGCTTTTTCTTTGGTTGGAAATTTATAGGTGCAGCCTAAACATCTCTTACAGGAGTCTACTTTTTTTTTTCTCCATACAACTGCCTATATCTTGTGCTTGTAGCCTAGAAAACTTTTTAGACAGAGGCAGATTCACTCTTGACAGATGCTTCTATAGTGTGACTGCCAGAGCCCCTATTTTTTGGTTTGTGATTTGCTTGGTTGCCAGTCTGCTGCAGTACCCAATTACAGATTGAGAATTTAAGATGTCAATTGTACCTTATAAAAAATGGTCAATCCTCACTTGTTACCCCCAAAAAAAACATAGCTAGAATTTATAGAATGGGGGTGTAGAATCTTATAATTATCTGCCCTTAAAGCGGGATTGCACTGTGGAAAAAAATATTAAAAGCCAGCAGCTACAAATACTGCAGCTGCTGACTTTAAATAAATGGACACTCACCTGTCCCGGGGTCCAGCGATGCCGAGGCCTATCGATCACTCGGCTCTCGGCTGCTGCTGCCACCATTCTAGGTGAGGGAATCAGGAAGTGAAGCGCTGCGGCTTCACTTCCCGGTTCTCTACTGCGCATGCGCGAGTCGCGCAGCGCAATAGGAATTGTCCGCGCTGTCTCTGGGACCTGTGTGTGTCCCAGCAGACAGCGTGCAGGGACAGGAAGAGGCATAGAATCCCGTGGGAGTCTATGCCCGGAAGTGGGTGTAAATACCTGTCTTTGACCCCCCCTCCCCCCTGAAAGGTGCCAATTGTGACACCGGAGGGGGGGAGGGTTCCGATCAGGGGAAGTTCCACTTTAGGGTGGAACCCCGCTTTAAAGAATGGGCGCATAACCTGTGACCCTCAAGCTGTTGTGGAGCTACAAGGCTGACAGTTATAAGCATGACTCCCAAAGGCAGAGGCACGATGGGACTTGTAGTTCTGCAACAGCTGGAGGGTCACATGTTGAGCACCCATCCCCTAAAGCATGTTGCCACTTTTGAAGCAAAACTGGGATAACACCTATTTCTCTTATATTCACCGACCGACACAGCTCCTCTCTGTAACTAAATGGGTTGTATAGCCTGCCATTAGGAGAAACTAGGCAAAATTGTTACACAATACACAGAACTTTAATCCCGCCCCTGGGGGGCGGATCCTGTGCTATCAACCCTTCCCACTGCTCCCAGCAGCTTCAGTTTTTATTTTGCCTAGCAAGGAGAATAACCTAGGAAACCCTGCGGGCCACTCGGCCCATGTTTTTGCTGCAGGTTTGCTGCTTTTTGCGCAAGATAGAAGATCTCAGGATCTTTCATCAACTGCCAGCTGGGTGACAGGCTGGTTAAATGTCCTTGTAGTCTCCCCAGTCCGGCCATCGAGCGTGAGCATGCTGCAGCTAAGGCTCGGTAGGCCACAACATGCCTCAGCTCCAGAGGTGGTCGGCGAGCTTCAATGCTCCGGGGTATACATATGACTGGGCTACTGCTGTCTGGATCACAGTATACCGGGCCAACAGCTACTCTGTAACTGCGCAGGAGTAGGTCTGTGATGGAATGTCTCCCAGCTCTTCAGGATCAGCTCCTGCCTTGGTGGGGTGAGCAGCTGGGCATTCCCTGGGGGGTCGATTCGGGGGTCACCTCCCCTCCCTATCTTCTCTCCCAAGTCCCTATCACCCCTCCTTCCCCCCCTCTGAGAGGGGTGGCTGCAGGCGGTGTGTGTGGGTGGGTTTGCTGTTTTCTCACCTGTGGGGGCTCTGTGCAGCTGGCGTTGGTCCTGGTCTAGGGGATCCCATAAAGGTATTTGTGGAATTTGTTCTGACTGTTAGTAGGCAGCACGTTTTCATTTTTTGTTCTGTCACCGCATGGCGCCGTCCGGCGGCCATTTTGGATGAGGGAAAGCTGATATTCCCCTGATGAGCTTCAGCAGCCATTTTCTTTAGGATTTCCTATTACTTGCATTGGCGGCCATTTTCTTGGCGCCTGAGTGCTTTTTTCACCGCTGTTCTCTTGTGGCAGCATTACACGTGCTCTCACTTGCTGTTTCCTGTGTCCATTGTGTGTTCAGGACACTGGATGGCACTTTGCTGAACGCTGAAGCTAGCTCTGCAGATCATTGCACTGCTGTTTATAGCTGCTGCTGCTGCTGCTGCTGACAGTTTTCTCCTCTCTGCAACTGGGAACCTCCTAGGCACTACAGGCACTGCTGTGGCTTTCACAGAACACCCCAGGGTGGTGAGTCTAGCGCTAAGTACCCCCCCAACGCGGCGGCAGCAGGAGGGTGGGACTTTCATTGGCCTAAGTCCCCTTGCAGGTGGCAGACAGGCTAGGGTCGGCATGGCTTCAGAAACTGGTGTTTCTTCCCCCGAAATCCAGGCTATTGCAACCGGGTCATCTGCGGTTAGCGTGGTGCGCATGGACGGCGGTCCTCCACTCCTATGTTGCTAAGAGGCGGCACGTGGCAGAAAAGGTGCACGTAAGAGGCCCCTCCCCCCCATCCTCTGGGGAGAGCTTTGATGCAGACTCGGGACCTGCTGCGGCTGAAGACCCCTGCTCTGACCTATCAGACGTGGCTGACCAGGACAGTGAGGATGATCCGGGTCCGGGCGCGACAAGGCGCTTGTTGGAGCACTTTTCACAGCTGTGCGTGATACCCTAAAGATCCAGGAGCCAGCGGATCCCTCTGCTGATGTACCGGTCCCTTTTGGGTCCCGCAAGCCAGCACGTTCACCTAAGGTGTTCCTGTATTTGACTTATTTTGACAAATTCATCTACAGGGAATGGGGTCGCCCGCAACAGACCTTTTCGGTCCCCAAAAATTTGGCTGTGCGTTACCCCTTTGAGGAAAGCATTCTCAAAAAGTGGTCGGCTCCTACGGCCGTGGACCCCCCCAGTATCTAGGTTAAATAAAGTAACCACGATCCTGGTTGAGGGGTCTCCTGCATTCAAGGATCCCACGGACAGGAAGGCCGAGGCAGTGGCTCGTTCCATGTTTACGGTTGTGGGGTCAGCCGTGCGACCTGTACTGGCATCTGCATTGGTGTCGCAGATACTGACTGAGTGGGCAAAACTTTTGCACCGTGAATTGGGAGAGCAGAACGCCTCCCCTGTCTGCGTAGAGCTAGCAGACCAACTAGTGCATGGCCTTGCGTACGTTTGTGACGCGGCCCTGGAT
Source organism: Lithobates pipiens (assembly GCF_037356315.1). Taxonomy (NCBI): domain Eukaryota; kingdom Metazoa; phylum Chordata; class Amphibia; order Anura; family Ranidae; genus Lithobates; species Lithobates pipiens. Next base: position 628,772,077 of record NW_027507748.1, on the reverse strand, counting down.
ACTCTCCCCCCTGTTATCCAAGGCTTCAGTTTCAGCTGTGGTGCTGAGGCGCTTCATTTGGCTGAAATGCTGGTCTGCTGACCAGGCATCCAAGAAAGCCCTGACGGATCTTCCCTTCCTTGGCGACCGGCTCTTTGGAGCCTCGTTGGATGACATTATTAAAAATGCCACGGGTGGTAAAAGTACACTACTCCCACAGGCCAGGAAGGCTAAGGAGCCACGCCGCAGGCAAGGACACTCTTTTTCCGCTCAGAATCGGCTTTTTCGTCCGCCTGGTGAAACCTGGTGTACCACATGAAGGTTTGCCCCACCCACATCTTGGGTGGGGGGGTCGTCTTCGGGAGTTTGCAGCCCGGTGGACCTCCCGGTTATCAGACCAATGGGTCTGCAATCCGATTTCCACAGGCTACAAGATAGTTTCTTGGCTGCCAAACAGATTCTTCCCCTCCAGCATACCCGTGTCCCCGGTTCTCCGGGAGGCCCTGTTAGGGGCGGTGAGGAACTTGCTGAATCAGGGGGTGATTGTACCGGTTCTGGAATCGGAACGCTTCCAGGGGTTCTACTCAAATCTGTTTGTGGTTCCCAAGAAGGAAGGGGTACGTCCAATATTGGACCTAAAAGCCCTCAATCACTTTGTAAAGGTGCAGAGGTTCAGAATGGAATCAGTTCGCTCAGTGGTCGCACTCCATCAAGGGGACTTCCTGGCGTCCTTGGACATTCAGGATGCCTACCTGCACATACCCATATGCCTTTGGCATCAAAAGTTTCTGCGTTTGGCAGTCAGGGAAGCCCATTACCAGTTTGTGGTTCTTCCTTTTTGGCCTGGCATCAGCCTCCCGAGTCTTTACCAAAGTACTGGCTCCAGTATTGGCGTTGTTGAGACAACGCGGGATCGTGATCATGGGTTACCTAGACGATCTCCTGAGAGCTTCTTCTGTCTCAGAATTAAAGGAGGATGTGGCGATCACCTTGCAGTCCCTGCAAGAATATGGGTGGCTGTTGAACCTAAAGAAGTCGGTGGGTGTACCTGGGGTTGCTGTTGGACTCCAGGGAAGCGAGGGTTTTTCTCCCCTCAGACAAATTGCTGACTCTCAGAACTGCGGTCAAGCTACTTATGAACCGCAAGTGGTCATCGCTCCGCTTTTGCATGTGAGTGCTGGGACTCATGGTGGCCTCCTTCGAGGCAGTACCTTATGCCCAGTTCCACACCAGAGTCCTGCAGAAGGAGATCTTGACAAAATGGGACAAATCTCCGTTGTCCCTGGATCGGCAGATCCAGGTGAGCCAGCCAGTCAGGGATTCCCTGATCTGGTGGTTGAGGTGCCCGGTGATTCGGTCCGGAAAATCGTCTATCCGGCTGGGGTGGATTGATGGGGATTCAGTCGGCTCAGGGCCTCTGGTCGACGGAAGAATCCAAATCGCAGATCAATCTGCTCAAATTGGGAGCGATCAGGCTGTGTCTCCACACATGGTCGATGTGTCTTCAGGGGCGTCCGACAAGGATACAGTCGGACAACGCCCCCGCTGTGGCGTACATAAATCACCAAGGGGGAACAAGAAGCTCAGCCGCTGCTCGGGAGGTCGCTCACATACTTCGGTGGGCAGAGCGACATGTTCCGGCCCTGTTGGCCATTTACATCCCAGGGGTGGAAAAGTGGCAGGCGGACTATCTGAGTCGACAGAGGCTAGACCCAGGACAGTGGGCATTGCATCCAGAGATATTCAGGCTGCTGTGCCTGAAGTGGGGCACACCAGATGTGGATCTATTGGCCTCCCGTCTCAATCAGAAGGTGCCCAGATTTGTGTCCAGGACGAGAGATCCGTGGGCAGACGCGTCAGACGCGCTGGTGGCTCCGTGGGATCAGTACCAGCTGATCTACGCCTTTCTTCCACTGAAGCTATTGCCACGTGTGCTTCGCATAGTGGAGCTTGAGGGGATTCCAGTAATCCTGGTTGCCCCAGATTTGGCCTCAGCGGACCTGCTGCGTCTGGTGGCAGACGCTCCCTGGCGACTGCCGCTGCGGGAGGACCTCCTATCTCAAGGTCCAATCTTTCACCCTGCTTTACCATCGCTGGCTTTAACGGCATGGCTATTGAGAGCCAGGTGCTGAGGAACCGGGGTCTGTCGGACTCTGTGATTCCAACTATGCTGAGGGCGCGGAAAGATATACCATCGTACCTGGAAGGCCTACATCTCCATGTGTGAGGAGAAAGGGGGGCATCCATGCTCCTTTTCTGTATCCAGGATCCTGCTGTTTCTTTAGCAGGGAGTAGACCAGAAATTGGCATTGAGCACCATTTAAGGGGCAAATTTTAGCCTTGGCTGTCTTTTTTTCAGTGACCCCTGGTGTCTCACTCGTTAGTGAATACCTTTTGTTCAGGGGGTACGACATCTAGTCCCTCCGGTGCGTCCTCCGTTACCCCCATGGGATTTGAACCTGGTGTTGTTGGCGCTTCAGAAGCTGCCGTTTGAAAATATCAGGGAGATTCCCCTGTTGACCCTTTCACAGAAGGTGGTTTTTCTAGTGGCCATCACATCGGCCAGGAGGGTTTCGGAATTGGCGGCCTTGTCCTGCAAGTCGCCTTATCTGGTCATCCACAGGGATAAGGTGGTGTTGCGTCCGTAAGTGTCCTTTCTACCGAAGGTGGTTTCGGCTTTTCATATCAATGAGGACATTGTATTACCATTGTTGTGTCCTAAGCCGAAGCACCCCAAGGAGGTGGCCCTTCATGCTCTCGATGTGGTTAGGGCTCTGAAGGTGTACTCGTCTGCCACAGCTCCCTTTCTGAAGTCAGACTCACTGTTTGTTTCGGTGGCTGGTCTTAATCGGCCACCATTTCCAGGTGGATCAGACAGATTGTAGTGTAAGCCTACGCCTTGAAGTGGCAGGTGCCCCCCTTTCCAGTCACGACCGACTCTACAAGAGCAATCGGAATGTCTTGGGCCTTTTAACACCAAGCGTCTGTTGGTCAGGTGTGTAAGGCGGCGACCTGGTAGTCTGACCATACGTTTACAAAGTTCTACAAGGTAGACGTCAGTGCATCGGCTGATGCCTGTTTTGGCCGCAAAGTTTTGCAGGCGGCCGTGTAGTTGCAATTGCATTTGTTCCTGTTTTTTTCATAAAAAACGCAGTACTGTTTTGTTGATGCACTGTTGCATTACTTCCGCAATGTTGCGGTCTTGGGGATCACTCCTGTTGAGGATACCCGGTTATATAGTGGTGTCTTTCCACACACTGCTGTTTTACATAGTTAGTCAGGTTGAAAAAAAAAACAAGTCCATCCAGTTCACAAAAAAATAAAAATATATATAATAATATCATACCAGCACATATACCCAATTCTATACCCACAGTTGATCCAGAGGAAGGCAAAAAAAAAACCCAGCAGAGCATGATCCAATTTGCTAAAGCAGGGGAAAAAATTCCTTCTGCTCCCCGAGAGGCAATCGTATTTTCCCCGGATCAACTTTCCCTATAAATGTCAGTACCCAGTTATATGTTTTGTGTGTTTAGTGTCACTAGTTCCCACTTGCCATGGTGGATGAGGTTTTTATGCTGTTTTTTTCCCACCCCTCGTTTGGCACTGCTTGGGGACATCCCATTTAGTTACAGAGAGGAGCCGTGTGGGTCGGTGAATATAAGAGAAAATAGGATTTTTTTTTGTACTCACCGTAAAATCCTTTACTCTGTAATTCACCGACCGACACAGCACCCACCCCTCCTTTTTTTCTACGTTATACTGCTTGTTGACTTACTGAAGCTGCTGGAAGCAGTGGGAAGGGTTGATAGCACAGGGTCCGCCCCCCAGGGGCGGGATTAAAGTTCTGTGTATTGTGTAACAATTTTGCCTAGTTTCTCCTAATGGCAGGCTATACAACCCATTTAGTTAGAGAGGAGCTGTGTCGGTCAGTGAATTAGAGAGAAACAAAAAAATCCTATTTTTACATTTTGTTTCATGTCTGCATTACAGGGGTTATGCTGGTAATTGGACACTGCCATAGGCTTTGCTGTGACCCTGTTGCCCAGTGTATTCATATAATCCTGCCCACTCCATAAGACTACAGTTGGTTAGCACGCAGTAAGCACATCACAGAGAAAAGATGTACTGTACTCTAAGATATGGTATTAAGAGGTACGTCATTAATTGTACAGGACACAGGGATGACCCCCAAGCTCCAATACATCAAGGGTTGGGCAACAAAACCGCTAAACCAGGTATACAAGGGGGAAGAAAAAAAAAGGTCAATGGACCAAAGGCAGTGTGAACAGAGGAGGCAGTATGGAAAAAACAGGTGCTTGATGCTGAAACCACCTAAAACCGCAACACCTCTAGGCGAATTGGTTTAGATGGGAAAAGAGGGACTCGCTCCCTGAGGGCACAAGCTCTAGAAAAGGCAATATAACCAGGAGGAAAGAATCCCATAAAGGGAAAAGCCCTGTGGGAAAATAGAAGGGGTCAGTTCCCAAGCAAAGATGTAGTGGGTAGCCATAGATGACAGTCCTAACTGGACCCGCAAGGCACAGTAACATGCTTTTATAGCAGGACACAAGGAAGGAGAATGGAATTTCTTACAAAAATGTGATAGGAAGCAGTAAGGACTGTATTCCAGGGAACTTTCTCCCCGTGTAGGAAAAGAAAACAAAATAGGGGACTCCCAAGGAGCAAATAAGGGCCAGTACTACAGCTGGCAGGGGAAGTAGAGAGAAGGCTCAGTTCTTACAGAGTAACTTTTAAGGGAGTAACCCCATTAACTATGCAAAGGCACAACGTGGACAAGAGTACCCGAGTAAGGCCCCAGGGGGACACGGAAGGTTGCAGCAAGTGCTAAGGAAGAGCAGCTTCTTGTTAAGAGAGGGTGGGGTGTTCTGATCCATCAAGAAATGTATAGCCAGGATACTGGTATGATAGGATATAGGATATGGTAGGATACAGGGCAACCCTGTATTATCTGATCCCCCATCCAAGCTTCGGTGCTCACTGTGGGCATACCCCCAAAGGGGACTTTAAGGTCTGGGTGCCATAGGAATGGACCACATCCCAGTTAAATACACTTGCAGAAAGTGCCAAATGTAGGAACCACTGTCCAAAGCAAACATTACAAGCTGGACCCCTTGCTATGGGGTCTGGGTACAGCTCTCAAAGTAAACAACAAATGTAACCAATCTGGAAACTGCTGATGAGCCATAAGGTAATAAGCAGTCAGCTCTTGATTTTGCTAAAAGTCCATTGAAGGAGGAAAAGAAAACCGGTGGAAAATAGAAGACTTCTATATTGGGTGTGGGGGTCTATCATATAAGGACAATATCAAAAAAGAAACTGAAGTCTTATTGAGTGGGTTATATGGGTACACGGGAAGGGGCAGTCCCAAAAAAGCTTTTGCCACTAAGGTGTGACATATAACCCATGGTCTGAGTCTATTCCTATGTCCTGTACTGCACAATTAAGACCCCTTTCACACTGGAGGTGTTTTAGCGCTAAAAATAGCGCCTGCAAAATGTCCCCAATGTGAAAGCCTGAGTGCTTTCACACTGGGGCGCTGCATTGGCAGGACGTTAGTCTTGTAAGCAGTGTCTTTGGAGCGGTGGAGGAGTGGTGTATAAAGCGCTCCTAAACCACCCCTTGAAATGAATGGGCACCACTGCCGATGCGCTGCTTTTCTGGTGTATTTAACCCTTGCTTTGGCTGCTAAAACTAGCAGCGCTTTACCGCTAATGCTGCCCACGGCTCAATGCAAAAGGGCTCAGTCCACCCTAACACTAAAATATTTACATCTACAGGCATCCACAATCTAAGACTAACCTATCTAGCCCTGTAAAGAACAAATCTGCATACATACTTTTTTTTTTCTAACCTCCCTAGCGGTAATCCCGAGTCTGGCTCGGGTTGGGAATTTTCTAGCAGGAACGGTAACCCCGAGCCAGACTCGGGATCGCATCGCTGGATGCAGGGGAGGACACAGTGAGACTTACTTACTTTGTCCCCTGGATCCAGCGATGTCCCCCGCGCTGTGTCCTCCGCTCGATTCACAGTGCCGAATGCCACCGAGCTCCGTTCCCTGCGACGTTACGGTGCACGGGAGCGGAGAACGGCGGCAAATTCAAAAAAGTAAAAAGACACAAAACACACTCTGTAAGATTACAGTGCTGTATTAAAAAATTACACACCCCCCCTTTGTCCCTAGTGGTCTGTACAGTGCCCTGCATGCACTTTTATATTATAAATAGTGTTTTTTTTCTGCCTGTAATTTGGAGATTGTCCATAGCAACCAAAAAGTGTACCTTTTTCAGCGTTTTAGGATTTGATTACATTATTGAATAATTTTTATTATTCTTTATTATATTATAAACGTTATCATACCCGGGATGTCTGCTAGACTCTGGTTTGAAGAGATTTAAGAGCGTTATTCCTAAGAATTACAGGACTACAAAATAAAAGCCAGATTTCCATGCAAAATAATTGTACCGCTTTCAGCACCTAAATCCAGACTGAATCATACCGCCAGGGAGGTTAAGCCACTCCGCCGGTCCAGTCTCCAGCGGCAGAATCTCTAGAGAGGAGACAGCCGACAACAGCTGTGAAATGAATGGGAAGTGACGTCGCCCCCTAGAGTAAATATGGGGCTTCCCTTGTCGGCTGCCTCCTCTGCACCCACCTCCGCAGCAAAGCCACTGCTGACAGTTCAGTGTGGGACCGGACCATCTTTAGAAAAGGTATGTATAGCGATTTCTACTTTACAGGGCTAGATAAGTTAGTCTTAGATTGTGCATGCCTGCAGATGTAAAGATTTGTGTTAAGGTTAACTTCCCCTAGATACAGTGGGCATTGATTAAAACCACTGTTGGGTGTGACAGTATTTAATTGCTGTTTGTGTCTCCATTGGAGATAGAGATTCTTCTTAATTCTTGGTTCGGTGATTGGAATATGCCCCCCCCAGCATAGACACAAATGACAATATGAACGGGTTCTAACACCCTTCTCTCCATAGTTACAATCTTTCAGCAGTAGGCTTTAAATAGCATAGTTTAAACTTTCCCTTAAACTGAATAAAGATCACAGCATGGTACGAGCAAAAACTGTAAGGATTTTAAGGGGTGCAGCACAGCAAATGTTTCGGTGTAGAGACAACAGTTGTGTATGGGGAGTGACAGATGGCCATTACAGCCCACAATGGATAAGTGCACTATTGCAACCATATGCTGTTTTTTTTCTGTACAGGTAGTGGAGGGGAGCCAATGTGAAAAGGCTAGGGTATAAGGTTGGCATTTAATTTCCAGTTCATGTATACACACTGTCTGGCAGCTATGTTCTCTGTAAGTTAGCATAGGCAGTATGTCAAGTTATCAGTTTAGGTAGCATGTAGATTTGCATATTTAAAAAAAAAAAAAGGACAATGGAGACCCTATGCTAGAGGAGAGCTTAGTACACAGCATCTAGTGTTGTACAAATGTGTAGTGTTTTAGGCTTTCCTCTGACACCAACTTTAGGCCTCAAAGGCTAGTGACTGGCATGCTTTTTCCCTATCTCAAGAACAAAAGGGTTTAGTAGTCAAATTTATGCAAATGCTTGGCAGGGTGTTTGCTGTGTGAATGCTGCCTGCAGCCTTTTGAATTTTCCTTGCTCTACCTAGCAGGCCCAAAGAAAATTTTATAGCCAGGCTGATGGTTGCCATGAAGCCTGAACAAATTTCTGCAAGTGTTCATAAGCCAAACAGGAGTACTAAAATAGGCTAAGGTTATCAGATATGCTTTGGTACCACTGATGCTGCATGACTGCTCATTCATGTCTTGCACTGAAGGCATACATCTTTCGCTTAAGCTAATACTTTGCAGAACTTGATAGTGGATAATTGTTCTTTTTCTTCCTTCTTTGTTCACAGTTGCAATTCTTGCAACATCAAATGCAACAAATGGCTACGTCAGCACCGCAAGCACAGCCACAGCACCAGCCTCATTCCGACAGCCAATCAAGAAGTAAATTGAGAGGACGCTCTGCCCTGGAACCAAAATCCTGAGATCACACTCATCCACCAGCAACAAAGAAAGACACTGAACACATCAGCCAACAAATGCCTTCGCTAATACTTTTAAAAAAAAGTTAGTTTTAAATGTTACACCCTTCATCACTAATGAGCTTTGTGTAAAGATGATGAATTCAAAGTCCGAAACATGGTAAGAGATTCTACCCCAGTTAACAAGCAGCAGTAACAGAGGATATTCAACTCTGGGTTAATGAACAGATTGTGTGACTGTACAGAGAACTCTACACATAGCAAATGTATTGTTTTATTTAGTACAAAAATGGTGTGCATCACTATAACAAATACAAACTTTTTACATGTCCATTTTAAAACTTCTTTATTATTTCGTCGTAACGCTATCCAGCAGATTCTGCACCTCTTTGTGTCTGGTGATTGCTCGACTGATACAGTCCTGAAGCTTTTCTGCTGACAGAGCGCTGCCACCTGTTTAACAAAAAGACTGACTAGTAAACAGCACTCAAATACAGTGGGAATCCTATCTGCCTGGCCAGCTGCATTTCACTGGCATAAACGTGTAGAACTTTATTATATATACACACAGAAAGATTTACATTATCACATTGTGAACAGAAATAGATAACCACCCATTGAAGAAACATTGAAGTTAAAGCCTAACTTTGGGCTCAGACTTACCCTGTTCTGCTGTATATTTTATACCTTTTTTAGATGTCTTCAGGGCAGTTGTGACCCTGAATTGTGATTGTAGGGCACCATAATAATACCCCCCTTAGGGTGTGAGTTAATGACACTGAAATCACAGGATTCCTCCAGGTTAATTGATACAGGAAGTCATTCAACCCACAAGACTGAGGACATCCATTCCCGGAAAGAAATTACTTTAAGGGACAGAACAGGTGGGAAGGTGTGTGTGTGTGTGTGTGTGTGTGTGTGTGTGTGTGTGTGTGTGTGTGTGTGTGTGTGTGTGTGTGTGTATATATATATATATATAATATTTTTTTACTTGCTGAAAGGGAAAAAAAAAAAGTGTATATTTAATTTATTTTTAATATTGACACACCATTAGAGTCCATTCACACAGGGGCAACTTTCTATCTGACTTGAAGTCGTCCCAAGTTGCCTTAAGTCACGCAACATGATAAAATCAATGTAAGTGAATGAGAGTCATCTTAATGTACACTACTGAATTTGCTCCGACTTCAGAAAAGGTTCCTGTACTACTTCAATCTGACTTGTAGGCAACTTGTACCCATTGATTTCAATGGAATTTGCCTCCAAGTCGGATCCCCTGTCTTAACTGAAGCAACTTTCCAGGAAGTAAAAATTGTTTTCTAGGCAAACCCCTCCCTCCCACAGAGCTGATTATTATGTGATTGGCCACTGGCAAAGTCCCCTGTCCTGGAGGCAACTTCAAGTGGTGGTGTGATTCATACTCAAGTCGTGTCCAAGTTGCATCCTAAAGTCTCGCTGGAAGTCATGTTGCCCCTGTGTGGATGGACTGTTATGGACAGTCTGCACCCCAGGGGGAAAAAAAAAAAAAAAAAGTTAGGTTGCCCTACTCTGCTGAGTTACATAGTTGGGTAGCTTAAGTTTTCTGATAAGGCTCCATGTAGTTTATTGCCTTCATACACTGAAATTATTACATCAAGCTATCATTATAGGAAATACAAACACTTGTTAACTTAGAGCATATCCTGTAGTTGGTGAATTTATCCATGGAAACCAAACTATAATCTGCCTCAAACCTAGGTGCAGCAATTTTTGTTTATACACATTTTTAACTCTGCTCAACTTGATTACTAGCACAAGAGGGTTAAGAAGTCCCAGGCCCCCACTGAGAGGAGAAAATACGCACACTTTAAGATACAACTTGTGGGTCAGCCCAGTATAAACCCCTCCTACTCTCAAGCATGTCTTGGTGAGATGGTCTCTATACACAGCTAGCTGTATCAGCCTTTTCTTAACTTGACCTTTAGATTTCCACTTCCAGCCAGCAGTGTCCTAGACTTGTGGTGCTAGCCTGAAACCCTTTCCAGACCAAAGTGTACTGGTTTTGTTTGCCACAGAGCACTCTCCAGGTCCTGAGCTGTGGAACAGTCCCAAGTTTAACCATGACTCTGAAGACTTATTCTGCAAATAGGCCAAGTATCACTATTTAAAACTTCTTTCTGCCGTTCCCACAATATGAGGACATCATCCATTGGATGGAGAATTATGCATGTGCTCTTTCCCGCCATTCAACGTTGAGGATGCATTTTCTTGCTGTTGATTACAAGTAATATGTGGATTATACTCAGTTCTTTGCTACCACCTACAGTGGCTTAGTAACTTTTGGTTTCTTGACCCTATTCCAGCTACCAGAAGTCAGGTTATTGATACTATTTTATATGGCACTAAAATGTGCACAGCACTTTACAAGGGTAACACAGTACAGTTACAATTTAATTCAGGTGGAATCAGAGGGCCCTTCTTGCTAGCAGCGCTTACAATCTAGAAGGGAGGGTCAAGTGATACAAAAGTTAATAACTGCAAGGGCTGAGCTGATGAAAGTGGAGGCAGTATAGGCTTCTCTAAAGAAAATGGATCACCCAAAAGTGGATAGGTTGTGGTAGTGCTTAGAAGTCCAGGAGGCATGCATGGGAAGAGAAACATTTGGTTGGTATTTTGAGACTAGGATAGTGATGTAGCTGGTGGCAGACTTGTGGATGGCTTTGTGAGTTGTTAATATTGTATTCATTGGGCAAGCAGGAAACCAAAGGAGGGATTGGCAGAGACGAACAGTTGGTAAGGTGGATGAGTCTAGCAGCATCATTCATGATTGACTGAAGAGGGGATAGCCTACATAAAGTTAATCCAATGAGGCGGGAGCTACAGTAGTCAAGGCTGACCCAGGGAGGGGAGAATAAGGGAGATCCAAGTACACCAATGGGAGAGGAGGTAGAACTGTAAAGCCCCATACACACTATTAGATTTTCCTTCAGGTTTACCAAAACCATGTAGTGCAAGGGCCTGCCTGATTGCATACAAATTGAACCTGCCAAGGTTTGACCTCATATCATATGGTTTTTGTAAATCTGAAGGAAAAACTGATGGTGTGTATGGGGCTTAAATTACACCAAAGGTGTGGTAGGATGAGAATCAATGTAAAGTACAGCCAAAGACAAGGGAGATTGTTTTGTTTCTCCCCCTCCATCAAATGCCACTGACTGCGGAGCATGCTTTCGCATCTTCACCTGCAGAATTTTTATCCAATCTGCCTTCAGCGACTGAGGCAGTCTAATGCAGAGTCTCTTAAGGCTAGGTTCACTTATGAAGACACAGCAGCTCACAGGTGGCATCCAGTGTGTCCTCATTCACTGTTTCAAGTCTGATTTCAGCCCACATTTCTGGCTGAATTCAGAACCGAAATGGACCAAAAGAGGGGCAGGGCTCCTATGCAAATCACACCAGAGCCACTACAGCGATTGTAACCGGCTCTATATGGAGCTGGATCACATATCATAAGCCTAAATCCTACACCAAAGAAGTCACAGTCTTCTGCCATTATACCTAGATACCAGCTCTTACTGACACACTACTATAGACCACAAGAATCAGTCTGTAGCTTCTATCAGTGCTAGCTCCAGTCTAGGCTTTTAAAGTCCCCCCCAAGACTTTTCTAAAGCACCCTTTGTTTAAAGTCTCCCTGGATGGAGATTGCAAAAACCCAGAGAAGCAGTTAGTTTGTTCCCTCCCAAGTAGCTATCAGTCTGGTACCCATTTGAGGAGCACTTTGTTAAAAAGTAGATTTCTCCCTCTGTGGATCTGGCAGTATTCTACTTTAAAGCACTTAACATCCTAAAAAGGAGGATGAACCTATCTTTAACCACCTCCATAACACATGAATTCCAGGCTGCCTCTGCTACACGTAAAAAAAAAAAAAAAAAAATTCCTAAAATATATTACTCAGAACTCCCAAAAACATACATATGCATTTTTTCGCAACTTTTTATGTCACGGTATTTGTGCAGCAATTTTTCAAACGTAATAAAAAAAAAAAAAAAAAAAAGCCCAAACAGTAACATTAGCCCAATTTTTTTGTATAATGTGACAGATGTTACGCAAAGTAAATAGATACGTCACGCTTTAAAAATTGTGCACTCGTGGAATGGCGCCAAACATCAGTACTTAAAAATCTCCATAAGCGAGACTTTAAAAAATGTTTACAAGTTACCTGTTACAGAGAAGAGCTAGTATTATTGCTCTCGCTGTAAAGTTTACGGTGATGCCTCATGTGTGGTTTGAACTGCGTTTACATATGTGGAGCAGCCTACTTCTACATGCGGGGATGGAGGCGCTTTGATTTTTATTTATTTTACACTTTACCTTTAAAAAAAACTTGATCACTTTTACTCCTATTACAATTAATGTAAACATCCCTTGTAATAGGAATAGGGCATGACAGGTCCTCTAAGACCCCACATCTCTCCTCCAGGCTGGAAAGCCTGGAGATAAAAAATAAATAAAAGCTCTCAGGCTTTCCAGTCCCTGTTATTTACTTCCGCTGGCCCAGACATCATAGTGTCATGCCCAGGCCTCCAAGAGTCATAGAGACTGCCAGGGATCATCTGGCCCTCAGTTTTCTCTATGGCTAACTTTTGGCGCCAGCGGATTCCTTCTCACCGATTACACTGACAAGACGGTAGGAGGGGCGCATGCCCTCCCGCCGCTTGTAAGAACGATCAAGCAGCTGAACCAGCCGCTATGATTGTTCTTACAATGCAGGGGATCGCTGGCTGAAATATATATCTCTGAATGATGCCTGTAACTGCAGGCATCATTCAGATATCCCCACTGAAAGCCCAGGACATCATATGGCATTCTGTGGTATGGAACTGGTTAAGGACCCCATTGGCAAATGGTTAGAACATGTTTTCCAACAGGCCCTGCAGTGCAATCTGTTTTGGCCATGAAATTAGTTTGGCAAATCCTCCCAAGGCCATTAGAAATCATCTGTCCACTTTGGCAGATAATCCCTTGATCATACAACATTTGAAGCTTATGCTCACAGCCCTAAACCACATCATGGATAGATTGTTAAATGTTCCTTTTCTTATCTCCCAGCTGGGCCTCGCATCAGTGAACATGAGGATGACTATTGGGCTGCATTGCAAGGGCTGTGGAACCCACATTTAAAAATAAAAACCCTTGTTATGTATTCTTTTCAAGGGACAACATATCTTTATAACTGCCCTGGATACCCTCAACATGGATGTCACAGAGGGCAAGAATACTCATCTTTCCTAGCCAATGAAAAATAAAAACAAACAACCTAGAGCCCAGTCGAAGAAGCCAAAGAAAAATAATTAGTCCTATCATTCAACTTTCAAAGCCAATTCTAATGCTCACTCCAAGTCCCCCAAACCCTGAGATAAATCTACAGCAGAAGGCAGCGCCTCCCGAATTCCCAAAGTGGCTGAACAGGTTAGCCTTACAGGAGCAAAGTGCCATGCCCCAATCCCTGTAGTGGAATTGTTCTAGTGGTTCTACTCCAACCTGTTCACAGTGCTCACACCAAAAAGTGGACACCAACTAAATTCATGGATCTCAAGGCCCTAAAACGCATTACTTGGAAAAGTAGTAACTTCAAATACTGCATCCAGATTCAGACTCTTCAAGCCAAGACGTTGGCGAACTGTTTTTCCACAAAAGTTCTGTGGCTGATGGTATCCACTTTTTGGGTCACTCCCATTTGCCGAGTTACACATTTCCCCCAGACAACGCAACATCCTGTCAGCATGGGACAAGTAATTCAAGTCTTTGAACAGACTGCTTTATCTGGCACAGAAGAGCATGCATCCCTGGCTTGGGCATTGGGAGAATATCATCTCTCGATCAACATTCTGGAACGTTAGACGATCTGAAGGCTTGTGTTGGCAAGAAAGGTAGAGCAGATCCTGTCCTGGGCATAACTTCATGTCCAGGCTTGTGCACCATTCACATTCCAGACATGAAGAATTTATTACTGGTATTTTTATACTTCAAAAAATGTATGCAGTGCTTTACATACTGTACATTAATATTATGCCCTGCCCTCAAGGAGCTCACAATCTAAGGTCCTTATCCCACATTCATACTACAATTTTAAACAGGAGCCAATTTATATACCAGCATATCTTTGAAATGTAGAAGGAAACCCATGCAAGCACAGGACTCAAGGGAAGCCTACTATCCCAACAAGGTTTATCCCTGCATATGGAAGGCACAATTCATTTGGTATGAGACAAGAAACAGTGAAGCATGTTGGGTGCAGGAATGGTTATACTGCACTTGTTAAGTGTCCAATCCTGCTGTAAGTGGCAACAAATCAATAGTGTCTGAATGTTAGTGAAGTACAAAAAAAAAAAAAGGGGTAGTTTTACTAAATAGTGGATATTCAGCAAAAAGACACTAAATAAGCTTACGGGCTTGCTTTTGGGGCTTTTTTTTTTTTAAACCCTTGACTAATACTTATGGTGGTGGCAGTTAAAGACCTCATTCACACCAAATGTGCTTAAAAACTGAGGAAAAAAAGAAATGTATAATATATATACATACACACACACACACACTTAACTTGTAGAGACACAGTTTACATCAGTTTTCATTGACATCGGTGTTCTTGCGCCCCGTTTACACCACAACATTGAGGTAACAAGTGTTTTTTTGACGCAGAAAACTGCATACACTTGGCAGGTTTTTGTGTAGAAAAAATCTGCACAATACCAGTGTTGTGGTGTAAACAGGGCACAAAGATCCAAGGTTTTCTTTGTACCCGTGCAGAAAAACTGATATCTCTGCACATGGTGTGAACCAGGCCAAAGACTTTAAAAGGACAAGCATTTTTAAAAAAACTATATTCCAAAAACTGTATATGGTTAACACATATAGTGTACATAACCTGAAGGTTCACTTTAATGTTTACCTGGCTTTCTGATGGTACATAGCCTTCCATCTTCATCTGTCACTATAGTCATCAATCCAGTGGCCAAACTCTCCTCCTCATTGGTTGGATCCACAAGAATGTGTTTACTACCAGAGGAAGGACATGACTGTATTATACATGATATATTGAATAAAAGATTCAAAAGTTCCAAATAAATTTAGACCAAAAAAAAAAAAAAAAAGTTTCTGCTTCAATGATACAATACAGAGAATAGCAAACTAGAAGCCAAGTGAAGACACTTCATTGCCTTTGATAAGTATTAAAAGATCAGTCCACCCAAACCTGAAATTCCAGCTATTGTTAGAAATGGATGACTCACCCACTGGATTCTTCTATCTCTGGTAGGGATATATGCCTGCTGTACTTAACAGCTTTGCTCCTCTATACACCTTGGGGTCCCGCACGTTCTGCTGCATTCTCTAATGTACAGACTAATCCTGTGGAGTGTCTGTCTTGAGCTGTGTCCAGCACTAGACCCAAAGTGTTCCTTCCACATTATAAACTTCTGAAACTCCCTGTCTCAGATTCATGTTCTCCAGTCCAGGTGCTGTCTGACTCCATGCTTTTGTGTGAGTTGCCTCTTTCAAAAGCAGTCTCATTTGTTCCACTCCAGACTTCTACAATACAGCAATCTGTTGTGGGACAAGTTGATGCGGACAAGTTGTCCTTGGCCTGGTGGTGCAGGAAATCAGCTCCCTGGAGTTAGGGTGGGGGGGTTAAAGTCAGACACCAGGGCTAGGGAAGAGTCTTGGGTACCCTTTCGATGCAAGGAACTTGATTTGGAGGAGGAATCTGGTCACTATCCAACAGTGACATACCTCAATTGTCAGAGGAACCAGGATGTCCCACAACTGAAGCAACTGAATCCTGTCCTGAGCAGAACTTTACATTCTAGCCTCGTCAGCCATACAACTCCCCCGTGTGGAGAATTGGCAGGCAGACTCTCAGCCCGCAGGACCTGGATTTTGGAAAGAAGTCCCTACATCTGAGGTGTTCTAAGACCTGTATATGGCAGAGATACCAGACGTGGACCCCCTGGCCTTCAGGTTAAATAACAAACTGGACATGTTTATGTACAGGTACAGGAATCCTCTAGCAGAGGAAGTCGATTCTTTGGTGGCTCAGTATACCCAGATTTATTCCTTACTCCCCTGAAACTCCTCTTCATCTGTTGCACAGAACCATGAAGGAGGGCATTCCAGTGATCCTCACTGCTCCAGAATAGCCCATGTGGATGTATAATGCTGACCTAGCATAGCCATATATAGCCTCACCTCCATGACCAAGCCCCTTGGGTGGGGCAAAACATATCAGGATGGACTTATGCCCCGTACACACGATCCGAAAATCGTACGGAAAATACCGCTTTCGAAGCGATCGTACGATAATCGGATCGTTAGTACAGAGCTTTCGAGAGCCGATTAGGACAGTACATCCGATATTATTCTATCGGACATGCATGGAAATTTTTTTCGTACGATGCCAAATCGTACGATTTTCGTTTAATCAGTACAGCTATCGTTCGAAAATGCAATACAAATGCATTACAACACATGACATCACTTCCGAATTTTTTTTCAGTCGTGCAGGAATGTTTGTGACTTTAGTAAACTCGTCAGATTCGATCTGAGATTAGCATGCAATAAAAAACGGACGATCATTCGTCCGATAATCTCATCGTGTGTATGGAGCATTAGGCTGAGGCTGCCATCACTTAATACACACCAGGCCTGTATTGTGTGAGATGGCTGAGTATTTTCGCTATTGTTCTGTGGATTACATGGAGTGAGGGCAGTTTCCTAGCCTAACCTACACCCTCAGTGGAACACACCGAATGGGGGACATAGATGCCAAAGTGGAGACCCTAAAGTTGGTTTAGGATCACAGTGACCTACTTTCACTTGCAGCGGATAAAGGATTTTGTGGTGAATGCAACATGCCATTTTCCATAAACTGGTGTCATTTTAAATTGCACAAACTACCACACTACAGTAAAACCTTGGATTGAGAGTATTTGCAAGACAAGCTACATTTTTTTAATACATTTTTGTCTTGATATACAAGTGGCATACACTACAAGTCACAACGGAGTATAAAAGGAGAAGAGAGGTGCCTCCAAGTGTAGCAATATGGTTACGTTTAATGAAGGTACAACATTTAGCAACTCACATGGTTGATGATTAAAAGAGGCACATCTAAGTATGCAGGCATCTGGAGTAAAGCTGTCCTCTGCACCTCCATCAATGTCATTCTTTCCACGCTGCGCTCCACGAGCGATTCAAGCCTCACTCTCAGATTGCTCTACCGCAGGGTAGTTTTCAAATCACAATTGCAGACTGACAGCTGTGAGAGCCGGTGGTGCGGAGGATGGTCTTTGACTATGTGGACAGCTTTGCTCCGGATGCCTGCATACTTAGGATGTGCCCGTTTTAATCATCAACCATGTGAATTGCTAAATGTTGTACCTTCATTAACTGGTTACCTACCGGCGCACGCCGATGTAAGTCGACAGAATGGCACGGACAGGCAAAATGGGCGTACAAGTACGTCCCTTTAAAATTTGCCACCGTGCCATCGCGCGCGCTGGGACCTCCACGAGTCAAGTCGCGGGTCTGGCAGACTCGATCGCCGCGGGGATACCCGCGATTGTGCCACGGGGAGATGCTAATGTAAACAAGCATCTCCCCGTTCTGCCTAGTGACACGGTCACTGATCTCAGAGATCAGCGACGTGTCGCATGTAGCAACGCACGCCCCCCCCACAGGTAGAAACACACCCCAGGATACACTCAACCCTTGCCTTGCCCCCTAGTGGTTAACCCTTCACTGCCATTTACACAAGAATCAGTGCATTTGTATAGCACTGATCGCTGTATAAATGACTGGTCCCAAAAATGTGTCTAAAATGTTCAATGTGTCCGCCGTAATGTCGCAGTTGCGATAAAAATTGCAGATTGCCACCATTTCTAGTAAAAAAAAAAAAAAAATAATAATAAAAATGCCATGAAACTATCCCCTATTTTGTAAAAGCTATAACTTTTGCGCAAACCAATCAAATGCTTATTGCAATATATATATATATATATATATATATATATATATATATATATATATATATATATATATATATATATTTTTTTTTCTTTTTTTTTTTTCTTTTTTTTTGGGGGGGGATATTTATTATAGCAAAATGTAAAAAAAAGAAAAAGGATTTTTTTTTCAAAAATTATGCTATTTTTTTGTTTATAGCGCAAAAAATAAAACACAGGGGTGATCAAATACCACCGAAAGAAAGCTCTATTTGAGAGGGGGGAAAAAAAAAAAAAAAACTACAATTTTGTTTGGGAGCCACGCCGCACCACTGCACAATTGTCAGTTAACTTGACGCAGTGCCGAATCTCAAAAGGTGCTCTGGTCAGGAAGGGGGTAAAATCTTCCGGGTCTGAAGCGGTTAAATGTAACCATATTGCTACACTTAGAGGCACTTCTCTTTTCTACTCTGTAGGAAGGATGAGCTCCGGCGTATTCGCATACTCCCCGTGCAGAGCCCGCCAGGAAGTCGGCACTGTGCTTATCAGTCAGTGAGACATTGCGCCGATGGGCGGCTGCAGAGATTGGGAAATGTCTCACTGCCTGTGATTAGTGCAGCGCTGACTTCCTGGCGGGCTCTACACATGGAGCATGCGAACACGTCAGAGCTCATCCCTACTCTGTAGCTTCTGCTGGATTTTGCTTTGAATCTCCTTGTGGAGGCTGCCATTTGTGGATGGAAATTTTATGGTTATACAACCTGATCACATTGCTATAATCTTTTTATATGGACTATAAACTGAAGGACTTAAGAATTAATGGTTGTGAAACAAATCTGAGTTTCCATTATTTCTTATGGGGAAATTTGCTGTGTTATACAAGTGCTTTGTATTACAAGCACACATCAGGAACTAATTATGCTTGCAATCCAAGGTTTTACTGTATTACAGTGTTTAAAAATAGTAGATTTAAACACTTACATTCCGTTTCTCATTTTGGATGAAGTAGGAAATGCCGCCCCCCCCCCCCCCCAATCTGCATTACAATTAAATGTTTCCTTTCATTCCCTGCCCTGTAGACACAACAGTATGTGGAAGGAACTTTGTACAATTGTTAACCAGGGATAGATATCCCAGGTGGAAAAGTTCTACTCCATTCCTATTGTAGCGATAATGCAACATTTTGCATTTCCCTCACTTTCATTCCCAAGGACGGTGGTCCCCGGGATAAACAGCATTAAAAATAAAAATCTAACAGGGGCTTCATCTCTCTCAACTCTACCCAAAACGTCAAAGTTTTGCCTATAAATACACTTTAACCACTTCAATACCAAGGCACTATCACCCCTTTCCTGCCCAGGCCAATGTTTAGCTTTCAGTACTTTTGCACTTTGAATGACAATTGCTCGGTTATGCAACACTGTACCCGAATAAATATTTTTTTTCCACACAAATAGAGCTTTATTTTGGTGGTATTTAATCACCACTGAGTTTATTTTTTGCTAAACGGAAAAAAAAAAAAAAACGTTTTTTTTAGTTTTGCAAATAAGTAATTTTTCTCCTTAACGAATGGGCCCAGATGATCAGGGCACAGATGATCTGTGCAGATGTCTCCTGTCACACTTGCTGGTTACCGGCTCTCCTCTCCTGGCACTGTGACAGCGCATGAGCAAAGGAATGCTGATAACCGGCAAGTGTTTTCAAGTGATCAACTGTGATTGGAAACAGTGGATCACATGGTAAAGGGCCGCTGTGATTGGCCCTTTAATGCAATCACAGAGCGCACCAGATGCACACAAATGGACGTCCCCCCCGGAACAACAGAACTGCGCTTTAGCCATCTTTCGGCTATAGCGAGGTTGTGAAATGGTTAAATAATGCAAAATTGCACAGAATCTGAGCCGACTTCGGCATTTAGAAGGCTGATAAGCATCCCAGCTCAGTAACACACCATATCACACCATTTCTGAAATCATACAATAGCTTTTTCCTAAATAAGCTGAAATGTGCATTAAAAGGCACAGTGCTATAAGAACACCATAGCGTGAATTCATACCTAATAAGCAAGACTTTTGGAGCTGCTCTTCTATCAGCTACACTCAATACCATTCCATCGCATTGCTATCATATTCTCCGATCTCGTCTACCTCATTATCTCCACCAGATACTTACTTATCAAATATGGCAAATGATGTTGAAAGCGGGTGTTTATGGATTTTCAGGGCATTTCTTGTTGATAGCTTCACCTGAGCCAAACCGGTTTCTTCATTTATTTTAACAGATGGCAGTCGTACTATGGAAAGAGACCATTAGCATTAATCCAGAGAGTATCCAGGCATAACAATGTTTATTTTGACTAACTTCTGCTATGTACATTCCCCAAGGTATCACTGCAGGGCCGACACAGATGGGACTGGCAGCCAGCTACAGAGCTGCATTATTTGCCCAGACTGTTCAATAAAACGTTCTGCATGCCAAACAGATCTGCCGGTGAAGAATTCACCTTTAGTGAATTCTAAAGAAAAAAAAAAAAAATGTAATCATCCAGAGTAGTTCCAAGTGTTTCACTGGGACAAGTAATCAGCCTATATGTAAACAATTCATAAAGATTCCTGACAGTACTAATTCAACAAATTAATAGGCCACAACCACATGAAGCAACATCAAATCCTCACTGTAAAGTCAATTCTTTCAGTGTTCTCTGTAATCGGCATGTAAACATTTCCTGGGCGACATTTCTAGTAAAAATACCTTCAGTTAGAGCAAAACATTTTCAAAGCTAGATGACGTGCAGTAGAGTTTAAAAAGGTCCTGCTTGTGCATTAACCACTTCAGGACCGCCGTATTGCCAATGTACGTCAGCACAATGGCACAGGCAGGCACAATCACGTAGATGTACGTGATTGCCTTCCAGCGGGTGGGGGGTCCAATCGGACCCCCTCCCGTTGGATACGACGGTCCGGTTCCCTCCAGGAGCGCTCCGTGATGAGGGGATGGCCGTTCGTTTTCGGCCACCCCCTCTGGATCGCTCCTGGCCAATGAGAAGCTTCCTCCCACTGTGTATTGTTTACACAGGAAGGAGGAAGTGATGTCATTCTCCTCGGGGCGGTCTTTTTGACCGGACTACGAGGAGAAGACTAAAAGTAAGTGTGCACCAACACTACACTGACATGTAGGTACACACAGGCACACAAACCCCCCCCCGATCGCCCCCCGCCCCCCCCCCCCCCCCCAGTCACAGTGTCACTGATTGCATTGATCATTTCTTTACTGATCAATGCATTCAGTGTCAGTTGTGACAGTAAAAACTGTAAGGACAGTTAGTGTTAGGTCCAGGGTAGCCCCCTATCACCCCCCAATAAAGATTTAACCCCCTGATTGCCCCTAGAGTTAACCCTTTCACCCCCTTTTGCCAGTGTCACTAAGCGATCATTTTTCTGATCGCTGCATGTGTCGCTAGGTAGGTTAGTTATTTTTTTAGGTTCACCGCCAGGTTTTTATATCGCTAGGTACCCCGATATACTACCCAATAATGGTTTTAACCCCCTGATTGCCGCTAGTTAACCCTTTCACCCCCTTTTGCCAGTGTCACTAAGCGATCATTTTTCTGATCGCTGCATGTGTCGCTAGGTAGCTAGTTATTTTTTTAGGTTCACCGCCAGGTTTTTATAGCGCTAGGTACCCCGATATACTACCCAATAATGGTTTTAACCACCTGATTGCCGCTAGTTAACCCTTTCACCCCCTTTTGCCAGTGTCACTAAGCGATCATTTTTCTGATCGCTGCATCAGTGTCGCTAGTGTCGCTAGGTAGCTAGTTATTTTTTTAGGTTCACCGCCAGGTTTTTATAGCGCTAGGTACCCCGATATACTACCCAATAATGGTTTTAACCCCCTGATTGCTGCTAGTTAACCCTTTCACCCGCGATCACAGTATAAGTGTCACTGGTGACGCTGGTTAGCCAGTTAGTTATTTAGGTTCCCCGTCAGGTTTTTATATAGCGCCAGGGACCCCCATATACTACCTAATAAAAATTTGAACCCCCTGATTGCCCCTAGTTAACCCTTTCACCACTGATCACCGTATAAGTGTTACGGGTGACTCTGGTTAGTTTGTTTTTTATAGCATCAGGGCACCCACCATTTATTACCCAATAAAGGTTTAACCCCCTGATCACCCGGCGGGTGATATCAATTAGGTTTTAGGGTCAGGGTCTGCGTCGCCCCAGGCAGCGCTAGGTTAGTGCCAGTACCGCTAACACCCACACGCAAAGCATACACCTCCCGTAGTGCTATAGAATCTGAACAGATCAATATCTGATCTGATCAGATCTATACTAGCGTCCCCAGCAGTTTAGGGTTCCAAAAAAACGCATTGTTAGCGGGATCAGCCCAGATACCTGCTAGCACCTGCGTTTTGCCCCTCTGCCCAGCCCACCCAAGTGCAGTATCGATCGATCACTGTCACTTACAAAACACTAAACACATAACTGCAGCGATCGCAGAGTCAGGCCTGATCCCTGCCATCGCTAACAGGTTTTTTGGTAGCATTTTATATTTAAATCCGGAAGGCAGTGCTTGGTTTTCGGGGTCCCGTACGTGGCTAGGCTCCCAAAAAGTCCCCCACATGTGGTATCCCCGTACTCGGGAGAAGCAGCAGAATTTATTTTGGGGTGTAATTTGACTTCTACCCATAGCATGTGTGAGCAATATATCATTTAGTGACAACTTTGTGCAAAAAAAAAAAAAAGTTTGTAATCTTCCCGCAACTTTTGGCAAAATATAAAATATTCCATGGACTCAACATGCCTCTCAGTAAATAGCTTGGGGTGTCTACTTTCCAAAATGGGGTCATTTGGGGGGGTTTTGTGCTATTTTGGCATTTTATGGCCTTCGAAACTGTGATAGGTAGTGAGGAGTTAAATCAAAAATTTGCACCCTTAGAAATCCTGAAGGTGGTGATTGGTTTTCGGGGTGCCGTGCGCGACTAGACTCCCAAAAAGTCCCACACATGTGGTATCCCCATACTCGGGAGAAGTAGCGGAATATATTTTGGGGTGCAATTCCACATATAACTATGGCATGTGTGAGCAATATATCATTTAGTGACAACTTTTTGTAAAAAAATTTTTTTTTTTTTTTGTCATTATTCAATCCCTTAGGACAAAAAAAATAAATATTCAATGAGCTCAACATACCCATCAGCAATTTCCTTGGGGTGTCTACTTTCCAAAATGGGGTCATTTGGGGGGGATTTGTACTGCCCTGCCATTTTAGCACCTCAAGAAATGAGATCGGCAGTCGTAAATTAAAAGCTGTGTAAATTCCAGAAAATGTACTCTAGTTTGTAGACGCTATAACTTTTGCGCAAACCAAAAAATATACGCTTATTGACATTTTTTTTTACTAAAGACATGTGGCTGAATAAATTTTGCCCTCAATGTATGACTAAAATTTAGTTTATTCGATTTTTCTTATAACAAAAAGAAGAAAATATCTTTTTTTTTCAAAATTTTCGCTCTTTTTCCATTTATATCGCAAAAAAAAAAAAAAATAAAAAAAAAAAAAAAAAAAAAAAAAAATCGCAGAGGCAATCAAATACCATCAAAAGAAAGCTCTATTTGTGGGAAGAAAAGGACGCAAATTTCGTTTGGGTGCAATATTGCATGACCGCGCAATTACCAGTTAAAGCAGCGCAGTGCGAAATTGGAAAAAGACCTCTGGTCCTTAAGGTGTTTATTGGTCCGGGGCTGAAGTGGTTAAAAGCCTCTGGAACCCCAAGATCTCCCCAAACTCCTGAAAGGGCTGTATAAGGCCACGCTTGGCTTTTTCACCAAAAATTAGTGCGAGGAGAGTGCCAATGAGAGAGAGTTCCTTAGTGGTATAGTGTGATATGAAAATGCTGCCAATGCTTAGTGCCAAGGATGAACTTTCAAACAGTACGAGACAAAAGAAACACAACATAGCCACACACAGTGACCCCGTCTCAAATGGCCGCAGGAGTGAATTTGTCAGGTGTGAGTGTAACAAAGCTGATGCCAATTGTTAGTTGCTCTACAAATCAAGTTCCATGTACCCAAGAAGCCCCCCCACACTATATTGAGGGCCTCCTCTACTGCCAAGCACTACTTCCTTCCATTCAATCCTCTATTAAGTGAAGAGGCTCTGGCATCAAACTGATAAAATGTCTGGAGGAAGGAGCTTAGTCCAACCTAAAGAGAAGTTAAGGTTGTATTAAACCTCCCAAAAATCTTATACTACAGCTTACCAATCCTTAATGTGGTGGCTGCATTAGTCCCCCCCCCCCCTTTACATTCACCTGGTATTCCAGCCGGTAACAATTCTTATGTTAGAACATGCCCACTTTGGATGGAGGAGCAATGAAGACACCCTTGGACAGCAGCACTGTCAATCTGAGGAGAAGGTGGTGTTGGATGCACTAGCGGATTTAAAAACGCACTTGACTAACAAATAAAGCTGAACTCCAATCTTTTGATATACTTTGCTTGGGCTGAACTATGTCTCTCACTAACATGTGAGGCCACTGGATGTGCGGTATAAACTGTAAATAGCTGAGGCTACATACTGCACTGTGTTCCAGGCTCAAGCCGAGACCTTCCTGTCCTGATGTTTTTTAAAAATACACTTTAATTAAAAAAACGAAACAGTAAAGTTAGCCCAATTATTTTTTGTATAATGTGAAAGATGTTACACTGCGGGAATTGTGATCTTTTTCTAAGCCAAAAAATAAATAAATCTAGATTCTCATTTTAGCCAGAATCGTGCAGATCTACCCGAAACACAGGAGAGTCTATGTGGTCGGCACTGAGCCATTCATAGAAAGCGATGTATTCTAGCTATGAATATAAAGCTTCCTCTGATCGGCTGAGTCAGAGA
Source organism: Lithobates pipiens (assembly GCF_037356315.1). Taxonomy (NCBI): domain Eukaryota; kingdom Metazoa; phylum Chordata; class Amphibia; order Anura; family Ranidae; genus Lithobates; species Lithobates pipiens. Next base: position 628,747,189 of record NW_027507748.1, on the reverse strand, counting down.
GGTGGGCTGACAATGTCACAACCTCTGAGTCAGCCAATCAGAGGAAGCTTTGTATTCATTGCTAGAATGCAATGCTTTCTCCGAATGGTTCAGCGCCGATCACATTCTCTGCGGCAGTGGTTCTCAACTCCTGTTCTCAGGACCCACTAACAGGCCATATTTTAAGTATTACCTTGGGGAGATGCAGACTAGAAAGCTGCAAACACTGAGCAGCAAATGATATCACCTGTGATGCATTTCAGTTATCCTGTTAGTGGGTCCTGAGGACAGGAGTTGAGAACCACTGCTCTACGGTGTTCCAGGTATGAGAAAAGAATTCTCAGCTCCAAGCCAAAACACAGCCTCAGCCACATACAGTTTATGCAGCACATTGAGCAGCCCCACGTTAGTGAAGGCCAAACTATGGAAAGTGTATAAAAAGCTGGAGTTTAGCTTTAAAAGCTTAACTCCTGCTAACAATTTTTAGGCGGTTACAGCAACAGGTCTTATTTTTTCTTTTGGGATAAAGATTTTACATAAATCAAAGCTGATCATTGTCAACACCCCATCCGTGTAAAATGGTTTGTCTGAACACGCAAAATTTTGCTGGACAGCCTAGTCTATGGAAGTGAAGTCCTGCCCAGCTATAATTATTCTTAAAAACGTCCCCTTTCCCTCTCCCATACGTTAATAAAATAAATAAATCAGTAAATGTACCTTTTTGCAGCCCGCTTTGGTCCAGTTACATGATCCTGCAGTTCTGGCTCCCTTGCATCAGTGAGCGCTCAACAACAGCTAGGACCAGTGACATCACCCATAGGTTCCCAAAGCCCTGCAGTTGTGCATCCTTCTGCCTTCCTGCGCCTCACTGACACAGGAAAGAGCTGCAGGAACACATGTCTGGACCAGAGAAATCAAAAGTGGTACAGTTGAGCAGATATTTTCACAGCTCGTCACTGATCTTTCACAGATCGTCCACAATGTCTTTGTGCCATTTAATAATATTGCCTTATTCACACTGGCAGTGACAAACCTGCAATAATATGCATTTAAAAAAGGACATTTCTTTAAGTCAAAGAATGATTTTTTTTTAAGAGGTATAAATCACACCTAATAGGTGTATGTATTAGCGTTAGTTAGGGAGCTTAGACTGTAAACTCTCTGAAGCGTGGGACTGATTAAAAAAAAAAATGTGTAATATATATATATATATATATATACACACACATACATACACATACATACACACAGCTGTGTAAAACTGTCAGTTCTATATAAATAACAAAAATAAATCTGTGCATTTACCTGCATTTAGAGAAAAATAGAATTACGTTTGTCCAGGAAAGCAATCTGTTTATACTTCCCAGATAAATTCTCCTACATTTAAATAACCTAAACCCAAGATTCTAGTGTGAATGAAAAGATATTGTGCACGATGGCCCACAAGTCAACAGTTATTAGTCTTTAAAAAACAAACAAACATTCTAATTGCAGATGAGGATCTTACCATTTCTTAATGAAGCCACCAACGCACACATACAGGTATCCAGAAGATTCCCGCCATAGTCCAAACATATGAGGTCACAGTAGAGAACCCATGCCAGCTAGAAACAAAAATGACAGCAAGTACTATAACAGTCTACTGCTGGTCCATGGCAGTAAGCACCATGACATAAAAAGGTTTTCCTTCCATTCACAATCTCATAGCATACAAGTGCAAACAATTCCAGCCCCAGCACTGAGAATACTGGGCACCAGAATCCCAAAACAGGCACCCCATGTGACATCTTACATGCCCACAGATACTTTGAAGCAAATCACCCAAACTAGAGACATGGCAGCACTGTATTCAAGCAGCAGTATGGCTGCTGCTGGAACAAAATTGGGTCAACCTGAATGCTTCTCACTAGAGCTGCACGATTAATCGTTAAAAAAATTGCGATCTCGATTCACCCCCCCTGACAATCTCTCCTGCTGAGAGTAGGCGATTCTTTCATTTAAACAAGTGGAGAGATTATCTGCTCACCCAGCTGTCAAAAGAAAGCATCCTGGGCAATCTGCCAAGCTTAGAACTTGAAACTAATGCTTACTTCTTGGATCAAAGATAGAACTTCTTGTGTAAACACATACAGTGCCTTGCGAAAGTATTCGGCCCCCTTGAACTTTTCAACCTTTTGCCACATTTCAGGCTTCAAACATAAAGATATAAAATTAGAATTTTTTGTGAAGAATCACCAACAAGTGGGACACAATTGTGAAGTGGAACGAAATCTATTGGATATTTTAAACTTTTTTGGCAAATAAAAAACTGAAAAAGTGGTGCGTGCAAAATTATTCGGCCCCTTTACTTTCAGTGCAGCAAACTCACTCCAGAAGTTCAGCGAGGATTTCTGAATGATCCAATGTTGTCCTAAATGACTGATGGTGATAAATAGAATCCACCTGTGTGTAATCAAGTCTCTGTATAAATGCACCTGCTCTGTGATAGTCTCAGGGTTCTGTTGAAAGCGCAGAGAGCATCATGAAGACCAAGGAACACACCAGGCAGGTCCGTAATACTGTTGTGGAGAAGTTTAAAGTCAGATTTGGATACAAAAAGATTTCCCAAGCTTTAAACATCCCAAGGAGCACTGTGCAAGCGATCATTTTGAAATGGAAGGAGTATCAGACCACTGCAAATCTACCAAGACCTGGCCGTCCCTCTAAACTTTCAGCTCAGACAAGGAGAAGACTGATCAGAGATGCAGCCAAGAGGCCCATGATCACTCTGGATGAACTGCAGAGAACTACAGCTGAGGTGGGAGAGTCTGTCCATAGGACAACAATCAGTCGTACACTGCACAAATCTGGCCTTTATGGAAGAGTGGCAAGAAGAAAGCCATTTCTCAAAGATATCCATAAAAAGTCTTGTCTAAAGTTTGCCACAAGCCACCTGGGAGACACACCAAACGTGTGGAAGAAGGTGCTCTGGTCAGATGAAACCAAAAATCAAACTTTTTGCCCACAATGCAAAACGATATGTTTGGCGTAAAAAAGCCACACAGCTCATCACCCTCAACACACCATCCCCACTGTCAAACATGGTGGTGGCAACATCATGGTTTGGGCCTGCTTTTCTTCAGCAGGGACAGGGAAGATGGTTAAAATTGAGGGGAAGATGGATGCAGCCATATACAGGACCATTCTGGATGAAAACCTGTTGGAGTCTGCAAAAGACCTGAAACTGGGACGGAGATTTATCTTCCAACAAGACAATGATCCCAAACATACAGCAAAATCTACAAAGGAATGGTTCACAAATAAACGTATCCAGGTGTTAGAATGGCCAAGTCAAAGTCCAGACCTGAATCCAATCGAGAATCTGTGGAAAGAGCTGAAAACTGCTGTTCACAAACGCTCTCCATCCAACCTCACTGAGCTCAAGCTGTTTTGCAAGGAAGAATGGGCAAGAATTTCAGTCTCTCGATGTGCAAAACTGATAGAGACATACCCCAAGCGACTTGCAGCTGTAATCGCAGCAAAAGGTGGCTCTACAAAGTATTAACGCAAGGTTTAGTTTAAAAAGTTTAAAAAATCCAATAGATTTCGTTCCACTTCACAATTGTGTCCCACTTGTTGGTGATTCTTCACAAAAAATAAAGATATAACATTTAATGTTTGAAGCCTGAAATGTGGCAAAAGGTTGAAAAGTTCAAGGGGGGCGAATACTTTCGCAAGGCACTGTAATCTGGGCAGTCTGCCAAGCTTTCAACCACCTGTAAATGCAAGAAGTTTAACCACTTAAAGTATAAATCTTTTTCTGACACTTAAGTTAAAATCAGTATTTTTTTATTTTTTGCTAGAAAATTATTTGGAACCCCCACCCGTCAGATTAGGTAACTGAAGTGACGTTCCATCAGCTGCGCATGCATCCACCACTACCGGATTTGCTAATCTGACAGAACACCTGTAGTCAGAAGGCGGCATCGGACATCTTATTACACCCAGCTATGTCTTGAATTTCAGCGTAATTTTAGCAATAAAATGAGCATATATAAATATAGTATGTTGACATCTGTGATGCTGTTTTGAAATAAGCTGGACAAGAGCAGTAGGAAGGTGGCAGAGGCCATGTTGGTACACCCCGCACTCCTCAGCGTTAAACCTTTAGGCTTTCAAAATGAAACATCCAAACAGCATCACAGATGTCAACATACTATATTTAGTCATATACGCTCACTTTTTAACTAAAATTACTCTGAAATGAAAGATGTAGCTGGGTGTAGCAAGATGCCCACTGCATTCTTCTGACTGCAGGTGTTCTGTCAGATTAGCAAACCTGGTAGTGATGGAACACATGTGCAACTGACGGAATGTCACTTCTGTTACCTAATCTGAAGGGTCGCCGATTCTGACGGAATCACCTGCGATGCGTTTTCAATTCAGCATGCAAAGCTGCATGCATCTGTTTTTTTATGTGTCTAAGGGAGAAAAAAAACAAAACCAAAAAAAAAACAAAACACAGAATTGCCTTTCCAGAAAAAAAATTGGGATTTCTGGATTTGCCGTTCAGTGACACAGACTGAACAAACGCTTAACCACTTTGTGCTGGTAGGATGTCCAGGGATGGCTTTCGGTGGTTATATCTGAATGATGCCTGAGGCCACAGACATCATTCAGATATCAGCGTTTTCAGCCGGAGATGTTCCGCCGCTTGATCATTCTTACGGGAGGTGACGTCCCCCCCCATCCCGCCGCCCTCCGGTGCTTCTACCGACTCACTGCTTCCATCGGTGAGTCGGTCACAGGATCCGCTGGCCCCCGGATAATACCATAGAGATTTCCGGTGGACCAGATCGTCCCCGGAGTCTCTATGATCGTTCGGAGGCCGGGCGCGATGTTTTTTTATTTTTATTTTAAGCTTCCCAGCCTAGAGGTGAGATGTGGGGTCTTATTGACCCCATATCTCACTGTAAATAGGTCCGATCGTGCCATATTTCTATTACAAGGGATGTTTACATTCCTTGTAATAGGAATAAAAGTAATAATTTTTTTTTTTTTTTGTGTCAAACTAAAAAACAAAAAAAACAAAAAAAAAAAAAAGCAAAAAAAATAAATAAAGCGCCCCTGTCCCCGTGAGCTCGTACGCAGAAGCGAACGCATACGCAAGTCCCGTCCACATATGAAAACGGTGTGCAAACCACACATGTGAGGTATCCCTGCGAACGTTAGCGTGAGAGCAATAATTCTAGCACTAGACCTCCTCTGTAACGCAAAACATGTAACCAGTAAAAAAATTTTAAGCGTGGTCTATGGGGATTTTTAAATACCAAAGTTTGGTGCCATTCCACGAGCGCGTGCAATTTTGAAGCTTGACATGTTGGGTATCTATTTACTCGGCGTATCTTCATCTCTCACATTATGCAAAAAAATTGGGCTAACTTTACTGTTTTTTTTTTTTTTTTTGTTTTTAAGCATAAAACTTTTTTTTTTCTAAAAAAAAAAACGTGTTCGAAAAATTGCTGCGCAAATATCGTGCGAGTTAAAAAGTTGCAACAACCACCATTGTATTCTCTAGGGTCTTTGCTAAAAAATATATATATATATATATATATATATATATATATATATATATATATATATATATATATATATATATATATATATATATATATATATATATATATATAAATAAATAAATGTTTGGGGGTTCTATGTAATTTTCTAGCAAAAAAAAAAAAAAAAAAAAAGATGAATTTTACATGTAGGAGAGAAATGTCAGAATTGGCTTGGATGGGAAGTGGTTAAGCGATGTCAGTTATGGGTGGTTACTTTGCAGTTGGATTCTGAAATATATGAAAAAAAACACTAAAACACGAAGAAGCCATGCTGGAAGAAGAGTCTGTAAGAGCATTACAGCTTCCTGCTATTCCGTATGTGAAGGACTGCCCTCAGTTCACACCATGCACCATGTGACACTATGCGGCAAGTTCTAGCCAGGAAACGGCAGTGTAAATACAGCATCACATGTGAAAAAAAACAAATACAACACATCCATACTTTGCCATTTTCAATGCACAGGTCTTCTTTCAGTATCATCTGTGAACTAAACACAAGAAATAAAAGTATTATAAAGTGATGTGACCAAATTAAAGCTGAATTTGGCTTAATCAACATGAACTAGCATTAGTAAATAGATAGAAAGATACATCATATCTACTTGTTTTTTCTGGCCTACGTCAAAATGGTGTCAAAGTATCCCAGAAGTCTTCACAGGCATTTTCTCTCTTTCATATGGAGGAGAGGAGGCGGGGTCTCTCCATTGAGCACACCCTCCTGCTTTCATGTCTGAGCTAAGGGTAGATGGATTGCATGTTGTATATGTACATGAATCATCTGCCCTTAAGAGTGGTAGTAAACTCTCCTGTATTTTTACCTACAGGTAGGCCTATACCAAAACGTACTTGTAGGTAAAAGGAATCTCTCCTAAATGTGCACCGTTATAGGAGATATTCTAGCGAGTAGCAGCCGGGGATGCCACTGGTGCATGCGCTCAGAATACCAGTGCCATTCCTTCAGATCTGTGTGCCCCAGCCAATGCGATGCATACTAGCATATTATGCCTTTTCTTTGCAGGGGGAAACTTTTTTCTCCCCCCCCCCCCCCCCAAAGAGTTCACTGGCGCTTTAAGATGGTAGCAAGTAGAAATGCTAGAAAAGTGCTTTTCAAAGTGATTTCAACAAAATAAAGCACAGACACACAGAAGGATGGGAGAGTTTGATTTGAAAAAATAAAATAAAATAAAATAAAAAAGGAATTAAAATTGTGTTTTTATAGTTTGAGGTGCTCATTTAAGATCCACTTTAACCACTTTCAGACCGGACCAATTTGCTGGTCAAAGACCAGACCACTTTTTGCGATTCGGCACTGCGTCGCTTTAACTGACAATTGCGCGGTCGTGCGACGTGGCTCCCAAACAAAATTAACGTCCTTTTTTTCCCACAAATAGAGCTTTCTTTTGGTGGTATTTGATCACCCCTGCGGTTTTTATTTTTTGCGCTATAAACAAAAATAGAGCGATAATTGTGAAAAAAACGCATTATTTTTTACTTTTGTAATAATAAATATCCCCCAAAAATATATAAAAAAAAACATTTTTTTCCCTCAGTTTAGGCCGATACGTATTCTTCTACATATTTTTGGTAAAAAAAAAAAAATCGCAATAAGCGATTATTGATTGGTTTGCGCAAAAGTTATAGCGTTTACAAAATAGGGATAGTTTTATAGCATTTTTATTAATAATTTTTTATTATTTTTTTTTTTTTTTTACTAGTAATGGCGGCGATCAGCGATTTTTATTGTGACTGCGACATTGTGGGGGACCCATCGGACATTTTTGACACATTTTTGGGACCATTGTCATTTATACAGTAATCACTGCTATATAAATGCAGTGATTCCTGTGTAAATGACACTGGCAGTGAAAGGGTTAACCAGTGGGTGGCAGTGTAGGGGTTAAGTGTTCCTAGGGGTGTGTTACTAACTGTGGGGGGGGGTTGGGCTTTCATTTAGTGTACACTGATCTCTGCTCCAATCACATGGAGCAGAGATCAGCGTCACTAGTTGCTAGGCAGAATGGGAAAATTTTGTTTATACAGCATTTCCTCCATTCGGCCGCTCCGTGAGACGATCGCGGGGATGCCCGCGGCGATCGAGTCCGCGGGTCCCACGACCGGACTCACGGGGGTCCCGACCAGCGCGGGAGCGCGCCGCCGGCGGCGCGCTCCCGATGGCACGGCGGCAACGAATATTGGACGTACATGTACGCCAATATGCCTGCCCGTGCCATTCTGTCGACGTACATCGTCGTGCGCTGGTCGGGAAGTGGTTAATGTCACACTGGCGATTTGCAATTTTTCAAGCAATTGTGGTTCTAAAACCAAAACCTTTTTTTCACCTTAATGCATTCCCTACATTAACCACTTATTGACCTCACGCAGATCTACTGCGGCAGGTCGGTTCTCCTGCGCGAACTGACTTACCAGTCCGTACAAGGATAGCGGGCGAGCACGTCACAGGTCCCACGGACTCTATGTCCGCTGGCAACCCACAATCGCCTTGTACACAGGCAGAATGGGAAACTGCCTATGTAAACAAGGCATTTCTCCGTAACATGACAGGGATCTTGTGTTCCCAGTGATTGGGAACAGTGATCTCATGTCCCTGGCGGCTCATCCCCCATACAGTTAGAACACATTTAACCCCTTGATCGACACCCCCCCCCCCCCCCCCCCAAATTTAGCCCGTTCCCTGTCTGTGTCATTTTTACATTGATCAGTGCATTTTTATAGCACTGATCAATGTAATAATGTCATTGGTCCCCAAAAAGCGCCATTTGGGGTCAGATTTGTCCGCCGCAAAATAAAAAAAATGAAAATCGCAGATTGCCACAATTAACAGTAACATCTATCCCATAGTGTGTCGACGCAATAACTTTTGCGCAAACCAATCAATATACACCTATTGCGTTTTTTTTTTTTTTAAATACGTAGAATATACATCGGCCTAAACTGATGAATAAATTATTTTTTGGGGATCTGTATTATAGTAGAAAGTACAAAAAAATGTTTTTAGCTTTATGGCGCAAAAAAAAAAAATTAAAATCACAGGGGTGATAAAATACCACCAAAAGAAAGCTCTATTTGTGGGTAAAAAATACCTCAAATTTTGTTTAAGTAGAATTTTGCATGACCGTGCAATTGTCAGTTAAAGCAACGCAGTGCTGCATTGCACAAAAAAAAAAAAATAATAATAATAATAATAATAAGTTAGGATCCGCTGCAGGCCACATCCATGTTTGGCTGTCTTCCTTCTGGGGCTGCGGACTCCGGCTCTGTGACTGGCTGGAGCCGGGTGACATAACTCCCACGCATGCACACAGGAGCCACCAGTCATGGCACTCGCTCGTGAAGAAATGACACGAAGGGCCATTTCTTCACAGTGCATGCGCCAATGACATCAGTGCAAAACACAGTAAATATCTCCTAAACGGCATTTAGGAGATATTTACAGTACTTATAAGTAAGCCTAGAATAAGGCTTGCCTATAAGTACAACTTCCACAGACAGGTTTACAACCTCTTTACTGTAATGGTGTAGCACAAGTTTGACCCGCTAGCTACAAACTGGTGGCATTATCAATTTGTAGCAGATATTAATCGTTATTACAAAAAAAATAATAATAATAATAAATACTCAGTCTGACACTATTACTATTTTACTTAGAGAAGGCAATCTGTCTTGTTTACATGGGCAGAAAAGCATTCTGCCTGTGTACTGAACAATTGGTCGGAGTCGGTGGACAGTTTCTCAACTCCAGTGTTCAAGGTGCCCCAACAGGTCATGTTTTCAGGCTTTTCATTATTTTGCACAGGTGATTTGATCAGTTTCACTGCCTTAGTAATTACCATAGCTGTTTCATCTGAGGGAAATCCTATAAACATGACCTGTTGGGGTGCCTTGAGGACTGGAGTTGAGAAACGCTGGTCTACGGAACCCGTCACTGGACTCCAGCGGACCTGAAGAGGTTAAAGACTTACTGGTTATAAGGCGTTTTCAAAAGGTTCCAGAACACACCAAAACATTAGTGGAAGGCTGTATTGTATTATAGGACAGTGTTTCTCAACTCCTGTCCTCAAGGCACCCTAACAGGTCATGTTTTCAGGATTTCCCTCAGATGAAATGGCTGTGATACTGATCAAACCACTTGTGCAAAATAATGGAAATCCTGAAAACATGACCTGTCGGGGCGCCTTGAGGACTGGAGTTGAGTAAAACTGTTATAGGATAACAAATTAAAGTACAACCTAGAAAGAATGTGAGAAGCCTTGGTAATCTGTCAGGGAGACCATTTCTTTCACTTAGCAAAAGGCAAATTGCGGTAATCTATAGTTTCACATCACTCTAGTCAGACATATAAAAGCTGACACTTGTTTGGTTGGGCCGAGTTTACATACTTGATAAAATGCAATTGCTTTAAGCCCTTGTACTTTGTTTCAACAACTGTATTGTTTACTGACAGATTGTAATTACCGTATGTATCGGCGTATAACACACACCCCAAGTTTCGGAGGGAAGTTTAAGGAAAAAAAAACCTTACATTTTAAATGCCCATCAATGTAGCCTTCCACTGTCCCACTGCAGCCTTCCCCAAAATTGCAGCATGGTTTAGTTTTAAATTTACCGCTGCCGAGATCGTCGGCTCCTCCCGCCGCCGGCATAGACCGAGCCAAGCCGAGTGTACTCTGCTCGCAGTAACGCCCCCATCCCGCCCCTTGGCCTGGCTCCTATGATGGACACAACACCAGGCCAATGGCGGGACGTAAAGGCTAGGAGGCGGGACTGGGCATGACAGAGCGGAGCCGAGTACACAGTACACTCTGCAAATGTCAACGGCGCTCCACAGACATTGCAGATCAGCGGGGGGGAGAGAAATCGCCGTATAACACGCACCCATGATTTTCTCCTGATTTTAAGGGGGAAAAAAGTGCACGTTATACACCCATAAATACGGTATGTCTGCAGCTGCTCATTAACACGTCCGCTATAGCCAGAAAAACAATTCATACAGAAAAAAAAAAAAATGAAAAAATGAAAAAATTAAATAAAGATAAACCCTTTACTTTTCAATGACGTCTGCAATAAATTGACTAGCGACTTGAGCTTCTTCTCCTGGAGGACCAGGCCGAAAACGTGGGGAACATAGTGGTGTAAGTTCAACATTAGGAACTGAAAATACAAAAAAAAAAAAAAAAACACCTTTAGTAGGAAAACAAATGGCAAATCCCTGAAGAAGCATTCTAATATACCGTATTTATCAGGCGTATAACACGCACTTTCCCCCATGAAAATAGGGGGCAAATCTAGGGTGCCTGCTATACACCAATATAGTCTGCCTCGCAGGGGAAGGAAGGGGTGAGCGCCGCCAGATTAGACAGAGCCAGTGTTCTATTGAATAGTGTCTGCCGTCGAAAAGTGCCTGCGCATGTTCAGTTCGGAAGTGCACTCAAGCCGATTTCCCGATCAGCTGGCGTGATGTCATCATAGTGCATGCGTACATCGTAGGAAGCATTTTGCAACGGGAGATACCATTTGGACGTGCACAGTTAATAGCCACGCAAACAGTGGAGGGACACCGTAGTTGTCAGATTGTGCCTCGCTAATGCAGGGTGGGTTTACAGTGTGCTCAATGTCGGGTTTTGCCTGTGTTGCAGGGTGGGTTTGGTGTGTTGAACTGCGTGATTTGCGTGCGTCTAAGGGCAGGTTGCAACACAGACTAAACCTGCCCTACAACAGGGAGACACAATCTGACAACTGCAATCTCCCTCCACTCTTTGCATAGCTTTCAATTGTGGCCATCAAATGGTATCTCTCATCGAAAAATGCCTTCTATGATGTGCACATGCGCCATGGTGACAACACACCAGCTGATCAAGAAATCAGCTGCAATGCCCTTCCATACTGCACATGTGCAGGTACTATTCAATAGAACACTGGATCTTCTGTGTAATCGGCTCAGCCCAGTCATACCCAGTCCCGCCTCCTGGATGGTTCCTAGCATTGATGTCACAAGTCCCAGCGTTGGACTGGTATTATGTCCATCGTAGGAGGCAAGCCTGGGAGTGACTGTGAGCCAAGTACACAGGAGATCCAGCTCTGTCTACCTGGCACTGAGCAGGCTGCATTAACGGGCACTGGTGAGGCTGCAGATGGGCAATACGAGGCTTCATGGGCACTGAGTAGGGGTGCAACAGATCGGCACACCACGCGATCCGCTGATCGGCCTAGCTCCAGCCATCTTGGTACACCCAGTGGCTGCTGTCTCGTCAGGAAGTGACATTTAGTCGCCGCCATCTTGATACACCCCACACAGTAATGATAGTGAGAAGGGGGCAAGCGAACATCTTGTTACACCAACCGGAGTTTCAGATTTCACAGTTATTTTCAACACATTTGTAAAATCAGGTGTTGTGTCACATTAGCAACCATGTAAGATCAGCAGGTTTGCTGCTGCTTTTAAAATTGTAAATCCGGCGGACTGTTTAGATGTTAAAAGACTGTATTTAAGCATATAAGCTCTGTTTTGTGTTGAAAATAACTGTGAAATCTAAAACTCTGGTGGGTGTAACAAGATTTGTCTTTTTTTTTTTTGCTGATCTGAAAAATTATCCAATCCTTGAATCTTATCCGAGGAACGTTTTGATCCGCGAGTTTTTTTGATCCTTTGCACCGTAGCACTGAGCAGGCTTCATTGATGTGCAATGGTGAGGCTGCAGATGAGCATTGATAAGGCTCCATCCATGGGCACTGACCCTTATTTTGCTTCAAATTTCTTTATTTCGAATTTTTGTTTTTTTCCTGAAACTTCCCTCTTAAAATGAAGGTGCGTGTTATACGCCGATAAATACGGTCATCGTTCATTTAAAAAATGATGACTATAGCTATAGATTTTTTTTTTTTTTTTTAATCAGACACACAAACCTACATATTATGAACGGAGATATAAAAAAACACAATAAATAAATATTTGTAAACTAGCTGGTAAAGCTGATCGCCAGCTTTTAGTAAACTTTAATTAGTTTGTTTGGACCAAGCAATTTATATCACCAACAGATGCAGCAGCTGTGTGCAGTGAATAAACCTGTTTGTAGCCTCAGACTTCCCGTCCCCCTCCCGGAAAATAATCCAGATTAACTGATCGCTGAATACAAAACTTCCTCCGATTGGCTGCGCTGGATATTGTGAAGTTATCAGATAATCAGAGGAAGCTTCGTATTAATTCAAAGAATACAAGTTTCCCCCGAAAGGCTGAGCAACATTCGGCCAACTCGATTCTTTGCAGCACTCAGGACAGCCAACCTCCAGAGAAGTAGAGAAAGAAGAGGAGATGCCATATGGTTTTTCAAAATGATTAGGCCAGAAAAAACATATGTATAATACTAAAAAAAAAAAGAAAAAAAAGCTGTAAATCACATTGTAAGCGTAGTATTTGTTTTTTTTTTGTTTTTTTTAGTTCACCTCCAGTACAGGTAAAGTACTAGTCGCTTCTGATGAGGACAGCTGAGCCTACACAGAATGATATCACTTACCAATATAGCCCTTGTTAGGAGCATCTATTGGAGGGGTTGCAAACTCCTATGGGAGAAACAAGGGGAACACAAGATCAGGGAGTAGAAGAATACATATTACACAACCAGAAGAGTAATAATTAGTGGGAACTGTTAAACGAGACATACAAAGATCAATGCACGCCTTTAGGAAAGTCAATGAAATGAAAGATCTTGCCAATTTCCACTTCAAAAGGAAATGTTGCTGTGTCTCTGGGGACACAATGGGCAGCCTATAATTTCCATACAGCAGCTTTCCCAGCTACCATTTATACATAAAACTCACCGCTTTAATGCCACATATTACAGTGCAGTTCCCAATCTTCACTAACGCCGAGCCATCAGCTGTGGTAATTGAGCCTGTAATCACAAAAAAAAAAAAATTTCACCATTTACATGGTAAATAAAATACACAAAATAAAACACAGGACAGAAAAACTGCTCAGACCACAAATGTTCCAGATTCCCATAAATAAAAAAATAATTACAAAGGATTGGTCTGGCCCACCCAACTACTGGCCACACATTCACTTCTGACACAAATCTGAACTCTCTACTAGGGATCAGCCAGGAAGTGAAAGTTCATGAAGACGAATTTTAATTACTTAAAGTAGAGCTCTGGAACGATTTTGTTACACGCATCCAATATGACTGCCCTCTCCATAAATATAAATTCTTAATCTGCTTTATGCAAAAACTGCAGCTGTCTTACCACTAGGATGAGTACCAGCCTGCTATACTACATCACCAAGCCATTTTCACTCCTGTGATAGTTTGACCCACAATCATCTGGTCAAGCAACATACTCAAATTTTATAAAAAAAAAAAAAAAAAAAATTGGGAGTCAGAGAAAAGTTCTCTTTGGATGGTATTTAATAACCACTGGGTTTTTTTTTTTTTTTTTTTACAAAAAAAAAATAAAGACCAAAAATATGTAAAAATGTTTTCAAAACATATCAAATATATAGATGCCAGGATGGTACAAACACCCTTAACCAATTACAAACCAGGCCCTTTCTGGCACGTTTTGTTTACATGTAACAATCAGTATTTTTTTTTGCTAGGAAATGACTTGGAACCACCATGATCTTTTTTATAGCAGAGGCCTAGAGAATAAATTGCTATCCATTTACTCAGCATCAGCAAAGCATCCTCAAAACATGTCACACTTTAAAATTGCACACACTCTTTACAGGTTACCACTTTATACATAGAGGACTAGAATTAATGCCCATGATCTGGCATTCGTGGTGATACCTCACATGTGTGGGCCGATCAGTTTGTGTGCGTGTATGCAGGACAGATGCGTGCCCTCATCTTTGCGTGCTAAAATGGGGGACGGGGGCACTTTACTTTTTTTTTTTAAATCACTTATTGCTGTCACAAGAAATGTAAACATCTTTGTGACAGCAATAGGGATGAATAGACCAAGATCTGTGTTTTCAAATGCTTTTGATTTTTGAAAATGGCTCAGTTGGCATCTGGGGACACCAGAAGGGATGTCAGGTCATAACTTCTGGGTTACCATAGCTGATTAAAGCCCATCTAGGCCTTGTTCAGCTCTCAAATCAGCCAGCAGACGTGCTGACTGGGCGCTCGGGTCTCCTGGTGGTAGGCCGGTCATTTAAAAAAACATTGCATAGGGCAGGGCTCAAAATTTCAAGACCTGAGCTACTAGCCAGGCCTCAAGGGTTACTCGCCACCAATTGTCCCACCCAACCCCTACCCTGTCCCGCCTCTAAACATGCCCTCATAAATTATCTCATGAAATTACCCTTAAATGTTTTATGCAGAATTAGCAACTTTACCCATGTCCGCCAAGGCAGCCTTGCCCGTATCCACCAATGCAGGGGAGCAGAGGAGCATTGCTGGGCAGATGATAAAAGCGCTGAGGGACATCACTGGAACAGCTTTGATTTCAATTGCTGTGTGTTACCGCCACTCTGTGTCCCGTACAGCCCCGCCTCCTGGCCAGGGAACTTTGATACACATCACTCGTCTCGGGTTCCAGGGGACCAGGGGACGGGGAACACTTGGCTTTCTAAATGAAAGACGCTAGTGATGTCCCTCACGCTCTTATCCAGCCGGCTCTCTCCTCTGTCTTCCCCTCTGTGAGTGCTGGGAAAAGGACTCCAATACAACCCGCCAGCCGGCAGTGCTTCCCCCCCCAGCCCTCAAAATGCGAACAGGCGAGTAATTTTTGAGGGCTGGCATAAGGGACAAGACATCCCCTATGCGATAAATATATATATATATATATATATATATATATATATATATATATATATATATATATATACACACACATACACACACACACACACACACACACATATACACATATACACATATACACATATATATATATATATATATATATATATATATATATATATATATATATACACACACACACACACATATATACATACACATAGATACATACACACATTATATACACGAAAACGTTGCTTGTGCTGCATGTTACATACTGCTGAGCAAGAGCAATCATTTCAGGTCAATTAACTGATGACCTGTAAGGGCTTCTAAAGCATCGCCTATGGAAAATGTAGGGTGCTAAATATTTTGGCTGTTTTATGAGCGCATACACACTTAGACCCCTTGCACACAGGCAGTTTTGGCACTAAAAATAGCACCTGAAACTGCCTCTCATGCCTCCCCAGTATGAAAGCCTAAGTGCTTTCGCACTTGCAGGTCGGCAAAAAATAAAAAAAATAAAGTTGTAAAAGCAGAATCTTTGGGGCAGTGTAGGAGCAGTGTATACACCGCCCCTTTGAATGAATGCTGCCCATGCCACACTACAATGATACTTACCAACATTTATTGTAGTGGTCCTGAATTCACTCAGGTCTCTTCCATCGGGCCGACATTTCTCCTTCTATAAAAAAATAAACAAAAAAAGACCAAACACTAGAAAGTTAAAAACTGGTGGGGGTGATATTTATTTGATATAAAAAAATTTTTTTAAAAACACACACAACCCACAACGTGCAATATTGGACGGAACGGAGTACTAATGATCACAGATAATCTACAAGAAAGGTTTCTGTGCTGAAGACAATGAAAGATAACAAATGCCACCAGTGATTTTTGTTAAAGGAGATTCATCATGTCTTCACATGGATCACAGTCACAATAATAAGTAATCAAGACAAAGATATCAAAGAAAAAAAAAAAAAAGTCAGCATTAAACAAACTTAAAGGGGTTGTAAAGGCAGAAGGTTTTTTTTTTTTTTTTTTTAACTTAATGCATTCCATGAAGATAAAAAGCCTTCAATTTGCAGCAGCCCCCTCAACTCCCTAACACTTACATGAGGTCCCTCTGTCCAGCGATGTCCATGGGTGTCTAGGCCGTCCGATAGTCTCCTTCCTGATTGGCTGAGACGCAGCAGCAGTGCCATTGGCCCCCGCTGCTGTCAATCAAAGCCAGCTAGCCAATCAGGAGAGAGGGGGTGGGGGCCCCCATAGCAATCTGTTTACTGTGGGGGCACTGAACAGGAGGGCAGGGCCAGGAGCACAGAAGGGGGACCCGAGAAGAGGAGGATCTTGGTTGCTCTGTGCAAATCCACTGCAACAGAGCAGGTAAGTATAAAATGTTTTTTCCTATAAAAATAAAGAGCCTTTACAATCACTTTAATGTAAACAAAAATGTAATCATTTTCCATCATGGTACGTTTTAAACAACAGCCAACTGACAGCCTGTTTACACAGTGCTGTTTATAAAAACAACTGGACAAATAGCCATTGTGCGTTTTTTCTTGCCTGTTTATCACCAAGTACTGACCTGTACACAGACACTTTACAGAGCCAAGCCGAGGAGCTGGGTACCATGTGATTGCTGTGACTGGGCATCAAAGGGATCACAGGCTATTGTTTACATGGTCAATCCTTCCCCCTTCCTCTTACAACAGAGAAGGAGATAAATTGTAGTCATTTGTGAATGGGGGGAAGAGTGAGTGGCTCAGTGGCTGCAAATTCATTGACATTCTGGATTTTTTTAACTTATTAAAAAAAAAATAAGTTATATACAATTAAAAATGTTTGATGTTTCCTAGTGTAGCGTTTCTCAACTCCAGTCCTCAAGGTGCCCAAACAGGTCATGTTTTCAGCCTTTTCCTCAGATGAATCGTCTGTGGTAATTACTAAGGCAGTGAAACTGATCAAATCACTTATGCAAAATAACGGAAAGCCTGAAAACATGACCTGTTGGGGCGCCTTGAGAACTGGAGTTGAGTAACACTGCCCTGATACATAGTTATCTTAATATGTGGGCAAATGTTATCGCTCACCGCTGCCAGCTCCCTCAGTGTGGCTTCCCTGAACTTCCGGTTGAAGAGAGCACGCACTGAAAATCGGGGCTCAAGAGACTTCACAGGTGTGCACAGTTGTCAGCAGCTGTCCATGGAGATTGGAGGGGGAGGGAGCTGGGCAACGCTGCCCTTGCCATGTTTCCCAGTTTCTGCGCTTCCACTGGCAGGCCCAGAAACCCCAAGGTGGGTGCTTCTGGGTAGAGGAAGGTAGACTACCAAATGGCGATTCATCTGCTCTCCATTAGCTTCAATGGATGGCAGGGGAGACATTATAAAGACCCCTGATGTCTCCATAAAGAGAACCGGGCACAGCCAATTGGTATCATATAGGGGACGTTTGGTCACTGCTTGGAGTTTCCTATCTTTTCTGTAGGTGGGTGGGGCTCATTATGCTACCTGGAGGATGGTTGGGGGGGGGGGGGGCTAAAAAAAATAAAAAAAAATATAAAAAAAAAAAAAAAAAAAAAAAACACATACTCACCTAGGTGAATCGTTCCGATCCTACATATGGCCCCCGGCTAATAAGACCAAGATCGGAGTGATCAACGACCACTGATCACTCGGTTCTCAGTGAGTAGAGAGCCCTGTTTTCAGTTACTGGCTCTCTGTTCTGCCCCACTGGGCAGTGGAAGGGTCAAGAGGCTGAGCCACCTATTGCTCAGGAATCTGGGTTTAACCACTTGCCTACTAGGCACTTACACCCCCTTCCTGCCCAGGCTATTTTTCAGCTTTCAGCGTTGTCACACAACACTGTACCCAAACAAATTTTTTATCATTTTCTTCACACAAATAGAGCTTTCTTTTGGTGGTAATCACTGCTGGATTTTTTTTTTGTAAAAAATTAGACCAAAAATTTGGGGGAAAAAAAATGGAATTATGTACCGGTAACATCCTTTTCCAGGAGTCTTTCAGGACAGCCACCTTAGAGAGACACCGGCTCCTCCCCTCTGAGGAAACACCGCCTTCAATTTCATAATTTAAGCCTCCTCCTCCCTTCGTTCCTCAGTTCTTCCAGAGTACCTCCGGCCAAACTGGGGAGACACAAGAACACGTCAAACAAATAAACTTTTTAAGTCTTACCTGACGATCTCATGTAATGAGTTCCCGATGATCTGCAACAATTTGGGTGGGAACCGGTGCTGTCCTGAAAGACTCCTGGAAAAGGACATTACCGGTACGTAATTCCATTTTTCCCCAATCGTCTTTCAGGACAGCCACCTTAGAGAGGATAAGCGAGTACATTACCTTAGGGTGGGACTACTGCCTGTAGCACCTTACGACCAAAGGCTTGGTCTTTGGCTGACAGAAGATCCAGTCTATAGTGTCTCACAAACGTAGAAAAACTGGACCACGTTGCAGCTCTACAGATCTGTTCCGGAGATGCACCAGCCCACTCTGCCTGAGAAGTTGCCACGGCCCTGGTTGAGTGTGCTCTAATGCCAGCTGGAGGATCTAATCCCCCTGCCACGTATGCCTGCCCAATGGCTAACCTTAACCATCTAGCTATGGTACGTCTAGAGGCTTTGGAACCCTTCCTGGCCCCTGAAAATAAAACAAAAAGTGAATCTGTCTTTCTGAACTGACTTGTGCAGTCTAAATAATAAAGAACACATCTTCTAACATCTAGTCTGTGAAACATGTGTTCCTGTTCTCTAACTGGATTTGAACAAAATGTAGGTAGCACAATCTCCTGCATCCTGTGGAAACTAGAGGCTACCTTAGGCAAAAAGGCCGGATCTATCTTCAAAACCAGACGATCCGGAAAAACCTGAAAAAAGCCCTGACAGAAAGGGCTTCGAGTTCACTTACTCTTCTTGCTGTAGTGATCGCCACCAAAAACACCGTTTTGAGAGTGATCAGCTTTAATGAGCAAGATTCTAACGGCTCAAAAGGTTCCCCTGTGAGAACCTGTAAAACTAAAGAAAGATCCCAAACTGGGAAGGGGGAGCTTGAAGCCGGTCTTTGCCTACCTAGGGCCCTGAAGAACCACGGCCACCAGTGAGGTGCAATTAGAATGAGGGTAGTGTTCTCCACTTGAAATTTCCTTAATACTGCTGGAATGAGCACTGGAGGGGGGAAAGCATAGCACCTGGAGAAACCCCAACTCTGTGCTAGTGCGTCCACCGCCAATGCCCCGTCCCCCCTGTTTATGGAGAAGAACGTTGCTACCTTCGCGTTTTCCCTTGCGGCAAAGAGATCTATTGCAGGAATCCCCCATCTCCGGGTGATCATTTCGAATATTTCCTGCTTGAGAACCCAATTGCCTTCTCTCAGAGTTCTCCTGCTGAGAAAATCTGCCACCTGATTTTGTTCTCCCTTCAAGTGGATTGCTGAAAGGGACAGGATATTTGCTTCGGCCCATCTGAGGATGGCTTCCGCTAGAGCCCATAAGGACTTGCTCCTGGTGCCCCCCTGTCTGTTGATGTAAGCTACCACCGAGGAGTTGTCCGACCTTACCCTTACGTGATTCCCCCGGAGCTCCTTCTGAAAGGTTCTGAGAGCTAGATCTACTGCCCTCAGCTCCCTCCAATTCGAGGATCTCCTCGAGTCCCTCTTTTCCCAAATACCCTGTATTAATCGGGAGTCTAGGTGTGCCCCCCAACCTGAGCTGCTTGCATCGGTCGTGACCACCCTGGAGGTTGGCATGACCCACTCTAGACCTTGGGACAAATTTGCTCCCTTCCTCCACCACCAGAGGGACCTCTTTACCTGATCTGGAATCGAAACCAGAGAATCCAAAGATTCCTGGCTGTGATCCCAAACCTTCAGCACAAATAATTGTAGAGGGCGGTAATGTAACCCTGCCCACTGAACCGCTGGAAGAGCGGATGTCAGCAACCCTAGCGCTGACATGATCTTCCTTATGGAGATCTGGTAGTTGCCCTGAAGAAACAACAGAGCCCTGTCTATCTTTTGAATTTTTTCCAAAGGAAGAAAGACCCTTTGTACTGTTGAGTCCAACTCGTACCCTAGGAAAGTGACCCTCTGGGAAGGGATTAAGTTGGATTTCTCCAGGTTCAGGAGCCAACCCAGGCTTACTAACAGATTTCTTGTGACCTGTAAATCCTGAATTAACTGTGCTGGGGAAGGGGCAAACAGAAGGAGATCGTCGAGATATGCGATCACCGAGATTCCCCTGAGACGCAGAAATGCCAGAACTTCTGCCATCCCAGTCTGAGAAAACGCTGGTGGGACTCTGCGATTGGAATATGCAGGTATGCATCTTTCAGATCTATTGATGCCATGAAGCAGTTCGGAGGTAGGAGTGCTTTTACTGAGTAAACCGAATCCATCCGAAACCTTCTGTAGGTAACTGAGACATTCAGGGGCTTCAGGTTCAGGATGAGCCTGAACTTTCCCGAAGGCTTGCGAATCACAAAGACGTGAGAGTAGAAGCCTCTGCTTGTCTCTCCTACTGGAACCCGTACTACCACCTCCTGTTCTTCCAACTCCTGAAGAGAGGAAAGAAGGGCAGATGATTTTTCTGCGCATTTTGGCAGCTCGGTGACAAGGAACCTCAGAGAAGGGAGTTCCGAAAACTCCAAATGGTAACCTCCTCTGACGATCCCCAAGACAAACTGATTGGAGGAAATCATTTCCCACTGTGGGAGGAAGGCCCCCAATCTTCCTCCCACCGTGACCCTGTCACTGAGATTTTTTGGGCTGTTCAGGAGGGCGAAAAATTGCTCCCCCGGGGCCCTTGCTTTTGAGTCCCCAACTTTTCTTCTGCTGAACCGTACGGGGTGGTACAACCCTTTTCTGGGGACGAGTCTTTCTTTTGGCTTGTTCCCCAAATTTCCTTTTAACAGGAAAGGCCTTTCTTTTGTCTGCTGTGCGATCTAGCACTGTTTCAAGACCTGGTCCAAACAGTAGATCTCCTGTAAAGGGGATTCCACAAAGTTTAAGTTTGGATGCATTGTCTCCAGGCCAGGTCTTCAGCCATAAGGCTCTCCTGGCAGAGTTGGTCAGGGCCAAGGACCTTGCCGACATTCTCACGGATTCCGCCGAAGCGTCCGCTATGTAGGCTATCCCTTTAAGAAGCATGGGAAAGGAGGATAGAATAGTCTCCTTTGCTGTCCCTGCTTCAATGTGTGCGCTAATCTGGGTGAGCCAATACTCCATGTTGCGGGCCACCACCGTGGTTGCCATGGCTGGCTTAAGATTTCTCTGTGATGAATCCCAGGCCTTCTTAAGAAGGCAATCCATCCTTCGATCCATAGGGTTAGAAAGTACCCCCATATCCTCAAAGGATAGATCAGTGTGTCTGGACACCTGGGAAAAAGCAGCGTCTAGTCTGGGAGATTTATTCCAGACGAGAGTCTCTTCCTCCGAAAAAGGAAACCTACGTCTTAATGCCCCAGAAAAGAAAGGTTTCCTTTCGGGATCCCGCCATTCCTTCTTGATGGTATCGATCAAGACGTTATGCACTGGGAACACCCGCTTCTTTTGTTCCCCCATGCCCTTGTACATCCGATCATGGAGTGACAATGTCTTAGTTTCTTCTTGAATGCCTAAAGTGGTATGAATCGCTCCCAAGAGCTCATCCACATCCTCCAGGGAAAGCTTATACCGCGAGATTCTGCTGGATTCCCCATCCAACACCTCGGCGTCAGACTCCCCCTGGGAGTCTGAAACGACACTGTCAACTTCCTCCTCAGCTTCCTCCCTGGGACCCTCTGAATTCTCTCCCCTTGCAGGAGGAACATCCACAGGGCTGGATGGTACACTCTGCTGCGCTGGTGTAGGAGTGCTCGGAGGCTGGGGCCACTGAAAACTGGAAAAAAAGTTTTAGAAGGACTGAAAGGTACCAGAGAGTTCCTTCATAGAGGCTACCAGATCTGCACCCTGCTCTACTGCCTGTTCCTTAAGTAAATCCTCAATACATTGTTTGCAAATAGCTTTAGACCAAGAGTCTCCCATAGACGTTCTACATGAAGGGCACTTCTTCTTAGAACCATGGGGGGACTTGCTCGTGGCTTTCTGAAAGACACAAAAACACAGGAAGGGGCAGCATGAGCCTAAAAAACAGCAACACCAGCGCTACATAGAGGACCACCGGGAGTGCCCCCCCTAGGATCAACCATCACCAGGATCCCAGACACACTACCCTTCCCCCCGACCACCAAGGAGGAACACCAGTGGAGCTACTGGATACAAGTAAGGGAACACCTCCCCAGGTTTCCTCTTACCTTCGAGTGGCTGGTGCTGTTATCTCCAGGAGTTTTTGAAGCCTCTGCCTCGGACATTCTCCCGTTGAGGAAGCGTGGTACGAACGCGCCTCTAACAGCTACCTGTGCAACTGTGAAAAGAGAGGCTGCACCAGCCGAACGCTAGGTTCCCCTTCACGTGCCGCGTCCGGAACCGGAAGACGCGGATCGAACGAAGGGGTCCGCCCCCACCGGAACTGACGTCGCCCGCCTACCGGTCCGGCCTCCAGCTCCCAGCCGGCTGCGTACACAGGGGGGCCCTGGACGCCTTCGTTCAGCACCCCACTGGGCGAAACGCAGGGATGAACCTCTCCAAAGACTTCCTGCTTTCCCCAAGCGAAGATTGGAGTGCGTGTAAAGGTCAGTCGAGTATTCAGCTTCCCCAGCCGACTGGACTGTTTGTTCCGTTGAAACCCCCGCGGGTGAACGAACGGACGACCCCATAAACTTCCTGCTTTCCCCAAGCGGAGTTTAGGGTATATGGACAGTACGAACACTTCAGCTCCCCGCTGATAGGACTGTCCTGAACCGACCGATGAACGGTCGGATAGCCGAACGGGGCCAGGGCTCCGCTCGGATGGCTTCAGTTTCACCAACCGAATTTAGCCTTAAGGTTCCTTGGCGGTGTCTCCCCGCCGGAGGAAACACCATAACTGAGGAACGAAGGGAGGAGGAGGCTTAAATTATGAAATTGAAGGCGGTGTTTCCTCAGAGGGGAGGAGCCGGTGTCTCTCTAAGGTGGCTGTCCTGAAAGACGATTGGGGAAAAACAAGTTTTTTTTACTTTTTTTTCTGTCATTAAGTTTTGTAACCAAGTAATTTTTTGCCTTCACTGATGTGCACTGATAAGGCGGCACTGATAGGCATTGATGAGGAGGTGCTAATATGCTGCATTTATAGGTGTCACTGATAAGCGCCACTGATGGGCAGCAGTGGTGAGCACTGATAGACGGCATGGATAGGTGGCACTGATTACCAGCACTGACTAGCATGGCTAATGGGCAAAGATTTGTGGCACTTGTGGGCAGTAGTGGGCATTGACTGCTGCCACTGGTAGGCACTGTATTGTTACACTATTTCTATTATTGTAATCAGGGCACTGATGGTCAGTGCCATGATTACATCCCTAGATGTCCCCCTGTGAGGACATGCCGCTGATCAGATCTCTTCACACTGTCAGTGTGAGGCGAGGAGAGTCGATTACCGGTATCTTCGTGTTTACATGTGACCAGCTGTGATTGGACACAGCCAATCACATGGTTAAAGAGTGGCGGGCATGGCTCTTGACACAGATCGGAGTTGTGCCGTCTCCTAGTAATATGGCGCCGCCGCCACTCACCACCTCAGGAGTGCAAGTGCGGCTGTTCTGGCCCGCCATCATATGCGTCCCATAACAAGAGCTGCACCGCCCCGCCGTCATTTGACAGTGGGCAGGCAGCAAGCAGTTAAAAAAATAAATTAAAAAAAAATTACTTTTGGTGAGCCGGAAGGTGCTTGCAGTGCCAACCACAGCTCCAATTTTACAGAGTGGGCAGGATTTGGCTAAATCCGAGGTGTCTATGGCAAGCCTTAGACTACATAAAAATCATGGAGCCATTTACTTTAACAGCTGTGAATCACGAGCATATAAATGATATATTATTTGAGGTGAAATATTTCTGATCACAAAATTAAGATTGTATTACTCACTAGAAATTTTCTGTAATATTCCAGGGGCTCCACTGACCTGAAAAAAAAAAAAAAAAAAAAAACAACTTTATTTTTGGAAGGAGTTGAATTTCACAGAAAACAAACGTCCACCTTTACGGAGTATGAGGACTCATCCACACCAATGGGTCATCCCTCATTCCAAACACGAGTTCCCCCCTCATTTTAAATATGGGTAAATTCTTGTTTCAATCATGGGTCACCCCTCATTCTACTAATGGGTCACCCCGCACATCAATCATGGGTCACCCCTCATTCTACTAATGGGTCACCCCGCACATCAATCATGGGTCACCCCTCATTCTACTAATGGGTCACCCCGCACATCAATCATGGGTCACCCCTCATTCTACTAATGGGTCACCCCGCACATCAATCATGGGTCACCCCTCATTCTACTAATGGGTCACCCCGCACATCAATCATGGGTCACTCCTCATTCTACTAATGGGTCATCCCGCACATCAATCATGGGTCACCCCTCATTCTACTAATGGGTCATCCCGCACATCAATCATGGGTCACCCCTCATTCTACTAATGGGTCATCCCGCACATCAATCATGGGTCACCCCTCATTCTACTAATGGGTCATCCCGCACATCAATCATGGGTCACCCGTTATTCCAACCATAGGTCATCCCAAATTCCAATTATGGGTCAATCCATGCCCAATTCCAAAAACCTGGGGCCGTGCCCAATTCCAAAAACCAGGGGTCATCCCCAGGGCTGTCTTTAGGGTGGGCAAAAGGGGCACCTGCCCCAGACCCTCTCATTGTTGAGGGGCCCAAGATCCTCACAATCTCTCCCTGTCACATAGTCCAGCTGCAGTAAAAGGGAAGCAGTAAGCGGTGATGTCCTTGCAGGACAGCAGAATCGGCCAAGTGGAGAGACACTAACGATGGGTCGGAGGAGTGAGAGGATCACAAAGAGGAGACAATGACAGTCCTCAGGCAGCATGGATCTATCTAGCAACCAATCAGTGAGCAGTAATCTCTAGCAACCAGTGGTGGCCCTTCCATTAGGGGTGCAGGGGCGCTGCCCCCCTATCCATGCGGCCAGACCCCAAATCTACATACAGGGCACCAGACGGATTGGATTCCAATGGGAGGGTTTAAAGCAGGTGATTAGAGCCAGAGGCTCTAATAAGCTTCAAAAAAGGGTGGGCTCAGAGCACTGCGCTCCGCCCACCCAGTTATGTGACAGCATATTCGCTATTATCACACAGATTCTCCTCCTGGCCAACCAGGTAGCGGGCTTCCCACCGTGGCTCGCGCCCCCCCCATTCCAATTATGGATGATTCCTCATTCCAAAACACGAGCCCCCCTTGTTCCACTAATGGCGGACTCATTCCCCACAAGGGTATGGGCGGTGAGGATCTCCTCTGTCCGCTCAGACCCGCACACGATGGTGATCTTTAGCTCCGTTCCACACTCACTTGAATCCAGCCGCCATCCCTCCACCATGTGCGGACAGACTTGTCTCCGGCGGCGGAGTCCTGAGTTCCGCTGATGGGAGGAAGTCACACGTGCCTCCTGATCACATGTACACACAGCGCACTCCCCCTGCTGGACACACAAGGAACAGCGCGCCGCTCACACTACATGGGGTTGGCTGAGCTGCTGCTTCCTGTACTGGCTCTGCTGCTTGTATGAATCGGGGTGGGGTCTAGAAACGTGGATTATTTCCATGTAATGACAGCCCGTACTTCGTGTACCATATCACTTCCATAACAACTCTGATTCCAGCAATCTGTCAGCCAATTAGAGGAGACTATTGCCGACCTCCCCACCTGAATACTAGATTCTTTAAAGCGGGAGTCCGCGTTTTTTTTTTTTTTAAAAGCCAGCAGCTACAAATACTGCAGCTGCTGACTTTTGAAATAGTGACACTTACCTGTCCAGCGCGTCCGCGATGTCGGCACCCGAAGCCGATCTCTCGATCGTCTCTCGGATGCTGCCGCCGCCATCTTGGGTATGGGAATCAGGAAGTGGAGCCTTTCAGCTTCATTTCCCGGTTCCCTACTGCGCATGCGCGAGTCGCGCTGCGCAATAAGGATGGACCCGCTGCCTCTGGGATCTGTGTGTTTCCCAGCAGGCAGCGGGGGACTTTCGGAAAGGGGCGTAATCTACGCCCCTTTCCGCAGAGAGCTATCCAGGAAGTGGGTGCAGATACCTGTACTGTACAGGTACCTGCACCCCCTCCCCCCTGAAAGGTGCCAATTGTGGCGCCGGAGGGGGGGAGGAATCCAATGAGCGGAAGGTCCACTTTAGGGTGGACCTCCGCTTTAAATTACAGCTAAAGGAAAAACCTCTTTTTAATTTGTATAGCCCATCTGTGTCCCATTGGGGGAGACTTATAGTAGTCCATTATGTGTCACTTACCTGACACAGGAGCCAGCGATGTCACCGCTGTCCCCTGTAGTCCGGCTCATCCATCTTCTCGGTGGGGTCTCGCTGCTCTGCCGCTGTCATTCGGCGAAGCCGCGATGACGTCACTCCCGCGCATGCACACAGGAGCCACCACTCACGGCATATCGCCGCTGACCGCGGCACGCTCAGTGCACCTGCGCGCCGCTGTCTACGGCACATGCGCCGTAGACAGCGGTGCCTATCTTTCGGCAAATATCTCCTAAACCGTGTAGGTTTAGGAGATATTTCTTGGACCTACAGGTAAACCTTAATCTAGGCTTACCTGTAGGTCAAAGTTGGTTGTAAGGGTTTACAACCACTTTAAATGGCACCCAAACACATCAGCACCTGTAGCGTGTTTTTCCATGAGCTAAATTGTGTCACAGTGCCCTGCAGTTAGGTGCGGCTCCTTTTTACCACTTGACCTTCGAAAAAGATTTTCATGACCAGACCATTTTTGAAAAAATATTAAATATTATTATGAATACTATTTATATATTAATTTAGATCAGTAATCTTCCTTAACCACCAAAAGATTTACCCCCCCCCCCCCCTTCATGACCAGGCCATTTTTTCTGATACGGCACTGCAATACTTTAACTGACAATTGCACAGTCGTGCAACACTGTACCCAAATAAAATAGATTTCCCTTTTCTCCACAAATAGAGCTTTCTTTTGGTGGTATTTGATCACCTCTGCAGGTTTTTATTTTTTGTGCTGCAAACAAGAAAACAACAACAATTTTGAAAAAACAAACAAACATATTTTTTACTTTTTGCTATAAAACACATCCAATAAAATAAAAAATAAAAATCTAATTTCTTCATCAGTTTAGGCCAATATGTATTCTGCTACATGTTTTTGTTAAAAAAAATCCCAATAAGCTTATGTTGATTGGTTTGCATAAAAGATATAAGGGGTTATTTACTAAAGGAAAATCCACTTTGCACTGAAAGTGCACTTTGAAGAAAAGTCGCTGTAGATCTGAGGGGGACATGCAAGGAAAATAAAAAACAGCATTTTAGCTTGCACATGATTGGATGATAAAATCAGCAGAGCTTCCCCTCATTTCAGAGCCTCCCCTTAGATTTAGAGTGACTGCACTTCCAAGTGCACTTTCAGTGCAAAGTGAATTTTCCTTTAGTAAATAACCCTCATAGTGTCTACAAACTATGAGATATTTTTTTTTATTTTTTTACTAGTAATGGCGGCAGTCAGCGACTTATAGCGAGATTATGGTATTGCAGTGACAATCGGACACTAACTAATACTTTGGACATTGTGGGGGCCAGTGACACCAATACAGTGATCAGTGCTAAAAATATGCACTGTTGCTGTACTCATGACACTGGCTAGGAAGTTTTTAGCATTGGGGGAGATCAAAGGGTTGACTGTGTGTCTAACCTAATGTTTTGAAGTGACAGAACGGTGAACTGCCTTGTTTACATAGGCAGACCGCCATTCTGTCAGTGTAACCAGGCATCGGTGGGTGCCGGCGGACATCTAGTCTACTGTACCCATCAATCAGCTCAATTAGATACAGCGGGAGCGGGCCACAGGCAGCGCGCGCACCTCAGACCCGGAAGTGCCGGATCACGTACTAGGTATGTTATCCGTTGCAGGAGCGATGCCTTGCCGCTGTATACATACCTCCCAATGTTTTGGAATGAGAACGAGGGACACTTGTTAGCAAAAGTATGTAGGCATAGGACACACCCCATGCCACGCCCCCTTTAAGGAGAATTATACAAAAAAATGATTAGTTAAACCCACAAGTGTTTTTTTACCACTACTATTCCTTTATATTGGCTTTTAGGATTTACAAATGCAGCGATTTAGAATTCCGATGAAAGGTTTAGCACTGGGGAATACTTTTTGAAAGGTAAAAACTGTATACACAACTATATAGATCAGGTCAAAATGGGGGACAAATGAGGAGGAAAGAGGTATATTGCTCCAAATCAGGGACAATCCCTCGAAATCAGGGACAGTTGGGAGCTATTTGTATATATACAGTATACGGTGGGCAAGCGGTTAAAGAAGAGCTAAAGGAAACTTTCTTAGGAGTAAGGAAGGATTGTAACATCTGGCAGGTTTTTTTTTTTTTTTTTGCATTCTGTCTGCCATTTAGGAAGATTTCCTTTCACTTCCTGACCCATAGCCACAACAGGAAGGGGGAGGAAATTCCTCCAAATGTGATGGAATCCAGGGGCAGGGGTGCCAGAACTAAAGTCCCCATTGGATAAATTCCTCTCTATTCCTGTTCTGGAGACAACCCAAAATCTGAGATTTCCTTTCACTTTCCTTTTCAATGATAATGGTAAACAAGACAAATAAAGAGGATGAATCTCCCTAACAAGACCACATCAATAAAAACCTGACAGGTGTTCTTATCCCTCTCCATTCTATCCGGAAAAAAAAAAGTTTTGCGTTTAGCATACCTTCCAACTTTTTGAGATGGAAATGAGGGACACCCATCAACAAAAGTATGCAGGTATAGGACACACCCATTGCCACGCCCCCTTAAAGGAGAATTGTACAATAAAAAAAAAACAAGATTGGTTAAACCCACAAGTGCTTTTTTTTACCACTAATATTTCTTTATATTGGCTTTTGGAATTTACAAATGCAGCAATTTAGATATCAGATGAAAGGTTTAGTGCTGGAAAACACTTTTTAATAGATACAAAGTGTATTTTATATACAGTGCCTTGCGAAAGTATTCGGCCCCCTTGAACTTTTCAACCTTTTGCCACATTTCAGGCTTCAAACATAAAGATATAAAATTTTTATTTTTTGTGAAGAATCACCAACAAGTGGGACACAATTGTGAAGTGGAACTAAATCTATTGGATTTTTTAAACTTTTTAAACTAATAAAAAAATGAAAAGTGGGGGGTGCAAAATTATTCGGCCCCCTTGCGTTAATACTTTGTAGAGCCACCTTTTGCTGCGATTACAGCTGCAAGTCGCTTGGGGTATGTCTCTATCAGTTTTGCATATCGAGAGACTGAAATTCTTGCCCATTCTTCCTTGCAAAACAGCTCGAGCTCAGTGAGGTTGGATGGAGAGCGTTTGTGAACAGCAGTTTTCAGCTCTTTCCACAGATTCTCGATTGGATTCAGGTCTGGACTTTGACTTGGCCATTCTAACACCTGGATACGTTTATTTGTGAAGCATTCCATTGTAGATTTTGCTGTATGTTTGGGATCATTGTCTTGTTGGAAGATAAATCTCCGTCCCAGTTTCAGGTCTTTTTCAGACTCCAACAGGTTTTCATCCAGAATGGTCCTGTATTTGGCTGCATCCATCTTCCCCTCAATTTTAACCATCTTCCCTGTCCCTGCTGAAGAAAAGCAGGCCCAAACCATGATGCTGCCACCACCATGTTTGACAGTGGGGATGGTGTGTTGAGGGTGATGAGCTGTGTTGCTTTTACGCCAAACATATCGTTTTGCATTGTGGGCAAAAAGTTCGATTTTGGTTTCATCTGACCAGAGCACCTTCTTCCACATGTTTGGTGTGTCTCCCAGGTGGCTTGTGGCAAACTTTAGACAAGACTTTTTATGGATATCTTTGAGAAATGGCTTTCTTCTTGCCACTCTTTCATAAAGGCCAGATTTGTGCAGTGTACGACTGATTGTTGTCCTATGGACAGACCCTCCCACCTCAGCTGTAGTTCTCTGCAGTTCATCCAGAGTGATCATGGGCCTCTTGGCTTCATCTCTGATCAGTCTTCTCCTTGTCTCAGCTGAAAGTTTAGAGGGACGGCCAGGTCTTGTTATATTTGCAGTGGTCTGATACTCCTTCCATTTCAAAATGATCGCTTACACAGTGCTCCTTGGGATGTTTAAAGCTTGGGAAATCTTTTTGTATCCAAATCCGGCTTTAAACTTCTCCACAACAGTATTACGGACCTGCCTGGTGTGTTCCTTGGTCTTCATGATGCTCTCTGCACTTTCAACAGAACCCTGAGACTATCACAGAGCAGGTGCATTTATACAGAGACTTGATTACACACAGGTGGATTCTATTTATCACCATCAGTCATTTAGGACAACATTAGATCATTCAGAGATCCTCGCTGAACTTCTGGAGTGAGTTTGCTGCACTGAAAGTAAAGGGGCCGAATAATTTTGCACGCACCACTTTTCAGTTTTTTATTTGCTAAAAAAGTTTAAAATATCCAATAGATTTCGTTCCACTTCACAATTGTGTCCCACTTGTTGGTGATTCTTCACAAAAAATTTAATTTTATATCTTTATGTTTGAAGCCTGAAATGTGGCAAAAGGTTGAAAAGTTCAAGGGGGCCAAATACTTTCGCAAGGCACTGTACATCTATATAGATCAGACCAAAATGAGGGAAAAATGAGAAGGAATGAGGGACAGAGGGACATTGCTCCAAATCAGGGACAGTTCCTCCAAATCAGGGACAGTTGGGAGCTATGCTTTAGATATACTTTTAGGCAGAGAAGGGCTTGTTATTTTCTGTAACATTTTGATTAGTTGTAGGGCATTACTTAGAATGTATAACAGCCAGGAAGCTAGCATTTTCAGAAGGAGGTCAGCAATTCCTTGTATTTCTTATATACATACATACCTACATTTAGGCCTGGTTGGCATACGTGCATGTATGTTTGCATACACACATGGTAGGTACAGTAGCCCATTCATCATTTCAAACGTGCTGCTCGACCTGCAAAAAAATAGGGAAAGAAATCCGTGACCTTTTTTAAAAAAAAAAAAAAGTCGCAATGTACCTAGCCACATGGTGCTGCAGCACTACGCAGTTTGGGGTGCATGAAAACTGGCTTTGGGGTGCCATCAGGCTAGGGTCACATCTCTGCAGAGTGAACACAAAATTGAATATGATCCCAACTTACAGAGAAACACACTGCACTTTTTCAGAAGCATAATGCCCTGTACATAAGGTCGGACTTTCCGACGGAAAGTGTGTGATCGGATCGTGTTGTTGGAAAATCCGATCGTGTGTGGGCTCCATCTGACTTTTTCCATCGGAATTCCCAAAACAAAGTTTGAGAGCTGGATCTAAAATTTTCCAACAAAATCTGATCGTTTAAATTCAAGTTGTGTGTAGACAATTGCGACGGACAAAGTGCCACACATGCAATTTGTCGTCGGAAAGGCCAAACGTGTGTACAGGGCATAAGAGTGCCATTAATTCTTAAATGGCACCCAAACACATCTGCACCAGTAGCGTGTTTTTGCGCACCAGCACTTTTATTGTTTATGATCTGATAGCAGATCTGTGTGTGTATGTCTGTACACTTTTAGTGAAGCTATAACCTGAAAAATGCAGCTCCTTGAGTTGTATATAATGCAATGGGACTGCTTTGGTTCCCCTCCTGATAGGCATATGTATAAGGTCCTTGAATCATGATCTGTATAAAACACTCACCTAAAATCATGGTGGTTAACAGAAATAGAAGACATTACTGAAAGATAACACTTCTATAAAGAGTACTGCTTGCATGGTCAGTATATGACATGATAGATTACATTCTTGCAAGGAAATGTTAGCACCATAGTTGATTTCAAGGGACTACCCTTGATTTGGAGCAATGTCCCTCTGTCCCTCATTCCTCCTCATTTGTCCCTCATTTTGGTCTGATCTATATAGCTGCATATAAAATGCACTTTTTATGTATCAGAAAAGGTTTTCCAGCACTAAACTTTTCATCTGATTTCTAAATTGCTGCATTTGTAAATTCCAAAAGCCAATATAAAGGAATTGTAGTGGTTACAAAAAGCACTTGTGGGTTTAAAGGGGTTGTAAAGGTAAATGTTTTTTCACCTTAATGCATTCTATGCATTAAGGTGAAAAAACATCTCACACTGCCGGCGCCCCCAGTCCCCCCGTTTTACTTACCTGACCCCTCGAAAATCCCGCGCTCGCCCCCGCCGTCCTCTTCGCCGCTCAGCCTGGCCGCTGATTGGCTGGAGTGGATGGATTGAAAGCAGCGCAGCCATTGGCTCGCGCTGCTGTCAATCACATCCAATGACGCAGCGCGCCGGGGGGCGGGGCCTTGTGATACAGCGAGCGGCTATAGCCGCCGGCTGTATCACGGGAGCGCGCCCGCAGTGCTTCTCACCAATGCGAGGGAGCTCGCATTAACGTGAGAAGCACCTGCGGGAGGAAGCAGAGACAGCCGCCGAGGGACCCCAGAAGAGCAGGTTCGGGGCCACTCTGTGCAAAACGAGCTGCACAGTGGAGGTAAGTATGACATGTTTGTTATTTTAAAAAAATAAAAAATTTTACTTTACAACCCCTTTAACCAATCTTGTTTTTTTTTACAATTCTCCTTTAAAAGGGTGTGGCCAGGGGTGTGTCCTATGCCTGCATACTTTTTCTGATAGGTGTCCCTCATTCTCATCGTAAAAATTTGTGAGGTATGAAGCACCTTAAAAAGTGTTACTAAACCCAGGACCCTGCATTCATTATATCTGGTCTCCCACAGTACGCAGAACATGGAAATGCAATAGTTTCAGTAAATATAAACTAGAGGTCGACCGATATGGGTTTTTCTCTGGCCGATGCCGATGCCGATATTTAGAAATCATGGCGGCCGATAGCCGATATATGATGCCGATTTTTTTGGGCCGATATGTTAGGCCGATTTTATTTATTTTTAATCCCCCTTGATCTAACACACCTTTCCCACTGGGGCGTTTTAAGGCGCTTTTGGGCTAAAAATAGCGCCTGTAAAGTGCCTGCGAAAACGGCTCCCCTGCAGTCTGTGTGAAAGACAGAGTGCTTTCACACTGAGGCGATGCGCTGGCAGGATCTTAAAAAGAAGTCCTGCAAGCAGCACGTTTGGAGTGGTGTATACCGCTCCTCCACCACTTCTGCCCATTGATATGAATGGGCATCACTGCCGGAGTGCATGCAATGCGATTTGGCAGCGGTGCTTCATGGGCTCATTTAACCTCTTCCTTGGCCGCTAGCTGGGTTATATGTGCCCCACTAGCAGCCAAATAGCACCGCTAAAATGATGGTAAAGAGCCGCTAAAACTTGCGTTTTACCATCAACGCCTGCCCGCTCCAGTGTGAAAGCAACTTCATACGTGATACAGAAAATTTCTTACACTTAAACATTTATTAAACAAAACAAACCTCCAATCAGTTTACTTGTATGTATGATTTAGATAAAATATATATATATATATATATATATATATATATATATATATATATATATATATATATATATATATATATATATATATATATATATATATATATATATATATATATATATATTAAATAAAAACAGGTAGTCAAAACTTTTGGACAAAAAAAAAAATGGGCTAACTTTACTGTTTTTATTTTATTTTTATTTTTTAAATGGTGTATTTTTTTCCCAAAAAAATGCATTTGAAAGACCTCTGTGCAAATGCCGTGTGACATAAAATATTGCAACAACCGCTATTTTATTCCCTAGGATCTCTGCTAAAAAAATATATATCATTTTTGCGGGGTCTAAGTGATTTTCTGGCAGAAAACACAGGATTTTTACTTGTAAGCAACAAGTGTCAGAAAAGATTTTGTCTTTAAATGGTTAAACTGAGAACTTCTACACACAGAGATGACCTAATTCATTCAAGTGTAAACATTGTATCATTTAGTTCTTTTCTTGGCAGCCTGCCCAGAGTGGAGGAAAGGGTTGCTATGACGACTCAGTCAACTTTGAAATGACTTCTGTATAGAAGACAGTCTAAGTCCCGCTGTAGTTCTAAATCGGCTTTTTATCAGCACAAATCGGCCGATGCCGATTATTTAAAAAACGGCAAATATCGGCCGATATATCGGCCGGCCGATATATCGGTCGACCTCTAATATAAACTGCTAAATACCCTTTCTCATCAGCAGTTAGAGCAGTCATGGGACTTCGATCAGTGTCTGCTTAAAGCTTGTAGGAGGAGTTTTCATTCTCCCCTGATTGTCCTATGAGGCTGCATGACTCCTGACCCTCTGTCTGGACAGTGCTGATTGGCCCTGTGCTGATCACATGCACTCTCCCAAGACAAGAAAACAATTCTCTAGTAGCACACACCGAACTGAGCATGTGCAGAGTGCGCCCAAGGCTCTGTTCTATCAGGAGATGGATTGGGGACCATGGAAGAAGAAGACAGGATCAAACAGACTTTTTATGCAATGCAGATGATTAACCCCTTAGCTTCCACAGTGAGTATAACAAGCATGCTATACTGCATATACAGAATGATTTTACTGTTGTGTGTTTAGTAACACTTTAATGCTGATATCTAATTTCTATCCCTTCGTATCTTTAAACACAGCAATGTTGCAAATGTAGAAATTAATATAACAGTGATGTTATAATTAATAATACTGATCATAATAAATATGCTGGGATCTCAGTTCTACCCCTTCATATCTTTCAACATATAACAATGTTGCAAATCTAGAAATGAAAGCTGAGCTTCACGTGAAAAAGTAAATTCCAGTCATTCTTCTCCCCCGCCCCTTATTGCAAATGTATTTATTTTTTTCAAAGAGCAGGTACCTAGTTTTGATTATCCGTCCCCCTCCCTGTCCGCAACCTTCCGGGACACATCACATGTCCAATGGCAGCTGGTGCTCAATTTTTTATTTGAGGGGGAAGCAAACAAACCCCTGCCAGGTCCGCACTCACCCCATTCACAGTCAAGGCTTCCCCGGTTTCTCTTTCTCGCTAATCCAGTTTTAAGATCCACCTCCTGTCCTGATTAGCCGGGAGGAGAAGCCGGAAGACAATGGTGAATATTGATTCGCTAATGTCAGAAGTGGGTGGGTTCTGCACCCCGAGCCCAACCTTTTTGAAGCCAATTAGAGTCTCAGGCTCTAATCATGTGCTTCCAAAATAAAAAAAACAACTATGAGTCTGGCGCCCTGCATGGAAATTAGGGGGGTGGCACCCCTTTATGGATTGGCCACCACTGAGGCTGCACGTGTCCCACAAGCAAGATGGAGGAACCTGAAGACTGGTGAAGTACTGACCCGAGTGATGACAGTGCCCAATCCCTGAACTGGTAAGTGACTGCATATAAAAAGTCAGCAGCTACAGTATTTGTAGCTGCTAAATTTACATTTTGTTCACAATGACCGGAGCACCTCTTTAATATAATAATAATACAACAATAATAATAATAGTAATAATGCTGGGCTCTCAGTTCTAACCCTTTTATATCTTTTTATATAACAATGATGGAACTCTGGAAATTAATAATAAAATATTAATTATTATTATTTAGAAAATATTTGACATCACACATTATATTTCCTTTATGATTATTCTCTTATTTCTTCTGCAATCTCACTTAAATGAAGGTCAACAAAAATTGTCAATCTGAACACTTTCGAACCACTGCTATACCTTCTACGGTCACATGATGGCGCTGCTCGGAGTGTGTGAGCGGCGAGCAGAGCTGAAAGGTTCGTTCTTGCCGCCGATTGTGGCCTGACTGGCTGACTTCCGCATAGGTGTAGGAGTTCTATAGGTTCCGGCAGATGCAGCGGCAGAGTGTGAAGTGTACCGGAAGTTTATTGTGTCCGGCTGACAGCTGTCCTCTGTGTGCTGTGGTGGGACAGGGATGGTGTGGACATCATGCTGCCCTGCTGCCTCTGTGATCTCCTCCTGTTGCTGGCTGCTCTGGCAGCTGTAGTGCTGCTGCTGGTGAGTAGAGGGGCTGCCGTGTGTGTGTGTGTGTGTGTGTGTTATACACTGTAGGTAGGGATGATTGTCCTGTGGGTGTCCCCCAGCTGCTCCTGATTTCTGGTGACAGTTCTGTGGATGTGTTGTGGACTCCTCCAGCCTGTCTATGGTGACCCCAGTCATCCATTTCCCCTCTCACTTCCTCATTGGGGACACCATGTATAGCAGATTGTACAATGTATGCACTGACAGTGCTTTATCGGTCCGTGTTGCTGTCTTGCAGCACTGGGGTCCCTGATTCAAACTATCTGTCTGGAGTCTGCAGGTTTCCTCCCACACTCCGAACATGTGCTGAAAGTTTTATTTTATTCCCACAGAGTCCGTGTCCCACAGAGTCCGTGTCCCACAGAGTCCGTGTCCCACAGAGTCCGTGTCCCACAGAGTCCGTGTCCCACAGAGTCCGTGTCCCACAGAGTCCGTGTCCCACAGAGTCCGTGTCCCACAGAGTCCGTGTCCCACAGAGTCCGTGTCCCACAGAGTCCGTGTCCCACAGAGTCCGTGTCCCACCTCATGGATAGAGATTAGAGTATGTGTGTATATATATATATATATATATATAATGTATTCTCTAATGTGTGTGTGTGTGTGTGTGTGTAGTACCTAGTATATTTGTTATGACAGGCTATTTATATAGCGCTGGCCATTTGCACATCACTTTCTATACAGTATATTCACATCATGATCTGAACTCAAGGAACTTGCCATCTAGGGTTCCTATCTCACGTATACATACAAATATTAGGCTAGGTTCACATCTGTGTGCACTGGGAATGCATGCAAAATCACCTTCCCGACACACACAAAAAAAAAAAAAAAAGTGCAGCACTTTTTAGCAAATTTGTAGGAGTGCTTTTAAATTTATTGTAAATGCTCATTTTCTTTTTATTATTATTAACCACTTCAATACCGGGCACTTAAACACCTTCCTGCCCAGACCAATTTTGAGCTTTCAGCGCTGTCGCACTTTGAGTGACAATTGCGCGGTCATGCTACACTGTACCCAAATGAAATTCTAATCATTTTTTTCCCACAAATAGAACTTTCTTTTGGTGGTATTTGATCACCTCTGTGTTTTTTATTTTTTGCTAAAGAAATAAAAAAATACCGAAAATTTTGAAAAAAAAAAATGTTTTTTTTTTTTTGTGTTTCAGTTTCAAAACTTTGTAAATAAGTAAGTTTTCTCCTTCACTGATGGGCAATGATAAGGCGGCACTGATGGGCGACACGGATGGTCACTGATAGCTGGCAAGGATTGGCATGGATGGGTGGCACAGGTGGGCATGGGTAGGCGGCACAGGTGGGCACGGATGGGCACTGATAGGCAGCACAGATGGGAACTGAAAGGTGGCATTGTATTATAATATACTGTACTAATGGATGCCAATCAGTGCCAAACAATAATGCATGCCAATCAGTGATGTCCATTGTGGGCACTGATTGTCATCCATTGTGGCACTGACTGGAATCCCTGGTGGTCTAGGGTGGCATATCTTGTCCTGGGCATCGCTGGTGGTCTAGTGGCGTCCCTGGTGGTCCAGTGTGGGCATCCTCGGGGGGGCGCTGCGCTGATAATCGATCAGCACAGACCCCCCCTATCAGAGGAGCAGCCGATCGGCTCTCCTCTACTCGCATCTGACAGACGCGAGTGAGGAAAAGCCGATCACCGGCTCTTCCTATTTACACTATGATCAGCCGTGATTGGACACGGCTGATCACGTACCGAGATCGTAGTTGCAGGGTGTCAGACTGACACCCCGCAACAACGATTGCCGCCATGCACGCCCCCGGGGGCCCGCAACGGCTCAAAATCCTGATCACGTCATATGACGTCCGGTCAGGATTTTGAAACCACTTTGCCACCATCATTTTGTTATAGGGCGGGCGGCAAGTGGTTAAAATAAATATTTAACGATTTTATTTATTTTTTTCTTTGTGCAGTTGTTTTGCACAGAGTAGCCCCGATCTTCTCCCTTTTTTTTTTTTTTTTAAGTCCCTCGCTGGAGCTTGTGGCTCCGCCCCCTGCTGAGTGCCCATCATAAAAATGTTATGGGGGCACTCATTTTTGTGTGTGCGCGCTCACTCCCAAGCCCCGCTCTGTGTATCCATTGATGTGCAGAGCGCGGCTCAGGTCACTGCTCTCTCCTCACTGGCTGTGATTGCAAGCAGCAGGAGACAAGGAGAGAGAGAGCTGAGAGACCCTCTTCTCTCCTACACATTGCTGAATGGAGATCGGACTCGGGTAAGTATAACTGCATGCAGAAGGTTTTTTACCTTTTTAAAGTGGATGTAAACCTGATTCATGAAATTTGACCTAAGCACGTGTATCTGCAGTGTTTTCTTTTCTCTCTCTCACACTAAGGCCCCTTTCACGCTTGTGTGAATTTTCCTGCGACTTGGGACTGCAAAGTCACATGACAAGGCTTTCCAATGAGTACCATTCATATCTGTGCGACTTCAAGTTGCACCAAATTCAAAATAGTCCCTGTACTACTTTGTTCCGACTTTAATGCGAGTTACACAGGCATTCCCTGAAATCGTGGCAAAATCGTGCGACTTTGAAGTCACGATGGTGTGAAAGGGGCCTAAGTCCCATGTGTTTCTGCTGCTCCGTTCTTCTGTTATCAGCATGATAACTTCTGACAAGTTGTCCGACACAGGAGATAAAACCAGCCTGAAATTTGTGTTGAGGGACATTGCTATAAATAGATTAGCAGAGAGCTTGACTTGTTACAGCACAGCTCTTCAAGTCTGTGTGTGTGAGATGTGCCTTTCTTCCAATCAGCTGTCTTGGATGTTTCATCTGTGTATCATCTGGGGCTGTGCACTTCCTTGGGTATATGTGAGGGTTTACATCCCTTTTTAAAGGGTTGTAAAGGCAGAAGGTTTTTTATCTTAATGCATCTATGCATTAAGATAAAAAGCATTCTGTGTGCAGCAGCCGCCCTAACACTTACCTGAGGCCCCTCTCTGTCCAGTGATGCCCACGAGTGGCTCAGCTGTCTGAGATTCTCCACTCTAATTGGCTGAGACACAGCAGTGGTGCCATATACTGCTGTCAATCCAAGTCAGCTAACCAATCAGGAGGCAGACAGGGCAAGGCTCTTTGTCTGAATGGACACAGGGAGCTGTGATTCGGCTTGGGTGCTCCCATAGCTTGCTGTGGGGGCACTCAACAAGAGGAAGGGGCTGTGATCACAGAGGAGGGACCCAAGAAGAGGAGGATCTGGGCTGCTGTGCAAATCCACTGCAACAGAGCAGGTAAGTATAACATGTTTATTGGGGGGGGGGGGGGGGGGGGGGGAGACAAGACTTTACAATCGCTTTAATACAGAGAATGCATTAAAGGGCCAGTTCACCTTTACCACAAAACTTCCTATGTGGATAAGGGGCATCTGTACATAAAAACAGACTGCATCTCTGACTAAAGTTGAATAAAGCCCTTGCTATAGGTGTAGGCCATTTACATACCTTTTATGAAGCCTGTTTGGAATACTTCCAGGACGTTGCTAAGTGAGACCTAGTCATCATCACTCACCTCCTCCATCACTGGAGTGAGCCCTGAAATGTTGAGCTCAGAGCTCCAGCATCAGTAGAGAGAAAGTATGTGAGAAGGTTTGAATCGGAGAAAGATCACTCCTGTGATGGTGGAGGTGAGCAGTGATGACTAGGCCTCACTTAGCAGCGCCCTGGGAGTATTTCAGTCAGGCTTTATAAAAAGGTATGTAAATGGACTACACCTATAGTAAGTGTTTTAGTCAGAGCTGCACAGTTTGTTTTTAATCTATAAACATCCCTTTTGTAAAGGTGAACTCTCCTTTTTATGGTTAAAAAAAAAAAAAAAAAACTTCTGCCTTTACAACCACTCTAATTGTTAATGGCACCTCCATGCCCCTTCAAAGTTTTGCAGCAGGTGACTAGAGAGACAGCTTACTATAGCAAAGTCCCTTACGCTGGATCTCGTACAGAATTTAGGAAGGCATTGGTTGATGCTTTTAAAATGATCATTTGGAGGTGTGCAAGGGTTCACACTTTGACATTTACTAGTAGGGGTGTAGTCATACCAGTCCAGCATTTTTTTTTTTTTTTTTTTTTTGCAGTAATAGATCAGAGAATGGCCAACACTTGATAGACTTGTTCTGCAGGACACAAAGCTGTGAAGGTGTGAATACAAGGTGGGGTCAGCTATTTATTATCTTTAACTACGGTCTCATCCACACAATGGATAGCTGAAGTGGTACATTAGTAAACAAAGCCCTGCCATTGAAGGACAGTATAATGTGACCTTTCTTTCATTCCCAGGTTGCACTTGTAGCACATGTAACTGCCACGAAAATGCCAAATCTGCACCGACATGATGCAGAAAAGTTCTACCTCGGAAACAAAGG
Organism: Lithobates pipiens; assembly: GCF_037356315.1. Classification (NCBI taxonomy): domain Eukaryota; kingdom Metazoa; phylum Chordata; class Amphibia; order Anura; family Ranidae; genus Lithobates; species Lithobates pipiens. The sequence continues at coordinate 628,706,291 of NW_027507748.1, read as the reverse complement.
AGAAAAGGAACCTTTTCCCAGCATCCATGACCCTCCGGAGAAAGACTTGTCTGTGGTTGTTCCTGCATATAATGAAGAAACCCGGTGTAAGTGGCATGAAATCTAAACACTGCTAAACATGACAGACGAACTGATCCTATCATTTGGAATATACAGTCAATTCTTGGATTGCGAGCATAATTCGTTCCGGAAACATGCTTGTAATCCAAAGCACTTGTATATCAAAGAGAATTTTCCCCTAAAGAAACAATGGAAACTCAGATGATTTGTTCCACAACCATTTATTCATAAGTCCTTCAGTTTATAGTCCATATAAAAAAAAGATTTATAGCATTGTGATAGTTTGTGTAACCATAAAATGTTCATCCACAAGGGGATCAGAAGCAAAATTCTGCAGGAGCTTCAGAGTATAAAAGAGAAGAGAGACACCTCTAAGTGTAGCAATATGGTTACATTTCATGAAGGTACAACATTTAGCAACTCATGTGGTTGATGATTAAGAGGCACATTAAGTATGAAGGCATCCGGGGTAAAGCTGTCCACATCCTCCTCCCCGCGGATCTCACCGCTGTCAGTCTGCAATCCTAACCAGGAAGACTACCCTGCAGTAGAGCCATTTGAAAGCGAGGTTTGATGGGATGATGCAGATGGAGGACGGTCTATGTGGAAAGCTTTACCCCGGATTCCTGCATACTTAGATGTGCCTGTTTTAACCACTTCAGCCCCGGAAGATTTTACCCCTTTAATGACCAGAGCACTTTTTGCAATACTGCACTGCGTCGATTTAACTGATAATTGCATGGACGTGCAACGATGTACCCAAACAAAATTGATGTTCTTTTTTTCCCCACAAATAGAGCTTTCTTTTGGTGGTATTTGATCACCCCTGCATTTTTATTTTTTGCACTATAAACAAAAAGACGACCATTTTGAAAAACAAAATAGCAATATTTTTCACCATTTGCTATAATAAATATATCCAAAAAATATATAAAGAAAAAAATTTCATCAAATTAGGCCGATATGTATTCTTCTACACGTTTTTGGTAAAAAAAATATTTTTAAAAAATTGCAATAAGTGTACATTGATTGGTTTTCAGAAAAGTTATAGCGTCTACAAAATGGGGGATAGATTTATGGCATTTTTATTTATAATTTTTTTCTTAGTTATGGCGGTGATCTGTGAATATATATTAATTTAATTTTTTTTTATTTTTATTGGGACTGCAACATTGCGGCGGACATATCAGACACTATTTTGGGACCATTGATACAGTGATCAGTGCTAAAAATAGCCACTTATTACTGTATAAATGTCACTGGCAGGGAAAGGGTTAAACAATAGGAAGCAATCAAGGGATTAAGTGTGTTCCCTGGTGATGGACTACCACTGACATGACAGAGATCACTGCTCCCAATGACAGGGAACAGAAGATCTGTCATGTCACTAGGAAAACGGAAATGCCTTGTTTGTTCTGCAAGCGCTATCCTGCTTTTGCGGACTGACATACAGGTAAGTCCGATTTCACAGGAGTGCCATTCTGGCGATTGTATGTTGGCGTCAGCCGGTCATCATAAACCATATGAGTTGCTAAATGTTGTACCTTTTTATTAATGTAACCATATCGCTACACTTGGAACCGCCTAACTTCTCAGTACTCTGTTGTAACGTGGCGCTACTTGTATATCAAGGCATCGCTCACTTATCAAGTCAAAATTTATAAGAAAAATTGTCTTGCAAAACACTCTCAATCCAAGGTTTTATTGTATATGAATCAGGAGCTCAATGTTGCTGATTTATTGCCCATTTAACAGGTAATAGACATGGAAAGATGAAATGGCTTTAGGCCCTGTGGAAACGATCACATTGTGGGAACACACTGCATTAGGCAGCCCAATCTAAATAGATTTTTTATTTTTATTTTTTGACAGCACAGCAAATCAATGCAATGTGTATAGTGTATTGCCTCTTGGTGCACTGTGGTGTGGCACACTGAACACAAGCGCATTTGTGAGGTCAGGCACTAATGTGGATGAGAAGGCCTGGCTTGCGGTCTCCGCTCTAATTCATCCTAAAGGTGTTCTGTCGGGTTGAGGTCAGGACTCTGTCACACTATATTACCAAAATTATTGGGCCACCCCTCCAAATCATTTGGTGGAGGGGAAATTATGGTGTGGATTTATTTTTTTTTTAATTTTTTTTTATTTTTTTTTTTTTTTTTTTTTAGGGGTTGGGCTTGGCCCCTTAGTTCCAGTGAAGGGAACCCTTTAACCAATTCCCAACCAGTTGCCACAGTGTTACTGCGGCAGAATGACAAGGGTGGGCAAAGCACGGTGACCGCAATGATCAGATTAGTTTTAGAACCGATCAGTCTTTAGGTCCCAGCCAATGATTTGTGCCATGGACCTGCTGATCGGTCCTGACAAATGAAATCTTCCCCTGCCTTCCTAGCGTTGGAAACAGTTGCTAACAGGCAGTGTACCCCCCACCGTGAGTCTCGCTACTGTAACAGTGTACCAGTAAATTTTAGAGGCCAAAATGTCTAAGTGAAGGTACACTAGGGAAGAGGCCTACACATTTCTGAGCCTGACAGATGAGAGTGAAGAGGAACTCGCCCATCTGTCAGATTCAGGCTCAGAATACGAACCAGTAGACAGCAGCGGCACCCTGACAGATAGCCCTGGCGATGACGGAGTAGTGGTCCCTGCCAAGGCCAGGCATACCTGACCCCGTTCTTCTGTTCATTGAAGTGCAAGAACCGCAGGGCTCTCGTACTGGAGAGCCAGTATTAGTGCCGCTCATCCTTCTGGTGACCTGGCAAGCACCGGCAGCCTAGTACATCCTGGTCGTACATCCAGCACTGCAGTAACACTTGGTGATGTGGTGAGTACCATAAATGCAGTTCAAGCTGGTGAGGTGGCTATCACAACTAGGGTCCTGCTGCCATCAAGAAGACAGATGGGCTCGTCACGCCCATTGTGCCCTTCCTGCTGCATTTTCCAATCCGAATTACGAGCCCACCACTTCTGCAGCACCATACTTCCCCCATTCACTGGCCAACCTGGAATTCAGGTGGAAACAGTTGATTTTACGTCACTTGATTTTTATTCGCTGTTGTGCACGGAAGATCTCTATAGATCTATTGTGGACCAATGCAATTTGTGGTCTGTTCAATTCAGCACCGCTAATCCCCAGTTGACCCTTGCCAGAGATTGGAAACCAATTGTCTCAGAATTTAAGCCCTTCCTGGCCTATCCCTCCTCATGGGCATAACTAAAAAAAAGGGAGTTGTGGTCATATTGTTCCACTGACCCAATTCACCATACGCCCGTGTTCTCTGCCTCCAGGACACGTTAGAAGCAGTTCATGCATTTTAGTGGCAATGAACTCTGTCGTCCTCGAGGTAACCCCTGAATACGATCGGCTCTACAAATTTCGGCCCCTCGTAAACCACTTCAACCAACAATTTGCAGCCTTGTTTACTCCAGATCAAGCTGTCTGTGTTGATGAGTCCCTGATTAAGTTTTCTGTCTGCTTGCCATTCAAACAGTATCTTCCCAGCAAGCGTGCCAGATATGGGGTCAAGATGTATAAGCTCAGACAGTTCAACAGGCTATTCATATAGTTTTATGGTTTACGAGGGAAGAGAGAGCCGGAGAACTGCCCAGATTATATAGGGAGCACTGGTCAGATAGTGTGGGACTTGGTGTCGCCCTTATTCGGAAAGGGGTATCACTTGTACATGGACAATTATTCCACAAGTGTGCCACTTTTTTGATCATGGAATTGGTGCATGCGTCTCCGTGCAATCTAATTACCGGGGCTTACCCCAGCGGCTTGTAGATTCCCATCTTAGGCTGGGGGAGGTTACCTGCTTGAAATGTAATAATTTGCTTGCTGTGAAATGGAGGAATAATGAGAATGTTTTCGTTCTTGCCTCCCTTCATGCAGACACACCGTTCCAAATTCCTGCGGCGACTGGTGTTGTGGAGAAACCCCCCCTGTGTCCATGAATATAACCTTAATATGGGAGGGGTGGACCTCAACGACCAGTTGATGGCGTCGTACCTAATTGCCTGTATGGCCAGATGCTGGTATAAAAAAAGTGTCTGTATACTTATTCCAGTTGGCTCTGCTGAATGCTTATGTGCTATACAAAGCTTCAGGACAAACTGGATCCTTCCTTAAATTCCAGGATTTACTAAGGCTGGCCATACATTATACAATTTTCTGGCACAATTTTACTATATAATATGAGGTCAAACCTAAACGCTTTAATTTTGTATGCAATCAGGCAGGCCCTTGTACTACATAGTTGAAGGTAAATCGAAAGGAAATGTAATAAGAAAATTGTATAATGTATGGCCAGCATAAAACTGGAGCACTCAGAATGTGTTGCAGCTGTCGATGGTAGGCAATTGGCTCCAAGGGTTTTAGCCTGGGTTCACACTGCACCCGACTTGAATGTCAGACCCCAGCATGACTTTGGCATTACTTGCATGTAACTTCTGTAACAGGTCAATGCAAGTCGTACAAAAGTCGGAGCAAAAGTAGTGCAGGAACTTTTTTTTTTTTTTCCCTCAGTCGGAACGACTCAAGTCACATCGATTAGAACTGTTCCATTGCACACAGTGATGTCCGACTTCTGATGCAACAAGTGCTCCAAAGTCGGAGCGATTTATCACTTCAGTGTGAACTGGGCCTAAGCCTAGGTTCCCATTAACCCGGCAATGCAATCCAACTTCTTGGGCGATTTTGACAGACATCTGCGTGGGTTCCTGCACAGGTGTCTATTGAAAATCGCACCCGAAGCCGCCAAAAGTAGTGCAGGAACTACTTTTGGGAATTGGTGCTGGCGCCGAACCAATTCGGACAGTGCTATTGCCAGAAATAGCTGCTGATTTGACATGCCAAATTGTACCAATGTAAACATAGGCCAATTGTCAATGCTTAATTGAACAAGCCGAAGTTGGAAGCTGATTGGTTACTATGCAGAGCTGCACCAGATTCTGAGTGCTCCAGGTTTAGTAAATCTCCCCCATTGTGTTGTGTGAAGCCTATAGTAGTAATACTTACTACAATTACTCAAATTGTGCCTAGAAACTTTTTTTGATGTAAATTGTCTATTTCTTTCTTTCAGTACCTATTATGATGGATGAGGCACTGGGATATCTTGAAAAGAGACAGGCATGTATTAAAATACTTTTTTTCATTTCATGATGTTTAGCAACTACACTTACACCAAAAACATATAGAAAAACAGGGAGGGCGCACCGATCTTGTGCATCACCAAATATAAAATGTATTTAAATTAATAAAAACAAAAGTCATACTCACAAACTTTAAAAAGAAAGGCTTGGCATTGCTTCAAAAATTCAGAATCGTGTCTTCTAGTCACCTGCAACCTGGACCGGATGTTAAGTGGAACCAGATGGCATCACAAGCGGCTTATGCGTCACAAAGGAGTACCCTCTTCATCAGAGCCTCAGCAGTAGCAGACTAGCTTTCTCTAGATTCCCTCTATATAAAGGCATTCACATGTCTGGGTGGACACCCACAGGGGCCTGCCACACCCCTCCAGATGGGCACCGCCTACCGTGTCAATCCATCAAACCATATCATATGCTGAAGCATACTATCAACCATCCAAATGAATGCATCTTCACTCCCATAGAGAAGAGACTATATCCCTGCATTGACAACAGGGTGTATCTCCCGTATCCACCCAACCGTCATCCCATATCGCAACCAGATCCAACACTCATGTCACATTATTGCATAGCATTAATTAATCATTCCAAAGTACACCCATCTTTTTAGAATGTTGTATTTTCCCATATCATGCAATATACTGTTCTTGCTACTAGATTTAGTTATAGGGCAATATGGAGGAGATGCTGGAGGGAGGAGTGAAGCAGAGAGCCTAGGGGATGAATGGGAGAGATGGAGCGCCTCCATCGTTTACCTGCAAGAGTTGTGATGTTATAGTAAGGGATGAGGGTATAGTGTGCATACCACTATCCAGATCGTGTGGCATGCATGCTATACTGCAACCAAGAAGTGTGAGCAGATTTGCGTTGAACACTGCATAAAAAAAAATGCTGGTTTAAAAAACGCAAAATGTACTGAAAAATGTGCCTCAAAAAATGCATCAAGCACAGCCGCATATATGGGAACCTAGAACGTAGACAAGCCTTTGAAATACTGGGAGAATTTATTCTGCTCAGACCAAAATTGAACTCTTTGGATGCCATAATATAGACCGTGTTTGGAGGTCACATGGCACTGCATATCGCCCTAATAACACCCCCATACCAACAGTGAAGTTTGGAGGTAGGAACATCGTGGTGCGGGGCTGTTTTTTTTTTTAGCATACGGTACTGGCAAACTTCATGTTATTGGAGGAAGGATGAATGGAAAATGTGCCAAGACATTCTTGATAAAAAAAAATCTGCTGCCATCTACCAGGATGATGAAGATGAAATGAAATGAGGGTGGACATTTCAGCAAGACAATGATCCCAAACACAAAGCCAAGCAAACTCTCAATTGGTTTTAAAGAATAAAAAATAAAGCTGCTGGAAAGGCCCAGCCAATCACCTGACTTGAATCCAATAGAAAATCTATGGAAAGAACCAAAGATCAGAGTTCATAGAAGAGGCCCACGGAACCTTCAAGATTTGAAGACAGTTTGTGTGGAAGAATGGGCCAAAATCACACCAGAGCAATGCATGCTTTTCTCCATACAGGAGGCATCTTGAAGCTGTCATTACCAACAAAGGATTTTGTACCAAGTATTAAATACATTTTAGTTAGCGTGTTCAATGCTCTTTCCCTATGTCATTCCAATGTGTGTAATATATTTTCCTACAAACTATTAATTTTGGGTTTTTGTTACACAGAAGCAACGTCCGTCTTTCAAATATGAGGTCATCGTTGTAGATGATGGAAGTTCTGATAAAACAACACAGGTAACTTAAAAAAAAAAATAATAAAATGGTCCAATCGGGTCCGCCTAAAAAAACTCACAGGCAGACCTGATTTGTCCGGTAATTTGAAAGGTACCTTACTGTGCTGATCAGTTGCTTGATTACTGTTCCAGAAATGGGTCCTATAAATTGTAATCAAGAACTGATGGGTAGATTGGAGGGAGCTTACAAGTGGCCAGCTTCCTCCCTGGAACATGCTCATCTAAAGGGTGCCCGAGGGTGTGTGGGCTTTTTATATATTTTTAGAAAGCACCCTGGTCTGCCCTCGGAGGTTGACCCTCACCTGATCGTAAATTGGCCATTTTATATTCTAATGTGACCGGCACCAAACTTTTTACCTTTTTGTACTGAGCTACATGCTCATGATAGGAACTTGCAAAATATTTTATTCTGAAATGTAATTTAGTACGATAATATGGAAAAGGACGCAATTAATTTCCTAAACACAGCAGGTATAGCTGACCTAACAAATCTTACTGCGTCTCATTAAAAATCATTTGGAACCGGTGCAGGTTTTGCACCTTTTACTATAAGTACCTGTATGAATGGAAATGAAAAATTTATTTGATCAAACTCTCAAGGACTCTTGTTTTTTTCCTTTTTTGTTTTTCATTTAGGTTGCCTTGAACTACTCGAAAAAGTATGGAAGTGATAAGGTTCGGGTGCTCACACTAGTAAAGAATCGTGGCAAAGGTGGAGCTGTGCGGATGGTGAGAAAATCCTAACTTTGTTCATTACTTACCTTTTAAAGCAAAGCCCTCCAGCGGCAAGCTATCATTGCTGACCGGTTCGGGGGCTGTGCCTCCTTGAATGGCTGAGTCACTATGAGACCACTCCCGCAAATGCACGTGGTAGCTACAGCACAGAGCTCTAAAGAGACGGCATGATATTGCGGTCCATTCAGAGCGCATGCACTGGTGACGTCACCAGCTGCATCCTTTGTAAATATCTCCTAAACACGCCAAGTTTAGATGTACACTGTACCTGTAGGTAAGCTGTATTAGGTAGGTACAAGTTCAAAAGTGGAGTTTATAACCACTTTAACAAAGAGTTCTAATTCTCAGGCATAATATCCCATGCTACCTAATAATAAGATTTAGCTATGCTGATAGATACTGAGTGGTTACATAGTACAATTTTGGCCGTATTTTGTCCAGTATGATTTGCTATGATCGCCAGCTCCATCTAGTGACCATAATGTGGTATTTTACACAATCGGGACAATAGGAAAATACCACATTCTGGCCACTAGATGAAGCTGAAGATCAGATGAAATCAAATTTTAGACAAATCCTAGGCAAAATTAATTATGGCTGGGTGAATGCTTTGACGTTCGTCCATGCACGGGAGTGACGTCATCACGGCTTCGTCGAATGACAGCGGCAGAGCAGCGAGACCCACTGAGAAGATGGATGCTCTGGACTACAGGGGACAGTGGGGACATCGCTGGCTCCTGTGTCAGGTAAGTGACACATAATGGACTACTATGTGATGCATAGTAGTCCATTATGCTTTACCTTTGCAGGGAATCAAAGAGGAAGTAAACTGGTCAGGGTTTACTTCCTCTTTAAGTGGTTAAACTTGTGTATTCCTTTTGATCTAGAGGACAAATCGTTACAATGTTTATACTTAGTTAAAGAATGTTGTGATACTTGGCAGACTGCTAGAGAAGAGAGTATTCTCTGCATAGAAAGAATCTGGAAATGCTTTGTCAAGATTTCAATGGGGAAAAAAAATCAAAATAACGATTCTTAGCGATTAATCGTGCCGCTCTACCTTTTTGTATGTGCTTTCAGTGAGACAGCTGGAGGAAGAGTAATTGGGCTACAAGTGTGCCGGTCAGCTCGCTCATAATCCATTGAGAACTACAAGCTGACTGTCGCAATGGCCAGTGAACGAATGACGTGGTTGTGTGGGTGGAGCCATGCACAGCCACACCGATTTTAAATATAACAGCGGCTATGGGGTGGGGGATGAATCCCCCGGGCCGCTCAGGGGTGGCGGCGTGTGCTGTGCTGGAATATGTTCCACCCTAAATATATACAGGTGTTTGTTACATGTTCTAAAGGTGATGAACTTGGCCTTTAAAGGGGGGGGGGGGGTCTTTCATTAAAAAGTATACTAAGCTCCTACTGTATATACTAGAACGCCGCAGCTGCTTACTCACCTCAGGCAATACAGCGTTTAGCTGCCATACTCCCCAACACGACTCACACCTGCATAGTAATCATAGACTTGTACATGGATGTCTCCCAAACATCTGTAGGTCAGTATTGGATGAATTGCAGCGAGATGCTGTAAACATCGTCACTACCTGTGGCAAGTAAACAGCTGGGGTGAGATTATGAAAGCGCTAGGAAGGTAGGTTGATGTACTTCAAAAAACTATGAGGTGTGTGTGTGTGTCTCTATCTACCTCTTAATTTTTATTTTTATTTTTTACTTGCTTGATCATCCATATTTTGATTACTGTATTTTGTATGCAGATTGTTATATGTGTGTTTTTATTCTTATTTGCAGAAATATTCTTGGGTAATCCTGCAAGTTTTGCATGTCTTTCAACCAACTACAGGTTTTCAGCAAGGGATAATGACTTTGGTTTACAAATAAAACCATAATTGTGCATTTACATTTTCGGATAATCTGTTTTGGATACTTATGGTCTATAGAAAGAAACAAACGCAGCTGTTTTCAGATTGTGCTGCAATAACAGGCTTGACCAGCAGGTGGCACTGTAGTAAAACCTAAAGGGATTAAGGTGATTTCCCACTTTGAGGAATCACAAACTGACGGGCTTCCACTTCCCTAGAAAATCCCTTTATGGCAGCGAGCAGAGTCAGGAAAGTTAATACACTTTGGCAGGACTTGACAAATTTGCTGTGAATCTAGGAGCTAGCTAAAAGGTTAGGAGCAAAACTTCAGTACCCTATGTTTTCTATAGACCGTGTTCTATCAGATAGTGCCTGCTATTGAGAAGTGTCCAGGATGTGCTGCACGTGCGCCGCACGGAATAGCGCAACAGCCGATTTTTACGTTCAGCTGTTGTGACGGCGAAACTTCGCCTCCACACAATAGCCGACGGAAGAAATGTTTCTGTCCGATTGTGCCTGGTGCTGGCGAGGTGTGTTCATGTTAGCGAGGGGTGGATTTATACATGCTGAGGGTGGATTTTTAAATGATGGGCAGTGCTGCAAAGATCAGGGTGGCTTTTGCAAATTTTATTCTTCTATTTTTCCTGGATGCTTGAGGGGCACATCCATCATGTACAAATCCACCCCTCGCAGACATGAGGCATCATAAAAAAAAAAAAAAAAAAAAAATCTGACCATAATTTTACATTCCGCCCCCAACGTGTACAAATCCGCCCCTCGCTGACATGAACACGCCTCGGCAGCACGAGGCACAATCTGACAGAAAAATGTCCTCCGTTGGTTATTGTGCGCAGGCGCCATCATCGTAAAATCAGCTGTCGTGCCGTTCTGTACGGGGCATGCGCTGTACATTCCAGGCACTTCTCGATTAAAAATATATATACACACACACACTAATTTTTTATTTTTTTTTGTGTGTGTGACCAGTTCTCTTTAGTGAGACATGCAGGGTATAAAAGACCCTGCCTGTCTCCCCATGAGTGCCACTGAATGTAATGCAGTGCAGATCGCACTACATTACATTGTTTCCCAGGGAAACTGTAAACTGAGACCTCAGACCTGAAAGTGACCTCATGCACATCGTATCCGGATCAGGAACAAGATGAGAGCAGTGGTGTGTCTGCTCTTCTCCCTCCCCTCTACCCCGCACCGTCTGCTATGCCAGTCCTGGACCTGCAGTTGGGCAAGTGGAGCCTGGGATACATAGCGGGGGGGGGGGGGGGAGAAACCTAACCCACAGTTGTATTTGAAGCAATCGGGCGGAAGCGTAGTCGCACAAATGCTTCCACCTGACAAGTGAGGACTGGCAGGTGCTAGCTCTAAGGGGTTAACTGAACAAGCTGAGTTTAGAAGCCTATTGGCTACCAGATTTTTCACTCTCCAGTTTTAGTAAATCAACCCCTGTGTATGTATTGGGAGCTCCTCGCAGTTATGCATGAAGACTAAAAGAGCTGCAGTGAAACGTAGGGTTACATTTTGAACAATGATCCTTACATTTCAATCCTGGGAGAATAGACCCTCGGTAGCCAGTCAGACTTTTTTTTTTTTTTTTCTCCCACTTGTATCAGTCCAAGTGGCCTCTGCACGCTTTTGTCAGAAATATGAAGACCATTGACACCTATAGTTTCAGAAGGAGTATTATGTACTACAACCCTAACATAATGTTTTGTCTACACATGGAGAACATTCTGAAAAGTAGCACAAGAGGTAAACCCAAAGCGGAGAAGAAAATTGTAGCTTTGAAATGCCAACCCCCAACAGCCTCAGAGTCTGGTAGAGAGAACCACTGAAGCACCTTTTTCCAACAAGTTTCCACCGGGGTTTGAAGCTAGCAGGGGGAATTCTTCCTAAAATTCAAATACTGTTTAAGGTTATCCCTAAAATTACCACAAGTATCTAAAATTCAGCTATTTGCCATCTAGTCACATGACCAGCAGGGTCCCTCTTCATTTTCTGCAGCATTAGCCAGGAATGGCCTTTACTGCTGCAGAGAACAGAGCTCACAAGATACATATACTCTGTATGTGGTGTGCACGCTTACTACCTTTTTATTTATTTATTTTTTCGT